>NW_024429190.1:34257869-35644869 GCF_017639785.1 Mesocricetus auratus | reverse complement strand
TCTATAAAACCATACCCGATTCTTTTGCACATTATGTCGCACGTGTAATTCTTCAAATTTTATTAGAAAGGGCCTTTATTTTTTTGTTCTTCAAAGAAAAAAGATAGAAACCTTTAACTTTTAACTTTCTCTGCTAAGATCTAACAAACATCAAATCCTACTGACTCTTACTTTGAAAACTCTCACAAAACTTCTTTTGTTTTTTTTTTTTCTTTCCTTAATACCCCATAGTGAGGCAGATATAATACCAGGTTGTCACAATTTTCAGGAACACCATAAACTTAATTTTTTTCTGATTTCAGTTCTACATCACAATTCCTACTTCTTGCAAATCATCTGCAATTATATATACCTATATGTACGTATATACATGCGCATGTATAAAGAAGATAGATAGATAGATAATGTATGTCTCTTAACTCAGAATTGCAACTCCTTCATATTTGCCCTTAAACTCTAGCTTAGATTATAAAGCCTCATAGTTATCAGTTATTTTGTCAACTATGCTTAAAAATCTTGTGTGTGAACTGAGTGAGCGTAAACAGATTATTTGGAAATTTTTTTCACTCAGAGATACAATTGAATGACTCTTTGATTTCCTTATTTTGCAAATTCTTTTTCAGGGATAAAAGCTATATAGACATTAAATACATCTTAAAGTACATGATGGAATGGCTGTTAAGAAAGCACTGGATGATGTTCCTATACATGTACATATTTAAAGAAAATGTTGTCCCCTCTGATTCTCCATAAAGTAACAGAAGTGAATTGAGGAGAGATTAACAGGGTGATGTGTACATTGATGGGATTAAAAGAAGCACTAACAGAAATAGAATTAAATCTTGGATCTATCATATCCTTGTAATTTAGAAAGCTAATCTCACTAATAGGTATTTATTTGTGCTAACATTTGAACCAACTGCTCTGAACTTCATCCTTAGAAAAATTTTATAATCACAGAAGGCAACTGTAATTTTCTTAAAATATAATTACATATTAGCTAATACATTACTTACATAATATTCTTATTCTTATGGAATATTCATCTGATTGTGTAACATTGTCTAGGACATGACAAATATCCTCCTTATAACTGGTTCCATCTCTTCAGGTCTCTCTCTCCATTATCTTCACATGATAGTATACCTATAAGTAAAAGACAACTGACAGCCAGTTCCTATATATGGGAAAGAGATATTTTATATTTTGAAGATTTTTTTCAAATTTGTATGATAAATTCAAATAAACACTAATATCAGAAACAGTGGCTACAGTGGAATGATCTGGCCTATATATTATATTTCTTGTGCACGAATTAGTCTCAGAATATAAAATGTGAATTTCAAGTCAAATATTTTTATTATGATCATTTATAGTCCAACATTGTGGTCAAGTAATTTTGAGGCGCAAGGGACAAGTTTAGTATATGACAAAATATTCCCTCTTCTGTTTTCCATTTCTCTTCAATTATGTAACAAGTATTATAAAATAGCTTCTTTCTTGTATTGTGTATTTTATATACTAATTCTAAATTATACTTGCTGATATCTTTAGCTAGTTCAATAAAAATACTATTAATTTAAAGAAAATCATGTGAATGTTAATTACTTGCATATTTTAAAAAAATGTCTTCACTGAACTATTTTCTCTTTGTTTAAAGCCTTATTATTCAGTGGCAGTCATGTGTTGGCACAGATAATAAAAAGAATCATTTTATCTCTTATAATATGAAGGCTATTTCTTCACACTTTTAATCTGGAAATGGCTCTTGAGTGTCCTTGACCATAGTGAGAGAGAAGGGACAGTGTATTGATTAGAGTAAGAATCAGAATATTTGCAGAACTATTTTATTTTTTAATTTAAAGTAAATACAATCTTACTTTACATACAAAACCCAGTTCCCTCTCCCTCCTTTCCCTTCACTCCTCCTATCATCTCCCCAACCTACCCCCCAACCCACTCCTCAGAGAGGATGAAGCCTCTCAGAGGGTATCCTCAAAGTCTCTCACATCATTTGTGGGAAGACTAAGGGCCTTTCCCCTGTATCTAAACTGAGAGAGTATCTTTCCATAGGGAATGGACTCCCGAAGCCCATTTATGCACTAGGGATAAATACTGGTTCCACTGACAGAGGCCCCATAGACTGTCCAAGCCCCAAAACTGATACCCACATTCTAGATGCCTAGCTCTGTCTTAGGCATGTTCCCAAGCTGTTACTCTGAGCTCACACTTGCTAAGGTCTGCTCTTTCTGTGGGTTTCTCCAGCATGGTCTTGACCCCTTTGCTCATCACTCCTTCTCTACAACTGGACTCCAGGAGTTCAGCTCAGTATTTAGCTGTGAATCTCTTTTTTCTGCTTCCATGAGCTAGTGAATGAAGGCTCTATGGTGGCATTTATGATAGTCATCAATCTCATTATAGGGGAAGGGCATCTAAGGTAGTCTCTCCATTATTGTTTATATTGTTAATGGCAGTTATCCTTGTGGATTCCTGGGAATTTCCCTACTACTAGGTTTCTCATTAAACCTATAACATCTCCCCCTATACTGGCATAAAACTATTTTATTGATCAGAATTCTGAAATAGGTCTTTAACACACATATCCAACCATCATTCTCTAGAAGTAGAAAGTTAAGACAAACTTCTTGAATATGTTCTGCTGGAGTATACCATAAATCAGACAACTCTGGTGTTATGTTTAGCGACTTACACTTGCTAAACTGAAGAGCTACATCTGGAAACTGATTCTCATTAACCAATACCTACAAAAACAAGAGACAGCTTGATTCTATACCCTTTTGCCCAGAGAGGCTTCAATTAACATCTTGAAGTATCTTTAATTTAAATATTTTCCCAGTTAAGCTCACAGAGAAGAACAAGATTGCCTATATCTGTGCTGAAGTTTCATGAGGTCCTAAGTAGTGATACAACATATTGGGCTCTTTGTAGACAGATACCACAAACAGAGTGATGCAAGCACACACACACACACACACACATACACACATACACACACACACAAAAAAAACTCACACAAAGTGAGGACAATATTTTAAATAATTAAATGTCCATCTATGTGTTACACAATAAGCAGAAGCTAATACAATTCTTTCTTTTGCTAAATTTTGTTCAATTTTATTGTAAGTAAAAAGCAGATATGCTGAGAATAGATACCATAAGACCACCTTTGGTAGATGGTCTGATGTGGAATAAAGTAGATCTGAGCTATCTTTCTGATATATAATTGTATTGTTCTATAAACAATGCACCTTCAGATGTCCAGGTAGTACAATCACCTGTTTTTCTCTTTCAGTGAGGTAAACGTACTCCAATTTTGGGTATGATTCTTCTTTCAAATATAACAAAAAGACAAATAATTAAAATACTTAGTGATAAAAATGGCAAATTATTAAGCTATGTTTTATTTTTTTCTTTTTAATCTTGAAGGGTTCTCTGAATGTAACCATAGTAACAGCATTTTAGTAACAACTGTAGGTCATTTGTAAAATTAAAAATTTCTCATTTGAAAATCTGTCTCATGGCCTCATTAGCATTTTCTCATTTGTCTTTCCAGTATTAGCTTTAGACAAGAAGTAAACAATAGAAAGTGATCAATATAAACTTTGGTGAATTAATTAGGAATTATTTCAAAAAAGAATTCAATAACCTGTAAAATAATAGCTTTTGACATGCCCTCGGAAACATCAACTAATCATATAAGTGATATAATCTAAAGATGATGAAAATCAATAATTTTAGTTTATTCATGTCATTTGGTTTATTCTACTCCAGCTAATGAACACTATGAGACACAATGATAGGGATATGTTTGACAAGGGCTATTAAAATGAATAGAAAAGACTATATTACAAATATGTCTAGATTTATGTAAACAAATGCTTAGGGGATGAGAATGAATATTCATAAAAATATTCATAAAATTAAAACACAACACACTACAGACAATTAAGAATCAAACTCAAGAGCAAATTAACCCCAATATGTAGACTATAGAGAGAAATCTAACAAAATGCTAAATTTTATCTGAAACTTCCCAGCTAACAGTCCTTCCTTATAAAACATAATTCTTATTATGTAAATCAGCTTCATAATATACATCTTCTCTTCTACTATCTTCTTTTATTTCCTCGTTCTACCATAGAAATATGCTTTTCTGTCTAGTTTTCAATCTGATATAATATTCCAAAGTTAAAGACATAAAGTTTTATATGGAACTTTTAAAAAAAGAATTCGCCTGTGATTAGAATTTTTTATTCATCTAATTATAACTGAAAATTTAGCCAAATATCTCAAAAATAGCTTACTGAGTTTACAGACAGTCCTGTATTGTAAACAATTCTTAAAATAAGTTTGGGCTTATTTCTCAGTGATTAAAACTAAGATAGGTTAGTCTTTTAAGTTAAGGATATATTTAAAGGAGTTTTACCATTGAAACTGTAGAATACATAATTTTCAGTTTTAAAATCCATTTGATCACATCAAACTACTGAAATATAACTGATAGTAATGTAAGTCAGATCCAAGGAAAATGTGAAATAAAATCAGCCTCAAAATGAGGGTGGGAGTGTGGAGGAAGTTTATGTGGAGGAATAATTAACATCATAGACCTTTTTCAAGAAGCCGTATTGAAAACTAACTGTGTAGATGCTTCATAAAATGCAAATACACATAATAGGAGGTTTAATAGTCTTACTGTTCAGTAGGGGAAGATAATACTCAACTAGATGTCCCATGATGAAAATAACAACACCAGTATTGGGAAGCAAATGTCTATTTTTGAGTTGTTGATCAATGGGCCTCATAGATCCTCAAGCATTACCAACTATTGTCAATAATCTTGTCAGCCTCTCAGCATATGACAGTAAGACTCTATTATTGAAATTTATATATACTGGAGTAAAAGAATATAGAGAAATCAAGATGAATTCACTAAGAAACATCACCTGTATTAAGTACATGCTGTTGGAAGGTGGTGTGAATGGAGCTGCAGGAGAAAAAATATTTTCAATCTCATCTGAGTGTGAACTCTGCAAGCTACAACAATGAATGTCTTGCAATGAGTCCTACTGGAAAAAAATAGAACCACAAATGTTATTGAAGTAACCAAATACTTTCTCAGTGGATCTAAGGCCCATTCCATGACATGCGGCCCATACCTGGGAATACTAAGTGATCAATAACCTATAGCTAGCGAAGTCATAGGCCCCAGGGAAAACCATGTACTCTAATAAATGTGCATATTATTAAATGATTCTTAATGATATTCCCATAGATCAAATCATCTCTCACCCCTAATCAGAGAACTTTCTTCTACAGTATATGCCCTAATATATTAACACCAAGCCTCCAAAATAGTCAGCCTGCTGAGAACAGAGCAGTGTGGAGTACTTATTCCTAAATGGGACATTCACAATAAACCATTATTATAAGATTCAGGATCTTAGATTTTTCCCAGTCAAGGTGACAAAAATATTGTAAGTGGCTGAGGAAGTAAATAACACTAAGG
Organism: Mesocricetus auratus; assembly: GCF_017639785.1. Taxonomy (NCBI): domain Eukaryota; kingdom Metazoa; phylum Chordata; class Mammalia; order Rodentia; family Cricetidae; genus Mesocricetus; species Mesocricetus auratus. The sequence goes on along the minus strand of NW_024429190.1, from coordinate 35,639,342 downwards.
AAGCAGTGCTTTGCAGACATAGGAGCACAGATGTATATTTGAAGTAACAGTAAATCTAACAATATAGACAGACTTATTCAAGCTCTAGCCAGAAAAGCATTCCAGCATAGATTGTGAATGAAGTTCTACATGAAATCTCACCACTAACTGTGGAATTATTGACATTTAGTTACTTTAGGAGAGGGACAACACATTGTTTTCCTTTGATTGTTGGCTTTTGTTTTGTTTTGTTTTTTATTTGTTGTTGTTTTTTAACTATTTGATCCCTGCTATGTTGACAGCATACTTCCAAGATAAGCTGAGCAATAGAAACTGAATTGTTGGGTATGCTGGCTAGTCTATGCCAGCTTGACATGTAGACACAGAAATCTGAAAAATAGAACCACAACTGAGATGATGCATGCTTAAGATTCAGGTCTAAGGAATTTTATTAATTACTGGTTGACTGGGAGAACTCAGTCTATTATTGTGATGTCTTTCCTGGCTGGTGACCCTGGGTTCTATAAGAAGGTGGGTTAAGCAAACCAGTGTAAAAAAGTCAGTAAGCAGCACTTCTTCATGGCGTGTCTATAAGTCCTGCCTCCAGGTTCCTGATCTATTTGAGTTTCTGTCCAGACTTCCTTCAATGATAAACAATGCTTTGTAAGTGTTAGTAGAAGAAGGCCTTTCCTCACCATCTGTCTTTTCTTTATCATGGAGTTTTATTGCAGCAATAGAAAAAAACCCTAACTAAAACATTGAGAATGAATAAAAGAAAGAGAAAAATGTCAAAGTCATTGTTCTATAGAAAGAGACATATCTGTTGATTACAGATCAAAGCAAGTGGGCAATGATTATTTAGAATGACATATGCTTACATTCCAAAGAAGCTTTTTTATATCAGAATAATAAAAACAAATACAGAACACAGCAGAAAATAATATTGACTTTGTATGAGTGTGAAGAGGTGAGGCACAGTTGGCAGAGACTGTAAGAAGTGGAGAAACAGAAGCTGGACAGATGGTTCAGCAAGTAAGAGCACCTGTTGTTTGTCCAGAGGAGTTTACTTATATTTTCTTCAACCATATCATGTCATGGTGTCCATAAAGGTTTAATTCTATGATCTCTGGCTACAACAATTCTCAATGATTCAGGCAAGGGCCTGAGGATTGAAATGAAGACAAAAGACAGTGGTCATTCTAGAAATGAGAATGCCATTTATTGTAACAAGAGGTGAGCATTATATACCAGTCAGCAGGCACAGTGGAAAACTACCAAGGTCAGAAGCTTACATTCCCCAGGCCTTCCAGTGATAATGATGAGCAAATAACAGGAACTACTGATGTCAAAGTTGCTTTCATGTCATGTAAGGACAAGCTGGTTCTCTCCTGAGTGTTCTACTGGCATAGGCATGACACCAGGAACATGGTCCACTAAGGCTGATATTTCATCACTTCAACAGCTTCTCAAACAGCATTTCTGGGGAAATAATTAAGCACTTCTCCTGAGGGAATAGTATTGAATATAGCAAGTGTTTAAGCAGACACAAGGCCTGCAAAGGGACATACCTGAGAAGGTTGGCATGACCCAGCTCAAAAGAGGATCAATTAAGTAGACCCGGCCAATATCCAGGGTTAGGCAAAAGGGGTGATATTAGGCCAATAACAGAGACATTAGGAAAAATTTAGCAAAGGATGAATTGCTTAATATTATGCATCCATGTAAATATGAGGAAGATGAATAAGAAGAAAAAAGCACAAGGCATCTTCGAAATAAATTTTCCTTTTCTAAATCCATCCTGATGTTTGCCTTTCTTAGGCTATGTTTGAGGCTGAATATAGCTTGGGTATACCTGACTCCAAAAACCCACCAGCATCATGACAGGCAGGTTCCTTGTTAAAACCTAATGGGTATACTGACAACTGATGTGTATAAGCAAGAACAGAGGACACACAATGCTACAGATCCCAAACTGGGGACTCACCGTCCCATGGGAAGATACAAACGGACCCCTAGATCCACACCAAATCTGAATCTGGCCTTTTCCAAAGGCCCAAGGGTAGGTCTTTTCATTTGACCAAAGGTTATTTCTGTAGAGTGGACTGCCAATGATGATCTGCTGAGGAGTTGCTAGAAGCATCCACAATTTAAAAAATTTAAGATATAGAGGATAAGTGAGTAGACTCAGGGGAGCCAAGGTTACCCCCCTAGGTTCCCCTTCTTTACTTTAGCTAAATAGGCTCTCAGAGTGCAATGGGCAAGTTGCACAATAGCCTTCCCTTGGAGGTTGTAAGGTATTCCAGTTTTAGGGGAAATATCACAATCTAGACAAAAATGATTGAAACTTCTGCTGACATAGATGGGGCCATTATCTGTCTTAATTTGTTTTGGGACCCCCATGTGAACAAAAGCCTGTAAACAGTGGCTCTTAACATCTTTCACTATTTCACCAGAGTGGGCAGAAGTGAATATTAGGTGGAAAAAAGTATCTACAAAAACATGGACAAATTGTAATTTACCAAAGGATGGCACATGCGTTTCATCCATTTGCCATTTATGATTGGGCAAAAGTCCTCTTGAATTAACTCCCAAGTGAGGCACAGGAAGAAATTCTACACAAAGAGCATAATCCTTAACTACTTAAACAGCCTGCTCTTTGGTAATCTGAGGATGAAATCATAAGGATCCTGTGCTGAGATGAAAGTGCTTATGTAGGGATTGTACTTTAGTAAGCCCTTGTAAAACCACACCAATTTGAGCATACCTGTAAGCTATGTGATTTCCTTCACTGAGGGGCCCTGACAAAGGGGTGTGGGCATTAAGATTTCCCACAAATATAGCTTGCCATAGTAGACCTTGTACCTGCAATAAACTTTATTGTATCCTAGAGATGGGAATGACAAAGGCAGAAGTCTCCAAGGTTTGGAAAATATGAGCAACATAATGACTACTGGCATAGATGTTCAATGCTTCCATGGGGAAGAGTAGTAGAAAGGAGTACAGGCCTGAAAGTTAGGACATTTGGGCAGAAGTAATAGAAATTCTCACTGTCTTAATGATGGGATAAGATACGTCTACAGCTGTACCTTTAGAGGAACCAACTGTGAAAACCACTCAACCCTTAGAAATAGGCTGAGAGACTACAGTTTTTGGGAAATTTAAAGAATGCATTAGCTCAAACTGTTACAGCCTATGAGCTGTAAATGGATTATCAATTCTCCCCAAAAATTGAGCAAAAGCAATTTCCCATGAATTACTGTTTTGAAACAACCAATTTGATGTTTTTAATAAGAAACATGTATCATACTTGGTTTTCGTGAATGCCCTTACAAAGGGACATAACCAATGAATATCTCCCAACAACTTATGAAAAATCACTCAAAGATTATAAACTATCTTTTTCAATTCTCCAAACTGAGGTTTAATTTTTGTTAGAAAATAACATATGTCTCAAATAACTTCTGAAAATTACTTAGTTTGTAAGTAGTCTTTTCTAATCCAACTTGTAAAGCTCTTACTAGCAGACAAGTTCTGATTTTTATCTTAGCTGACATGGCCTAATTTGTATCTACACTGACAACTTTGTGGGTGAAGTCTCACCAGGCAGCAATTCCCTGAGGCTTCTTTTTTAAAATCATTTTCAAATCATGTATTAATACCCATTTTCTAGGTTTTTTAATCATAAAATTTAGGAGGATCTCTATATCCTCTCCTCTTGTAAACTATATAGAATTATCCATATTGATTCTCTTGGCTCCTAGGCCATTCAGTCTGCTATTTTTTCAACAACTGGATCTGAGGGCTCAAATTGCCAACCTTTCCTGTTAAGACACTGATTGACTGCCTGGGTGCTCCTTTTGGCTATACTCAAAGCAATTTAAGTAGCTTTTTAACTACATATGAAGCAATTTAATATCTTTTAATCATATCCAGGGCAGTTTCTTTTGTCAACATTTACATATTCACAATCACTTTCCATGCATACAGGTTTGGCAACAAGCTACACACATAGCAGGTACACATCTCTCATTTCTCCTTTGCTTAGGTTATTATTAGTTAGTTGAAATGAAACATCCTTAATTGAAATATCTTGTAACACAGCACGTATAGCCGATCTTTGATTTATGAGCATTCAAAATCAACAAATCCAAATTTATCCATGTTGTCTTTCTTATTCCAAAAGGTCTTAAAACAGTTTCTGGCTGACTATATTAATAGCATTTTCTATACATTTGGCTGGGTTGCAGCTTCAGCAGCAGCTCTCAAGACTGCCAGCTTCCTAGGATTTGGCCTTGGCCTTCCTTGCCTATTTCTTATAAAGCCTTTAGCCTGTGTCCTAGCAGCTGAAAGCTTGTTTTTAGGTTCCCTTGGAAGCTGTGCCAGTCTGTGTATACACTGCTAACTGGTTTAGGGGCAGATATTTTGTGTTGTCCTTGGCGTAAATGTGGACAAAGTTTTGTTTCCCCAAGCCCCAGTGTAGCTTTGATACAGCTGCGGTGGTGGCCTCTGTGTGAGAGAAAGATCTTTTCAAAACTCTTAAACCATAAAATTTTCAGTATTTGGTTTTGCTTTACTTTAGCTCTCCTGGTTATTAAAACCAGGGTTAAAATAAAATCTTTAGCTGTCTTATGTCTGATATTAGTGCCCTGCTTTTTTAGCAATTGGATCAACTGGTCCTCCACAAGAAGGTAAGGTCTAGTAGCACCCATGTTCAATACAGGTGTTCCTAACCTTAATAAGAATACTGACTGGCCTTTAATGAGGGCTGTCTCTCAGTTAAACCCTAACTTTCCTGACCTCAGTGGATCGTGCCGGGCCTGGAGCCTAACTCAAACCACCCTTCAATGAGGACTACCTCTCATTTAATCCCAAACTTTCCCGGCCTCACTGAATCGGGCAAGGGCTGGAGCCTTACTCCATATCCTTAACTTGTTACACCTATCCACATACACCCTCCTACCTTACTTGTTGGTCAGCATTCGAGTGTGATCCTTCAGCATTCTCCCTTCTCTCCTGATCTTGGTGGGACCTCAATTTGTAGTGAACTTGGGCTACTACATTTCTCAAGGATTCAGGCAAGGACCTGAGGATTGAAATGAAGACAAAGACGGGGTCATTCTTGCAATGAGAATGCCGTTTATTGTAACAAGAGGGGAGCATTATATACCAGTCAGCAGGCACAGTGGAAAACTACCAAGGTCAGAAGCTCATGTTCCCAGGGCCCTCCAGCAGTAAGGATGGGTGGATAGCAGGAACTAGAATTCAAATAATAAGGATGAGCAAAAAACAGGAACTTGCATACAGGCCTAACTGGAAGGAGGGGAACAGGGAATGCTTGCTCCTAGTCACAAATTGGTCAGCAGTTCCTATGAGGAAAGGTCCAACAAACAATAACAAGTTTTTATTGCCAGAATTTGAATATTAGTCTTTAAATGATTACTTTGCTGCTTAAAGATGTATCATGTACTCTTTTAAACCCTCATTTGTGACAGTATATTTTCCACACATTATCTGAAATCATAAAATATTTTATTTCACTATTCATATGTTGTTTAGCTAGTGGAGATGTTCCTTATCATTATATTAAAATGTGTTCAATATGGTTTTATTGAGTAACACTGCAGAAGTGATTTTATGTTAAAAGGTTAACCGAAGAAGAAATAAAAAGAAAATATATCCCCAGACTTTGATTGGAAGAATCTACTAATTTTGTCTTTTTATCTTCTGGTTAAACACAATCGTGCCAGGTCTGATACATAACTTTCAACTTTCAATATATATATATATATATTGAAAATAGTGTGGATCACAGATAATTCACCTACATTACCACTGAGGTAATATTACAGTAAAGAGTGGGCTATTCACCCATATACTCCACTGCTGAATATAGAAACTTGTTTTGGAATAATTAAAATTCCACAATGTTAATTCAACAACACATTCCTTCATTTAAGTTATTTCATATCACACACACACACACACATATATATATGTATATATATATATATCCCAGAAAACTAATATTGTTTTGCTATTTCACATCTATTTTCAGAAAATGATTACTTTCTTTAATACTATCCTGAATAGAATATTTTAGGAGTCTTAACAGAGATTATTCCTGGCCTTATTGTAAGTATTCATATTGGGTAAATGTCCTGTGTAAGGAATTTCAAGGTATATCTATAAGTTTAGAGTACCTAATACCTAACAGCAAGAACCATTTCTATCTAGTGGTCATAGTGAGATGCATGAATGCTGTTCAAAGCCTGGGTAAAGGACGATTAGTTCTCATTTGGGATCCCAAATGATTATGTACCCTAGCAATAGATTCAAGGTAGTTTTTAGATCATGTATACTGAACTCCACTGAACAGCTCTCACTATGTTTAAATGCTGCTAAGTCATGGGGGAGTTTGTTTGTTACTCTAAATTGCTTAGTTCATTGAAATTTGTTTTACTCAGCTATTTCAAATCATGATACTAACTAAGGCAAGTTGAATATTAAACATTACATTGAGTACTTGTTAACTATAATAACAAGCTGAAGAAAAGGATAATACTAGCACTGATTTCTAGGTGTGTTTGACTAACTGTGTCAACATATACATCATCTTTTCTTGCTTTCAGGCCAACATTACAACACAGGAGGCATATGGCATGTAATACCAAATGGCTAGTATGTTGTATATTATTTTCAAAGATCTTGCAATGAAAAGACAAGGAAAAATGTATTGAACACAGACAATTTTAACTAATGGTCATGTACAATTGATTTTATTTTAATTCATATATATATGTATATATATTATAGTTGACCACAATCAAATACAACACATTTATATAAAATATATCCAGAATAATAGTTTCATCTTATAAATTATTAACTAAAAGTTATGGTCAAAATGATATCTCCCATATGCTATAAAATTGGAACTTCAGTATTGTTCTTATCTTCTACAAAAATAGAATATAAGTTAAATATGGAAGGAATCCCTGATAATCAGTGAACATAAAGCACTACCACTCACCTGTGGCATTTGGAGGCTGCCCATTCACAATATAAAGAACTCTCTTCAATTGATCAGTTTTTATTTGAGCTTTTTACAAGTATATTTTCTCAATATACAGAATATTCACATTTTACTTAGTCTAGTTTTGAAATATGAGCAGGAGGTTTGATAAAAAGGGTTATATTAAATTAAAATGCATTCAGCCAATGCTAGATATTTAAAAAGATAGAATACACAAATCATATTCATCAATTATAGAGAAGAATTCATATGAAAACTATCTTTCAAGACATTGTACTCTTTAGATATTTGAGGTATCTAGTTTTATGGTTCCAGATGAATTATTATGTGTGGATATCATTTAAGAGACATTTAACCACTCAAAGTATTGAATGTGTCTGTTTCTTTTCCACTGACAGAAAGCATTTGAGAAGCCAGCTATAAACATAAATATCTTAAATCAGAATCCAAAGTTCTCAGTGCTTTCACTTTTGAAATACTTGACCACACTTTCTTCAAAGTGATGTAAGTAATAAAAGTGAATAATGAAATATTATGCTGTGATTATTCTTAAGAAAACCTTTATGTTGTAACCAATACTTAGTAATAGTTCCATCACTGTAAATAATTTTGTTTTTCCTAAAAGCAAATTATATATAGTATTTTATATGAATACATGCTTGCTTTTCACACTAAATATTTTTCTATTTTCTTTTATCTAAGCTTGTTCTTCTTGCATACATAACATGCTGACTGCCATTTTCCCTTCCCTCACCCCCTTGAGGTCTCTTCCCCAGGCACCCCCCATCCTACTCCATGGTCTGTCACACTATTGATTGCCAGGGTTTACCTGGCTGCTTAGGTGTTCTTCCAACCTTATCACTCCATGGGCATCCCCCCACCCCAAAGCTGCATGCTTGGTTGAAGAGGACTACATACCTATGAAACAGGATGTTCATTCAGAACATATGAGTAGCTTTGGTCCCCATCCAAAACCTAACCCTGTTTAGTGTTTGACTCTTCATGCTCATTCATAAGCATTTTCCAAGGAGAGACAGTCTATCCTAAGTTCTCCAGTTTTTCACCCTTCATTTCTATATTCTTTACTTTCTCATCCCAAATAATTTTGAAAGTGTGTTGTATAAATTTATCAGTATATATATTTTGGAATATTACTTTCATTGGACAATCACACACAAAGCAATAGTTTATCTCTCTCCAATTCAGTCATTTATGTTCTGAATCTAGATGGGCATCATAAACAATTCTAGCAATCTAGCCTTTGGAAGCAAAAAAAGCTTTTATATTTGTGATAATCTCAGAAATTGAAGCTTCAAGCAATTGACTTCTGAATTAAAAAGCAATATGGAGCCAAGGACTGGAATGGTCTACCTGGATTTGAGCTCAAATTGTACCATAGGAATCAAATATTTCCTTTGCTGTGCTGAAAATTGTGAGCTGTGCTCTATGACAAATATCATTTTGATTAAACACCCACTCACATTTGTCAAGGTTCTGTCAAGTGAAAATTTCAGATTCTAAGGGGACCCTTATCCTCCAATTATTTTGTTCAGAACATTTGGTGTTTTGATTTCTGGGAAAGTTTGCTTTCCTGCAGGATGAATGAGCCTTGCCAAGGACCGAGATGATTAGTACCAACAATAATAATTGAGCCATCATGCAAGGGGAACATTTAAATACGGATGGATTCTCAGTCCTCGCTTTATTTAAAAAAAAAAGTCTTCTATGGAAACAGAAAAGCCATCACAGCTGTGAAGCTGCAATTTTGTTTTATTATTAGAAGCTTTAAGAAAACAAAATCTCAGCATAGCAATCTTGAACTTCTTATTAGTATAAGGAAAATCATGTCACGTTTATAGACATGCCCACTTCAAATGAGATGATACTTCTCAAAATTTAAAGAAATCTTTTACTAAATATGTCTTGAATTAATGTTAATTTCAGGGAAAATGTTTAGGCTTGAAATCTGGTTTTATTTTCATTTTGTTATTAAAGTTTTGCTAATCCAATTAAAGCAAAATTTCAATTTTCTTTTATTGAATATTTAATATGTGTGTACATTATATAGATTATTTCTCTCTTTCCCAGTAATTCTCTAACCTCTGCTAAACATGAGTAAGTATGTGTCAACATTTGTGTGTATGTATGTATAACAATAGTAATTACATGTGAGTGTGTGTGTGTGTGTATACTTATCTGGGTGCATCTATAAATGTACACATTTCTATAAATGTATACATATATTTAGGGAACACTCCTGGATATTAGAAAACCCATCAATATTGTCCCTGAAGAAAAGTAATTCTACTTCTCTGAGAAGCCATTGATTAGCTCTAGCTCTGTCTCTAGGGGTGGGGCTTGTGAAATTGCTCTCATGTATGTTGGCATGTCAACTGCTGAGTTCATTATAAAGGCTTAGGTTAAACAGCTATATTTTTTTATTTTATTTTCCAGTTTAAATTTAGATAAGAAACAAGGTTGCTTCACAAGTCAGTTCCAGGTCCCTCTCCCTTTCCCTCCCCTCCTCCCGTGACTCCCATAGAGCAATGTGAGGTGCACTCTCACCCTGAACTCTTGGGGAAGGGGCTAGGCCCTGCCCTATATGAATGAGGGGAAAACAGCTATATTTTTGAGGTTTTGTAGGCATAGCATATTCAGGAGACTCTGTTGTTCAGCAGGTATCCTGGTCCTATGATTCTTACACTGTTCTGACCCACATCTGCCATATTCACTGATCCTTAGGTTAGGATTTTTGGGTTTGCTTTTGTATACATGGAAAGTTCTTTGATGTTACACTGAACTCCTGTTTATATTTCCAGCAAATTTTTTTAAAAAATAGTATTTCCCTATTATCTATACAGAAAGTAACAACCCCAAAATGTAATAGAAACAGCTGATATTCATTATCCAATATATTCATTCAAGCTGTATATTTACAAATATGACATATTCATTTGCTTTTTTGTTTTCAGCAAACATTAAAAATTCCATAATTGACACATATACATATAACAGCAAAGGTATTTAAAAAGTAACATCACTTTTTACTTCATAGTATACACAAATTCTATTTCTTGATATATAAGTAATCAACAAATTCCTGGTATCATAATTTCATTAGAAATTAATGTAAACGCTGTTCAATAAAAATAAATATAATATGAACATAAGATATCATTATCTGTTGAACTCTTAGGGATGATCAAATTTTCTTTTAGAGAAAATAATGTTCAAATATAGGCTGAGAGAAAATTTTCTATTTCTGTTCTTGTTGCTATGTCTAAAGTTTTTGCTAGAGAAGTTTGGAAGTTAGGGGGAAATGGCTTAGACATGGCAGGGGTGATACACCCTCATAGAATGTAAAATGATGAGGCCTCAATGCAATGAAAAAGAAATTGTAATCTTTTGTGAAATTATCAGCTTTCAGTGATTTCTTCTTGGCTAGAGCAGCAATCACTGTACATTTAACAATCCAGGGACCCTCCTGAAATCAGTTTTCATTAGTACTGCTTGAATATTTTATATTTTTCCTCTTGTTTTGAAGAAAGAGGACCCTATTAGAGTCATGCCCAGGAGGACAACTTTTCATAAACCAGTTCGATAGTATTCTTTCCACATGGTGATTTTGAAAGAGATTCCAAATTCCCCTATCACTGTCTTACCATAAACTAAGCAGACATGTCTTAGAAGTGGTTAAAAAAAACTCAACCTGGTCATCTTTGCCACCAAATGAAGTGATTTCATTCAACTGAGTTATTGGACAGATGGGTACTGTGGAAATCCCTCAAACAACTCAGCCTGTTGCCAAGACAATAGGTTGCTCTCCATAATCTGGCAGCAAGGTCCCATTGCTGAAGACACAATCCTTCGGATATGGAGAGGTTGAGCTAGTGCCTACTTAGAACTTCAACCCCTTGTTCTAGTATTCTTCAGGCTAACTAAAAGGACAAATAGATACCAACCCAACCACAGAGGCTTTGATCTACAATCTTTCCTGCCTGCAGAATATGCTAGAGCAACAATGGCACAAACCGTTTTTGAGTGTACATTCAATGCCTAGTTTAACTTAATATCAGCTCCATGAAGTGAAATCCGTACCTGATAGTGCTTGGATGACTGAAAATTAGAAATTACTTAGCCCAGAGATCTGGGTTAAAACTAAATACTACTGATCTAAAAAAAAACACCTTATTCAGCCACCATTAGAGGATCTTCTGCTTGCAGCAGATAGGAACAGATACAGAGACCCACATATAGACATTGCATAGAGAGAATCTAAATGGGTTATCTCCATCAAATCCCTCCCCTAAGAACTCAGGGAATCCCAATGAAAAGGAGGCAGAGAAAAGGGAGAAGACAGAGGAGACTCAAGGAAAACAATACCCAGTATAACAACAAAAGCATACTCATATGAATGGACAGAGACAGAATCAGCATCCCAGGGTGCAAAAGAGTCTGCATCAAGTCCTTTGCACAAACACTGTAGCTTTCAGTTCAGTACTTATATAGGACTTTTGAATGTGTGAGTTGGCCCTGGATTCAAGTAAATTCTCCTGGGGCTCTTATTTTTCTCTTAGTTTGTTAAGTCAAATTTTGATGTGAGGCTTATTCCCCCATCCAATCCTTAGATAAAGTGAGACCTCCCATAGGGAATCATCAAATTCTATTACATGATTTGGTCAGGACCAAGGACCTGCCCCTTGTATCCAGGCTTAGCCTTGTATCACAGCATAGGGCATAGGCTCGAATGACTATGTTAATCACTCTCATAGAGCTTTCATCCAGTATCTGATGGAAGCAGAGGCAGATAATCGCAATTAAACACTAGGCCAATTCCTGGAGTTCAGTCATAGAAAGGGAGGAGTGATATTTGAGCAAAGGGATCAAGACCATATTAAGGAAACCCACAGAAATAACTAATTTGAACAAGTGGGAACTCACAGACTCCAGACTGAGAGCTGAGGAACCCATATAAGGCCAACTAGTCTCTCTGAACATGTGTGTCAGCAGGAGGCCTGGGTAGTCTATGGGGCCACTGGCAGTGGATTGAGTATTTATCCCTAGTTATGTTTTGTTTTTATGTCTTAGAAGACTTTCATTAAAATGAAAAAGAAAATTGGAATGCAATCAATTGTGAGAGGATGTGGAGAGAAATTGGGAAGAGGGGAAACTCTATTCAACTTATAATGCATGAGAAAAGAATCCTTGTTTAATAAAACCTATGATTTTTAAAATGCCCACAAATCAACAGAGAAATAAAAACTCACAGCAATATATTGGATATGTTTCAAAATTGAACAAATCACAATTAAAATGGTTTGAAATGTTCATTGTGTCCCCACAAGGTACGACATAAACAGTATTTAAAGAAAGTATTGTATTTTTTAAAAAGCTCTTGGCAAAAAAAATAAAAATCAATAAAATTGTAAGAACAAGAGAATCGGGATGGTAGAAATTTCTTATTTCATAGGACAAAATTGAATGTAATGAAAAAGATAAATAGATAAGAGGAACGGAGGGTCCAATGACAAAGCCAGTTATATTTATATAATCAGCTGATATCTTATAAGAGAGTAAATAAAATACTTCAAATATTTACAGACCATATTAAGGAAATGACACCTTTTCTTTATTATGCATAATAAATGTATTCTTTACCATCATCTCTAGCAAAAATGAAGGTTATCTGACCAAGGTAAAGAAAACAAATACTGAGTCTATGTTCTTAAACATATTTTTAAAAAAATCAATATTGTAGCTAATATTTACAGCTTTAGGCTGCAAACTACTCTGAATTCCTTTATTAGGCCATAGTACTGACAATTTCCTCCCACATACAAATTTTGGTCACATTTACATAAATATATGTTCAATAAGTATAAAGTTTTACTCATCTTTAGAATTTAAACTCTCAATTTTAAATCTTTAGATCAATGTTCTCAAGGACAATATTGTGACATATGCAAAATGATAGTCTTTTGGGAAATAGTTACAGAAATGAGATAACTTTGAAAATCTGTCCACATGAAACTTGTGGTTGAATTCTTGCTTCCCTTGCATGTCTCAAAGTTTATAGGAACTGTTACATTATGAAAGAATCCTATTGGGATATAAGTAAATTCTCTGTCTCAGCACAACCCCAGTGAAAATTTGGGACTGTTAGATATATGTGATTCTTTTGTTCTTCTCAGCAGTTATCCCTACTGATAGAGTCAGTGTTTCATCTCAGCATGAAATAGCATCAGATAACTCTGCACTCTGGAAAGAAGATACGATGAATAGTCTCAAATAAGAGTGAATTAGAAATGTCCCCACAGTAGCTAAAAGGAGTTAAAAACATGAAAGTGACAAACGTGCGTTGGAGGGGGCTCGCGGGGAGATTTCCACTGCAACTTCTTATTCTTTGCAGACATTAATAGTCGAGGAGAGTGTCAGACAGCAAACGATAGGGCTGGCAGTGACAGATTTATGATGTGAAGCAAAACCAACTGTCTAGTCAACAGCCAGATGATGACAGCTTTTAAATATAAAAACAAATACGCAAGACATTTTCTGAATCAGTGAAAAGTTGCCGTTTCACTGGGAAGGTCGATGGTCAAAGGAGTCTTATTTTCTTTTACATTTCTGTAACAGTGATAGAGTTTACAAAGGGATATTACTCATGAAATACCTGACAAAGATGGTAGAAAATTCTGTGATGTATCAAGCCTAGTAATATTTATTTGCATGACAGAATACTTTTGCAATAAATATAAAATGTACTTTAAATCTTGTTCTAATAAAATATTTTCTCTTGAACTATGGTTTAATTATTTTAACACTTTAGACTTAAGAGAGAAAATAACTTGCAAAACAATGATTTTTCATATGAATCTGTATTTTATGGTTGGTTTATTTCTTCCTGAAAGCACTATTATTATTCATGCCTGCCTATTCTGAGATTTTGAGAGGACACAAACACTTATCTTTTCCTGAGTCTCATGTGTTCATGTCAAGTCTTTTTATGCATATTAAAGATATTTTCAAGATTCCCATTCAACTTCCTGTCTTGAGAATTAAGACTTTTTCATTTCATTCTTACAAGTGAAGCTGAATGCCATCACATCAGTTCTCATGAGGATGTCCTCTTCTCAGGGCTAAGGACAGAACCACAGTTTCCTGAAAAGTAATAAAGTACTCCAGCACTGAGCTGCACTGTATTTCACAAATGATGCTGTTTAATAGTTCATTTTCTACACTGGACACTATTCTGAACATTTGTGCACTGCATCACAAATCCATACAGACTTTTTCTCCAAATATTGTTTGCTTGAACTACCAAAAGTAACAGAAAATTTGGCTAAATATTTAAAGTTAACATGATAAAAAAGAAGTAGTTACTGCTGTTTGTTAGCTAATAACATCAGACAAGTGAGGAAAAAAATTCTGTAGAATGCAAAAGATAATTTGCATGAGGTGTGTAAATGGAGTGCTCAACTAAGGTGACTGGGATAATAAAATTATATATATATATTATATATTTATATCTTCACATATGAACTGTTATTCAAATCATCATACATGGTGAACTCTTCTAAATTCATTAAGCGGAGGAAACCATCTGCACTATCCATATCTCTCTAATGTCATCATTCATTTAGTTCCTGTGACAAAAAAAAACATACCACTCATAATCTTCAGTGTTTATTTTTTATTTTTAAATAAAGTTTTTAAATTAAAAACAATCTTATTTTATATACCAGTCACAGTTCTCTCTCCCTCCAGTCCTACCATGTCCCCCTCTAACTGCCCATCCCACCCCCATCTACTTCCCAGGAAGAGTGAGGCCTCCTGTGGGAGATTGAGTTCAGGGAAGAATAGAGAAGGGGAGCAAGAGAAGATATAACTTGACAGAGGGATCCACTCTAGTTTTAAAGAGAAATCTGGCACTAGAGAAATGTTCAGGAATCCAAGCATTAAGCTGAATTTCTGGAGTCCAGTGTAGAGAAGGAGGAGTTATCAGCAAAGGGGTCAAGACCATGCTTGGAAAATCCTCAAAAACAGCTACTTGAGTAAGTAGGAGTTCATGGATCCCAGTGTGACAGCTGGGGAGCCAGCATGAGACCAAATCAGGCTCCCTAAACATGGGTGTCCATTGGGAGGTCCACTGTTTATTTTTGTTTCATAGAAATGCCATGCTTTCTTTGACTAGAGAAGAAAAGAATTGAAAATCCCAACACCATTAAATTAAATCACAAAAAAAGATATGCCTAACTCAAAATTTAGTAACTTAAATAAAATTCTAAAATTATCTGCTCCACATACTTGCACTTATAGGACTGCAACTTCTTAACACTGCTAATGTGTTGAGAGAACTTTATATTTTTTTCAGATTATTTGTAATATACACTTCATTAGACCATTGCTTACTGAAACTTGACCCAGTGTCTTTGCCTCCATGACGTTTTCCCCAGGTTATTTAGTTGTTGATAATTAGAAATATATTTTCTTAGCTAATGCATGTGTGTTTCTGTAATAGTTCTTATTAAATAATTTGTTTTATTTTTATATTATCTTTCCAAGTGACAGGATTTCTTACATGATTTTTCATAATTCTTTTGGTTGATTCTCCACCCTCTGCTATCTCTATCATATCTCCCTGTTCCTTTTCATCACTACATGCATTCTCCAATAGTAATCATCCTTACATATTTTTTCATTTATCTCTGCAAACCTCTGACTTAAAGAAGAGAACACACAATATGGCTTTTTTGGAGCCTTACTTCTCTTAATGTAATGTTTTTTTGAGGATCATACATTTTATTGTAAATTTCATTTTTAATTTTGTCTGAATCATTTTCCATTGTATGGATGTGTCCCATCTTCATCATTCATGTACTTCTGAGGGACATATAGGTTGATTCCATTTCCCTGCTGTTATGATCAGAATAAGCAGTTGTATGGGTACACAACTTTTCTTGCAAATTAAATTATTGACAGATTTGGAGAACATTTTACTAGTTATTCTTCACACAAATACAATCTCTAACAGTCTCTAAAACATATTAAGAAATGTACAAACTAAACACCAAAGCATCCAAATTATTCGTCAATAAATGGACAAAAATGTTATTAAAAGAAAAAATGTAAATGGTCAATACCAATTCTTTGAAACTCTTCATCACTTCTGACTATCAGATAAATGCAGATAAAAACTGCTTGATAGTCTATTTATCTCTTACTTACCACCATCAAAAAGTAGAATGAGGAAAAAATGCTGACAGGGATATGGAGCAAAAGTGACATTGAACCACAGCTGTGGCATTGTAAAGTAGTTCAACAACTGAGGAAATTGGAGAAGAATCTTTATATGCAAAGGACTCTATCCTTCCACAGAGGAAACCAAACATAGGAATTTATTTTTAATGATGTAATTTATATACTAGTAAATAGATGCCAAGAACACAAAATACTTAAAGTTGATGCTCAAGCAAAGTATTTTGCACACAATCTAGAAAATGACAATTAACGACATGAAATACTCAAAATATAGTCTTGCTATATGATGGGCAACAGTACAATTGTACTGTTTTATGTAATGTTCTCACTGCATTCATCCTTATAATGAATGATTTTAATGTCAGAAGGAGAGGCCTAAAAGGGTGGAAACTTCTGGTTAAATTATATGTATCATGATAAGCTATAGTAAAGTGATTTCTGTGCTTTGGTCAAATCAGTGTATCATGAACAGAAGTCCACTGAATTTACAGATACTCCTTCATGAACATAACTGAATGAGAGAGCAAGGTAAATAAATAATAAATAAATCATGTATTGTCTGTCAAAGTCTTTACTAATGATTGCATTCACTAAACTGGTATTGATATGTAAAACAAGACTTTTTCTAATTTAAATGAAAAAAGAAAAACCCTATAAACCTCTTGCAGATATATATGACCATTAAAAAATTTAAGAGAGTTCTTCTAAGGAAACAAGAAGGAAACTGCAGATTATTTAAGGTGAAATTGTTATAGGTTATAACTCAGAACCTATTAGTGTGCTTTAGACACTATTCTGGTATGCTTTTAGTTGATAAAAAGCTAGACCATAGAGAAAATATGCATCACTTGGGAAATTCTTACTTAATTTTCTAGACATCATCCAACTTGGCAAAGCACAGAAATATTTGATGATGGGTATTTCCTGCTTTGGAGGAATGTTAGACACAAAACAGATCTATACTCTGCAATGCCTCCTGCAGAATCTAAAAATCTTGTCATGATTTTATTGTTTTCAATAATAATACATCATCATCCAGACCCAGTATTTCTGAAGATTGTAGACAGACACATAAAAGTGAACAGAAAAGATGATTGTTATTTCATATCAGTTACAAATAGAGTTTTGTTAGTAAGTGAATACTTATCATAAGAAAACTTATAGATTTTTACCCATTAAAATGATTTATATTCAGTGGATCTTGTCCCTTTCCCCCTCTTTGGAAGACCATGTGTTTTTCTCTTGGGGCCTCCTTTTTTTCTAGTTTCTGTGGTGGTGTGAATTGTAAGTTGCTAGTCCTTTGATGTATGCCTAATATCCATGCATCAGTGAATATACTACATCTTGCTTGTTTTTCTGTGATTGGGTTACCTCACTCTGCATGTTTTCTTCAAATTGAATTTGGTTGAGTCTTTGATAATTCCCCATGGAGGGCATTACTATTCTTGGGGAGTGGGTGGGATCCAGGTTGTAGGAGTAGGTGGGGGCCGTGGGAGAATGGGAGAGTGAGGGAATGGGGGAATGTAAAATAACATTATTTCTAAAGTAAAAATATCATAATAAAAATGATTTATACTCTCCTTATTCTCTCTCCTCTTTCTTCTCCACAAACAAATATATATGTATATATATGAAATGTTTTGTTTGTTAAATGAGTGTACTTTTAGGTAGATCTAGGCAACATTATTCATTTTATTTATATAAGCAAGAATGCATACAATTTGTATATGGTATATGATAGGTATAATACTGTTTAGACCAGTATATATTATTATTAACTCATTAAATACTTTTACCATATTAGTATGAATTTTGGAAGATTCAAGCCTTTACACTTATCTACTTTCAGCTCCTGTGCATGCTGATAATATGTGTTGAAGTAAAACCACAATATTTCTAATACCTTGACTATGATGAGGTAGTTCATTTTAGCAACATACTGGTGATATAGGTTCTATGTAGTTAACCCACTATAAAAACAGGCCACTTTGTCTACTTTTTAGACACCTTTCTTCCTAGTGAGTTGCTTCACCTATCTTTGATATGAAGGCTTATTCCTAGCCCTATCAGACATTGTTATTACTGGGTAGCCTGTTCATTTTTAAAAAGGAAACTGAGGAGGGATGGATTGGGGAGTGGCAAGATGGGATGCAGGGGAATGACAGAAATGATGGGAGAAGAAACTGTGGTTAGGATGTATTGAATACAAAACAACAACAAAATAACAGTAGAATAATGAAATAAAAATTAGCATTTATTAACTAATTATCCTTCAATGAAAATACTCACAATGGAATACTATGAGGTGTTATGAACAACTCATTCCACTGACACTGAACTGAACTCCTGGAATCCAGTGTCAGAAAGAGAGAACTGATGGGCAAAGGAGTTAAGACAGGGCTGGTTTAACCCACAGAAACAGTTGGCCTGAACAAAGGGCAGCTCTTGGACTCCAGATTGATGGTTGTGTGGAAAGCATGGGACTGTCCCAGACCCCATGAATGTGGGTGTCAGTGAGAACTAGGTAATCTATGGGGCCTTGGGTAGTATTTATCCCTGGCGAACAAATAGACCTTGAGTGCCAATGCCACAATATGTGATGCTCTCTGAGCCAGGACTCTTGGGGCAGGGCCTTGGTCCTGTCCTGAATGAAATAACAGTCACTGGACATCCACCTTGGAGGGCCTCACCCTCACTGGGGATCAGAGTGGAAATTGGATCAGGGACTGGGGAACCTGGTGGGGAGGAGGGGAAGGAGAGGAAGTTGGGATTGACATGTGAAACAACCTTGTTTCTAACTTAAATAAAAAAAGAGAAAAAGCCAAGTACCAAATAGAAAAAAATGATTCCAGATCATTAAAATAAAATCCTTTAGATCCGTTTTCAAGATTAAGCCAAGAAGCAAAATAAGGTTAGAAAAAGCTGATAAAGGGAAGAGAAGTAACTTTTCATGCTCTATGCTTTCAGCCCCCCATTATTGTATTTTCTTCCTAAACTCCTCTTTTTAATTTTTACAATCTATGAACTTTCAATTAATGCTGTCCATAATGCATATGGATGAGAGACCATCTACTGGGGTCTGGACAACCAGTGACCAAACCCTAAAGTAATTATCTATCTCTACCCCAAAGTCATCAACAGTAATAGTTCCTGAATTAATGACTTTGTATCCCTACCCATTTCCTTTATACTAGAATGTTCCCGTGCATAAATTCTTTAAAAGTTGTAATTTTTGTAGTCTGTTTGTATTTAAACGAGTTTTTGCCCTGTGAGTGTCTGTTGTCCATGGGGACCACAAGAGGGCATAAGACCCCTTGAAAATGGAGTTATAAATGGTTGTAAGCCCCACTGTGAATACTAGAAAACTTACCTAGTACTTTACAAGAACAGCAAGTACTCTTAATAAATGAGTTATCTCTCTAACATTTTCTACAGGAAACTGCACATTTTCAACCGCTGGGTAGGCTCCCTAGCTTCTTAATGCTGGAAGGTGCTGTGCATGCTGACAGGGAGAAAAAAAGCAAATTACTTCATCGCCTGCTGAATCCTGCATGTTATAATACTGAACTTCAAGGAAAGTTATGCCTACAGGTATAATAGTAGTTACAATGGGTAATTATGGGGGCAACTAATTGCTCTCATGACTGGATTTATGGCCTTCTCTATAGGATGGACTTCATGTCAGATACTTTAAAGATGGTTAAAACCCGAAGCTACATATGTCATGGGCCTGTGGATGAGCTCTAAAGATAGGTAACTTTTAAATGCAGCAACTAGTATGATTATAATGGAATTTTGTGGTGCCTGCATTTATTTTTGTGTTTTCTTTCCCACATTCTTAAATTAAATAAAAGGCTGAATTTCACTTTCATCCACTAAAAAGCTAGTTAATGATTATAATTTAGATGCTAGTGTAGGGCAATAGCTATTTATACAAATTATTACCCTGCGCACCTGCTCCAGTTTTTCATGTATTATGCTAACAGTGTTTTCTGTCTTAATTAAAAATGTTAATTAGTGGTGATAGAAACAGCCAAAGAAGAGTTGGTAACATATGCACAAGAATTTTACAATATGTGCAAGCCTTTTTTTTAACCCTCCAAAATGATGAACTAAGCATGAAAGTAACTAAAACAATTAAAAAGTTGCAATTTATCAAAGGAACCTAAGATTGTTCTGTGAGCACCATGCTAGTTAACATATGATTATTCTCTGCCTTCACAGATTCAGTCTCCTGACTAGCTTTGTACATTTTTGCAACGTGAACACTGCCAGCACAATTTTTTAAAGAAATATTTTGAATTTGTATTCATTACCTTCCTCGTTGCTGTGAAGAGATATCTGGCAAAAGTAACTCAGGAAGGAAACTCTTGTTTGAGCTCACAGAATAAGGGTACAGTACATCATCACGGCATTGGCATATGGCAGGAGCATGAGGTGAAAGAATCCTCATTATTCTCAATGCAGTTCACATTAAATAAGCATATTTCTTCACAAAATTTTATTCTGTTTATGTGTAGTATGAATACATTTATGCATGTACAATTGAGTGTGTATTCCTACAGATTTACTGGTGCAGGAACATGTGTGTGTGTGTGTCTGGGGAGGTCAGTTTTTGATGGGGGAAATCTTCCTATATCCCCTATTCACTTTACTTGCTGCTACTCTGGCCCTGTTACTGAAATGGAAGATTTCCCTTCGTGTTAGTCTGACACGTAGGAGACTGAGATAGAGGATAGCTTCAGCAATCCCCTATCTCAGCCTCCTAAGTGCTATGGATGGAGGAAGGCTGTCATGCCCATCTGGCTTTGGTTTTTTATGTTGTGAATTCTAGGAATCCAAACTCCTGAATTTGCAGTTGCATATGCTGAGCCATGTTCTCATCCTAAGAAGCATATGTCTAAGGAAAGGAACTGAATTCTAATTTTTTCACATTGTTCTAGGATATGAAGAGAGCATTTTATCATTATGTTCTGTTTCCAATTTTTGGAACATTCGTTATCATACTAAACAAGGAATGAGAAATAACATTTCAGTAGAAAAGGAGAAATGGGACAATTTTTGTGTCTACATAAAGTCTACCTTGTATGCATGTGATATGTTTTATAATGGGACAAACTGAAAATAAAAATAACCGTTGCTTGTTTTCTTCAGTGCTTATAACCTGGAGTACTAAAACATTAACATTGTTTCTAATTTAAATTTAAAAATAAAAAAGATAAAAACATTAACATTGCAGGCAGATATGAAGTTTGCATCCCTCAACATTCTGATTATATTTAGGACCTACTGCCGAGGAGGAAAGACATGCCTATTGAAGCAAACTTGTTTAAAAATCCATGGTTCAGGAGCTTGGGGTCTCATGGGTGAAACTATTGCTATTATTCTGCTAAATGGACATATTATGCAACTTCTCTCTAAACTCATATTTCTCTACCTATAGATTAATGTTACTTTCAGATTGCATAAGGTATGTATGAGTGTGTGTGTGTGTGTGTGAGTGTGTGTGTGTGTGTGAGAAAGAGAGAGAGAGTGTGTGCATACATACTCAGTGCTTAATGATTAAACTTGTCAATGTGAAAGAATAATTTTTAGTAGATAGTTCAGATACTAAAACAATACCCGCACTACATTTCCAACCTTACAATCAGGGTCATTGCAAATTGAGGTCATAATGATTCTATGACAAAATGTAAGACCAGAGCAAAAAAGTTTCTCTTGGCAGTGTCAGGATTGATGACTCATGAAGTCAAAGTCACCATGGTTCTCTATAGACACCCAAGTCAGCCAACATTCAAGCATTGTGTATGAGGATCTTTTATGACCCATATCCCCTGAGAAGCTATGATCAGCTGATGGACTCTAGGTGAACTCAAATTAATTGTCTTAAAATATATGAGTATTGACAGGCTGACAATATATGAAGAAACTAATTTATTTTGAAGGGTTGTGATATTTTAAAAATAAGATATTATGGTGTTAAAGGGCTAGAAAGACAGGGTAGATCTGGGCAGTAGTGAGAGAAGGAGTTAAGGATTCATATGGCTAAATACTTTGTTAATATTATTAATTAATTGATAAAATGTTTTAAAAGTTTGAACATCATAATAATGCTAACTTATGTTTTCAATTTTTCACCTCTTGTTGCCATTTAAAGAATAATAGAAAACTTTAAATTCACTACGTTCTAAAATTATTAAGCCAAATTAGGAAACAATAATGTGACAATAATGACACAGCAATCACACATCTCATTGAAGCTAGGTGTCTTATTGAAGGCTCATGAAATCTACAATGCTGATGATTTGGTTTCTAGCTGTCTCTGATTTATTTTGCTTACTCACTGCCTGCCCTTCAAATATTGTGATTTTTAGATTGTTTTCTTCATCACCAGTTCAATTATGGTCTCCTCATAGTAAAAAAAATTAACACAAGTGCAGTTGGCAAAAATTTGATTTTAGTTCATTCTGCTACATTTTCCATTATCACTTTTCAAGCTTATAAAATCACTGTAGTCATCTGCTGTCTCATTTAGTCAAGGGAAAAAGATCCATGGAAACCACAAATTTGCCTATTCTTTGTCTCTTCTGCATTCTGCAATATCCCATAATTGGATATTATTCTTGAATGTCATAACCTCCAGTAAGTATTGATGAAGAAATGATTGGTTTCTGATAGCTGTGTTGGGTAAATTCATCTTAAGCTTTTTCCCACACCCACATAGAAGCTTGATTTAATGACTAATTAAGGGAAGGCTTTTATGATTTGATAGGTTCTTGTCATGTGACTGAACCAGTTCTTCCTTATTTACTAATATTAAGATTAACAGTAAGACTACCATACAAGTCTCATACCATTTCTCTCTTGGCCAATTTACAACTGAGAGTGAATGATGCAAGCTGTAAAAATAATAATGTAAAGCAAACTCCAAGAACTTAATGGGAATAAGAACACTGGACTTATAAGGAAGTCAAATAATTTTAATTATGAGTCCTAATATAGAGACAGTCACGTTTAGTTTAGTGTGTGTGTGTTTGTGGGTGTGTGCATGTGTATATACATAAAAGTACATTAAAACAATTGTAGCTACATATATTCTATCCAAATATAAGTCAGACATAAGTATCTTAGAGCATAAAGGAAGAGAGAGAATTAAAACACTGGTTTTTAGAGATCATGATATCTTGACAGTGATACCTGGGTAGTAGGAATCATAGCCTGGCTTTTGTGAACATTAATAATGTACTGATGATTCATTGGATGCAACAACTAAATTTAAAACACAGGAAGATGATTCATCTACTTCTATCTATCCTCTGACTCAGGGTCATGTATATTAGCATGATAAGATGAATGACATCTCAGTTTTAATAACAATTTTTTTGCCAGTATAGCATTCCTTTTATAGATCAGATGGCTTAGTAATATAGGCACAAAATGCTTTTGGCTCTCTCTCTCTCTCTCTCTCTCTGTGTGTGTGTGTGTGTGTGTGTGTGTGTGTATGTGTGTGTATTTGTGTTAGTGTGTGGGTTTGGGAGTGTGTGGGTGTGGGTTACTTGCTGCCTGAAGTTCCCACTTCCATATTTTCCTGACATGACAGGCTTCACCATATACGTAGGTATGCATGTTTGTGTATATCTATGTATGTGTGTATGTATGTATCTATGCATGTGTATATTTATATACTGTATATATACATGACTTTGCACAATATGTGACTACTGTATTA
Organism: Mesocricetus auratus; assembly: GCF_017639785.1. Classification (NCBI taxonomy): domain Eukaryota; kingdom Metazoa; phylum Chordata; class Mammalia; order Rodentia; family Cricetidae; genus Mesocricetus; species Mesocricetus auratus. The sequence goes on along the minus strand of NW_024429190.1, from coordinate 35,615,343 downwards.
GGTAAATCAATGGGAGGGCTTTTAAAAAAGATGAAAAATTATCGTTATCAACTTAAACAGATTTGGACTCTTCACAATTCTGTACAGGTATTTAAGAATCTTTCCAGATAAAATTAAAATGTTCAAATCTATGTTCTGGGATGTAGCTGGAGGCCGTGTGGATATCCATGATCTGTGCTGATGTGAGAAACTCCATGACCCATGCTTCCACTGCCGGATATAGGCATGGAAGTTTCTTTGGTACTAGAACTGATGAGTTCAAACTCATAATGGTGAATGGATGACATTGAAGGCTCCGCTGACAACTAGCCCACTTCCCACAAAAAAAAAGAAAAAAGAAACAATATACACAGGCAGCCATTAAAAAGAGGCCTTAGAGGGAACATAAGAAATTCTCGTTTCAGTGCTCTCTGGCCCGCCTGATAGGATCACCCTGAGTGTGGCCACACCTCAGTCTTCAGCCCCATCAGGCCTCTGCCCAGTGCTTGAGATGAGGAGGCGCCCTGCTCTGAGCCCCAACTCCCTACATTCCCCTGCTTCCTTCTCCTGGGGCATTTTCTGAGCCTAGAGAGTACCCCCCACACACCTGGAAGGATCACCCTGAGTCTGGCCACTCTTCTGTCTTCAGTGCCCTCCAGTCCATGTCCTGTGCTTGAGGTGAATGGGAGCACTGCTTTGAGGCCCAACTGAGAAGTTTTACTACGAAAATAATACCAACATTAAATGTGGTTGACATAATTCTAATGTACCAGGTTTACAGTACAAAAAGCAGATTACTAACACGGAAAAGCAACAGTATTTGTCTTTCTCTGCTTCTTTGTTGTACACACAATGTTACAAGCTACCTCAGATCGTCACAATTTTATTGACTATATACTTTGTAACATTATAAAATGTAATATTTCCCTTGATCAGACTTCATATTTTGTCAAAGAATTTATAAAATAAAACATTCAGAACTTAGCAAAAATATTTTCTCGGTTATGTTTCTTTTTCCTTTTATTGAAAAAACATTTTCCTCTTACATAATGTATCATGATTATGGATTCCCCATCCCTCAGCTCTCCTGGACTCTTAGGGGAGTGCCTTGACCCTACCAAGAGTAAAATGACAGACTCTAGATATCCCCTATGTGGAAGGATTTGGCAATAGGGTGGGAGGGAGGGGGGGGAAGGGGAGTGTGGGAGGAGGGGAGGGAGAGGGAACTGGGATTGACATGTAAAACAAGCTCTTTAAAATTAAAATAAAAAATGATAAAAAAAAAGAAGTCTCGGTTATTTGGGAGCTAACTGGTGATACAGAGAAAGCCTCATTACACTCTACCTCTCTTCCTACCAGGATCCACTCTCTTCCTTTCTCTCATTAAAAAGTCTTCTAAGGAATAATAATAAAATGCAAGTAAATAAAATATAACAAGGTAAAACAAAAACCATAACTTCAGAGTTCAACTAGACAAATAAACGGAAAACAGACTAGCAGAAGGCACAAGAATCATTGGCATACTTGGAAATCCAACAGAAACAGTAAATGAGCTAGTTAGAGTTTTGTGCAACTGCATTAACTTTATAGATGGCAAAAGGAAGAACAGTTGAAAAACTGCCTCTGTCACATTGTCTCTAGGCAAATCTGTTATGCATATTCTTGAGAGTATGGAAAGACTAGCTCACTAGTGATGCTCTCAACCCTGGGCTGATGGACTAGGATAGTAGATGAAAGTAAGTATATCAAGCCATACTGAGCAAGCCATCAATTTGCATACAGCAATGGCTGCTACTTCAGTTTGTGTCTCCAGGGTCCTGATTTGTGTAGCTGCTCTGAATTTCTCTTATTGCAAATACCACTATAAACTTCTGTAACTATAAATAAAACCCAGCGTCCACAGTTTGATTTTGGTTATGGTGTTTCATCACAACAACAAAAAGCCTAATTAAGACAGGTATTTTCTACTTTCTTCTCTGAAACAATATCATGCTGTGTAGTTTTGATATCTACAAATTCATGCTTCCCCCTGCTTCAGCCTCCCTGAATACAGAAATTATGGTGGTCTGAATTTTAATGCACCATGCTATAGGCTCAGGTATTTTAATGACTGGTCCCTGGTCAGTGGAAATTTGGAGAAATTATTAAGATTTGTTGCCTTGCTGGAGGAGGTGGTCTGTGAGGTTTTCAAAGTTCACAGGCTTCTCATTCTCTCTCTCTCTCTCTCTCTCTCTCTCTCTCTCTCTCTCTCTCTCTCTCTCTCTCTCTCTCCCTCTCTCCCTCCCCCCCGCCCTCTCTCTCTCTCTCCACATCTATCTCTCAGGTGTAAGTTGTCACCTACTGATCCAGTACCATACCTAATTGCCTGCCGTTGAAGTCATCACCCCATCACCCACATGAGCTATAAGCTCCAATAAAGTAGGCCTTGAATATCTGCCTTTCATAATCAGTAGAAAAGTAACTTAGGATCTTTAAACAGGCGCCATCATATTTGGTCTATTTTTATTTAAACAGAGTTTTAATGAACAAAAATTATATCTATAGCTATATATAATTGAAAGGATAATCCACAAAATATAGTATACTTACATGCCAGTTTATTTTCTTTCAGTTATAATGAGAAAATTACATAACCTGAGAAGGATAGTATGAAAATCTTATTTTGAGTATGCGTAGATACAAGGCATGTAGATGAATGATATTCATAGAAAACAGACATAAACTACATATGACAAAGAAATGTAAAGTATTTAAATTTTTGTTGTATTGAGTACTTTGCAACTACTACTATCCCAGCTCTCATGGCTTATTTCTGTCTGTTTTCACAATGCAATCTATCTATGACCTAATATGTAAAGATGTGTCTATATCCATGTCAGAATTTAGAGATTCTTATACCAAACCATGGTGCCATCTGACAGATTTAATCGATCTGTTATCCAAATCATGGACAGTCAAATTGTTTCCATCTCCTTTCCTTGGCAAGAATACTGCACAGTAAATAACCTTGGACACATCCCCATATGGAATTATCTAGAATGACTGCCAAACTCCAAATCTTACCAGCAGTGAAATTCATATTCCACTAGCATTTGGCAATTTCTGGTTTTTTGATTATTGCCAGTTCAATACAAAAAGTTGTTTCTTATTGCTATTCTCAGTTGCTTTCCTCTGCATAATAACATTATGAATACTTTCCATATATTCATTAGGTATAATGATTCCTTTTATAATATGTTTATTTTTCTTTTTGATACTTCTTCTAGTTTTCTTTTGTGATGCTTTCCTCAGTGATTTGGATAAATTAATTGTCTATTCCAGACAAGAATCTCTTTAATTTGTAGATGATTATATTATAGTTTCTCATCTTGTAAATTTATGATATTGAAAGTGCAAAACAATGAATGTCTCAATGAATTTTTAGTCATTTTGACATAGCTATCACTTTGTATATTATTTATAATTAGTAAGAATTTATTTTCTGTTACAGAACATAAAGACATTACATGGTATTATTAGTTATATACTGTTATATATATTATATTATGTATATATTATATTCCACCTAGAGTTAAATTAGGGTGAGTAGTGAATTTCAACAAAACAGTAACGTATTTTGGAATTCTCAAAAATAAATTTGAAAACATAAAATCCATCTATGATAGGAAAAAAATGTAGATTCAATAAAAGAATAAATTAAAAATATTGATATGATAAGATATAAGGTAGATTATTGAATCTACTCTTGAAAAGCAACTAATAGTTTTAAATACTTTACATTGGATTGAATTTTGATATATTGTATAAAAACATTGTATATTGATACAAATTTGAGATTAATTTTGCTAAAGTATACTATACATATGTTTCTAATTTTGTTCAAGGTATTATATTTTATCATATTATAATTATATATTATATTATTATATGTAACTAATATATTTCTTACATTAGTTATAACGTTTTTAAAAACAAATTAGACAAAATAGGGATATATAGGGGTATCTTTCTGTATCAATGAAAGTTTTCTGAAGGTAAGAGAATGGAGCTTACTGTTAGCTAACCTTAGAGGTCTGAAGGTTTGTACAGGCAGACAGGAAGTGAGATAGCTGGGTGGAAACAGGATACAAGTAGGGAGAATAAGGAACTCACTCTTTTTTCTGCTGAGGCACTAAGGAGGTAAGGTGTGGTTATGGCTTGTTGCTTCTTTTCTCTGATCTCTCAGTATTTTCCTGTATATGTAACTCAACGTCTTTATTACTGAAAACAATTAAGAACTCCAATTACATATCTCTTGAAGAGATCTAGTTTGAATGATCTGAATAGACATATAGAGTATGTTTTGTATTTTGTACAATAGATATAAAAGGTTCATTTGTTTATAAAATATCTTTTTCAAAACAATGTGTTGATGTGTGTTTTTCTGAGGGGCTGTCAACACACCATATGGAATTACATGACCAACGAGGCCATAAGAAGTCATCAATCCCTAGAACTAGAGTTACAGGCCTTTGAGAATCTGACAATATGGGTGATGAGAATGGAACCTGAGTTCCAAGGAACAAGTGGTGATAACTACTGGGCCATCTGTCCAGGCATATAATATTTATTTTTATAAATGTTTTGAATATTCCTTGTAGGTACCATATTTATCATAGTCCACAAATTTTTACATTTGTCATTATTAATATTTAAATGTATATTGATTCATATAAACCAATTTACTATTATCATACAATGTATAACCTAAAGTTATATATGTATATATTATTTTACAAGCACTCTAATTTACATATAAATGACCCCATTCCCTCACTCTCCCATCCTCCGCACCAACCCCCACCCCACCCCACCCCCACTCCCCAGGGATAGTGAGACCCTTCACAGGGGACCATCAAACTCCATCACACCATTTGGGACACCTAAAGTTTGTTCAGTCAAATATTTTCTTTTATTAATTATTCTAATGTATGAAGTACCTACCTATCATGAGACAACAAATAAATGTTTATAATACACATAAAAATACCATGATACAGTTTCATCTTAACAGTGTATCCCATCTGAAAAACAACAGTTTTAGAAGTGAACAACTAAATGTGTGCTTAATAGTTCTTACCAAGATTTACATTTATGTCTTTCATCTTTTAGATATCATGTTAATTGTCTATTGTATGCTACAAATATATGTGTGAATATGTCTGTGCCTGTGCCTCTGTGTGTGTGTGTGTGCATGTTAGGGTGTTTGTCTGTGTCTCTCTGTGTTTACTCACTAAATGGTTGAGGTATTATTGGACATGAATGCTGTCTCCTACTGAATGCAATGTCTATGTCATTTTGTCCTTGGGCTACATATTGATCTAGCAAAGATGTAACATTTGATAGGGAAATTATGCTTCTCAGGCAGAGATTTACAATGCTGGAATCAGCAACATTTTTTGGATGGCAAAATTTAAATTAATGTTTTTGTTCGGAAGACATACCTGGTTGGTAAATATCATGTCTATCAAATTCAGTATTAATACAGGTATCAAAATATTTAATATATTTTCTTTTGAATATACTTCACTTCTCAGTGGTGCCTTTGCAGCTAGTATAAAAGTGTCATGAAATATAAAAATCGTACTGTTAGCATCTTTCCAATTTTCTTTTATTCTTTCTTTCTTTTTGCTAAGTCATTGATTGCCATGGATTTTTAAAATGGGTATAAAAATATAATTTTGCACAGTAAAAGACAGAATTCATGTCCAACATTACCTCTAACACTCCCTGTTAGTAAGCACACAGAGACAGAGTCAGAAAACACAACACAATACAAACACACACACACACACTTTCTTTTTTTTTGGTGTAATTCTCCCCCTTACTTCCTTTCAAAAGCATATTTCCCTAAGAAACACCTAATGTCATAATTTGGTCTGCCTCGTTAGGACATATTAGTAGTGTTAAAATGCATCATACTAAGAATTATAAACACGATCCACTTTTCTTTCTCTATCCTTGTGATTCTCTATCCATGTGAAATTTTCAGAAACCAGCTTTCTAACTAATTAATTAGGAAAAACTCTAATGAGCAACAGAAAGGATGTGGATTCTGATGGCAAGGGAAACAATGATCAGAATATATTGTACAAAATTACACTTTTTTTCTTTTTTCTTTAAATAAAAAACAACCTTGTTTTACATGTAAATCTGAGCTCCCTCTCCCTTTCTTCCTTCCCTGCCACCCACCAACCCTCATCCCATCTTCTTTCTGTTCCCCAGGAAGGGTGAGGCCTTCTTCCATAAGGAATCTTCAAAGTCTGTCATATCCTTTGGAGCATATCTGTCATATCCCTTGTATCTAGGCTAAGAGAGTAGTGTTTTATGTGGAATGGGCTCCCAAAGTCCATGATAAATACTAGTCCACTACTAGAGGCCACAGAGATTGTCCAGGCTTCCTTATTGACACCCATGTCAGGGGATCTGGGTCAGTCCTATGCTGGTTTCCAGCTTTAAGTCTAGGGTCCATGAGCTCCACCTTGTTGAGATCAGCTGTTATTGTGGGTTTCTCCAGCCTGGTCTTGACCCATTTTTCATCAATCCTCCTCTGCAACTGGATTCCAGCAATTCAGCTCAAGTGTTTAGTTGTGAGTGTCTTATTCTGCTTTTATCAGCTACTGGATGAAGACTCTAGGATGTCATATTAGGTAATCACCAATCTCATTATTGGGTAAGGGCATTTAAGGTAGCCTCTCCACTATTGCTTGGATTGTGAGTTTGTGTCATCCTTATATGTCTCTGGACATTTACCAAGTGCCATTTCTCCCTTTAAACATATAATGCCTCCTTCTATTTTGGTATCTCTTTTCTTGTTTTCCTCTATTCTTCCACCGACTCAATCTTCCTGTTCCATCACGTCCTCCTCTTTAAAATTGCATTTTTTAAGAAAATTAGGAGAAAATGAAAAATATATAGGGCCGTATGTGTGTCTGTTAAAGTGGTTTGATTAGCAATATACTGTCTTCAAGAAAGTGGGTCAGATGTTTTATCAAGTAAGGGGTCCAGATGCTTTATCTAATGAATATGTTTAGGTGAAATTTGGGGCTGAAATTATTACTAAGGCAATGTAATATATTGATTTTGGTCGTTTTATTATTTTCTCTAACATTTTTTATACTATTTTTATTTTAATTTTAAATAGCTTGTTTTACATGTCTGAGAGATGGCTCAGCTGTTAAAGGCTAGGCTCACAACCAAAAATATTTTCTCTATCATTTTAAATAACATTTGAATTTACTTTGAAGATCTTTAAACACATCTTCCAAAAGAGTAAATTTGATGAACACATGGTAGTAAGAAAAGTACTTGGAAAGTGAAAGAACAGTATAGTGACTTTACATAGCACTAATGAAATACATAAGTAACTGTTACTTCAATTACAAATGGAAACCTCATGGGAAAACTTCAATGGAAATGAGTTTAAAAATGAACAATTCTATCATGAGCAATATTGGAGTAGACAAAACCATACTTTAATAATAAAAGGCTACATTGTTATGGCACAGAGATACACACAAAAGAAAAAAAATTACCAAGTCAGAAAGCATTGTTATTAGAAATTTTTAAGTAAAGAAAAATTTTAAACACCATATAGATTTCTATGTTAAAAAAGGCATTGAATCTTCATTTGTATTAATGCACTGTTGTAGAAAGATATAGTATTACATAAATATTTTAGGAGATATAAAGTTTGCATATATTGAAGTTAAAATGCTCATATTCTAGATATTAAGCACATATGGTGATACTGTTAGCTTTTTATTTTTATTTGCCACACTCAATAATCTACAATGCCTCAAAAACTAAAATGCATGAATCTTTTAAAAAATTCATTATTTTCTTAATGTGGTTTCATTTTATTTTATATTTTTATGTTTTTTTTAATATGGGTGCAGTGAGCTGGGGATTTATTGTGAAATCTCAAAAATATCAAAGAAATGTTGGTGACTGGATGACTCAAATTGAGGTTCCTAAGGGATGATATGACACGGTGCTCTCTACATTACCACCAATACTGAACTAGCAGTATAGAGTATACAGTAGTATGTAGGTGCTGTGAAAACAAAAATACTTATCAACTCTGGTTTCTGACATCATGGGATCAGCCCTGTTAAAGTGAATAGAAATGCTTTGTGAAATGTTATTTCTACCACCAATGAAGCTAATAGAAAGAGAAATATACATTTCCTGACTTAAATTCATAAGGATGAGAATCCTTCCTTATAGTGTGTGGTTATAATATTTCCTGTAATTATTAAATATAGTCTCATATTCATATTAGAGTCATCCATTGAAATGTACAAAATGACTACTTACTTTGATCTATGAAGAAAGGAGAAGGAATACAAGAGAGAAATATTTCTTTGCCACCAAATATCAGAATACAAATCTGTGCAACGTATGGTCCTAACCTTAAGACTGATGCTCACTAAACCCTGTTTTGCAAAGCCATTCTCTTTCAGTTTTGGACAAATAGAATTTAAGTGGTCTGGTTTCATCAATGTATTCCTTCAAATTTTGTAGGATTGTAGTATAATGTATCATTTCTTAGGATGCATCAGTCTGAAGCAGATGTAGAAGAGGAAAAGAGAAGGGAGCATATTTTTAACGTGTGGAATTTAATTTAAGATTATTCTTTGAAAGAAGAAAATTGAACTCAAATACAGGTGTGAGAGCATTGCTTCCCTGTTTGATGAAGCTGTGTTCTTAATCAAGAGTGCTTAGGGAGTGGTTAAACCACAGGCCAGTTGGAACACAGTCTGAACAGGTGCAGAGGCAAATCGCCTGAAAATGAGCATGGCTCATTTTAGAAGTTTTTGATTAGCCTGAATACAGGTTCTTTCCAAAGTAGATTTTCTGACTCACACTCCTTGAGCTGCTCCAGTTTGCCTTGGACATAAGCACTGAAAATAACACAAGAGGAAAGTGAGTGCATGACCAGTATCATTTCGTTTGCTTACCAATTACTTTGGATAATATCTTGGAGTGATAAAAGACATTTTTATCAAGGATACACTTGCTCATTGTGCACCCTTGTAATCTTTTTGGTGTTGTTTCTATAGTGAGACAGAATCAGCACCAAAACTAAATGAAAAAGTGGCTTCCTCTGTTAAAAATACATGTCTAGGTCAATGTAATATTCTGAATCAGAAAATTTGAGTGCTTATAAAGGCACCACAATTCTGACTTTTGAAAGGGGAATAATGTTGTTTTGATGTCAGAGATACTCCCTGACTCCTAAAGGCTTAAAATAGGATATTATTCATCCCATTTCCTGTCTCTGATTTTACCAGCAAGAAGGATTCTTCAAACTCATCAGTAACCACAAGGAAAGAAACAGAGAAGGCAGGAAATGTTGTTGCCAAAACTTTATATCTTACAGTGTGCCTCATATACTGAACACATATAAAATGTTTTCTGGATGGTTTGAAATGTTTGACCTCATTGTACTCACATTCACTATTTAATTTCCTTGATTTCCTCTGGCATGTTCTTCAAAAACAGAGTCATTGTTTTATAACCAATGAAAATACATGTTATATAATTTCAAATGTTGTATTTTGATTTGTATCTATATGAAATCTCCAAGTACTTTGTCTCTCCGCTTTTCATTTCAGGTTGCATGTTTAACACAATTGGATCATTTATCTTGCAAAGTTAAATATCTTTCTGATTCTATGGATTATTGTCTCTGATTGTTTTCCTGACATTACTGCCGGGCTATGCAAAACAACATTAGCTTATCTGTAGTCTTGATTCTGTCCTGATAGATGACAATATGGGAAGAAAAAAAGACATTAGACACTACAGAGATGATACGGATACTAACTCAATATTATCCTGGTTTGAAATATTGTAAGTGTTTTCAGTAGAAATCTGACTTTTCAGTGTAAATGCCACATATAAAAATGCAACCTTATTTGCACAACAAATAATTTGCAGCTTAAATACTGATTAAACATATAACAATAAAAATCATAATAACAATTATTTGTATTTTAGAAAACAACTTTTATTTTCCCTTATAAGTACGAATAGGCTATTAAAACACATGATACCACAATGTTAGTTTCCTAATCATATTATCTTTTATCTTTGCTAATAATAACTACTCTAAGGACTTAAAGTTAACCATCATTATGTTTTTACTTTTACTCTTTTAATTAGCCTAGAGCACAAAATCGATATATACAGTACCAAGTAAAAAGACATATGCAGCAAAAAGTGTGCAATCAGATACAAAATTTGAAACACCCATATTTTGATGTCTAGTTTCATGTCAATTTGGCACAAACCAGAATGTACAGAGATGAGGGAGACTCAATTGAGAAAATTCCTCCATAAAATGTGACTGTAGGCAATTCTGTAGGGAATTTCTTAAAGGGCAAGTGATGTGGAAGGACCCAGTACATTGTGTGTGGATCCACACCTAGGTGTTCAATCTTGCATTCTATGTGAAAGCAGCCTGAGAAAGCCACGAGGAGTAAGCCAGGAAGCAGTACTTCTCAGTGGCCACTGCATTAGCTCCTGTCTTCTGATTCCTGCCCTCATTAAGTTCCTGTCCTAGCTTCTGTCAGTGATGAAGACTGATGTGGAAGCATGAGTACAATGAACTCTTCCCTCCTCAAATTTCTTTTCATGGTGTTTCATCCCAAAAATTATAATTCTAACTAAGGCACATACCTTATATTATAATGAAATAGTGTATTTAGAAAACCCATTTCCTCAAGCTCTGTTCATACTCTCTCAAAATTATGTTATTCTTTTGGATTATTATCAGTAACCATCATACTATCCTACAGAAATTCATAAGCTCTTACTCCTGTTTAACTTCAACATTGTACATGGTAATAACCACACCACTTCCTCCAACTCAATTGTTGCAGACTTACAGATACTGTTAATCTTCTTTGTATTTATTTGGTGTCATCATGTTTGAGTTCACTTTTAATGGAAACATATTGTACAAGAACAGGATACCAGACTCGTAATGTGCTTAAAAATTAAAAATTGCTCATTGCATATCTTACATGTGTATAATTGTGTATCAACTAAAATGCACAGTGAGAGCATCAAGCCCTAAAACAAAAAAAGAAACTAAAAAGAAAGGGCTATATATCTACCCACATAAAAGTAGTCTGCAAATTAATGAAATTTGGTAGACTGGGCAGAACTTAATGTCAGGATTCTGTGTTTCCCTAGGGCTCTTATGGAGTGTCTTTTCTTCCTCTGCCTACCGTCACTTAAATTAGTGAATCCATCACAAAATTCAAAACATATATAATTCATAGTTTTCCTTAACAAGGAAGGGTTGCCTTTACAAATATCATGAGACATTGAACATATCCCATTACCAAAACGCGATGTTGTTTTTCCCATGTTAAGCTGGATATTAGAAAATAATTACTGAAGTTAGAAAAACACAATCTTTTACCTGTACCAACCCCACTGTTGTAAAGTATCAGTGAGGCCAGGAATCTCACAAGAAGAAATGTGCAACAGTTGTTCAGTAACTCAGAGTATTTGTTACAGACATGTGTTATTTATAGGATTTTCCCTACTCAAGCAATATTGGCGAACAATCAAGGTGAACACATAAAGTTAGTATCGCTTCACATATATACACGCATATATTTCTATTTATTTTCTATATACTATATGTGTATGTAAATATATATGAAATTTATTATGTTATATAAATATGAATACGAATACATGAAACTAATAATGTGTAAAACTAATTTATTTAATTTTTGCCAGTGGATCCCAGTTCTACACTTTTTGGATTTACTATGAATATGATTGAAGTTTAAAGACAGAATATGTAACATATATTGGAAATTTCCCCTATCATATTTCTTGGTCAGTATAGGCATTCAGTTGTATAGCATTATATCTTTTCTCCAGCTTTACCAAAATGCATTGTGGAGATTTTCGATCTCCATAATTTTAATAAGTTAATAAAACTTGCCAATTACTGACCTAAACTATAAAATCTATGTGTCCCTAACAATGGGTCTATTTAATCACATTCTTAGTTGTTTAGAAGACATGGCCATTATTTTCTTGTGACATATAATTATTTTCTTGCAGATTCATATTTTCATATTTTAAAGTAGATATACTGTTGCTGACTTTAAGGAAAGTGTAAAAAATGCACATGGGAAATAAATGACAATTAATGCTATAATTTTTATAGAGAAGAAATATACTGATCTGCATTACTACATTTTGAAGTGTTTCATGAAAATATAATAATAAACTAAAGATTCAAGAGAAAAATGAGAACACTAATAGGCCTAGATCTTTGTATGTGCATATACATATATATGTGCATGCTTACCTATTTGTCTCTCTCTCTTTCTCTCTCTACATATATATGTGTATTCATACATTAAAAAATATATATGCCTTTTGTATCATTGAAGAAAAACTAGAGTACTGATACTAGATAATTTTGAAATTAAAACCACATAGAAAGTATGTAATACCAATATATTTTACATATTTTCTCTTTGGAGAGACTCTAAATTTAAAGAGTAATTTAATAAACCCTAATAGGGAAGGTGACTTTGATACAGTGACTCTTTTTATTATTGTGAAATTATGTTCTAATAGTCTGACATAAGAGTTCAGTAACTGTATACTTTCTTTCAATTAGCATTTCATACCTCCCATGATTCATATTACATTGCCCAAGTCAGAGAAAACCATCTTCGTGCTTTTGGTGGAGAGTATAATTTTTGAAGCTTTCTTTTGATATTATGGTTGCTACTATCCTGAGAATGGGGTTCCCATCCCCAGTAGGTACATTACAACATAATCTCTAGACCTAAGACTTGGTGATAATCTTTGAAGAAGGAAAACAAAGATTATAAGAACCAGACCAACAGAAAATCTACTGCAAGATTATGTGCTCTAGATGTGACAGGAAAACCACACCTACGAAATCTTAAAAATATGTCTGGAATTGACTTGTGAAACAAGATTGTTTATAGCCTAAATAAAAAAATTAAAAAAGAAAAAGAAAAAATATGTCTGCCTAAATGAGGACCAAAATTTACATTACCAATTGAAGTCATAGACATGTTGGAAATTTCCCATTCCTAGATGAAGTGTTATAGGCACTGGATTGCTGAGAATTGGAATTTTTGCACAAAGATAATGCACCCTAATTGATTATCCAAGGCCAAATGGCCAGTTATAGAAATATATACATCAAAGCAACACTAAGTGTATTCAGCATACATATTTGTGTATTTGTATTTGAGGAAGATTGCTGTAATGCGGATAAGAATGTTGGAGGAGAAGTAGGGGAAGTGACATAACTATATTTAAGTTAAAAATACAGTAACTCCCTGAGAGTCAGGATTTGGCAAATCTTCTAACAATGTTTGCCATTTTATCTTATCTTAATACATCATCAGTATTTCTAACCCACTTTTCTACCATATGTAAATCCGTATAATTCTGGAATCTTATACTCAACTTCTCATTTGATGTTGGAATTTTGCGTCTACATTGCAAGTAAAAGTTTCGTATGCTAAATAGGAAACTGATTTTTATGCTCCCAGATGTAGTTTTTAAATTTTATTCTTTACTATACATTTAAGTTACTTTGTTAATGGTTGAGATTATTATAAAATATCACATTACCCCAATTCCTTCCCTCCTTCCAAATGTTCTCCCATTTTCTCTTTTCTGAATTCATGGTTTATTTATGTATTTATTTATTTTATTTTTTACGAGACAGGGTTTCTCTGTATTGTTTTGGAGGCTATCGGTCCAGCCTGGCCTCGAACTCACAGAGATCCACCTACCTCTGCCTCCCGAATGCTGGGATTAAAGGTGTGCGCCACCACCGCCCGGCTCATGGTCTATTTTTCATTAACTGTTTTTACATATATACATACATATGTATGAATGCAATATGTGAGACATATGTGTATATATATATGAATGTGTATGTCTTCATGAATACATAAATACAATGTGCTTTTACAGTGCTCATTCAGACCCTTAGACTCACACATACTAATTATTCCAATATTGAGATATTACACAGAATTTTTTATCTACATGTCTTATATTCAATGAAATAAGTCATCAGTTTCTTCTGAGCAATGCAGTCTGATTTAACTGTATGTATCTTATTTCAAAAATTCAACATCATTGCCCTTTCTCCCTATCACAATCTTATCTTGAAGAGCTGTCCTATGATATTGGGAACTTCCCTATTAAAAGAAGCCCCAGAGAGAGCCAGTGATTCACTGGGTGTGAAAACACAGACAGGTGCCTCAGGGAGATACAGACAAGGAGGCACATATCACATCCCAAAGGTGCTTCTGACATCTTTTGTCCTGTTTCTAACTAAGCCTACTTCAGCAGCAACTGTGAATTAGAAAGGTAGGCATAAGTACATGGCTGAAATGACACTTCAGATACATTTTCTTTAGCTAATTCACTTTGTTCTTCATTTATCCAACAGGAAACTTAATTTAAAAAATGAAATAGTGTAAAAATTACAGATGTAATAACATTACATTTGGGACGGTAATAGATATACTAGACCGGCAAGCAGTGTGATAGAAGAGAGGAGAGGAGATGGCCCTGGAGTCTAAGGAGAAGGTTGTGAAGCTGAATCTTAATAGGTGCTTAGAAATTGCTTAAGCTGTTCTTGATGTGATTTAACTTTTAAATTAGAATGATACCTTGGTTGTCCCTTTCTGTTCTGTTTAGAGAAATATTGGCATCCTAATGCAGAAGCAACCTTGCCCCGCAGATGCCATTGGCAATATCATTACAGGTCTTACTTCAGACATTTCTATTTCTTGTTTAATTTTGATTTCCTTGCACTATGCTCTCCTTCTTTCCTCCCATGTATTCCGTGCTCAGATTTCAAGACAGGGGCTGTCTGTTTATTATTTATACAGTATGCATAGTGTCTCAGATTTCACATATTGCATACTAATGTGTAAATCCTAAGTGTAATTGGCATTGTAAATGTGAGATTGATTCAAATTTAACACAATGTGAAAAGAAGCTATTGGATATATTATGCTAAATACTAATACTTACAATAATTAAATATAATTTTCTAAGTTATATTTTAAAAATTAAAAAACAGCAAGTAATGTAGAGGTAGAAGCCTTGACTAGAACTAGAATTTTGGACAAAAATGTAAACCTTTAATTCACTCCCTCAACTTTAATAAAAAAAAGTAAGTGTTTGAAATACATTAATATTACACTGGGGACTACAAGTTTCTACCTTACATTCAGTTCTTCTGAGTGGGAAATAAAAAAGTTTGATAGTGACTAATCTCATACAGGCTTAATTTTATGAGCCCTAGGTAGACAATGAGTTACTCAGGCCTAGGCAACTATTATCTTCCTGATTAATAGATTCCTTGGAATTTGTCTGTGCAAATGAAAGCAGGGAAGATCATTGCTTCAAATTTTCTATATTGTCCTATTATCTTATTTTCAGATACTTAACTGCTTCTATTTTTGACAATTATTACTTTAAATTCATAGCTTTACATACCCAGTTACATATATTTTTTCCTACAATCATCTAAATATGTCTGTCCCTATTGGGAGCATTTTATGAGTACTAGACAGATGGCTCAGTGGATAAGAATATATTCTGTAGGTGAATGGGGGATGGGGTCTGTGACAGGAGGGATCAGGTGGAGACAGGGGATGGAGGAAGATGGTACATGGGGAGACAGATTGAATTGGGGGGCATACGTGGAATGGTATGAAAACCTAGTGCAGAGGAAACTTCTTAAAAACTTTGATGATGGCCAGAGTGAAGACTCTTAGTAATTGAGGGTACTGAGTCAAAATTGGCCATCTTTTGTAGACTGATAAGGCTTCCATTGGGATACTGTTTACACTTGGCTGAGAAAGTCCCATGAAGTTCCCTAAAAGTTTTTTTTAAAAAGCATGTTGATATTAGAACAGAAGGTTGTCCTCTGAAAACTAATAGAAAGGAAAACTTCAACTCAGCTCATTGAATGTAGACAGGTTGAGCTGGTGACTGAATGGAGCTTTCATATCTATGTTACAGACTCTTTGGTAGGGGAAAGTACTCTACAGTATATCAAAAGAGTCACCAACCCAGGCACAAAACCCTCAACAACACAAAAATCTCTCTTTCCTGAAAAATGTTCAGGGCAATGGTGACATACAACATAGGGGAATGGCCACCCAAGTTTGCTTTAATTGAGGCTATCTTTCAATACGAACCCATTTCCTTAATTTCTTGGATGCCCAGGAACAAAGGACAGAATAGGCCAGAGAACTATGGCAGTATAAAACATAACTTGCAAAGAAAAAAATCAATGTAGTTATATCTAATAATATTCTGGTATAGATCATTGCTCATGAGAGAGGGTTACTGTAGGAGGAAATAGGAGTGGATGCAGAGACTCACATTATTTGGAGAGAAAGAGTATAAATTGAAAGTCTCCATTGGATCCCACGTCTTGAATCTGGGGTAATGATGCAGAAGATGGGGAGAACAATCTCTAGGAGTAAAATGATCTGGAAGAAACTAGGAGAACATGGCCCACTGAATCAACTAAACAGGCCTCACACAACATGACATGGCAAAGCAAGCATAGATCTCTACTAGGTCATCTGGGTATATGGTATGGGTTTTAGCTTGGTATGAGAGTTCGAATGAAAATGTTCACTTAGTCTCATAGGGACTGCCACTACTCAGAGGTGTAGCCTTGTTCAGTAGTGGCATTGTTGAAATAATTGTGGTACTGAGAATAGGCTTTGAGGTCTCAGAATCTCAAACCCAGCCAGTGTGATTAATTCTCTTGTTATTTACTGAGAATTCAGATGTAGAACTCTCAGCTCTTTCTCCAGCAGCATATCTGCTTGCACACTGCCATGCTTTCTGCCAAGAAGATAATGAACTAAATTTCTGAAACTGTAAGCCAGCCCCAACTAAATGTTTTCCTTAGAAAAGCTGCCATGGCTGTAGTGTCTCTTCACAGCAATAGAAACCTTACCTAAGAATTTGATAGCAGGAATGTAGTATTGCTGTGATGGAATGAACCATGCTTTTGTTTGTTGTAATGTGGAATTAAGGACTTTTGGTTAGGAAAGCAGTAGAATACATCAAGTCTGACTTAATGTGGCAGACTAGTAGGAGTAGAGAAGAAAATGATAGTAACAGTGATTTGAACTGTGGAGGCCTCAAGATGTTTCAGAGAAGAATATTGGTATGTGTCCTAGTGAGTATTTTTATGATTTTTTTTAGTTTTTTTATTATCATTTTTTATTTTAATTTTAAATAGCTTGTTTTACATGTTGTAGTGGTGCATGCGGGTAGGATATGCTGAAGGAGGCAGAGGCAGGAGGATCACGAGTTCGAGGCCGGCCTGGGCTACACATTTAGGGCTGGAGAGATGGCTCAGCCGTTAAAGGCTAGGCTCACAACCAAAAATTATTATTTTTTTGGTGAAAAATGTGACTACTTTCAGCCCTTGTCCAAAAATTATGCCTAAGGCTGAATAGACGTTTTGGATTAATTGTGTTTTAAACAACCAAGTTTGGATTATGTCACGTGATTATTAGTGGTGATGCGTATGTATATCCATAATGAAAAGAAGCAGACTGAGCAAGAAAAGTTACAAGATATGAAATTTGAGGAGAAAAAGGGCACCAGGACGAGGAATAGAGCTAAATCTTGTGTTCAAGAACATAAACAGATCAGCAAAAAGCCTGATATTTAACGGAGTAAAGTCACCTCAGGGCAAGAATCCACCCAGTTAAGCGTCCAACTTGTAAAAAGGAATTAAAGAAAAGCTTGGGGCCAGGAGTGGTGATACGGGCCTTTAATCACATCACACTGTGGTCCTAACAGACTCCTAAAAGTGGAAGCTGGTGTATCTTTGGTCCCTCTGCCTGCTTATCAGAAACTTTTCTTCCAGTAGGCTATCTGATATAAGGGTTTTCATCTTGTCTTATTGAATCTTCTTTTGTCCTATATGGCTACAATCTTTTGCAGGCTGGACCTTATTAGAAAAGGAAACAGAGGGGGAGCTGTTCTGGGGGGAGAAGGATTGTGGAGGCATAGCTTGGAAGACTAGAGGTAGGGGAAATTATGTTGGGTAGTACTGGATAAGAGAAAAATCTATTTTCAATAAAAAAGAAAAAGAAACAAATAGAAAACAACAAAATAGTTCAAAATGATCAAATAAACAAGCACACATAAAAAACAAACAAACAAACAAAAAACCCCAAACCACAACGTATTCTGGCACAGTACTCAATTTCAATCATTGTCACCCCCATTGGGTTGTTTAAGAGTGATTTCTACTCTAGCTTCACCGAGGGAGACAAATGTACAATGTCTGTAGTCTATGAGCATGCATACTCATATTTGCATACCCTATACTATTTATGAGTACAGTTAATTAATAATAAAACCTTGTAGAAAGGAGAAAAGCTTGATTTCAAATTTGAAACTGTAATTGTAGTTACCCTTCTTATTGTTCAGGTAGCAACATAGTGAAAACAACTAGTTACAAACTAACTCAAAAACTAAAACTAAAACTTTCAAAATTTTCAAAACTATATTCATGTAATAGTGAATTATCTGCATTCTAGAAAACCTATGAAATAACCATGAACAAAAATCATGGCACTCCTATAGTAAGTACCAGGAATCATTTGTATACATTGAGTAACCACATTTTTATCATCTTAATGAAAATGAACACGTTTGGTTTGCCTCATGATTTGTCATGATAGTAAATAAATGTGTGTCCTGCAGAAATGTGGACAAGCTAGTGAATTATGTTTAAATTAGCATACTCTTTTTGAAAAAAATAAGGAAAAAAAGATGTAGGAGCCTATATCCTTGGCAGAATAAAATCATAATTTATATAATTTAATCATGTCGTATATATTTTATTTTCTTAACAATAAGATTATTCACAGATTATGATAAAATTTTATCACTAGGGTTGGGGATATCATATTTGACTGGTCTTGAAAACATGAAAATGCTCTTTTGTAAAATTTACCACAAAAATTTGAAGTGGCATTTATCTAAATAAAGAAAAACCTGTTGGGAGATATCATTCTGTAAATATGTGTCTTATTGGTTTGAATAAAGCACTGTTGGCCAATAGGGAATCAAGATAGGTGGGACTATGAGTCAAAGAGGATTCTGAGAAAGAGAGACACAGATATACACCATGTAGGCCACCAGAGTAATAGGTCCAGACCCTTTTCTCTGGTAAGAGAATTACTTAGATTAACAATTATGGGAGAAATACTTAAGTTAGAGCTAGCCAGTAAGAAACAAGCAAATGGCCACAGCTTCATAATTAATATAATGTCTTGTGTGTTATTTGGGTACTGCAACTGTGGCAGGACCTGGGTGGATGGCAGGGAAGACTACACATTACATATCCTAGGTTATTATATGAAAAATTGTTTAAAGACCACATCTTATTCTTTAATAGATAAAATTTAGAAAAATTATTGAAGAACGAAAGCATTTTTATTATAAGTAAATGGATCAGAAGTTGGTTTTGAATTGTTTACATTAACAGTAAAATATTACTTCGAAATTTTAACAGAAAGCATAGATAAATAAGTAGTATTCTTCAAGGCTAACACAAATCAGGGCACCACAAACAGCAATTAAGACCAAAGAAGTGGGCCGGGCGGTGGTGGCACATGCCTTTAATCCCAGCACTTGGGAGGCAGAGGCAGGTGGATCCGACAGCCTCCAAAACAATACAAAGAAACCCTGTTTCGTAACCCCCCCCAAAAAAAGACCAAAGAAGCACTAATCTTTCAGAGTTTAGACATTGTATGTTAAAGAGCAAGGTAAAAGGATGTGAATCTGTTGAAGGCTGCTAGAATCACCCATTCATGCCTGGGTTATGCCTTCATTTCTGCTTAGCGTCTATGTTTTATCTCTTTGGAGTAACTTTGTGTCTGATGTCTATCTCAGATTTTCTCCTTTCTGTTTTCAAATGGTATTTTTTCCTTTTTTGTTTATTTATTTTAGAAACTATCTTAGTTTACATATCAATCCCTGCTTCCTCTTTCTCCCATCCTCCCATGACCCACACTGACCCCCCAATTCCACCACTATCCACTCCCCAGGGAGAATGAGGCCTTCCATGGAAGATATTCAAAGTCTTTTGGGGAATGCTAAAAGAGACATACATGTTCCCCCAGTGGAGAGGAAAGGGACAAGATCTACTGAGCCAATTGGATGCATTGGGGGAGGGGGATGGGAGGAAGGAGAAAGAAAAGGGGAAAAGAGAATGGGGAAAGAGAACACGAGGAATCAGCAAATGGTATTTGGTTGAGGTTCAAACTATTCATGAAAACGGAGAACAATCCAATTTGGGGATATTCATATTTATTTGGTAGTTACTTTTCAAGTGTCTGGGATAAGGAATAGCACATTCAGTTTGCCATAAAAATGTCAAATTAAAGGTTAGTTATTAACATTTAATTGTAAGAAGTAATTCCTGGACTGAAAAATTGCATGCATCAAACTTTATCACAAAATGTCTGCTATAATGGAATTAGTTTCTTACATTTAAAACTAACTGTTTAAAAATAAATCCAAAGTTTTTCTAAGTGTGTTGGCATCTGGCTATAATATTACCTGTCCAAATTCACAGTTTTAGTATCTGCAGGTTATGCACTTAGTAATCACATCGATCATGTTTAATTGTGATTATAAACATTCTTTTTATGCTGTCACTGAAATTCACTTTGTGTCTCACAAATCAAATATTTAGCCTGACAAAGAAAATAATGCTTGACAAGAAATGTCACACAGATATGCCATTAACTGAGACATTATGTAATTCAACCTTGATGAAGGGCTTGATGCAAAATTCATAACTTCCATTTGAGTCAGGCACTTGTATATTCATTTATCAGATAAGTACCACCTTGAACAGGCTGTTTTTGTGGTGATGCTCTCTGACCTATTTCTCATATATTTAAATGATGGTGACAGAAAATGCTTCTCAAATACTGAAAATATTTTATCACTGGTGACATTTCATAACAAGTTCAGTATTGAACAGTTGCTAAGTAGAATGTGAGATGAAGCCTTATTAGAAACTAAAAGAAGGAGAATCTAGGATCAGATCTGCAGATTTGCATGAAGCTTAATCAAATATCATCACAGCAGCACCACCTATGGGCTATTGTTTTCAGTGTAAATGCATGAATAATATTGTTTGTATTAACTTATATTTTTGATTAAAATTCAAGTATTTAATTCAAAGATTATTGATTGATATACACGGAGTATATTATTTATTTGGTAATTTCTACATAAATGATTTTCTTTCTAGACTTCATATTTAATGTTATCAGAATACTTAGCTCTGAATCTCCTTTGCTATTCCGTATATAACTATATTTGATAGTTTTATTAAAGTATCCTGCTGCATGTAATTATTTTATCATAATGTTATGAAGCATTTCATTGTGAAGTTCAGTTTATGTTCCTTCCATGCTTTTCTAAACTTGTTTAAGTAGATTTTTGTTCCACTTCTTTGAGTAGGTGATTTCACTCATGAAAAATAGGAAAGTATAACTATCATAAACTTGTCCTATGACTCCATGTCTAATGTCATTGCTATTTGGGGGGACATTAATCTATTGTGTCAAAATAGTACTTTCATCCTAAAGAATGGGGACAGAATTGTTTCTGTCAACCTGGAGCAGTTCCGGGAGCATTTGTAAGCACAGAGTTAAACTAAAATATGGGGAATGGTAATTTTTCTCATATGCCTACATATAAGAAATTTCAGGGACAAGAATTACTAAATATTTGGCAACATAATGTTAACTCCATAAGGGGAATATAAGTATTAATTGACATTTTCTAACATAAAATGATTCTGGGCTATTTTCACACTGAAAAGAAAATGAGCTCAAAAGTGAAGTCTAAAATTTATTAAGTCATAGTTTACAGCCCCTCAGAAGTTTAACATCATCTGCTACATTAAACACTGATTATGAATCTGGGTGTCAGTGAGGAGGCCTAGGGAATCTATTGAGCCTTGGGCAGCAAATCAGTACCCATCCCAAGTATACACACGGACTTTGGACTCCCATAAAACAATGTGAGGTGCACTCTCACCCGAACTCTTGGGGAAGGGTCTAGGCCCTGCCCTATATGAAATGACAGACTATGCACACCCCCATGGAGGGCCTCACCCTCCCTGGGGAAATGAGGGGATAACGGGGGGGGGAGGGCTCGGGAGGAATGGAGGGAATGGGAGAGGGACCTGGAACTGACTTGTGAAGCAACCTTGTTTCTTATCTAAATTTAAACTGGAAAATAAAATTAAAAAAAAGAAACATTGATTATGTTTCATTTAGTGTGAATATATTGCTTTGTGGTCATCACATTCCACATTCACATATTGAGATGTATAAATGAAAATTAAATTCGACCTAAGTTGAATGCTTAATTCACTAAAGAATTTTACTTCTGGAGAAAGAAGACAGTGGATTCATTAAAGGAAATAAGAACCTATAAAAACTCTTATAAAAAGTTACTAGATTGTAAACGAGTTTTATAATTTTGAAAGCAAGAATTCAAATGGAATTATAGTGTATGCTTACCAACTTCACTATGAGAACACATGGTATCTGGATTAGGGTTTCTATCACTGTGTTAAAAACCCATGATTAGGCTGGGCCAACAGCCTCCCAAACAATACAGAGAAACCCCGTCTCGTAAAAACCAAAAAAAAAAAAAAACATGATTAAACTAACTTGAGCTGGAAGGGTATATTTTAGATTATAATCAATCATCCAGAGAAGTCAGAACAGGAGTTCAAGGTAGGTACAGGGGTGCACGAACTGATCTGAAGATCATTGAGAAACACTGATTACTAGGCTTGGTTTTGGTTTTGTCAGCTATCTGTCTTTTACAATTTAGGACCTCCTTCTACTCAGAGCTAAGTTCATAATCCATTGTGTATTTCTGCCATAATTTCCTTTGCTATAAAGAAATTCTTTCCTGAGATGTGATAGATACTCTAATCTGTGAGTGTAAGTATAAATCTCCTTACTACATGAATACTCTCTGGTAACCAATACATAGGAACAGTGAAAATCATACTGTACACTCCTTAATCCAATCAACTCCATAGTAAGATTAACAGTGATCAATTAATCCATGTGTTCATTCTCTGAATATTTTCTGCCTTCTTTTTTAGTGAGTCAACACATGTCTGTCATTTTTCATCATGAAAACTCTAATTCAAATAATTTTGTTAAGCACCCTATATAATAAGCAACAACCTTAAATCCCCTATAATTTTAAAACAATTTCCCTATGGTATACTATTATTATGTTCTTGTAGACTAATTGGTAATTATACCTTAAAATTGGGTTTTTAGAAATATAAGTTACTTTTGAGCAAATATTACCTGTAATTTTCCTCGTAACATTTTAGTCCCTCTAAGTATTTTGTATTTCAATTATATAAAATTTTATTTGTCTTTTTGGAATAATAAGATTACAGTACATTGGGTTAAACTGTTAATAAAATTAACATGATATAACTAAATGAACTCTCATAATGGAAAAAAATTACTTCTTTATACCCAAATTTAAGTCATAGAGGAAATGTAACACATGTACCACAGAGGAGGAACAGCAGTGGGAAACATTTGTTTTTTTTTTGTTGTTGTTGTTGTTGTTGTTTTTATTTATTTATTTTTCAGTTTAAATTTAGATAAGAAACAAGGTTGCTTCACAAGTCAGTCCCAGGTCCCTCTCCCTTTCCCTCCCCTCCTCCCTTGCCCTCCCCCAACCTCCCCCAATATCCCCTCATTTCCCCATTTGTAAGATACTCATGTGCCTACAGAGCCTTTGGATATGTTGCAGTTTATTGCTGCAAACATAATGTTAAGGAAGACTGGCAGAGATACATAACCTACAATTAAAATAATACTCTGACTTGTTGAATACATAGAAATAAAGACTCACAGAGTGAGAAAGTGTTGTACATATTTAGAGGATGCTCAGAAGAAAATATTACACTTTATTTATATTTGGTGATTTTAGGGGAGGTGCAATAAATTTAATCATTGCTCTGGAATATTAGGGATCATCTGTGATTGAAGGCTTTTACTATTTTACCTTTGGGATTCGAATATAATGACATCATTTATCCATTCCCATTCTTCCCTCCAAACACTCCCATAAAACTCTCCTTGATCTAAGTATGAGCTCTGTTTTCATTAATTAATATTACATATATAAATCATATAAGTGTATATATGTATATATTCATATACACTCCTTATATGTTCAGTTTTTTTTTGGTTTTACGAGACAGGGTTTCTCTGTATTGTTTTGGAGGCTGTCGGTCCAGCCTGGCCCTGAACTCACAGAGATCCGCCTGCCTCTGCTTCCCGAGTGCTGGGATTAAAGGTGTGCGCCACCACCGCCCGGCTAACTGTTCAGTTTATAAGCTCCTTGTTTGTATTTTTCAGGTCTGAGCATTTGGCATTGGATGAGAATTGGTGTACTTTTCCTGGAAAAAATTATTTATTCAGCATTCAACATTCTTATATTTTTTGTGTATTCTTGATGCCTTGTGGTATTTTACTCATCTACTTTCTCATAGCTATTATTGCTGTCCTCTTTCAGCTCATTTTTATGCAATCATTTTGGGGAGACTGTATGTGTGAGACTTCTTACATGCCTAGGAGAGACAGTCTCACAACAAACTCCCTGATTCTCTATTAAGTTTTTAAAAGATTTTATCAAGGATCAAAATTTAAGAAAGATTGAACAAGTTGACAATGTAAAAAGAATTGGAGTCACCCAGCTTAGCCAAATTAGGGAAATCCTATGTCACCGTGTGTTTGGAAATTCTTGATATCTTCTCTGTGTCCATCCATGTGAGAAGCCATGAGAGTTAGAGCAGGTGACAACTAGTGTTCTGATGTCAACCAACCAGAGAAATGAGTATCTGACTGAGGTTAATCCTGTCC
Source organism: Mesocricetus auratus (assembly GCF_017639785.1). Lineage (NCBI taxonomy): Eukaryota > Metazoa > Chordata > Mammalia > Rodentia > Cricetidae > Mesocricetus > Mesocricetus auratus. The sequence continues at coordinate 35,590,288 of NW_024429190.1, read as the reverse complement.
AGACAAGGTCTGCAGGACCATTGACTCAGAAAATTATAGCTCACTTTTGCTAAAGCAGTTGGTGTATCCCCAATACCTTCATTGTAATGTGTATTCTTATGTAATGTGTATATGTAATCTCATTATTGCATCCCAGGTTTATGGGCACATATATAATGTGGATAGTCAGGAAGATGACTTTTGATTTAAGCTTTGTAGAATATATCCGGGGACATGTTTCATACATAGATATGTTTGTCCCACACAGACTGTGGACACTGAAAAACCTCCCTTGCTATTTTGATTATTGGATGACTACCCCCCACACTTTGACCCCCCAGTGAGAAAATATAGTCACACAGTCCAAAACCTTGGTTCCCACTGTCAAATCTCTTTTCCATTCCATGAGACAAAATTTGTAAGCTATCTCCTTGTAATTATCTTTTATTGGCAGGATATTTAGTAAGGAGAGAAGCCTTTCAAATAGATCATATGTGGAATCTTCAAGAATAGGGGTATGGCACATCTGACCATGTTTGATTCAAGGAGACTGAGTGTCCCAAATTTACCACAGTGAATTTGGGCAAGTGCTAACCTGTATATAAAAGCAGGAAATATTGCAGCACAAAAATGAAGAATAAATACCATGACTGGAATACCCCAGCACATGTGTGGACTCATTCCATTACCTCATTTTTATTTAAATTAGAAATAAGCTTGCTTCACATATGAATCCCAGCTCCCTCTCCCTCCCCTCCTTCTGCACCCCTCACCAGCACCCTTAACCCCCACCCAATCCCCACTGGGATCATTCCATTGCCTCTTAAGATAGAAAATTTTCTAAGCCCTTTTGCTACTCTAGGGACAACTGACATGAACTTTGGCAAGTAGTCAGTAGAGCTGGACACTCCTGACCCCATTACACCTGTGCTTGGGTTATTGCTTTGTTTCTGTTCTGCTACATTCCACTTTCAGAGCTTCTTATTCTGATATTGAAGTTCTCGTAAAGTGTGATTCAAATGTGAACACCAAGGCATTATCATTAGCCGGTCCATTTCCTATCACCACCATATTCTAGCTAACAGTTTTAGACTTCTTTCTGATTTTAAGTTGTTTCTCTTTCTCAAAAGTTACAATCACTATCAACTCTGTATTTGTATTATAAGGTGCTATTTATATTCACTAGGTGTGAAACCAAAGAGAACTGTTATTTAGTGAACAAAACATTTATTTTTTTCCACTGTCCCATAGATATATAGACTGTCCTAGGTTGTGTTCTATTGCTTTGAAGAGACACCATGGCTATGTGAACATTCGTGAACAAAAACATTTTATTTGAGCTTGCTTACAGTTTCAGAGATTTAATCCATTGTTTTCATGGCAGGAGTATGACAACATGCAGACAGACAGAGTGCTAGAGAAGCAGCTGAGAGTTCTCCCTACTTGTCCACAGGCAACAGGAAGAGAGAATTTTGGCTTAACTTTGGAATTTGAAACCTAATTGTCACCTGCAGTGTGACATACTTCTTCCAAGGTCACACATTCTAATTCTTTCAAACAGGTACAATCTCTGGTGAACAGTCAATCCTATGAACATATGAGGGTCATTTTTATTCAAACCTGTGTTGATCTTGCTACTAATCCTCTACAATAGTTACCAGATATACCATTTATTATCGCTATTCAATAATCAACTTACATGTTTCTTTTTATTACATAAAATATTTTATTATCATAAAATATCTTAAAAATGATTTCATCATGTTTTAAAAACATTTCTTATTTAATATTTTCAATTATTCTTTTAATTATTAATTTTCATGAAATTTATAATTGTATACATACATGTACAAGGTTATATTTTGCATGTGCTAAAATTATTCAATAATTAAGTCAAACTAATCAGCATATAATTCACATTACATTATTTTTGGTAGGATAAGATATTTGGAATTAACTATCAAGGTTATTTTGAAAAACATACATTCAAGTATTTTAATTAGAGTTATATTATTTTTATGCAGTTTTCTTCAATAGATTAATTCCTCACTCAGACACTTCAAAATTTGGATTAGAATCCTCTCCTTTCTTTTTTCTCTTCTTTCAATCCCAGTTTCTGGTAACAATCATTTGATTATTTGTTGATTTACAACTTTGCTTGCTTGTATGTATTTGGGATTTGATATTAGTAACATGAGATGAGAATTTTGTTAAACATAGTTTTTATAAAACATTTACATGTTAGAAGTAGGGAAAATATCTTTAGAGGATAATTTATTCCACTACAATAAAGTTATTGCTAAAAAATGTCTCTCTCTGAGGAGTGGATAAGAGGAAGCAGGAGGAGGAGAGGGAGGAGGAATTTGGACTGGCATATAAAATTTAAATTTAAGATTGTTTAAACTAATAATAATAATAATAGTAGAAGGAGAACAAGACAAGGAAGAAGAAGAAGAAGAAGAAGAAGGAGAAGAAGAAGAAGAAGAAGAAAACCTGACTAGCAGCCCTCTGATATCTCTAACTCCTGTAACATTTTCACACCAATCTTCTGCAAAAATTATTGAGCCTATGAAGAGAATGAATAATATATGCATCCCATTTAAAGTTGATAACTGTAAAGCCTCTTAGAATCTGAATAGTCTCTTATGTCTGTACTAAGAACTACAATGATGGCCCCATACTTAAGCACTTACTGGTAGTAGTAACTGGTCTCAGAGTTTTAAAAGCAAAGTACATTAAGCTGGGATAGAGAAGTATGGGTGGACACAGAAGATGTTATAAGGGATTGAGTAGAGGTGGATTTGATCATAATATATTGATACACATGAAATTCTCAATCAATGATTTTTACAAGACAATAGAACATAGTTGTTAACCTGTGTGTATCTATAAGCAGAATCATGAAAAATAGTTCTTAAGAATATTAAAACATAAGTGGGAAATCTGACTTACAGAACATACAGGTAACGTGAGGAAGCTGTACTTTCCTTGTTTTCCTCATGTATAACTTTCTGTCTTTCTTATATCAAAATTATACAAAAAATGGCACTTTTTAATTTTAAAAGTTCTAGTCAATCATCACTGTATGGTTTTCATGAAGTTCTCATAATGAAATGCTTGTTAAAATATCAAATTTTTAGTATGATTAATGGCAGAATAAAATAACACCCTATGTTGTCAATGTTTTCTCATTTCAGTAACAAGAATGACAGAGGAAAGTAAGCAAGGAAGGGCTCATTTGCCTAATGTTTTAGAAGTGATATATTCCATATTGGAGGGGAAGGCATGGCAGCAGGAAGTAGCAGTGAGACTTATAGTCATTTGGTGTCTGCAACTAAAAATAGAGAGGTGGATGCTGCTGCTCTACTCCATGTATCAATTGAATTCAGCCTCCATCCACAACCACTGCGATACTGTCAGGCATTTTCAGAAGGGTTTTCTGACCTCTCTGGAAAAAGCCTTGCAGAAACACAGACAGATCTGTGTCTCCTGTGTGATTCTATACCCCACCAAATTGATCAGCTATAGTAAACATTGCAAGTCTACAGAGGTCTGTTTAGATTCTCATTTTCGAGGAATCTAAAATCATCATTTGAAGATAATTGTTTGTTGGTAACCTGTTATTCTAGTTTATCAAATAGAGCTGGTGTGTCTTCAGCAAGGGAAGATGAAATAAGTTCACTGGTTACTTCTTAAGAAGGCAGGAACACCCTTTTACACCTCTATTGTAATTATCGAATAAATCAACCTCCCAAATGGTCAGCAATTTGACACTGTCATATAAGGAGTGGTAGAATATCAGTATATGAATGTGGGGGTGGTTTGGACATGAACAATTGAAGTTAGTCACAAGAAGACAAGAAGACCTTTCTTAACTTTGTCTTCACGCCTTGTTACTCAATCATGGGGAAAACATACATAGTTTAGGACTCATGATTTATTCCTGCTGAAAGATTGACAATGATGTGACAATTGGTGTATTTTCTTAAAACAGCAGCATTATCAAAGTCCAGTTGTTTATATAACCCTTATTGCAAGGTTTTGTATACACTGGTCATTCTCATCGTAAGTACACATTTTATTATTCATATACCTGCTTGCTTTCAGACCACAATGCTGTTGTTTACCTTCCCAATTTGATGCGAACATGATAATATTAACCAATATTTGTAGACAATGGGTTATCAAGTGTTCTCCAACTGTATCTCATAGCAACACAACCTTTCATCAGGAACTCAATCTTCATCAGTATTAGAACAAAATGTACTCATAAGTGTTTCACTTTGACTTTGCTGTGTAATTTGTACTGTGAGTGTGGATGGTGAATTAAGCTAGAGAACAACAAGTTTCTCATGAAGAAAGAATTTATCTTCCAGGTAAAACCAGAATCTGTTTTCTAAAACACAATCTGAATAGATTGTTATCTGCTCACCAACTCTACTAAGGCTTTCTTTCATTCTTGTGATTATGTGATATGTGTGTGTGTGTGTGTGTGTGTGTGTGTGTGTGTAATACGAATCATGAATGCTATAAAATGTCAGCAAGAGGTAATGTCATTACATGACTAAAATTGTTTCACTGATTTTTCATGTAAGAAATAAAATTCACTAAATTAAAATAATGTATAATACTTTTTAGCAAAATTTGTGTTCAATCATAACTAGGGAAATATGTAAATATATTTCTATTATTTATGGCACTGTACATATCAGCATTGTAAACCATTACTTTTACAGTCTTGAACGTCTTATAGCTCATTCTTTATAAAACTTACACTTTCTGCTCATAAGGTAAATATATGTACATATAAGAGTGCTAAGATATGTAGATAGCATTGGGTAAGATACATAAGAATAGCCTGTTAAGTGATATTTCCCACAATTCACCTGCCAGAAAAACAACAAAAATTAGTAAGTGTTGATAATAATGAGGAGGGATGAGAACCCTTTCACATTGCTAGCGGGAAGGGACAATGGCAAAGTCAAAATGGAAAACAGAAAGATAATAGTGGAAAATTAAAAACTGAACTCCCTTGTGGTTTAATAATTCAATTTTGTGTATATATTCATAGTATTTAAAATCAGAATCTCAAAAGAAAATCTGCACCTTATTTCTTAAGTGCAGAATTATGTAGATTATGTATACTTTTTAAAATATGAAAGTAATCCCAAGGTCTGAGGGAATGAAAAAAATTACACAAACACATATGTGCATATAAGACTATCATTGAACAAAGACAAAAATGACAGTAGTTTTAATAATGCAGATAAAACTTGAGGGAATTATCCTAAAACAAACAAATCAGAGGCAGAACGACAATCACAAGAGATTTCATCTATATGAGGTATTTAAAGCACTGGATTTCATGAATAGTGAATACTGAGGTTTTGAGGCAATGTAATAGGGATTGTCTTATACAATAAAGTCTTTGTTATTAAAGATAAATATGTCCTAGAGAGCTGATAAACCTAACAACACTATAGTTAATAGTGCAGAATTTGTGTATTTTATGAAGATGGATTTCATGATGAGTGTTCTTCGCACACACATTCACAGATATACAGAACGCTTGGACCAAGAAACACAAGAAAAACTGTAAGCTACTGGGTTTATTTAGCTACTTTATTGTTGAGATATTGGTGATGGTCTGCACATGATGCCAAGCTCATAAAAGTCAAACTTTGTGTATGAAGATTTTGTATTGTTAATGTCATAGTAAATGTTTAATAGAAAAAGAAAACAATGTGAAACATATGTTCATTTGGAAATAAATATATAATACTCTAAATCATTTGAGACTCAAGAGTTTATTTCAATTAAAGCAAAATAAACTTTGCACAAATGGCTTGATGATCCAAATCTTAAAAAGTAGATGTTGTCTATGAAATAGAAAAAGTTGGGAAGAATATACTCATCACTCTTGCTACTTAATGAATGAAATATATAAAAACAAGTAATTCAATATAGTCATACATAGATATGTAAATCAATAGTAAGTTGAAAAAGAATGAAAATGTGGGATGACTGATTAAAAAGGGAAAAATTAAAATAGTCAAGAGAATGATCACAAATCTTTTCAATTAGTCAGAAGCTAAAATGGTGAATCTTTCAAGGTTTTTGAAGGACAAAGGTAAATCACCCAGTTACAATGCTAAGGAAATGTAAATCCACATACATGTTGAGCTGAAAATGCTTTCACAGCCCTTTTCATCACAACCAAAAGTGGAAAGACTCATTCATTTTTTCAGTTGGTAAACAAATAAATAAATAAATATATACTTTAGTGAATAATGATGTATTAATAATTCATTCCTAGCTACAATGTATATTGATAAATTTTTAAGCTTAGGAATGCTGTGAATGGAAAGACAGTCATAGAAAGCTGCAAACTATATGATTTCTTTCAAATGAATTATCCAGAATGGGCAAATCTAGAGGAACAGAATATAGATTAGTGATTGGTAGGGGCTAGCAGTAGAAAGGAGGGAAATGAATGCTAAAAGTTATAAAAATTTTGTACGGGTAATGAATTGAGATAAAATTGATTGTGCCAATATAATGATGGCTAACAATATTCTGCTATACTTAAAGATTGGTGCCTAGCCAAACATCATCAGAGAGGTTTAATCTAATGACTGTTGGAAACAGATGCAGACACACAGCCAAACAGGAAGAATTTGGGAAATCCAGCAGGAAAGGGGTTGAAAGGGCAATGGGGTCAAGGACACCAAAAGAAAACCCATGGAATCAATTAACTTGAATTCATAGGAGCTCACAAAAAAAAATTGAACTGGCAACTAGACTGACCTAGGCACTCTGCATATATGTTACAGTTTTGTATCTTGGTCCTCTTGTGGGACTCCTAAAAGTTGGAGCAGGGACTGTCTCTGACTCTTTTGTTGGCATTTGGGATTCCTCCTCATACTAGGTCATCTAGCTTAGCCTTAATACATGGGGAGTTGCCTAGTCTTACTTCAATTTGATAACCCATGCTTTGTTAATATCCATGAGAGACCTGCCCTTTCTTGAACAGAAACAGAGGTAGATTGGATTGGGTGTGTGAACAGAAGGAGCAGGGGGATGGACTAGAAGGAGAGAAGGGAGAGGAAACTGTAGTCTTAAATTAAAATAAATAAGTAAATAAATTAGTAAATAAATAGTGGAGTGTCACCACATCTTTGTCAATGTGTTAAAAATTTGTAGCATATAATTGTATGGATGAAATAAAATGGATGAGAATTATAGCTCTATAAGTTTCTGGGTAAATAACTAGTTTTTTCTCAAGTTCTGTTGCAGGTTTTCAGTAATCTGGTGAGTATATGAATGAACACAGACCTTTCCATTATGTGAAATAGAGAAGACAGAGTCACACAAAAAGGGCTTATCATGCTATATACCTTCTGTGTGTTTCATTCTTACATGGCTTTCTCTTGATATCCTACTTTTAATCTTTGGTATTCAGCATGAAAATACATGTATTCAAAGGATGAATTTTATTATTCGCAGTATGACTCACAAGATGTAACCATCATTTAATAATGCATATGATGAGGAGAATTTTGGAAATAGAATATTTTAAAAATAGTATGCAGTCAAATACTATAGCAGCTTAATGCATGATTTCTGATGGATGCAACAGTGAAATATTTTATTCAAACTTTAAAAAGCTTAAGCTGAAAGTTTAATGAAGACATAGTTAGGCTCATATTTCTTTCCGAGTTCTCTGACATTATAGCCCTTCTGCTTTCAGCATTAAATTCCAGCATTGCTGCCTAAATCTTGCTAAAATCACCTTCAATTGTTTGTCCTCTCCCTTCCCTTCAGATGAATGCAGGAACAGCAGCAGTGCTGAAAGCTCTCTGGGGATTTCTCATGAGAAGGATCTGGAGATGAAAAGGACTCCTGTTGTTCCATAATTCTTTTTTCCCCCTTTTAAAAGAGTTTGGTAGCAGTTAAAGTAAAACTTCACTGCATTTCTGTGGTAGACCAATGAATCTGATCATTTTCTCTAACCCCTTTGTGGCTCCGTGTTCTCCGATGACATACAGAAGGTGAGTTAAACAGTCTTTAAAGACATTTAACTTTAATCTATCAGAGTTCACTTGAAAGAAAAGGCATTATATTGGTGGAAAGAAAGTTCTAGGGAGAATACAAATGCCAGATACCCTCGACAATTTTTAAACATAATTTCACAAATGAAGAAGGTTATCCAGACATTAGTGGATAATTAACTTAGAAGGTGCCACTTGCATGGAATAATAGTCTCCTTGCAAGCCACCTAAGTGCTATTCAGAGTACATGTTGCTAGCAAAATAGGGACAACAAACAGCTTAGCATGAATCACAGAAGGAAGCTTTAGTAAATGAGTTTAACTTACAGAATCAGGTGACTTCTTCATGTTTATAATCTGCTAGTAAAAGCAAGCTTCTTTATGCTTGCTTCTATATATATGTATATAAGATTACATTTCAAATGTGTATATATAAAATTATAGTTCTAAACTTAATGCATCCCATATTTGTCCACATTTTATAAGTAACAAAATTGTAGTTGTCCAGCCAAATTTGTAAAAAATCAACTTTACCAGAATATTCTAGATATGTGGACTTAGCTAATCTCGTCCAGCATATGCCTGGGTTTTAAATAATGACGACAATTTTAATCATTCTTTTGTTTTGTGATGTTTGGATAGAAATATTTTAGAAAACAGTTATCAGATATCTCTTTGTCGATTATCTTTCCCAGAAAACAAAATAGGTAAATACATCAGTTTTTACAAATATATTAAGAACATGTGTGATCTGTAATTCAGTTTAACTAGTATGGGTTGAAAGACTTGATGAAAATCTATCTGGGTCGCAACAAGTATATTGCATAGTGTACACATGAGTAAGCCATCAGATCAAAACATTAAAATTAATCAAACATTTAAAGATGATTTAATTCACAAGGCACAGCCTTTAGGAAAACTGAAATAAACAATAGACATTTATTGTCCAAGTTGTCAAAGATTATTCTCTGGTGGGATCTGTATTTTTTGGTATGGTGAGATTACATCATCCTGTTCATCATATAGTAGTGACGAAAATTTAATACAACTGAATTAGTAACTTTTAGAGCTGACTCAAAATGCAGTTAAATAAGTCTGCAAAGTATTTTATTTTTGGAAAAGAATAAAAACAACAATAAGGGTTTATGATCTTCACTTTTGTATAATGGTGTAATATACATGTAGAAAATAGCAAATATAACTGAACAAGTAAATTGTTTTACTAGTCAGATGTCTCCAGATTAAACAAAAAGAACTTATTTCATGTAGTAGTTACCTAATGTATTCTTTCAAGAATCAATTTCTTTCAGTCAGCAGAGATGAGGAAAAGCGAGAAGGCTGATCTACCCAGCCACCACCCAGACTGAGAACCAGGGCTTTAAGTTAGCCAGGTCCAACATGCACTGAATCTATGAACTACTGGAATATGAAAAGCAACCAGTCCTGCAGATCCAAAGCTACATGATCTCCATGAAGCAGGACTAGAGGAGTCCCAGAGATGGTACAGTATTGTGAGGGTAGCAAAAGCCAGAGGCCTCTAATCAGACTAATGACTCATTGCAATGAGCAGTTACAAGTAAAGAAGTGTGGACTAAAGGTTATACTGGGACACACTGCAGGTTCCTTTTTAGATGGGGTTACCAAGGCAGAGGGCAGAAGCAATGGGACAGGGAGATGAGTGGGTTTGGGATGCATAATGTGAAGTCCAGAAAGAATCAATAAAATGTAAAAAAATAGAATAACTTTAAGAGCACAACATCAAGAATTAAGAGGTAAATTAATTTTGCCTATTTTTAAATGTCCCATGAGTGTAATTATATAAGCAGTGCACTTAGAGAAGTTGGCTTACACATGTAAGTTCTTGTGGGCTTGTGTTTGTTGAACTGTTAACTTATCTCTTTGTGTGAAGTTTTAGGCTGTGCATTTTCATTGACGTTTGCGAGTTTTGGATTTTATCATGGACATCTATCATTTACAAATGCTGTTATTGATGTTAACCTTTGGGTGGATATTCCTGTCTAGTATCCACCAGCATTAGTCTCTGTTTCACAGGTGGTGCAATCATTTAGCTTTGGTAGATACATTCAGATTCAGAAAGTTGAAATTTTCACTTACATCCTCAGTAATAGAAGATATGGGTATTCTTTGATCTTGTTTATCATAAACAAATGCTACTTTTCATCTACTCCTATTTTATGCTCCGATTATATGGACAGATGTGTTATGATAGTTATTATTTGCAATTTTCCATGACAAGTTTTGACAGCCTCTGATATCCTTTCAGCCATTAAGACATCCTCTTGTGAACTGTCTGTTCAAGTAATTTGTTCAATTTTATATCAAGTGTCTTATTTCTTTGTCTATTAGAATGGATTCATTATAGTTCCTGAAAAAATCATTTTGCTTTGTGTTTTTTTTTAAAAAAAATTTTTCAGGGGAGGTAAAATTTGAAGCCTTCAACTGCACAGATAAAATACATCTATATATGTATGAAATATTTTCTATATACAAAGTGTAGTGTTGTGATAATTATAAATCCTCCTTTTATACAAACTTCTATGTTGTGGAATTTTATTTTAGCTATATAAAATGTGTTACCTTTGTTTATGTTGCAGAATATTACTTTAACCATGTACATGTCTGTTACAGTTGTTTATGCTGTATATTTATTAATAATGTAAGAATGAGATACATTTGTTTGTGGTCCATTTGCTTAATCATATAAAGATGAGATGCGTTTGTTTCACCTTTCCTGCCTAAGGCATCTGATTGGTCTAATAAAACGCTGAATGGTCAGTAGATAGACAGGAGCTGGATAGAAAGAGCTGGAATGCAGAGGAAAATAGCAATAAGAAATCTAGCCTTGAGATAGAAGAAGGAGGAAAGAACGAAAGAAAAAGCAAGGGATACACCAAACCCAGGCCAGAAGCCAGGCAGCTAAAAGCCAACCAAATGTGAGAAGCAGTGAAAGTAGTATGTATAGAAGGAAAGAAAGCTAAAAAGCCCTGAGACAAATGTACTTGAAGAGAGACAGGTTAAGTTATTATGAGTCTCTGTATCACGATTTGGGAGGTAGTTGGTGGCCCAAAAGAAAAAGTCTTCTATGCTTCTAGAATACTGTTTTATCAAAAATCGAGATAATATGGAAACCTTAGAAAAAGTAGTTAAACTGTTTGAAGCAAGTATTTACAGAAGGTTGTGATTTAAATACTATAAAAATTAAATAAATGGTTTTTAAGTACACAAGAATATAATTATAATACATTTATCTAAACTATGATATAATAAATATTCATATGTACTATGTAATTCTGAGATAGTTTTATATTAGATATAAGATTCTATACCTGACTTCTAAATACAGAAACTATTGGTGATACACATAAAATTAGAGAACTCATTTATTCCTTGAGTCTGTAATGCTAAATATTATGATATTTTCAAGACATTCAAGGACTAACAAGAAGAGATGTTGTCCTTTAGGCAAACCTATCACTATAAACATACATATGGTGATTTGGTAGTGAAAAAAAAGATCCTATATCTTAGTTTTCAAAGAGTAGCTAGGCAAATTTTCTGAAATTACAACAGACTCAGATAGTAATGTTTTATCTTAGCACAGCATAGAGGAAGGATAACAATAGGACAAGCACTAAAAGAATTTCCTTCCTGAGGCAACACCTTCTAAAAACAGCTTTCCAGGAACCCCAAGAAAAAGTGTTCAGAAGACCAGCCCTTAAACAAATGAATACTTATTTCTACACTTTAAATGTGACAAAACATCTTTGTCTTAATTGAATAGAGGTTTTCTGGTTTGGGGAAGTTAAGTTATTTAATTTTAAGATTTGAAGCATTATATATATATGGATAGTGTATTAGTTTCATTTCCTGGTGCCGGGACAACAGACAGAGCAAAAATTTTATTTGGTTGACAAGACCATGTGACAGGTTACAGGCTATCCTTGCAAGAAAACAAGTCAGTAGGAACTGAAAACAACCTATCAAATTGCCTCCAGTCAATCAGAGAATTAAATTATTGCAACCATGCTAGTACTCAGATACTTTCTTCACACTTACACAATTCAGGATGTTCTGAATAGGAAATGGTATCAGTCACAGTAGGCAGGTCTTCTCATTAATCAAATAATTGTGCACTTACATTATCACATGTCAAACTAACTGGCAAATTCTCACTGCAACCTCCCCCTAGGTAATTTTACACTTTTTTCAAACTGGCAATTAAATGTAACACAGATATTTTCTCACAAGTAAGCATCCATGTGCTAAACAAGGGGCACTCGAGGTGATTTGAGGAGGATCTTTACAATAGGGAACCTAACATGAAATATTTGTATCATCGAGGATATGCCCCTGCAATGATTGTGCGATCACATTCCCTTCTTTGTTTGCTGACTGGTTTGTGGTGAAACTAACAACCTCTAACACACACCCTTTGAATGTTTATACTCTGTACTTTCTAGAAACTCAGAAAAATAAGGCTGCTAGATGTTGAACTGGAGCCTCCAGAACAGTGAGCAGTATAAACACTTCTGTTACATAAGTTATAAGTCTGTAAATTATTCTGTCCCTCAAAGATCACTTAACGCAATTTCCATTGCATATTTGGTCAAAAGTAATGTTATGTTTAAATCTCACACTGTTTACCTTCAACATATACAGAAACCATTAATAAAATGTTGAATTTGAGTATCTTTAGTTCTTTAATCCTGCAACACTTTTCACATTTCTCTGTAGAGTGTACTATCTGATCTGTTTTCTATAGAATCATTGTGTGCTTAAAAACTTGGGAGATTTTTTTGTCATTTGTAAATTTTTTACCTTCCTTGTCAATGTGGTCTCATGTAATGTAAGTAAAAAATATGAAAATATAGCTTAAATCACTTTCTCAATAGTCCCCATTTTATTTTGTGGGCATGGAGTTAGGGAATTGGGAGAGAAGACAAGTTGTCAATGCTTATTTACAAAAGAATCAGAAAGCAGCCTGGAATTATGATTGTTAAATTAAAGCTTAACCAAATAAAGGGCTCTAACTTGACTAGTGAACTAACTAAAGGATTAATGGATAACAAAGAAATCAGTCATTCTTTTATTTATTAAAGCTGACAAAATCTATATCTGTATTTATTCACAATAGTATATATAGTTAGCTTTTTCCTATCTTCAACACATAACCTTGATTTTAGGTTGCTATAGAACATCTTTTAAAGATCCTCAAAATTAAAACAAACTGCATATAAATGTGTTTATTACTTCCTTAGTTGGCCTATGAGGGTGGATAACGATTTTTAAACACAAGGCCTGTACCATATTTGGTATAATAGTTTTCTCATATTCAAGTAATATGAATTTGGAGCAGTAGATCATTTCTTCTCTGTGAACCCATCTTACTTTCAAAGGTATTTCTTTTTGCTGTAATTTTATATAAATAAGTATCTCCTATAATCTCCTCTGAACCCTTCTTCTTTCTTTTATAAGATTCTATTGGAGATGTATCTGAACTTATTGGCAAATACAGTTAAGTACTTATGTCCCAGGAACAATTTCATAAAGATATTTTCTAAATGACCAATAATTACCTTGTAGCTGTATGATATGTAACACTGCAGCATGGAGGATAAGTTATTACAACCATGTGAATCTCAGCATCTGGTAATTCATGTACATTCTTTCCTAAGCAAACAATCATTGACCTTTTACTCAGAATTCTTTAGCTTCCAACTCAAAGAAATTAACTGATAAGTCTAATATTCCTACAAATTTGGCAGAAGGAGGCAGATAAAATGAGACATCTTTAATTCTTTTGGAGGAGCAGAGAGAAAAACAGACTGGCTGACCTTATAAGTCAGTGATGAGTATGATATTTTTTGCTTAATTATTGTTCACACAGGAAATTATTTTAAGTTCATAAAGTTCATGGGAGTGTGGAAGTGTACCCATATTCTTGAGAGTTAAAAAGGGAGAGAAAAAGAAATATTGAAGAAATCAAAAGAGACAAAATAAAGCCAAAAAGGAAAAGAATAAAGTTTTTTTTATTTTAAAAGTGACTGAATTATGAGGAATCACAGAATCAATAGGTTTCAGTATCTATCCCCTGCTGAATAACTAAGGAATCAAATGACAATCTTTCTAATGCAAATATTATTTTGTTTCAGTTGCTTCAAATCCTACATCGAAGCCTGACAGTATTTATTCTTTGTGAGAAGACATCTTAAAGACACACATATGCTCTTTTACACTATTCTGATAATTTCCACATAAATACTTTTCATATTTAATGTTCCTGAAATCATCATTTCCCATAATCTCAGCTTTCTGAGACAATAGTAGTGAGGTGGCCATTATTAACAAATCAGCTGTTGGTCATAAAAACATTATAATATTTCTAAACAGTCTTATTCCATATCATTGCATAAAAAAGGAAAAGTCCATTTTAACTCAGTCCATCAAAGTGTTAATGGTGAACTAGAAAGGCTCTTTCTCTGGCAGGTGAAGCACAATAATTCGCTATTTGTAGCCTTGTGGACAAGCAAGCAGGGGTAGACATGGAACCAAGTTTGTTTATATCCTTCAAAACCCTGCTGTGTTTTCTTTATCAGTAATACAGGTCCCATCCAAATATTCTATAACCTATCTCCCCATCAAATATTGCTAGTGAATATTCAAAACTTAGGTGTTAGTAAGATCTCATGTTCCAACCTTTACAGTCCTAAATAAAATGGTTGGTAACACCTTCATGAAAGATACAACCTGTACATAATTTGAGAGCACCAGGAAGGTGTCAATGGAGAAAGCACAACCACTAACAATGAGAGAGATGATGCGACACTGAGCAGATATGCCAGGAATGCTTCAACAAGTTAATTCCATATTCATAGTCATTTCATGACACGAAATTTGGTAATAAAGTAAATCTAGGAAAGCTCAATATATAGAGAGTAAGAATGACAAATAATAGCTATAGAGATGTCTCATCATTTAAGAGCAATTACAGCTCCATATAACTACCAGTTTGGATCCTAGCATGCATGTTGCAAGTCAGTATAATGTCTATACTTTTAGGTCTGAGGGCTGACAGCCTCTATTGGCCTCCACACTCTCTATTGGCCTCCACACCCTCATTGAATATATACTAATGCACTCATGTAGACAAGCATAAACACACTAACATGTTATTTAAAAATATGTCATATTAAAATTTGTCCATGTGTATCTTCTTTTCTTATAATTAAATAAAAGATCTGTCAGTACAACATGGGCATGTTCTTATATTTAACATCAGATTATTGAATTCTTTACCTTAAATACAACCACTATTATCTCAGAATAAATAAATATATGACCAGAATAAGTTGATAGATATAAAACTAAAGAATATGAGTGATATTTTTGGAAGCATAATTCCTTTCATATCCTAAATTAGAAAAATAGATAAGCAATTTCTAGAACATTCACTTTCAAAATATACAGAGAAAGTTTTTGTTTACAGAAAATGACAAGGGTTAAGCTTTTTTATTAAATGTATGCTGGTAAGAATTAAATCTATGGCTTGTGCCGGGCAATGGTAGTGCATGTCTCTAATCCCAGCACTCGGGAAGAAGAGTCAGGCAGATCTCTGTGAGTTCGAGACCAGCCTGGTCTACAAAAACTAGTTCCAGGACTGCCTCCAAAACCACAGAGAAACCCTGTCTTGAAAAACCAAAAAAAAATCTATGTTTTCCATATAAATACAACAGTATGCTCACATTGTGTGTGGTGTGTGGTGTGTGTGTGTGTGTGTGTGTGTGTGTGTGTGTGTGAGTGCATGTTTTGAAATGGATGCTGGAGAGATATATCACTAGTAAGAACAATGTTACATTTATAAGATCCTAGAATCCACATGCTAAACATAAAAAACCATCCATGTTTGCATGCATTTTTGTGTACATGTTTATGTGTGAGTGTATGAGAAAAAGAGACAGTGAAAGAGAGAGGGAGAAAGAAAGAAGAAAGAGAGGAAGAATGAGATAGAGAGAAAGAGAGAGAGAGAGAGAGAGAGAGAGAGAGAGAGAGGTTAACTGTATATAACTCTATTTGTAATGGAATAGAATTGAAAACCCTGATATTACCCCACATATCTATGAACACCTGATTGTTTGACAAAGAAACTAATATTATACAATGTAAAAAAGAAAGCCTCTTCAAAAAAATGGTACTGCCATAACTGGATGCTGGCATGTAGAAGACTGCATGTAGATCTATATGTATTGCCATGCGTAAAACTAGAGTTGAAATGGTTCAAAGACCTCAACATAAATCCAGTCACATTGAACCTCTTAGAAGAGAAAGTGGGAGGTACCCTTGAATGAATTGGTACAGGAGATCACTTCCTGAAGCAAACACCAGTAGCACAGACACTAAGATTGAAAATTAATAAATGGGACCTTCTGAAACTGAGAAGCTTCTATGAGGCAAAGGATACAGTCAACAAGACAAAAAGGCAGCCTACATAATGAGACAAGATATTCACCAATCTCACTTCTGACAGAAGGCTGATTTCCAAAATTTATGAACAACTCAAGAAGCTAGTCACCAAAACACCAAATAATCTAATTAAAAAGAGGGGTACAGAACAAAATAAAGAATTCTCAATACAGGAGTCTAATATGGTTGAGAGACACTTAGGAAAGTGCTCAGCATCCTTAGCTATCAGGGATATGCAAATCAAAACAACACTGAGATAACATCTTACTCCAGTCAGATTGGCTAAAATCAAAAATACCAAGGACAGTTTATGCTTGAAAGGATATGAAGAAAGGGTAACACTCCTCCACTGCTTGTGGGAGAACCATCTTGTACAATTTCTTTAGAAATCAGTATTAAGATTCCGCAGGAAAATGGGAATCAGTCTACCACTATTTCCAGCAATTCCACTCTTAGGGATATACCCAAAAGATGCAAATTCATACAACAAGGACATCTGTTCCACTATGTTCATAGCAGCATTATTTGGAATAGCCAGAACATGGAAGCAAGTTAGATGCCCATCAACTGAAGAATGGATAAAGAAAATGTGTGGTATATTAACACAATGGAGTACAGTGTACTCTTGAAATTTGCAGGCAAATGGATGGAACTAGAAGAAATCATCCTGAGCAAGTTAACCCAGTCACAAAGAGACAAACATGGGATATTGGGGTGATTTGTGGGAGGGCACGGGAGGAGGGGAGGGAAAAGGAGAGGGACCTGGAATTGATACGTGAAGCAAACTTGTTTCTAATTTAAATTTAAATAAAAATAAAATATATAAAAAAGAGACAAACATGGTATATACTCACTCATATATTCATTTTAGACATAGAGCCAATGGTTGTCAACCTAAAATCCACATCACCAGAGAATTAGGAAACAAGGAAGACTCTAAGAAAGAATCACATGGTCCCCCAGAGAAGGGAAAAAGAACAAGATCACCTGAGCAATTTGGGAGCACAGGGGGAAGGGAGAGGTAGATAGGAGAAGGAGAAGGGGAAAAGAGATGGGGAGAGAAGGACATGAGGGAGCAGGAAGTTAGAGGAAGTTGGGGGAAGAATAGAGGAGAGCAAGAAAAGAGATATCATAACAGAGGGAGCCATTTTAGGTTTAAATAGAAATCTGGCATCAGGGAATTGTTCAGAGATCTAAAATGATGATACCGATTCACAATCTAAACAATAGTGGAGAGGCTGCCTTAAATGCCATTCCCTGATAATGAGATTGTTGTCTACCTTATATGATACCCTAGAGACTTCATCCAGTAGCTGATGGAAGCAGAAGAAGACACCCACAGCTAAACACTGAACTGATCTCTTGTAATCCAGTTGCATAGAGGGAGGAGTGATGATCAAAGGGGTCAAGACCAGGCTGGTAAAACCCACAGAAACAGCTGACCTGTATAGGACCAACCTAAACTCCTTCAATCAATAGGTATCAATTAGAAGGCCTGGGAAACCTATGGGTCATCTGGCAGTGGATCAGAATTTATCTGTAGTATAGGAATAGAACTTGGAAGCCCATTCAACACAGAGGGATGCTCTCTGAGCCTAGACACACAGAGGAGGGCTTAGGCCCTTCTCCAAATGATATGACAGATTTCGAGATACCCCAATGATAGGCCTCACCCTCCCTGGGGAGAACAAAGGGGATGGGATTGTGGGTTAAGGGGAGGCAGGGCAGGAAGGAAGGTAGAGGTTCTTAGATTGACATGTAAAACATTATTTTGCTTCTAATTCAAATTAAAAATCTAAAAAAGGAAAAAATAAAACAAAAAATTAATAAAGTTTTTCAAGACCTTCATATTACTAGGCAGCATATGAAGACTGCTGAAAACTGAAAACTTAGAGACCACAATAAGAACACTTTAAAGTCTGCTGACATATTTTTTACATGTTAATATTGGCATAAAAGTTTTACTTGATGGAATACAATCAAAATTTTTGTGGTAAGAAACCATTAATAAGAAACACCAGGGAATTTTCATCTGTATACAGACCTCTATGTTAGTGCCCCATAGGTATTTCTCCCTACACTCTCTGCTCAGAGAATGTTTCCATAATCACTTATCTTCCTCAAAGAAATGATCACTGTATGAACATTGGCTTTTAGTCTCAAAGAACATTTTTTCCTCATTCATTTCTAGAAGTAATTGCACCTCTGAATCCCTAACTAATCCCGGCATCCATGCTTTTTCATGTCTGAATGTTCCTCCAGCAATTTTCCATTTCCGGAATTTATGAATGAAGGCATATGGTCATAGCCTCCATTCTTGCTTGATTAAATATCAAATAATAACATTTTCCATTAGAATTTAGTTGGGATAAAGGTAATAACATCAATAAAAGTACCCCATGTATTTGGCCCATGACACTCAGTGGTTACACAAGATACTTCAATAACTTCCTAAATGTTTTTTCCTATCAATTTACTCAATTCACAAATACACTTATAGATATTTTAGACTATGGCTTTACATTGATTATAATTAGAGAAACTAATTTTATGATCTTTATTCTTTGTATGTATCAAACATCCAAGTACTGCTGAATAATCTGAACTAGTGAGAAAAGAATTATATACAGTGACATAAAGATGTACATATCCATTTATCTACCTATGCTTATATGTATGTGTGTCTACTAAATACATGTAATAGTGATGCAAGAAGAAATGTAAGGGAAAGCTGGAAACAAAAAATTTGAAGAATTAAAAGATGAAGAAAATAAGTAGGTGAGGAAGAATACACAGAAGGAGAGGATATAATGAGGAAGGTGAAGAGAAAGTTATAGGACAACATGGAATGTGGCTTTTGCAAAATTCTTCTACCAAAGATTTTCGTGTTCATGTCTTTTCATAGAGTTTTAACTTTGATGAACAAGTAGTTCTCATATTGACTACAAGTACTATGTTTTGTGAAACTGTTCTTCACAGAAATGAGATTATAAACTTTATGCAGGAAACCTGGAACAAACAGTAGAACCTTCCAGTTACTGTTTGCTATGGGATGTTTCTATTAGTTTTACTAGAGAATCCTATTACAATCTTTTATATCTAGAAATTAGAAATTTTTGCTAGCTGACATTACTAAACAGCTAAAAGTGAGAAGTTCATAAACCTGCAGAATTACCTGTCAGCACATTGACAAAGGGCTGATAATGAGCCCCAATACTTAAAATGATGAAACATATTATCACATTGAAGGAAATACTCTCTTCATGAACAATCAGCAGGCTAGAATTATTGAAACTACCTACTGCAAATCTGACAGTCAAAAATGCTTAAATAACTGAGAATACAATACTTTCCCCAATTCTACCAAGAGCTATTAATGGTACTCTCAACCAGGGATCATGGATTGTGAGTAATATCAACTCATTTTTGGTGATTATAGTAACTGTGAAATAAATAAGTAGCAGAGTGTAATATTGAAGACATTCTGTATTTTTTCATTTTTTTGTAATTTAAATGAAGTATTTTTTGACATCTTTTTTTCAACATAATGTGTCATGGAATCTTTACAGATACGTTTCTTCTTTTGTAAAACATCCCAAATAGCACTCAATTATTTATAAATAAATAAATATTGACTAGAATCATTCTGCAAATGCCACCACATTAAAAACAAATCTACAAAGACAATATTAACATGAGAATTCCCCATCACATGAAAATTTTGGCTACACTATTGGTATTATTACCAATATTGTGATGTGACTTTATATGCTTTTGAATAGAAGAACTTCATCAACATCAGTGCCAGATGAATTCCTAAATGAAAACTACGATGAAATATAACCAAGAGAGTGAAAAGGACATGAAATGTGATGTAAATGTTCTTGGTTTAGTACCTACCCTGGATACACATGATCCAGTTAGACTGTGTGTATGTGCTCAGAGGATTTTGCACAATGTCTTGCACCTGGTTTGAAGTAATATTTAGGAATAATACATTATACTAAAATACAGACCTTTAATTTTCTGAAAAATTACTGAAAAAATAATCCTAAAGGTTGTTTTGTGCAGAATTTGGAATACAATTACCAGAACAGCAGCAATTCATTTCAGATTTTATACCAAGAATCTTTTATGAGAATGAAATCACATTTAAATCAAAAATAAATTTTGATATCATTTGTACAGAAAGCAATAAGGCAAACACATGTGCTTTCATTTTTAATTCTCAGAGGGTGAAAAATAAGTAAAAGGAAAAATTTTAAGGGACTGGAAGTTTTAAAATTTTTTCAAGATTAGTTCACACAGTGAAGAATTTCGGAGACTATTTTAAACAAACTGGCAAATAGGATTAATTCTAGAATAGTTACTGGAACAGTCCATTGAGGTTAATCGGTTCCAAATCCCCAATAATATATTTGTTAAAACATTGTGGATATTGCTCAGAATTCATGTTACAAGATGATTTTTTATTTATTTGGTTTTTGTTTTTGTTTTTTGAGACAGGGCTTCTTTGTATTGCTTTGGAATCCTGGAATACAGTGTGATTTTTATCAAAGATATCTTAACTATATAATGACCTTAGAACTTGTGTCTTTTTTTAATTTTAGATTTTTATTTATACTCTATTTGAATTTGAGATATATGGAGGTAGGTAAATAAGCATAGATAAGGATAGATAGTGAGACATGCAGACTGATAGACAGTCACGGAAAGAGAGACAGATAATAGCTAAATAGAGAGATTGATAAATGATAGATAGATAAATAGATAGATAGATGGATAGATAGTTTCACAGACTGATGGATTGATAGATGAAATTTATTTTGCCAATATTATTGAACTTTATAATAAATGTATCATTTTATTCATATTTAATTTTGTTTTTGAATAGATTGATGCTTCTTAGCATGTATCAATAATTGATAAGAGTTTTCTACATCTTATGCATGTTGGCTAATACTCAGCTGATACGGGTGATTATTTCAACTGAGGGACATGCATAACAATGTGCTGTGAAACTAAAAAGGAGAATAAAATGTGTATTTCTAAAAAATAAATTACTTACTTATGTATTATTTATGTTATACTAATTTAAATAATGTATAATACATGAGGAAAAATTTGCTATTTTTGGAGCAAAAATAAATGAAAACTCTCACAGTACCTTTATTAATATTTCAATATCAGTATTATTCTGCTGTATAATTGATTTTTGGAAGATATTTTGCATATGTTTTCTGAAATCTAATGACTGACACCCAGTAACATTAAAGTCTGTATAAGTTGCATGGGATGAACTTTTCTTGACAACAATCTGAGAGTTCAGGAAATATTAGAAATAGTTTTAGGTCACCACCCATAGGGTGATCACTCCCCAAGATTATATCCTCAAATAATTGCACCTAAATCTGTGACTAAATAGAAAAATTATCAGCTTGTTTATATCTAAGTATCCTGGTTTTCTGGGGGCAGCAGAGTTGATTAATTTCAATTTCTTTTTCATGAAGCTGATGGGTTCATTATTTAAGAGCAAAGATGAAATAGCTTCCAAATGACACAGCTGGGATGAACAGTCTGGGCCACTGAATTTCTAAACAAACCCAAGAGATTTAGTTTTCAATCATCTACAAACAGTGTATTTTGATCTCTTTTGAATGTAAATGGGCTACAATAGTTCATAAAGACAATGTAAAAACCTTTATGTGAAAGGTGCAAATTCCTTGATTTTTTATCTGACTCCATTTACTGTTTGTATATAGGAAGGTTGTTCTGTGAGTTAATTTTGAATACATCTAATTGCTGGAAGAGATTATCACCTGTAGGAGTTTTCCTGAGTATTATTAGAGCTACTTATGTGAGTTATGTTTGTAGATGATGCCAATTAAGTTATATCAATGTTTCCTTTTTGAAACTGCTGTCCTTGACTTGTTTCACAGATATTAAAAAGTGCAGTGTTCTCTGGGTAGATGTTGAGTATTTAGTGCCCTTCCTTATCTCCTTTGATTAATTTTGGTGTGAAGTCTATCTTGTAACTTACTTAAATGGCTACATTTCATTTGTCCTTAGGTCTATTTGCATGGAATATATTTGTTCCATCATTTACCCTTGAGATGTTTATCCTTAATGTTAAAGTATGATTCTAGTTGCAGCAGAAGGGTAGATCTTGTGTTCATATCAGTTCTGACAATCTGTCATTTTATTGAGTTACTGACACCATTAACACTGTAAATTATCAGTTAACTTTGTTCATTGAATCCTGTTATTATTTCATTGTATGTGGGATATTTTTTGTTATTTGTTTGTTTGTATTTGATATATACTTAAAGGACTCTACAATCCACTAGAGAGACACTTGCTCAACCTTTTGAATGCTTCTTTATTCATAAAAATCAGAAGTAGAAAACAACTGGCTTTATAAACTTTTCCTTTTTACTTTTCATCCTTTTTTTACTTGTTTTACTTTTTATGCTGTACGTCCTTGACATATATGCTATGCCTTCTGGATTTGTGGTTTTATGGGATTTCTACATGCTCAAATGAGTGATTTCTGTATCTATACCTGTTCTTGTGCATTTTCTGAGATTTTTTTCATTGTGTTTGTTTTGAATTATTTTGTATTTTATCATATTTTCATTTAATATAATTTTATTATCATCCCTTAGAAACCTGTTCATTTGTTTCAAGAAAAAATTATTACATTTTTTTAGAAAAGAGCTTGCTTCACATGTCAATTCCAGCTCCCTCTCACTCCCCTCCTCCAGCACCCCCTCATCATCCCCACCAGCCTCCCACCCCATTCCCACCTCCCTCCACACAGGGGATATCCAGTGTCTGTCACCTTGCTCAAGGCAGGGTGCAGGCCCTCCCACCAAGAGTTTAGGCTGAGAAACCATCCTTCCCCGTGCCATGGACACACAAAGTTCATCTGTATGACAGGGACAAAAACTGATCCACTGCCCAGGGCTCCACAGGTTGCCCAGGACTCCCCACCGACTCTCACACACAGGGGTTCCGGATCAGTCCCATGCTGTCTTCCCAGCTGTCGGTCTGGGGTCCAAGAGCTCATCCTTGTTCAGGTCAGCTGTCTCTGCTGGCTTCACCAGCCTATTCTCTGCCCATTTGCTCATTACTCCACTCTCTCTGTCACTGGGTTCCAGGGGTTCAGTTCAGTGTTTGCTGTGGGTGTTTGCCTCTGCTTCCATCAGTCACTGGATGAAGGTTCTAGGATGGCATACAAGGTAGTAGTCAAGTTCATTATCAGGAAAGGGCATTTAATAGTCTCTTCACTATTGCTTAGCTTGCCAGTTGGTGTCATCTTTGTAGATCGCTAGAGGTCTCACTGGTGCCAGATCTCTCTTCAAACCTAGGATTCCCTCTATTATGGTATTTCTCATCCTGTTCTCTCCCTATTATACCCCCAACTCAACCTTCCTGTTCCCCTATGACCTACTCTCTCCTCCTCTTCTCCCCCTCTCTTCTTCCCAGCTCCCTCTCCCCCGACCCCCTGCTGTGTTTCCTATCTGTTCAAGAGATCTTGCCTCTTCCTCTTCTCTGGGGCACCATGCATATCTCATTTAAGTTTATTCCTGTTTCCCAGACTCTCTGTCAGTGGAAGTGCAGACTGGCACTATCCTGATCCATATCAAAATTCCATATATGAGTGAGTACATACCCAGTGTGTATTTTTGTGACTGGGTTACCTCACTCAGGATGGTTTCTTCTAGTGCCATCCATTTGCTTGCAAATTTCATGATTCCATTGTTTTTTTTCCACTGAGTAGTTTTTTCCATTGAGTAAATGTACAGCATTTTCTCTATCCACTCTTCAGTTGAGGGGCATCTAGTTTGCTTCCAGGATCTGGCTATTACAAATAATGCTTCTATGAACATAGTAGAACAGATGTCCTTGTATGAATTTGCCTCTTTTGGATATATGCCTAAGAGTGGATTTGCTGGGTCTTGTGGTAGATTGATTCCCATTTTCCTGAGGAATCTCCATACGGATTTCCAAAGTGGGTGTATGAGTTGGCACTCCCACCATAAGTGGATGAATGTTCCCCTCTCATGACATCCTCTCCAGCATAAATTGTCATTGCTGTTTTTGATTTTAGCCATTCTGACAGGAATAAGATGGTATCTCAGAGTTGTTTTGACTTGCATTTCCCTGATGGCTAAGGATGCTGAGCATTTTCTCAAGTGTCTCTCAGCCATTTTAGACTACACTATTGAGAATTCTCTATTTAGTTCTGTACCCCACTTTTTAATTGCATCCTTTGGTGTTTTGGAGACTTGATTCTTGAGTTCTTTGTGAATTTTGGAGATCAGCCTCCTGTCAGATATGGGGTAAGTGAATATGTTTTCCCATTCTTTAGACTGCTGTTTTGTCATGTTGACTATGTCCTTTGTCTTTCAGAAGCTTCTAAGTTTCAGGAGGTCCCGTTTGTTAATTGTCAATCTCAGTGTCTATGCTACTGGTGTTATGTTCAAGAAGAGGTCTCCTGTACCAATTTGTTGAAGAGTATCTCCCACTTTCTCTTCTAAGTGTTTCAGTGTGCCTGGGTTCATGTTGAGGTCCTTGATCCATTTAGACTTGAGTTTTGTGCAAGGTGATAGACATGGATTTATCTGCAGTCTTCTGCATGCTAATATCCAGTTATGCCAGCACCATTTGTTTAAGATGCTTTCTTTTTTCCATTATATAATTTTAGCTTCTTTGTCAAAATCAAGTGTTCATAGGTGTGTGGGTTAAAATCAGGGTTTTCAATTGGATTCCATTGTTCTACCTGTCTATTTTTATGCCAATACCTAGCTGTTTTTAGGACTATATCTCTGTAATAGTGCTTGAAGTGAGGGATGGTGATGCCTCCTGAAGTTCCTTTATTGTATAGGGTTGTTTTGGCTGTCCTGGATCTTTTGTTTTTCCATATAAAGTTTTATACACTCATGAAAAGCTTAAACTGTATACAGAAGTCATAATATTAACCAACTTCCATAGTTAATAAATTGATTAATTTGAGATTGAGTGTGGACAATTTTTTCCTGAAAGACACAGATCCATTTAGATTATGTGTTATACTTTTTAATATATCATATAATAAGTATTGTCTTTTCATTGATGTGATAACATTGGAATAATTCATATACTAACTCTTAAAAGGTGTTAATTGTTATCTAAACAAAACTTGATATGACTGATACAATACTTTCAAAAGCATAATTTATTTTATTGATATAATGAGTAAATAAGACACAGTATTTTAATGCTTAAATTATTTTTAATTCCAAAGTTTTAAATGATAAATCAAATTCTGCAATTCAAAAAATAAATCTTCTCTAAAGCAAGAATTTTATTTTCTATAACTTTGAGAGCATCTGGCATCATTCAGTCAGATTTCTGTGTTTTATGTAGTACATGAAGTTGTGTCTGGAGATAATTATGAGTGCTGGGGCATTTCTCAGTGCAGAAGATAAACTGTTCAGATGTCATGAAGTGAAGATATTACTATACTTGAGAGCAGCAAAGATACTTACAATCATTTTTCTGTTCTTCAATAACAATGGTCCATTGGTGAGAATATCGCTGATTCTAGCACCCACTGTCACTACTTCAAAGGTTATTTTTTAAATTTATATGTTATCTAAGTAAGTTAAGTGCTAATAATTCAAGAATAGACAGCAATCACAAAGAATTAATTCTCATTTCAGAGATATAAATAAACAAAGCTCTTTGATTTCTGAGGAAGGAGCTACAACTTCTAAAAGATATTTTATTATAAATGCTGGATTAACCCAATTTATATATTTTGAAAATGCTTTGATTTCAAAATTTAAGTATAAGGACAGGTTGCTTGGGAAAAGAATTTCTGTTTCTGTTTCCACAGAAAATGAAAAGCTATGAATTCCTTCCCTACAAATATGGTTTGATGAAGAAGACCCTCTGAAGCAGTGTCCCAGATGATCCAGCATATAATATAGCTGAGACAATGCAGCCTTGAAGAGTAATACTTGGCAGGCGTCTGTGCTTTCTCATGATCCCCATGGTTTACAGTGCCTCCCAAACAGCAGGGACTAGTTTGGAGAGAATGACTCCCACATTCCCAAATTTTGTTTAAAAATGTTTGTTCTTTTTTACATAGAGTTGGTTTTAAATGGTTAAGGATCACAACCAATCTCTTTCTAAAGAAAAAATGGGGGAATATGATATAGAAATGAATATTTTATGTTGATATGGATTTTGAATTTTCAATACATATATAAGGTCAATTTTATATGTATGTTTCTACTCTAGTTTATTTATAATGTTTATACAGATCCTTTAAAATGTAATGAATAATTAAATACAGGTTGTACATAGTCATCTATAATATTGGAAATATATAGTTAGCTTAGTTAGGTTTTTCTAGATATACAGAGATTTATTTGAGATGGATAAATAATCTTCAAGCCTTTCAAAGACCTGCAGAATATAGCATTTAATACGGTTTATGGTTTTTCATGACAGTGAGACATAACTGTTCCTGAAAACACCAATTGATTCATATAGGAAGATGGGCATTGAAGAAACTTGTTATGGAGTTTGTCTTTGACATGAAAAGAAGAGCTATTTGGTCAAGATACTGATCTCACCTGGACTATTTCAATGTTGCTTTATAAACTGGACATGTAGGACCAACAAGAAAGTGACTGCTGAACTTGAAAAACAAGATGGACAGTCCTAAAGTGTTCCTGCTTCATAGAAGATTCTGCCAGACCTTCTTCAGTACATAAAGAAAAATGACTGACAAACTGACAATGCAGGTAGACAGTTTAAATTTTCCTGCTTCACCGAGAAATCTGCCACACACACTGTGGCCAATGGGCTGAAGATGGATGCTCCAGTGTCTCAGGGGACTTTGAGTTACTGTCTAATAAGCAGGATGTGTCTGCCAGTTCTTGAGTTTATATATTATCCTTCTGTAGTTTTTGATGTTGTTGAAGACAGTTACAGTTATAGATTTCCTTAGATAAGTTACATACAAGACTATAGACTCACAAAGATAGGATAGATGATAGGATATTTTCAATAAATCTAAAACATGTTTAAATAATGTAACATGTTGGTGGAATTAATATAAAAACAATCATTTTCCAAACGCTATTCCTGAGTTCAATGCAACCCCAGACCACATATCTCATTCTTCACAGAAGACTATAGACTCACAAAGATAGGATAGATGATAGGATATTTTCAATAAATCTAAAACATGTTTAAATAATGTAACATGTTGGTGGAATTAATATAAAAACAATCATTTTCCAAACGCTATTCCTGAGTTCAATGCAACCCCAGACCACATATCTCATTCTTCACAGAAATAGACAATAATGTCATTAAATTAATAAGGAACCACAAATGACCCTGTATACGAAAAAGAAAATCCTGAAATTAAAGAAAATGCTGGAAAGATTCAAGTGTCAGACATTTATGTACCAAAAACTCAAGCAAGAAAAAGCAAAGATTCTTTAACAAAGGATGCTGAAAACTTGAATGTCTACATTGCAGAAGTAAGAAATTAGAGCCATATCTATATCATTCTACAATGGGGACCTCCAAACAATTTAGACTGAAGCATGAGTGGCACATACTTTATGGGAGCAAGCACTCAATATCTGCCGGAGTTAAGGCCCATTCCATGAATTGGAACCCATATCTGACTCTGTTTGGGTGGCCAAAGAACATGAGATTAGATACACCTGGTACCTGGGACAACACCAAACACTACAGGGAACCTAGTCTACCACCCAGGCCTATTTAAGACATGGATCATGGAGAAGAACTCTTTTACTAAACCAGGATAATCTCTAAGTGCAATCTAAATATTTGGTTCTTAAATCTATGGATAAGTGTAGTTTTTACCACTCATCGAGGCTGGGAGACCAGCGAAGCGGCGGTTCTTCCAGCAGCATCAGGTAAACAGGCCGGCTTCCCGGCCTGTGCTCCAGTGCCTGCATATCCCCTGGGAACTGCACAGAGCTCCCAATCCCGGCGGGAGCCAAGCACCCAGACCCCAGGTCTTCTCTCCCACCAACGAGACCAGGAAAGGAGAGGAGGCTGGGAGTACAGGGAAGCGGCGGTTCTTCCAGCAGCATCAGATAAACAGGCCGGCTTCCCGGCCTGTGCTCCAGTGCCTGCAGATCCCCTGGGACCTGCACAGAGCTCCCAATGCCGGCGGGAGCCAAGCACCCCAGACTCCGGATCTTCGCTCACACCAACGAGACCAGGAAACCAGAGGACCCAAGGAGAACAGGGGAGTAGCTGTTCGGGATCAAGTACAACAGGACCCAGCATAGGGTCCAGGGGACCAGGTAAGAGGATAAGCGCCCCAGATTCCTGTTCTTCTCCACCCACGGGACCAGCATTCGGACAAGGAATAGAAGAACCACCAGATTATTGGACTTGCTAGCACCCACCAAAAGGGAACGCTGGTCCCCAGACCAGTAAGGGGCTCTTTCTGTACCCACTAGAAGAAGAGATGGGAAAGAGACAATACAAAAACACAGTCAGCAACAGAAAAACAAATATGACACCGCCAGATTCTAGAGACTCCACACCAGCAAGACCCCAACATTCCAATGCGGACGAAACAGAAGAGAACGACCTTAAAAGCACTTTCATGAAAATGATAGAGGCCCTAAAAGAGGATATTGGAAAATCCCTCAAAGAAATGGAAGAAAAAACAAACCAAAAAATGCAAGAATTGGAAGAAAAAACAGACCAAAAAAGGCAGAAAATGGAAGAAGAAATGAAGCAAAAAATGCAAGAAATGGAAGAAAAAACAAAGCAAAAAATGCAAGAATTGGAAGAAGAATCATACCAAAAAAGGCAGGAAATGGAAGAAGAATCAAAGCAAAAAATGCAAGAAATGGTAGAAAAAACAAAGCAAAAAATGAAAAAAATGGAAGAAGAAACAAACCAAAAAAGGCAGGAAATGGAAGAAGAAACAAAGCACAAAATGCGAGAAATGGAACAAAAAACAAACCAAAAAATGCAAGAAATGGAAGAAAGAACAAACCAAAAAATTCATAAAAGGCAACAAATGGACGAACAGATAAACAGAAAATTGCAAGAAGCAATGCAAACACTGCAAGGGTTGAAAACTGAAATAGAGTCATTAAAAAAACACAATCTGAAGAAAGGCAGAAAATAGAAAAGCTGGACAAACAGACAGGCACTACCAATACAAGCATTACCAACAGAATAGAAGAGATGAAAGAGAGAATCTCAAGTGTTGAAGATACGCTAGGAGAAATGGATTTATCAACCAAAGAAAACCTTAAATCCAACAAATCCTTAACACAAAACATCCAGGAAATATGGGACACCATGAAAAGACCAAGCCTAAGAATAATAGGTATAGAAGAAGGAGAAGAAATCCAGCTCAAAGGGGCAGAAGGCATATTCAACAAAATCATAGAAGAAAACTTTCCCAACCTTAAGAAAGACATGCCAATGAAGGTACAAGAAGCCTACAGAACACCAAATAGAGTGGACCACAAAAAAAATCCCCTCGCCACATAATAATCAAGACCCCAAACATACAGAATAAAGAAAGAATATTAAGAGCAGCTAAGGAAAAAGGTCAAGTAACATATAAAGGCAGACCTATCAGAATTACACCTGATTTCTCCATGGAAACGCTGAAAGCCAGAAGGTCCTGGATAGATATTCTACCTACACTAAGAGACCACGGATGCCAGCCCAGACTACTATACCCGGCAAAGCTCTCAATCACTATAGATGGAGAAAACAAGATATTCCATGACAAAACTAGATTCAAGCAATATGTGTCCACTAACCCAGCCCTACAGAAAATTTTGGAAGGAAAACTCCAACCCAAGGAAGCTAACTACAACCAGAAAAACATAAGCATTAGAGAATCTCTCTCTACCAACAACCAAAAGAACAAAAGGGTGAAATTCCACACATAATTCCACCAACAACAACCATCGCAAATCGAAGAAGGATGAGCAATCATTGGTCATTAATATCTTATCCTCAATATTAATGGCCTTAACTCACCCATAAAAAGACACAGACTAGCAGACTGGATTCGAAGACAGAACCCTTCCTTCTGCTGCATACAGGAAACACACCTCACCCTTAAAGACAGACATTACCTGAGAATTAAAGGTTGGGAAAAAATTTTTCAATCGAATGGACCCAAGAAACAAGCAGGGGTAGCAATCCTAATATCTAACAAACTAGACTTTAAAATAAAATCAATCAAAAGAGATGAAGGAGGTCATTACATACTCATCACAGGTGAAACCCACCAAGAGGAAGTGTCTATTCTGAACATCTATGCCCCAAATACAAAGGCATCCACATTCGTTAAAAAACATTATTAGAACTTAAATCTCATCTAAAGCCCCACACAGTTATAGTGGGAGATTTCAACACACCACTCTCACCACTAGACAGGAATACCAAACAGAAACTCAACAAAGAAGCAAAAGGGCTAATAGAAGTAATGACCCAACTGGGATTAACAGATATCTATAGAACATTTCATCCACATAAAAAAGAATATACCTTCTTCTCACCACCACATGGAACCTTCTCAAAAATCGACCACATACTTGGCAACATATCAAACCTTAGCAGCTACAAAAAAATTGGAATAACTCCATGCATCTTATCAGACCACCATGCTTTAAAATTAGAATTCAACAACAACACAAATTGCAGAAAACCTACAAACTCATGGAAATTGAATAATGCTCAACTGCACCATCCCTGGGTCAAAGAGGAAATAAAAAAGAAATTAAAGACTTCCTCGAATTCAATGAGAATGAAGACACAACATACCCAAACCTATGGGACACTTTGAAAGCAGTGCTACGGGGAAGTTCATAGCGCTAAATGCTCACATGAAGAAACAGGAGAACAGTTATACCAGAGAATTAACATCACAGCTGAAAGCTCTAGAACACAAAGAAGCACACTCCCCCAGGAGGAGTAGACGCCAGGAAATAATCAAATTGAGGGCTGAAATCAATAAAGTAGAAACCAGGAAAACAATACAAAGAATCAACGCAACGAAGAGTTGGTTCTTTGAGAAAATCAACAAGATAGACAAACCTTTGTCCAAACTTACCAAACAGCAGAGAGTGAACACGCAAATTAACAAAATTAGAAATGAAAAGGGGGACATAACAACAGACTCTGAGGAAATCCAGAGAATCATTAGGTCATACTTTGAAAACCTGTACTCCACAAAATTCGAAAATTTAAAGGAAATGGATGACTTCCTGGACAGCTATCAATTGCCAAAACTAAATCAAGAACAGATAAGCAATTTAAATAGACCTATAACCCCTATGGAAATAGAAGCTGTCAACAAAAGTCTCCCAACCAAAAAAAGCCCAGGTCCAGATGGCCTCAGTGCAGAATTCTACCAGAAATTCAAAGAACAGCTTATACCAATTCTTCTCAAAGTGTTCCACACAATAGAAGCAGAAGGGTCTTTGCCAAACTCTTTCTATGAGGCTTCAATAACCTTGATCCCCAAGCCACACAAAGATACATCTAAGAAAGAGAACTTCAGACTAATATCCCTCATGAACATTGATGCAAAAATACTCAATAAAATACTGGCAAATCGGATCCAAGAACACATCAAAACAATCATTCACCACGATCAAGTAGGTTTCATCCCAGGGATGCAGGGATGGTTCAACATACGAAAATCCATCAACGTAATCCCCCATATAAACAAGCTGAAAAACAAAAATCACATGATCATCTCACTAGATGCTGAAAAAGCCTTTGACAAAATCCAACACCCCTTCATGATAAAGGTCTTGGAGAGATCTGGGATAACAGGGACATACTTAAACATAATAAAAGCTATATACAGTAAACCAACAGCCAACATCAAACTAAATGGACAGAAACTCAATGCAATTCCTCTAAAATCAGGAACAAAACAAGGCTGTCCACTCTCTCCATACCTTTTCAACATGGTACTTGAAGTCCTAGCTATTGCCATACAACAACAAAGGGGGATCAAGGGGATACAAATTGGGAAGGAAGAGGTCAAACTTTCACTGTTTGCAGACGATATGATAGTTTACATCAATGACCCAAAGAACTCTACCAGGGAACACTTAAAGCTGATTAACACCTTCAGCAAAGTGGCAGGCTACAAGATCAACTCAAGAAAATCAGTAGCCCTACTATATACAGATGATAAAAGGGCTGAAAGAGAAATCAGAGAAACATCACCCTTTACAATTGCCACAAACAACATAAAATACCTTGGGGTAACGCTAACCAAACAAGTGAAAGACCTGTATCGTAGGAACTTTGAATCTTTAAAGAAATAAATTAAAGAAGCCCTCAGAAAATGGAAAGATCTCCCATGCTCTTGGATAGGTAGGATCAATGTAGTAAAAATGGCAATCCTGCCAAAAGCAATCTACAGATTCAATGCAATCCCCATTAAAATCCCAGCACAGATCTTCACAGACCTTGAAAGAACAATAATCAATTTTGTATGGAAAAACAAAAGACCAAGGATAGCCAAAACAACCCTGTTCAACAAGGCAACGTCCGGAGGCATCACCATCCCTGACCTCAAGCTCTATTATAGAGCTATATTCCTGAAAACAGCTTGGTATTGGCACAAAAATAGACAGGTAGACCAATGGAATCGAATTGAAAACCCGGGTATTAACCCACACACGTACGAACATCTGATCTTTGACAAAGAAGCTAAAAATATACAATGGAATAAAGAAAGCATCTTCAACAAATGGTGCTGGCATAATTGGAGACTGGCATGTAGAAGAATGCAGATCGATCCATGTCTATCGCCATGCACAAAACTTAAGTCCAAATGGATCAAAGACCTCAACATAAATCCAGCCACACTGAACCTCTTAGAAGAGAAAGTGGGTGATACCCTTGAACGAATTGGTACAGGAGACAGCTTCCTGAACAGAACACCAGTAGCACAGGCAGTAAGATCAACAATTAATAAATGGGACCTACTGAAACTGAGAAGCTTCTGTAAGGCAAAGGACACAGTCAGCAAGACAAAAAGGCAGCCCACAGAATGGGAAAAATATTCACTAATCCCACATCTGACAGAGGGTTGATCTCCAAAATTTACAAAGAACTCAAGAAGCAAGTCTCCAAAACACCAAAGGACCCTATTAAAAAGTGGGCTGCAGAACTAAATAGAGAGTTTTCAATAGAGGAGTCTAAAATGGCTGAGAGGCACTTGAGAAAGTGCTCAACATCCTTAGCCATCCGGGAAATGCAAATCAAAACAACTCTCAGATACCATCTCACCCCTGTCAGAATGGCTAAAATCAAAAACACCAATGACAATTTATGCTGGAGAGGATGTGGTGAAAGGGGGACACTCCTCCCTTGCTGGTGGGAGTGCCAACTGGTTCAGCCACTTTGGAAATCAGTGTGGAGATTCCTCAGAAAAATGGGAATAAACCTACCACAAGACCCAGCAACTCCACTCTTATGCATATATCCAAAAGATGCCCATTCATACAAAAAAGAGGTCTGTTCCACTATGTTCATAGCAGCTTTATTTGTAATTGCCAGAACGTGGAAGCAACCTAGATGTCCCTCACCCGAAGAGTGGATAGAGAAAATGTGGTACATCTACACAATGGAGTACTATTCAGCAGAAAAAAATAATGGAATCATGAGATTCGCAAGCAAATGGATGACACTAGAAGAAACCATCCTGAGTGAGGTAACCCAGTCACAAAAAGAGAAACATGGCATGTACTCTCTCATATATGGATTTTAGACATAGATCTGGGGAGTGCCAGCCTACAATCCTATGGCCAGAGAGTCTAGGAAACAGAAACTTTATTTAGTGGCTAATCGAAGAAGAGGCAGACTCCCTTGGTTAAGTACTGAGCTGAACTCAAGAAAGCCAGTAACAGAGAGGGAGGACTGATGATCAAAGGGATTAAGACTGGGCTGGTTTAACCCCCAGAAACAGCTGACCAGACAAAGTTTAACTCTTGAATCCCAGGCATTAGCCTGGGAAGCCAGCATGGGACTGATCAAGACCCCCTGAATCTGGGTGTCAGTGAAGAGGCCTAGGGAATCTATTGAGCCTTGGGCAGCAGATCAGTACCCATCCCAAGTATACACACGGACTTTGGACTCCAATAGAACAATGTGAGGTGCACTCTCACCCAGAACTCTTGGGAAAGGGTCTAGGCCCTGCCCTATATGAAATGACACACTATGGACACCCCCATGGAGGGCCTCACCCTCCCTGGAGAAATGAGAGGATAACGGGGGGGGAGGGGAGGGCACGGGAGGAAGGGAGGGAATGGGAGAGGGACCTGGAACTGACTTGTGAAGCAACCTTGATTCTTATCTAAAGTTAAACTGGAAAATAAAATTTAAAAAAAATAAATAAAAGTGAACTTCTTGTAAAAAAAAATTCTCTTTGTATCAGACAGAGGTCATAACAAAAAATACAATGATCAATGCACAGAAATGTGTACACCAGTCCCAATGGATACAACTATAAAACAACTGCTGTGCATAAGGCTGAGTGAATATTACAGACAAGTAGGCAGAAGGATTGCAAGACAAGAGATAGAGAAATAGGGAATTTCTATGAGACTGTTATCTCCTTATTGTAGAAGCCCCATACACAAAATCTCAGCAAAATTATTATGTAAACAAGAGGTTAATAAAGGCAACAACAGACACGTCAAAGAGGACAGAAAGAATTACAAGTAACAAAAGAATACTGAGATGATGATAACCTTTACCTTTTAATGTACATCAATTGTTATTTAATACTAAATGGTAATTCTTGAAACATAGGGGAAGTTTCATTGTACCTCAAAGTCATGTTAAACATTAAGATTTAAGATTGCTATCCTATTATTTGTTTAAAATGCATTTAAGACACTATTATAGCAGCTGACCTTACTTCCTTGGATTTTCCATGTAATCAAACTTTATACCATAAATTAAGGCATAGTTGTAATCCTAATTACGTTTTTTTTTTCCTTGACCAGGAGAGCAACATACATGTATGTATCTGTGTTATGTTTGTAATTTGCTGAAAACAGAAAATGGCAAAAAATTATCTTATATTATGAATATATGCTACAAATATTGGAAACAGGATTTAGCTAATTTTTGATCAATGGTATTTTTGCAGTATTGGATCAGTCTTCTTTGGACACTGAAGTCAATGACTTAATTTCTTGTAAAATTCTGATCTTCACTCTTTTATGGACCCCTGACACATCGTGGTAGCCTTGTTAAAGATATCTCTAATGTGTTTAATCTACAGAACTCTCCTTCAATACTTCCCTCATTTGCTGACAAACAGAAACAGAATAGAATACCTGGTTATTTGAGATAGAAAAGACAATGGCATAAGTTAGCATGCCCAATTCAGTTTACTTTCCTATATTCACAAATACAGCAAATGACCTGACTTCCTTTTGGATATTAGACTGCTTCCGGATAATTTCTTGCATATGTTTTCTATCTTTCCTCAGTTAAATTGCCAGTGGCATATTTATAATAACAAATAAAATCATCAACATCTGTTTAGAAAGACTTAATGGAAAAATTTAAAATAACCATCATTCATTTATCTCTCCATTACAGTTACAGACAATTTGACTGGTTGCTATTACTTAAAACTCTAACTACCAGCATCATAACAAGAAACGTTTGTTGAACATTTTGGAATAGTATTTTATTAAATAAGATTGACTCAGATTATTAAGAGTTGATATAGGACATTGTTTTATTGACTTACATTCAATCAAAATATGAATATAATTAACAGAAGACATAAGGAGCAGAAGGTTAACTCAATTTATGAGGAAATTTATGGCTCTTGCATGGAAAATCTGTAGCAGAAACCCCCCCCTGTCCATAATTTTTGTCTTTGTGAAGAGTTGTGCAAAGTAATAAATGACTGATTTGGATACTCTTTATTTTTACCTCAAGACTAATAATGAAAAGTTTCTCAGCTCAATCATTTCTGTAATGATTATTAAAGTGTCAATAATTCTCTGTGACAGTCCCATTGAGAAACAGTTGAATAGTTGTGTAGAATATATAAATTTAGAGAAATAATGAGGTTATAAAAATTAGGTACAATTTTCACCGAGAGAAAAATAAAAATTGATTTTGAGAAAAATATACTTCCCTCCCTTGATTCAGTCACAAAGTGTGCAGATCAGACAATAGAGAAGGTAGGAATTCATAGCAAAGGGGGAGTTTAATCACAAGTAAATTCTGCTTTCCTCTATTTCAAGCATCAGAAAATATGATCTAATCACAATAAAGTATAAATGCCACCATTTGTTATGTTTATTCCCAAACAATAATTGTTTCATACCATTTAAAAAGAAATTAGATCATCTGTAAAAACACTTAAAAACCAGAGTTCATAAGCTACATGTATATTTACAGTGTGACTCTAACACTATTTGGATAAACAAAGGAATAAAGGAATAGTACAGAAACTAACTGGATGAAAAAAACTAATGTTTTTTAACATGAATCTTCCATCTTGAATAGCTGCACAAATGGACATTCATTGAGGATTGTTATGAATAAATTAATACAAACACCATTAAATTCAGGAAAATGGTTTATAATCACATTATAATTTCATTAGTGTATTTTCCAAGGAGCTTATGAAACTTAAGCTTCTAGACACCTAATTTACATGAGTTATTTCTACTGAAATTTATCTGATTCTGGATTTACAAATTCTCTTTCATTTTCTTAAATGAGAGACTTATTGTATGAGCCTCCTTAGTCTATAACAAATTACCAGTTACTACAATCTGTATATGTCTCAGAAGACTATCAGTAAAGATCTGAGTCTTTGCTACCTTTTGAGCTCCAAAAGGAATTTCATACATATGTTGAACTTCAAAATCTATAAACTAATAGCTTTCCACATATTTCCTTCTAAAATCAAATTATACCTTTGCATCCCAAGCCACAATTCTAGTATGTACCATTCTCTAGGTTTGCTTACATTTTCTGGGCCACATACTGTGATCAAGATGATTAATAGACAATGAAATGATTGATGTAAGGATATTCATAAGTGTATAACTACATAGTCATCTTCAAATTCAATTCTTCTGAAAAACTGTTCCAGATTTAAAATATACTCTAATATACAAATTTACTGATCACCCAATTAAAGTGTATAGTTCTTGCACTTACAAGCTTTGGAGAAATAGCTTCTAGTACAACAGGATTCTTGGCTTATCCTTGAAATATACACCCAGAATCTGAATTTGTTGAGAAAACTACTGTGCTTGGATAATGTCCAGACTTGTCTTTAGTTACACTTTCTTACAAATAGTGTAATTTTAATGTCAGTTGTAGAACAGTTGATGATTAAGTATAGTCTTGTGAATATATGTTGTTAATACTAACATATTTGTTAAGAATGATTTACACTCATTGAGACTGTGTTATCATTATCCTGGTTTGAAATACATTAACTGTTTTCATTGTATTATCAGTAGAAATATGACTTTTCAGTGTAAATGTCACATGTAAAAATGCAAAATTTATTCTTTAAAAAAATCAACATTCATTTAATATTCTCTTTCATGTCTCCCACCTCAGCCTTTCTCATGGTTTCCTGCTGGTTAGGCTCACAAACTTCAGACTTGTATGAATATTGGAAAGAATATCAATTTTAATGTACATAATATAACCAAGCTGTGTCTGTGATCCTAAGAATCTCAAAAACAATGAAAGTTCTAATGAAATTACTGAAAAGCATAAATTTTATGTTCATATCATCACATGGATTGACCTTCAATATACAGTTTCTCAGTTTTATGACATTACAGAAGTACTTTTTTAGACTGCACATAATATAATGATGTATGCAAATTCCATGTATTGAAGAAAATACAGATGTGCATGCATGAGGTTTTAGCCTCATTACTAATTTTTCAACGAAAATGTTTACTGTTCATTGTCTATTTCCAAAAGACATGGCATGGCATAAGTATTGGTTTTATGGAGCTTTAGCAGTAGTAAAAGTAAAAGAGAAAGTAGTTTTAAATAATAGAAAAGCATGATCAATGGGAAACACATAGATACACAATTTGAAGAAGAGTTTCCTGGGAATACACTAAACACACGTTTCTACTTTTTAAAACTAAAATTACAATTAAATAAAACTTATTTATTAAAAATAAATTAATTAGACAGAGACATATATGGTCATGTAGGAAGAGTAGTTTAACTGAATGATTTTGGAACTAATTTGCTTACAAGTGAGAACACCATATTGTGATGAGAAAGAAATGGATAAAATCAGTGTGTAGAAATATAAGATGTGAGCAGATGAAGGAAAGTTGCTCACAAACTTCTAAGGAATTCTGCCAGAATCAGAATATTGAAAAATCATGTGAATCTCTATATGTATGTCTGAAGACTATTTCTGTTCTCAAAGGGGAATTATTTTTTACAATAACTAAGTTCTAGAAACAAAAGATATCCTAGTATCATAACTATTTCTGAGTTCAGATGGCTAGGTAATTAGAATGTTTCAAATCATCTTTATATGAAATATGTTCCCTCTGTAGACAAATAACAAACTTGAGGCTTACCATTATAAGCCCCTCACCAAATTCACTTAGAATCTTAGCTGATTAAACCTTTTGATCCTTGAAACTCAGGGGTAGTTAACACTAATGCCTGATATCTAACTCATTATTGTGATATCTCAGTGATTGGTATTAATAATATTTTTCCTAAGTTTAATGACTATTCCTCTGAAAATCTTAACCCCATGAAGTTAGATTAACCCTTAATTCTCAATATCATAATAGTGAGGATTAATCACAGAAATGATTGCTTAATTCAGATTATCAAGGAGCTCCCTTAACGAACCATGAGTGGGCAATAACAGTGGTACCAATAGTTTTTCAAATAAAAACTTGACATAGGAAAAAAAATCTTTATGAGTTTAGAGAGACAACGGAAGGCATGTCAGTACGTAGTTGTCAAGGAAATATACACGAAGAAATATAGAAAGATGAATTCTTGATTTCCATAAAATATATCTGTTATTTTTAATATTCGAAGTATCTATCAAATATATTTGAAATGTTTCTTTGTTCTTCAATAAAGCCTCTTTGTCAATCCCAGTTCCCTCTCCCTCCCCTCCTCCCTCACCCCCCCACCATCCCCCCCAGCTTCCCACCCTATTGTCAATTCCTTCCACATAGGGGATATCTAGAGTCTGTCATTTCACTCAGGGCAGGGTCCAGGCACTCCCCTAAGAGTGCAGGCTGAGAGAGTATCCCTCTTTGTGTTATGGGCACACGAAGTATTTTTGTATGCCAGGGATAAAAAACTGATCCACTGCCCAGGGCCCAACAGGTTGCCCAGGACTCCTCACTGACTCTGACATTCAGGGGGTCTGGATCAGTCCCATGCTGGCCTCCCAGCTGTCGGTCTGGTGTCCAAGAGCTCTCCCCTATTCAGATCAGCTGTCTCTGCTGGTTTTGCAAGCCCATTCTTTGCCAATTTGCTCATCGCTCCTTTCTCTCTGTCACTGGGTTCCATGGGTTCAGTTCAGTGTATAACTGTGGGTGTTTGCCTCTGCTTCCATCAGTCACTCGATGAAGGCTCCAGGAAAGTTATAGACATCAAGTTCAAGGAAGTGCTAATAGGGTGGGAGGTTGGAGGGGATAGTAAGGGGGGTGCAGGAGGAGGGAAGTGAGAGGGAACTGGGATTGACATGTGAAACAAGTTATTTAAAATTAAAATAACAAAAAAGAATTATATGGTATCCTAACAGGTGAGTTATACATTCAAGATTCCCATGGCACTAGTGAAAAGTAATCCAAGTATTTCCAGGTCTGCACTCTGAGTCCTTTTCCCTTGGTAAAAAAAAGATTTATCTTTCTGTTATATCATCTGTCTCTATTGGAAATCAGTTCTTAGATGTATGCGTAGCTACAGACCTTTTAGAGTTCAATGGTACTTTCACATGATCTGATCCAATATCAGTATTTTACAGATGAAAACCAGGTAGGCAAAAAGAAAGGTTAAATGGTTCATCTAATGTACTCATCTAAATATAACTCATCTGACTTCAAAATCTGTCCATTCACTCCACAATGCCAGTACATTTACTTTTATTAAGAATGGAACACTCACTATACATGCAGTCAAAAGAGTCATTATAACTTCCTCACTTCCTGGTTGGAGACCTTCATTCACACTTTATGAGATTTCCATCATCACTTTATTGTCAAGGTGATTGGCCAAATTAATGTGAAAACCTGCTGTTCATCCTCTCCTCTCTCTGTCCATACCTCTGAAGGTTTTACCCTTCTGTTACTGGCTTGCCTATCCATTTCCCTTCTAAATTGGCTTCTCAGTAAGAAGTGACTTAGCAACTATAATATTGGTACTACTTGCTAAGAAACTGGCTGTCATTTCAGAAGAATACTTCAAAAAATGTTCAACCACAGGAAATGGGTGTTTATATAGTGTACACTACGGGAGGAAAATTTTAATCACAACACCCTACCTCATCAGTACTTTTATATGTCTACTATCAAATTGTTTTCACCTAAATATATGTCACTCCTGGTTTTTATTGGATGATTGCTTTAGGTTTGCAATAAAGAGAACTAGGAAGAAAGAAAAACCTGGTTGCTGTGGAATAATGCTTTTGTTTACTGTAAAGATTTTTCACTATTATTAGTTTAAGAAAACAGTGATTGGCCAGTAGCCAGGCAGGAAGTTAGGTATGGTGGGGCTACCTGACTAGGAGAATGGCCAGTAGTCAGGCAGGAAGTAAGTATAGGGGATGGATGGGGCTACCTGACTAGGAGAATTCTTGAAAGAAGAAAAGAAGAGATGCAGTTGTCATCAAGACACAAAGACATCTTATGCCAGAAACTTCATTTCCTTCATTCCAAGAATTTCCATGTGCAGCTAAAAATGCTATAATTCCTTTTCCTTTCTTTGTTTTTTCTCCTTCCTCCCTTCCTTCCTCCCTTCCTCCCTCTCTCCCTTCCTCCCTTTCTTCCTCCCTTCCTTCCTTCCTCCTTTCCTGTCTCTCTCTCCCCACCTCTTCTCTTCTATTCATTATCCACTTCTCTTTCTTTTCCTCTTTGTTCCTTCCCTTCTTCTTCCCTTTCATCCTCCCTCCATTCCTTCCTTCATCTTCACTTTAGAATCAACTTACTGTCATTTGAAATAAAAATTCTCGCCTTTGACAAATGAACAAATTTTGTGTATTCCATACCTTTTCCCCAGAATTTTCTATGTGACAAGTTTTGTCTGAGCTCTCTTGAAAATTAATATGAATTTTCTCCAACAAATTTAAGACATCATTATCATCTACGAGGAATGGAAAACACAATTTCAGTCAAAGCAAAGCAAGAAATGAAAATTCATCAAACTAATAAACATGAAAGCAATATACTACATTTGTTGAAAATGTAATATTTCAAATATTCTCTATAGTTTGTATTTAATATATACTCTTTTTTCTTTTAAATTTTTATTCATTTTGCTTACCAACCACAGTTCCCCCTCACTCACCTCCTCCTGTATTTTCCAAACCCTACCCTAGCCCCTCCTCAGACCAAATAAGGCCATGTGGAGTCTACTAAGCCTGGCATATCAAGTTGAAGAAGGACCAAGTCCCTCCCTACTGCATTGAGACAGAACAGGGTATCTTTCCAAGGAAAGGGCTCCAAAAATCCAGTTGAAGCACTAGGGATAAATTCTGGTCCCACTACCAGGGGTCTCTAAAAATACCAAGTCACAGAAATGTCATTCACATTCAGAGAGCCTAGTTTATGCATTACAAGAATATTTTTGAAAACACACTAACTTAAATAACATGCCTTTGAATTGTCCAATGGTATATTTTATAATAGGGTTGTAACAAGTAATTAACAAGGCAATTGTTTAAAAAGGTTTAAAATTCATTGGAAGTTATCTATCAATAGGTAAATGCACTGATGATCTTCTAGAAGATTGAATCAATTTCCAGCAGCTCTCAAGCAACTAAATCCATCTGTTACTCAATTACAGGGAATCTGATACAGTCTTCTGGCTCTGTGGGCAACAGACATACATGTTGTGGGCAGACATACATTCAGGCAAACATTCAGATCTAAATACTATTTTAAAAACGTCTGAAAGACTTAAAAAGCCACCCTCAGTTCCCTTACATCACAGCCTCAAGGGGCACTTAACCACCGCCAGATCTGAGAAGTTCCTGTGTTCACTGTGCCACAAGAATTTTTAGCTAGCATGCTGGCTGTTCAAGTGTTCTACTGAAGAGCAGGATCTTGACTCACCTCTACCTACCTGAGAGACCACTTTCTCAGCTGCTATGTGAATATTCAAGCCTAAGTGTTGCACACCACAAAATGCCTTAATCTAGTGTGGTACCTCAGAAAATCTGACATTTCAACTGTGAATTCAGCAGTCACCGTTGGCTTTTGATACATATAAAAAAGCTTTTCAACCTCAGTCAAAAGTAATATGCTTTTGCTAAAGTTTCAGGGGAAGCTTGAGATGCAAGTCTTCAAAATCATTACTTATTCATGTATATGTTAATGTATGTGTGTAGCTATATGGCACAATAATACACAGTAGTATGAATGTTTTTCATAATTACAAAAGTAGTATGATTTCCTATTGAACAAGATCTGTGGAAATTACCAGATGGCGTTCAGTGCTGTACTTTATCTCATTTGTCTCAAACCATCTTTTTTGCCATTATTTTCTAAATTTTAGCATATCTGATAAACTGATTACAGTAACTTCAAGTTACAAAAAAGTTACAGATTTAAAACACACTTTGAGTAGCTATAGCCAGGCTTTACAAGAATAACCCTTCTCTAACTAATAGCATTTTCTCATGGTCTCAAGTGCATTTGAAAAGTTTGTGACTTCATTTTAATTATACTAGAAAATATTACAAATATAAGTAAAAAAGTAAGGACTAAAGAACATGCCCACAAGCCACAATACAGAAAATAAGCATGAATGTAAATTAGTAAATTTATAAAAATTAACAAAATCATTTCTAAGTAAATTATATTATGAGGAAAAATCTCAGTGACTATTAGCAAGTATTTGAAATAAATGACAATAAATATTTAACATTTTAAACTTCAGAGATATAAAGTATACTGTAATGACAATACATAATACTAAAGTGCTTGTCATAAAATAATGAGTAGTGATTTATTCAAGACTCTGGAAAATATTATTACAAAATGTCTAGAAGAAAAGAAAGAGTTGTGCATGGTGACACCTACCTATCATCTGAGCAATATCATCTGAGCAATTGGGATTCAGA
This sequence comes from Mesocricetus auratus, assembly GCF_017639785.1. Classification (NCBI taxonomy): domain Eukaryota; kingdom Metazoa; phylum Chordata; class Mammalia; order Rodentia; family Cricetidae; genus Mesocricetus; species Mesocricetus auratus. The sequence goes on along the minus strand of NW_024429190.1, from coordinate 35,546,384 downwards.
ATGAGGAAATCACTTGCTTAAGTCCAACTGTATGTAGTGCCAGAACTGGTTATAAGAGACCTTGTCTTAAAATGAGAAAATTAGACAACACATAACTTAGTTAAGGCATGAAACTAAAAAAAAAAAAAACAAAAACAAAACAAGCAAACCAAAAAAAAACAGCAAATGTTGAAATGTAAAAAGTAGGAATCATAAAACATGAAAGGGGTTTAATGTGAACGTGAGACATAAAAATTAAAAGAATAAGTTGAAGAGAAAAAATATTGAAATGTACATTTTCCAAAAGTTGTCAGTATTTCCTAGTCTTTCCATTAAGTAACCTCTAACAGAGGTTTATAACTCAGTGTTTTCAATACTCCAAATTTAAGTCAAGTAGGAATAAGTATGTTGTAATTTAAAACAGAAAATTTAAGGTCTATCTTAGTCACCAATAAATATATTCAATTCTTAATAGTTTCTTAAGCAGAATCCCTCAATATATATTAGAATAAAATATAACAATCAAACTTTATACTGTTTGCGCTATGGAAAGTTAAAGGGGTGGGGGAAGTGGGAGCTGGGAAGAAGAGAGGGGGAGAAGAGGAAGAGAGAATAGGTCATGGGGGAACAGGAAGGTTGAGTGGGGGGGGTAGAATAGGGGGAAGAGGGAATCATAGGTTAGAAGACAGATCAGGCACCAGAGTGACCACTAGTGATCTAAAGGGTTAACACCAATTGGCAAGCTAAGTAATAGTGGAGAGACCACCTCGAATGCCCATTGCTGATAATGAACTTGATGTCTATAACCATCCTGGAGCCTTCATCCAGTGACTGATGGAAGCAAAGGCAAACACCCACAATTAAGCACTGAACTGAACCCAAGGAACCCAGTGACAGAGAGAGGGGAGTGATGAGCAAATTGGCGAAGAATGGGCTGGCAAAACCAGCAGAGACAGCTGATCTGAACAGGGGAGAGCTCTTGGACCCCAGACCAACATTTGGGAGGCCAGCATGGAACTGATCTGCCCCGCCCCAAATATGAGAGTCAGTGGGAAGGCCTGGGCAACCTATGGGGCCCTGAGCAGTGGATCAGTGTCTATCCGTGGAAAACAACTAGTCATCGTGTGCCCATAGCACAAAGAGGGATGCTCTCTCAGCCTGGACTCTTAGGGGAGTGCCTGGCCCCTACCCTGAGTGAAATGACAGACTCTAGTTATCCCCTATGTGGAAGGAACTGGCAATAGGGTGGGAGGCTAGGGGGATGGGGGAGTGCGGGAGGAGAGGAGGGAGAGGGAACTGGGATTGACATGTAAAACAAGCTATTTAAAATTAAAATAAAAACATTAAAAAAAGAAAGTTAATTTGACATTGGAAAAATTAATCAAATATAAACTCATGGAAGAACAAATAATAAAATCTAAAACAGTCTTTTGGAATAGATATAATAAAAGCATTTGTAAAATGCAACAGTCATTCATATATTTTTAAGAGGTAGGAACCTGAGTGAACTTTCAAAATGTGGAAGAAAATTTCTTCAAGTCTCACATAAAACTTATGATAAAATATAGGAATTCTACCCTTTCAAGTTCTATTTAAAAGTGAAATGTTCTTCTAGCTTCATTTCAGTATAATATTTTATTTTAATAACCAGTACATTCATCATGGCAAGTAAAGAAAACATTACAAAATTTTGAAAGGAAAAGTTAAAAACTCAGATTGCGCATGTTATGTTTTTTATATGTGGAATTTCCAAAGCAAGGAGCCAATAAACTTTTTCATATGCATTCGCACAATGACCAGAATACTAGAAAGCAATGATTTCTGCCCAAGCATGACATTGTTGTAATAAATTGTGTAAGAAATTATGTGTTTGTACATGCATATGTGTGTGTATTGTTTAGAATCGAATCCAGAATTTAGGACATGTTAGCAAATATTTTTGTTACACCAGCTAAAATGATAAATTCAGCAGGAGACCCTATCTCAAGGGATTAAAGAAACAGGAGATAGAGGCAGTCACGTAGTAAGCTCCTCATGGACATAATGAATATGTGGACATGAAGGCATATATATATATATATGTATATATATATATATATATATTTAAATATAATTAGCCTCAAGTAAAATGAGAAAACACGCTACATGTACAAGACAATATATTAAAAATCGCTTTAAGAATTTTGACGACATTGTATAACTAGGATGACATAATGGTTCTATATTTCTACATTTTTGTTTGAAGCAATTTATTATTTTCTCATAATTTAATCCATTTATATGATGAAATTAAGTCATCATCACTCCTCCTTATTCTTTTATTCCTCTCCTACACTCAGCAATTTCCTTTCCTTGAATTGCTTTAGCTGTTGTAGCTCACTGCTTTTAGTTATGTTTCCTTGCATGAGAGTGGGAGAGTATTTTAAAATAGTTTTGTAATTCTTTTTCAGAATTTTATACATGAGCACTGGATTTGCTTTACTCTTGTTCCTCTCCAAAGTTCTCAATCTCTTCTTTAAATATTACTGTTAATTACAGATATGTATATGTGTATATATGTATATGTATGTATATGATCACACAACACATATATATGAATATATGTGTATTTCCTACACATATATGTTACATGTATATGTATATATGCACACATATACATATATATATATGAAACCCATTGAGTCCATTAACTTTGATCATATGTAAATATTCCCAGGGCTCAACACTAGGGATTAGGCAGTTTATGAAGAAACTCAAAATGAACTGATTCTATTTTCTTTAAGGAAATATTTACCACCTTTGGCACTTCACCTATGGCTGAGAACTTGTGGAAATTCTTCCTCTTCACATTGGTATGCCAACTGGTATGGTCATCATTGTGCTGTTATTTAGGCAACCTATTTTTGAGGTGTCATGGGGACATTCTCCCAGTCATGTCTAGGACACATTGTCTCACAGCAGAATTCTTTGAGTTCTGACTCTTAAAGCCTTTCCACTCCCTACTTCCATGACTTTTCATGAGTTTCAGATATAGGAATTTCTCAGAGGCATCATTAGTTGGAATGGCAAGGGGATATTCACTGAACCACTGGGGAACCTAACAGCTATAACCAGTAAAGAATATATCTTCTCCTTTTCCAGAAACCTTCAGCTGTCAGTAGGTTCTCAGGGAACAATGAGAGCCATCCCCTCCATAATAATGGAATGCTGGTGCAGATAACCAATCCTGCTATAAGCTAAGGTTCAGTCACTATGACATGTCCAGATGATAGTATTTTGCAGTCTTTCATCCTCATTCTTTCTTCCCTCTGTCTTTTGTAAAACTTGGATTGGGTTAAATAGATATCCCATTTAGGCTTTATTATTAAACAATCATTTATTTTCAGCACATGGAACAGTTATATGTCTTCATTAACCACAAACAATCATAATGAGAAGTTTATACAACCAATGCTGAGGATAACACTACACTTTGCTATAAACACAAGTATTTAGAAGGCATTTTATTGCCATGTCCATTTACTAAAACATAGTAAACTTTGACCAAGTTTAAAGTTTGATGAATAAATTCATCTCTCACCGAACTAGACTCAAACACAAGCAGAAGGCAGATAGTTACTCTTCAACATTACCAGTGGGTATGTCTTGGTACGGTAGCTGAGGGAGTCCTCAGAAGGATATTATCACATTTCCCCAAACTAGCTCCAATATATATACTTTTACCATAACCAGATGACATATCCCATGAAAATATGAATATAGGCAAGGTGGTGGTGATGCAGGCCTTTAATTCCAGCACTCAGGAGGCAGAGCAGGTTTATTGCTGTGAATTAAAGTTCAGGCTGATTTATAGAGCAAATTCCAGGACAGGCTTGAAAACTACAAAGAAAATCCCTGTCTTAAAAACAAAGAAACAAACAAACACAAAACACCCAAAAGATATTAATATGATTACCTACTATTCTTTTAGGGGTTAGCCTTATGACTTAAATTTCCCTGTAGGATGTCAGTAAATGTATGAGAGGTTCCATCTTGTTATTACTCAATGTACTCTCTAAAGCCACTAACATCATCAAATAGGAAAGTCTAAACCATCTGATCTCCTGAAACAAGTGAAATATTGTTTACATACAGAAGACTCAGTGCTAAAGAGCAGTAATGTAAAGCAGCAAGAGTCCAGAGACTCAAATTTTTGATTATCAGTATGATAAGCAATAGAGATTGGGAACAACACTTTATCAACATTATTATACAACTTCTCACAAACTAAATCCATATTGATCACACAATTTGAAAAACTGGTGACACTTATTTAAAAAAATGTGGCCACATACCCTAAAATTCCTAAAATGCAATTTTGGTGAAATATTCTGGGATAATTCCAGATGTTTGAAAGAATGAAAATAAAATGACTATAATCATTAAAACTGGAAATGTCTTAAATAAGTAAATAGATACACTGTCACACAAGAGAAAACATTGTGATTTGTGATAAGAAGGATCTTAAAAACAGGTAGAAACTGCTTTGGGTCTTTCAAATTTGCAGTGAGACTTTACTTAGGAAAAACTACGTTCAGCTAAAAATGCATAAAAGTATACCTTTATCCCTGATATCTGAGACAGTGAATAAACTTGGTCTAGTGATTCAATTTTTCATAAGTAGACACCATTTTCTGAATTATTTGGAAGCTATAATTTGCAGTGAGGAAAACGCCTTTTGTTTCTTTGTGCAGAAGGCACCACGAGGTTTCCTCTGCACTGTACCATCTCTCTGCAGGAAATTGCCTCATTAACTTCCATGACATTCCAGGAGCTACTGTATCACCTCATGATGCTAGAAAATATATCCAATAGCCATCCTATTGCTTTGCTTTGCATCCTCAGTGACTCCTGAAAGGGAATTTGTCCCTTTGAAATTGCTACATCCTTTTATTTTTCATGTTTAGTAATATAAAACCCTTTGAAAAGCCTGGAAGGGTTTATAAACCATGATAATTTGTAACAAACAAAAACATAAAAGAAAAATGTTGTGCAGCCCAGAGTAAATCCACATGAGATAGGAGTTTCACTCTGGCAGCAAAGTAAGAGCACCAGAGTATCAACAAAGGAAAAATAAAAGCAGGGAAAACAGCCTTGCAGACAGTTCTGAACATGAAATAAAGTCAGGCAGATAAAGAAAGGCAAACAACGGAAAAGAAGTTCTGGAATAAATAAAGACAACTCATCTGAAAATAACCGAAATAAAGCAAAAGGTAAATTGAATGATAAAGACAAGTTGGAGAGAAAAATTTTCAAATTCATATTTAATTGTCTCAAAAGCACAATTAAAAATAGGTGAAGGGAGCTTTAAAATGAGGGAGAAATACAACAGTCTGAACAAATTCTCCCCATATCTTTTAAACTGTGTTTTTAAATTAAATTTGTTCTTCAATAATTTCATACATTTATCTCTTTTATATTGATTATTGTCAACACTCACCTTCACTTATTTCTCCCTATCCTCAGTAAACCCCTACACACACAGACACACAGACAACAAGGGTCTCTCACTCTGTTTTTATCTAGTTCTCTCTCTCCAGATCTCTCTCTCTCTCTCTCTCTCTGTCTGTCTCTCTCTCTGTCTTTCTCTCTCTCTGTCTTTCTCTCTCTCTCTTTCTCATACACACACATGCTTATTTTTTATTTTTTGTTTGTTTTGCCAGAGGTTTCCCTGTGACTATGAAATTTGAGACATCTAATGGAACCTGGAGAATTCTGTGATGGATACACACCTGAAGATAAATATACCAACAATCATCCCTGCATTTTCAAAGATTGTATAAATCATAAATAGTTCAAAAGTAAAGGGTAGGGGCCCCTGAATCTGTCAACTATTCATGACTGACTATTGATCGGGGCAACGTTGTTCAGGGCCAGCAAATGAGCACCGATGTGGTGTTAAACATTGCAGTGCTTATGTTCTGAATAGACAATGGTAGTTGATAGCTCTCTCACTGTGTCTTAGCTCATACATTTTATGACATCTTTTCTGCATTGTTCTCAGAGACTCAGAAGGGTTATAAATATCCTATTTATGACTTGGCCCTCAGTTGTCTTTTATTCTTCACTATCAGAGCAGCTATGAATCTTTGTACCCTCTCAGTCTTTTGCTACAAACGGAAACTTCTAAGAATAAGGCTGAGACTAGCTTTTGTATATGGTTATAAACCTAGACACAGTGAAGGTAGTTTGGTACTAGTTCAACTTAGGTAAACATCATCCGTAACTTCGTTCCTTGAATCTTTGATGTCCCAGAGAAAAGTTGCTGACCATCTGAACTATATGTCTTTAGGATTTCAAGATACATCAAGCACATTTATTCTTTATTAATCACAAATAAAGAAATATGTGTTGCTCTTAAGACAAGGTATAGGTGATGTCCAAGCTTAAAACCCCAGTAATCAGGATCCAGAAGCAGAGAATTGCTGGCAGTGTGCACCAGGTATGTCTGCATAGCGTATTTCAGGTTTGCCAGAATTGCGTATCAAGAGCCTGTCTTGAGTGCATAAATGAGTAAAGATGTCAAAATTGAGTTGCGTCTTCAGGATTTAAGGGCCAAGCTGCCATAAGGAAACAGATCACAGATAGAAAGTTGGTTCTGAATCTGAAAGTTACCACTCCCATAAGTGTACACATTTCTTTAATTATTTGATAAATAAACAAGTAATTTAATCAGGAACATATTAATGAACCATTTTTTCTATGTATACTCAATCCACAGATCAACCTAAGAGTTCTAACTGCATTAAGTGGGGTGCACAGCATTTTCAAAGGAATCTCTCCGATGCTAAAATATCCTTTCAGGTAAAAATTATAAGAAAAGTGGAGATATCTCTAAATTAAAATCTTTCTTCGGGAAAACCTTTTCTCAACTGGGTCTCATTAAACAATAAGGCACACAGATGTAACTTGTGAATAAATTCAGCCTTGTTTTTTGCTAGGTACAACTAGAGGAATACCTGAAGAATAATTGCTGTCATTCAACCAACCTTGACTTTGGTAGAAATAATGATGTGATGTATCGTACGGCTTGTTTCAAAAGTGTCTTTTGTTACCTAAGATAGAAGGAATTATATAGCATCGTTCATTCTTTGTCATTCTGAAAGACACAATGATGGACCTGGTTGATAGTGATCTGAAAAAATAAAAGTGCAAAATATACTTCAAGTATCAGGGTATGAATGTACTCTGCCTTAGTAATACAATGAAAGTCCTAATAATAGCATAATATATAGTGGTAATGTGCTACTTAAATAATGTAGGAGGAAGAATTAAATTATTAGTTCATCCCATGTATTGCCATAGTAGCATGGCTTTACATTTTTATACCTTTAGATAGATATCAAGTAAATTTAAGAGGAAAAAATATACATTTACTTATTATATATGTTATTACATGTATATACATATATACTTACAAATCTAGAGAAGATAAGGAATATGGGAACATTTTATAACTGTGCCATATTATGTAGGGGTTTTTTTGAGGGGGTAAGTAGATTTTGCACTTGTATTTATTTCAGGAAGACTTCAATTTTCTTTTGGTTTCTCAAGATATGGTTTCTCTGTGTAGCCCTGACTTGCATAGAACTTGCTCTGAAGACCAGACTGGTCTGAAACTCAAGGATTCTCCTGCCACTCAATCATTATTTTGGATTAAAGGTTTGCACACCACCACCAGGATACTTTTATTTTTTAAGAATAGATTGAATTTCAGGATAGATTGAGAGCTTAAATTCTCATTGATGGAAAACCAATTTGTAAAACCAAAAATAATTTGATAATCACTTTTGTTGGCTACCAATAGTTGAGTAATGCTTTCATATTTAAAGTATTACACAACAATATCCAATTGTCATGAAGGCAGTTTTTCTTGCTGTACTAATTCATAAATTTGCAAAAATAGCCCATGCCTAGCAGTCACTGATAGAGAAGTTATAATCATAGACTGAAGACAATAGTTTATATTAAGAAAATTTCTTTCTTTGGGTGGAAAGCATATGCTGCTTTTATTTTGTTCTTTGGAACTGAAAATAAGAATTAATAAGTCTGAGTCTCAGACCATTCTTGAACTAATATAATGAGAGTAAGGTAAACTGGGAGAGTTCAGTGCTTACTCACCAGAAGTTTAGCATGTTGGGAGAACATCTTGTATTATTTGGAACATATCCATCATTAAACAGAAATGAGGAGACTTAGATACACAACTGTGCTCACACCAAATGGTTGCATGTATTAAAGACATTGTAACCATCTGGACACAATATGGGACCCAGAATGTTGCCATTTATCAAAGTGTAATTCCCATACAATATTTTATATCTGTAATTCAGTGTTAATGAAAACATGACTGTTTTCAGATTTTCAAAGTGGGTTTCTGTACCAGTATAGTAGGTGTGGGGATGGGAAACTGATTACAATAGAGAAATTCACTAACTCCTTCTCTACTTATGGGGTAGTTGATACAGAGCCACACAGTCTTTACCACCAGAGAGGCAACTGAATGTTTTCAGATAAAACCCTTAAGTGTTAAGCAACTGTTCCACACATAGGATTATTCAATGTGTGGAGACAAAGATTATAACTTTATTATGCAATACTATGTTCTATACTGAATTTTAAATATCTGAAGACAGATAACTAGCTTGCCTATCTTTCTTTTAGTAATTGCCCATCAAGAATGTATATTTGTCTTTTCCTCCTAAATTTACTTTGAGAAAGGTGTTTAGATTGCTGCCTACTTATTATATATGTTATTACATGTATATATATATATGCTTACAAATCTAGATAAGATAAGGAATATGGCAACATTTTATAACTGTGCCATATAATGTAGGGTTTTTTTGGAGGGGGTAAGTAGATTTTGCACTTGTATTATTTTCAGGATGACTTCAAATTTCTTTTGGTTTCTCAAGACAAGACAAGGTTTCTCTGTGTAGCCCTGGCTTGCATAGAACTTGCTCTGAAGATCAGACTGGTCTTGAGCTCAAGGACTCTCCTGCCTTTAAATCATTATTTGGGATTAAAGGTTTGCACACCACCAGGATACTTTTATTTTTTAAAGGATAAATTGAATTTCAGGATATATTGAAAAGCTTAAATTCTCAAATTGATAATCACTTCAAATTACCTGTGATTTGTAACTCTTCCACATATACCAAGTTAGTCAAAGCTGATATCTGATATAAATATAGCAAATGAAATCATTCAAGAGATCTCTAATTTCCTGTCATTCAACTATATACAACATATTTTATCTTTTACAAGTGATTAAATTAAATTGTACATCCACTCATGAAATTCCTCCAAACTGAATTCTCTGTCGCTTCTCTTCACAATTAGGAGAAAACCGCTCAGAATTCCTTGACTTTTGTATCCCAAACTTTGCAAGTCTCTATTGCTTTCTCTGCTTGTCACCAGCCACCATTTTCTACCTACTAATTTTCCATCACAGTGAAAAAAAATTAAAAGCATGTCTCTTTACAATATATTTTAATTTGTCCTCTTAGCCTTCCATAATCCTCACAAAAAGATTGTTTTATAAATGGTCTCACTCAAATTTCAGAGATTTATTTTATTTTGTTTTTTTTTCAGTAGAACTACTCCATAAACAAAAAACATAAAAATTATCTTATCCTTGTCATTATATCAATCTGCAACTAAATATACATAGAGAGATTCATATATATTTATGTATATAGTTTAGTGATTTAGTTAGTAATACTATTAAAATAAATGTAAATGCCATTAAGCCAATGATAGTACATATTTTAGTATAATAAGTATATTTACATAAGCAATAAAAGTTTTTATAACTGATATATTCATATATGTGTGTTTGTATATAATTATAAGCATGACTCAAAACAAAAATGTTGATGAGGAAAATAATTTCAGCAGCATTCATCAACCAAACAGAAGGACAAAAAACTTTGAAATTTTTCTGAGCTTAGTGCAGACTTTGACATACTGATTAACAGTAAGATTTTTCCCCTTGACAAGTCCCCCAATGTTGACAATCTTCATAACATTCTATGTGTTCCTTTAATTTACTGATACATTGGATCCTAATATTCAAATGTATGTATAATGGAAAACTCTTATTCCATTACATGTTACCTCAGTATACTGCAGTTATTATTCTTTTTTTACTTCAACTACTGTCATAGCCACAAGAGCAGGTCTTTTCTATGGCCTTGGAGAAATAGTCCTCAGTGAAAGAAGATTCCACACCGGAGGGTCCAGTGCTGAAGTGGAATCAGTGTTCTCATCTGTTTGCCTGACTTTCCAATCACTTTTTGAATTAAAAATGACTCTTTGTATCTCAGAGTTGTCCTATAGTTTCTAAAGTCACACTTAACAGTGGCTGGTGTTCATTTTGTTGAATGTCATAATGCATTCTTCTGGGAATTATAGTGCTCTCTGGGTTTAGATTTGTACTTTAGTGTTCCTCATTGTCAGAAGTGTTGTCTTGAAAGTGATGGCTGTCACCTGAATGATCAAAATCCCAAAGGGTGAATCAAAGTCATCACTATCACCAGACAAGAGAAAGTCAGAAATAGGATTAAAAATAAAAACCTCTAGTGAAACTAGCTACTGATAAGAAAACTCCATTACTACCTGACATTATAACTAAAGATAGGATGAAGAGTTGGCATGCCTGGTGTTTTTTTTTTCCAAATCATAATTGCTATTCAAAGTTTGAGAGTCTTTTGTTAAGATTAAAAAGAAGAAAGTAGAATTGAATATTCCTTTTTTAAAGATTTTATGACACTTTTATGAAGTATTAGGGATATAGTATTTAAAGAAGAAATAATCTTAAATACACACACCTAAACAAATAGCATACACACACACACACATATGCATATGAGTTTGTTGGATTCTGTTAATGATTTGTTCAAAATTCAAGGAGTGTTCTACTTTGTTTAAATCACAAGTTTCCTTTCCGTTTCCTGACTAGGGTCACTCTGGAACAGTGTCATTGGCTGCCAGTTAAACCTCCTCTCCAGATACCTGTCAACTTGCTCTTGGTCTTCAGTTCAGGGCACTCCTTCTCATTGCCATCTCATGTTCCTGACTTGGACAAGTGCATTCTATCCTTCAGGCATTTGTTTTCCTTGAACTTTCTGCCTAAAGAACTATTTTAGATTTGCAACTGGAAATTTAGTTTGTTTTACTTTCCTCATGTCTCAGTTCAGCTATCAGCTTTACAATAAATCTAAACCACCACATCCTCTGAAAAATTCCAGGCCAGAAACGAATTTTTAAATTTTATTCTTTCATTTTACACTTTTTCCAAACTGTATCATGTTTTAGGCAGGGTATATGTAACCCCTTTATGAGTCTGAGTTGCACTGTTTGTCTTTTCCTAGAGGAAGATAAACTGAATGAGCATAGCTGATTTTATTCCTATTTGTATGGTACTTGTAGCATACCTAACATGATCAAGGCTTTCAAGGAAGCTGTAAATTATATTTATTACATGAATAGTTTCAGAAACTGTACAAATAAACAGAAACAACACATGACAACTGAAGAAATAAAAGCAGAAAGAAGCAACTTGAGAAATGCATTCTAAGAAAGAACAAATGGGAATAAACAACATTTGTAGTCTTATTTGAGAACATTTTTTCATATATTGTAATGGCATTGGAAAGAAATAGGTACTGCTATCCATGGATCCTAAAAAGTAATTTTAGGCATATTTTTCTGCCTTCTCATTCTTTTGATATATGCTTCTTGATAATGTATTAAACGATATATTAAATCATAATGATTATTTTGTGTGACAATAAAATATGTGTGTCAGAGACCTCTGTCATGTCTTCTTTCTCCCTGAAGCCCTTCTTCAAGAAAAAAAAATCCACATAATAGCAACTTGGAGAAGCCTCAATAATTTTCTGTCTTTTTGTAAACTTTCTTGGTTTTGGTTTGTTTTATAAAGATTAAAACATTTATTGAGTAGATCAACTTTTACTTTTGTTCAAAGATCATCCCTGATTTGAGAGTCTACCTCTGTTGATAACTTCATGCTGGTATAGGTAGAAGACTGCTCAGACAATCAGACTATTCCACGATGAAAGAAAGAGGGGCAAGAGAGACCCTGTAAAATTGGCTCCCATAGCAGACTGCCATCTCATTAATGAGCTCAATAAATCAATATATATGATGAATCTATTTAATCCTAGATATATTTCAAAGATGACTGGTATGTCTTAATTAAGAGGGATAAACCATATATAGACAAGGTCATAGCCAAAATAATGAAATGACTTTTCACAGAAGTTTCTACTCACTCTCATACCTGTTTGGTTTTTCAATATTTCCCTAATAGGTCCCTGTTGAAATCTACATTTTGTTCCAAAAATTGTCAGTGATAAATGAGACTGTAAGCATTATATTACATGACTCTGAAGAATAAACATATCCAGTATTAAATGTGGTCCATCCCAGCTTACTAGCATGTCTTTGGAATTCTAAGCACAAGCTTGCAAAGGAAAACATATTTGCACAATGCCATCATTTCCTCTTGTATATTTCTAGTCTTTATTTATTTGAGGAGTGAGAAGCCTAGGTCTAACATAGAATTCTTAAATATTTAAAGTTTCCTCAAACATTGTTTTATGGAACTACCAAATCCTACATTAAACCCACTTCTTTTGTATATTTGCTTGCTGGGTGTTTGTTTGCCATCTCAAGAGAAAAAGAAATAGGTGTAGTGGCAGAAGTTATCTAGTAGATCTATTGTCTGGTAAGACCACATTTGCTATGAAAGGCATCTATATTATCTGCATAATGGATAAATTATTGTTTAGTCTGAAAAGCATATAAAATTAAGAAGAAAGAACCAATCTATTAGGGAAAACCGTGAAAGTCCTTAAAGAAAACATGTCTTTCATTAATGAAAGTTGAGTCTGAAGAATCTGAAACTAAAGACATTGACAATAAAGAAGCATGAAATGCACTTATTACAACTTCTCAGGATGGTAGTTACTAGAAGGAAATCTGAAAGACATGAAGAAAATGTATATTTCTACACTTACTACTAAGTGGAGAATTTAGAACTACAAGACTAATGGTCATTGTTGAGAACATGCAATGTGAGAAACTGAATACTTCCTGGTAACAAACTGGAAATTTAGCAAGACCTGAATATTCAATTGCTCCCTGGAGAATGGAGTTCTAAATCCTTCCTTCCAGGTACAGAAAAAAACATCTCTAAAAACTAAGATGGTAGGCTTTTCTTCAAAAGGAATCGAGGAAATGTCTCCTTGGTTTTAGGACTCGCTTCATAGGAAGAGGAATTTCAAAGAAGTTGGGGGAATAATAAGGAGACAACAGAATGATAAATACCATAACAGAGGCCGACATAAGTTTGAAGAGAGATCTAGTACCAGTAAGACCTTTAGTGATCTACAAGGGTAACAACAACTTGCAAGCTAAGCAATAGTGGAGAGACTACCTTAAATGCCCATTCCTGATAATGAACTTGACGACTACCTTATATGCCATCCTAGAACCATCATCCAGTGACTGATGGAAGCAGAGGCAAACACGTACAGCTAAACCCTGAACTGGACCTCTAGAACCCAGTGACAGAGAGAGAGAGGAGCGATGACCAAACGAATAAAGAATGGGCTAGCAAAACCAGCAGAGACAGCTGACCTGAATAAGGGGGAGCTCTTGGACCCCAGGACGACTGCTAGGAGGCCATCATGTGACTGATGCAGGCCCCCCTGAGTGTGAGAGTCAGTGAGGAGGCCTGGGCAACCTATGAGGCCTTGGGCAGTGGATCAGTGTTTGTCCCTGGCATACAAATGGACTTCGTGTGTCCATACCACAAAGAGGGATGCTCTCTCAGCCTGGACTCTTGGGGGAGGGCCTGGTCTCTGCCCTGAGTGAAATGACAGACTCTGGATATCCCCTATGTGGAAGGAAGTGGGGATAGGGTGGGAGGCTGGAGGGGGATAGTAGGGGTTGTGGGAGGAGGGGAAAGAGAGGGAGATGGGATTGACATGTGAAGCAAGATCTTTTCTAAAAAAAAAGTAATGAAAAAAATGGAAAAGAAAACTCAACTTCCTGCTCATGGCAAGGCAAGTGTCATATGTGGTACTAGTATGTCCTATCATCTTTCTTACTCTCAACAGATGAATTTGTGTCAAGTCATGGTGAGAAATAGGTTTTTACTCTTTTAGAAACTCAAGTTATTCTTTAATTACACATTCACATCTTTAGGAAGATATACAAAACTCAGAAAAAAATCACAGTCGAGTATATTGCACACTTCTATTGTGTTATTTTTCGTTTTTTTTTATTTGCCAAAATAATAAATCATATTAGATCCATTTATTCTTGTCTTTTATATACGTTCTTATTGCTAAACATACACAGAGAAAGGGAGATAGAGAGATACAGAAGAGAGACACAATTTCTACAGTGTTTCCCATAATTACCTCTTGAAATCTAGTTGATAACTTGCTTGTGACAGGAGTCTATGAGCCATGTTAAAAGTAATGAATCAATGTGATTTTGTTACCTTTGTATTCACCAGAGTTGTCATTAACACAGTAGGAACCAAACAAAGGTTCTTTGAAGAGCTGAACAAATAAGTAAACAAGTGATGCTGGAGCTTTGATTAACACTTCTGAAGATACTCATTTTTATTCCTATCTATGACATTTTCCATATAAAAAAGGCACATTTCCCAGGAACATCTACCAAATTGTGTTCCATGCTCTGAGAGCGTTTCCAGACTTGCATATTAGTAAGGTGTCAGAAATACATACCTTTGCAAGAAAACATTCATTATAAAATCTCCCAAATCTTAGAGAAGAAACACATAGACCTGATAATCTATTACAGATTTGGAGCAGGGGATTTCTTTGTGACCATGTGGCTTTCTCATATAGACCATGGGAAAGAGTTTAAGCTGTCTCTATGGAAGATGTTGTATTCTGCGATGATTCATGAGTAAGACCTGACTCAATAACAGAATTTGAGTAACAAAATATAAAATGAAAGGAGGTATTTTCAACTATGGAGAAATTATTTAACATAGGGTACAGATAGATGCACTGTCCTGTAAATGACACAAGTTCTGTTCCGAACAGACATATTAGACAGTTTACATCCATGTATACCTTCAGGTCCAGGAGATTCAATCCCCTCTTTTGCTCTTCATGAGCATGTTCACAAATATGTAATCACATACAGATGCAAAAATATACACATAATTAAAATTTTAAATCTTAAAAATAGTTAATATAGCTTGAAAAAATAATATTATCTGTTACATCTACCACTATTTTAAACTATTTTTTAATTTTATTATTTATTTATAATTTTCAAAATTAAAATAATAATTATAACAACTTTTCCTTTCCTCCCTCTAATCTTTGGCATGTACTACTCCCTCACGTTCTCCCAAAATCATGGTCTTTAAGTTTTTATCTTATACTCAGTCCTTTGAATCTTAATTTATGTATATAATTTTCAGGACTATTGAGGAAGAGGGGAAGGAAAGATTATTTCAGATAGAGAAGTAGGAAGTATATATTGAGGTTGGGTGTCCTAGACATAATGCTATACCCATGAGATCTCATCACCTTCCTCAACATGGCTGTCTAAACAAGACCTGAGCAAACACAAGACATACTGTATTTTACCCAATATTCAAGAAAACTATGAAAACTGATGAGTGTTGATTTAAAGAACCTCTGGCTCCTACAGTCCTTCTCCCTCTGTTCGTCAAGATACTGTGAGCTCAGACCAATGTTATGGGATCTCTGCATCTGTTTCAATGAGTTACTGGATAAAGGCTCCCTGATAACAATAGAGGTAGTTACCAATCTGATTTCAGGAGATGGCTAATTCAGGCTATATATACACAATTGCTGGCAGTCTTAGCTGGGATCATCCCTGTAGATTTCTGGTAGCTTCCCTTGCATCAGGATTTACCTGACCCAGAAAAGCCCTCCATCTATCTCTTAACTGGATCCCTCAAGTTCCTATCCCTATTTGCCCCTACTTCACCCAGATAAATTTGTTCTATTTCCCCATCCTATGGTGAACCATATATTCCCCATTGGGCTCTCCTTGTTTCTTAAACTCTCTGTGTCTATCAATTCTAGCATAGCTATCCTTTACTTTTTTTTTTTAGAAAGTCGTGTTTTCCATATCAATCCCCTCATTTCCTCTCCCTCCCATTTTCCCATACACCTCACTGACCCCCCAAGCCCACACCCTGCCCACTCTCCAAGGATAGTGAGGTCTTCTACAGGGGATCATAAATGTCTGTCACATCATTTTGGGGGAGCACCTAGGTCCTCTTTCTTGTATCTGGGCTGCAATAGTATCTCTCCATGGTGAATGGGCTTGCAAAGTCCATTTGTGCACTAAGAAAAAACACTGGCTCCACTGTTAGAGGTCTCATAGGCTCCCCAGGCCTCCTTGCTAGCACCCACATTCAGAGGGCTTGGTCAAATGCTGGTTTCTCAGCTTTATGACTAGAGTCTCTGTGCTTTCACTAGGTAAAGTCAACTGTTTCTGTGGGTTTTCCCCAACACAGTCTTGGTTCCTATGCTCATCTCTCCTCCCTATCTAGAAATGGATTCCAGGAATTTGGCTCACTGTTTAGCTGTGGGTGCCTGATTCTGCTTCTATCAGCTACTAGTGCCTGACAGGGGAGATAGCATGATCATGAAGGTTATCCTTTATTAACAGTGAATATTCACTTATGAGTGAGTACTTGCCATGTTTGTATTTCTGGGTCTCAGTGACCTTACTCAGGATGATGTTTTTCTAGATCCATCTGTTTTGCTTCCTGTTTCCTGATGTCATTGTTTTAAACATCTTAGTAATCTCCATTGTGTAAATGTACTACATTCCCTTTAAGCATTTTGATTGAGAGGTATATAGGCTGTTTTCAGGTTCGGGCTATTAGAAATAAAGCTGCTTATGAATATAGTGAAGCAAGTATCCTTGTATGATTGGTATCTTTTGGGTATATGTCCAAGTGGGGTATCACTGTGTCTTGGGGTAGATTGATTAATAATTTTCTGACCAGCAGCTGTAATGATTTCCAAAGTGGCTATACAAGTTTTCCCTTCCACCAGCAATGGAAGAGTGTTCCCCTCGCTCCACATTCTTTCCAACAGGATTTTGATCCTAGCCATTCTGACAAGTGTAAGATGGAATCTCAGAGTCACTTTGATTTGTATTTTCCTGATATCTAAGGATATTGAACATATCTTTAAGCATTTTACTGTCCTTTGAGATTCTTCTCTTCAGAATTCTGTTTAGATTTGTTCACCATTCTTTAATTAGATTATTTGTTTATTTTATGTCTAGTTCCTTGAGTTCTTTATATTTTAAAATCAGCCCTCTGTCAGATATGTGATTAGTAAAGATCTTTCCCATTCTGCTGGCTGTACTATTTCCTATTGACTATGTCATTTGCCTTACAAAAGCTTTCCAGTTTCATGAGGTCTCATTTATTAAGTGTCTGTGCTACTGGTGTTCTATTCAGGAAGATGTGTCCTGTGCCAATGCCTTCTAGGCTGTTCTCCAATTTATCTTCTTTCAGATGTCTTGTAAGTGGATTTATGTTGTGGTATTTAATCCACTTAGATTTGTGTTCTGTGCAGAACTATAGGAATGGATCTATTTGCTTTATTCTAGATAGTGACATCGAGTAAGACCAGCACACTTTTTGTTTGAAGATTGCTGCTTGTTTTCCATTACATAATTTTGGCCTCTTTGTAAAAAATCAGGTATCCAGGTATATGTATTTACATCTTGGTCTTTAATGGAATTCCTTGATCCACCTGTCTATTTTTATACCAATGCCATGCTGTTTTCATTACTATAGCTCTATACTAGAGTCTGTGATCTCACCAGGGATGGCAGTTCTTTTATTTTACAGGGTTATTTAGTTATCCTGGGTTTTTTGTTTGTCTGTTTTTCCATATAAAGTTGAGTATTGTTTTTTAAAGTCTGTAAAGAATTTTTATCAGAATTTGGTGAGAATTATATTGAATTTTTAGATTTCTTTTGGAAAGATGTACGTTTCTACTATGCTGATCCTACTCATCCATGAACATGGAAGATCTTTCTTTCTTCTGGTATATTCTCCAGTTTCATTCTCCAAAGACTTGAGGCTCTTGTCATACAAGTCTTTCACTTGCTTTGTTAGAGTTACCCTAAAATATTTTATGTTGTTTAATGCTCTTTTAAAGGGTGTTGCTTCCCTGATTTCTTTCTCTGTCCTTTTATCATTTGCATATAAGAAGGAACAGTAGGGCCAGGAACTATCTGGGACACGTTGGGCTTGGAGAAATGTCTTGGGGGCAGAATCTAGGAAGAGGTGCAGCTCCCCTGACAGGCAGGTCACTTTCCAGTTCTTGGTTGCCTGGGTCTGCTTGGCACAAGTATTCCATTCTGGCTGGTGTAGTCTGTGTCTTACTGTTGGAAGTCTGCCAGGATTGATGATAGGGTGTTAGCAGTCATTGGGTCAGGAACTCAAAAATAAATTTTTAATGAATTAATTAATTATTCCTACTTTTCCAATATTGCATTTGTCTATTTTCTATATTGATGTTTTACCATCTGGACATTGCTGGCCTGGAAGGAACTCTTACTCCTACCCACAATTTAATCTGACAGTTAATACAGAACTCATTTGAGAGAATGAATTGCCTTTATTATACAAATCAACCAATTCCAAATGTAAAGCCTTACAATTTTAAGCATCTCACTGTTTGGTGTAAAGAGAAGCCTTGCCGCCAGCCTGGTTCCAGAGCCGCATCTGTCCCAAATAAACACACAGGAGGCTATATTAATTATGAAGCTGTTGGCCTTGCTTGCTTCTTACTGGCTAGATTGGACTTAGGTATTTATCCCATATTTGTTAATCTAAGTATTTCCCTTACTGGAGAAATTTCCGTGCTTCCTACCCCATGGAGGGTACATCTTGCCTTTCTGTGTTTCTCCTTCCCAGAGTCCTCCTGGACTCCTAGTCCCACATATCTTGGTACTTTATTGACATATACGTTTGACTTCCCCCATCAGTTTGGTACCATGACTGCAGCTCAGTTCCTACCAAAATGATTTAAATTGTCCAATTCAGATCCCCCTCCTTCATTCCTGACCCACTTCTTTATGCCATGTGCTTCTTCACCATGTAATCTAGAATGGCAGGCAAGCTGTCTTTCTCTAAGGGTTTATAAGGTTTAATAAGATTTTCCTCCTCACAACATTCATTTACATGAGTATGAACCTTACACCTAATTAAAACAAATTGAAACCATAATAAAATAAATGCATAACAGAACATTAAGGTTGCAAAATGATAGTGTATAAAGAGTTCAGTGGCAGACTTTGGTGTCACATGTCTTTAATTCTAGCACTTGGAAAGTTGAGGCAGGTGGACTGCCGTGGGTTCATAGCCAGTCTGGTCTACAGAGCTAGTTCCAGGATAGTTAGAGCTGTTACACAGAGAAACCCTGTCTCAAAAAAGACCCCCCAAAAGTATCTAGTACATTTGTTTCAGGAGACACTTATTGAGTGACTATGCCACATCAAATGAGTAAGATAATATCCTGGTTACTTGTCAAAGATGAAAGACAAAAAAGACATCTGGTTTAAGAATTTAAAACATATAGGATAGCAGCCTTGAGAAACTTTTCATATCAATATTGGAAGGCACCAATGACTGCTAAAAGAAGGAGACTAAATTTTCTATAGTGACGTGCTAGTCGGCTCTAAACATTTTACATACCAGCAACACTAATGATTTCTGTAGGGTTTGTGTGTGTGCATCTGTGTGTTGCATGTTGAGAGAGAATGACGGATAGAGAAGGACTTTGCTTGGTGTTGGTGTTTATATATTTCCTTCCTTTTAGGCGATGGGAGTACTCACTATTAAAGTCCTTTTCAAGAGAAAGGACTTTCTCACCCTCATATATTTCCATCGATGTAAAAATTACTTAGTGCTTCAAAAAATTGTTGGGCAAAAAATCAGAAGTCAGTGTTAAATATAATATCAGATAGTTGATACTAGAGTGGTTGCTACTATCTGGGGAGCAGGTTTTCAGAAAGGCACAACTGGACAGAGCACCTAAGCAAGGCTCATGACAATAGTTCAGTTTCTTCCTTCAAAGAGATAATTATTTTCTTCCCAGTAAAAGTAAAGTCCTCACTTAATAAAATACCAAGTTTACATATAAAAGGTGTCAAAATGTGAATCATATTATTTAGCTAAAACAAAATGACCAGGATAGTCATGAAAGAAGCAAGTGATAGTTAGGACTAGGAAGGAAGGGGTGGAGAGTTAATGAACCTATGATTGACTTGGAAGTGAATGTTTCATATTAAAGTTATATGTGATGATATTTGCTAAAAAGCACTACTATGCAAGTAAATTGATAATTGTGCTTGTGAGTTATGTATAAATAAGTTGTTAACTACTGTACCAATGATACAGTCTAGAGGGATAAGCATTAAAATACAGGTTACAAGGTACTTGCCAACTGACTATGAACTTGAAGATTTTGTCTATTGTCAGAATTTAAAATACGAATCTCTCATAGACAAGAGAAAGGACAAGAAAGAAAGAAATGAGACAGGCTAGATATGCCAATTTAAAGTACATGGGAAGAAATAGGACTCTCTCCTTGATGGGTCAAGCTGAAGTCTGTTGCCAGCTCAGAGTTAAAAGACTGTAACAAAATAACAACATTTTCTGCAAGATTGTCAACACAGAAACAAAATTCTGCTTGTATAGAACTGTTTATAAAAAGGAATGTAAAATTAGTGATGAATCATGTTCAAGGCCTTACAGTATATGAACTTTAAATTTCCCAGATAGAAACTTAATTTTTATTGGAGTTTTGTTAAGATACACCAGTTTTAGTACAAGACACTCTCTACTCCATTGAACATCCCTGCAGCTCATGGTTTTATTTCAATAGATTGTAGTCTCATTCAAGTACCCCAAAACCAAGTGGATAAACTTGATCATAGAAAATGGGAGAACACATACAAAGCTTTGCTCCTTATAAACCCTTTGGAAAAAGTATTGCTAGACCTCCAAATTTTGATATATAAATAGTACTAAAACACTGGAGTAGGACCATCCCTAGAGAAGCCCATGACTATGATCTTAAATATATTCTATTCTTTTCTTCAGCAACTTTCTTTGTAACCCATGTTATGGTTAGTTTGATGTCAACTTGATGCCTGATGGTGTTTCCTGTCACTTTGGGAAGAAAGAATCTTAATGGCCCCTACCAGATTGGTCTCAGGACAAGGCTGAATTGCATTCTTACCAGATTGGTCTCAGGACAAGCCTGAATTGCATTCTCATAGTAGAAGACTAATGTGGAAGCACCAGTTCATGGTAGGCTGTGATAACCCAGGACTGGTGGTTCTGATGCTCTAAGAAAGCAAGCTGAACAAGGCACAGTAAGCAGCATTCTTCTGCTCCAGTTTCATGCCGTCCTTGGGTTCCTTTTGTGAACTCCTTTAGTGATAGGTTTTGACATGGAAGTACATGTCAAACAAACCCTTTCATTCCTAAGTCACTTTTATTTCGGTATTATGTTACAATTGTAGAAACCCTAAAATAACTCATGTTTAAATTCATATTAATTTTTTTCTTTTAATAAACTCAAACTATGCTTCTTACTCGCTCATCATGAAAATTTTTCTATAGTGAAATAATGTATCAGCTATACCTGGGTAGAGAAGGGAAGTCCTTAGGCTGCTGGTGACATTTCTGAGTTGTCGCTACTGTCACACATGTAAGAGAAAAATTCAGGAGGATAGGAAGACAAGAAAGAAAGGAGGTAGAGAGAGAAGACAAGCAAATAGGGATAATGGGAGAAAGGGAAGACATGCCAATGATGCCTAGCTGTCTGTTGCATTTTCCTAACAGCCATTCTCTCTAGAAGGCATTTGAGAAGTAGGAACATTTGAGCCTTTTTTTCTACCTTCATATAAAAGACAGCAGAGAATGACAGTACCTTTTATTATCTTCTCTTTCTTATGACACTTTACACTGGATGGGATTTTAGTCGAAATGGGAGAGAAGAATGGCAGGTTGCTCCTGCAATGGGGAAAAAAAAACTCAAGTGTCAGTCACTGAAGGTACTTAAAAAGCAACTATCATTGACTGACAATTTTTAAACTAATATTACTTAGCCCAAAGAGTAACTGAGACATCAGACTTCACAGTAAAGGCTGTGGTTTAGGATCTCCAGGAGATCGCCAGGCTCTTACTGTTTAACAAGTGTAAGCAAGGGATCCTACAATGCTGATGCTCCAAATCCCCTTTCATTCCTCTTAATCCCCTTAGCAATTCCTCTCCTTGGATGGAGTCTCATGGTCACTTGGTTCTTTGAAGATAGTTTTTCTGACTTCCAGCCATGAGAATCACAACTAAAGGTTGGATGGAGCACTGTAGGTGGCTGTTATTCTCTAGCAAGTATAAACAAGCCCATAAGAACAGGCTGAACTAGTAATGTACTTGGAAGGGATGCTTTAAAGAGAAGAAGATAACATTTATTTGATCCTGCGGTACTTGCTATGCATCTTTCTTTTTATTTCCCTCTTCTGTAGTGCAGCAGTGATTTATAAAAGCAACTGAAATTTGCTTAAAAGATTGAAGGACTATGGAAAACTAGTACATTTTACAGAAGTTGTTCTGTGACCTTTATACTGAAAAATATTTTCAGATTCCTTTAAAAGCAAAATGTATTTAAGGGGAAATTACCATGGTAGACGAAACTTGATAAATTTAATTTTGTGATTATAAAGGTATTCATTTTTAAGTGTCAAAGAGAAAGATAATTCAGTCAAAAATGCTCATAAATGAGAAACACATTTAGGGACTGGGGATATAGCTCAGTTGCCAGCATGCTTGGTTAGCATGTACAAAGCATTATATTGGATTCCTAGCATCAAATAATGGTAATGTTGTCATAGTACATTTTAGCACTCAGAAGGTGAAGGCAAGAAGATCAGCAGTTCTGGGTCAGCCTCCTTGGACACCTGGCAAAGCTAAAGCCAACTTGTGATGCCTGAACCTCCATATTAACAATGTAGTTAATATTCCTATTTTATGGAATATTGAATGTTAGACAATATACAGCTTACAGTACTGACAATTTATAGTATGATGATGTAGACATTAGGAACTAAAGTTCCTTTAAATTCCATGCATGACAAAATATGCACTGTAAACTTCCCTCTTTTAGATATGGAAAGGAGAAACTATTAAAATATATTATTTTGGCAATGCTGGAAAAATAAATACTTGAAGTCAAGTCATTACAAGTCATAGACTACTTGTAATATGAATTACAGAATTATTTTAAATACTATGATAGCTCTCCTAGACACATTTCAAGAAAGAACTTTTAAATTATAAAAGATTTAGATTGTCTGTATTTAATCACCAATTACATTATTCTATCTTGTGTTTCAAGATAACCAAGAGGCAGTGCCAAATACACAGAATATTTCTTTGAATATAAAATATCCCTGAAACTCTTGGTATTAAAAAGTTGATGTCATGCTGGTGGAACCAACGATATCTTTGGACTATGAATCATTGTCATTATCAGTATAGTACTCTACTGACAGATTCTTTCTTGAAAGGTGGAAAAAGAGCAAACCTGTATTAAAGAAAGTTTCTTGTAGCTGCCCCTAAATTTGGGCCTTTTCTGTATACTACAATAAAGTGAATTACATTGCTCTGCAGGGCTTCTTGTATTTTTCTATTCACCCTTTCCTGAGGAACAAAGCAGTGGGACCATGTGACCATGAATTGAAAGCTCTATAGTTATGAACCCAAGTTAACTTTGATTTCTTTAAGTTGTTTCTCTCAGATTCATGTCACATGAAAAGCAACAAAAAATCTAACCAACAACACTGAAAGCATATGAATAGATATACACATACTATATATCAGGATATAACACACACACACACACATACACACACACACACGCATATATATATATATATATACATGTATATGTATTTATGGTTTGTTCCTTTACCACATATATTCAATATCTAAGAACTTAATCAGTGAACAACATTATATTGGAGATTGGTGTTTATGTGTCTCTACACAGATGATCTGATTGTATGGGACATTTGAGTGTCACATTGACTTCAGTATACCTTGCTTTCTGTATTTGTAAACTGAAACAGTTTAAATAAGTAGGCCACTGTCAACTAATTACTTAGGAATCACAAAATAAATGGAATGCTAACCTCACCCTGAGAAAATTTTTTAAAAAATATTTTTGGTCTTGTAAAGTTTCTATTGCATTTTTTTCAAAATTTATAATCAGCCATCTACACAGACAACATCAGAAATATTTAATGACCTATGTGAGCCTTATATTTGCTAAAGATTCTCTTTTTTTCAATTATTCTTGCTTATTTCAAGCAACTTTTTTATTCCTTTTTTCAAGTTAGAAACTAGCTTGTTTCACATGCCAATCCCAGCTCCCTCTCCCTCCCCTCCTCCCCCATCCTCGCCATCAGTCTCCCCAGTCCCCCAACAAATCTCCACTCTGATCCCCAGGTAGGGTATGACCCTCCATGGTGGATCTCCAGAGTCTGTCATTTCATCCATTGCAGGGCCTAGGCCCTCCCACAAGAGTTCAATCTGAGAGAGCATCCCTCGTTGAGGGATGAGAACTCAAAGTATATTTGTATGCCAGGGCAAGTACTACCCAAGGCTGCATAGATTACTTAGGCCTCCTCATTGACACCCACATTCAGAGGGTCTGGGTCAATCCCATGCTATCCATACAGCCATCAATCTAGGGTCCAAGAGCTCCCCCTTGTTCAGGTCAACTATTTCTGTGTGATTCTTTGCAATAATAAACTTAAGGCAAATGGGTTAACTGAAGTTCAACAACAATGAATATGGAAAAGGCTGTCAAATATTTGAAAAATAAAATTTTACATGTGATGGAAATAGTAATGAATTCAGACACTTACAATAGGTTATTTCAAGTTTATGGAGCTAGAAACAGTCTTATAGAAATGTAGAATTAATGGTTGGGTAGAAATTTTGGTGTGTGTACTTTAAAGGTCTGTTCACGTTTTTATGTGTAGGAATCTCTGGAACATGAATATGTCAAGGAATGCAGTTTAATGCCTGTTTTCTTTTCTAGAGAAATTTCAATGCATGTATAGAACAAAACATGATCATAAATACCCCTTTACCTTTCTCTAAAACATTCTAAACATTTCCTCAAAACATTCATCTCTGAAGCTCATAACTTTTTTTTAAATCAACACACTTTTTCATATTGTTGCTGTCCATATGTACACAGGTGTGAAGCTACACCATGCAGCAAGGGAATCTAGTCAGTGTCCACATTCTTGAAAGAAAATAACTCTTTGTTCATCAGACTCTATCCACTGCAAAAAGTTCCCCACTATGAAATGAGGCCTGGTAGTCCTCTCTTCCACCTGGGTCAGAATTTTGGTTAGCTGGATTTTACACAGTTCTTGTGCATGTAAAAACAATTACTATGGGTTCACAATTCTGTTAGACAATTCTTGTCTCTGTGCTAAGATTTCACAACAATATTTCTGATTCTCTGGCTCAACATTAATTTACTTTCTCTTATGTAGTGTTTCTTGAGTCTTACTATAATGTAGGGTAAGCTGATGCCCATGTTAATTTTGAACATTCAGTTCTTATTCTCAGTGCTTTGACTAGATATGCATCTCACAAGATGATTGCCACTGCAAAAATCACAAATGGTAAGAACATAGTAGGTCCATGTATATGAACATAAATATTTATATGATAATTTATCAACTTGATCATCTAGCAAAATAATATCGAGCTTTTCTCTAGTGTCTAATATCTGTCCAGCCAAGGACTTTTGGATAGAATTAAACTACCAGGCACAAAATCACCTGTAGAATCACAAATAGAATAAGAAAGTGGTTGTTAATTCATAAATGCAGTACCCATATTACATCAGTAGGCATATTTTGTCAGACATTAAACTCTTAAATAGTGGGTCAGTAAGTTTGATTGCCTTAGGATTTGTTTAAGAGTGAGCAAAGTATTAGGCATCTGTGAAAAATTAGTTCTGGCTGGAGTTTTAGTAGTGAGCTTCATTCATAATCCTAAAAGCTTCAATGAAGGATAGATATGATATAGACAAAATTATGGCAACATTTTCTATTGAGCACAATGTATAAAATTGATATCTATTTACATATTGGAATAAGTAAGTGCTCACAACTGAGGCAGAACTTCATGATTGATGGGTCATAGTTTGTATGTGTGTGTGAGACAAGAAATGGAACTGACTGCATATAATGAAATCACTACTTTTCAACACACACACACACACACACACACATCAACACCACTATAACCAAATACAAAAACAATCAGTTCACCTCCTTTCTATTCACTGTAAATTGTCTCTGCATATAGTACTTTTTAAGTACCTGGGTTGTCTGGTAGGCACAGCTGCTCATCTTTGAAGATTATCAAACTACATTTCCTATGTACTTAGCAAGATTAGATGGTTATATATAATCATTTAAAGTTACAACCAAATTAAAGTCATCTAAGCATAAAAACTTTCCCTCCTCCTAATATGTATAAAACTCCCTTATTCATTATAATCATGTTCAATGATTCTTCTAGTATGCTTGCTATCTCACTTTCCTGAACAAGGACTCTAACATGATCATGTGGCACCTATAACTATAGAAACTGAGTGGAGCTCTCACTCTACTTTAAAAGGAATCATTTCTCTTATGAGAAAAAGAACTTATAAAATAATACTCCGCAATATTACAGTAAAAACACAGAATTCCTAAGAATTTCTTTTCTTCAGATTTGGAATATTTCTCCTTACATTCTCTACCCTTTGTACCGTGGATTTCCCTTACTTATCTAGAGACACTTAACCTTTTCCTTAGTAGTTATTCACCCACAGGATATTAGCATATAAAACAAAGGTATAAACACACTCCCCATTTATGTAAGTTGACCATTATTTGACTTCCTTAGATATTGCTGCATTTGTGATATAAATATAAATCCATCTACTCCTCTGTCCAATTAATTGGGTCAATTATGATTGCCTAGGATAATTATTTCTGATAACCTCACCTGAATAATTTTTATATGATGTGAATAGTCAGTCTTATTTCTCCAAACAATGTCTGAAGGATTTGCCTTTACTGTTATGCTTCTGATATGTAACTAAGAGGAAGGGAGTTGGTCATGGGGGAACAGGAAGTTGAGGGGGTGGGGGTAGAATAGGGGGAAGAGGGAATCATAGGATCGAAGACAGATCAGGCACCAGAGTGACCTCCAGAGATCTAAAGGTATAACACCAATTGGCCAGCTAAGCAATAGTGGAGGGACCACCTCGAATGCCCATTCCTGATAATGAACTTGATGTCTATAACCATCCGGGAGCCTTCATCCTGTGACTGATGGAAGCAGAGGCAACACACACAACTAATCACTGAACTGAACCCAAGGAACCCAGTGACAGAGAGAGAGGAGTGATGAGCAAATTGGCAAAGAATGGGCTGGCAAAACCAGCAGAGACAGCTGATCTGAACAGGGGAGTGCTCTTGGACCCCAGACCGACAGTGGGGAGGCCAGCATGGGACTGATCTGGACCCCCCCAAATCTGAGTGTCAGTGAGAAGGCCTGGGCAACCTTTGGGGCCCTGAGCTGTGGATCAGTGTCTATCCCTGGTATACAAACTGTCTTCATGTGCCTATAGCACAGAGAGAGATGCTCTCTCAGCCTGGACTCTTAGGGGAGTGCCTGGACCCTACCAAGAGTAAAATGACAGACTCTAGATATCCCCTATGTGGAAGGATTTGGCAATAGGGTGGGAGGGAGGGGGGGAAGGGGAGTGCGGGAGGATGGGAGGGAGAGGGAACTGGGATTGACATGTAAAACAAGCTATTTAAAATTAAAATAAAAAATGATTAAAAAAATGTAATGGTGCACCAGTCCATTTTTACCACATAAACCTTCTATGTAGAGTCATTGTTTTGTCTTTCCTCTAGTACCTAGGGGAAAAAGCATTTATTACATTGAGTACAACATCACGAGTTGAGGGAAAAGTAGTAGCCAACAGCTGATGAAAACAGGGCATCTGCACTGTTGGTTTTATAGTTTATTGTCAGTCATTGAAGTTCCTTAAGTCTGATCCTGGAATTATCACTTTCAAACTGTGTGTATTACAGTTAACCCAAACTGAATCTAAGTTGCTGCATTTTATACCATCCTGTTCACCCTGATTATTTCTAGTGTTCCTTCATCAATTTTCTGTCTCGTAGTCTAATAGTTAATCTCTATCAGTGTCTGAGGCCATTGTTCATGTGAATTATACCAATATTATAGTTTAAACAGTAATCTGTAAAAGTTCCAGAGTTATTGCCTACCCCGGTCCTAATAAAACATTTCAGGCATTCACTTTAGCTAATAAGTATGTCAAAAGAGTATTTTCATGAGTTGGAATTCTGCCCACCACTCTATACAAGACTTGTAAATATGCTCTCTATTACCTCCATGGCTTGGATATCTCTGGACTTCTAAAACCTTTAGTAATGCGGGCAACATTCATTGTACAGGTTATATCAAAACTCTTTAAACAATGCTTCTAGATTACTTGAGATTTTTGGATGGATGAAAATGCTGCCTTAAACACTGAAGAATTTTCTCTCATTTAGAATATTTTTGTTAGTAAAAGGCACTCAGGGTTTGTTTTGATATGTATATTTTGAATATAATATAGTTACTATCCCTATTTTCAATAAGTTTAAAAAACAAGAAATCTGTTGCATCAAAATCTATACCAGAGACTATGCTAATTTGTCCTCATAAACATTCTGTCAGGCACATCTGAAGCTTCAAATCTGTCAATTTACAGTGGAGTTGTTTCATAAACTCATTTTTAGCTGTGTGTGAAATCTTAGCATGAAGGATTAAATGATGAACCTTTTCCCTATTATCAATACTTTCCCATTTGCTGTGTTTTTGATTATGGTTTATTGGAAAAAACAGTTTCAGAATGTCCACCAGACTTTCTGAAGTGCAGTAGTTATTTTTTTAATTTTTACTAGACATTTGTGAGAATCTACTAACCATTCATATTCTAATTGCATATGTACAAAATACAAAAATGATTGCCACATTATTGTACCTAGTTTATATTCTTGTTTTCCAGGCAACTTTTATAACTGCATTCTGTGTGTCCATAATGTATAATAGCAGATACAATGAAAATTAAATGCTTAGAATCTATATCAAACTACCCATTGAAAATTGAAATTTCCATATTCCTTATTATATAATTTCCATTACAGATTGATTAGGAAGAGCTCCACTATTCTATAAAACTGCTGTGTTCTGAAGAGAACTACATGGAGTAGTCTCTTCCTTCAACCAGCTGATTGTTTTTCAATTTAGAAGCAACTGATAAGAAAATACTTCCAAAGACCAGAACTTGATTCTTACTAGCTATGTTCACAATCTTCTTCAATATCTGACTTCAAAATTTACCTCATTATATCCTGCCAAACTTTGTATAGTTATTAATAAACTTCACCGTATATCAGTAAAACCTTATTCTTTGAATCTCTGTTGGCCACAAAAATATATACTACCAGTCTTGTTTTACACTGTTGGAGAAATTATGCCTTCCTTCTTCTTTTTCTTATTTTGTATTTCTGGATAGAATCACATATAAAGGTAGCAGTTTTTTATCCTTGTCTGTTATGGTCAGCCTCTGACTACTCTGAGAGGAATTGCTATTCTCAGCACTGACAAAACTTCTCTCATGCACATGTGCATTGCCAGTTTGGTATGGAGTTCACCAGAACAATCCCACTGGCAATGGTCTTCATTCTATTTCAAGAAATGTTTGGGAATATTTAGGGACGTTTTTGTTTTTACAATTGGAGAGGTACTATTGATAACACATGTGAAATATCTAGAAAGGTAGTGATTGTCCATTCATCTAGGAATATTCACATCTCTAATATGTTCATTAGCTTCTTTACCAGTCTTCCTATGATCATTCTGTCAACTTTATCACATTTAATAGAGGCGATTACCTTGCAAAGCATCAAAATGCTGTATTAGCAGCATATTATAACTAAATCTATCATAAAAATTTACTGTATTTTGTGCAAATTTTCTCCCTGCCTTCTCTACCTCAGAACATTAATGTTTCTCTTAAAGTTATAAATATCCAGGCAGGAC
Organism: Mesocricetus auratus; assembly: GCF_017639785.1. Lineage (NCBI taxonomy): Eukaryota > Metazoa > Chordata > Mammalia > Rodentia > Cricetidae > Mesocricetus > Mesocricetus auratus. The sequence goes on along the minus strand of NW_024429190.1, from coordinate 35,516,068 downwards.
CTAATATCTCTGCCCAACTTTTCATCATTTGGTTCCTTTCATCCTTTACCAGGTAGATTGCCTTCCCAGTTGAAGAAAGCTGCCATTTCATCCTTGCTATTTCTTTATCTCATAATACATGGGATTAGGTCCATGGGAAGGCAAACATCATAACTGTATTACACTTATTCATCTTTTTCCCACAGCTTCAAATAACAGAGTTGGGGGTATTATGCAAAGGCAGATGAGTCACTTCTACAAATCCATCACCTTCATAGAAACCCTCAGCATTTCTCAAGTGTATTCTCAAGTGCATCTACTCAGACAAATCCATCACAGGCTCATTCTTTTCTAAAGACACTTAGCCCTGCATGGAATAATCGGGGAGTAAAATGATTTCAAATGTTTCTGAGTTTTTGTCACATTCATAGTATAGCATAGTTTCTTCATCTTGACCTGCTCTAAGAGGGGGTGAATCCATATTTTCAAGTTTATATTCATGTATTATATCTAATATCTCCAGATTTCTTCCTTTTTCTGTGATGAAAAGTCTGGCAAGATACTTTGAATGACTCTTTTGTCTGTGATGGAAAATTTAAAGCTAATGCAGGCAATCTCTTACCCTCTATCCTCATCATAGATGATCCATCCACAGATCACCTTCTTTTCCTGGACACTCAAGTCATTTTATATTCTGTGGAGATATGATTTTTTCTGAGGTCCTATTATATGAGTAACATATATCATCAATTTGGATAAGGAAACCTAATTTTAAATAGAAATGCATTTTTGCAGCTCTAGCATTAGCTATAAGCTATAGCCAATTAAAATAATATTAATTGCTTCCAAAAGGCTCCATGACTTTAGAACAAAAGAAAACAAACAAAAATCTTGTGACTAAAAATGAACATTAAATGCATCACTGTCATTGTATCTTCATTTCATAGTTGTCCTTGTTATTTTTTCTGTCAGAATTCTCAAATATCAGAAAAGCACAAAGAAATAAATCTCTCTTTCAGTTTATAAAAAGGAGTAAATTCTGTGCTCACAACAATGGAGAATGCCTAGCATGGTCAGTATGATGTCACCTTGGTGAGATCATTTAGGGTGGCAAGAGCATATTCTTTTTATCTGCCTACTTAAAAAATGAGAAGTCAAAAAGCAAGGTCTTCAGGCTCAGCCAAGTTTTATTTAGAGCAAAACAGCCAAAGAAACATACTCCTCATGAGTGAGAGAGGATACCTACCTCAGAAACCTGTGATACAGTAATGGTTTTCTCAGTTTGCTTTTATATAGCAAATAGAGCCATCATAACTGAAGTAACACTACCAACTGTGATCTGGGCACTCCTACATTCATCAACAACAGAAATATCTACCAGGGTGTTGGGGAAGTCCTGTGCATTTGTCAATAAAGCACTGTCTGGCCTATAGGGAATCTAGATAGGAGGGACTAGGAGTCCAGGAGAACTCTGGAAAGGAGAAACACAAGGAGTCAAGATGTAATGCCATGGGGTAGGAAGCCCGGAACTATTCTCCGGTAAGAGGCATACTTAGATTAAACATTATGGGGTAATTACTTAAGTCAGAGCTAGCCAGTAAGAAACAAGCAAGGCCAACAGCTTCATAACTAATATAGCCTCCTGTGTGTTTATTTGGGACTGTTGCGGCTCTAGAACCAGGCGGGCAGGAAAGCTTCTCTCAAAGAAAAACCTTCTCATAACAGAATGGTGGTCAGAAGCGGGATTGAATTTCCACGTAGAATGACAAAAGCTTTAAAGGAATTTTAGAAACAGAAGAATGGAGAGAAGCACAGAGTTTTGGTAGTAGCATTTTCTCAGGTGGGCTCTGTTTTCTCAGCAGCAAGCAGAGACTCGCGGCTGGCTTAAGTTAGTCTTCCTGACTCGGCATTAAAAGACAAAAAAAAGGCAACAAGGTTCTTTTAAGAGGCTTTGCTAACGATTTAAAAGTTGTACGTACAGCTGGAAGTGGCAGCTTTTGCCGGAGGTCACCATGGACTGAGGCGGTAAGCTGGAGACACGCTTATGCCCGCCATCTTAAAAAAAAAAAAAAAAACAGCAGTTTAAAACAGCCGTGGTTTTACAGATAAGACACATGGCCAGAAAAACATAAAGATTTACAGTAAAGTCAGACTTGGATGAACAAAACCTTTAAAGGTTTACAGTGTATTTAAAAATATACGTAAGATTGAGAGAAAAAGAAGCCGGCTGTGGTGGCGCATGCCGGTAGGAATTGTTCCAGAGGCAGAGGCAGGCAGATTTCCAAAGAGAAACCCTGTCTCAGAGAAAAATAAATAAAAGTGAAAGAAATAGAGTAATAATAAATAATAGATAAATAAATAAGCCACATAAAGATGGAAAATACACAGAGAGTCTGGATACTGTATGCTATTATGTTTTTCAGTTTTTTGATTGCTATGGAAGGAACAACTAAAGTACACTTAGTTATAAATGCTGCTGAATTAATTCAACTTATATCTTTTAAAAATGCCTTGACTTCAAAATTTAAGTATAAGGATATGTTATTTGGAAAAGGAGTTTTAGTTTAAGTTTCCACAGTAAATGAAAAGCTGAGGATTCCTTCCAGGCTTCTGTGGTTTGATGAACCAAGACCCCGGAAGCAATGACCCAAGTGACTCAATATCTAAAACAACTAAGATGATACAGTTTTACAGACCACGAAAATAAGGACTTTTACAGGTTTCTGAGTTTTGTCATGATCCCGATGGTATGAACAGCGCCCCCTTCCAGCATGAAGCAGTTTGGAATGAGCGACATCCTAATTCCCATCTTGTTTATAAATCTTTGTTTTCATTTAAATGGGGTTGTTTATAATTGGTTAATGATCACAACCAATATCCTTTTAATGGTAAAAAGGGGAATTATGGTATGGGTATTGTTTTTCATTTATTGATACAAATACAAATTTTGTGATGCTTATATTTCTCCTCTTGATTAAGTATTGTGCTTATACTGATCTTTTAAAACATAATGCATAATTGAATACAGACTATAGATATTTACTTATAATAGTCAGAACTTATAGTTAGGTAAGTTAGGTTTTCTAGATATATAGAGATGTATTTGAGACAGATAGATAGTCTTCAAACCTCTCAAAGACCTTCAGAAAATGGCATTTAAAATGGTTTAGGGTTTTTTCTTGACAATGAGAAATGTCTGCTCCTGGCAGCACCAATTATGTCTGAGAGGAAAATGGGCATCGAAGAAACTCGTTATGGAGTTTGCTTTCAACATGGCAAGATTAGCCATTGGGGCAAGAAACTCCTCTTGCCTAGACTGACTGTTGCTGTATAAACTGGCCGTGCAGGACCCACAGGAAAGTGACTGCTAAACTCAGTCTTACAGGGTTCCTGCTTCATGGAAGAGTCTAGGAGAGACTTTCTGCAGGACACAGAATAATGACTGACAGACTGCCATTTTGAAATTTCCTGCTTTGCTGAGAAATCTTCTGGACACATTGTGGCCTATGGGCTGAAGATGGATGCCCCAACGTTGCAGAGGAACTTTGGGTGACTGTCCAGACAGTAAGATATCTCTGTCAATCCTAGTGTTTATATATTATCCTTCTGTGGTCTTTGATGGAGTTGAAGACAGATAGTTATAATTATAGTTTTCCTTAGTTATGATAAAAGATAAGCTACATATAGAACTTTAGACTCACAAGGATGGGATGGATGATATTTTCTTTAAATCTTGCTGAATGTTGATAGACAAAATATTGTAACTGTATTCTTACTTTATGACTGTTCTGTTATATATGATTTGACTATATTAAAGTTAAGACTCTTATTTTTGTTTAAACAGAAAAGAGGAGATGTTGGGGAAGTCCTGTGCATTTGTCAGTAAAGCGCTGTCTGGCCTATAGGCAATCTAGATAGGAGGGACTAGGAGTCCAGGAGAACTCTGGAAAGGAGAAACACAAGGAGTCAAGATGCAATGCCATGGGGGTAGGAAGCCCGGAACCATTCTCCCGTAAGAGAAATGCTTAGATTAACAATTATGGGGTAATTACTTAAGTCAGAGGTAGCCAGTAAGAAACGAGCAAGGCCAACAGCTTCATAATTAATACAGCATCTTGTGTGTTATTTGGGGACTACAATGTGGCAGAGCCCAGGCGATCGGCGGGTGCTAAACCAAAGCTGCTAGCAAAGAAAAAGCTTCTCTTAACACCAGGGTAAATTCCCAACTGAGCTTTCTTCTTCTTAAATTACTCTAGTTTATGTCAAGATAACATAAAACTAGACAGAACTAAATGGTAGGTGAGTAGTTTCACATCCCACACCCCATAGAAATCACATCTGGATAATCACTGCATTTGTGAGTGAGAAGCAAGTAGTCATTCATACTAAATTTTTAAATGGAAAGCACATTACTTTCCCCGGAGTCTCTCTTTCGTGCCTGTCTTCCTTTCAGAGGTATGATTAACTCCTGGTCCCTTAAGAATCTAAAATTACATTTTAATTGACACCCAGGCACATGTCTTATGGATTTCTTAATACTCATTTCTTGAACAATGTCACCTACCAACTATCATAGGTCCTGTACTTAATGTATTATTGTAGATGAAGAGGTTTATACAGATGACATTTAAAAACATATCTTGGATAAAACATAAAAAGTTGTATGAAATTAAAGTTTGTCTGTGTAAGACACAAGAAAAAATTAGATTCTACAAGAAATTCAAGATCATAAATGGCACCAGAGCTAGGACTTCCCTAAGAGAACATGGCGAGCCACATATTATTTTAGTTTAGTTTAGTTTTTGGTCTGTTTAAGTCAGTATGTGTGGATTCAAGCACTGCTGGTTAGAAAAAACAAAATGAGGCATGATGATATTCTTTGATGATGGCAATTTTCCAGGGTTAAGAGAAGCAACTATACAATAAGTGCTATGTTTCCGATGTCATGATAAATGAGCACATATGAGATACACTACATAAAGTATGTTATCAATGGGATAAAAACAAATTGCAATAACATCTCAGCACTCCATATTAAGGTTTGCACTTAGGCTGCTCAAGAACCTGAAAAGACATTCCATTGCCATCTGCTGGGCTATTGGAGCGATATGAGGTGGAGTGGGGGTGTTAGCTGAAGGCAAGATCAGATATGATTTTCAATGCTAGGATCCAGAGTGAATTTTAGCTGGACCGTGAACAGAAGTTTTTGAAGAGATTTAACATCAGAGGTAATTTGATATTTCCCTTTTAAGTACATATTAAAAAGAGAATTAATAAGCCTTTGTTACTAGATTTTGACCCTTATAGAGAGGATTATAAAGTTTCTTCAAGGTGAACAAGGAAAAGGTGCTCCATTCTCTTCACTAAACTATAACAATTTTAATGTTAGAAATATGACTGTGGGGGGAAAAGTTAAAGATTTGCAAAAACTCAGAAGACTGACTGGACATGTCAATCACTGTGCAATGAAGATATCAAAAATCATTTCATTTAAAATGAGACAATCTGGATGTGGGTGTCAGTGAGGAGGCCTAGGCTATCTATTAGGCCTTGGGTAGTAAGTAGGTCAGTGTTTATTCTTGACATACAAATGAACTTTGGGCTCCCATCCAACAATGAGAGATGCACTCTTACCCTGAACTCTTGGGGGTGGGTCCAGGCCCTGCCCTGGATGAAATGATAGACTACAGACACCTCCATGGAGGGCCTCACCCTCCCTGGGGAAGTAAGGGGATTTTGGGGGGGGTTGGTGGGAGGGTGTGAGAGGAGGGAAGGACATGGAAGAGGGACCTGGAATTGACATGTGAAGTGACTTTGTTTCTAATTTAAATTTAAAAATAAAAATTTAAAAAATGAGATAATCTGAAAAAAACACATTGTCATATTGTCAGTTGTATGATGATACGTTAATGTTTCTTATTACCATATAATCTATTAAATGGAGTAGTATATAAGTATAATTTGGAAGTTCTAGAAGTAACTGATTAAAGTTAAATACTATGAAGTGTGTAAATATCATATACAATGATACTACTTTTTTCCATTTTGGGCTGAGAATCTAACATCTGTCAATTGCTTTACTTTTAGAAAGGTATTCTTTGTAAGTCAAGAACATAAACTGTTGTCAATTTCCTGATACAGTATATGAAATACTAACTACTGAACCAAAAATAAAAGAATAGCATTCTGAGATTCATCAGGCTATTGAAAAGTATATACTTATTTGTTTTTATAAGTAATCAACTTCATATTTAATTATAGATTTGGTGTAGTCAAAATGGTATATGATATGCCATGTTATATTTAATTTTAAGAAAAATTATACTCATTACTATATTCTTTGTATAGTAATATGTATATCTTATATATTCAATGCTATTATAAGAACTAAATATATTTTATTTAATTCACACCATAATGTATTATAATTAATTTAAATTTCTCATAAACTCTTTGTGTTTAATTAAAACTAAGTTAGAGTTGTGTATACTCTTCCTGAACACACCCAGAATTGTAAAGTTTCTAAAACTTGTGATACACATTATCAAAATTATAATGATAATAAAATTTTGACCATAAAAATAAGAGAAATGAAATCTTTTGTCCCCTGATAGAGTATTGATATGCAGAATTTACTGATTCTCAAGTTGTTGGCCTCCCAGGTTGCGAACAGATCAATGATTATGAATATGCAATCTGTGCCATAGAATTTTTAACTGAACTGTGAAATAGGCATTTCACAGCTAATGGAAAAATAAACAGAAATAGTTTGGAAATACATGTTTACAGCAATTCTATTCATCATGCATACACTGATTCCCAGGATTACATATTAGCCCTAGGAAGGTTACGAAGCCTGGAGACAGAGCAGAAAGTGTAGGATAGCTGCTCTTTGTTTAACAGTCTCACAGATGAAACTCCCAGCATTCTTTTAATAGCTTACTTTTTCTTTTTTTACAGAAAACAATCCCAGCTGTTAGATCCCTTTTTGTCACTTCTGATTTTTTTCAAACAGTTTAATGTAGGTACAGGTATTAAAAAATGAATAAAGTGGCCTGGTTTATTTTAACCAGTTTTCAAAATATAGGTGAAGTGCTTTTATGGATTGGATTGCCAGCTTATTAGAAGACACATCAGAGTCTAAACTTGTATCACCTCCCATACCTGGCCACAGTTAGGAATAGCCTTGTGATCAGCTAAATATGTTAAAAATGACTTCATGAGTTGAGGAGTCTACTAATATTATGGGTGCCCCATGCGAAAGAAAATAAATGGTCCTCTATATAAACTTGGAGAGAGAATGAGGAAACTAGGGAAAGTTTTTTTTTGTGGTTGTTGTTGTTGTTTTGGATTTTTGTTTGTTTGTTTTGTTTTGTTTTCTGTAAGTCAAGGACTATCTAGTCTACTCATAGCTAGAATGATAAGGATGGCAACTTCCACAGATTTCAGCTCAGCTTGGGTACTGGAAGTATACGAAACTAATTAACTGATATAAAACTTATCCAGATTGTGGGACTTCATTAGAGTAGGTGTGAGAAAGTGTTACAGTAGCATCAGAACTTTAACGTTTAAATGAGGTTGAGTGACAGTTCAAAGGATCAATGACCAAAACAATAAAGCTCATATTTTGCCTCACTTAAAATATAATAAGACAATAAGAAGATGTCTATTTTCTAAGTAGCAAATGCCAGACAATTATGTGGGATACTCCAATAAGCCTTTATATACATTTTCAAACACAAGCTGAAACAGTTGAAAAATATTAATGGAATTATTTGATTTAGATGTACATCAGTAGGTTGATGTTAGTTATTGAAATTACTAAGTAATAACTCTGAATAATTTGACAAATATCACACTACTTAGAACTCTGGATTATTAAGTTTAGTTTGTACTGTATATTCATGATGGATTATTACCTAGATATATGATTATAAAGGATCAGATTATTTTATATTACAGGGTTAGTATATTTTATTAGCTTTCCCTACAAGGTCAGAATCAACAGGATGAATGTATATTACTAAGGGGTGTTTATTAGTCTATCAAAAGTTGTCTTCATACTGCAAAGTGTGCAAACTCTATAATTGGTGATACAATGAGGCTAGGTACCTCACGTCATAGACTTACTTAAATCTGCATTTCTCTAGGTGATGTTCTCCTAGCTGGGGTGTCATTCTTGTCCTTAATCATTGTGAGGCATAACAATAATTGCAAAGGAAGAAAATATTTAGATTTTTCAGGAGGATATCATTTTATTATTCCAAGTAAGTTCTTAGATCCAAACTACAAGTATGAAAAGACACTGCTCTTTAACAAGTAAAATTAGACTCTAGATATCCTCTATGTGGAAGGAATTGGCAATAGTGTGGGAGGATGGGAGGGTGGTTGGGGTGCGGGAGGAGGAGAGTGAGAGGGAATTGGGATTGACATGTAAAACAAACTATTTAAAATAAAAATAAAAATAAATAAATAAACTAAAAAAAAGATGAGAAGTTGTTTGGATTTGCATTTCCCTGATGGCTAAGGATGTTGAGCGTTTTCTTAAGTGTATATCAGCAATTTTAGACCTCTTATTAAGAATTCTCTATTTAGTTCTGTTACCCACTTTTAAATTTGATTATTTGGTGTTTTTGAGACTAGCTTCTTGAGTTCTTTATAAATTTTAGAGATCAGCTGTCTGTCAGCTGTGGGTTTGGTGAATATCTTTTCCAATTCTGTGACTGCCATTTTGTCTTGGTGAGTGGGTCCTTTGCCTTGCAAAAGCTTCTCAGTTTCAGGAATGCCTATTTATTAATTTTCAGCCTCAGTGTCTGTGCTACTGGTGTTATATTCAGGAATCAGTCTCCTGTACCAATTCATTTAAAGGTACTTCCCACTTTGTCTTCTAAGAGTTTAAGTGTGGCTGGATTTATGTTGAGGTCTTTCATCCATTTCAACTTATGTTTTCTGCATGGTGATAGATACGGATCTATCTGCAGTCTTCTTCTTGCCAGCATCCAGTTATTCCAGCACAGTTTGCTGAAGCAGATTTCTTTTTTTTCATCATATAATTTTAAAGATACCATCATACTTATGATACTTCTGTGACAATTGCTAAAATCAAAAACCCCAATGACAGTTTACTTTGAAAAGGATGTGGAGAAAGGTGAATACTCCTCCAATACTGGTGCAAATGCAAACTCCTACAACCACTTTGGAAATCAGTATGGAGATTCCTCAGGAAAATGGAAATTAGGCTACAACAAGATCCAGCAATTTCACATTTAGGCATATATCCAAAAGATGCACAGCCATACAGCAAGGACATTTATTCAACTATGATCACAGCAGCATTAATTGTGATATCCACAACCTGGAAATAACCTAGGTACCCCTCAACTGAAGAATGGATAGAGAAAATGTGGTGCATTTTCACAATGCAGTAATACTCAGTGGAAACACAAACAAACAACCAAAAACAACCAATGGAATCTTGAAATCTCCAGGTCAATGGATGGAACTAGAAGAAACCATGCTGAGTGAGGTAAGCCAGTCACACACACAAAAAAAGATATGGTGTTTACTCACTCATATATGGATTATGGATTTTTAGACATAGAGCAAATGATTACAAGCCTACAACAAACACCACCAGAGAAGCTGGGAAACAAGGAGGACACTAAAAGAGACATACTTATTCACCAGAAAAGGACAAAGGGACAAGATCTCTGAGCAAATTGGGAGCATGGAGGGAGTGGAGAGGTAGCTAAGAGAAAGACAAGGGAGACGAAGAGGGGAGAGAAGGACAGGAGGGAGCAGGAAGGTTGAGAAGGGAAAGAAAAGAGGAGAATAAGATAAAAGATACCATAATAAAGGGAGTCATTATAGGTTTAAAGAGAAATCTTGCACTAGGGAAATGTCCAGAGATCTACTGGGATCACAACAACTAACAATCTAATCAATAGAGGAGAGGATACATTAAATGGCCTTCCCCAATAATTAGATTGATGATTAGCTTATGTGCCATCCTAGAGCTTTCTTCCTGTTTTTGATGGAAGCAGAAGCAAACACCCAAAGCTAAACACTGAACTGAACTCCTGGATTCCTGTAAATGGAGGAGTGATGAGCAATGGCGTCAAGACCAGGCTGGTGAAACACACAGAAACAACTGACCTTAAAAACAGGGAGCTCATGGACACCTGACTCATAGCTGAGAAACTAGTATAGGACTGATCCAGACCCCCTGAATGTGGGTATCAGTGAGGTGGCCTCAGCAATCTATAGAGCCTCTGGTAGGAGATCAATATTTATCCCTAGCATATGAATGGACTTTGGGACCGCTCCACATAGAGGGATACTCTCAGTCTAGACACATGGGGGAGGCCCTAGGCACTGCTACAAATCATATGTCAGATTTGAAGATTCCCAATGGATGGCCTCACACTTTATGTGGAGTAGGAAGGGGATGGGATAGAGTGATAGTGAGGACCAGGGTATGAGTCGGGGGAGAGGGAACAGGGATTGACATGTAAAACAAGCTTGTTTCTAATTTAAATAAAAAGTGTAAAAGCAAGAAATGAAGAACTAGCTTAGATCAGGTAATAAGAGATGAGAAGAAAATGACAGATTACAATATAATTTTAGAATTAGAAAACATTGTGTTTGATAACCTTGCAGAAACTGTAACCATACATTCATCCATTTGCTTAGGAAGTACAGCACCAGACACTTCATGGAAGCTACAGGTGGAAGAACTTTTCACATGTCTATGCAAGTCTAATTTCCCTCCCTGACAACTGACCGTGACTGTGAAGACATACAATGTGTACACTCTATATGTTATAGTAATTTCTGCATTTTCTACTGAGTTTTGCTATGAAATTAACATCACAGTGAAAAATAGACTATCAAACAAGGATTCATACATATGCCTTCAATGTTTACATTCCCTAAACAAGAGTTTAGTGTTCTGACAAACTTATATTGTGAAGTTACAGAAAAACAGATGTTGAGTGCAATCTGATGACATGGAAACCAGGAAAAAATTGATCAGTATGATGGAAAATAATGTCTTGCTCTGTCAGTAGGCAGACAGAATGCAGAGTGATCTTACTTTGTTTGAGGGTAGTTATTACAGGAAACAACATGCAACTATAAGCCAATCTTTCCTTTATTTTTTAAAACAGAAATGTACTGTGATTTTGAGATGAAAGCAATGTTTCTCAACATGAGATATAATACTCTGTGGTTTGGCTTTCTGGAAGGTAAATATAAAATCCTGTATGTCTCAAATTTTGAGGCATAAAGCAAATTCCAAATTATGTGAATACTTCAAAAATTAAATATATTTCATTTTGTGTATATTTCTGGAAATTATGTATTTTAAATAATTGTCTTATTTAATCTTTGAAAATTGTATATATTGGTTGTGTCCCTCCAACCTCTGGGAGACAGGTGAATGCTGGGGACTTGTACAGCCAACCTTTCCCTCTTCAAGTCCCCTGACCTGTGGAACTCAGACTCTTCCTGCCATTGAATCCCCTAGAAGGACCTGAAGGAAGAACAAAGCATCAAGCATCAGTTGCCAATCCTGTCTTGTCCCTACACCCTCTGGGTGAAAGCCTTGAACCCATATCCACAAGGAGAGAGAGAGAGAGAGAGAGAGAGAGAGAGAGAGAGAGAGAGACAGACGCCACCTGAACTCACTGGAAGAAGGGATGGGAAGATGACAGTATAAGAAGACAACAGAAAGGCTTTTAGACATTACCAGAGTCCAGGGATTCTACACCAGCAAGACATGAACAACCCAAATGCAGATGAAGCAAAGAGAAGGAAATAAAAACCACTTCATGAAAATCATAGAGACCCTCAAAGAGAAAATGAGAAAATCACTCAAGGAAATTGAAGGAAAAAAAAACAAGCAATAAATTGGAAGAAATAGAGGAAAAGAGAAACCAAAAAAATGTAAGAAATCAACAAGTCTCTAAAAGACAGCAAGGAAAGCCAAAAATAAAAATAAATAAATCAAACAGATGATGGAAATATTCAAACATTTTAAGACATGAAGACAAAATAGAGACAATAAAGAAAACACAAACTGAGGGGATTCTGGAAATAAAAAATCTGGGTAAATGGTCAGGAACTACAGATACAAGCATTAACAATAGAATACAAGGCATGGAAGAGAGAATCTCAGGTGGTGCAGATAAACTAGAGGAAATGTTCATCGACCAAAGATAATCTTAAGTCCCACAAATCCTTATCACAAAATATCCAGGAAATATGGGATACTATGAAAAGACCAAACCTAAGAATATTAGGCATAGAAGAAGATGAATAAGCCCAGCTCAGACATATTCACCAAAATCATAGAAGAAAATGTTCCCAGTGCCTATGACAGTCCAAGAAGCTTATCAAACACCAAATGGAATGGACCAAAAACAAAACAAAACAAAAATTGTCTCTTTGCCACATTATAATCAAAACACAAAACTTACAAAATAAAGAAAAAATAACAAGACCAGCAAGTGAAAAAGACCAAATAACATATAAAGGCAGACCTATCAGAGTCACACCTGATTTCTCAATGGAAACCTAGAAAGCCAGAAGGTCCTGGATAGATGTTCTACAAACACTAAGAGACCATGGATGCCATCCCAGACTACTATAACCAGCAGAACTTTCAGTCACTGAAGATGGAGAAAATAAGATATTCCATGACAAATCCAGATTTAAACAATACATATACACTAATCCAGTCCTACAGAAAGTTCTGGAAGGCAAACTCCAATCCAAGGAAATCAGCCACACTCAGAAAAACACAGGTAAATAGAAAATCTCACTTTACCAAAAGCCTTAAAAAGGGGGAGAAGCGCATAAACAGTACCCCCACAAAGAACAAATCCAAGCAAACAAGAATCAGCAATTAATGGTCATTAATATTCCTTAATACCAATGGTCTTAACTCACCTATAAGACACAGGATAACAGAATAGATACGAAGACAGATCCATCCTTTTGCTGCATCCAAGAAACACACCTCAACTTCAAAGGCAGATGCTACCTCAGAGCAGATGTTTGGGAAAAATTTTCCAATCAAATGGCCCTAAGAAGCAAGCTGGTATAACTATCCTAACATCTATAGAATATCCACTTTGTAAATCAATATGGTGATTTCTAGAGAAAAGGGGAATCAGTCTACCTCAAGATCCAGCAATTCCACTCTTAGACATCTACCCAAATGATGCACAGTCATACAACAAGGACATTTGTTCAACTATGTTCATAGCAGCATTATTTTCAATAGCCAGAACCTGGAATTAACCTACATGCTCCTCAAATGAAGACTGGATAAAGAAAATGTGATACATTTTCACAATGGAGTACTACTCAGCCAAAAAAAATGAAATCTTGGAATTCTTTGGCAAATGGTTGGAACCAAAAGAAAACGTACAAAGTGAGGTAACTCAATCACAGAAAGACAACCATGGTATGTACTTACTCATGTACTAGTATTAGACAGAGAGCAAAGGATTACCAGACTGCAGTGCACACCTCCAGAGAACCTTGGAAACAAGGAGGACCCTAAAAGAGACATACATGGTCTCTTGGAAAAGGGGAAGGAAAAAGGGAAAAGAGCTCCTGAACAAATTGGAATCATGGAGGAACAGGGGAGGAAGGTAGGAAAAAGAGAAGGGGAGAAGAGGAAGAAGGAGGAGAACATAAGTAATCAGGAAGATTGAGGCTGGAGATTAGTAGAGGAGAACAATAAAAGAGACACATTGTAGTGAAAATTCTTCCTGCCAGTCTGGACCCACTGAATCATAAGCCCAAATGAACATACAACGTTTATATTTATTATGAAACTTTTAGCCAGTGACTTGCGCTTCTTACAAGCTTGCTCTGACTTAATTATTAACCAAAGTCTCATAATCTAATTATATTCACGTGGTCCACACTTACAGGAGAATAGGTTAGGACCTGTTATTCCTCTCAGCATGTACACAGAGAGAGATCTCCTGTTTGTCCCTGTTTATATTCTGATCCTGCCCAACTATGTAAATTCCTGCCGGTTTTTACAGACTCCCAGACCTCTATGGTTAGCCAGTTGCAGTTTATGCCCAGCTTCCTCACTTCCTGGGATCACATGACTACTCTTCTCTGCTTACACTTCCCAGAATCCTCCTCAACTCCTAGTCCTATCTATCGTAATGCCTGGCCAATCAGTATTTTATTCATCAAACAATAAGACAAAATATACTTTATACAGGGAGAGGAAGTCATTATATTTTTCAAGAGAAATCTGGGATTAAGGAATTGTACAGAGATCCACAAGGATAACCCCAACCTGGAATGACCTTCCCCTATAATGAGAATGATGTCTACCTTAAACGCCATCCTAGAGCCTTCATCCAGTTCCTGAAAGAAGCAGAAACAGAACCACAGCTAAGCACTAAGCTGAATACCTGGAATCCAGTTGTAGAGAGGGAAGAGTAATAAACAAAGGGGTAAAGACCATGTTGGGAAAACCCAAAGAAACAGCTTACCTGAGCAAGTGGTAACTCATGGACCCCATTCTGACATCTGGTGAACCTACGTAGGACAAAACCAGGCCTCCTGAATGTGGGTGTCAGCTAGGAGGCCTGGGCCCTCTATGGGGCCCTTGGCAATGGAACCAAGATGTATCCCTAGTGCATAAAAGGACTTCAGGAACCCATTTCCCATGGAGGAATACTCTTTTAGCCTGGATACATGGTCTCACTCTCCCTGAGGAGTGGATGGGGGGTAGGATGGGGAACATGAGAGGATGGGAGTGAGAATAAACTGGATTGATTTGTAAAATAAGATTGTTTCAAATTTAAATAAAATTTATACAAAAAAGATAATTATATACACTATATTTGGATCATTTTCTTTCCCCCCTCAAGACTGCCTTTATGTTACTACCAACCCAAGTTCATGTTCTTTCTCTTTTTAAATAAATTTAAAACAAAAAGAAAGGCATTGAGTTTAGATTGTCTTGGACAACTATTTCAGAGCATGAGATCTGCCAAGACATGTGATTTACATAACCAATATTGCTTCATTGGAAAAACAAACAACTGCTATGTTCTTATTCCAGAATCTGTGCTTCATGGTAAATGGTAAAGTGTGAGATGGTGTGTTTCAGATTTCCTCTCCTCCATACTAGAATCCTATATGGATAGAGGTTGTTCAGACTTGTGCTGTCACAGTCTCTCCAAGTTCATATGTATGCCATGTTTGTTGTTTCTGGAAAACTATGTTTTCTTGAAGGCATCCACCACACCTGGTTGCTAACATCATTCTGCATAGAATTCATTAACTTCAGAAAAGAGTATGAAAAAAGCATCCAAGTTAAGCATTTCAGAGTCTCTTATTATCTACACTTTGTACACTTTTGGGTTTATGTTTTAATTATCACCTCTAACAAGAATGTTGATGGATTCACTCATCCATGGTATAGGAAGCCCCATGTGACAAAGAACATGAAATCAGTTGATTTGGGAGTTTTGGAGTATTTTTGAAAGGAGAAAATATGATCAGAATATATTGTATAATTATTTCAATGTCTGTTTACTGCAGCTTCATTTAGCAGAATAATTGGATTAGGTTTTCTCCTAAAACCATTCACCTATCTACCCACAGTGCCTTGCTCTCACTAACAGTGTCATATGTATTAAGGTGAGGGCTATTTTTTCAGATGCATGTGAGGTTTACTCCTATCATTTTCCCCATCAGCTGTGTACCAAATCAACACTTTGATCACCATAATATTTGATTCCTTCACCTTAAAAAGTGAAAAATTCATTCGATGAATCTTCATTCTGCACTTTGTTCCTGAATGTTATAACTTTGTTTATCATTTATCTAGAATTCTTACAGAATTTATTCAGATATTGAATAAATAATCATTCTTGCTATTTTTTACTAACTGAAGGGATTTTATTGGCTTTTAAACATTTTAATGCTAAATGCATAAGGCCTTTTCTGTTAATAATATTTTTAAGTGGCCAAATTATGTATTTTTCCAGTTTATGCTTTGGTTAATAATAGCATGTTCATTGTCATTTTAATGGCTTTTAATTGCACTGTGGTCAATAGAAGCAGATGGCAAATGTGTCCTTTTGATAGTTTGTTATAGTTAGCCACTATAATGTGAACTTTAACATTTGTGCAGAAAGCTGACTACTAAAGATTCAATAAACAGCACACTGTCTATATATAATTTAACTCCTGGTTGTATGTACTATATACTATAAATCAGTACTCTGGAAATAAGTTATGTAATAGTCACAAAAACTATTATTCAAAATACATAGTTATATTTTGAATATAATAATTTGAATATAATATTTGCAAATTTATAATAAATGTTGAGAATGCATTCACTGACAGAAATAAAGGAAAACCATAGAACTATGTATTGTGAGTGGACATCATCTCCAAGTAATCACTTTGTTGCACATTACACATTTCAATAATTCAACTGATGTGCTTACAACTTATTACATTTATTATTAAGTATGGATTTTTTTCAGTTTTTAAAGACATTGATTCTCTGTGGCTTTGTGTTGGGAAAAGTCATTGTTATTTAAAACCTCTTGTAAATACCATAAATAATTTTTAAGAATAGTCTGTCCCAAGCCGGGCATTGGTGGCACATGCCTTTATTCTCAGCACTCAGGAGGCAGAGGCAGGCAGATATCTGTGAGTTCAAGGCCAGCCTGGTCTACAGAGCTAGTTACTGGACAGCCTCAAAAACAATACAGAGAAACCCTGTCTTGAAAAACCAAAAAATACTGAGCAGAACCACCGCAGACCTGAGGACTGCTCACAGTGGAACTAGATCCCACACCGACAGGATTCAGCCCGCCCAGAGACTGTCAGCATTCAAGTACATTCTCCACCCACAGGAGATTTAAGTGAGGGTCTGTCTCCAGCCTGCTTTCCAGTGGCCTGAGAAGAACCACTGGAGACCTGGGGACTATGAACAGTAGACTAGGATCCCAGCACAACAGGATTCAGCCCACCCAGACACTGCCAGCTTTCAAGTCCCAGTCTCCACCCACGAGACAGGTGAGATGAGGCAAGCCTAACTTCCAGTGGCCTGAGCAGATCCACCAGAGACCTGAGGACTGTGAACAGTAGACCAGGATCCCAGCCCGAGGGGATTCAGCCTGCCCAGAGACTGACAGCTTCCAAGTCCCAGTCTCCACCCAGGGGAGAGGCTAGACGAAGGTCCAACCTACCCAGAGTTTG
Organism: Mesocricetus auratus; assembly: GCF_017639785.1. Classification (NCBI taxonomy): domain Eukaryota; kingdom Metazoa; phylum Chordata; class Mammalia; order Rodentia; family Cricetidae; genus Mesocricetus; species Mesocricetus auratus. The sequence continues at coordinate 35,498,827 of NW_024429190.1, read as the reverse complement.
CTAAGGTCCTGATCCTAGGACAGTCTCCATCCATGCAAGAGGAAAGCCACCACGGTATTGGACCTACTCCCACCCACTGGAAAGGGGTCACATATCCACCAGGGGAGGAAGAGACTCCTTCTGCACCCACAGGAAGAAATGATGGGAAGGAGACGATACAGAAACACACCCACCAAGAGGAAAACCAATATGACACCACCAGAAACTAGAGAATCTACATACACAAGACATGAACAGTCCATTGTGGAAAAAGCAGATGAGAAAGACTTTAAAAGTAACTTCATGAAAATGACATGAGCAAATCCCTTAAAGAAAAAATAAACCAAAAAATACAAGAACTGCAAGAAATGGAGGAAGAAAAACAATTCAAAAAATGAAAAACATGCAAGAAATGGAAGAAAACACAAAGGAAAAACTTCAACAAATGCAAGAACAAGAAGAAAAGACAAAGCAAAATCTATAAGAAACAATTCAAAAAGTACAAGGGTGGAAAGCTGAAATAGAGACAACAAGAAAACACAGTCTGAAGGGATGATGAAATAGAAAAGCTAGGCAAATGGACAGGTACTACAGATAGGAGCATAACCAAAAGAATACAAGAGATGGAAGACAGAATCTCAGGTGTTGAAGATACACTAGGGGAAATAGATTCATTGACCAAAGAAAAATTTAAGTCCAACAAATCTCTAACACAAAATATCCAGGAATATGGGACACTATGAAAAGACCAAACCTAAGGATAATAGGTAAGAAAAAGGTGAAGAAATCCACCACAAAGGGGCAGAAAACATATTTAACAAAATCATAGAAGAAAACTTTCCCAACTTAAAGAAAGACATACCAATGAAAGTACAAGAAACCTATGGGACACCAAATAGAGTGGATCACACAAAAAATCCTCTCACCATATAATAATCAAGACCCCAAACATACAGAATAAAGAAAGAATATTAAGAACAGCAAAGGAAAAAGGCCAAGTAACATACAAAGGCAAACCTATCAGAATCACACCTGACTTTCCATGGAAACCCTGAAAGCCAGAAGGCCCTGGATAGATATTCAATCAACAGTAACAGACTATGGATGCAAGCCCAGACTGCTATACCCAGCAATGCTTTCAATCACAAAAGACGGAGAAAGCAAGATATTCCATGACAAAGCCAGATTTAAAAAGTACATATCCTCTAACCCAACCCTACAGAAAGTTCTGGAAGGAAAACTCCCACCCAAGGGAGTTAATTACAACCAGAAAAACATAGGCAATAGATAATTCCACCTTACCAATAGCAAAAAGAAAAGAGGTAGAAATCCACATATATTTCCACCATAATCACCTATTACAAAACAAACAAGAATGAGCAATCAATGGTCATTAATATCCCTCAATATTAATGGTCTTAAATCTCCCACAAAGAGACACAGGGTAAGAGACTGGATTCAAAGACAGAACCCATCCTTCTGTTGCATACAAGAAACATACCTTAGCCTCAAAGACAGACATTACCCAAGAGTTAAGGGTTGGGAAATGATTTTACAATCAAATGGACCCAAGAAATAAGCAATGGTAAAAGTCCTAATATCTAACAAATTAGATTTCAAAATAAAATCAATCAAAAGAGATGAAGGAGGTCATTTCATATTCATCACAAGAGAAATCCACCAAGATGAAGTGTATTTTGAACATTTTGAACATCTATGCCCCAAATACAAAGGCACCCACATCCATAAAAGAAACATTACTAAAACTAAAATTACAAATAAAGCCCCACACACTTATAGTGGGGGTCTTCAACACCCCACTCTCACCTCTAGACAGGACTATCAGACAGAAACTTAACAAAGAAGCAAAGGAAATAATAGAAGTTACAGCCCAATTGAGATTAACAGACATATATAGAACACTCCACCCAAATAAAAAAGCATATAAGTTCTTCTCAGCGCCAAAAGGAACCTTCTCGAAAATCGACCACATACTTAGCAACATATCAAATCTCAACGGGTACAAAAAAATTGGAATAACTCCATGCAACTTATCAGACCACCATGCATTAAAATTAGAATTCAACAACAACACAAATTGCAAAAACCCTACAAAATCTTGGAAGTTGAATAACACACAATTGCAACATTCCTGCATCAATGAAGAAATAAAAAAGAATTTAAATACTTTCTAAAATTCAATGAGAATGACTACACAACATACCCAAAGTTATGGTACACTTTGAAAGCAATGCTATGAGGGATGTTCATAACACTAAGTGCCTACTTGAAGAAACTAGAGGATATTTACACTATTGAATTAACAGCACAAGTGAAAGCTCTAGAACAAAAAGAAGCAAATTCACCCAAGAAGAGTAGACTCCAGGAAATAATCAAATTAGGGCTGAAATCAACAAAGCAGAGAATAGGAAATCAATTAAAATATCAATGTAATGAAGAGTTGGTTCTTTGAGAAAATGAACAAGATAGAAAAATCTTTATCCAAACTTACCAAATGACAGAGTGTGAACATGCAAATTAACAAAATCAGAATTGAAAAGGGGATATAACAGTGGACACTGAGGAAATCCAGAGAATCATCATTTCAAATATTGAAAACCTGTACTCCACACAATTTGAAAATCTGAAGGAAATGGGCATATTTCTGGATAGATATCATTGGCCAAAATTAAATCAAGGACACATAAGCAATTTAAATAGACCTATAACCTCTAAGGAAATAGAAGCAGTCATCAAAAGCCACCCAAAAAAAAGCCCAGGGCCAGATGGCCTCAGTGCAGAATTCTATCAGAAATCAAGGAAGAGTTTATACCAATGCTTCTCAAATTATTCCATGCAATTGAAGCAGAAGAGTCTTTGCCAAACTCTTTCTATGAAGCTTCAATAACCTTGATCCCCAAGCCACACCAAGACACAACTAAGAAAGAGAAATTCAGACCAATATCCCTCAAGAACATTGATGCAAAAATACTCAATAAAACACTGGCAAATCAGATACAAGAACACATCAGAAAACTCATCCACCATGATGACATAGGCTTCATCCCAGGCATGCAGGGTTGGTTCAATATATGAAAATCCATCAATGTAATCCACCATGTAAACAAGCTGAGAAACAAAAATCACATGATCATCTTACTGGATGCTGAAAAAGCCTGTGAAAAATTTAACAACCCTCCACGATAAAGGAGTTGGAGAGATCTGGGATAACAGGAACTTACCTCAGCATAATAAAAGCTATATACAGCAAACCAACAGCAAATATCAAACTAAATGGACAGAAACTCAATGCAATTCCTCTGAGATCAGGAGCAAGGAAAGGCTGTCTACTCTCTCTATACCTCTTCAATATTGTACTTGAAATTCTAGCGAGAGCAATATGACAACAAAAGGAGATCAAGGGGACTCAAATTGGAAAGAACAGGTCAAACTTTTACTATTTGCAGATGATATGATAGTTTACATAAGTGACACAAAAAACTCCACCAGGGAACTCCTGCAGCTGATAAATACTTTCAGCAAAGTGGCAGGATACAAGATCAACTCAAGAAAATCAATAGCCCTACAATATACAGAAGATAAAAGGTCTGAGAAAGAAATAAGAGGAACATCACCTTTTACAATAGCCACAAACGACATAAAATAACTTGGGGTAATGCTAACCAAACAAGTGAAAGACCTGCAAAGCAAAAAGTCTGAGTCATTAAAAAAAGAAGTTAAAGAAGACACCAGAAGGTGGAAAGATGCCCCATGCCCTTGGATAGGTAGGATCAACATAGTAAAAATGGCAGTCTTCCTGAAAGCAATATCCCAGGACAATTCTTCAAAGACCTTGAAAGAACAATAATCAACTTTGTATGGAAAAACAAAAGACCCAGGATAGCCAAAACAACCTTATTCAACAAAGCAACAGCTGGAAGTATCTCCATCCCTTACTTCAAGCTCTATTATATAGCTGTAGTGCTGAAAACAGTTTGGTACTGGCACAAAAATAGACAGGTAGACCAATGGAATCGAATTGAACACCCTGATATTAACCTATATATGTATAAACATCTGATTTTTGACAAAGAAGCTAAAAATATACAATGTAAACAAGAAAGCATCTTCAACAAGTGGTGCTGGCATAACTGGATGCTGGCATGTAGAAGAATGTGCATAGATCCATGTCTATCACCATGCATAAAACTTAAGTCCAACTGGGTCAAAGACCTCAACATAAATCCAGGCACACTGAACTCGTTAGAAGAGAAAATGGGAGGCACCCTTGAAGGAATTGGTACAGGAGACCGCTTCCTGAACATAACACCATTAGCACAGACACTGAGATACACAATTAATAAATGGACTTCATGAAACTGAGAAGCTTCTGTAAGGCAATGGACACAGTCAGCAAGACAAAAATTCACCCCACAGATCGGGAAAAGATATTCACTAACCCCATATCTGACAGAAAGCTGATCTCTAAAGTTTACAGAGAACTCAAGAAGCAAGTCTCCAAAACACCAAAGGATCCAATAAAAAAATGGGGTACCTTACTAAATAGAGAATTCTCAATAGAGGAGACTAAAATGGTTGAGAGACACTTAAGGAAGTGATCAACATCCCTTGCCATCCAGGAACTGCAAATCAAACAACTCTGAGATACCATCTCACTCCTGTCCTGTCCGAATGGCTAAAATCAAAAACACCAATGACAATTTATGCTGGAGAGGATGTGGGGAGAGGAGAACACTCCTACACTGCTGGTGGGAGTGCAGACTTGTACAACCACTTCGGAAATCAGTATGGAGATTCCTGAGGAAAATGCGAATCATTCTACCACAAGACCCAGCAATTCCACTCTTAGGTATACACCCAAAAGATGCCCATTCTACAACAAGAATGCCGGTTCCACTATGTTCATAGCAGCATTATTTGCAATAGCCATGACTTGGAAGCAACCTAGGTGACCCTCAAATGAAGAGAGGTTAGAGAAAATGTTGTACATTTACACAATGGAGTACTATTCAGCAGAAAATAACAATGGAATCTTGAAATTTGCTGGCAAATGGTTGGCACTAGAAGAAACCATCCTGACTGAGGTAACCCAGTCACAAAAAGGGAAACATGGTATGCACTCACTCATTTATGGAATTTAGGCATGAATCAGGGGAGTGCCAGCATACAATCTCACTGCCAGAGAATCTAGGAAACAGAAACTTCATCCAGTAAGTGATGAAATCAGAGACAGAAACCCACAGACAAACACTGAAATGATCAATAATCCAGTGTCAGAGAGAACTAATGGGCAAAGGAGTTAAGAGTGGACTGGTTTAACCCACAGAAAAAGTTGAGCTGAACAAGGGGGAGCTGCTCTTGGACTTCAGATTGATGGCTGTATGGAAAGCATGGGACTCACCGAGACTCCCTGAATGAGGGTGTCAGTGAGGAGGCCTAGGTAATATGGGGCCTTGGGTAGTATTTATCCTTAGCATACAAATAGATTTTTAGTGCAGATGCCACAATATGGGAGGCTCTCTCAGCCGTGACTCTTGGGGGAGGGCCTAGTCCCTGCCCTGGATGAAATCACAGTTACTGGAGATCCACCATGGAGGACCTCACCCTCCTTGGTTTTCAGAGTGGAGATTGGGTGGGTGTAGGAGGAGACCTTAGTGGGGAGGGTGGAAGAGGAGAGGAGAGACTGAGCTGGGAGTGACATGTGAAACAAGATTGTTTCTAACCTAAATAAAAATGAAAGAAAACCAAAAAAAATAAAACTAAAAAAAAGAATAATCTGTCCCCTCCCCGGCTTCCTAATGATTAGAACTTGGGCTCACAGGAGATAGTGGATGGCAGGAAAGAAATATTCCACAATTAGATCACTAAACACCCTCTCTTTGAGTCCCTTTAACCTTGTCAACACCTGTTACCTACTTACCTTCAGTGGCCTGGTTACTAGGCAACGGCCCCTCCCTCTCTGTCTTGTAGTCTCCTGCGCCATCCTCCTAACTCATTTCCCGCATTTAAGCCTGAACAGAACTTTCATTAAACGGAAGCTTAATCAGCCATGTTGTCCTGCTGTCCATCTCTCTTTTGTCTCTTGTCTCATTCATTGCAGGTTCCCATAGGCTCAAACCTGTTGTGCTATACTGGTTGTGTCATCTTTGGAGGCTGTCTTGGAACTAGCCCTTGTAGACAAGGCTGGTCTCAACTCACAGAGATCTACCTGTCTCTGCCTCCCAAGTGCTTGGATTAAAGGTTTGTGTCACCACTGACCAGCACTAAGTGTGGATTTTAGAAAATATGTCTATGAACATTGATGCAAAAATACTCAATAAAATACTGGCAAATCGGATCCAAGAACACATCAAAACAATCATTCACCACGATCAAGTAGGTTTCATCCCAGGGATGCAGGGATGGTTCAACATACGAAAATCCATCAACGTAATCCACCATATAAACAAGCTGAAAAACAAAAATCACATGATCATCTCACTAGATGCTGAAAAAGCCTTTGACAAAATCCAACACCCCTTCATGATAAAGGTCTTGGAGAGATCTGGGATAACAGGGACATACTTAAACATAATAAAAGCTATATACAGTAAACCAACAGCCAACATCAAACTAAATGGACAGAAACTCAATGCAATTCCTCTAAAATCAGGAACAAAACAAGGCTGTCCACTCTCTCCATACCTTTTCAACATGGTACTTGAAGTTCTAGCTCTTGCCATACGACAACAAAGGGGGATCAAGGGGATACAAATTGGGAAGGAAGAGGTCAAACTTTCACTGTTTGCAGACGATATGATTGTTTACATCAATGACCCAAAGAACTCTACCAGGGAACGCTTACATCTGATTAACACCTTCAGCAAAGTGGCAGGCTACAAGATCACCTCAAGAAAATCAGTAGCCCTACTATATACAGATGATAAAAGGGCTGAAAGAGAAATCAGAGAAACATCACCCTTTACAATTGCCACAAACAACATAAAATACCTTGGGGTAACGCTAACCAAACAAGTGAAAGACCTGTATCGTAAGAACTTTGAATCATTAAAGAAAGAAATTAAAGAAGCCCTCAGAAAATGGAAAGATCTCCCATGCTCTTGGATAGGTAGGATCAATGTAGTAAAAATGGCAATCCTGCCAAAAGCAATCTACAGATTCAATGCAATCCCCATTAAAATCCCAGCACAATTCTTCACAGACCTTGAAAGAACAATAATCAATTTTGTATGGAAAAACAAAAGACCCAGGATAGCCAAAACAACCCTGTTCAACAAGGCAACGTCCGGAGGCATCACCATCCCTGACCTCAAGCTCTATTATAGAGCTATAGTCCTGAAAACAGCTTGGTATTGGCACAAAAATAGACAGGTAGACCAATGGAATCGAATTGAAAATCCGGGTATTAACCCACACATGTACGAACATCTGATCTTTGACAAAGAATCTAAAAATATACAATGGAATAAAGAAAGCATCTTCAACAAATGGTGCTGGTATAATTGGAGACTGGCATGTAGAAGAATGCGGATCGACCCATGTTTATCACCATGCACAAAACTTAAGTCCAAATGGATCGAAGACCTCAACATAAATCCAGCCACACTGAACCTCTTAGAAGAGAAAGTGGGTGGTACCCTTGAACGAATTGGTACAGGAGACAGCTTCCTGAACATAACACCAGTTGCACAGACAGTGAGATCAACAATTAATAAATGGGACCTCCTGAAGCTGAGAAGCTTCTGTAAGGCAAACGACACAGTCAGCAAGACAAAAAGGCAGCCCACAAAATGGGAAAAATATTCACTAATCCCACATCTAACAGAGGGATGATCTCCAAAATTTACAGAGAACTCAAGAAGCAAGTCTCCAAAACAGCAAAGGACCCAATTAAAAAGTGGGCTGCAGAACTAAATAGAGAGTTTTCAATAGAGGAGTCTAAAATGGCTGAGAGGCACTTGAGAAAGTGCTCAACATCCTTAGCCATCAGGGAAATGCAAATCAAAACAACTCTGAGATACGATCTCACTCCTGTCAGAATGGCTAAAATCAAAAACAGCAATGACAATTTATGCTGGAGAGGATGTGGTGAAAGGGGAACACTCCTCCATTGCTGGTTGGAGTGCCAACTGGTTCAGCCACTTTGGAAATCAGTATAGAGATTCCTCAGAAAAATGGGAATAAACCTACCACAAGACCCAGCAACTACACTCTTAGGCATCTATCCAAAAGATGCCCATTCATACAACAAAGATGTCTGTCCCACTATGTTCATAGCAGCTTTATTTGTAATAGCCAGAACTTGGAAGCAAACTAGATGTCCCTCACCCGAAGAGTGGATAGAGAAAATGTGGTACATCTACACAATGGAGTACTATTCAGCAGAAAAAAATAATGGAATCATGAGATTCGCAGGCAAATGGATGACACTAGAAGAAACCATCCTTAGTGAGTTAACCCAGTCACAAAAAGAGAAACATGGCATGTACTCTCTCATATATGGATTTTAGACATAGATCTGGGGAGTGCCAGCTTACAATCCTATAGCCAGAGAGTCTGGGAAACAGAAACTTCATTTACTAGCTGATCTAAGAAGAGGCAGACTCCCTTGGTTAAGTACTGAGCTGAACTCAAGAAAGCCAGTAACAGAGAGGGTGGACTGGTGATCAAAGGGATTAAGACTGGGCTGGTTTAACCCCCAGAAACAGCTGACCAGACAAAGGTTAACTCTTGAATCCCAGGCATCAGCCTGGGAATCCAGCATGGGACTGATCAATACCCCCTGATTTTGGGTGTCAGTGAAGAGGCCTAGGGAATCTATTGAGCCTTGGGCAGCAGATCAGTACCCATCCCAAGTATACACACGGAATTTGGATTCCCATAGAAAAATGTGAGGTGCACTCTCACCCTGAACTCTTGGGGAAGGGTCTAGGCCCTGCCCTATATGAAATGACAGACTATGGACACCCCCATGGAGGGCCTCACCCTCCCTGGGGGAATGAGGGAATAAGGAGGGGTTGCGGGGAGGGCACGGGAGGAGGGGAGGGAATGGGAGAGGGACCTGGAACTGACTTGTGTAGCAACCTCGTTTCTTATCTAAATTTAATCTGGAAAATAAAAATAAAAATACAAATGAAAAAAGAAAAAAATATGTAAATACCTATTTCTTGTTGAAATACTTAAATTGCAAAAACTGACATTCATTTTCTTCTAACCTATTTACACCATGAGTTTCTTCTAACCAGAACACTGAAATAACTCAACAATACTCAAAATTTCAGTATATATCTAAAAGTCTCCGTTTTCCTAAAAAATGTTTTTCATAGTAAACTTGTGTACACAAACACACACACACAAACTTTTAAATATGAATTGAATTCATATTTAAGTCAGCAGGTGTGGTGAATTACTGCCATCCAAAATATTGCAGTTCGGCTGAAGCAAGACTTACAAAATTTGAGGCCATACTTGGTAACAGAAGCAACAAAAGATTTCTTGTCCTAAAACACACACAAAATCATGTTTCCTTATTGTGACATTTTTCTCTGGATTGTGATGTTTCAGAAATAGTTTCCACTTTCCTCAAAAAGGTTTTTCATGGTCACCTGCTACTATCAGAGGTATAGCAAATCACCATTTTAAACTTCTAACTCTCTTTTGTTTAAAGGTATCTGAAGTCTTCTTGCTTCTAAGAAGTCTGCTTTCAATGTTTAACAAATCTCATATTTCCCATAAAATGATATATCTAAATTTATTTTAAGGACTATACTTTGTATAAAATTATAAGGTACAGTTTACTTACAGTATTTCTTATATTTAAAAAGCTTATAGCGATGGGTTTTAAAATGTTAGAACTATTGAATATAGATTCATGCTCAGAATGTAGAGTTTATTAATATAAAAGTTTATAGACTTACAGGAATGAGGAAGATTTCAAAGGCAAGAAAGTACATATAAATATAGGTGTTAAAGTTTTTCTTCACATAATAGACTGCTTCTTCCATGAAATGATGGCTTCTTTTACAATACATCAGCTTTGTAGTTTCCTGTGGTCCTTCTAACTGACCATTTGTTCTGTGGCCTATCCTATTAGTAGCCTGTTGAGAGAAAGTCCTTACATGTGATCAAGAATTTGGAAGTATTTCCAAATTCTATCTGCTATGAGAATTAGGGTATCATGTCTTCTGTTAAGGCCTTTGATTAATTTGAAATTCAGTTTTGTTCAGGGTAAAATATAACGATTGTGTTTCCCTCTTCTACATCTAGCTATTTTGTTTGGACAGCATAATTTGTTGATGATATATATATATATATATATATATATTATATATATATATATCATCCCAGATGTTTGTGGTAAAACCTTGAATTTCCTAATGGAAAACTCATGTCAAAAAAGCAAGTGTAAATGTAGCACTCTTTCATTCTAACTAGTCGCTATTTGTTCTGTTTTTATAAGGAAAAATTGCACTTCCTAAACTGAATAAGCATTTGGTATAAATAAATATGTTTATCAATGTAAGATCACATGACTAAATACTTTTAAAGCTTATTTCAATATACTTTTGAACGTAGTTCTATCATAAAAGGCATATCAACATTCAATAAATTTACTCATTGCAGTGTGTTTGACTTAGACTAAACATATTTATGTAGTAGTTAAAAATTGAATACATTAACCATACTTCTTGAGAAAGACATTGTAACAGAACATGTAGAATATATATAATTCAATATTGGGGTTCTTGTAAAAATGTGATTTTTGTTAAGAAAACAAGCTTTTCTGATATGGATAACTGGAAGTCATAAGATATTCATGCAGTCCAATGGTTTTGATATTTTTCCGCAAGGCCACATTGGAGATTAATTTTAATCAGATATCCTCCTGCTTTCTTTAAAAGGCTGGTTGTTGCACATTCTGCTACAATCTTGTTTTCACTCATTTCTCTTCTGTGTTGCACCTCTCTCTAGTTTTCTTTAAAAGAAAATAGTAGACAATTGAACAATCATCTTAAAAAAATAAAACCTGGCATTTACAAATTCAATACAGAGATATTTTGAACTAAAAAATAGTTATAATAAGGTCACATTTGTATAATGCTCAACACTTTAGAAAGTTTTGTAACACATTTTATAATCTGAAACTTGAGTTAAAGCCAAGGGGTGAATAAGTTTACTGAAGGTAAATTGCTTGGATTGTTGAAGGCCAGAGAAAACAGCATAAATATCTAGAAGCTATTTTGTCTCAAGTTTCTCCCCAGTTCTTCTCACCCACCTAAAAGTAAATTAATTGTACACACACTCAAAATCCGAATTATTTATAAATTCAGTGACTAGTTTCTCTTAGGGTTACTATATTAAGTGGTTTTTCTCTCTATTGTGATTTAAATTGAAACACTCTCCCTTTGGGGATATAGGTTCTAATGAGAAAATATCACTGACAAATAAATCCTTCATTATTGAAGTAATTTCCCTGCAAAACCAAATGTAAATGTAAGTTGGTTGTTACAAATATGCATCAAAAAAGCAGCTGATAGAGATATGGTAGAAAAGAGCATATACACTGTCAATGTGAGCTACAAGAAGTTTAAGATAAAATGGTTCATCATGTGTCTTGTAAGAATTGGTGATTCTCATTATTGAAATCTTAATTTTCTTAAAGACATGCATACATGTGTACATATAGACACATTTATAAGCAGACATAAATATAAGACTAATCATATTGTATACTTTGATGAATTATATGTGTAATTTAAAATTGATTTTATTATAAATGAAGAGGTTGCTCAAAAGAACTATTTTAAAGAAAGATAAATAAATGGTAAAAATGGAAAAAAGAATTATTAGAAGAGAATATGTGACTTCTCAATGGGAAAAATCATGTTGTATTATTTAAATACATGCAATAAAACATGGAATAGATGTACTGCAAATGAACCATTGAGGATAATTCCCAAACAAACTAAGGAAAAAAGTAATGGATATATCGTATGACTAAATTTAATAAATAATTAAAACACATATGTGGGAAATTCCATAACTTTGTTAGAAAAGAAGAGTACATGGAGACAAGCTGATAGTCAAGGGTTCTATCAGCAGTGGCAGTACTCATTTTACTGATAGTGTTAATGACAAAGAGATACCTGATTAATGGCTGACTGAAAGCAATAATTACATTTTGGTCTCTTTTATTTCATTTCTGTTATATTTTTCAGTTTTGAAATAATATTATATTTACATAATTCCCCCTTGCTCTTTCTGTATCCCAATTTCTCTCATATATCCCTTCTTGCTCTCTTTCAAATTTGTGGCTACTTTTTTCATGCATTTGTATACTTGTATTTTCTTAACCATAACTAGTTCAGCCTTTATAAAATTATGTGTATGTTTTTAAGGCTAACCAGATATTGTGTTCTTCCACAGGTAAGACTATTTCTCCAAGTGCTAATTTCTTAATTGCATGTAGTAGTTCTTTGTGTAGGCATGAGATCTTGTGATATTTTCCCCTAGATACTTGGGCATGTCTACTGTTGATTATTAGTCATGTTTGTGAGGCTTAATGGGTATAATTTCTGATGTATGGGAGGCAAGGTCTCACAGAAAACTTCCTGATCCTCTCTCTTTTTCTACCATCTCTTCTGAAGGAATCCTGATCATTGGATGTAAGGGTTGTTTTGCAGATCTATCCAATGGCACTAAACTTTATAATTCTATATGTTTCATATGTATAAGGATTAATATTTCAACTGTAGATAATGATTGTGTTATATTAAATGATTATTGAAACTAACATATTAGATAAGGACTCTTTTAGTATATATTTAAGTATATTAAATATGTCCCTCCATATTATCTGATTCCTACAAAGATTCTGTGCTGTAAGAAAGGCAAGAGAATAACACTGCCTCCAAAACATTCAAAAGAGTAGAGAAATGGATTTTTTGCATAAATCAGAAGAATTGCGACATAGGATGACTATATATTGCATCTTTATCACTATATTTTATAGAAACACAAAAGAAAATACTTTATTTGGTGCAGAAAATTGTATACCATGTTTCATGTAAATTTTACTTTTTGTGTTTCATTGGTTATGAAATTCATTTTCACTTTGTTATACTCAGAATTTACCTTTCTATTTATCCAAGGTCTATATCATAAAACTGGTATGTGGGTGATAGACCCTAGATTTTATTTATCTCTTATCATAACATGAAAACTGAGGTAATTTTAAAAGCTGGGGTTTTTTGATAATTGGTATTTCACTACCACTAAATCAATGAATTTTATATTACATTCCAAGTCTTTTATAATTAGTTTCATAGTGCATTTTGGCCCTTAAATTAGTAATTTTTTCAATTCTTGAGTGATTTGTTGATTGGCCTCATCAAGAAGAGGTTTCTTATCTCTTGGAAACAAGGGTAATAGATTTTCATTTGCAACATACAAAAGAAAGTTCCAAAATTCTGTTTTGAATACAATGAGCTATACATTACTATACTAAACATTTTTATCATCTTTTCATACAAATAAGTTTCTGTTCAATACTTCTGCTGTCTGTGTGTCTCACAGCATTACCCAGTTGACTAAACCAATACATAAAAATGAATAATCCACTTTGACAAGGCAAAGAAACATTTCCTTGACTGCTTCCATTCTTCAAAATAAATAATGTCATTATTCCATAAATTATAATTTTTATTTTCTCTCTTTACGACAAATTTATAATGAAACTTACCTATTTCTACATGGTGTGTATGTGTGTGTGTTAAGGCAGAGTTGAAAGTGTCCTATTATCTGACTATGGAACTATACTTTTAGCCTCAAACAGAAGTGTTTCTTCCCTAAAGAACTCGCTCACCCAGAATTTAGTGTAAGAAATAGTTATCTTAAGCTTCATAGTGCTGAGATGCACAATTTCTTGAGACATTCACACTGGAAGATCTTGAACCTTGAGAAACATGAAATCCTTTCTGGCAAAGAGAACCATGGAAGTCAGTTTCAATGTGACAAGTGTAAAAATGTCTTGATGGTAATATGTGCATTCTGTGAGTTTAGGTGTTGGTGTAGTTGTAGCATCCCATTGAGCCACAACCAACCAATAGAAGAATATGATTCTGCATTCAATTTTGAAGCCTATCTATGTGTCTTAGGGGAGATTCTGTGATCTCCATAACTTTTTTTCATTGCATTTGCTTTCTTTGAAAACCAGCTACATGCAATTCTTAAAATTTCCAAATAATACTTCCATTTTAAAGAAATAAAGATATAATCATGTGGGTCTACTTGAAATGCTTGTCTCTGAGAAAGATGTAGAAAGATTTATCAATAGTAGGAAATATGAGTACAAAAGAATCTCAGTGCATTTCAAGGAATAGAAGAATTAACCCCCCCCAATCCACTCCTCCAACATGTAAGGACTCTCATGGGGAGTGAACAAAGTCTGACTCATTAAGTTGGGGCAACCCCTACCCCTAACGTTAAGGCTGAGCATGGCATCTCCTTGTGTGGAATGAGTTCTAAGAAGTTAGCTCATGCATCAGGGATAGATTCTAGTCCTATTGACCATTAGATTTTTAGCACAAGCTTCGCAACTATCCCACACATAAGGAGGACCGAGTTTGGTTCCCTAGAGACTCCAGAGCTGCCATCACAGAGTTCATGAGTTTCCAAGAGCTTGCCACAGCTGTCTGGTCTTGGCCTCCCTTGCTTATGCATTCCTTCCTCCTTTTCTGTAAGTGGATTCCTGGAGTTTCTGCCTGGTTTTTGCTGTGGATCTCTGAATCTGGTTCCATCAATAACTCAATGAAGACTCTATGATGAAATTTGAGGTATTCACCAATCGGTTTTCACGGGAAGGCCAGTTTGGGCATCCTCTCCAATATTGCTAGGAGGAATGGGACAATTGTTAACAGTTGTATCAACAAAGGACAAAGAAATAGATTCTTTATTGAAGTTAACTGAAACAACCATTTCATGACAACTTTGATTTTGTGTTTCTGACTTTAGATTAAAATAAATAAATAAGCCTGTGTTATTCTAAGTCACTGTTGTGGTACTATGCTATAGGATATCTTATATGTCCTCTATAAGGGAACAGACAGTTTACAAACTGGAGTTGGGTAATGTATAAATACCTAATTGGAAAGACATTCAGAGTCTGGACAGATAGATTACTTTCATAATTTTTTTCAATAAAAACATGTCTCGACGACATTACAGTGAAAATTTGCTTCCAGTAGCAGGTGTAGCATGTAAGAAAACTGAGATTCCCAAGGTTTGTAATCTGTAATAAATAATTTTATATGCTGTGCATCGTGCTGAGAACTCCACATGCATGGCCTGCTTTGACTTTCACAGCGACCCTACGAGGTGTATGTTATTATTATCATCCTTATTTTACAAAATGGAAATTGTGCATAAGCAAGGCAAAGCAATTTGGCACAAGTCACAGAGCAATTGAACTGGCATACTAATAGACTATTGTGTGCAAGGATAAAGAAACCTTGGCTAGAATAATAGAGCTGCTGTGAACACAAAACACAGAATTGTTTACTTTGGGAGAAGTGCAAGATAACCAAATGCTCTGAGGAACTGGGTGTGCATAATTTCTCCCTTTCAAATACATGAACTTTAGAATATATAACTTGGGAAAAATATCAGACTCCAGAAATAAAGTCCCAGTAGACAGCTGAGCAATTGTGAAGGCAGCATTCATCCCTGATTCCTGCAGAACTAGTATGGACAGTGAGTATTAGGGAGTGACATGTAGCCAATTTTTTGCTGGTTCCACTGTAGTACACAGTACTTATCAATTCACACTTAAAAGTTGCTGTCACTGAATCCATGGTCAGCAGAGGATATAAACTGTGCTATACCTTATTATTAATTCAGCATATATTTTTCTGCAAGTGGAAGATATTAGTAATAGAAATGTATAAGCCTCATCCCATGAAAACTCAAAGTAGGTGATTTTAAAACAAGAGTTGATAAAATATAATACATTTTAATATTATAAGTTTCAGAAAATGCTTAACTTACCATTGGCAGTAAGATGCCATATTTCTTATATGGTGGTATTTATATGCTAAAGACTGATATATAAAATGGAACAATGATTCTGGTGTTTGATATGATTTGATGGAAATTTTCTCTAGCTTTCTTCTCCAAGACTTAAAAGGTAACTTAAGCATTCAGAATATAATGGAAAAGCATGGATTTCAAAAATAATGAATATGTACTAAATTTTTGGTTTACTTTTAAAATATTTTAAGACAAGTTTTAATATCTTCTAACTCTGACCGAACAGAATGTTTGTAATGTAAATCAGGATGACCTTGTGCTGAATTCCTGTCTCTGCTTCTGCTATCTTGGGATTATACTGTAGCAGTATGTCTCTTGGAGGTCAAATATATAATGTAAAGTAATTATTTTAATAAAGGTTTCATGGAGTTAAACATCCTGTGACTGTATTAACTTCAGATCAATGTTCATGTAGAAATATAGAGGATGCTTACTTTATACATTGTGTTTTTATTGAATTAAACTATATTTGCATTATTCTTCTCCATGTCTTTTCTCCAATGCCTCTCCCATATCTGGGCCTCACTGTCTCCCATATTCACTACTAAACAACTTTAAGAACATTTTAGCTTAATAAACTCTAACATTCACTTAATGCTTTAATGGATGGTTTCTTTTATCAAACAAGATGAGTATCCTTTTCTCAAACTGGAACATTAATTTTCTGTTGACCTTGAACTGTTACATCTTAAAATGTTGGGACCTCCATCTTCCATCTGTGTTGATTATCTTTGAAATTGGAACAGTACAAACAGATTCCCTGACTGTGAATCCCAGACATTAATGCTCAAAAGGAATTATTTTCTCAGCTTTGCTTGATGCTTATCTTGTTAGCCATAGTTATGAGTTTTTTAAGTCATATCAATTACTAGTACCAATTTCTATAAGCTACTTTATCTATCTATCTATCTATCTATCATCTATCTATCTATCTATCTATCTATCTGTGTATCTATCTGTGTATCTACATCTACCTATCTATCATCTCTCTCTCTCTCTCTCTCTCTCTCTCACACACACACACACACACACACTTTGTTTTAATTCTCTGAAAAATATTAATACAGAAGAGCTGAGAAAATGAAAATGTGATCAAAATGTTTGTAGAGATCCAGTGTATTGAATTTATCCATAAACTTTCCTGGTGACACACAAATGTCCTTACTGTCTATTTGTTGCAAAACTGCACTGATCTATACTCCTGGAATCCAATTGTAGATAAGGAAGAGTGATGAGCAAAGGGGTCCAGACCATTTGGGGGAAACCCAAAAAACAGCTGACCTGAGCAATTTGGAGCCCATGAACCCTAGTCAAACAGCTGGAGAAGCAGCACAGGACCAAATCAGGCTGTCAGAGGCTGAGGCAGTTTATGGGGTTCTTGCAATGGAACCATTGTTCATCCTTACTGCAAGAACGGACTTTTAGGGCCCATTTACCCCAGAAGGGATACTCTCTCAGCCTCGATACATGAGGAAGGGCTTAGGCCCTTGCCCAAATGATTTGACAGACTTTGATGACCCCCTCATGGAAGGCCTCACTGTCCCTGGGTATTGGATATTATATGGGATGGGGACGATTGGTGGGCGACATGGGAGCATGGGAGGGAGAAGAAACTGGTATTGATATGTAAAATAAGATTTTTTTCTAATTAAATAAAAAGACAACTGAACATAAAATGCCTCATGGTTATGATTATTCTTTGATCAAACTTAGTAGAAATTTCTCTCTTACATTCCTACAATTCTGAGTCAACATAAATAGAGGTTGAATGAACTTCTGGAAAGATCATGAGGAAAAACATGAATATACTTGTGGACAGGATTAGCCCATATGAGGTGAATATTATCTCAAAATTGTTCCTACGAGGACCCAGAGCTATGAAAAAAGTCTACTTGAACCAATCAGGAAATTTATACTACCAGATGGATACTCAACTGAGTATAATTGGTGCCATATATTATGTATATAAAAATATTTTGATGATATTTGTGCCTATAGAATTGTGACATTTCTTTCAGTTAAAGGAAATTTAAAGTGTTTTTATTTAATCTTCATGACTTCTTGATGCTGTAACGATAAGCGGCATACTTACTGAAAGTAAAACTAAGTATTTTTGTCGAAATTACTCACAAGATACCAAACAAGTAACCAAGATGAGCCAAGTAGTTTTCTGCTGCCGAACTGGAAGCCTAAAGCCGGAAAAAGAGACCAAGACTTCCGTTGTTCAGTCTTTTATACCTTCCCCTGTAATGTCCCTAGCCATGCCTGGCTAGTGATATAATTCACCACCTAAGTCTGTATACGTCTTTACGTCTGTCCGTATACCTCTTTAGTCATGCCTAAAGTGAGTGTGGTTAGCGGTGTGGTAAACTGCTCTTTTATTATTATTATTATTTATTTTTAAGTTTAAATTTAGATTAGAAACAAGGTTGCTTCACAAGTCAGTTCCAGATCCCTCTCCCTTTCCCTCCCCTCCTCCCATGCCCAAAGCCAGTAACAGAGAGGGAGGACTGATGACCAAAGGGATTAAGACTGGGCTGGTTTAACCCCCAGAAACAGCTGACCTGACAAAGGTTGACTTTTGAATCCCAGGTAAACTTCTCTTTTATTACCTCATCTGTGTGCGCCTCTAGTAAGTCACATGGTTAATGGCGGCATTGTTTTCCTCCTACAACTTCTCTCTTCCACCTATCAGGAATAAAATATACCTAAGTAAATAGAAGAATTACCATGACAACAAATTCATCTGTGAAAAGAAACTTCACGATTGCCATCTACTGATTCTTGACACATAGAATGACAACAGATGATTTTTGAACCGTTTGTACTACCAAGTCACTGAATAGAGACTACATAGTTGCCCTTCATATAGACAGAATACTCTGATAAATCTCACTGGTTCCATGAGTACTTCAGTTTTTCTCTGCTTGAAGGAGAAAATGTATAATGATTCATCTGAGTTAGATCATCAGTCCCTTATTTTTGGCGGAGCAACATTTCTCAACTAAATCAGGCCGAGTACCAGAATAACAGCTACCTACATCCATGAGCAAATGGATGTATTTGACATCATAAAGAAAAATAGTTATAAAACTCAGGCAGTCTATGTGTTTTTTGGGTAGTAGTATTTGGGTAGTAGTATTTTATCCCTGGCACACAAATGGACTTTGGGGACCAATCCCACAATGAGGGATGCTTTTTCAATCTGAAAACTTTGGGGAGGGCCTGAGCTCAGGCCCTCCCCAGAATGAAATAACAGACTCTAGAAATCCCCCATGGAGGGCCTTACCCTCCCTGGGGAATGGAGTGGAAATCAGGTTGGCAGCTGGGGAGGGCTGGAGAGGGAGTGGTCATAGAGGGGAGGGAGAGGGAGCTGGGACTGACATGGGAAGCAAGGTTTTTCCTAATTTAATTATACAATAAAAGAGTGTAATAAAAACCTCATATAAGTTCTTTGTATATGTTATAAGCCTCTGATCAAAGCAATCATGTCTTATGCCCATGGTGAAGATGTTTTCTTTAGATTTACAGATGAAAATCATGAAATACATAGCTGGTAGTGACATGTCAAGGCTAATGCAGGAGATGACATGGAAACAAAGTCAGACATCTCTTTGCCCACTGTTCAGTGTTACTGCTTTAGTAATATAGCAGTTTATTTAAATAAATTGTGTTGGGCTTTTCTTTCACTCTTCTTTTCTTTCTTCCTTCCTTCTTTCATTATTTCTTTCTTCCTTCCTTCTTTCTTATTCTTTTTTTAAGGAGACAGGGTTTCTCAGGGTACCAGCACTGGCTGTTCTGGAACTCACTCTGTAGACTAGACTAGTCTTGAACAGATAGAACTGTCTCTGCCTTCCATGTGCTGGGATTAAAGACCTGTGCCACCACTTCCTAGCTGACTTTCACTTTATTACATTCATAATATACTCTTTTGGGAGTTACATATTAACCAAAAGTATTAATTACAAAAATACAATATATGTTACATTTGTTTAGAAACCTCTAACATAGATAACATTTGCATACATTTATATAGAAATAAAATTATTGGGGGAAATCAGTACATCAAGAATCAAATTAGGTAACTTTTAGCATTTCTCATATAAATCTGCTAAGTTTTACATAAAAAATAATCCAATCTTGTTTAAGTTACATAAATTCTTAATGTTCAATATGTTTCCTGGCAACCTCTGAGGGATTTTTAAATGTTCTAGTTCCAGAATACATGATCTTACTTTGATATCACACCTGACTTGTCCTGGGGGAAAGTCTGTAGTGAGAATTATGAGTAATAATTGTAGGAATGTAATTCTCACAATTTATGATCTAAGCAGATGATATCTTTTGAAAGATCCTATTACAAAATTTGAAATTACAGACCTTATATTTTATCTAGTCTACTATTTAATTGCACATTAACATATCATAGAGAATATATAAACTGATACTTGCAAAATTTTTCTTCAAAATGTATCATTAAAATTTGTAAGTTTCTATCTAAATTTGAAAAATGAATGGTACATAATCATTAGTACATACTTATGAACATTTAAAAGTTCTAAAGTCAGACAACTTCCATGCTTCATGATACAGGAAGTCTGCAGTACCTATGGCCGTGCAGGGACTTGGTGTCCATGGGGCAAGTGTAGTCTTTTTCCCTCCAATATAGGTTTGAATGTCCAATACAACATTCAGTTGATTAGATTTTCTGTTTCTGATACAACAGAACTGAAATATGATACTATGGTACAGACTAGTAATACTGTGTGTTTATAAATCTTCCTCATACTACCAAATAAAAGGTAAGTTATTCTGTAGAGTTCCATAAAATTAAATATACTGTTGGTGATCAAGAATACAGAAATCTAAGCTCTTTGATAATATGTATTATATGCACATAATATATATACCAAAATAAATTGCTTTTATTCTCCCTTATTAGCACATTTTATAATCTATGAAATTGAGAATGTAACCACCACCTCATTTTGTATGACTTACATGAAATGCAAAAGTGTTTAGAGGCTATTGACAATTCTTAGAAAATGAAAATGTGCTATTCAGGACAAATAGATTACTTCTACTCAAAAATAACTACATTAAAGTCATTCTTTATTATTTAAATCATTAAATTCAAAATTATAACATACCTTGAATTCTCTGTTCAGTAAATTAATTCAGGAAAATCTTGCTCTTTGGACTAAGTAGACAGTGTACACACATATATACTTTTACAAACATGAAGTTAGCATGGAAAGCTTTTTGGATTGAAGTTGTCCAACAAAGTCTACATAAAGTGAATATCATACTGAATAGAGAATCAGTAGTAACTTTAAGAGTATCAATTATGTGGTAGTATTTAAATCATAAGTTAAACTTCCCTATACTCTTTGTCTAACTTCTCATAAACTTAATTCTAATTTCCTTTTATAAGGAACATGTGCTGGTTTGAATAGTAATGACCCCTATATGTTCCTACATTTGAACATTTGGTAACAAGGGAGTAGTACTATTAGGAGGTATGGCCTTGTTGGAATAGGTGTGCCCTTATTGAAGGTAGTATTTCCTTGGGGATGAACTTTGAGGGTTCAAATTCTCCACCCATGCCAAGTGTCTCTCTCCTTTATTCCTGTCTGAGGATCCAAATGTAGAACTCTCAGTTTCTCTCCAGTACCATGTTCTACTTCCCACAATGATGACAATGGGACTAAATCTTTGAACTGTAAGCAAGCCCCAATTAAATGCTTTTCTTTATAAAAGTTGCCATGTCATGGTGTTTGAGCAATTAGTGAAACAAAGTATATATAGATAAAACAATTATAAAAGCCCAAAAACAATATTTTTATGTGATGATATATTATTTATGACCTAATAAAACTTGTCTGGTGATCAGAATGCAGAAGTAGCCACAGTCATAGAGGCCAAGTTAGTAGTGGCACACACCTTTAATACCAGGACTCAGGAGACTAGGTAGATGGATCTCTTGTGAGTTCAAGGCCACTTTGTGCTACATGTGAGTGAATCAGTCTAAAAGAGAAAGAGAGCTTATGCTTTTAACCCAAGTATTAGAGAGAATATAAGGAGTTAGGTTCAGTGTGAGACAGCAGCTGAGGTTTTTGATGGAGAGTTTTGCAGTCTCAATGAATCCGAGGAGCAGTGAATTTGGGAGCAGTCTGAGGAATGCCCCTTTGATCTGAGCATTTGTCGAAATGAGAACTCTAGTGGCTGACTGCTTTGCTTTCTTGATCTTTAGTTTGAACCCCAATATCTGCCTCTGTGTTTTTCTTATTCATTTTACATTTTAATTTTAGATAACACTGAATAAAACTGTCAGGAGATCAGGCACTTCTCATCATAGAAAAAGAATTAGGAGTTACAGAGATGGTTCAGCACTAAAAGTACTTGTGGTATCTGCAGAGGCCACTAATTTGGTTCCTAACACAAAGACTTATTAGCTCATACCACCCATACCTCCAGTTCCAAAGCGTCTGAACTTCTCTTCTGTCCTCCATGGGCACAAAGCAAATACTTTGCTTGGGTGGTACAATAGCTAAATAAATCACAGGCTGTAATGTACATAGTACATAAAGACAAAATATCCATATGTATGAAATAAGATTTTTAAATCTAAAAGTTATCAAAGAAATTAATAAACACATTTATACTACAGAGACTTCATAAGGATTAAAATAAAAAATATGAGAAACTACCACATTTAATTTGTTAATGATAACCAAATAACTGTGTGATATTTGACTATCTACTACCAAGGTGGTAGTTTGATTTTGCACAATACTTATGATTTGAAATATAACACATTGCCTTTCTAGGTCCTGTCAGTGAAATCATACAATCTATTCAGCTGATTAAATTCTCCAAAAATGGTAAGAGATGATACTTGAGAGAAAGATCAAAATAGCTATAATCAGGTTTCAGTAAGATAGTTTTTCTTCTTCTTGGACAATAAGCATGAAATCTTCCTCTTTCCCTAGAGTACAGCAGATAGTAGAACCAAAAATAGCTTTAGTGCAACTGTGCAAAATGAACGTGTTTCGTAAGAACAACCACAATATATCTAGTATATTTTTCTATTCAGTGATTACCATCCACATATTTGTTTACTCGATCTACATTATCCTTACAATGATAAAGGCTTTAAAATTAATGACATGGTAAATAATTTATACTAATTAGAGAAACAAATTTTATCATTAAATTAGGAAAGCAGATGGTATTAGACTGATGAATGAATGGATGGATAGATGATAGATAGATATTTAAAACCATAGTTTGAATACCATCAAGATGATAAAAAGAGAAACTTTGATAAGCTGTTAAAGGTAACCTTATACTATCATGGAGAGTTCTTATTTCCAGTACTATAAAGAGAGTGTTTATAAAGCTGTCAAGGTTGGTTGCCTGCTGACTGTTGCTACTTTCTTTTCCTATAGGATGTAACCTCACTGGGTCCATTCATCTTCAAACATTGATGTAAGTGTGCATCTATGAAAAAGGAAAAAGCACAGAGAACTTGCAGGTTTCTCATGTCCAGCAGGACATCTCTTTGTGTGACTGTTTCCTGAGCTGCTTGTCTAGAAGTCACCTGCTTTCAAGCTGAAATTTGTTTGGGTTGTTTTATAGCTAAATAAAGCACAGACTGCCAGGCCACTCAGTATGTGACCATCTAACAAGAGGGACACCTGCCATGTTTATCAAGGTGTGTAGAATGTTAGCAAGTATGGAGATGTCACAAACATGTATTTTAAAAGGTACAGACCACACAAATTCAAGGTAGCTTCCAAAATATTAAGTAGAATATTCTTAACATGTTAGCTCAATGTTAAAGGGAAATTTGAAGGATGGAGCAAAGCAGATATAGTATATTTAAGGACACATAGTGCTAAATACCTTTACAGGACGGTATCTGACAGTATATACAGGTTGCCATGGAATTGAGATTAGGCTCGTCTGCCTGAGACAGAGACATTACTGAACAATTGGAGCAAAAGCTAGTGCTTAAAATTACCTTTAAATGATGAGTGGGAGTTAAGTGCCTGCTGAAAGATGGCAAGATCACTTTAACTGTGAAAGTTAAGTATACAGAGACTGCATTGCTAAAGAGTCCAATGCTTCATGAAAATGGCAAGTTGTTCAATATGGTTCAAAATAAGGGTGGGAAGGCAATCATTGTACAAATAAAATCCCATTTCTTGCTTTACCATTGCATTATCTTAGACCAATTTTTCTTAAATATATTTGAAGCAAACTATTCTTTTCTTACCTGACAATAAGACTGTGGCTTAAGAGCTTGTAGAACTTCAGAGAATCTGAATTGGGAAGAATCCAAATTGAAGTAACATTTCTTTGCCCTCAGAGAAAATATTGTTTCAGTAAGTATATTACTATACAAAGTTAAAAGAAATGAAAGCACAAATAATATCGTGGGTTTTAAGATCATTCACTTACAAGTCAGAAAAGCCCTTAAAAACACTTCTGTGAAAAAATAACACTAGAGAAATAGAAGTAAAATAATAATTTTAGCCTCCTGTGTTCCTGGGAAAGTAAACGAAATCGTGGGCCTGGGTGAGTAAGACTATTGGCTTCTTTTCCAGAGGATCCACATTCTAATCCCAGAACTGATGTAGCCTGGTCCAATAAAAACCTATATCATTTCCTGGCATCTAAATGCATTGTATGTGATACAAACATATATATGCTGGCAAAAAATAGATACTCCTAAAATAGGGAAGTTAATAAATTAATAAAAAGAAGCCGTAAATAGGTTTGACACAGTTTAGTGTAGAAAAAAATAAAAAGTATATACTTTTGTTAAAACTATAATACTAAAAGATGTAAAATAAGGAAATATCTTAATGTAGTAAAATAGTGAATATATTTAATTTTAAAAAAGTTATTTGGGACATAATCTATGTGAAAAACAAGAAATTGCTGATGTAGTTAGCAAAATTACGATCTTCATTGACAACTAAAACAGAAAAACAAAAATGATAAACAGAAAGAAATATTTCAAGTCTTATGAATTTACATTGCCATCAGAATAAGGACTTGATCTGAGATTCATATAATGTTAAATCTGATTACTTTTGTTTTCTATAAATATAGTTGAAAGGTGTTGAAGTATGAAAACGTAAGAATCCCAGTTTATAACTCTGGAAGACATATCTAACAAAATCATAGGAGAGATTTTTCCTAACTTAAATAACATGTCTATAAAAGAACAAGAAGAAAGCAATTACTACCCCTAATTTCAAGCTATAATTTGAGCTCTACTAATAAAAACTGAATGGTACTGATGTAACAGCACCCAAACAGATCAATGGAATCAAATCAAAGACCCAAAGTAAAACCACATGTATTTTGTACATGAATTTTTAAAAAGAAATCAAAAACATACAAAGAAATAAAACGTATTCAACAAATGGTGATGATTCAAAGGGATGTTCCTATGTAGAGGTATTCAGGTAGATCCATATCTATTACTCTGCACAAAACTCAAGTACAACTCTGATAGAATACAAAGTGTCGAATACCCTTGAATACACCAAGAGAGCAGGCAGGAAGCTCAACAATTAATAAATGGAAACTCATGAACCTGAAATGCTTCTGTACAGCAACTGACACAGTCAATAGGACAAAATGGTACCCCAAAGAATGGGAAAATATTTCACTAACTCCAAATCTAACAATGGGCTAATATCCAAAATATGTAAAGAACTCGAGAAAGTAGATATCAACAAACTACATAACCCAGTTAAAAATGGATACAGGTCTAAACAGGGAATTCTCAACAGAATATCGCAAATTACCTAGAAATAAAGAAATGTTCAACATCCTTAGCCATCAAGTAAATGCAAATCAAAAGATGCTGAGATTTTATCTCACACGTTTCAGAATTAACTTCAAAATCACAAGAGAGAGCTCATACTGGAGTGGGGGTAGGGCAAGGGGAATACTTCCCCATTGCTGGTGGAAAAGCAAACTTATATAGCTGCCTTTGAAATCAGCAGGGAGGTTTGTCAGAATTGATCTACACCAAGACTGTGCTATGTCACTCCTGGGCACATACACAAAAGACACTTCATCCTATCGCATGGGCACTTCTTCAACTATGTTCATAGCAGCTTTATTCATAATAGCTAGAAACTGGAAGACCCGCCTACACAGGAAAGACATCAGCTCTTCCCAGCCCCAAACCCCAGCAAGTCTAGCTTCTGGGATCCCCTGCCCGACAACCATCCCCTTGATCTTCGGGGCCACTACTGGCATCCAGAAGACCCACCCACACAGGAAAGACATCAGCTCTTCCAAGTCCCAAACCCCAGTGAGCCCAGCTTCAGGTGAGATTGGGTCTCCGGCTGGGATCACCCCCCACTCCCATCCCTTGATCTTCCGGGCCACTCCTGGCATCCAGAAGACCCGCACACACAGGAAAGACATCAGCTCTTCCGAGCCCCAAACCCCAGTGAGTCCAGCTTCAGCGAGCCCAGCTTCAGGAAAGACATCAGCTCTTCCAAGCCCCAAACCCCAGCGAGTCCAGCTTCAGGAGGACATCAGCTCACCAAGCCCAAACCCCAGCTAGTCCACCTTCAGCTTCAGGAAGGAAGGAGACCAGTGGAG
The DNA here is from genome assembly GCF_017639785.1 of Mesocricetus auratus. Classification (NCBI taxonomy): domain Eukaryota; kingdom Metazoa; phylum Chordata; class Mammalia; order Rodentia; family Cricetidae; genus Mesocricetus; species Mesocricetus auratus. The sequence continues at coordinate 35,472,103 of NW_024429190.1, read as the reverse complement.
ACAGAAAGACCTCACCAGCATCCACTGGAAGAAGAGATGGGAAGAAGACAGAATAAGAGCTCACTCAGCAATAGAAAGACCAACATGACCCCACCAGAATCTACAGATCCAACACCAGCAAGACCTGAAAAGGACTACATAGATGAAGGAAAGGAGACAGACCTTAAAAATTATTTCATGAAGATGATGGAGACCCTCAAAGAAGAAACGAGGAAATCCCTTAAAGAAATTGAAGAAAAAGCAAACAAAAAATCCATGAAATGGGGGAAAAATTCAAGAAATAAACAAATCTCTCAAAGAATCTAAAGAGCACCAAGAAAAAACAACCAAAAAAATGAAGGAAACAACTCAAACAGTTGAAGGATTGAAAGCTGAAATAGAAACGATAAAGAAAACACAGAATGAAGGGATGCTGGAAATAGAAAAGCTGGGTAAACGATCAGGAACTACAGATGCAAGTATCACCAATAGAATACAAGAGATAGAAGAGAGAATCTCAGGTGTTGAAGACTCATTAGAGGATATAGAGTCGTCAACCAAAGAAAATCTCAAAACCAACAAACCCTTAACACAAAATATCCAGGAAATATGGGACACCGTGAAGAAGCCAAACCTGAGAATAATAGGTATAGAAGAAGGCGAAGAAATACAACTCAAAGGTACAGAAAACATATTCAACAAAATCATAGAAGAAAACTTCCCTAACCTAAAGAAAGATATGCCTATGAAAATACAAGAATCTTACAGAACACCAAATAGGCTGGACCAGAAAAAGAAGTCACCTCGCCATATAATAATCAAAACATCAAACCTACAGAGTAAAGAAAAAATATTAAGAGCAGCTAAAGAAAAAGGCCAAGTAACATACAAAGGCAGACCTATCCGAATTACACTTGACTTCTCAATCGAAACGAGGAAAACCAGAAGATCATGGCCAGATGTCCTACAAACGCTAAGGGAACAAGGATGCCAGCCCAGACTACTATATCCAGCAAAGCTCTCAATTAACATAGATGGAGAAAAAAATATTCCATGACAAAGCCAGATTTAAACAATACGTATCCATGAATCTAGCTCTACAGAAAGTGCTAGAAGGAAAACCTAGATCCAAGGAAGATAACTACATTCACAAAGACACAGGCAAGATATAATACCACTCTACAAAACACCAAAAGAAAAAGGCAGGAGAAACTACACAAAATAACTTCACTAACAATAAATCAAGCACAAACAAGAATCATCAATCAATGGTCATTAATATCCCTCAATGTCAACGGCCTCAACTTGCCTATAAATTGGCACAGACTAGCAGAATGGATACAAAGACAGAACCCTTCCTTCTGCTGCATACAAGAAACTCATCTCAACATCAAAGACACAAGTTACCTCAGAGTAAAGTGTTGGGAAAAGATCTTCAAATCAAATGGTCCCAAGAAACAAGCGGGTGTAGCAATCCTAATATCTAACAAACTAAACTTCAAATTAAAATCAATCAAAAGAGATGAAGAAGGACACTTCATATTCATCAAAGGAAAAGTACATCAAGTTGAAGTCTCAATTTTAAACATCTATGCCCCAAATACAAAGGAACCTACATTCGTGAAAGAAACACTACTAAAGCTCAAAATGCACATAAAATCTCACACACTGATAGTAGGAGACTTCAACACCCCGCTCTCATCACTAGACAGGACCTCCAGACAGAAACTTAACAAAGAAACACAAGAACTAATAGAAGTTATGACCCAACTGGGTTTAAGAGATATCTATAGAACATTCCACCCGAATACAAAGGGATATACCTTCTTCACGGCACCACATGGAATCTTCTCTAAAATTGACCACATAATAGGAAACATTGCTAATCTCCACAGATACAAAAAAATTGGAATAACCCCCTGTATCTTATCAGACCACCATGCATTAAAATTAGAATTCAACAATAACACAAATCGCAGAAACCCTACAAAGTCATGGAGATTAAACAATGCACAATTGCACCATCCCTGGGTAAAGGAAGAAATAAAAAAAGAAATTAAAGACTTCCTCGATTTCAATGAGAATGAAGACACAACATACACAAACTTATGGGACACTTTGAATGCAGTGCTGAGAGGAAAGTTTATAGCACTAAGTGCCCACATGAAAAAACTGGAGAACAGTCATACTAGAGAATTAATAGCACAGCTGAATGTTCTAGAACAAAAAGAAGCAAACTCCCCCAGGAGGAGCAGACGCCAGGAAATAATCAAATTGAGGGAGGAAATCAATCAAGTAGAAACCAGGAAAACACTGAGAAGAATCAATGAAGCAAAGAGTTAGTTCTTTGAGAAAATCAACAAAATAGACAAACCTCTGTCTAAACTAATGAAAAGACAGAGTGAGAGCATGCTGATTAACAAAATCAGGAATGAAAAAGGGGACATAACAACCGACTCTGAGGAAATCCAGAGAATCATCAGGGCATACTTTCAAAATCTGTACTCCACAAAATTTGAAAATATAAAGGAAATGGACAATTTTCTGGATAGATATCACTTGCCAAAACTAAATCAAGAGCAGATAAACAATCTAAACAGACCTATAACCCCTAATGAAATAGAAGCAGTCATCAAAAGTCTCCCAAACAAAAAAAAGCCCAGGCCCAGATGGCTTCAGTGCAGAATTCTACCAGAAATTCAAAGAAGAGCTAATTCCAATACTCCTCAAAGTATTCCACACAATAAAAGCAGGAGGCTCCCTGCCAAACTCTTTTTATGAGGCTACAATTACCTTGATACCCAAGACACACCAAGACACAACTAAGAATGAGAATTATAGACCAATTTCCCTCATGAACATCGATGCAAAAATACTCAATAAAATACTCACAAACCAGATTCAAGAAAACATCAGAAAAATTATCCACCATGATCAAGTAGGCTTCATCCCTGGAATGCAGGGATGGTTCAACATTAGAAAATCTATCAATGTAATCCACCATTTAAACAAACTGCTAAAGAAAAACCACATGATCATCTCACTAGGTGCTGAAAAAGCCTTTGACAAAATCCAGCACCCCTTCATGATAAAGGTCCTAGAGAGATCAGGGATAACAGGAACTTACCTCAATATAATAAAGCAATATACAGTAAACCAACAGGTAACATCAAACTAAATGGAGAGAAACTCAAAGCAATTCCTCTAAAATCAGGAACAAGACAAGGCTGTCCACTCTCTCCATATCTCTTCAATATTGTACTTGAAGTTCTAGCTACAACAATAAGACAACAAAAGGAGATAAAGGGGATACAAATAGGAAAAGAAGAAGTCAAACTTCCAGTATTTGCAGATGATAAGATTGTTTACATAAGTGACCCAAAAAACTCTGCAAGGTTACTCCTAGAGCTGATAAACACCTTCAGCAATGTGGCAGGATACAAGGTAAACTCAAAAAAATTAGTGGCCCTGTTATATACAGATGATGAAGTGACTGAGAAAGAAATCAGAGAAACATCACCCTTTACAATAGCCAAAAACAGCATCAAATATTTGGGGATAATGTTAACCAAGGAAGTGAAAGACCTGTATGTGAAGAACTTTGTGTCTTTAAAGAAAGAATCAAAGAAGATACCAGAAAGTGGAAAGATCTCCCATGCTCTTGGATTGGTAGGATCAACATAATAAAAATGTCAATCTTGCCAAAAGCAGTCTACAGATTCAATGCAATCCCTATCAAAATTCCATCACACTTCTTCAAGGACCTGGAAAAAACATTAATCAACTTTATATGGAAAAACAAACGGCCCAGGATAGCCAAAACAACCCTATACAATAAAGGAACTTCAGGAGGCATCACCATACCTCACTTCAACCTCTATTATAGAGCTATAGTCCTGAAAACAGCTTGGTATTGGCACAAAAATAGGCAGGTAGACCAATGGAACCGAATTGAAAACCCTATTTTTAACCCACACACCTATGAACACTTGATTTTTGACAAAGAAGCTAAAACTGTACAATGGAAAAAAGAAAGCATCTTGAACAAATGGTGCTGGCATAACTGGGTACTGGTACGCAGAAGACTGCAGATTTATTCATGTTTATCATCTTGTACAAAACTTAATTCCAAATGGATCAAAGATCTGAACATAAATCCAGCCACACTGAAACTTTTAGAAGACAAATTGGGAGATACTCTTCAACGAGTTGGTACAGGAGACCACTTCATAACATAACACCAGTGGTGCAAACACTGAGATCGACAATTAACAAATGGGACCTCCTGAAACTAAAAAGCTTCTGTAAGTCAAAGGACACAGTCAACAAGACAAAAAGGCAGTCCACAGAATGGGAAAAGATATTCACTAACCCTACATCGGTCAGAGGGCTAATCTCCAAAATTTACAAAGAACTCAAGAAGCAAGTCTCCAAAACACCAAAGGATCCAATTAAAAGGTGGGGTACAGATCTAAATAGAGAATTCTCAATAGAGGAGGCTAAAATGGCCAAGAGACACTTAAGAAAGTGCTCAACATCCTTAGCCATTCAGGGAAATGCAAATAAAAACAACTCTGAGATACCATCTTACTCCTGTCAGAATGGATAAAATCAAAAACACTGAAGACAATTTATGCTGGAGAGGATGTGGAGAGAGGGGAACTCTACTCCACTGCTGGTGGGAATGCCAACTCGTACAGCCTCTTTGGAAATCAGTGTGGAGATTCCTCAGGAAAATGGGAATTAATCTACCACAAGACCCATTAATTGCACTCTTGGGAATATATCCAAATGAGGCAAATTCATACAACAAGGGCATCTGCTCCACTATGTTCATAGCAGCATTATTTGTAATAGCCAGAACCTGGAAGCAACCTAGATGCCCCTCAACTGAAGAGTGGGTGGAGAAAATGTGGTACATTTACACAATGGAGTATTACTCAGCAGAGAAAAACAAAGGAATCTTAAAATTCGGAGGTAAATGGATGGCACTGGAGGAAGCCATCCTGAGTGAGGTAACCCAGTCCCAAAAAGACAAACATGGTATGTACTCACTCATATATGGTTTCTAGAGAGTCTGAGAAACATGAAAGAACCTAAAAGTTATGCATATATGCATAGTATCCAAGAGAAGAGCATTGCGACAAGATCCTCTGAATGGATGGGGAACACAGTGAGGGGTAAGTGGGAGTGGGAGCTGGGAAGAAGAGAGGGGGAGAAGAGAAAGAGAGAGTAGGTCATGGGGGAACAGGAAGTTGAGTGGGTGGAGGTAGAATAGGGGGAAGAGGGAATCATAGGTTAGAAGACGGATCAGGCACCAGAGTGACCACTAGTGATCTAAAGGGATAACACCAATTGGCAAGTTAAATAATAGTGGAGAGACCACCTCGAATGCCCATTCCTGATAATGAACTTGATGTCTCTAACCATCTGGGAGCGTTCATCCAGTTGCCGATGGAAGCAGAGGCAAACACACAGTTACACACTGAACTGAACCCAAGGAACCCAGTGGCAGAGAGAGAGGAGTGATGAGCAAATTGGCAAAGAATGGGCTGGCAAAACCAGCAGAGACAGCTGATCTGAACAGGGGAGAGCTCTTGGACCCCAGACTGACAGCAGGGAGGCTAACATGGGACTGATCTGAACCCCCCCAAATGTGAGTGTCATTGAGAAGGCCTATGGGGCCTTGAGCAGTGGATCAGTGTCTATCCCTGGAATACAAACAGTCATTGTGTGCCCATAGCACAAAGAGGGATGCTCTCTCAGCCTGGACTCTTAGGGGAATGCCTGGACCCCACCTGGAGTGCAATGACAGACTCTAGCTATCCCCTATGTGGAAGGAATTGGCAATAGGGTAGGAGGCTGGGGTGGGAAGGGGAGTGTGGAAGGAAGGGAGGGAGAGGATACTGGGATTGGCATGTAAAACGAGCTATTTAAAATTAAAATTAAAAAGTGATATAAAAATAGCTAGAAACTGGGAAAAACTAGATTTCCCTCATTTGAATAATAGATAAAGAAAATTTGGTACATTTATACAATGGAGTCTCACCCAGCTGTTGAGAACAATGACATAATAAAATTTGCAGTTACATGAATGGAACTAGAAAAGTCAATCATCCTGAGTGGAATCCAGAAGGACGAATACAAACAGTAGTGTGTATACACATACTCATGTTTAAGTGCATTTGTCTTTAATGTAGATTATTATTCCAAAGTCTAAAGACTCAGAGAGGCCTAGGAACAAGGAAGGGTTAATGGGGGTGGTGCAAGGATCTCTTGGAGGGAAAGTAGAATAGATTTCAGTGGGTGGACCAGGGGCAGTTAGGGTTGGGAACAGGAAAGGTCAAGTGGAAAGTAAGGGAGAAAGTACTAGGACAAATGACTGGAGCCGTTGGCAAGAAGTTGGGGAACAAGGTACAAATATAGTACCATGGAAACTGTGTAACCTATAAAAGGCACCTTAGAAAAGACTCCTGGTAATGGATGACATAGAGCCTGAACCAGTCTTATGTAACTAAACAAGACCTCATGCAGATGGACTGGACCACCAACTTAGTTACAAAACCTTCAGCCTACAGTTTGTCCTGCCTGCAGAGTGTTCTGGCACCAGAGCCTAGCAGAATCCTTATCAGAGAGACTTTACCCAGCAGCCAGTAGAAGCAGATGCAGAGTCCCACAGACAAACACTAGGCAGAGCTAAAGGAGGGGTAGGAAGGATCAGGGGGACCAGAGGGTTCAAGGACACTAGGAGGACAAGGTCCACAGAATCAATTGACTGGGATTCATGCAAGCTTGCAGGGTTTAGGGAGCTTTTAAAGATATGACTTAGGCCATCTGCATATCGGTTAAGGCTGAGTAGTTTGCAGTTATTGTAGGATTCCTAACAGTGGGAGCAGGGAGAGGGGAAGAGGGGTCTCTATTGTATCTGCTCCTAATGGGTTGCTAATCCACCCTTCATGTATGAGCCTGGTCTTATTGTACATTGTTGATGTCCCTGTGAGGCCTGCTGTTTCCTGAAGGGATGGAGTGGAGGCTTGGGACAGAGAAAGTGGGAGGAGAAATACAGTTGGGATGTAATATATGAGAGAAAAATAAAAATCAGACAAAAGCCGCATATAAAATACATAATAAAGAAAAATATTTCTGAATTAAAGGAGTCACTGTATTTTCAGGCAAGCATGTCATTTTCCTTACATGTCAATTAAATAAGAGGATCACATTCACATTGTGGTAGCTTTAGTAAAGTGCTTGACTTTTAAAGAAAAATGAAAAATCAAAAAATTGCAACCAATTCACAAGTGAATGAAAGATATTTCATTAAAATAATGTGAAAAATGAACTAAAGAACACTGTAGACTTTCCATAGAATCTACTTAATTTCCATGAAATATGCATATTTAAGTTATTACACATTTTTTGAAACAATCTTCCACTTGGTTCCTGTTGTAAATATAATCCTGACACCAAACATGATTAATAATGAAATCTTTGAACCTAATCTGACTGGAGTCAATCGACTCCATTTCTTATTGTTCTGCGACATTAGAAAAGCCATTTTTCTTTGTTTTCATTCTGCACCATATTTTATTTTACCTTGAGCCACCACAACACACACACACACACACACACACACACACACACACACACACACACACACACACACAAAGAAGTGGGTGTTCTAAAACACAAATGTGTTTCTCACATTACTGGAGGCTGGATGCCTGAGAGCAGGTACCAATATTCTAGGATTCTAGTGAAGTTGTAACACAAATAATAAAACCTCAGAGACAGATATTGGGGTTCAAGCTGAAGTTCAGAGAAGCAAAGCAGCCATTCAGTAGATAGTTCTCACCCCTACCAAAGCTCAGACCAAAGGGATGATCTGCTGAATCTCACATTGCTTCTCCTGACTACTCTCCACCAAGCCTCAGAATCCTAGACTGCCCTCTGAGACTGCACTGAGCTCCTTATATACAATTTAATGCTGGGATTAAAGGCATGAGCTCTTTTTCTTATACTGATTCACTGTTATGCAGACCTTTGGTGGCCTTTAACTCGCAGAGATCTATCTGCCTCTGTCTCCTGACTCCTTGGAATAAAGGTGTGTGTCACTACTGTCAAATTCTCTGGCTTTGGCTAGCATTGCATTGCGGTCTTCAGTGACTTCATTAGATCATAAACAATACATCACCACACAAATCCTCTCTGTGGACAAGAGCTGACATCCTTCTTGTTTTGTCTTCCCATGAAATATCGGATAATGATCTCTTGATGAGTATTCCAACCTCATGATTTCAACTAAATACCATCACATTATGATTGAAGGTGTCGACCTATAAAATCTTCAAGAACACAATTCAATTCACAGACCCTATCTTAGCCCTCAAATCACCTTTGGCTTTGAAACAACATTAGCTTGTTTACCTATTATGTAAACAAGTTCAGCTGAACTCAAAGACATTGTTCTCCTGGAAGGTAGTGGAACTCAGAGCTTGGTTAATTATGCACCATGGGTGAAAAAACAAACTGTGAATCTAACAAAATGAATCATTGCTGTTCTTAATACACTTAATATTTTAACTGTTATCAAAACATTCATGATCTTGATATTATTTCGATTCAGATATTCAATGAAATGTGAGGCAAATAGTGTGGTCAGAAGATCTGCCTCCAGAAAGGATGAGGTAGATTTCCCTGAATATAAAAATCTGTGGCACACATATTCACTCTGCTCCATGATGGAAGCACAGCCACTGACACAAGGTAAATTACTGACAAAGATAATAGAATATTTTTGTCATTTTATTGTTCTTTTTCCTAACTTTCAAAATTGTAACACACAAACATTTTAATGTGGCCAGCATGACACTGATCCAGACACACTGAACATGGTTATCAGTGAGGAGGCCTGGACAATCTATGGGGCTTGGGCAATAGATGAGTATTTATCCCTGGCATACAAATGGAATTTGAGGTGTCAAAAGCTTGCTGCATTCTTTTTTCTTATTATTCTCTTAAGTTACATTTTACATTCCAACCATATTTCTGCACCCCACTCTTCCTCCTTCCTCCCAGATCTCCTTCCCTAGCCCACCCCCAGTCCACTTCTCCTCACATATAAGGATTCCCATGAAAAGTCATCAAAGTCGGCCACAATAGATTGGAGTAGGACCAAGCCCTTCTCCCATGCATTGAACAATGGAATCAAATCAAAGACACTGATATCAATCCCACAGTGAGGGATGCTCTCTCAGCATGGAATCTTGGGAAAGGGGCTAGACCCTGCCCTAAAGGAAATGACAGACTCTGGATATCCCCATGGAGGGCCTCATCCTCACTGGGGAATGGAATGAGGATTTGGTGGGGGTTTGAGGGGCTCAGGTGAGGGGCAGATGTGGAGGGGAGGGAGAGGGAGCTGGGATTCACAGGTGAAGCAAGCTTGTTGCTAATTTAAATAAGAATTATTGAAAAAAGAAAACATCTCAGTTATTTCAATAGTAAATACTAAATTGTACAATATTTAATATCATTAAATTGATTTAAATGAAAACAATATCGAAATATTGTTTTTGCTACCTAGATAGCTTTCATTAAAGCAAAAAGGTAATGCTTATTAATTAGAGTATGTAAACAACTGAACAGGTTTCAAGGACAAAGGACAAATTGTTTTCTCATTTGGATCTATTAAGGCAAGTCAGCTCATGACATAGAGTATCATATCAACAACCGAAGATCAAATTCTATACAGTATTATGTAATGTCTATTTTTAAGCCACAGCAAATATGTTTTAAAACCATGCAAAATAGAAGACTAATACAAACATATTCTTGCAAATAAAATTTTAAGAACTGTGTTGTGCCTATCCTGTAATACTTTTAGACATAAAACACAAAAGAAAATAAAATTGACTCTAAAGCATGTGAATATCTTAACTTTTACATAGTTTCATTAATAGCATGTGTTACAAACTATTTCTCAAAAAAGATAGGATAGAATTGATCCATATCCCCTGAACATGGGTGTCAGTTGAGGCCTGGGCAATCTATGGGGCCTTTGGTAGTAGAGCAGTGTTTATTGCTAGTATACTATTGAACTTTGGGAGCCCGTTTCATATAGAGGGATACTCTCTCAGCCTAGACACATGAGGAGGGCCTTGGCCCTGCTCCAAATGATATGACAGACTTTGAAGATTCCTCCATAGAAGGCATCACCCTCCCTAGGGTGCAGAAAGGAATAGGATAGGGGATAGGTGGGGGGCAGGTGAGGAGGGGAGGGAGCCGGAACTCGGATTGACATGTAATACAAGCTCATTTCTAATTTAAATAAATAAAACAAAAAAGTTTGCAAAATAAGATAGAGTTGCTGGTTGATAGTTGTTGCTTATTCACATTAAATATTCAAGATGAAATAATTTGCCAAATAATCTAAAATCTTTTATTTTACTATGAACATTTTGAGTGGTAGAAAACCACGTCAAATCACAGAATTTGAGAAACAGGGGCAAGGGGATTACCCTGAGTTTGTGAACAGTATAAACTAAATTGATGTTTCTATGCCAAACTATCAAAAGAGAGATATCTTGTCTAAATGAACAATAACAAAAAACAACTCATTAAATAAACAGCAAAAAGCTAACAATTTCAAAGTGAAGATACTAGCTTATTTCTGTACATAAGACCAACAAATATCACTTCATAGAATATTGCTATTCTAAATACCTAATATCATAATATGTAATACCATTCTAAGCATTTGGAGATCTTTATTATATTTAACCATCAACATTCTCATTTCATCTTTCTCTTTTCAGAACTAGTTTTGTCAGCTCTAATGGACTATGTTGGAGTTTGATTTCCAAGGAAAAACAAAGAGAGAATGTAATCATTTTTTCAGGAATCAGTATCAGCCAAGACCCAAGGCCATATGGTAGTTGTCCTTTGATAATTTTGCTCAGTGCAATCCCTGCTTCAGCCAAAAGGGCACATGGCCCAGCATCTTTAAATTTGCTGATGACTCCATATTTTTCTTTCTCCATGTTACAGTGTCTGGATTATTGCTCCATCACAGAGAGATCAGAAAAACTGCTTTTGTCTGAACTCCCCCTTTTAAAGTAGTTAGCCAACTGTCCTAGATCGCCAGTGTAAGTATTTTAATGTACAAGCCATGAATGAGGAAAAAAAAGTAATCTTAAAGTCAAAATTGGGGAAAAAATCAGAACTTTAAGATAAAAGTCAGGTTATACAGCCACCAGAAAACATGACCACTAGGTTACACATTTAGTAAGGTCAAAGGATGTTAGGCTTTATATATTAAGAAGAAAATTTACATATTAACAATAAAATTTCCAAAATTGGCTAAGTGTGCATGAGTCCTAGTATCTTTCCTAATTGGGTGAAATTTTGCTGTAGTATTATGCTGCTTGCCTTGATGGTTTACAGTTATTTGCTTGCATGCTGGTTAAGGATCTTTGTTCTTATCTAATTATATTCATAGATTATATCATAATTTAAAAAGTAGATCTCAGACACAGACATTCACAGGAGAGGAACTATTTTTTATTCTGTTATTTAATATTAATTGTTTTTAATAGCTGAATAAACCTAAGAGAAGGAAATTGTGAATATTTGTGCATGTTTCATGTACACACATACATATCTAGATCTATATATATAATTCTGTGCTAATTACAACAAAATTTTCTATTCCTTAAAAAAATGCCAGAAATACCATATTCATTCAGGGTTCTAGGATGCTTACTCTTACAGAAGAGACTGAACTATTTCGATTTACAAACTTATTTATTTACTATTGAAAATAGACTTTATACAATATATTCTCATTATTTTCCCTCTACTCCTTTATACTCCTCCTTAATTCCTCACCTATCCATATCTAAGCACTCTCTGACTCCAGTTAGAAAACATACATAAATGTAATAATATAATAAAATCCAACAAATCAGAATATGACTGAACAACCAAACCAAAAAAAAAAGAATAGAATTCATAAGATCAAGGATAGACACAAAAGTCCATTGGATTCTTATTGGAAATATGGTAGGAATAGATAGTTTTTATGATTGTCAATTGAAGAAGTGATAAAATATCTGAAGTTCCATAGATTCAAGGAAAGTGGTTTTCTAATTGAATATAGGGTGATTACATGAAAAGGCGTGAACAAAATTAATCTAAAAATGATGTTGAATACAACCTTACACACAAAGAGGAGTATCTACATCTGACAGCATATATAATTCAGTTCTACCACCACTTCCAAATACAATGAAAAACAAGAACCAACAAATTTGGGCCCAATTCACCTTGTATATAGATTATTCCTTACTACAGAACTCAAAAATAAGGGAGGCTTTATTATCTCAAGAACAGTGCCCATCAGAAAGTAGTTGTCTAAGTGAGTTCTTTTGATAATTTTAACTTGAGGCTGAGAATACAGCAATGGTCTAGTAAGTCTCTGAAGCATTTTCACTGTCCAGTAGTTTTCTTCCCGAGTTAGCTTACATTCTCTGTCATATTCACATATACATGGAAATATAACTATGACTGTAGTTCTATATACTATAGTGCCTATATGCTATTAAGGATCTTGAATAATTCTTTAGGTCAGATTATCTACCCATAATACTGTAAGACTCTAAAATTAACACTCTTTATGTACAAATTTTAAAAATTACAAATTTTGTTTACTATTTTAGGTACCAGGGATAAACTGTGTGTACGTATGAATAAAGATGTGGTTTGTCTTGTACATTGTGCTTCAGGAAATATTCATCCTGTGATCAGAGATGGGGTCTCACACTGGCCCTCTTGGCCACATAGATGGCTACAGAATGTTAGGAAATCACACACACACACACACACACACACACATACCCAGCATTGAAACCACAAATGCATGTCCCCATAGTTGACATTTTCATTTTATGAGGTGCTCAAGGTCAAACTCATGGCCTAATGCTTGTGTAGCAAGCACTTTACAAACTAGACTCTTTCATCAGATCATGCTCTTAATTTCTTGTGTGCTACATGCATAAACAACTACAACAATGATGCATCCAATAAATAGTACTTACATAAATCTTCAAAAATGTTCATGGTATTTATTTTCATTTTATGTTCAAAACATTCCAATTAATATTTGCTAAAATCACCACATGGAAGATAATTTAATTTAGGACTTGACCCTAGGTTCTTACTTCTTGTGCCCAAATGATATATTTGTCTCTACCAAATGTTGAGTAGCTTTCCCAGTAAAAATATTAGTTTCTAAAACATCAGAAAGTGAGTTTTAAAAGTAATTCTGACTGCTCTTAAAATTCTTTTATTCAAGACATGACACTGACTACCCCTAAGTATTTTATAGTTTTGGTTGTGTGCCTAGCCTTTAATGGCTGAGTAATCTTCCAAACCCTACCCCAAAGTATTTTAAGATGCAAATAAGTCATTTTTATGAAGTGTGTTTTCCAGCTACTAAGTATTTCATTACTAGAGTCATTTATAGTCGTTGTCAATTAAATGTGTAATATACAAACAGGAACATAGTCTCTAAATATTTCATTACTTTATGTAGTTTTCTTCCTTCATTTTTTGTCCTGTCATTGTGTTCAAGAGATTATCTGCATCTAGTTAATATGTGTGATGGAAGTAACATCATATACTTTGTGTTACTTTGTATGTCTTCTTAAATCTATATTCACTTTCATTTATGTTGGTAACTATATACCTAATTATAGTAGTAGTATTCACATTAAATACTATTTTATCCCCTTGCTTTTTCTGCATTTTTATTAATTTGTTTTTGACAGTTTCATACATGTATGACAATATAGTTGGTAAACATCTATGAAATCACTTTGACATGAAATCATACTTATTTGACTGCTATACAGTAAGCATAACTATTTAAAACGTAAAACTAAATAAATTATATTTTTCCCTCAAAACAAATAAAAAAATAAGTGAAATCCAAGAAATTTCTGTAGGCTTGTAGGAAACTGTCTTTATCATGTAGGCCACTGAGAAAGGAGGTTTAGGATTTACCCTGGATGAATAAGTGTCATTCACTGAGAAGACTAGCAAAGCCGTCCTCGACAAGAACAAAGCAAAATAAGAAGAAAGCCTTTTATATTCCAGCCAACATTCTCTAATAGAGAATATTTGTTATGGTATTACGGAACAAGCAAATAATCTAATTCAATTTCCCAATAATGTAACATACATTGCTATCTTGGGTGTTTGTTAATTCAATTTATTATAAATGTTCTGTGCAAGTCAGGGATGACTGTCATTACAAAGAGATAAAGAAATGCCCAGGACAACAATGTACAGAAGGAAAATGATGCAGATCAATGTAAGCTATCAGGTAGTTCCCAAATTCCTGAGTGAACATGAAGAATTCACACAGATACCAAAACGCCCAGGAAGAAAACAAGGAGCTGTAATACTAGGTTAGTTCTAGAGTCAAGCTCTGATAATATCTGGTTGCTTACAAAATAAATTACATTATGTGATGGTCATCCTGACCCATCATCGTGCTCCAAGCAATGCAAAAAGCATACTAATGAAGTAGCTCAGATGTAAGATATTAATCCAGCATGGGGAGAACTACTCCCAATCATCAAGGTTCCTAAGTAGCTACTAAAGGAAATTTATTTTAACTTCCAGAAGATTCAGTCATGTTCTCAGACACATTTAATTAGTATAAGAATAACACAAACCTTTCAAATCATTCCTAAAATACTCTATGTTTGGATATCTTGTGGGAAACAAAAACAGATAACTGTGATTTAGATTGAGTGTATTCTAGCTTTCAAGACAGTTTTAAGGATTAAGTTTGATCTAGCTTTCCACATTAATACTCATTTCTCTAAATGTGTAGTTAGATTCTTAGTAACTTGTCTCTCTGAAACAACAGTCTGCAATAATGTGCCACCTTAACATCTCCATTTCAAATCATCCATTTATGACTTTCATTGAGTGAAGACAATAAAATGTCTCCTGGAACAAGGAGCCGGGAAATGGAGACTGAAGGTTTCTAACTCTTGAGATTCAAAGAATAAGTTTGAGTTCTGGAACATGCTTGCCGTTAATTTAAAAGCATGGATGCATGTGCTCAATTTAGTTATAACAAAGTATAAATAAAGCACTGATTTTCTGTTACCTTCAGCTAAGTAGAATTGCCTTTTAAAAGGCAAATGTGTACTTCAAAATCATGAAATTAATTGGTTTCTTCTTTAGAAGTATAGTGGTTTTTATTATACATTATCTGCTTTTTTTTCCTGTGCAGTCAAGAAGATTTTGTTTGCCAGAAATCTAATATTGTCTATGAGGACATTCATTGAACTCAGAAATTCTTTTGGGTTTAGTTCATTTGCTTGCAAGTTTTTATTTTTTGTTTTTTGTTTTTTTTGGGGTGGTTATGTTTGGTTTGGCTTTTGTTTTTTTTTGTTTGTTTTTTTTCTTTTTTTATCATTTTTTATTTTAATTTTAAATAGCTTGTTCTCAGTCATAATTTTGCTTTATTTTAGAAACAATCTTATTTTACATATGAATCCCCCCATTCTCTTATCTCCCATCCTCCCATGACTCCACAAAGATAGTGAGGCCTTCCATGGGGGATCACCAAAGTCTGTGACATCATTTCAGTCAGGGAGGGCATTCATAATTATATTTCGTTTTTGTTTTTGTTTTTTCCTGACATGATTTCTCGGTGTAGTTTTGGAGCCTATCCCAGCACTCACTCTGTATACCAGGCTGACTTTAACTCGCAGAGATCTGCCTGCCTCTGCTCCCTGAGTTCTGGGATTAAAGACATGTGCCACCAATGCCCAGCATTCATTCAAAAATTTTTAAGTTATTCTTACATGACTGGTTATCTTAGTGCCATTCTGCATCTCTATCACAGCTGAATATAGAGCTACTCTTATGGAAAATTACATGTGATATTTAAAGTCATATGTAAGAAAATCATAATATTTAAATACTATTGCATTTTATTACACCTAAATTTAAAATTTTAGTAGATTAATGATGATTAAGTTCATGTCATATAGTTTAGTATTTACCAATAGTTCCAGAAAAAAATTACAGCATTGAAACAGAACTTGATTATTATTCTAGATATCAGCACATTGAAAGTGAAATACAATTTTTAAATAAAATAATTTGGAGTTGCAGAGGTTAAAAAAAGAAATGTTATAAAATCACCTGTATAATTATTTTATTTATCTTTTAAAGCTCATCTCTAGTTTTTACATTGAAATGAGTAGACAGGTTCTCTGTTTCATTTTCAGTACTGTTTATATATAATATTTATACATGTGTTCAAAATCATTCCTACCCACAGAAATGAAGGTTTAGAGGTATATGTGTATCTTTCATAATGCTTTAATATATGAAGATACCTTGCTTTTTCAGAACAATTTACATTTCTCTATCTGTTTTGACATATCTTGAGTGACCAAAATGTGCATGATATATAAAATTTTAAAATAAAAAATCATATGATAGCATGTTCATATCCTCTAGGATTACACGTTATATAAGTGAGTAGATCAAGTCAGAGTTAATCATAAATGAATATAAATCTCTTATATATTCTAACTTACATATATAGAATTATTTATTTTTTTGGTGTTTAGAGATAGTAGCCTAGGTTGGATCTGAACTCAGACTGCAAGAATGTACCACCTCACCTTATTTAGATTATGTATATTAACACTTCTGAAATTTAATTGAATTTAAAACTTTTGTTCTATTTTTACAGATTTTGAAATGTTGCCATTAATCACAGTCATTGCCTCTTTCTTTTCTTTTTTTTTTCTCCATAACAGGTATTCCAACTGAAGCATTGCTGTTGTTAACTGTAACTAGAATTTCCAAATTCAAAATGCCGCTCAGATAAGTTATCAAAATAAGATAAAATCATTTATTTTTGTACATTATCATTCCTAAGAACTGTTACTAATCTTAGATGGAATCATCTGTTTGAGGATACTCCACTAAGGTGGAACATGTAATAATTACAAATATTATTGAACTAATTGGTCAACACATGGCCAGCATGTAGGTAGATAAGTTAAAACCTCATTTCTATATGTGCAAATCAAACAATGATGTAAATTTTAGAGATTATTTAAAGATTCTGTGTCATGGCAGATGCAATCTCACATGGTCCAGATAAAATAGTTAATTCTTGCAAAAGGCTCCTGATATTGTGCACATGTGACCCTTACTGGCTAAAAATAAAATGTAATTTCCTTAAATCTGGATCAATATTCTAAGGAGTCAGCATGAATAAAATACTTTTTCAAAGTATGTTCTTCATACTTGAAAGGTATATTGCCTCTCCTGAGGCTTAAAAGGAACCAATAAACCAGGGGAAAGGCTATTTCTCCAGGAATTTCTCCCAGAAGAGTTGGCTAAGCAAGAGACCATTTTGTACATCAAAACTTTTCACAAACACTCATTCTATAAATACAAATGCCACATTAGGTTTTCATGCAAAGTTTAAATCTAAATATTTATTATCACTACTGCCTTAAAATGCTAATACAGTAATTCACAAATTTGTCCCACTTTGAAAGTACACTATGTTGAAGACACACAGTTAATGATTAATTTTTAAGTAATTAATGCTCTGATTAACAGTGTGGAATAACTCCTTTTTCTCCATGTTCTTATCAGTATTCATTATCTCCTGTTCCTTCAATAAGAAACGCTATGTTAGCAATGGGATTACCATGGTTTTCATTTTTATGGTAATTTGTAAATTTTAACATATTTTCATATACTAGCAGCCATATTTTGTGTTTATTTGGATAAATATTGACATAAATTACATCTTTACATTATTGGTGGCAGTATTTATATCATACCAAAATGCATCGAATTCATTACTAATACATTTAAATGATTTAATTTATAAATTATAATTAGAAAGAACATATACACACGCATATACACACACATCTAAATATACATATATGGATCCATATGCTATTAAGTTATGTATAGTCATTTTGGGAATCACTGTATATTATTTCACTGTTAGCCTTTATAAATCAATTTTTATATAATAACACTTTTAAAATAAAGAGATAATATAACATGAATACATATAATATGTCTAAAGTAAACTCATCTAGAATTCCTTAAATGATGAAGGAACTGCACATAAGTATTTTTATATCAGTGATTTGTTCCAAATACAACAAATTTTTGAAATACATATAAAGTCTTAAATGACAATCTGCTTTTTCTTGGAAAGTCAGAGGCTGCACTTTAAACTCTACCTAAAATTAAATGCAGTCTGACATACTGTTATAAATAATAAAAAATTACTTTGATTATAAGTTTTCATATATGTGAGATCAAAAGGTTAAATATGTGATATGTATTCTCTGTTTTCCTAATATGTCAGGACTTAGTAAATAAAATCATGTAACTCATTTATGTTCTACTTAACGTGTTTAATTTTTACTTGTTTTTTAAGATATAACTATTGCTACAATTACTAAATTTATGCTGCTCTTAATTTAAACTCCTTAATTTATGCATCTTCTGGACAGCAACAGAATTAAGTATAAGCATCAATAATGTGATATAAGACCTAACCAAGGCAATATTATAAATCATCATATTATTTAATTTTCTCTAATTCATAAAGGAAAATAATTTCAACTATAAAATTGTCATCTTTGAAAAATCTGAAATGCAGTGTTTTCTTTTCTACCATTCTTTTCTTTCTGTATGCTTTGACATGTTAAAACCTTCTGTATGCATAAACACTGTGTTTCAAAAAGAAAATGTTGTTAAAATGGAAATATAAAGGATGGATCAGGTCTAGATAGAAATTCATATATATACTATTAAAGGACATTCTGCAGCTATATATATATATATATGTATATATTAAATAAGCAATACTAAAAGTAGTATCTACTACACATACTTCTGTATTAGTTTCATTGAATTTCCAATTTGGTGTACCTTTCAGGGTTGAGAAGTCCAGTTTCCACCTGACCTGCACTGTAACATAAGATATTCTTGAAATATTTGCTCATGTTACATCCTGGCTACCCCAATATTTGCTCAGAACTGAAGAATCCTGAGAGCTTTTGTGTAAATTTAAGAGAGTTCAATACCATTTCTGTTCACTGCAAATTAATAGAGCTTTGCTTTAATTGCAATAAACTTTTTGACCACCATTGAGGAAAAATCCTGTGGGTTTGTTGTTGTTTTTTTTTTGTTTGTTTTTTTAAGAAACATTTAGTGGATGAAATAGTGTTTTTGCTTGTATTGTGCTTGTGTATATTTTTATCTCATGTTAAATATATTATTTGGTAATTCCATACACACATTGCACATTATGATTCTTATTATCAACATCCTTTCTTGCATTCTTCCCACTACTATGATCCTGTACCTCCTTCCAATCATTGTTGTCCTATATTCATTTCTTTTTGCTGTATTTTGTGAACCTTTGATTTTAACCAACAACAATAAAAGTTGTACACAGTTTGTTCAAAAGGATATACACTACTAAAAATTTATGTACTCCTCCATAAAATTGTGTCAATAGCACACACTTCATCAAGGAGGGTTAGAGCCCAATAAAACCCTTCCTGGTAAATGGTTGATGGTACATAGGTCCAGTCTTTTACAAGCACATTGCAAGTATCCATTGCTTTTGTGAGTTCATGATGTATTTGAAGGACTAATGGTGAATATGATGAACTACGATAAACTATGCCGAGAATAGTAACCCTCTCTGAAGGAATGACCTCACCTCATTCAATGCTTTCTGGTTTGAGTCCAAATTCCATCAATTGATAAGCAATATTAACTTTTAGAAATTTCATGAGTAAATTTGACTAGATTAAATCTATCAAATAATCACTCTATAATGTGAACATATAAATGTAAATAATTTTATAAATGAGTTAAAAACTGTTTCTAAACAAGTATATGGCTACATGGAGGCTAAATATAATTTTATTTATTCTTTCAATGTTTTTTCAATAATTAAAAATTTTAACAATGCATGAAGTCTGCTATAAAATAAGATGCAAGATTTCTAAAACCAGGCTGGGCCGTGGTGCTGCACACCTCTAATCCCAGCACTCGGGAGACAGAGGTAGGTAGTTCTCTGTGAGTTCTAGACCAGCCTGGACTAAAGAATGAGTTTCAAGATACCCTCCAAAGTCACAGAGAAACCCTGTCTCGAAAAACCAAAAAAAAAAGAATATTTCTAAAACATTTTGAAAAATTTGTAAGCTATGTGATTTTGGACAAGCTGGCCACTCTCAGATTGGTATTATATATCATAAGTATACACGTAAAATTTTGTAAGTCTTCAAATTTGAGAATATTAATCTTCACTGAACCTTAAGTTTCATGCCTGTTAATCACAACTAGGTGAAAGGTGAACTAGAAGGAAAAAACATTCAAGGCTGCTTTGTGGTACAATGGTTTCAAAGCCAGTGTCCACAACATGTAATGCTTATCCAAAACTGATTTTGTGACCAAGAACCTGAGATTACATAGCCCAGAATCTGGATTAAAACCAAATAATACTGCTCTAAAATAAAAATAAAACCTAGCAATAAAATGTTTCCTGATGGAGGAAGTTGTTCTGTGTATATGTCAATAAAGCACTGTTGGCAAATAGGGAATGAAAATAGGTGGGACTAGGAGTCCAGGAGGATTCTGGGAAATGTAGTGATGAGAGTGGTAGCCATGTGATCTCCCGGTTGCAATGGCCACTCAGAAGTGCGTCTTCAAAACAATAAGTCCTTATGAAATATATATTATTCATTATGGGTTAATAATTAAGTCAGAGCTAGCTGATAAGAAACCAAACAAATGGAAACTAGCTTCATAATTAGTATGGTGTCTTGTGTGTTATTTGGGGGCTGAAAGCGGCAACAGGACCCAGGCAGCAAGCAGGAAGACTAAATGTTACAGTCTCCTAAAGATGTTCTGCCATATTCATAGATCAGAGCCTTATCCAGACATCATGTAATATTTTTTTTCCTGCAGCTAATGGCAACAAATAGAGAGGCCTACAGTCAGACAATATCCACTGGATTACAGATTTTGGAACACTCATCCTTACACTGGATGTCTCCATAAATATCTTTCCTCAGGACTCACGAAAGCCTGTAGAAGAATAGACACATGGAGAGTAAGACACAGAGTAAATAGAAAACAAGAAAACAAGGTTATCTAAATCATCAGAAATTCACTTATGATCTCACGGAGACTGATTAGGCATGTTCAGGGCCTCTGAAAATGTGCACCAGAGAGGGGCCAAGAGCTCAAAGGAGAAGGAAACACATGCCCCATCCCTATCATAGGAACTATCTCTGACTGATAACCACATTCAAATGAAAGTTAGGATTTCTTGAATGAAGCCATCGGGAAACAAAATAAACTTTAGGGAAGGCTGCATTATGAGAAGTAGATGGTGAAAATATAATGAACTCAGTGGCATTTTGGGGGGTTCCTTGTTTCATAATGTCATGTTAGGGCTTATCCTTATTTATTTTTAATACTATTTTATTTTTATTTTATGTCATATATGTGTAAATTTATTTCATATGTGTGTGAATTTATGTAGTGATATATTATTTATGATTTATCAAAACTTGCCTTATGATTCAGAATGCAAATCAGTCACAAGCCATAGACACCAAGCACATACCTTTAATCTTAGAAGTCAGAAGCTAGGAGGTGGTGGTACACATCTTTAATCCTAGGACTCAGAATTAAGAGGGAGATGAGATGGACCTTTGTGTGTCCTAGGCCAACTAGATCTACACAACAGTGAATAAGTCTAAAAGATAATTGCAGCTCACACTTTAATCCCATCATTAGAGAAGTATATAAAATAGAAACAAGGTCTTTGGTATTCAGTTTGAGGCAGTTACTCTCCAGCCACACCAAGGAGAGGGTACAGTCTGAGGCTCAGTGAGAGCTTGTGGAGACAGGATCAGCCTTTTAGCCTGAAGTAGAGATAAGAAGCTAGTGGCCAGATGCTTTGTTTTTCTTATATTCAGTTTAAAGTTTGAATCCAATATCAGTCTCTGGGGCATTTTATTAATTTGTATTACAAATTCATTTCATGTTTGTGTGTGTGTGTGTGTGTATGTGTGTGTGTGTGTGTGTGTGTGTGTGTGTCTACAGTATGTATTATGAAATCCATTTTAATGTTGTTACAAGATTTCTGAGTGGGCAAACGAATGGATCTCTGTTTCTTATAGGTTTTCTTGATCTCTTGATTTCTGTTTCCTCATTTTTCCCTATTCCAATGTTCTAGTTTTCTTTTATTACCTTATTTTATTTTATTGTATAATAATTCCTTAAAAGGCTGTTTCTTAATGAGAGGCAGGAAGTGGTTGGGTCCAGATGATAGATGAAGTGTGGAGCAACTGGCAGGAATACAGAGAGGGGACAATATAATGTAAAAAAAATATATCTTTAAAAAATGAAAAAAAAGTTAAAGTCAGTCTGAGTAACTCAGAGAAGCCTTGTTTCAAAATTTTAAATTTTTAGCAATACAATCTACCTTATAATTTTTAAGCATGAAACATATTATGACAGAACATGTTGGCTATAAGTCTGATTTATTAATGGTATTTTGAAAATTAATTTACTAAATAAAACAAACATTATTTAATTTTAATGAGAAAATTTGCCTAGGAATTCAAATGCAAATAATTAATTTCCAAAAGATTGTGAGTTGGGATTTGTTAATTGCTGGATTTCTAGTAACTAAAGCAGAGTTTTTTAATTCTTACCTATATTGAAACCTTGATAGACTGATGAATCTATGATTATTCCGAGGCAAAAATAAACAAATACCTTAACACAAATATTTTTTAAGAAGTGATGATTAATTATATTATTGATTTGGATAATTTATACAGAGATCAATATAACTGCAATTGTGTTTTATGCATGCTTGAGGAATTTATAGAGCACAGATACCACTTACATTCCCGTCTGGTCCTCTTTTTATGTCTTTATAGATTTATTTTGATATGAAGAAGACACAGGTCTATTAATCATTCAAAAGGAAAGGATTAAAACTGTGTTTAATTTATTGACTAAATCCTCATTAATGAATATTTTATAAATTTACATTAAAATATTGTATCTGAATACGGTGTCTTCTGGTATTTATTAGAGAAGAGAGGCAACTCAATTTTAATTTCTTCTTTCTTTCAGTAAAACATTTAATTAGACAACCATAGAATCTATCTTGGGAATACACTTATACATTGAACTTAACTAGATAAATGATAGATAGATAGACAGATAGATAGATAGGTAGATTCTACATTGTTATCTTATGCAAAAATTATTTTCTCATGATCACAGTCATGTATGCAAGCTTCACCCATTAAACAAAACGCAAGTTTATCCTTAATAACTGTGCTTACATCTTAATTTTAACCACAGTTGTAGAATCTTTTAAGCACAATTGATTGAAATGATTGCTTAGATATATGCAAATGTACATCGTAGCAGTTTGTCTGAAAAAGTAGTCACTTCTAGGAAGCTGAAATTACTGCCACAGGGAGAGAGAGCGAGAGCGAGCGAGCGAGCAAGCGAGAGAGAGAGTGAGAGAGAGAGAGAGAGAGACAGAGACAGAGACAGAGACAGACAGAGACAGAGACACAGAGAGAGAGAGAGAAAGAGAGAGAGAGCCTACCCAAAATGTACAGAATGCCGCCAATGACATAAGATGGGTTCTAATGTTTAACTTCTCAATAAATAAGTTATGAATCCATGAATAGATCTATTCATCTATGAGTTCAGAGCACTAATAATCCAATCACATCTCAAAGCCATGAATTTATAGATAGTTCTTAAGATTCAAGCCTTAACATTATCCAAACATAATATAAATTTTAAAGAAAATATGAAATTTATTTCATATTACAAATGCATGTATATTTCCTCATGATAGTAATATTTATTTACAGAATTCAGTGAAATATTTGGTTCTTTCAAAACTGTAGTCATATATGACTAGTCTTCATGTATAATAGATTTTATTTTACTATGATAAATTTAGTTTCATAATAAAGTAGTTTTGCTCAGGTGTTCCTTGAGTATAAATAAGTTGCATATCTTAAACTCTTATGATGATATTAAGTTACTAAGTTCTACCACATATGACCAGTGTGAATCTCTCAAAACAAATTAATTTCTCTTTCATTTATAGAAATCCCAGATGAGAATTCCAAGTTCCTGGGGGATTGCATGTCAAAATAAATAAAAAAGTAAACAGGGGATCTTGCAGAACTGACTAAGTACAATGATCAGGAAGAAAGGTAGAATGTTGTTATCAACAATGTGATTTCATTTACTATATTATTGAACACATTTGGCAACAAAAGAAGTAGACTACACATATAGCCTGAAAATAAAGAAAAAAATTCTAAATCACATACCAAACCTTTTATGGTGACTTTGGATGTTGCACCATGTGTCCACTTGAGGCTCTGAGACTAAATGAAAGAAAACAGGATGTTAGACATAAAGAAGATTTGAAATAAGGAAGAGGTAATCAGAAACTAAAACAGAAACTGAGTAGATAATGTCTAGAAATATCAGCTTTGGGAATTTCAGAATTTATTTTAGACTTTACAAAGCAAGAACTAAGTTTAGTCTTAATAGTTTAACTAAAGCATTATCGTGGTTTCTGGTGATTAAGAATATTAGCAATTAAAAGTTTTAGTGGGATTACCACTAAAACCTATTTTACATAATCTCAGAATAATCCCCAGATATATAAGGTAACCTGCACCTATATGCAATGAATAGAAAAAATGTATTAAAAGTGTAGAAAAAAGGCTAAACAATCAGTAAGTTACCATGATTTAACGAGAATGATCCCTGTAGTGTCACATATGTTTCCCAGTTGGTGAAAATTTTTGGTGGGAGGATAGGTATGTGTGGTCTTATTATAGGAGGTGCACCACTTGGAGTGAGAATGGCCCCATAGTCTCATATGTCTTATTTCTCAGTTAGTGGAACTTTTGGTGGAATGATTAGGTGTTGGTTCCTTGTTACAGAATGTATACCACTTTGTAGTGAGATCTGAGGTTTCAAAAGCTTTCTGCATTCTTTTTTCTTATTATTCTCTTAAGTTACATTTTACATTCCAACCATATTTCTGCACCCTACTCTTCCTCCTTCCTCCCAGATCTCCTTCCCTAGCCCACCCTCAGTCCACTTCTCCTCACATATAAGGGCTCCCATGAGACATCACCAAGGTCGGCCACAATAGGTTGGAGTAGGACCAAGCCCTTCTCCCATGCATTGAACAATGGAATCAAATCAAAGATACTGATATCTATCAATCCACACAAACATGAACACTTTATTTTTGACAAAGAAGCCAAAATGTTACAATGGAAAAAGGAAAGTATCATTAACAGATGGTGTGACACACCTGGATGTCAATATTTAAAAGATTGCAAATAGATACATATCTATCACCATGCATAAAATTCATATCTAAATGGATCCAGGAGCTCATCTCATTTGTAACACCCCTATTTCTGTCACTTACTTGAAGATAAAGTTGTTATGGCTCCTTGCCTGCTTCCTATTATGTGCTCTTTTTTGAAGGTCTTGGACTTTAACTCACCGCAACTATGAATACCAAATGAAACAGTTTTCTTTAAAACAATTGTTTTGGTCATTTCAACAGAGAAATTACAGAGGTACAAGTCTTGAAAATTACATCTAAGAAAGAGAAAGTTTCCAAGTATGAAGAATACAACATAAAGTTGTTTAGAAACAAGTAACTTCAGAATATATTAATTTTGTGAATTGAATTTATTGCACTGCTCTGAGAATTAAATACATGTTCAAAATGTGTGAAAAGTAATCTTAGGGGTTTTGAACTTGCTTGAATACTAAGTGCTATGGGTGCAACTTGCTCTCATAGGAAAGTTTATTTTGTAGATTTTGTTTGAGCAGGATTCACAAGGGAGAAAGTCCATGCCATGGAGATCAGCAAATAATGGAGTTACTAGCATAAAGCAGCGTTATTGTGGTAACCAACGTAATGTCATTCATATTTTATTTCTACAGGATTCAACAGTCACTATAAATCAGGGCAACTTCTGAGAGTTTCCCATTCTTCCTTACGCATTTGAAAATATTACTTATCAGATTCTTGCTGAAGGAGTTGGTTGATTACTAATTATCCTATTAGTTGGTATAATACTTAACTATGAGGATCACTATATAAGTGATCTTCACAAGAACACAAACTTGCAAATTGTAGAAATGACTAAGGTTTGGGTTTGCTTTTGTTTTATTCTTTTTGTTACCAGTGCTGTTTGTCTTTGAAAACTTACAAATTCCTTGGTTAACTTTGTCCCTATGTCACAAAAGCAAAGCCTAAACATGTAATAATAAAATTATAAATACTATAAAATAAATTATAATTCTTCCCCAACTGCCAGTGAGATCACGGTTTAATTCTGAAAATACTAATCACACTTTGAAGACAGACCTGTGGTGAAAGAGAAGACAGGAGTTCTGAGCAACTTCAAGCATTCACATACTTTCATCACCAGTGTTACAGGCTACTGCAATCATAAAAGAGTTGCCTTCAAATTCAAAAACTTTCTGATTTCTAAAGAATTTTTCCCTGACATTTTTCTCTTCCAGCTCTTTCCATGTTTTTCTAAAACATGTAATTTTATGTGTTGAAATTTGTCCTTTTGTAAATGCTGAAGAGGTTGTGATTTCCTGAGGATCCCTGATTGATACATCTCCCTCCCAACTAACGTTTATTATATATGTGGAAGAGACAGCCAATCTACTTATGTCAAGAAAAGTGGGATGTGGCTTCTAAGTAAGTAAACACCATTCTCCATTTTCCCACTAGATATAGCAACACAGAATTTCCCAATACTCTCTATTAGTCATGTGACTATGTACCAGATATAGAAACATAGCTGTGACATTTTGTGACTGGTCCTTTAAATATCAGTGAATAATGATGCATACCTTCTGAATTATTTTTAAAATTAAAACTAAATAGGCACTGAATTAAAAATTGAACACACATAACTCTTTTATTATTATTATTAATTAAAGCTTTGACAGAATTGACATCTAATTATATTTGACAGTGTAATGCTTAGCACTCTGTTGAGCTACAGGAGAAAGATTTTAATAATGAAGATGTCAAGTAACTTATTCTGAGACAAACTGTTTTGATAGGGTTTCTGCTTATTTTTATAATCTCATAGTCTCATATTTTGACATTTATCTATTTTCAAGTCAAATTCTCTAAACTATGAAGAGTTTAGTTAATTCTTATCATTGAATATTCCAAAATGTTTCATACAAATATAACAGCTATGCAGTTGATTATATGGCAAAAAACATTAAAAAGAAGTTTGTGGTCAATTAAATCATGTCATAACACAGTGGTTCTAAGCTGGGAGAGTAATAGCCAACAAGTAGATATGGGGGCTCTGAATTTTCAACAAGAATGATACAGGAGTGAAGTGGTTTGAATAATAATGCCCACTATAAGCTCATGTATTTGGATGCTTGGTCATCATGGAGTGGCACTACTTGAGGGGATTTAGAAAATATGGCCTTGTTGGAGTAGATGTTGCTTTGTTGGAAGAAGTATGTCACTAGGAGTGGCTTTTGGGTTTTCAAAAGCTAAAGATAGGCCCAGTATATTACTCTTTGTGCTCCCTATGGATCCTGAAGAAGAACTTCTGAAACTGTAAGCAAGCCCCAATTAAATACTTTCTTTTATAGTTGTTGCCATGGTCATGGTATACCTTTATAGCAATAGAACACTAAGATAATGGATCAATATTTATCCTTTGGGTCTCATAAGAACTTTCATATAATACCAAACCTCCCCTCACCTCACCAGTACATAGCATATAAAGGAAATATAGTACTAATCCTCCTCTTTGACCCTGACATGGTCTTGTATGTGAACATTCACATGCTAAATCTAGATGCATGAAATTCTCCAAAAGGCTCATGTGTTGACATTTTGATTGACAGCTTGTGAATCCAATCAATGGCAGATGATTTCATTTTTAATGATATGTATTTATGACTGTTTCAGATACAGATATATTCATACATGAAAGACATTATACAAATGTGGTGAAAATATTCAGAAGTATGATATAGTTGTAGAAAACTGACCCCTGAGCACATGCCCTGGAAAGATGTGTCTTGTTGAAGACATTTATTTTTTTATAATGTTTTTTCTAATTTCTTGCGTTCAGTATGTAAACAAAATCACTTCTCCTTGCTCTCTTCCTCCTATGACATTCTACTCAACACAGTCTCCCACAGCAATATACAAATCAAATAATATATAAAAACTCCTGTTAACCAGAATGCATACTTTTTCCATTAACCAGGGTTTGTATCAAGTATTTTGTCACATAAATATTTAGCGCACATGAATAGTCAAATTATCATTCATCATCAATGCCATAGTTCTTCCCTTTCCTGTTCTAATGTGTTTTTTTCTCAGCAATCATTGTTAGTATAATATGTACCAAACCAAATAGAGATGCAAGTCATCTGAGGACTTTTTTTTCCTTCCTTCCTTATTCAACATGGAGTATAATATACTTATGATAATGGCTTATGATTGTCTTGACTTTATCCAATCTTCAATTTAATGACTTTAAAATATTTTAATTTGTCTCTTTATTCTTATCCATTGTTTTATCATATTTTCCTTACTCAGGCCTCTGATCTAAGAAACTCATATAAGAACATTCCAAATTATCAAATTGAATCATAAATTCTATTTTGTACTCCTGTAAATTTTAAGTTTAAAACACCTTAATAACAATTATGTCTAACTATTGTTATTTGGCTACTAAACTGCACTGTAGAACATTAGTGTTTTAATGCATGGACTTTTATTTGGGGTTATCTACAATATTAAAATAATAAAAGACTATAGCTATAATTACATGGAAGATAATGTGCCATGCAGTAATGAGTTCTTTGGTTTAATTCTTAGCATGCACTCTCACACACACACACATGCACGCACAAATACACCACATACAATGTGCATATGCAATGCGTAAGGAAATCATTACATCCCATTAGACTGCTTTTACCACTAAACATGTGTGCATGAATTAATAGAATATAAATCAACCCCACTTTACAGTAACTGCTATTCTAATATTGTAAAAGTTATGTTAGGTACTATTTCTCTCCAAGTTATAGAGTAGAACTTCATTCATAGGTATGATCAGTCAATAGATATCATGACCTATAACTCTACTAAAATTATCAATGTCATTCTAGTATAGCTGACATTTCATCTTCTTGGAAATAATTAAGTTTAAAGTTAAAAAAAGATAACCTTCTCTAGTCTATAAAAAATTTCCTGGGTGAAAGATGACCCTATTTAAAACTAGTTTTATCCACTTGCTGTGGAATTGTTTTAGGACCTCCAGGTCCCTCTCAGATGAAATTTTATTTTATCCATTTATCATCACTAATTCTGATCTGACCATCCAATATTCATTCTTCAATGAATATAGTGTACCCAGGAGAAGCATGGTTTTAGGTGGTTACTGTATCTAATGGCTACTTTAAATAATAATCTTATTTGCCTTCTTACACCTATGACACTGATCTTCACTTAAATCAGATTATCAGTGACTATGTATTTCTGTGACTAAATTTTTGAATGACCATCCTTTTCACATTTAATGTTCCATGTATTCCACTGTGTTGCCATACTCTATATCTGGGGCTGCCATGAGACTGTGTGTCTTACTGTGATAACAAACTCTTAGTTTCCCGTGACCTGTGTTTTATTCTGATTGTCAAGTGCTTTTAGTAAGTGGATTCAGATGGTTCCTTAATTTTTCACTTCACATTTCATACCTGTAATGAATGGCTTTCTTTTTTATACAAATGTTTTGGCATGCATGTGTGTGTGTGTGTGTGTGTGTGTGTGTGTTTTGCCTTTCTGTGTGTGTGTGTGTAATACATGTGTATATATATAAGTAGAGAATTGAATTCTATGTCTTTATCTTCCTCAAGCATTCTTCAACTTACGTTGCTGAGA
Organism: Mesocricetus auratus; assembly: GCF_017639785.1. Taxonomy (NCBI): domain Eukaryota; kingdom Metazoa; phylum Chordata; class Mammalia; order Rodentia; family Cricetidae; genus Mesocricetus; species Mesocricetus auratus. The sequence goes on along the minus strand of NW_024429190.1, from coordinate 35,441,982 downwards.
CAGGGCCAATCACTGAACTTATGCATTATCATTTTGACTATTGAAGCAGTTTGCTCTCAGGATTCCTCCCACGTGCTCAAAGTATGAACAATTGCTATATCTGCCCTTGCCTTTACAAGGGGTATTGCAATTCCTCAGCTTAGCAACAGTGCTTTATATGAGCCATTTTCTCAACTCTCTCCAGACATTTCCAAATCTCTTTTTCTGATACCCTATCACATAAAATTAATAAATCATCACCAGCCAAATTATTGAACAGGAATCCTAAACAAATTTCCCTTTACTGAGACCAATAAATATAATATTCTTATTAATTTTTATGTGTTATTTAGGAGATGAATTGTTTCCCAGACTACATGCTGAGGGTTGGCTGCAAGCCTGTGGTATTAAGAGGTGGTAAAAGCTTTATGGTTGGGGATCTAGAGTGGTGATATCTTGCTTGTACTAATAAAACTTGTCTGATGATCAATTGATTGAGTTTGCCAGTAGCTAACCAAAGATGTCTGCAGTCTGTACAAATTGGAAGTGAGATGACTGGATGGAGAGGATATAAGCAGTAAGAAACAAGAACTTACTCTCTTTTCTGCTGGGAAGCTAAGGAGGTAAAGGTGGCCTTGGCTGATCTCTCAGCATTTTCCTTTATAACTTACTCCAGATTTTCGTATTTAGACCAATTAAGAACTCCATTTACAATCTAGTGATCAATAGTGGGAAACACTGGGCACGCAACCAAAGGAAGGGAATGAATATTTGGTTACTGGACACTTTGTTTTTCTTTCTTGCTCTTTCTCTATTCCTCTCTCCTATCTTTCATTCTTCCATCTCTTGCTTTTCCCCAATAATAAATGAGGTGACCTGTTTTATTGCAACAAGAATCCTTTTGCCATTTTTTGTTTAACATTTAATAAGGTTAAAAATAATGGAGCAAACTAGTCATAGCCCAAACCATTTGTAATCATGGTTAACAGTAAATATTTCTGCCTTTAAGATATTTTTCGCAAGTTATTTGTTACAATGATGAAAGGTGGTTTCATACAGATGAATAAAATATGTATTAATGTATTGTGTATTAATTCAAGACCCCTCATACTTACAACATAAAATTATCAACAGTACACTAAACCATTACATTATAAATTTCAGTGAAAGAGGAAAAATATTTCCCAATTCTCAGAGCAGATTGCTATGGTGATAAGATAATTCAAGTAATTATATCTATATTTTGATAGACACTGATGTCAAAATTTTACATTACAATATAGGATACATACATAATGGCAAGTATGTTTCCCATTATTTCAGTTAGGTCACCAGAAAATATTGATTAGCTTGTGCCCTGAAGCAGAAGGTAACTATGCCTCTGGGAATATAAGGACAATAAACTCTGTTGAATTACACCAAAATTCTACTCCTGTTGCCTTTAAGCCAACTAACAAGGGTAGATGAGATATTTGATAAATATCTTCTAAGAAGTGGCAGATATTTTTACATAGTATATTCTGAGTCCCATTTACATTTACTTCATGACATTCTAACAATTCTGCCACTTATCTACCCTAATTACCTTTATTTTTTTTGTTTTTTTATCATTTTTTATTTTAATTTTAAATAGCTTGTTTTACATGTCAATCCCAGTTCCCTCTCCCTCCCCTCTTCCCGCACTCCCCTTCCCCCCCCCTCCCTCCCACCCTATTGCCAAATCCTTCCACATAGGGGATATGTAGAGTCTGTCATTTTACTCTTGGTAGGGTCAAGGCACTCCCCTAAGAGTCCAGGCTGAGAGAGCATCTCTCTTTGTGCTATAGGCACATGAAGACAGTTTGTATACCAGGGATAGACACTGATCCACAGCTCAGGGCCCCATAGGTTGCCCAGGCCTTCTCACTGACACTCACATTTGGGGGGTCCAGATCAGTCCCATGCTGGCCTCCCCACTGTCGGTCTGGGGTCCAAGAGCACTCCCCTGTTCAGATCAGCTGTCTCTGCTGGTTTTGCCAGCCCATTCTTTGCCAATTTGCTCATCACTCCTCTCTCTCTGTCACTGGGTTCCTTGGGTTCAGTTCAGTGATTAGTTGTGTGTGTTGCCTCTGCTTCCATCAGTCACAGGATGAAGGCTCCCGGATGGTTATAGACATCAAGTTCATTATCAGTAATGGGCATTCGAGGTGGTCCCTCCACTATTGCTTAGCTTGCCAATTGATGTTATACCTTTAGATCACTCGAGGTCACTCTGGTGCCTGATCTGTCTTCTATCCTATGATTCCCTCTTCCCCCTATTCTACCCCCACCCCCTCAACTTTCTGTTCCCCCATGACCAACTCCCTTCCTCTTTACCCCCTCTATTCTTCCCAGGTCCCACTCCCCCCCACCCCTCGCCGTGTTCCCCATCCATTCAGAGGATCTTGTCTCCATCCTCTTCTCTTGGGTACTATGCATATATGCATATCTTTTAGGTTCTTTCCTGTTTCCCAGACTCTCTATCTGTGGAAGTGCAGACTGGCACTATCCTGATCCATATCTAAAATCCATATATGAGTGAGTACATGCCATGTTTGTCTTTTTGCGACTGGGTTACCTCACTCAGGATGGTTTCTTCCAGTACTATCCATTTCCCTGCGAATTTCTGAAACACAATTTGTAGGTTACTTTAAAGCTCACAAAACATTAATCCCTTTTCAAATTTTTAGTTCTCTAGCTATCACTGAGCTATCTCCACTTAAATATTTTGTATGCCAAATTCCCTGTACCTCACATGCTTTATTATAATTCTTGTAATCATAGCTAAATTTTAAGTGTACTATCTTGATAAATGGCCAATAATGTAATGTCTATTTTGAATAAGCATATCTTTATTTCACAGTTAATTGATATTTGTAAGTACTTTCTCATATATTTATAAATATAAAATTTGTTTCAATTATTAGTTTCAATACGAATTATAGAACCTTTTCTTAAATAGTGAGAATTATAAAGTCAAATTTCTAGATGATAAAAGCAAAAATTACCATGTATGAGTTATTGAAACTAGATAGAAATAAACCAAATATGAATACTCCAAACAGGTGGTCTAAGCTGTCAAAAAGGTGTTTGAGCACACAGGCTGTAAATATTATCTTTATTTTAATCACAGGTAAACACAAACGTTTATGAATGTGAATGAATCTTTTATTTACTCACTAAGACTTTTTACACCCATTTTTATGCTGATGTGCCATTTCTTTGAGTCCGTGAATGTGAAAAGAACATTCTTGCCTATAATTTGAACTAAAGTAAAATTCCTACATGTTATGTATATATAAACTTTGAAGAATAATGTCCATCTATTATCAACTTATAAAATTTTCTCCTCTACTTAATAAAAATGTGCTTAAACATCCTCCTAATGCTTGGCATTATCATGACTCTAGTTATTCCAGCTGATTAATTTTAACAAGGTATTGCATTATTCCCTCGATTGCCATTCCTAGAATATTAATAATATTGAACTATGGAAATTTCTTTTATTGTTTTATTAAAAAATAAACCTCGGGGATAAATGTTAGGGAATAGACCCAAGAGAGCTACAGAGTGAGAGAAACAAAATCCTATCCCTCTCCACTTCCAGAATCCCATCAAGAAGGTCCCGCAACACCTTGGCCCCTCCTCTTCCTCCTACCTGTATCCTTCTATCTCTACCTGAGTGGGCCAGAGAACTCTATGCTTCACCCTGAGTTTGAATGTGAACTCCACCCTCTGAACTGAGGTCGAACTATATCGGTGGTCTTGCAACAATAAAAACAAACAGATTCTCCCCAACATTGACCATTTAAATGTTTCCTTATCATTAATAATAAAACAAAATATATGATAGCTGCTGTATCTCAAATATTATGTACGTCAAATACTTAATATTAGGGAATTTCTCTTCACCTATCATTCTAAAGACTGACTGAGTGGTCCCAATTGCAAATGATGACAGCACTCAATAATGTGATCTCATTAGAAGGTGGTGAAAATGAATGGGAGGAAATGAAGTCATGTATTTACAGCTCTCAAGAATGTTTTTACTATACTCACAAATTAAATAAGTAAATGAAAGCACAAGAGCATAAGAGATATGTCTCCACTCATACAACAAAAGGACATGGATGGAAGGTACCACCTACTAAGAAAGTGCACCCCTCATCAAGTGATACAGCCAATAACCAAACCTGAGAACTATGAAAAATAAATTCTAGTTAAGTATAAGCCACCCTGCATGGTATTTAATTTTAACACATCAGACTGAACCCTGAGATTTAAAAAAAAGACTATAATTTATCCTTTAGGGGGTGTAAATAGTTTTAGTGTGTTACATTGCTTTAGATTTTGAGCAGGTCCACTTTATATAACACATTATTTGAGCAAAGAGTAAAGAAAGATGTTTCCTTAGATTATGCCAAAGAAGAATGTATTAGGCTCAAGGAATTAATATTATAGAAACCTAACATGATTTGATCTGCTTTATAAACAATGAAAACATGGCATAAGGTTTTTAAATTTATATTTACAATTTTGTAGGGAGAGAGGAAATAATGAGCCAACTGACATGAGAAGAGAACTTGGAGAAGTGTCTTCTCCTCTTCTACTATATGGGACCTGAACACTGAACTCTGATCGGGAATGACAGCAAGCTTTTCCCATGTGAGGCACCTCACAGCTCAAATGTTTAACCTGGAAATTATGGTCCTCCCAGTTTATATGTTCATCACAACTGGCAAACTTTCAAAATAATGAGAAGCAGTGATGAAAATTAACTTCAAGAAATAAAGTAATATACACATATCCATAGTTTACTGAACGCCTATTTTTTTATCAGGAAATACACATGATAAAGCCAGATATTTTTTCTTGTTTAAAAGAGACTCACAGACTATGAAAACTCCTTTCTGTTTAGCATACTCTTAATTTATCTTTAGATTTTGTCAATATCTTTCTGCCATTGATTTCACACTATCCTTTGTTGTATTGATTTCAATTCCTATCCTGATGTGTAATTTTTATTTGAACTATTTATGAACCTTATTGATAGACAAATGTTATTTTTCTACAGATGAGCAGAGTGGATCAGTCATTTTTTTGTTGTGATGACAAAATTAATTAGCATGATACAAAACTTATTTAGGCTCTTGGTATCAGAAGTTTTGTCAATGGTCACTTGGCTTTGATGACTTGGGTCCTGTTGTAAGTTGGAACACAAAGAATTGAATGGTTACTGGAGAAGTCTCTCACCTCCAGATAGTCAATAAGCAGAGAGCATGATAGGGCAGTCCCAGGACAATTTACATCCTTCAAGGATATGACTCTAGTGATCTACCTTCTACAAATAGCTCAAATTCATAAAGTTTCTTCTCCTTACCTATAAAGCTCCACACTAGGAAAAAAAGCATTCAACACATGAGCCTCTATGAAGATATGCCACACTGAAATCTTGAAGGGAATACATAGGTTAATAAATCCCAGTAAGCCAAACAGCTAGTATTATGGTAGAAATAAGAATTAAATACAATCCATTGACTATGCTCCCAATTTATTCCAAAAGGATCCTTTATGGGAAATATAATTGACAAAGACAGTGAAACTTCCAGGAATAAGGGAGACTCATTTAATACAATTTTTGGTATTCAGGAAGGGAGGATGGCTATGCTGATCGACATAACTTTGTGACTCCTCCTGTGCCACTGTTAGTTCATCTTCACAGTTTATTTTCATACATTATTTATTTATGTATCAGTTTCTTTTATGTGTAGGGTATAGGTCAGCAAACAACTTGCATGAGTTTATGAGACCCTTCTTTTGAGTGCTGTTTTTAGTTTTGAATTCAGATCATTATTCTTAGCAGGAAGCATCTTACCTACTAAACCCTATTTCTAGTCTGTACTTTATAGTGAATTAAATTAAATAACAGTACTATGTAATTTTCAGTTACTAACTGCCATAACTATTATTTGTACTGGATAAAACATAGCTCACAACTTTTTCTTTGTTTGGGTGGTAAAATTAAGATTCACTTTATAGGGAATATATAAAGAAAAATGTGTGTTTAAAAAAAGACACGTATGCTTAGATATATGCATTTTTCATTTGCAGAGCCCTTGAAATGCTTGTCATAATGTATTTTAAATATTTTTTATTCTTTTTATTTAGAAACAATCATTTTACATATCAATCCCCCTTTCCCACTACCTCCCATCTTCCCATGCCCCCTGCCATCCACCCCCAACCTACCTCCCCACCCACTCCCCAAGGATGATGAGGCCTTCCTTGGGAGATCATCAAAGTTTGTCACATCATTTGGGGGACGTACTAGGTCTTCCTCCATGCATCTGGGCTAAAATAGTAACCCTCCATAGGGAATGGGTTCCCTAAGTCAATTTGTGCACTAGATATAAATACTGGCTACACTGTTAGAGGTCCCGTAGATTGCCTATGCCTCCTAACTGGCACCCACATTCAGAGGTTCAGTCCAATGTTGGTTCCCCACTTTTACAACTGGGGTCCGTGTGCTCTAAATAGGTCAGGTCAGCTGGTTCTGTGGGTTTCTTTGCTCATTGCTCATTCCTCGTCCCTCTTTACAACTGGATTCCAGGAGTATAGCTCAGTGCTTAGTTGTGGGTGCCCGCTTCTGCTTCCATCAGCTAGTGGATGAAGGCCCTGGGATGGTAATTAAGGTAGTCATCAAATCAGTACAGGGGAAGGGCATAAAGGCAGTCTCTCCACTACTTAGTTGCGGTTATCTTTGTTGATCTCTGAACATTTACCTAGTGCCAGATTTCTCTTTAAACCTATACTGCCTGCCTGAATTAAGGTGTCTCTGTTCTTACTCTCCTCTATTCCTCCCCTGTCTCAGTCTTCCTGATCCCTCTTGTTCTCCTCTCCCCTCTTCTTCCCCTTTCTCTTTTCCCTACCTCCCTCCTTTCCCTCCCTTTGGTTCCAATTTGCTCAGGAGTTCCTATCCCTTTCCCCTTCTTTGAGGGACCATGTATTTTTCTCTTAGGGTCATCCTTGTTTCCTAATTTGTTTGGTGGTGTGGATTGTAGGCTGGTAGTCCTTTGCTCTATGTCTCATATCCATATATGAGTGAGTACATACCATTTGTCTCTTTGTTTGACTGGGTTACCTCACTCAGGATGGTTTCTTCCAGTTCCATCCATTTGCCTGAAAATTGCAAGATTTAATTTTTTCAGGGATGATTTCTATAGTTTGTCAAATATCTTGTTGTTGTTTTTTTTTTTGAAACAGGGTTTCTCTTCATTGCTTTGGAGGCTGTCCTGAAATTTGCTCTGTAGACCAGGCTGGCCTCAAACTCACAGAGATCTGCCTGCCTCTGCCTCCTGAGTACTGGGATTAAAGGCGTGCACCCCAATGCCTGGCTTTATTTTTTAATGGGAAAGTTTACTCTATGTTGTATATCTGGAAATTGAAGTATGAGTAGTCATAGAAATACAGTTAGAGTAAAAGCTATATGCTATCATGCATCAGAAACTGCAAGGCTAGCTTTAAATGGTGTCCACTCCTTTTCCTGCAATTATTTCATCAGTCATACTATACGGGCTCTGGACAAGTGAAAACCAAAGAATGATAGATTAGGCAAGTCCATTTATGAACTAAAGGATGTTGGTAAAGACATGTATGTTCATCAAGACATTTTTACTCACTGAAATTTAAATAAAAGCTTCCTGTCACTTCTATTTAATGGTATGGAAACAATTCATCAGTGGGGAGGAGGATACCATTACTTGTCTAACCTTAATTTGCTCATGAATTTGAGTTGGTTTTATTCTCAAAAATCTTCAGAAAGAATTTGTCATGAAACTTTTGGCTGTTACATTTTACAGAACACTCCTGATCCTCCCATAACAGATGTGTGTATGTGTGTGTCCCTATGTGTACATGTAGACAACTTACAGCCACAAAAGGAAGTCAGAAAATGTATTTTTATGAGTTTTATTTTTTGTATTCCCATTTTCCTCACATAGCAGTCATTTTATTCCAGACAGCAATCTTTCTAACCCTATCTATAAAATAAACATAAATCTTGAAAGGATAAAATTACTACACAGGGTGTGTGTGTGTGTGTGTGTGTGTGTTTGTGTGTGTGTGTATAAATATTTATGTGTCCAATGTTTAAATGGAACCTTATATATAAAGTTTATAACCTAAATCTATACATAATAAATTATTAATTTCATTGAAACATGATATAATTAGACTTGTATAACACTTCTGTTAAATAAATGAGATTAAAATGAAACAGAACCATATATATACATATATATATATGCATATATATATATATATCATGAACCTTATTGTTGAAAACAAATTTGTACCATTATTGCAATGCTATTTTGTTTGCAAAACCTAAAATTAGCTCTATTATATTTTAAAGTTTTGTTCTACAAACAATAAGATCTTGTCATATCTATGAACCAGGGCCCAGGCACAAATTGGTTTTCAAATATTATGGGTAATTTCACTTTTAAAAATTAACATATTGAAAGAACCTTCAGCTAGTATTTTTTTGTGTGTTTTACTTTCCAAGAGTTGTTTATTACAACCAGAATAAATAAAACTTGAATTGAAATAGCTTTAAAGGTTCAGTAAAAACACATAATGCTCATCTTTGTTTTCATTTCAAACTGAATAACACAGAAAATTATCTATTCAGTACCTCAAAGGATCAATCTTATAGGAATTATCCATGGCCTTTCACAAATTCCTAGAGTCACCAATTAGCTGATCTGGTATCTGTGGAAGAGTCCACCAGACAACAGCAAGTTTATTGGCTCAAGAATATGTTCTGCTTCACTGGGTATAAATCAGCTTGCCCCAATGAACAGAACAGAAAGAAGAGCTCCACCAAAGGTGGAAAACAGTCAATGTGTGTCAACACGCGATACATCTAATTTCTTTTTTTCTCATTCTCTAGTCTGTTTGAGCAACTACTTGACATTTAACAAATTTTCTGCTGTGTTTTAATTTCTGTTCTTTCCTTAATTTTTTTCCAATAATGAAACCCCCCAAAAGACTGAATTTTATCAGCTACTAAAGTGGGTATTAGCAAGTGTTGTGAGGTCCTAGGCACCTGATTTCATTAGAAAACATGAAAACTGCATGGAGCTTCTTTTTCTAGGACAGGTCAAGTCACATACAAAGTTCTGGCACACGGCATTCTTGTGAGAAATTAGGAAACAGACATTTGTTGCATATATCATACCTTACACCTGGAACTTAAGTACAATTTTGAACTTCTACATGGAAAGGTTCTAAGTACAATAGCTTTTATTTTTCTTAATAACGCATCAGCTTAAAAATGCATAACAATACTCATTTTGATCAACTGTCACTTATAATATTAAACTATTGAAGATAATATAAAGTTGATATGAGTGCATTTGGACATAGGTTGTTTTTAAAACTGAGGGCTTTAGTGATCTAAAGGGATGACACCAATTGGCAAGTTAAGCAATAGTGGAAAGACCACCTCAAATGCCCATTCCAGATAATGAACTTGATGTCTATAACCATCCTTGAGCCTTCATCCAGTGACTGATGGAAGCAGAGGCAAACACCCACAGGTAAACACTGAACTGAACCCAAGGAACCCAGTGACGAGAGAGAGGAGTGATGAGCAAATTGGCAAAGAATGGGCTGGTAAAACCAGCAGAGACAGTTGATCTGAACAGGGGAGAGCTCTTGGACCCCAGACCAACAGCTGGGGGGCCATCATGGGACTGATCCAGAGTCCCTGAATGTGAGATTCAGTGAGGAGGCCTGGGCAACCTATGGGGCCCTGGGCAGTATATCAGTGTTTATCCCTGGCATACAAACAGACATCGTGTGTCCATAACACGAAGAGAGATGCTCTCTCATCCTGGACTCTTAGGGGAGTTTCTGGACCCTGCCCTTAGTGAAATGACAGACTCTAGATATCCCCTATGTAGAAGGAAATGGCAATAGGGTGGGAGGCTGGGGGGGATGGTAGGGAGGTGCGGGAGGAGCGCAGGGAGAGGGAACTGGGATTGACATGTAAAACAATGTATTTAAAATTAAAATAATAATAAAAACTGATAGCTTTTTTCTTTTCCTGTTTGTTTTACCAAACTGGCAAGAGTTTGATTGCTTAAATTTTGCTCAAAAATTAATAAAAAATAGGTGAGTATAAAATTATTGTGAACATTGTCAATCATATGTTTTATCCAGCAGAAAAACAACTTGTGTATCCCTGGGCATTTGTAAAGGTGTTCACTTTCTGTGACAGGATAACCTTTATTATCCTATCTGCTATTTGGTTATAGTGTCTATCCACTTAGGCTGTGTCTATTTTAGATTTCTATTGATGTGATAAAATACCTTGACCAAAAACAACTTCAGGAGAAAAGTATTTATTTCTACTTAGGACTCTAAGATACTACTCCATCACTGAGGGAAATCAAGGTAGAAACTCATGCCATAGCAAGAACTCAGAGGGAAAATTAGAAGCACAGGCTACTGGGAAGGACTGATTACAGGTTTACTATTTAGAGCTTTCTCAGTCTTCTTTCTTATACATTACAGGCTTACACACAGATTAATCTCAGGGTGGGGCATTTTTTTGTTGAGGTTCCATCTTCCCAAATGTCTCTAGTTTGTTTGAAGCTAAACATAGAACTAGCCAGCACATACAGTCACTCAAATCTACGATAATTTAACATTCTCTATTCTTTATGATTGTTACCAATCTAAATAATTTCATGCCTATCACATTTTCCCTATGATCTTCCCGCTTTAAATGTGTCTCAGTCTTTATTGTTTCCCAAACTTCCCTATTTTTATGCTTGACACAGAAACCACCTCCTTCAGAAACTCACATTATGTAGTACTCACTCATGTATTAGACAACTAATTCACATCATCACAAATGTACTTGTATAGAAAGGGTCAATCTTTATTTTCTTTTTTGTTTGTTTGTTAGTTTTGGTTTTTTGAGACAGGATTTATCTGTGTATTTGGAGGCTGTCCTGGAACTAGCTCTTGTAGACCAGGTTGGCCTCGAACTCACAGGGATCTACCTGCCTCTGCCTCTTGAGTGCTGGGATTAAAGGTGTGTGCCACCAAGCCCGGCTAATCTTTATTTTCTATACTACACTATCTGTCATTGGTTTGTTTATTCAAATTATTGAGGAAACAACTCATTTAGTTCAACCTTGCCTGATCAGTGACTGTGTGGTATAGTATTTATAAAATTTTTCATCATGAAATGGAACAATAAACACTGCATTTTGCATTAAATCCTAATCCTTATTAATGCAAACCATTCATTTACATCATATTGCTTTATCAGAAAATGTCATAAGATTTTGAATTGCCTACCACATTTCTTGAGAAAACAACATAGGATAAATCTACCATTTTTCTTTAAGAATCATTCACAGCAGATGAAGAGACCTGACATGCCTTCACTTAAGCTTTATTCAGCAAGGACCATTCATCCACAAATGCAAAATTCTTTTCAGTAGCTAGAAATTCTATCACTGAGCAGAAGGGTCTTTATAACTATTTATCTTTACTATGCTGTCACAAAATCTGTGAGCTCCTGACAGCCCTATATTTAATGAACTGGAATCCCCCTTTTCAACATGCTACAATTCTGCTTTTTTCAACCTTCCTGCATAATTTTCTCTCTTGTGTTACAGTACAAGTCTGTACAGTAGTCTGCACTTAATCTCCACATCTCATCTTCCCAATTCATCATGTTGGAGAGAATTCAACATCCTATAATTTTACCCTCCATTGAACTAGAATAATTTCTACATTTAGATTATTCAGCACCATTAAAAGAACTTTGTTTTTTCCAACCATTTAATTCTACTACAATCCTCTGTCAAATGCATTAAATGAAAGCACCGAGATTCCTTTAATGGCACAGAGGAATGGCAAGTAGAAGCAAGTGTTTAGAAATATATTTGTGAGCCACTATAATAATCACCATTATCATTAAGCCATCCTAGGGATACTCCCTTCTATATGAAATCAAAATCACTTCCTCAAATAACAGTGCATGCTATGCTACATAATGTTTTGCTTTTCAGTCTTGCATAAAAGAAAAGCCAGACAAAATGCTCCAGGTTAGCAATAGATACTTTTTCTTAATTTATGATGGCCATGGATACTTATGAACTGGAGTCCAAAGAATATACAAATTCTTCTTAAGGTTTAACTTTCTAAATTTCGTATTTACTGTTATGGGAAGCATATGCCACTGCCTATGTATGTTGATAGGAAGACAACTTTAGAGCATCAGTTCTTTTCTTTTCATCATTGCTGAGAGCAAAGTCAGTTATTTAGGTCCTCAGGGTCAGCATCAAAACCCTTTGTCTGTCTTCCCAGCCATGTTTCTGGCTCTTACTTAGAATCTAACATTATCCAAGAAGTAATACCACTTGTATGTATTCATTCATATAAGCAAAGGAAATTTTCCTGTTGGAAAATAAAATTTTGCTCCGTTTTCCCTGAGACTCTGCTAGTTGCTAATGCCTTCCCCCTTTTACTGAGGCAGTTCTCTGAGAGTTCTGACTCCAGGCATTGAGAGATTCTCAAAATTTTCTTACTTTTTTTTCTATGTTGTACTCTTTATTTTTCATCACTATGAAAAATACTGAAAAGAACAATATAAAGGTGGAAGGACTTATTTTGCTTCAGAAGAGTTGGTGTATAAACACTTTACCTTACGTCAGTGTGGCTATGCTTACGGACAGTTTCACAGGTGGGGCAAAGAGGAAGAAAGTTTCTGTTTCTCTTCTTATAACCATAGAGAAGCAGGGACAGACATACTGGAACAGACTGTGAAAAGATACATGCTTCATGCCCACAGGGATCTATTTCTTCTAGCCAGGTCCCAACTCTTCCTAGCTTCATATATGTATTTTCCCTTCTTCATTCAGTCATCTCTCATTATGCCTCCAAGTAGTAACAAAGTCTTCAACACGTGTTAAGAGAGTATATTTACTTAAAACACAACACTTAACTAATTCTGTGATATCATCTTAACAAGTTGTGAGACTTTAACAGCTGTACACAGGCTTCCAAGTCTCCAAGCATATGACCTTATGGAGATTCCAGCCTATAGACATTTCCATTCATGAGTGACATAATTGAAGACCTTATAACAGCCCAGCCAGCATAACAAAAATGGAAATGATTAGTCAACCTCTTAGTTGCAAGAAATCTGTTTTTGTTTTAAGCCACTAAACTCTTGAGGCATTTATGATGTAATAAAGTTATCTGAAACATATCTTTGCAATGGATTATATTTGAAATTAAAAAGCTCCTTCTCTGGATAGCAATGAATGCAGAATTGCAATGCAAATGGCTCTAGTAAAGTCCTTTCTTCTTCACATACCAGTGATACCACTGATTAGCCCTAGCTGAGTTATTTAGGTAGGTCTCATGAGTTTCACCATTTTATTTGTTTTATTTGAATCTTGAAACTGAAGGGACCAGACTCTCAGCCAACCCCCTGCTTTAGAAGCCATGACTGGCTGCAGAAAAGACCTAGCAAGACAAAAGCTCCAACTCACCACATGTGCTTAGTTTCCAGTCTTCTAACCTTGCAGGAGCTGCTCTAGTCACTACGAGGTAAGATACCCTCCACAAGGCAAGGAACTTACCAGAAGTTAGCTGGTGGGCTCTGGATATGCTTTAGAGTAAAAGTGTCTTATCAGTGATGTGTAGAGAATAGCAACTGCCCTGGCAATGCCTAAAAGCCATACCAACCAGCTGACCATTCAATCCATTCTGAAATTCCTTGGAATATGGTCACTTTAGCTTTTGAGTAAAATAGGAGATCTGGAAGCTTGATGTCTCCAGCAGTTCTTTTATTATTCAGGAATGTTCTAGGCATCCAGGATTTTTGTTTCCATATGAAGCTGAAAATGGCACTTTCAAGTTTGGTGAAGAATTGAGTTGGAAACGCAATGAGAATTCCATAGAATCTGTGGATTGTTTTGGTGGGAAAATCATTTTAATATATTAATATTACTGATGCAAGAACATACGCTGTCTTTCCATCTTCCCATAACTTCTGCAATCTCTTAAAGGTTTTATCATGCAAATCATTTGCTTTCTTGAATAGGGTAACTCCAAGATATTTTATATTACTTGAGGCTACTATGAAAGGTATTTCCTTGATTTCGTTCTCATTTTGACTGTAATCTGTATATAGGAGATCTAATATTATTTTGTTTCTTAATCTTCTATCCAGGAGGAGTAGACACCAGAAAATAATCAAATTGAGGGCTGAAATCAATAAAGTAGAAACTAAGAAAACAATAAAAAGAATCAATGCAACTAAGAGTTGGTTCTTTGAGAAAATCAACAAGATAGACAAACCTTTGTCCAAACTTACCAAACAGCAGAGAATGAACATGCAAATTAACAAAATCAGAAATGAAAAGGGGGACATAACAACAGACTCTGAGGAAATCCAGAGAATCATCAGGTTATACTTTGAAAACCTATACTCCAAAAAATTCGAAAATTTAAAGGAAATGGACGACTTCCTGGACAACTATCACTTGCCAAAACTAAATCAAGAACAGATAAGCAAATTAAATAGACCTATAACCCCTATGGAAATAGAAGCAGTCATCAAAAGTCTCCCAACCAAAAAAGTCCAGGTCCAGATGGCCTCAGTGCAGAATTCTACCAGAAATTCAAAGAACAGCTTATACCGATTCTTCTCAAAGTATTCCACACAATAGAAGCAAAAGCGTCTTTGCCAAACTCTATCTATGAAGCTTCAATAACCTTGATCCCCAAAACACACAAATACACAACTAAGAAACAGAACTTCAGACCAATATCCCTCATGAGCATTGATGCAAAATTACTCAATAAAATACTGGCAAACCAGATCCAAGAACACATCAAAACAATCACTCACCACGATCAAGTAGGTTTCATCCCAGTGATGCAAGGATGGTTCAACATACGAAAATCCGTCAACGTAATCCACCATATACACAAGCTGAAAAACAAAAATCACATGATCATCTCACTAGATGCTGAAAAAGCCTTTGACAAAATTCAACACCCCTTCATGATAAAGGTCTTGGAGAGATGTGGGATAACAGGGACATACTTAAACATAATAAAAGCTATATACAGTAAACCAACAGCCAACATCAAACTAAATGGACAGAAACTCAACGCAATTCCTCTAAAATCAGGAACAAAACAAGGCTGTCCACTCTCTCCATACCTTTTCAATGTGGTACTTGAAGTTCTAGCCATTACCATATGACAACAAAGGGGGATCAAGGGGATACAAACTGGGAAGAAAGAGATCATACTTTCACTGTTTACAGATGATATGATAGTTTACATCAATGACCCAAAGAACTCTACCAGGGAACTCTTACAGCTGATTAACACCTTCAGCAAAGTGGCAGGCTACAAGATCAACTCAAGAAAATCAGTAGCCCAAGTATACACAGACGATAAAAGGGCTGAGAAAGAAATCAGACAAACAACACACTTTGCAATTGCCACAAACAACATAAAATACCTTGGGGTAACGCTAACCAAACAAGTGAAAGACCTGTATCGCAAGAACTTTGAATCTTTAAAGAAAGAAATTAAAGAAGCCCTCAGAAAATGGAAAGATCTCCCATGCTCTTGGATAGGTAGGATCAATGTAGTAAAAATGGCAATCATGCCAAAAGCAATCTACAGATTCAATGCATTCCCCATTAAAATCTCAGCACAATTCTTCTCAGACCTTGAAAGAAAAATAATCAATTTTGTATGGAAAAACAAAAGACCCAGGACAGCCAAAACAATGCTCTTCAACAAAGCAATGTACGGAGGCATCGCCATCCCTGACCTCAAGCTCTATTATAGAGCTATAGTCCTGAAAACAGTTTGGTATTGGCACAAAAATAGGCAGGTAGACCAATGGAATCAAATTGAAAACCCGGATATTAACCCACATACGTATAAACATCTGATCTTTGACAAAGAGCTAAAAATATACAATGGAATAAAGAAAGCATCTTCAACAAATGGTGGTGGCATAACTGGAGGATGGCATGTAGAAGAATGCAGATCGATCCATATTTATCGCCATGCACAAAACTTAAGACCAAATGGATCAAAGACCTCAACATAAATCCAGCCACACTGAACCTCTTAGAAGAGAAAGTGGGTGGTACCCTTGAACGAATTGGTACAGGAGACAGCTTCCTGAACATAACACCACTAGCACAGACAGTGAGATCAACAATTAATAAATGGGACATCCTGAAACTGAGAAGTTTCTGTAAGGTAAAGGACACAGTCAGCACGACAAAAAGGCAGCCCACAGAATGGGAAAAAATAATCACTAATCCCACATCTGACAGAGGGCTGATCTCCAAAATTTACAAAGAACTCAAGAAGCAAGTCTCCAAAACATCAAAGGACCCAATTAAAAAGTGGGCTGCAGAACTAAATAGAGAATTTTCAATGGAGGAGTCTAAAATGGCTGAGAGGCACTTGAGAAAGTGCTCAACATCCTTAGCCATCCGGGAAATGCAAATCAAAACAACTCTGAGATACCATCTCACTCCTGTCAGAATGGCTAAATCAAAAACATCAATGACAATTTATGCTGGAGAGGATATGGTGAAAGCAGGATACTCTTCCATTGCTGGTTGAAGTGCCAACTGGTTCAGCCACTTTGGAAATCAGTATGGAGATTCCTCAGTAAAATGGGAATAAACCTACCACAAGACCCAGCAACTCCACTCTTAGGCATATATCCAAAAGATGCTCCTCTATACAACAAAGATGTCTGTTCCACTATGTTCATAGCAGCATTATTTGTAATTGCCAGAACTTGGAAGCAACCTAGATGTCCCTCACCCAAAGAGTGGATAGAGAAAATGTGGTACATTTACATAATGAAGTACTATTCAGCAGAAAAAAACAATGGAATCCTGAGATTCTCAGGCAAATGGATGACACTAGAAGAAACCATCCTGAGTGAGGTAACCCAGTCACAAAAAGAGAAACATGGCCTGTACTCTCTCATATATGGATTTTAGACATAGATCTGGGGAGTGCCAGCCTACAATCCCATGGCCAGATAGTCTGGGAAACAGAAACTTCATTCAGTGGCTGATGGTAGAAGAGGCAGACTCCCTCGGTTAAGTACTGAGCTGAACTCAAGAAAGCCAGTAACAGAGAGGGAGGTCTGATGACCAAAGGGATTAAGACTGGGCTGGTTTAACCCCAGAAACAGCTGACCTGACAAAGGTTAACTCTTGAATCCCAGGCATTAGCCTGGGAATCCAGCATGGGATTGATCAAGACCCCTTGAATGTGGGTTTCAATGAGGAGGCCTAAGTAATCTATTGAGCCTTGGGCAGCAGATCAGTACCCATCCTGAGTATACACACGGACTTTGGACTCCCATCCAACAATGTGAGGTGCACTCTCACTCTGAACTCTTGGGGAAGGGTCTAGGCCCTGCCCTATATGAAATGACAGACTATGGACACCCCCACGGAAGGCCTCACCCTCCCTGGGGAAATGGGGGGATAATGGGGGGATTGGAAGGAGGGCACGGGAGGAGGGGAGGGAAAGGGAGAGGGACCTGGAACTGACTTGTGAAGCAACCTTGTTTCTTATCTAAATTTAAACTGAAAAAAATCTTCTATCCAGCTACTTTGCTGAAACTGTTTACTTGGTGTAGTCATTCCCTGATGGAACTTTTAGGGTTACTGATGCATACTATCATATCCTACACAGATAAAGGTATTTGGCATTCTTACTTTCCAATATGCATCCCCCTTATCCCCTTTGATTTTCTTGTTTCGTTAAACCTGCAAGTATAATTTTGAGTGTGTGTAAAGAGATAACACTTCCTTGTCTTGATACTGATTTTAGAGGAATTGCTTTGTGTTTCTCCCATTTAAGTTGATATTGTTTATGAGTTGCTGTGAAATGCCTTTTTTATGTGGAAAACCTTGTCCAATAGGAACCCTTCTTCAGAAGATGTTCTGTTCAAGGATATCTCCCACACCCTCTCTGTTTTTGACCTAAGACCTACCACAGTAGACAAATTGCTTTAGGATTTGGATTCTGGCATAGACTTATGAAATTGGCACCTGCCCTTCAAAGGTAGATCCCCAAATGCCTTTGGGCTGCCTTTTACAAAATATTTTTAAATTGGGGCTATGTGACACCACATGTCCTGAAAGGCTGATTTCTCTGTGCACTAAGTCCTGGCCTCAATATGCCCTTGACAATGGGACACAATGACCACTAGAGGGAAATTTTAAATTTTCCATTCTCTGTGATCTTGGATTTTTTTTTACTGGTGTGGGGACAAGTAAACAGAACCCCCATAAGTCCACAGTTTCTGGACACTGCATTCCCACCCTTCCCTCAGTAGCCAGTGTCTCACAGTTCTGGTCTTGTTGGCTAGGGCCAAAGTGCCTCCAGATTCCTGCCTATCTGGGAACTGGGACCCTGAAAATTCTGACCTGACCTTGCTGCCCCAGATACTAGCCATTCCTGCACTGGCCTCAACCCTGATCCCAACCCCCTCCAATGGGGTCACATGTTCCATCCACATCTTCCCCTTCAGGACAAAGGTCCAATAACAACTTCTTCCTCTTTACCCACCTTCCTCTTTTCCTTTTACCATTGTTTCCTATCCTTCTGTGACACCTCTTTGTCCCACTCTACACACCGACCTATATTTGACCTAGCCTCCCCAGCAGGAGCCTGGCCTAATCACCTATTTCATTTCTCAGTTATCACCAGATACTAGAAAGCAATTTAAAAAGGATGAGGAGGGGTTCCCCAAGCTCTCATATAGGAATTAGTAAAAATGGTTTTTAAAGTTTTCAGTGACAGAAAAGATCCTCTCAACAAACAAGGACATGCTTCAAGCCTAAGACTTAGCAGCTTCGCTGAAGCTACAAGGGGTACAAGGGAAGTAGACCACCAGGAGTTCCATCCTGCTTCTGCTCACTCCAAGTCAATTCTGCTAGAAGCCTGCTGCAAATGTTGGCAGGATGATCATTTGGCAAGATATTACCTTGACTCTCAACCACTGACAATGCCATGCTCTGTCTGTCCTCAGCCTGCACCCTGGAAATCAGAATGCCCCCTTGCAGGCTTATCCTCTATATGACCCCACAGAAGTTCAACCTCGCCAACACCAGTAGCTGAGACTGTGCCAATCTTCAGACTACTCTGCCTGGTGGAGGAATGATGCATCCCAGATTTAGTGACTGTCATTGCCCTCTCGGAGTCTAGGGTAACGGCCAGTATCAGGTTAGCCCATTACTTTTTTTTTTGACAAGAGAGCTACCTATTCTGTTTTAACTATTATTTGTTTCCCACAGTTCTCTCTCCATTTCCTGTCATGAGGATGAATGGGACCCCCTCCTTCCCATTTCAGAAAAGTCTGAAACTGCTCTAACTGAAAAGCTGTCTCACTTCTGCTCAACTACTTATCCCTTATATCACACAGTGTTTTATGACTAGAGTACTGATAGCTCAATAGTTCATTAAGTTTCCTGCTAAAAATACAGACAGGTGTGCCTCTCTTAGGTTTCATAGTCAGGGACAACAGGCTTCAGATGTCACCTCAGAGTTTTAAATTTCCTCTGGTTGTTTTCTAAAATTGTTCATGCCTTTTAACCTAAAGCCATAGCCGTTTGCTAGGACACCAAGATGTAAATCTGTTCCAGCTGTCTTATATATACCTGTAATTTTCTAGGAGAAGTTCTGCTTCTGTATCAAGAAATCTGGTCTGGTGAAAACTAGTAGTCCCCAGAGCCCGTTTAGACCTTACTCATTTTCCAGCATATCTTACAGTTTCATTCCTCCTGCCTGGGCCAAGGCCAATCCACAGACTGTCCTCCAGATAATGCCAGCACTTGAGCCAAGCTCCTAGTACATCCATGCTAGTGCCACCTCTCCTTGCTCAAGTTGAAACCTACACAACAACTGGAATCTTCTTTTCCAAGATGTCCCAAAGACTCATCTGCTCTCCTGTCTCTCTCATTCAGTCTTGCCTCTGCTGTACTACCTGGATACTTCTTCTCTATTCCCTTCATTATTTCCATGGCTAGTCCCACTCATAGGGCCAAGGAAAACAATCTATTTTCACTCTTAGCCATCTGACTTCTCTGCCTCCTCAAGGAACAGGTGGCTAAGGTCTACAGGATGGATTGTTCCCTCATTCCACCTTTTAAGCATGATCCCACTGAGTCCTGTCTCCCTCATGTCCTCCCTCATCAACAGGAAAAAGCCAGAAATGAATCAACATCTATATACCCCAAGAGTCTGGGATGTTATGGTGGAAGCCCCAGCCAGGCCTCCATCCAAACTCTGCTGCATCTCAGAAACCCCATCAAATGATGACTCCTATCCTAGAGATGCTCAAGATCACTCCCACATGGTGTTAAAATTGCCTCCCAGAAAATAAACTTGTTGTTTTTCTGATCTCTCTTTCCCACTTCCTCTCTAGGGGACTGGACAGCCATCTGGTAGTGCTGTGTCCATTAAACGTGGGCTTTTGTTTTAATTCAGTTTAATTTGGTCTGACTTGAATTGCTGCATTGGCAGAGAGGTTTATTGGGGTGTAGAAACTTTTCATGGGCCACAAAACCAGAAGTAGAATGTCAAAAAACTAACTCAAAGGCATCTTTGGAGGCTCTTTGTCTCATAATGTAGGCAAGACTATCTTTTGGTTGTTTCAGTTTCTTTGTAAAACTCTCATGGCTCACAGTTTTCAGTTTTTATGGGATTCTTGAATATTTCAGCATGTGTATCTATGGACATATATAGATTTCTTTTGTTTTTCTTTTGTTCTTTTTCTTGTTTGATTATTTTGGCATATTTTTAAGTTGATTTATATTATTCTGTTTTATTGTTATTCAATAGATGCCTCGCTTCAAAGGAGAGAAAGAAAGGGCATAGATCCAGATGTCAGGGAGGTGGTAAGGTGAGGGAGAAAATGTGATCCGAATATATTGTACAAAAAAACCTATTATCAGGGATGGAGAGATGTCTCAGAGGTTAAGAATGCTTACTGTTCTTCCAGAGTTCCTGAGTTCAGTTCCCAGCAACCACATGGTGGCTCACAACCATCTATAATGAGATCTGGTGCCCTCTTCTGTCGTGCAGGCATACATGCAGACAGAACACTGTATACATAATAAATAAATCTTAAAATAAAATCTATTATCAAGAAAAAAGAAAACATTTACAACAAATCATTGTAGTTTATATTTATTAACATAAACTGATTTCTTTTACTTCATCTAATCTTTGATGCAATCCTGTTAAGATCATCTCTTCAAATTCATAGGAAATAAAACCAGGCTAAAAGTGGCCACATATGTGAAACATTATGTTGCCTACCTGGTTTTTGACTCAATAGAAGTAGATATATTGGTTTCCTGAAAGTGAATCACATATTTACTCTAATTCAATGTTTTGTATTTGAGTTTCACTGCTATAGATCTCAAGGGAAATTACCAACAGTTATAGCACACATTCTTGATCATAAACAAGAAAGGCATTGTGAAGAATCATTGAATTGGATATAATGTTCAACTTCACCAACAAATTCTGTTTAACAAAAACACAAATACTTTACATTTGCATTTTTGAGAAGCAATAGAAAGAAATGTAGAATTTGTCACTCTTTTATTTAATAGGTAATCCAGACAGAATAGCTGTTTAGATGTTATGGTGGTTTAAATGATAATGGCCCTCATAGAATCATATTTTTTAGT
Source organism: Mesocricetus auratus (assembly GCF_017639785.1). Classification (NCBI taxonomy): domain Eukaryota; kingdom Metazoa; phylum Chordata; class Mammalia; order Rodentia; family Cricetidae; genus Mesocricetus; species Mesocricetus auratus. The sequence continues at coordinate 35,420,179 of NW_024429190.1, read as the reverse complement.
TCTTGTTCCTTATTTGTGAACTTTTTGTGGATTATTAGGAGATTTTGCTTTTTTGGAGGAGGTGTCATATTGAACTTTGAGGTTTCAAATGCCCATGACAAACTCAGTCTCTCTCTGTCTCTGTCTCTCTCTGTCTCTGTCTCTGTACCTCCCTCATTCCTGCTTTCAGATTAAGATGAAATCTCTGTTATTACTCCAATGCCTGCCTACCTGATGTCATACTGCTTACTATGATGATCATGAGTTCATACTCTGAAACTGTAAGCAATTTTGCAATTAAATATTTTATTGTATAATCTTCCATGGTTATGGTGTGTTTTAACAACAATAAAACAGTAACTAAGACAAAAGTACAAGAATACTTAGCAAACTTGATATTTTTTCTTAAAAGTAGGCTCTCTGAAATAGTCTTCCCCATACTAAATGGTAAATCTTAAAAATATAACAGTAAATAACAGGTTCAATTTAGAATTATATGTATGTACATATATCTGAAAGAGACCAAGTAAGGCTATATGGATACATGGGAGGGTTTAAAGTGAGGAAACATAAGGGAAAACAATGTCATTATATTATAATCTCAAAAGTAAAATGTTACATATTGCAAAAGATCATCTCTCTGGCACACCAAGAAGAATAATTCCTCTTTAAGACAGTATCCCAAAGAAACTGATACACTAAACATCCATGCTAACATTTTAGAATCAACTCTTATAGTGTCAGATAAAAGATTTATTGAGACTGTGTCTAGTTTTTATACCTAAAGCAGTATGCTATGGTGTACTTACTAATGATTTGGTCCTTTTAATTCTCAACTAGGCAACAGGGATTAGCAATAAACCCTGTCTTAAGGGTGTTTATAATGGTCAAATGATATAGCTCTAACAAACGGACCTAGATAGCGTGGATCTTTTAAAGACATTAGATATAAGTTAAGTGGCAAACTGGAATGCAGCTTGGTAACAACTCAAAAATGTCAATGCCCTTTGTCATCTGTGGTTCCAGAGGAGACACAAACTCAACTGCAGCAGGATAGGTGAGGAATGTCCCCTTCAGATGAAGCTTGAACTGTAACTTTGTCCCAAAAATGGACTTTAGAATGAGCTTATTTGAAGCAGAGTCAGAGTGTTATTTAAGCATGAGAGTTTGTAGATAGAGGGACACTCAAGGAGAGAATAAAACCCTCCAATGGTTTTCATGTATCCTCATCAAAAGGAACAAGTATTCCAGTATCTTACAAGTAGTCTTGAATAATATTGGAAGGTCCTAGCGTTCATTTCTCAACAAGTTTCTTGGGATTTTCCACTGTCTCTGTCCCTGTCCTCAGTCTCTGTGTCTCTGTCTCTGTCTCTGTCTCTGTCTCTGTCTCTGTCTCTGTCTCTCTCTCTCTCTCTCTCTCTCTCTCTCTCTCTCTCTCTCTGCCTCTCTTGTGTTTTGATTAGTAAAACTATATTCCTGGCATCGCTGTCAAAGGATCTGAGAAGGAAATAAAACATGAGTCACATGAAGTGCACCATGAGGAAAAGACATGGTTTTTACTATAAAGGACATTCCTTGAGAAATTGTTAGATAGCTTTACTTGGAAAGAACAGTCACAGGCACTTAGGTGTTTGAAATGATTAGTTATTTTAAACTTTATTTGGAAGCTGGCTCAGTGAGTAAGGTGCTTGCCTTGCAACAGGAAGGCTGTATTGACCACACAAAATCCAAGATAGCAGCATATACTTTTAACCCTAGTAGCAGTAGGAGACCAGATGATTCCCTTGAAACTTTCTGGTCAGCAACCCTAGAAAATTAGAGAAATTCTGTTTCCATGAGAGACTCTATCTTAATAAATATGGTGGTGGTTGAAAAACATTGTAACACTAATCTCTGGTTTGCAAGAACAGAAACAAACTGCCTTCATACCACACATAGACAAGTTTACACCAAAGAAGTTTCTTTCTCAAACATATCATAATTAGCTTGCTACCTTGCTACCCTTCATCAAGACCTCCTCCTCTCCTGTTCCTCTCTTTCTCTCCCTATCTGTTCTCTCTCTCAAGTATTTATAATTTATGTGTTTGTGTGCTCGTGTGTGTGTGTGTGTGTATGTGTGTGTGTGTATGCTGTGTGTGTGTGTGTGTGTGTGTGTGTGTGTGTGTGTGTGTGTGTGTGTGTGTGCATCTGAGCAAATGGAAATGGCAGGGAATGATTTAGGATTTCTTCTTTCACTGTTTTCCACCTAATCCTATTGAATGAAGTTTTTCTCTTACACGAGAAACTTGTTGCTTCAACTAGACTGCCTGACTACTGAGATTCTAAGATCCACCCATGTGTCTTACTCGTTAATTCTGCCTATTTCAGGCAAACTTGACCATGTTTACCTTTTGTACATGAAATCTAAGGACTCTGCCTCATGTCCTATGATTACAAAGAAAAAGCTCTCCTCTTTGCTCCATCAATCCATCACTCCAGCCTTTCCAACCTGGGGCTCTTAACAGAATAAGAACTCCATTTACTTAATTTAACTAATATTTGCCAATTGTGTTCATACATTGACACATAATTTCCTAGTTCATCTTCAAATTATTACTTGGTCTTCCTGGAGCGATTACAGGGTCAGTACCACTCTCTGGACAGCTCTGTGCCGCATAAAACTCTTTAAGTAGTGTACCACTCCTGTCCAACTTTACCACATTCTACACATCAGGCATATTCAAGTCAAACATGCATGGCTGATTATAGATATGCAAATAGCGTAGACAGTACTTCTTAAATGTCAGAGTTCCTGGCAAGTTCATTTTATTTTAAATGAGAACTGGGCTTTAACCACAGTGCTAACTATGTTCTATTACACACACACACACACACACACACACACACACACACACACACACCATGTAAACGCAGGATGAATCAGGTACCATTTCAATATTTTACAAATTGAAGATATGGGACTTAAAATGGTAAGAAACATTCCTCCATAGGAGGTGAGAAAATGATTTAAATTCATTAACTTCTTAGACAGCAGCCACATTGCTCCCTAGATGCTGTTTAGCAATAATAATAAAAAAATAGTGTTCTCTACTTACCTTCTCATCTTAGTTCAGAGCTATCCATCCTTCAGGGCCTATTTAAAACCCTTTCTCCTTCAAGAATCCCTCCTTCCAGAGTGTTCCAAACACCAGTGATCAATTCTATTTGCAGATCTTCTCAGTTCTTCTGACATCTAACATGCACTGCAAAGATTCATCTGTGCCAACTCTGTTATTATTTGCTCTTTACTGTAGCTCAATTTCTGCTTTCCAAAACTCATGTCAGATATTGACCCCTGTGAAATGATTTGAGCGTTTTGCTTACACAATTATTTGCATCATTGATCCATTACAAACAGAGGATAGACTCATTAGAGATAAAGAGTAGATTGAGTTGCCAGGGAATTGAGACTGACTTAATAAGAGCAAGAGTCTCTTGAGGGAGTGATGGAAATGATGAGGAATTACATTGTAGTGCTTGTTGTACAACATCATGAACACACAGAATTATATGCCTAACATGTTGAACTTTATGGTATGAAAATGGTAAATTATATACAGTACATGACAATGTAAATGGTATCACTAAAGAATTTTTCACTATGTTCTCAAATTTAGAAACTGAAATCAGCTTATACTACATTTTCCATGATTGATATTATTAAAACCAAAAAGCAAACAATTTTACAGAGTGAGGGAAGAGACAGGGACAGAGAAACGATTTAGAACAGTGTTCATGGAGCTGTGCAAAAGTTTTTGGGAATGAGAAGATACTGAAAAAATGTTCTTCTCAATGTGTACTTAATTTTCCCTTCAGAAACTACAAAGAATGCACAGATAAACTGACTAGAGTGAAGAGTATGTGCATATCCCAAAGCATTTTTTAAATTGGATCTGCATTCTACATATCAATCTGGGAGACCACAAACATGTAATTTAAAATTTTTTTTTTTTTTGGTTTTTCGAGACAAGGTTTCTCTGTGTTTCTGTGTTGTTTGAAGGCTGCCCTGGAACTTGTTTTGTAGACTGCGCTGGCCTCAAACTCACACCGATCCATCTGCCTCTGCCTCCTGAGTGTTGGAATTAAAGGTTTGTACCACCAACGCCTGGCATAATTTTTAATTTTTACAACATGTTTCAAATGAAACATTTCTCATCTCCTCTGACCTAGAGGTGGGTTCTATGACATTAGCTCCCATGGAATCCAGGCCTTAAGCCCATGGTAAATTTTGCCACCATATTTCTAACTCTTAGTGTGCAGGCAATAGATCAGGACATTTTTGATTTATAAGGGCTGTTTTAGTTGTCTTTCAAAGAGACAGAAAGAACAAGAGGGGGACCTAAGCACAGCCGTCCATTTCCTGGTTTTCTATCAACACCTTTTTGTTTTTTTTTTGGTTTTTTTTGTTTTTTTTTGTTTTTATGAGACACGGTTTCTCTGTATTGTTTTGGAGGCTATCGGTCCAGCCCGAACTCGAACTCACAGAGATCTGCCTGCCTCTGCCTCCCGAGTGCTGGGATTAAAGGCATGTGCTACCACCGCCTGGCTTTATCAACACCTTTTTATTTCAATGGTCTTTTGCTATTTTTTAGACTACGTTGAAGATTTCCATCATGAAATAATTTGGTGCATACTTTTTGTATCATCTACGCTATTTATAATAGTTCATTTTCTATTGTTTTAATCTGGAAAATATTTATTGAATATTCACATATAGAATTTTCTCTGGTAAACATTGAGGGACATGGAGGATTATATAGACATTAATATAATTGCATATAGCTGCTAAAAAGTATTTGTGTTTATTTTTTTTAATGCTGTGACTTCTTAAAAGTGTCAATCCATTATGGATACATCCATGACTGAAAACCATTTGCTTCTCATTAAAAGTAAAGACGTAGATGTCTTAACGTAGTTTATGTCACCTAACTCCAACTTTATTTCCTATTAACTTCTTTTTGGGGGGGGGTTACGAGACAGGGTTTCTCTGTATTGTTTTGGAGGCTATCGGTCCAGCCCAGCCTCGAACTCACAGAGATCTGCCTGCCTCTGCCTCCCGAGTGCTGGGATTAAATGCGTGCGCCACCACCACCCGGCTCCTATTAACTTCTTATAGATATTACTCTCCTACATTTCCGCAGTCCAATTTAAATCATTCTCCCTAGAAGACATTCTGTCTATCATAGACTTTTATAGAAGTATTATAATATGTGTTCTTCCTATCTTGCATTTGTAACTTGTACATATTGTGCTGGCTTTTATTTGGTTTATGTCTTTAAATTCCATTTTTCATTATTGGAGACACTTTATATTACATATTAATTATGTTAATCATTTTAAAACCAAATTTTAATTCAAATATATTTTAATCATATTCTTCCCCTCTCACAAGACTCTCAAGATGCTTTCCCCCTTCTTACTAACCAAATTTTAAGGTCTCTCTCAAAAACAAAAGCAACAACAACAGCAAAAACAAAAACCAAATACATATCAAAGAACCCCCCAAAATCAAGATGAAGTGTTTATGGCTGGCTTGGTGTCTAAGTTTCTCTTTTGAGAGCATGCAGAGTAGGTTCCTGTACCAAAGACATTGGAATACAGGGGTGAAAGTTCTATGTGTAGGCATGAACATTACATACCCATTTTGTTGTGTAGGTGTTAATTTCAACAGTGGGGACTTGCTGCAAGTTTATGAAGAGAAACCTAAAGTCTTGGCTACAGCATGCACTATTGATGGATTCCCTCGAGGCCCCTGTAACCAACCATTCAATTAGATGTAACTCAAATCCCATGCTGTAAGCTCAGTTTGGATAAAAAGAGATGTCCAATTAGGACAATGTCTTCCCCATTATTTGGTGATTTCATTTAAATCACCTCATGCATGTATATATTTCACTAAGCTAATACTGTATTAAGTATCCATGTTATCCCTCAAATTCCCCTCTCCACTCCAATTTTAGCTGTGGCTATTGTTTAATCACAGAAAAAGACTTGGTTCATCATATTTTCCATCTTAATCTTAGCCTTCTAGTTACACTAGTCCAATAGCTCCCTTATGAGAATGTACCATAAGTCACAATAATTTCTCTTACAGTCGAGAGAATAAACATAGTAGGCTATACAGAATATGTGGTCTCCATTGAAGCCTCTTAGCTCTGCTACAGTAGCACAAATGCAGAAATAGGCTACAAGAAACTGAAAATGTAGTTATAACTGGATACAATCAGCTTCTGCCTTATGAACAGAATATTTTTTATTGTTGGGGCCCAAACTGAATGATCTATGATTTACAAGATATTAAGTAACATCCCTAGTGTACACAGTATGTTCCAGTTGCACCTTTGGACTGTGAAATCAAAAATATACCCAGACACTGATAAAGGTCTGTATGCGAGCAAAGCTGCACATTTTGAAGACAAACAGAATAAAACACTATTTACAAATGCTGGCAGGATTTGGCATGTTAAAAGTCAGGAATTACTGGCTAATTTTTCATAGACTAACTCCAATACATGCTCAAATTTGCATATCAATATTTTACTTACCACATATATATATATGCAAATATAAACTTGTTCTGTATTTCTTTCTAACACCATTATATACAGTCCTTGTCTATATCAAAATTAGGTTGAGCATGATTTACTCTAGGAGTGAGTGCATGAATGAGTGCAATAATAAGTAAAATGGTCAATGATCTTTCAGGAAAACCACAATAAATAGAGAAGACAAAACTTTAGGAGCTACATTAGAGATAGTGAAGCAGTAAGAATAAATTCAATATGCATTCATATATATATGAATGTTCACATATATATGAATAATTCTATGAATATATATGCATACTTCTAGAAGCAGAGAACACGCAAGAAAGTACTGTTACTTCAGTTCAGGTTGTATGCTTAGATGAGTCTCAATCCTATGACTTTCCTGAGTTATGATTTTCCTCATTTGTAAAACAAGAATGAAAATTGACAGTGCTAAATAAATAATTGAGATGTTAGCAAAACCAGAGGTGTGGAACAGTATAATGGACACACACACACAAAAAGAGGAAGAAACAAAATATATGCTCAAGCATGCAAGACAGAGTAAAGTGGGTCTAGATTTAGAACACATTTCAGGCTGTTCTTTCTTTGGCAATATTTTAGTGTCTATCGACTATGAAAGATCAAAACTGCCCTTAGGCTAGAGAGGCTTATTAGCACCCCCATCAAGAACAGTGTTCTGCTGAGTAGACTGGCAAAGAAGCAGAGGAGATCTGTGTCTGGAGAGTATGCATTTATCATGGTTAAAACCCTTAGGTCAAAGACTTTCTGCTGAAGCACTTCTTAGAGAAAGAGACAGGGTCACCTTACAAGTGTGAGAATTCAGGCCATATTGTGTCTAGAAGCATCTCATGCTTACAGCCTGAATGAATTAGCAATATGTAGTTTCTGTTCTATTATTTAATGTACCTAAATCAATTAAATTTAGTTCTGAATTTTTCAATAATCATTATGTCTAAAAAATTATTTTGTTGAAAGTAAGTTGCATATGATTTTCTATATATATTTAATGTATATTGTTGCAGGATATATGATTACACTGTGAACGTCAAGTTTGCTTTTGCTGTAAATTGAATAAAAGCAACCTTTTGTCAAGAGGGAGTGCCAGACATTAGTTGACAAAAAGTAATCATAGAGTTAGAGTGTATCTGGATGAAGGATAGAAGGACACACTGGGAGTACTAGGGAGGGATTTTGAATGCTGCAGTCTACTGGCTTGGTGGGGCAGAAGGAAACACTCATTTCAGAGATGCCGGCAAAGAGGGAAGGTCAGGTACTTGAACCTCAACCTCTTTAAACCAGCCAGTTTTCACTGCGGCGTCTGACTCCTGAGTCTTATGGATAAATAGAACTGTAAAGATTTGGTGAAAATTACATTTGGTGGCAGGGACAGGAGGTAGATTAAACAAGATATAAAAGTTCCACCAGACCTCTCTTTGAGAAATGGGACAGTGACTGTGGAACCACAATTATTGACTGAGTCAGCAGCAGATTCAGGTGCAGTTAGAGTCAAAACAACAGTATGTGAAGATTAACTGTGTTAGGATTCAGGCATTATGGTGGCCTGACTCCTGTCACTTGGCAGCATGCACTCACTCAGGCAATACTCTGACAAGTTCAGTGTCCTATGCCACTAAGTATTGTGCACAAATGTGCAAAGGTTCCTTTAAGAAGAAATCTCCACCCACTTTACCTCTCTTTTCTACTGTTCTCTGAAGGGAGACAGGACTTTTCCTATCTCACCCTTTCTCTCTCTCTCTCTCTCTCTCTCTCTCTCTCTCTCTCTCTCTCTCGCTCACTCTTGTTCTCTCTCTTTCTACTTCCTTCCCTCCTTCCTTTCTTTCTACTTTTCTCACTCTCTCTGTCCCCCTTCTCTTCTTTGCTCCCTCTCCCTTCCCTTTATCCATTCCCTTTTCTTCCCCCAATACAACTTTCCATACATGTCTGTGTGTCTCTGTTACCCATCTGCCTGCTCTTCCTCACAGGCTGCCATCTCTCACCCACCAATGGACCTGTGGCACAGTCCCACCACCAGTAACAGGAAAAATAAAAGACCAGAAGCAGATATTGGGATTCAGACTTCAAGCTGATTATCAGAAATGTAAGGCAGTAGACAACTAGCTCTTATCTCTAGCTCAGGCTGAAAGGGCTGATCCATGAAAGAGTTCTTTACTTAGTTACATACAGCTAGCTGCCTCTCAATGTTGCTAGAGAACAAATTCTTCATATTGAGACCTTGCTTCTTTCTTATATACTTCCCTAACATTGAGATTAAAGGTGTCAGCATATATTTCTCTTTTAGACTGATTCGCTCTTGTGTATATCTGGAAGGTCTTGGATTCACAGAGATCCCTCTACCACTTAAATTTTGAGTCCTAGGATTAATGATGTGTACCTTCACCTCCTAGCTGGTATTAAAGGTATGTGCCTGGCTTGTGACTGATTTTGCTTTTCTGAATCCTCAGTCAAGCTTTAAGACATAATCAATAGTATATCACTATACCACTTGCGACAATCACCTTGCTCAGTATTCCTAACAAACTGTGCTTCAGAATTGGAATAATTAGTAAAAGCAAGAGTAGAGTTCATATTTTTGGATACATTTTCATGCCATTCTCTGTTGTTTTTATAGCTTCTATTATGGTTCATTCTCTACATACTCAGAAAAGCATACTGAGAATGAAAAAGATAATGAATTCAGAAATACAAGTAATGCCTGCAATACTGATTCTATGTCAATTTGAACTATCTAGTTTCAGTTACTCATCTTATGACAATGTCAGCATAATTATTCCCAGTAATGCTATATTTGATCAGTTCTTTCAATTGCCATTCTTAATATTTATTATTAAATAGTTTGGAAGATATCTGAGGTCAGGGGCTCTAGTCTATTCACTGTACTTTGATCCCTAGTTATACATATCACTTCTAGGTGAATATGCGGTTACTAAATAAGACCCAAAAAGGTGTTCTCTCTCTCTCTCTCTCTCTCTCTCTCTCTCTCTCTCTCTCTCTCTCTATCTCTATCTCTATCTCTGTCTCTGTCTCATTTCCCATTTAACCATAGAATCCTTCCTCATGTTACTAGAAATGAATTCTTTTCCAACACCATAATATCATAGTGACTGATCTGCTAAAGCAATCTAAATTCCTGTGTCAATTCATTCAAAGTTACCTCCCAATTACTCTTCTAAAATGTTCATTGTGACAGGATTTATGTAGAGGTCTTTGATCCATTTGGACTTAAGTTTTCTGTACAGTGATAGATATGGATCTATCTGCAATCTTCTACATGTCTGAAAGGAGCTACACCAGCACCAATTGGTGAAGATGCTTTATTTTTTCCACTTTATAATTTTAGCTTCTTTGTCAAAAATCAGGTGTTCATAGGTATGTGGGTTAATATCAGGATCTTCAATTTGATTCCATTGGTCTATCCATGTGTTTTGTATCAATATTAAGCCGATTTAAGGACTAAAGCTCTATAATAGAGCTTGAAGTGAGGAATGATATGCCTCCAGAAGTTTCTTTATTATTCAGGGTTGTTTTAGGTATCCTGTGTTTTTTGTTTTCCCATATATAGTTGAGTATTATCCTTTCAATGTCTGTGAAGAATTGTTCTGGGGTTTTGATGGTGATTGCATCAAATCTGTTGATTGCATATGGTAAGATTGCCATTTTTACTATGTTGATCCTATGTATCCAAGAACATGGGAGATCTTTCCATTTTCTGTTAACGTGTTTAATTTCTTTCTTTAATGACCAAAATTTCTTGTCATACAGGTATTTGTTAGAGTTACACCAAGATATTTTATGCTGTTTGTGGCTATTGTAAAGGGCCATGTTTCTTTGATTTCTTTCCCAGCCACTTTCTGTCTATATATAGTAGGGCTACTGATTTTCTTGAGTTGATCTTGTATCCTGCCACTTTGCTGAAGGTGTTTATCAGCTGTAGCAGTTCCCTGGTAGAATTCTTCGGGTCACTAATATAAACTATCATATCATTTGCAAATAGTGAAAGTTTGACTTCTTCCCTTCCAGTTTGTATTCCCTTGATCTCCTTTTTTATCTTATTGCTCTGGAAAGGACTTCAAGTACAATATTGAAGAGAGAGAGAGAGAGAGAGAGAGAGAGAGAGAGAGAGAGAGAGAGAGAGAGAGAGTGTGTCCAGCCTTATCTTGTTCCTGATTTTAGAGGAATTGTGTTGAGTTTCTCTCCATTTAGTTTGATGTTGGCTATCAGTTTGCTGTATATTGCTTTTATTATGTTCGGTTATGTTCCTGTTATCCCTGATCTCTGTAGGACCTTTATTATGAAGGGGTGATGGACATTGTCAAAGGCTTTTTCAGCATCTAGTGAGATGATCACATGGTTTTTCTTTTTTGATTTGTTTTTGTGGTGGATTACATTGATGGATTTTCATGTGTGGAACCATCCTTGCATCTCTGGGAGGAAGCCTACTTAATCATGATGGATAGTAGTACAGACACTGAGATTGACAATTAATGAATGGGACATCCTTAAACTGAGAATCTTCTGTAAGACAAAAGACACAGTCAAAAAGATAAAATGGCAGCCCACAGAATAGGAAAAGATATTCACCAATCACACAACTGAAAAAGGGCTGATCTCCAAAATTTACAAAGAACTCAAGAAGCCAGTCTACAAAATACCAAATAATCAAGGTAAAAAAGTGGGGTACAGAACTATAGAATTTTCAATAAACACATCTAAAGTGGATGATACACACTTAAGAAAGTGCACAACATCCTTAGCCATCAGGGAAATGGAAATCAAAACAGCTCTGAGATACCATCTTCCTCCTGTCAGAAAGCCTAAATTCAAAAACACCAATGACAGTTTATGCTGAAGAGGATGTGGAGAAGGGGAGACACTCTTCACTTCTTGCAGGAGTGCCAGCTTGTACAGCCATATTGGATATAAGTATGGAGATTCCGCAGGAAAATGGGAATCAGTCTACCACAAATTCCAGCAATTCTACTCTTAGGTATATACCCAAAAGATGCACAGTCACACAACAAAGAAATCTATTCAACTATGCTCATAGCAGCATTATTTGTAATAGCCAGTAGCTGGAAGCAACTTAGATGCCCCTCAAATGAATAGTAGATAGAGAAATTGTAGAAAATTTGTAAAATTGAATACTACTCAGCAGAAAAAACAATGGAATTTTGAAATTATCAGGCAAATGGATGGAAGCAGAAGAACCCATCCTAAGTGAGGTAACCCAGTCACAGAAAGACAACCATTGTACGTACTGACTCATAAATGTATATTAGACATAGAGCAAATGGTTACCAGGCTACAATAATCACCTCCAGAAAACTTGCAATCAAGGAAGACCTTAAGAGAATCGTACATGGTCCCCTAGTGAAGAGGAAAGAGGCAAGAGCCCCTGGACAAATTTGGAGCCTGGGGGAATGAAGATCGAGGTAGGACAAAGAGAAGGGAAGAAGAGAAGTATAGAGGAAAACATGATGGATCTGTAAGTTTGAGTGGGGAGGTAAGTACAGGAGAGCAAGAAAAGAGACACATCAATAGAGGGAGCCATTATAGGGTTAAAGAGAAATCTGGCACTTGGGAATTGTACAGAAATCCTTAAGTAGGAATCAAAGCAATAGTGGAGAGGCTACCTTAAATGCCCTTCCCCTATGAGAATGATCACTACCTTAAATGCTTCCTAGAGCCTTCATCCAGTAGCTGATGAAATCAGAAGCAGAGACCCACAGTTCAGCACTGAACCAAACTCTTGGAATCCAATTTCAGAGAGGGAGGAGTGATGAATAAGGGGGTCACGACCAGGCTGAGAAAACACACAGCAACAGCTGACCCCCAGAATGCATCCCATTCTGACAGCTTATGAAACATCATAGGTCCAAACTAGGCCCCCTGAATGTGGGTGTCAGCTAGCAGGTCTTGGCAGTCCATGGGGCCTCTGACAATGGAACCAGCATGTATCCCTAGTGTATGAATATACCTTAGGAGCTCATTTTCCATGGAGCAATATGCTCTTAGCCTAGATACAGGGAGGAGGACCTAGTCCTTGATCTAAATGATTTGAAAGATTTTGATGATCCCTCATGGAAGGCCTCATCCTCCCTGGGGAATAGATTTGGAATGGAATGGGGGTTTGGTGGGGGGCATGGCAGGATGTGAGGGAGTGGGACCTGGGATTAATATGTAAAATAAGATTGTTTAATTTAAATAAAATTTATATAAAATTAACAATGAAAAAATTTTGAATTCATCATTTCTTATCAAAGATATATTGTTTCTCAAGATACTTCTCTGAAATGATCAAACTTACCATGGTTTATTTTCACATCATCAATGGAAAGGGATAACTAAAGAAATGCTTAATTAAGCATCAGGGAGGATATGGACTGTTATAGGAGGATGGAGTATTTTACCACTAATAGTGAATAGGATTTGTAAAGGTTTTAATGATAAGGGGGAGTGAGAAAGAATGTCAAATCTTACTTAACTTTCTGGAACAATTTTCTCAATACAAAAATGTAGAAGACAAAAAGGCATTGTATACATTGGTCAAGCAGGGGAAAAGTTAGGAAAGTTAAACACAGCTTCAATTTTCAGTGAAATGAGATGTGTAGCTGTTCTTCTTAGAATGCTAGGAATGATGTAGTTTTAAAACCTGGTGGTCATTTGTCATCTGGTGAAGCAGGCTCTGCCCATATATTCAAGAATTTACATTTTTATTCATCCAAGACCTTTTCCTTTAAATCTGGATCATTGCTTTTAAACCATAAAATTCAGTTATGAGTTATGTCACATGTGCTTTACAAGAGCCTAAATGATTTCTATCTTATCTTAAGGCCAGGTGAATCCTGACACTCACAGGGATTATGTGTACCTCAACCAATTCCTTGAACCCCAAATCTCAGCCACTATCTCTGAGTCAACGCTACCTATTCTTGTAAAAGAAGCCAGATAAACTTCACAAAAATCTCAATATCAGCATGTCTTAAATTGTTGTGCACTTGGGATTGAGTTAATTGCTATCTGGATACTTTTTTTCAAAAATTGTGCTGTGCTTAAATATGGCAAAAGTAAAATGGTCTCGGCTAGACTCAAGAAGTCTTGGTATAGCATGGGATACATGAGGAAAAAAGTTATATTTGGTTACTGAACTGCTCCATTCCAATATGTTCTTGAGCAATTACTCTTCAACAAGCTCTTGCTGAGTAAGCCCTCAAGTTAAGGTCCTGTAAGTTAGTATGAAGCAATCAAACATTGGTGTAAAATATGGAGGCCATTGGGAAAATGTAACATTTAAATCACAGTCACAAAAAATGGAAATGAGAAATGAGAAAAATTATAAAGTAGTGTCCTCATAGCTGTTCAATTGCTGTGAAGAGACACCACAACCAAGGCAACTCTTATTAAAGGAATCATTTAGTTGGGGGACTTGCTTACAGTTTTAGAGGTTTAGTTCTTTATCATCATGATAGGAAACATGCTGGAAGGAAAGAAGATATAAAGCTAGAGAAGCATCTGAGAGTTCTACAACCTGAATTTCAGACAGCTGACAGAAGGGGGGGCTACTCTGCACTAGGTGTGTCCTTTTGAAATTTCAAAGTCCACTCCTGGTGACATACTTCTTCAAAAAGGACCAAACCTATTCCAATATGGCCACACCTGCTATTGTTCTAATTCTTTCAAACAGTTTTTCAACATGGTTACTAAGCATTCAAATGTATGAATTTTGAAGACCACTTTATTCAAACCACTACAAGTAGTAAATTTCTCACTTGTCTGGGAAGATGAAAGGCCTTCTTGATGTCCCTTGGTCACAAGCCCCAGTGAATCTCTGTCACTGACTTATTTTTCCTGGAAACTCCAGTGGGCAGTTTTCTCAGTAGTGCTTCGAAGATTAATGCACAAAACCTATAGTATTTCAGTGCAATAGTATTCCCCATACACTGTAGATAATTTGGAATTTATCTCCTCAGCTTATTTTTTTCTGTGCAGTCTTCCAAACATCAGCCACCTTCTGAACAATTCTTTTTTGCTCTTCAGGGGAGTTATTCTCCTCCTGTGAGGCATAATGCCTAGAGTTCTTTCGCATTTTGCTCCATTGAAGGAGGAGCTAATCCTCCAACATATTCCATTAGAAAGAAAGTCTTGAACAGCTATCATTGAATTAACTATTCAGGTGTTTGCCCTTTCAAAACTCAAATGCATTTCCTAGCAAAATTTATTAATACTATAGTTCCTATACAGGATGAATCGTATGTCTGTAAGTTTACCTATGTGCTAACTTGGGAAAAGGATGCTCCCAAACCCCTCAGGACAAAAGAAAATGCCTCAAAAATATACAAAGCATGCTAGATGAAAGCAGTGTGTAAGAATAGATTCCATTTTGTAATAATTATGTTAGTTCACACAGTGTCAGAATTTATATTCATACACTTATAAATATGAATATACAGATTACCCTCCAATAAGAATGATAATTATCCTCTTTATAGATTTATTTGGGAGATGTCCCAATAAATTAATTATTAAAAATTCTAAACTTCCATTTATAGTATGCATGCTGCTTCAATCAAGCCAACATCCAAAAGCCCAGGTTCCTAATAAGTGGAAACATCACTAGGTTTACATATTCTAGCTATTGACTCATCTATTATTCCCTTCCATAGTCTAATAGAGTTTCCTGAAATTATTTTCTATATTGGATAATTTAAAAGAATTTCTTCTTATTACTTCATATTCACTACAATCACAACCATAACAACAGGACAAAGTACTCTAATTTGAAATGTGTTTTTTATAGTATTGAGTATTGGAAAGTTCAAGATGTGTATGAAAGTAAGGTCAGAGGTGTATGAAGTTTCTTTTTCATACTGTAGATTGTGGTTTTCTTATACACTCATATGATTGATGTAAAGCAGGCTAAACAGGTATTTAAGGGCCCTTTTAAAAGAGAATGAATCCTAAGATCCTCCTAAAAGTCTCATACCACTACACTTAATCTTATTACTACACATGTGTATATATCATTATTGACACACACACATACATACATACATACATACATACATACATACATATTATCATGCTAAGCCAATTTATTCATTTGTATCTGTCCCTCATCAAATCTTAAAAACAAACTTTAATAATTTATGTGATTTTGACCACCAGCCACATGCAAAATCTGTTGAATCCTCTGGAGTATTATCATAATACCTTACTGGATAACTTCCAATTTAGGTCTTTGACTTTTTTGTCACCACAGCAACCAGGAAAATCGCATTAATACATGAGTGAAATCAAATCACCTCATGTTCAAATACCTGTAAGAGATTTTCAGCCTCTTCAGATTAAAAATTAATATACTGCAATTCATAACATCCCACAAAAGCAATCCTCAATACTCTTGATTTTTATTTCTATTTTACCTCCACAAATATTCTCTATCTAGCTACACAGTCTTCCTTATATTTTCCAAGTATGCCTAGAATTGATTTGGTTGAAATCTTGGTCCCATAGTTTTCTCTTGCCAAATGTCTTTTGTTCTTGATACTATACAGCATCTTCTAGAGAATATATAAGTATGTCGTCTCCCTCTTCTGTATCTTATGAACACAATTAATTGAGAAATTTCAGTTTCTTTCCTTTATACACCCCTAAAATCTGGAACCATATAGCTCTGTGTCATTCTCATTACATTGTATTTGCTAATAAACAAACAGGCAGGGCAAAAGTATTTTAACAAATCACTGTCCCCTTTCTCATACTGTTAATTTTCTGCTGTTTTATGGTATCAGAAAAAGTATGAGAGGGTCAGTCATCACATTTAGATTAAGCATTAGACTCAGAGTAGGAGGTGAGGAGGTGAGAATCAGGTAGAGAATGAAGGCCAGAGAGATTAATTACAGCTAATAAGTCTGCTATTTTTTCTCAACCTTCACACAGAGAAAGTGACTCCTTATAGATTCCATTATATTTCTGATTTTATAGCTATCTATACAAAGCTGATTCTTAATGCAGGTTTTGAAATGTGATTTCTACAAGGAAAAAATTTATAGAGTTTCATAATAGTATTGTTTAGTTTCATAATAGTATTGTTTAATTGTTATATTATAGTGACAAGTGATTTCCGTTGGTATATACACTATTTAATTATTTGGTAGTAGGACTTCTTTTTTCTTTTTTATTATTTATTTTTAAATTTAAATTTAAATTAGAAACAAGGTTGCTTCACACGTCAATTCCAGGTCCCTCTCCGTTTCCCTCCCCTCCTCCCGTGCCCTTCCCCCAGCCCCCCCAATATCCCATCATTTCCCCAGGGAGGGGGAGGCCCTCCATGGGGGTGTCCATAGTCTGTCATTTCATCCAAGGCAGATCCTAGATCCTTCCCCAAGAGTTCAGGGTGAGAGTGCATCTTGCATTGTTGTATGGGAGTCCAAAGTCCATTTGTATACACAATCTACTGCCCAAGGCTCAATAGATTACCTAGGCCTCCTCACTGACACCCACATTCAGGGGGTCTTGATCAGTCCCATGCTGGATTCCCAGGAATCAGTCAGGTCAGCTGTTTCTGGGGGTAAAACCAGCCCAGTCTTAATCCCCTTGATCATCAGTCCTCCCTCTCTGTTACTGGCTTTCTTGAGTTCAGCTCAATACTTACCCTTGGGAGTTTGCCTCTTCTTCCATCAGCCACTGAATGAAGGTTCTGTTTCCCAGCCTCTCTGGGCATGGGACGATAGGCTGGCATTCCCCAGATCTATAACTAAAATCCATATATGACAGAGCACATGCCATGTTTCTCTTTTTGTGACTGGGTTACCTCACTCAGGATGGTTTCTTCTAGTGCCAACCATTTGCCTGTAAGTCTTAGGATTCCATTGTTTTTTTCTGCTGAATAGTAATCCATTGTGTAAATGTACCACATTTTCTCTATCCACTCTTCGGTTGAGGGGCATCTAGGTTGCTTCCAAGTTCTGGCTATTACAAATAATGCTGCTACGAACATAGTGGAACAGACATCCTTGTTGTATGAATGGGCATCTTTTCGATATATGCCTAAGAGTGGATTTGCTGGGTCTTGTGGTAGCTTTATTCCCATTTTTCTGAGGAATCTTCATACTGATTTCCAAAGTGACTGAACAAGTTGGCACTCCAACCGGGAGAGGAGGAGTGTTCCCTGTTCACCACAACCTCTCCACCATAAATTGTCGTGGGTGTTTTTGATTTTAGCCATTCTGACAGGAGTGAGATGGTATCTCAGAGTTGTTTTGATTTGCATTTCCCAATGGTTAAGGATGTTGAGCACCTACTCAAGTGCCTCTCAGGCATTTTAGACTCCTCTATTGAAAATTCTCTATTTAGTTCTGTAGCCCACTTTTTAATTGGATCCTTTGGTGTTTTGGAGACTTGCTTCTTGAGTTCTTTGTGAATTTTGGAGATCAGCCCTCTGTCAAATGTGTGGTTAGTGAATATTTTTCCCATTCTGTGGGCTGCCTTTTTATCTTGCTGACTGTGTCCTTTGCCTTACAGAAGCTTCTCAGTTTCAGGAGGTCCCATTTATTAATTGATGATCTCACTGTCTGTGCTACTGGTGTTATTTTCAGGAAGCTGTCTCCTGTACCATTTCGTTGAAGGGTACAACCTGCTTTCTCTTCTAAGAGGTTCAGTGTGGCTGGATTTATGTTGAGGACTTCTTATTTTCCTTTTTGTTTTTCTTTTTTTTATTATTTTAAGACAGAGATTCTCTATATTGCTTTGAGACCTGTCCCAGGAATTCCCTTGCGATGCCAGGCCAGGTGGCACACACCTTTAATCCCAGCACTCTGGAGGTAGTAGGACCTCTTAAAAGACTCCTATGGTTGTTGCTGTTAATGCTGTCTTTTTTATTTTTAAATTTAAATTAGAAACAAGGTTGCTTCACATGTCAATCCCAGCTCACTCTTCTTCTCCCTCCTCTACTCCCACACCTTCCCACCAATCCACTATCTCCCCTCTCCCACATCCACACTCCTTTCCCCAGGGAGAGTGAGACCCTCCATGGGGGGGTGTCCATAGTCTGTCATTTAATTCATAACAGGGCCTAGACCCTGCCCTGAGAGTCCAGGCTCAGAGAGAATCTCTCATTGTGGAATGGGCACCCAAACGCCATTTGTATGTCAGGGATAAATACTGATCTACTACCCAAGGTCCCATAGATTGCCTAGGCCTCCTTACTGACACCCACATTCAGAGCATCTAGGTCAGTCCCATGCTGGATTTGCAGTCATCAGGCTGGCGTTTAGGAGCTCCCAATTGTTCAGGTCAGCTGTTTTTGTGGGTTAAACAAGCCCAGTCTTGAGTCCTATGGTCATCAGTCATCCCTCTCTGTCACTGCTTCAGTTCAGCTCATTGTTTAGCTGTGTGGTGTTTGCCTCTGCTTCCATCAGTCATTTGTTGAAGGTTTTGTTTCCTAGAATCTCTGGCAGAGGGATTATAGACTGGCACTCTCCTGAACCATGTCTAAAGTCATATATGAGTGAGTACATACCCTGTTTGTCTTTTTGTGCCTGGGCTACTTCACTCAGGATGGTTTCTTCTAGTGCCATTCTTTTGCCTTCAAATTTCAGGATTCCATTGTTTTTCTCTGCTGAATAGTACTCCACTATGTAAATGGAACACATTCCCTCTATCCAGTCTTCAGTTGAGGGGCATCTAGGTTGCTTCCAAGTTCTGTCTATTACAAATAATGCTGCTATGAACATTGTGGAACAGATGTCCTTGTTGCATGAATGTGCGTCTTTTGGGTATATGTCTAAGAGTGGAATTGCTGGGTCTTGTGGTAGGTTGATTGCCATTTTCCTGAGGAATGTCCATACTGATAGTGCCACTTTGGAAATCAGGAACCCTCTCTTAAAGGGGCTGAGCCTGTTTTTGTCTCTAGCAAACAGAGTCCACCTGAAAAAACTGCTGTTTGACTTTGTTCTTTTGTTTTTAAAAATCCCCCTTTAATTTTTTTGTCAGCTTTTATGTGGAAATTCTTGCCCCACATGTGGGTGGCAGGTGATTGGTATCTATCATCAAAAAAGGCCATTTAGCACAAAGTTTCATTTCTCTATATATAAAGCAGTATACCATATTTTGGCCCTTTAATGTTAGCAATTATTTCGTTGTCATTCTACATCACTCAATATCTCTCTGTTTCTAATAATCTGTGTACCTCTTTGTGGTGTGTGTGTGTGTGTGTGTGTGTGCTTGTGACAAAGAGGCAGATGGAGATGTGGAAGAAGAATGGGAGGGAGGGAGAGAAACAGGAGAGAGAGATAGATAGATCTGAAAGAAAGAGAGAGAGAGAAGAGAGAGAGAAATTTTTAATATGGCTTTCACAAAAATTGCACATAACTTTCTTTCCGTTCACCTTATTCAAACATAGGAGTGCTAGAATGAGAAATGTGTGATACAAGACCGGGTGTCAGGTGATAAGTGATTTATGGACTCAATACTCAGTTTTTCCTGCAATTGTTTCACCTAGTGAGCAATCTCACTCATATGCTCATAGATATGTCTAATGAACTTTCATAGTATTGTCAAAGTTAATGAAAACTTGGCAATATCTACTGATCCATTCATATATTAGTCTAAAAATCATTATAAAAAGAAAACTAAGCATTCAGTACTTGAAAAACCACAGACCTTCATGGTATAGATTCTTTTTTTGCTTATTTGATGGAAATCTTGTCCTCATAACATGACAGTGAAATAGTCAAATAAATGACAACTAGATCAATAGTAATGGTGAGGTTGTTAAGATTTTTCAAGTGGAAACAAGGATGGTGGGACTCACCAATTTCTCATCAGTGATTCCAGCTATACTCATTCCTACATTTCAGCCACACATGGTCTTCGTTATTGTGGTAGGATCTATAACAGATACAAGGTTAAATGAAGGTGGGATTTGGTGGTTCATCTTCCAGTACTTTGTCTTTATTCTGGGTCAAGGTTTCCATACTTTGGAGTTACTGTTGGGTAACAATAATTCTGAAAATAGAATCAGTAAAAATCCATTGGTTCTCCAAACTGTACTTAGAAAGACTTTTTCCACTTTGGTTTATTGGCATTCATATTTATTGTGATAGAAGATTCCATGCCTCTCCAGCAAAAGGAAGTCAAAAAAGACAATGAACTTTTGAGTACCTTCTTCCAAGGATCATAGAGAATATAGTATGTTTGCCATAGGTCAAAAGAGATAGAAAACAGTAAACTGAAAATTTCTTTGGAGTTTATAGCTATGCACAATCTCAGTAGCTAATTTTTCCTAAATAATTTAGCAACTAATATGGTACTAAAATGAAGCCAAACACAATAATTGAATCCAAACTTTAAATGTTAATTAAAAATCTATACAGATTAGCAAATATCTGTTACCCTATTCCCATATATTATAATCTCAAGAGAAAATCTGAAAAATTCCTTCCTAGTCAATTGTGAGGCTATTTAACAGTCTGTATCTGTATGTCAGCTAGGGAGTTTTACCTTTGGTAAGTTATCTGTATCCAGAAGTGAAAAGAGATATCTGGCATTGGGAAGAACTGCTGAAAGCAATAATGATTGTAGCTGCATGCATTATTAATGATCAAATTTTGCAAGCACTTCTGCTTTGTGAATTTCTGGCTACTTCATTTTTGCTCTGGTTCCATTATGAATATTGTCCTTCTCTGACTCTTTTTCCTAACCATTACACTGGCCAGACCCCTGATTCATCTCAAAAGTATGCTTTAAGAATTTTAGCAATCACTCAGTGGGTAAATTTTCATAGTGAGCTTTAGGGCCTGTTTTAAATGTCCAGTACCTTGTAAAGCTAAGCCAAATGGTGGATGCTTATAAATCAAGTACTGGGAGTCAGAGAGACCTTGTTCCCTGGTGCTAGATGAACAGCCAGTTTAGCCAAAATGGTGAGTACTAAGCTCAGAGAGATATATTCATTTCACAATACACAGTGGGAAGTGATAGAAGATACCAGGCATAAACTTGTCTCCTTGTCTCCTACATATGCAAAGACAAGCACATTAGCACCCACATATGCATATATGCATGCACACACACACACACACACACACACACACACATACACACACACACACACACACACACACAAATCCACGATCCCTTTCTAGGGTTTCAGTGTCATCTTAAAATTCATTTCTTCTGCTTGTTCTTTATAATTCTCTTAAACATTGTTAGTTTGTTTTATAGTTCAAGGAACACAGAAGATTAAATCCACAAAATATTTGAGTGAACTTCGTTCTCATAAGGTTCTATTTTTTGATGCTTATACCAAGAATATTGGGAAAACAAATATTCCACTCCTCTTGTATGCATGAGTGGGTTGATACAGCCTACTTTCTGTAACCCTGCTTTTCTCTTTAACAATCCAAGAATTGACTGGATCACAGATTCCTGAATTCTTATTCACGGTTAGGATTAGGGTTAGGCCGGGCGTTGGTGGCGCACGCCTTTAATCCCAGCACTCGGGAGGCAGAGGCAGGCGGATCTCTGTGAGTTCGAGGCCAGCCTGGTCTACAGAGTGAGTTCCAGGACGGCCTCCAAAACAATACAGAGAAACCCTGTCTCGAAAAAAAAAAAACAAAAAAAAATAAAAGGATTAGGGTTAGGGTTAGTGTTAGGGTTAGGATTAGTTAGGGTTAAGATTAGCGTTAGAGCAGGGTTAACGTTATGGCTAGCCACATCCCAGCGCTGGAATTCTGAGCTCATTGACTTTAAACCCTCATCTATATTTCTAATTGTCTGAATAATATTTTAAGGAAAATAAACATTTTTCAAGCAGGGATGTTTTAAGAATCATGAAAAGTCAATATATGAAGTAATTTTCATAAAGTTCTTAGAATAGAAATCCTAGAAAAACCATATGTAATACATAAATGCTTTATTTTTATATATACATAATTTCAAAGATAAACTCTCCAATTTCTATAATTTTGCATGACTCCTGTCCAAATTATTGGTTTGATTCCTAATTTCCCCATCAAATCTTTAACTGCAACAATTTTAATTAGGTATGTTTTAACCCAGACACTATACTACCTCTGAACAGTTCGCTCACAGCCAGAATTGGCAGCCCGGTGTAGTGGTATGTAGTTGTACCTTGGATAAGAGGTCAAATGATTATGAATTCTAGGCCAATCATGTTAAATGCAGAGGACCTCTCTCAAAAACAAAGTAAAATAAATAGGAAATAATATAAGAAAAATGTCTCTAGCCTCTGCTCAACAATATCTGCCAAAGGATCAGATTGCCTCCCCACAGATCTCTGCACCCTCTGTTCCCCAAACACAACCCTTCTTAATGTAGAAAAATGTAAGTATCCATATCCACAAAACTCAAACATAAATAGGTCAAAGATCTCAATACAAAACTAGATATACTGAATCTGATATAAGAGAAACTGAGGAATAGCCTTGAATGCATTGACACAGTTAGATAACATTCTGAAGAGAATACTGACTCCCGGGCAGTAAAGAAGATCATGTGTTAATAAATGGGACCTCATGAAACTGAAATGCTTCTGAAAGGCTGAGGGGACTTTCAATTGGACAAGGTGGGATCTTATAAATTGACAAATACTCTTAAAATCTCCAGACCAAATTGAGGATTAATGTCTAAAATATGTAAAGAACCTGAAATCCTACATATAAAAATGCATTTAAAATGGGGGTAATGATATAAACAAGGAATTCTCAATGGAGGAATCTCAAATGGCTGAAAAACACTTAAAGAAATGGGCAATGTAGTTAGCTGTCAGAGAAATGTAAATCAAAACTACTTTGAGATTCCATCTTATACCTGTCAGAATGGTTAAGATCAATAACACAAGTGGCAGGTCATGCTGGCGAGGAGGTAGAGTAAGATGAATAATTTCGATTGCTAGTAGATGTGCAAACTTGCAAGTCACTATGTAAATAAATACGGTGGTTTCTCAGAAAATTTTATATCAATGTAATTTAAGACCCAATTCCATCACTCTTGGGCACATACCCAAATAGGCTCTATTCTACATCAAGAACACTTGCTCGACCATGCTCCCTGTCACTTTACTCATACGAGTCAGAAACTGGGAAAAACTTAGATGCCTCTCAAAAGAATAATTGATAAAAATGTTGTATATTTCTATAATGGAATATTACTCAGTTGTTAAAAATGATATTATTAAAATGGATGTAAGCAGGAAAAAAACCTACTGAGTGAGATAACCCAAATGTTAAAAGATAAATATGGTATATGCACTTTTAAGTGAGTATTAACTATTAAGTAAATTTCATTCCAACTGTAGTCTGTAGAACCAAAAATTTATGTAAAGGGAAGGCATCCATGGGGACAGTTAGGATCTTCCTAGGAAGTAGGACTCCATTGCCCAGGACAATAACTACACAGTTCATTGAATGCTAACAAGTGGAACTGGTACCTGCCTAATTTATAATCTCTTGAGTGTGGCAAGGTATTCTACAGGCTACAGAAAGAGGAATATACACACAAACTAAATCACAAAAACTTTGACCTATATTCTGTCTTGCTTACAAGAAGTGCAGGGGCAGTAACTACAAAGAAATTCTGGGGATGGCCAACCAATTTCTAACTTAACTTTAAGCACACTCCATGAAAGGAATTCCATGCCCAACACTGCTTGGGTGGCAAGGATCCAGAGATTAGATAGCCCAGAGACCTTGGACAGAACTACTATTGTTCTAATAATAAATTAAAAACACTGAAATTATTTCTAATAGTACTCCATTGTAGTCATAGTTCAGTGCATTTTCCAGTCATCATCTTAGTTTTCTTTAGACAGTAGATGCGGGTAGATGCAGAGTCCCACAACTAGACATTATTCAATTATGCATAGGTAGTCTAAATTGGAGGTCTTCATTAGGTCTCTCCCATTGGATCTCATGAGAACACTGTTGAAGACGGCGAGTAAAAATTATAGCAGTCAGATGGGACTTATGACATTAAGAAAACATGTCGTATGCCAAGGACACAGGACAGGGGAGTCATATGATACTTTATTAGAGAAAGAGAAGTCACTTACATGAGAAGCCAGGAACTGAGGTCAGCATTCTGCTCATCTCGACCTCGATTGCAGTCCCAAGAGAGCAAGAGCCCCTTCTTCCTTCCCTTTATATCTCTGACACCTACGTACCTTGCAGGTGCATGAGATCTCTCCCTACACTATTGAATCAACTAACCAGGGTGCATATGGATCCACAGAGACTAAAGTGACAAGCATGCAGCTTGCATGGGTCAACATCATGTCTTCTTTGTAGATGTTGTGTCTCTTAAATTGAGATTTTTGTGGGACTCCTAATTGTGGGAGTAGGTCTAAAGTTGAGATTTTTGTGGAACTCCTAATTGTTGGAGCAGGTGTATCTCTGATTCATTGCCTTCTCTTTGGATTCATTTTCTACTGGTGGGTTGCCTCCTCCATCTTTAGTGTGAGTGTTTCTGCCTTGTCTTGTTAGGTTTGGTTGTTGTCTCTTGGGGACTTGCTATTTTTCTGATTGAACAAGGAGTGGGAGAGCTTCTTGGGGAGAGGGGAGGTGGAGGCAGGGAGCTGGGAGGCGTGGAGGGAGGGGAAACTGTAGTCAGGATGTACGGTATAAGAGGAGAATCTATTTTCAATTAAAAAAAGAAAGAAGAGTAAAATGTATCTAATTGATCTCATGCAAATGTATCTAATTGATTTCATGCCTCAGTGGACTGTTTGTATTCCAGGAACATATTTACAAGTTTCTAGTCTCCAGTACTTGCTTTTTCATGCTGTTCCCAATTTACATAACATTTACTGTTTTTAAGATAAACAAATTACCAGTTTTCAGTAGGGGAGATAGCGAAGCATAATTTGGAAGGAAAATCAGAGGTTGAAATATACCAATGTAAATTGAATATCATGAGTCAATTGATGAATGAATGAAGACAAGAGGGTGTTAGATTCATGAGAATTGTTATTTCACTTAGCAATAATGATACAGATAGCTGTCATTTGTTGTCATATATCAATTTCAGGGTCAGACAAGTCTTCCAAACTGAATCCAATCACAGATCCTTAGGATTTTCATTCTTAATTAGGATGAAAGTTACAAAATATCATGTACCTAGTGCCTCTAGGAAAAAGAAGTGCAATTTGTAAATTGTTTATGGCCAGGCTGTTCTTTAGTCAATCATTACAGCATAGATACCTGTCATCACATTTTGATTCTTTCATAGACTAGAAGAGAAGCAGTAAGTAAAAATGCCAGCACTGTCTGGGTTCTTTTTAAATCTACACAGAGAAAGAATATTTACCACAAATTAACATTCCACACTCAAAATTTGCATTCATACACTTAATTGGTCGTGAACAAGACTCATGGAACAATATGAGTTTTCCAATGTAGTGGATCTCCCTGAAGAATAGCTACTGATGATCTACCCTGGAACAATTTAGAATAAAGGCATACATATGGAAAATATCTAGTACAGTTTTACAACTTGATAAATTCTCTTACACAGTTATGTATTTTCAAGGTTAGATGGCAAAGTCATTGTATTTTATTTGGGCACAATGATTCAAATGCTATGTATGTTACTAAAAATATCACACAACATAATTTTAGGCTTATAGACAAGATTATCTATACTCGTTCTTTTTTGAGCCTAGTGTCATCAACTTCAAAAATCGTCCCAAACTACCTACCAGACTGTTTGTTCAAATAAGTTCTGTCCCATGACCAGACTGACAATTTCAAATCTTTTTACATCCTGCCTATCTATCATTTATGTATCTATCACCTACCAATTAAAAACAAAATTTCCCTGACTTGAATGTGAAATTTCTTGAGTCATTTATTTTTGATGCTTTCTCCTCCTTGCACTTGTTGTTTTATACATTGTTAAAAGACACTTAAGAAAAATAGAAATACTATAACAAAACAGCATCAGTAGGATAACTGGAACTTATGACCAACTCAAAACCAGAGTAAGAATAAGATACAGACAACAGACCCCATAAAACGAGGGGGAATGGAGTAGCTTGAAATCACTGACAAATTACAAAATATGGAACTTCCTGTGCTCTGGGGACATGGAAATGTCTTATAAGAGCCTTTGCTAAATCTTGTCCTAGGTTATTTCCTTGAGCCCTTCGGTAGCTTGCCATTCATTGCTTGCCAATCTGCTCCTTCCTTGGAACATCTTACTTGTGGACGAGACCTACATATACAGGATGAACTACCTCAGTCAATCAGGCTTGTTCATGCTCTCTACAGTGTGTGGGATGAAACAAATTCAGCATTAATCATAAACCTCTTCTCCTCGAACAGTTAACTTTTATTAATCAATGAAAATGTCATTGATGTTTTAATCCAGCTAAATCGGTGACACAAAAATAAAACTTTCCTTAAAGCTGAGATAAAAACTTCAGTCTCAGATACACCACTTAATTCACTGAGGCTTGTCATATAAAATATTTTCCCCTAAATTAAGTAAATATTCCTAGTATATCAACTTCTCTCAATAATTCAATATATCGACCCTTTCCTGTCCATGATACACATTTTTACTTTGTGTTACAACTTCTTGATGGACATCAAATATACATATCCTTTGCATGGGTTCTTTCAACTTAGATAGTGAAGAATTTCAAATGTTATGGATGACAAAGACTAAGAATTACATAGTTGTTTATATGCATCTCAGCCACACAAAGTCTCTTGTCTCTCACTGCTTAATCATGTTTGTCATGTTCTTTGTCTAGTTCATGTGATTTCCAAACGAACTTTTAAATATCAGATCAAATCAAGACCCATACTCTCTGGTTCAGCCTATAGACTTCCTGAATATCAACTAAAATATTCCCAGAAGAGATTCCACTTGAAATTATTTACAATTTTTCCTTTCATTGAATATAGATTCCTTTCTCATACAATAAACCCTGATTATAGTTTCCCTTCACCTCACCCCTCTGGATGCTGCCCTAACCAACTTGCCCTCCAAATCAACTCCATTTCTCTATCTCATTGGAAAAGTACAGGCTTCCAAGAGACAACAGCCAAACATGTGGTAGCTTGAGTGTAATTGGCATCTATAAACTCATTGGAAGTGGGATAATTATGAGATGTGGCTTTGTTGGAGTAGGTATGGCTTTGTTTCACTAAGTGTATTGTTGTGTGTGTGGGGGGTGACTTTGATGTCTCTGATGCTCAAGCTTCATTTATTGTGACACTCAGATCACTTCCTCTATTGTCTGTGAATCAAGATGTAGGAATCTCAGCTCTTCCTCCAGCACCATGTATGCCTGCACATCATCATGTCCTGCCATGATGCTAATGATATAAACCTCTGAACCATAAGTCAATTAATGGTGTCTCTTCATAGCAATAGAAACCCTAAAACATGTGAAAAAATAAAATAAAGAAAAACTATGATGTAAAAGTTGGATATGACAACTCAAGATGAGGAAAACAGTCCTAAGTGAAGGCACAAGAGTCAAAGGCCCACTTGTTGTCACAGTCAAGAATCTCATAAAACTACTAAGTTAATAGCTGTAATATATACACAGACATCCTATAACAGACCTACCTATATTCTGTTCTTGCTGTTTTAGTCTCTGTAATCCCATATGAATGAGCCTTTCTTAGTTGATTCAATGGGCCTTTTTACTCCTGGCATCCTCTGTCCCTTCTGTCACATCCCATCTTTCTGCCTCATCTCCTAATGGATTTCTTGAGCTATGAAGGGAGGGATTTGATGGAAATCTCCAATTCAGACTCTCTATCCAATGAATGTCTGGCTGTGGATCTGTTGCTGCTTGCTGACCCAGAGGAAGCCTCTCTAGTGATAAGTGGTTAGGCCACTGAGCTATGGGTATAGCAGAATATAGTTAGAAATCATTTTATTAATACTATTTTATTTTTGGGCCATTAGTGTTTGATTTTACCCTAGATCTCTGGGCTGTCTAGCTTCTATTCTTTGTTTCCCAGGCATTGTTAGGTATGGATTTATTCTTGTAGAGTTTACCTTCAATTAAATCAAACATTGACTACTGCTCCCAAAAGTTCTGTACCATAATTGCCTTAGTGTATTTTGCAGGCAGGACAGACATAGGTCAAAGTTTTTATGACTGAGTTGCTATCTATGATTCTCTTGCAGTAGCCCACAGAGTACCTTCCCTCACAAAGAGACTAGAATGTAGGGGTTAAAGGTCCATATATGCATCAGCTCTATTTCTTCATGTTCAAGTTGTGAGTATTATCTTCATCAGTGGGTCTCTGCAGTCAGTTTGCCAAAGGTAACCCTTTGTCAGAGCTTGGGTTGTCAGAGGATTTACATGGGACCACCTTGCTCAACAACTCAACCAAATGCAAACCAGTTCTGCTACTGGAAGACTTCCATGGCAACAAGAGATAACCTGTTGAGACTCCCAATCCCCCATTACTACAAGTCTTCATTAGGATTACCTTAATAGATTGCAGGAACTTTCAACTACACTAGATTTCCAAATCTCCCCCAAAAGTTCCATCTTTTCACTCCTTCTTCCCACACTCTCTCCCTCCACCCAATCTCCCCCACATCTGATTCCCCTGGTCTCATCCTCACTGTCCCCAAGCCCCCCAGTAAAATCCATTCTATTTTCCCCTCCCAGGGAAATCCATGTTCCCCTAAAATCTGGCTTTCTGTAGATTATAGCTTGGTTATTTACTGAAAGGTTAACATCTACTTATAAGTGAAGCATACCATATTTATATTTATAGATTTGTGTTACCTCACTCAGGTAACATCTATTTGCTTGCAAATTAATTATGTAATTTTTTTGCATTTGAGTAATGTTCCACTATGTAAATGTTTAACATTTTCTTTAAGAAATGTTTCATTGAGGGGCATGTATTCTGTTTCCAACTTCTAACCACAATGAATAAAGCCACAATGAATAAAGTGTTCTTGTGGTAAGATGGAGCAACCTTTGGGTAAACACTCAAGAGTGGTAAAGCTGAATCTTGAGGAAGATCAATTACCTACTGTCTGGGGAATCACCATATTGATTTACATAGTGTCTGTACCAGGAATGGTGCAATTGTGCATTGCTCAATTTCCATAAGTTTGTAGGTTTCCTGCAATTTGTATTGTTCTTGAATTCTAACTGTAAACCATGGTGCTCCTTTTTGTATCTGTTGAGTTTTGCTATGGGTCCATGTATGTGATCAATTTTACAGGAGGTTCCCTCTGGTGTTGAGATGAAGGTATTTATTTTCGTGTTTGAATGGATTATTTTATAGATTTATGTTAATCCCAATTGCGTAATAACTTCTGTTACTTTATTTTTCTCTTTGTTAAGTTTCTGTCTCATGGGCCTAACTAGTGATGACAGTGGTGTGTTGAAGTCTCCCACTATAACTTTGTGGGGTTTAATGTGTTTTAGTAATATTTCCTTTAAGAATGTAGATGCCTTTTATTTGGCACATAGATGTTTAGAATTGAGACTTCATCTTAATGGATTTTTCCTGCGATTTGTTTGGAAAATCTTTTCCCAACCCTTGACTCTGAGGTAATGTCTGTCTTTGAACATGAGGTATGTTTCTTGTATGCAGCAGTAGGATGGATTCTGTCTTTGTATCCATTCTGTTAGCCGGTGTCTTTTTATAGCTGACTTAAGACCATTGATATGGAGGGATATTAATGACCATTGATTGTTGATTTTTATTTGTTTTTTATTTGTTTTTGGTATTGGTATTGTGTGTGAGGTTTTCCTCCTTTGTGGCTTTTGGTAAATTGACATAGGTTTCCATGGAGAAGTTGGGTGTAATTCTGATAGGTCTCCTTTTATATAAATTTCATCAAATTGTTTTTAAGGTCATTCTCTTCTGTTTCATCTTCATTGGGATGTTAAGGTCTTGTTGGTTCAGAGTCCCTAGACTTTGATGTTGTAATATAAGAATTTCTGTTTTTGGATGTGATCTTCTACTGTAATCTTCCCATTTCTTCTTCCAGTATGTATAGGTGGGGTCTCTCCCTCTTCTGGGGAGTATTGGTTAAATGGTCTATCCTCTCCTCTCTCCAAGATGCCCTCACTCTATGCTCCCTTGCCTCCTAGGGAGGAGGGGTGTGACAGTTTTGGCAACTTATGTTGGACACTTTGGGCAGTTTGCAAGTCCCTCTGCAGGATTTGGTGCCTGGTGGGTTCTGACAGCCTCCACAGGTCAGGGAATTAAAAGATAGAGAGTTTAACTGGAGGAGCCCCTGAAGCTCACCTCTCTTTGTACTGAAGGGTGGAGGGGGAAGGCGGGAAAGCCTGCCTCCAGGTCCCTCTGATGGATTCAGTACCAGGAAGGGTCTGGAGGCCTCTGAAGGTCAGTGGACTCCAAGAGGGAGAGTAATAATATGCATTTCAATGAGACTACACTGCAGTGTAGACAATGATATACAATGATATTTATGAATACCTCCTTCTAAACGTTTGTATATTTATTTTTAAAATTACATACTTTTTGAATTTTTATTGAACAACAAAAATAAAATTAACACCTGATTTTTGAAACAATCACCAAAAAGGCCCCCAAAGTGATATTTTTGTGTGTTTCTCATATTTATGTGCATTTATTTGTTACATGAGAAACTCTTGCTAGTGGCTAGAAATGTATTGGGCCCTTACAGGAGACTCTGCTATTGCCGTTTTGAAAATCCAGTCTTCTAAATTGTTATCCTTATATCAAAAGTAAGTGTATCTCTCATTTTTCATCAAAGAAACTTATGGATACCATATATTGTAGCTACTACAAGAATCAATAACTGTAAACTTATGTATAATTGAGGGACAGTAAATGGAGGATATTGTGTTTGTATATGATTTTTATATGTGTGTGTATGATTGTGTGTTTGTGTGCTTTGTATGAATGTAGCAATAAGAGGATAATATGCATGCAAGAGGGAATTGGTGGGTAATGTGGGATGAGTTGAAATAGATACAGAATTAGAAATGATTAAAATATGATATTTACATATAAAATCTTGAAAATATACAAAAATCTTGAAAGGACAAGAAATAAATTTTCACTAGAGGAAACAAAATTTTGCTATTATTATTATTTTTGCATTGATGGGAATTGAACCAAGAGTCAAACACTGGTTCATTGACCTATACTTTTTTAATTTAAGATTTAAGTAATCTGGACTGGTGCTGAAGATACTGTGTGCTAAACTGTCTATTAAGTGTGTAATCCTCATACTTCTGCCTTCTGACTATTTATGATTTGGGGATTGCTCCCTAAGAATGGCTTAAAATACATTAAAAAATAAAATGCAATTTAATCAAAATGTAAAATGATATTTATTTCAATTCATTTGATAGTTGAAAAATTAGGCAGCACTTAGGACATTTTCGTTTACAGTCTCTCTTACGTTTATCATCTATAATTGTGATAGCTTAGCTTTAATTTTAAACAATACAACCACTGATGATTAATTGTAACTGTTTCATGAAATTTAGCAAGTATACTAAAGAGACATGTGTACACATAGCTTTTGAAGTGCCAGGAAGATAATTTTCATGAAGACTGATTAGCAAGGAAATTCATAGAAAAAAAATCTTATGAAAACAATAGCCTAAGGGGCTAAAGATGAAGTAATGCTCTTTTAAAGGTTCTGGGTTCTAATTATTTAAAGTTGTCATTTGGAAAGTAATCTAATGATTTACTTTGTGTAAGTCCATTTATATATAAACATGTATATATATGTATATATATATAGTTTATGTATCTGTTTCATGTGTGTGAATACACATGTGTGTGATGTAGTGCATGCATTCATGCAGAGGCCAGAGCACAAAACTAAGGGCATTTGCTGTCTAACCTTTATTGATTTTTGAAACATGGTTTCTCTTTAGATAGCTAGCTGATGAGCAGGAGAGATCTGCATGTTTCAATCTTCAAGACACTGAAATATGGAACCCATCCAACTTTTGCTGTAGTGTAGAGGCTTATTGAAAATATTAAAGAATATCATAAGACATCTAAATGGTCCCATGTTTGAAATGCAACAGAATGCAGGCTCAGTGTCCTACAGATTGGAGTCATTGCCAATGTCCATGTTTCAGGATTCCCTCAGAATTATGAGCTTAAAAAATCTCCTTGGAAATTAGATCAGTATTTATTCCTGGCATACAAATAGACTCTGGAAGCCTATTCCACATGAAGGGATGCTATCTCAGCCTGAACACAAAAGAATGGACCTAGACCCTGTCCAGGATGATATGATAGACTCTGAAAACCCCTCATGGAAGTCCTTACCCTCCCTGGGGAGCAGAGGGGGAATGGAGTGGGGTAGGGGGGTTGGGAGGATTGGGAGGTCGGGGGAAGAGGGGAGGAGAGGGAACTGAGAGTAAAATGTGTAAAAGTTAAATGAAAAGAAATCTCCTATCCCAAGGCTGAGTACTCAAGAACGTAACAACCTCTATCTCTCTTCTCTCTCCTTCCTGCAAATAAAGGAGACACCGCTCGTGGAGCTTTTTGAGTCAGTTTCATCAGATGTATGAAATTACCTGCTATCATGTAGTGGAGCTTCATGTTGGGAATAGTGGTGATTATGTATTTCTTCCCACACATAGTTTTCAGTATGAAAACCCTTGTCCAGGTACTATAGTATAACACGGATTTAAAATGTCCCAATCACTTACTTCATGGTGTACATGGTGAATTTAGTGCATGTTCAGAGGTCCAGTTTGGGGAATTCTACTTAGGTTTTGGTTGTTTCAGAGCAAATATTTTGCCAACAATGGTACTCTCTCCCAGGCCCCACCACAATTCTAACAACAGTTTTAAATTTACATTTCATCACAGATAATGTAAATTCATTTAAAAAATGAACACTTTTATAATTTTCTTTTTCTTTGATAGAATGTAATTATGTAATTAGTGTATACTTTTTGCTAATATAGAATGTAATCTTACTAGACATTCTAAAATTTAAATTAAAACAACTAATTTTATTTTAGTATTATCTCATTATAGCACACATCATTCAACTTTCAAAGTGTTCTATAAAAAGCTCCAAAATTTTAATGACTTAATGTAAAATGACTTCATCTAAATAAATACATCTGTAATTTTAAAATAATTTCCACAATGACTTGAATTTGTGTTAAAGCTTATATTGTCAAATAAAATATAAGACTTTTATAATCAGTCTTTTCTCACAATGTTGTAAATTACAATGTTAATCTTTGAAAAAATTTTCTACATAATTCAGAAAGATATGCTTGGGCAAAATAGTTACCTGTTTATTGCCCGATGATATGTGCTAAAGTAAACAGAATTGTAGTCAATGAACTCTTGTAGGTGAATTGTATTTATTCTAAAATATGAATGCCATTTTACCTATATTAACAAGGTAAGATGATGTATTAAGGTAATTATTTAAATATATGAAATTGGCTGAAAATGTGTCTCTGTTTTTCAATAGCTGATCTGAGGCTTCCTGTTCTAAACCAGGAACAAATGAATAGCTTCCTCATCTCTGTATTTCACTTTGCCTGTGTACATGCATCCTCAATAAATTAAAGTCCAGTCTACATCAGATGACTCTGGGCAATTGCTCTCCCTTCTCTCTTAGAAGGACATTTATACATTTAGTGAGAAGTCTTCTATTTGTAATAAAGAGAATAGTTTAATTCTTATATGTTTTTATCTTAGGATCTTTTAAAATAAGAATGCTAATTAATTCCTAAGCTCTAGGAAGTGTAGATGTTAGCTCTAGTCCTAGAGGAGAAGAGACCAGAGCTTAGATTTTGGATACGTGTTTTCCAGAAAAGGAATTGAGAGCCTGATCTTAGACTCTACAGTTCACAAAACTAGGAAGTCCACACTTCCTCAGAAGCTCTCTGAATCCACACCAGGCTGATAGGAACAATGGGTACCCACAAATTTATTTAACTAAAATGCATCAGTATAAACCCTCTGGATTTTAAAATGAGGCTGAAACTCAGATGCTTGCACAAATTGCAATCTTTATATATGTTTCAAATTTGTCTCTTTTTTTAAAAAAGAATACTGAAAACCAAAAGATTAATTGATGCTTTATTTTTTCAAGAATATAACTATGATAAGAGTTTATCATATATATATACATATATATAGTTAGTTAGAGTAATAGAGTAATAGTAATAGAGTAATATATATATATATATGTGTGTGTGTATAATACCATAATTGAATTTAGTAACTTTG
Organism: Mesocricetus auratus; assembly: GCF_017639785.1. Lineage (NCBI taxonomy): Eukaryota > Metazoa > Chordata > Mammalia > Rodentia > Cricetidae > Mesocricetus > Mesocricetus auratus. The sequence goes on along the minus strand of NW_024429190.1, from coordinate 35,385,360 downwards.
CTAAATATGCTGAAAAACATTGTACTTCCTCTTGATACAGAAAATGTCTGAATAGTCCTATACAGTTTTATCTCAGATTTTTACTCTCTCAAAGCTCTTGAGTTACTAGTAACCAGCTTTAAACAACACAAGGAACTCCATCAGTAATTTTGGTATTAAGTTCATCATCCTTGGGACTTTGATGTAACCCTTGTTCACACTGAGTCTAGCTGTCACTTACAGGACCTATAGGCAGAAAGCATTATTTTTAGTTACTGGTCCATTCTACTTAATAATTAGTGACTTTAATTTCTGAGCCATGTGGTCACATTCATTCCATAAATGAGGAAGGCAGAGGGAAATTTCTGAAATGGGTATCAGGGCACTATGTTACTTATTCACAAGTAGACTACTAGAGAAACAGCCCTCATTGAAAAAAGCAATGAAACCCTCAAATCTTTGCAGTGACAGACTTGGTAGGCCACACAGCCACTGTAAAATTGGATTCAGTGTGATTATTTCTGGGCAATAATTCAGAGCAAATAACATCAAGGAAAGTTTGCATAAATCCAGATGGAAAAAATGGATTTAAATCAAACTAATAGGTTGCACAACATATGAAATATGCTTTGTACTGTGCCTTGGAGACACATGGCCAAATCCATATTCAAAAAGCAAAAACAAACCAGAGTGATTTGAGGAATAAATTACTTGTCATCGTGATCTTTAAAAATGCCAGAATTTAATGCAAAAATATAATCCTAACATTTATTGCAGCAAAAATAAATGTCAACATATTAGACTTAACTGGCAAAGCCTTGTGGTAGCATTTCTGCAGAGTGACGGGAACATGACAAGCTGTATTTCACATTTATTAGAATGAGATTTGGTCTTCTTTCTCTTAAGCAGTAGATTTAAACACTTTATTTTAATTTACTTCCTGGTATTGTGAAAAAATTGACTCAGATAAGAAAAAAAGCCTGATAAACTCATTCAATGAAGTAATCCATCAATCTTAGAAGCTAAATATGTATGATGACAACACCAAGCCTTTATACTCAGAGGACTTCAGAACAAAATGGCTGTGACATGGTCTACACACCATAAAACATATGTTAGAAGAAAATTACACATGGATGCCTTGCCAACGCAGTAGACACAGTCATTCTATTTCATATCTTCACTTCTCATTTGCAGACCTGCCTGCTAAGAAGTTCTAGAAACCTACAACTGCCCTTAATATTATTCTGATTAAAAATACGTCTAAAATATACAAGATATATGTGTACATTTAAATATAAACAAAAACTCTGAAATTTTATATACCAGATACTTTGTGGTAATTTAAAAATAAATTGTTTTCTGTATGTTCAGTAGATTTAATATTTATAAAATTTAGTTGTTTTAAGCAAAGGAGAAATATATCTTCTCTAAATTTGGTAAAGGTCAAGTTTAACAGTAGCAATGTTTATTCTATGAAGAATAATCTGCCTATACTACATATGTATATAAACATCAGATTCATAAACACAATAAATATGTATGTATGTAAATCCAAATGTTTGCATACACTTTCAGGATGCACAGATAAATATATAAATACTTTTGCCAGCAGGGTAAAACTGAGTTTTATTTGCATGAAGAAATATGCAATTATACATGCAAATTATGGAATATATTCTATGAAAATTAGTAATTCCAACAGTGCACTCTGCAAAGATATTTATATTTAAATATGAATCCACTTAGCAGCTAAGAAGTCAATAAAATTTTATTCTAGCCCTAAATTTCATTTACATCTGTACCCTAAACATTGATAAAGTATATAATTATATGGATTTCCAGTATGCTACATCCCAAGATGCAAAAGTAATATTTGGTAACATATTCTGACAATTTTTCTTCCAGATGTCTCATAGAATTTTCTTATTTTAATAGTAATCTTTGGAAATGAAGATCTTAAAAATAAACATTTTCGGCAAACATGGTGACACATGCTGTAATCCTAGTATTCTGAAACAGACTGGAGGAACGCTGCAGTTTGAAGACCAAATATGGCTACAAACTGAGTCACAGGGCAGCTAGTGCTACACCCTGTCTCCAAACCAAACGAAAATGATACATTATAAATATTTTATATTTTATTCATTGTTTGCAATGTAAAAATTTTATTAAGCAAATAATAGGAAAAGAATTAGGAATACTTACACTGTACAGCATAACATTCCCAAACCATGTTAGCTATTTAATCATAATTTAAAAGTTTTAAGAGTGAATATGATCAAATTACATAATTTACATTTGTGAATATCATAATCTCGCTCATTATTTTAGATGATATATTGCCAGAGGCCCCAAAGAATGCCGAGGCCGCCTCAATTTAACTTAATCAATATCTACTAATCTTTCTGCTCCACCAGGTTAGCTTACCACGTTTATATACTGTCCATCTTGCATTCCTGCTTCCTCTCTGTCTGCCTGGTTCGCTGGGTTAGCTCTTTGATCTATGACTCTACCTCCCCATCCCCCACCACACAAAACTGGCTGACTCTGCTTTTCTCTCTTCCAGCCAGACCAGTCTATCCCAACTCTGCCTAGCTACTGGCATTCACTTTTTATTGGACCAATCATGTATCTTAGGAAGGCAAAGTGACTCACCAACATGTCTTTACATAGTAAACAAATGCAGCATAAACAAATGCATCACATCTTTGCATAGTTAAACAACTATACCATTCCACAACAAAAAAGTCCTAATAGAATACATGGAAATAATTAATCAGAATCAGAATATAAATTAGTGAAATAGAAACAAAAATATAAAAGAAGTAATAAAACAAATACCTGATTTTTTTCAAACATAAAATTGACTCAAGTTGTTCAAATTTTATGTGGAATGATATATCACATCTATACTGATTTGTCGTTTCTGGCAGGAGTGAGAACTTCCCCTCAAACTAGGAATTTAGTGTGCTAAAATTATCTCCTGTTTATAGATATATAGACTGCCTATCTTATCCCCTTAAATAAAAACATCTTACCCCCAAAAATTCTTCTCCAAAGTTGCCTTTTCATAATTTCATATTTTTAACTTTTGTTTAGAAAATTCTAACATAACTATACTAGGATGAGTTTGATAACTCATTTACTTATTAATCAAAAACATTTAGTGTATATTTATTCCAGGCTTGGTCATGGGAATCTATGTACTATAGATTCAGAATACTTGTCCTTTATCATGTTCCTTGTCCATGAGAGAATATTCCAGCTTGTTATAAGGAGGCTGAAGGGAAAAGGAACAGGTGCTCCTTCTTATATTAGAGAGAGTATGGGTTGGGAGGGAATCATGACAATTGAAATAGTGGGCTTGAAAAGTAAAGAGAGTCAACTCCTTAAGTTTGAAAGATAAGTGACTTGACACAAGGGATAACAAAGGTGGTACAAAGAGGATATTGCGTGTTTTATGTGGAGAAACACAACTTACAATATCCAGAGACGTAAATGGTTGCCAGTTATTAAACTTATGGATGATTCTGATTTGTTTATTATTCATTACCATTAACTCAGTAGTCTCTATTCATTTCCCTTGATTCAGTTTTTGAATATTTGTAGGACATTTTCCATCTTTTCTCCTAGGTTATAGATTATTTTTTCTTTTTACTATTGGTAGTTGTGGTATTCTTGAGTATATGGCTTGCTTTAAGCTTCGGTATGCTACTACAGACATTGTAATGTAAGCATGTAGCTTTAAATTCTACTTGTCTTGTGCATGTTCAGTTTTCTTCTTTGAGCAATGATTATACAATCTATTTTGACACTATATCTGAAATAAATTACTAAATGTAGACACAATTAAATAATGCTTTGGTATTAATATTATATTTTAATTTGACCTTAGGAAAGTTATTATATATAAGCAAAGTGTGGGGACAATATGTGCTGCAATTTAAAGATAACATATTAGTTTCTTGATTTTAAGATTTATATTGTAGAATCAAAGTAAAGGTACAACACTGTTAGGATCTCATATGCTCAAAAAGCAGCTTCAACCTACTTTCAAATACCATACATATATCCTTAGGCTTGATAATTAAAAACATATTTTTTGCACAAATGAAGTGTGTGTAGTTCTTTCAAATAATATCATGCACCTTTATATGTTATTAAATGAATTTATATGCATAAAAATATAAATACAAATATATATACAGTTTTAACTTTATGTAAGTATGGTTCTCTCTTTCTGTGTGTGTGTGTGTGTGTGTGTGTATTTGTGTGTGTATATTTGAGAAAGAAAGTGCAACAGAAGGGAAGTGATTTGACCCACATATAGTTTCAATATTGAAAGCAGTCTTTTATACTATCACTAGCAATCAGACCATCCATAATGTATACACAGAAGTTGTTTATCTTCAAACTAGCAATTACTGTGCTGATGGCAGGGTAATTTATATAGCTCTTTCTTCCTCACTCAATGTATTTACTCCCCCTCTGCAGCACAAAACAATATTTTGATTCAAATTCTAAGTGGACATGCCACAAGCCTATCTAGTATATTTCTTTTCTGTGCATATTTGACAGACATCAACTTTTATTCACTACCCTTGTGTATGTCAGTTCCTCTTATCGACCCATTGTTGGTGATGCCAGTAAAGAACAAAATTATGTAAAATATCAGACACAATCATGCATTTTGTCTGCCTGATTGGGTATTGCCACCTCTGCTTGCTGTCTCCTTTGTTACTGGAACAGCTGTTGTATTGACATATAATTCATAAAATCTTCATCAGATAGAAAAAAAATCTACTGTGAAATATTCACTGACATCTAAAGGGTAATCTAATTGGAACAATATAGTTGGGATCATTAAATTTTCTTTCACATTTCAGAGCTTTATCACCTGTATCACATATGCATAAACACTTTCTCCTAACTGTGGTTAGAGAAATTGCACGCTCTTTGTCATTAAGTCCTTTTTCATAGCAGTTCCTCACTGCATGTTTCCTGGCATCTTTCAAATTTCAGATCAGAAGTTGTGATATGCCTTTTCTTAGAGGTCTTGGTTCACCTAGCCTTATTCTGTATAGGATCAATTGCTTAATTATTTCTACTTTCATTTAGAAATATGCCATGAAAAATCACAAAATCTGTAACCCATTTATTCCCTGAAAGTATTTTCATTAATAAGTATCATAAATTCTTGTCATTACATTGAATGTTCATATTTGCCGTAAAAGAAAATAACAGAAGCAAAAAAAGTCAAATACAAATCAAAATCAAATGAAAAAAAGAAAGCAAACAAACAAAAAAACAAAAAAGATCCTCACATTATAACTAAACCTTAGATTAGTTTTTTCTATTCATCTGTAGAGAACCAAGCAGTTTTGAAAATGATGCTGGATCATTTGGCCTTACTTTTTAGGTTGATCACATTATTTTGTAATTTTAATGATATTGCTTTTAGATGGAATAAGTTTCAAGAGACCTAAAGTGAATCAATATATATTTAACATAAAGGTTCCAATTTTCCCATTAATAAAATAATACAAGACAAAATGAACAAGGTATAACTGTTGGAGATCAAGTGTTATATATTTCAGTTTAAGAACTCTATTGAAAACATCCTCATCAATGCATAAACTATAAACAGCGTCACAGCTGTAAGAAACCATTAGAGCCATTAATGACACACTCTACTAAATGATGAGGAATGATCTGTGCTCTGTGTTGGAATAACTCTAATCAGCAGAATAGCTGTAGTCACACTCTTGATAAAAACTGGGTCTTCATCCCCCTGCATATACCAAATGCCTTTAACTCCTCTGCTAGATGTTGTCTTCATGTCTATCTCCCCATCTCCATGCTGAATTTGTCTGGCTGGAACTTAAACTTGTCTTAGGTATCTTGTCCCAATCCTTGCTGTTTCATTTGTACCCATACCCTATTGTGTCCAGTAAACATGTAATTTCTATTAGTAATGTGTCTGATTCTCAGATCCCTCTGGAGTTACAGACAGTAGTAAACTGCTCACTGTGGGCAATGGGAACTGAATGTATGTCTGCTATGGATATCAGAATTATTCAGTGAGAGTTCAGCACATACTTCAGGGATCTGCCCATTAAAGATTGCATATCTCTTGAAGGACAGCTTATTTAGCAAGGTGGTGAGGAATATTGTCTTCAGAGATGCATTTCTTAACCTTATCTGAAAGACGATAAGGAATACTGCCTTCTGAATGTGTGAACTGTCTCTATTGTAGATTCTTGTGTGAAGAGCTCTTTCTTTCACATTACAGTGGGGATTCTTCCCACAGCACTACAGTGTATTCATTGTTTACTGGGTACATATTCTGTGGATGGTCTGGAAGATGACTTTTCATTTGGCTGTATAGTTTTGATATATGAAATATATACTGGGACATGCTTTAAAACCAGATCTATTTGCCCCACAAGGACTCTGGACTCTTAGCAGCCAGCCTTTTTCTCTTGCTCAGACTACTGCACAAAATTAGCTATTTTCACCTCAGAGCAAATTCAAACTAGATTTCAAACATTTGTAAAAAGAAAACTTTACAGCTTTCACAAGGTCAGAGTCATAGATGTCTACCAAGGTTACAAAGAAAAGCATGATAATTGTTCAATTTATAACCTAATTACAATAGACCTGCAATTTTTTTTTTGGTTTTTCTAGACAGGATTTCTCAGTATTGTTTTGGAGGCTGTCATGGAACTCGCTCTGCAGACCGAGCTGGCCTTGAACTCATAGAGATCCACCTGTCTTTGACTCCCAAATGCTGGGATTAAAGGCGTGTGCCACCAATACCCGGCTAGACCTGCATCTTAAAGTTATCATTGGGTACTGTGCCCTCCCTGTCTGGTCATGGTTTTGCTCCTATGTCCTTGGACCCTTGTGTTATCATGGTAAACTATATCAACTTCTTATCACTTCCTCTAGGAATGTGCTTTTGACGAGTGAGAGAAACTTGTTTATCAACTTTGGGTTCCTGAAGGAGAGGACTTTTTAGAAGCAAGAAGAAAAAGCATGGAGAAGTTAGAAGAAGCGTAGGATTATTAGACTAGAAACAGAACAATAAAGAGTTTGGGAAATAAATAGCATGACCCTTAGCTTGTGAGTAGAGTTACTATAGAAATCTTTTACCCCTTACTTCAAACCTGAAAAGCATTTCACCTTTGGGAACCTGGTTAGCGGCTGGAGCAGGTCTATAGCCCTTACATGAGTCCTGTGCAAAACAAAACATGTTCTTGTTCATAGAACCATCTCTCAAGCATCTAAACTAGGTATTTGATAATCATTATGTTGTGAATATAAATTTATGGCTGAAACAGGACAAAATTTGGTGGGTGGTTTATCATTTTCTAGGTGATTAATCTTATTTGTAAAAGTATTTTTTTCCTACTCCAAAATCCTTCATTGAGAAGGTTGGAACCCCTGACTTCTGCAAGAAATATTGCTCTTTTATTGATATAATGGAACTGAATTTATTTAAAAATTTCCATTTTCTGTTTATTTAACATCATTGAAATTTTAAAGATTATCAGAAATATTAACACTCTAATGTAAATAATAGTTGTTTCACACTCTAAGAGAGTTGTTATGTCACATTCTCTAAATTCTGTCTGAGCACATCATTTAATAGAATAAATATTCAGATGACCTCAGAATACTCAAACTGTAAGACCTTGCAAATAATGTTTCTGTTAGTAGAGATACTCACATATTTGTGTTATGACAAATTTAGACACCTACTGAATTCTGGATAATGGCAACTATTTCACTTACAAGTTTATCTTTTGATATTGCCCAGGGGATTCCTCCCCTCTGCCTGCCCTATGCTGATTAGAAACTCCCTGGAGGAATTCTCAATCATAGGTGGTGACAGGGAAACATGATGGAATGTGGCTTGATATTGCCTTCCAGAGATGCTGATCTGATAAATTAAATGATATGATTAGGCCACAGTGACTTATGCCATTTGTGATATCAGTTAATAATCTTTTCATAGTAAGGACTCTATAGCAAAGAAGCTCATAGAAAATTCTTCAGGAAAAAGCTGTCTGAATGTCATATAGTACATTGGGGAAATAACTGCATATGAATCAAAAAATTGAAGACTTTCAAAATTTTCACAAGGCATATGGGTTGTAATGATTTTTCTTGAGGATGTAATTTTACATTCATATGAAATGATTATAATTATTATGGATTCAGATATTTTTCAAAGATTTGAGATGCAAAGGATATCTGGTTGTACGTGTACAATAATCAAATACTAGTGTGTTACCCAATCTGTACTCATTGGCCATTATATCTTTGTGCTGTTCTCCCTCTGTGTTTTCAGTACAGAAATAGACTATAATAACTTACATTTTCACAGGGTCAAAATATCTGATAAAAGGCAGGATTTATTTAGTTAGGCACAATGTATAAAAAGGGATACAGTATTTCTTGGCAAATTAAGTGAAGATTCAGGAACACAAAGTCTTTTTTCTCACTTTGAGGATGAGAAGCAAACACTGAGTGAACAAAAAACAGTGTCGGGTTAAAAATTCTATGGGTCCACATTCAATGACCCACTTCCTCCAGTAAAGCATCACCATGTAAAGGCTCTAAACTTTTCATAAATTGGTACCCCTAAGATAGGTTTCTTGTTTCTAAAATACACATAAGAAAAATTGGGAAAAACAGGGGTTTCTTGCTTAGAAGTAACATCTATAAGTCTGTAGGAAAAGAGGTGTGGAAGAATGGAGAGGGGAAGCAGTACTCAGAATATATTGTAAGAAAAAAATCTATTTTCAATTAGAAACAAGAAAAGAATACAAAACAACACGGAGATCACTAAATACACTTTTATTAGAGGTTATCATACATGTTAAATTGTGTTCAAATTTACTAAACATTAATATGAAGGCATTACCCTAACCTAGGAGAAAAGCTGATGGAAATTACACTGATATATAATTCTAGCATCAGAGTGGTTTTTTATTTTTTAAAAGGAGAGTGTGAAAGAGATATAATTGTGTATTCAGAGAAAAATATATTTGGCAGAGATTCCACAATAAAGCAGGTGGGAAGAAAGTCTGGAACAGAAGGCCAGTGCAGTGAAGCAGTAAAGTAGGACAGGGGATATATGATCTTGAATGAGTACTTGGCAAAATGAGAAAACCAGATTTAAGTACTAATGATGAAAGACATAACAAAGAGGCACTCAAAAGAAGAGAGGGACGGAGTCAACAAGATTTACTTGCCAACTATATCTGCCATCTGTTAATATGACAGTGTTTCATAAAGAGAACTTGTTCATAAACATGAATTAGTCAGCTTGAGAAACACACAGCCTGTGACATTTGACAAAACACAGATAGTTGAATCTGTGTCAATTTTTAAATCAAGTAGAATTATCCAGTGTTCCTAGTATTCAAATGTTCATGAAGCACCTAGGAGTCCTTGAAGGCAAATGCTACTGTATTAGTGCTTTAAACTCTATTGAATGTGTATTTCTTATTAAAAAATACTTTGTGGTGTGTTCAAAGTGCTAAAGAAGTTAGTTGAAAATAGAGTTGATAATGTCTATGCTGAATAGATTGGAGCTTGTCTCAGAATCATTTGCTCATCCTCATTAGTAAATTATTTTATTACTCTATAAAAATATTCATAAATAAAAGGGAAAATTTTACTAAAATATGTACTGAGTCCACTATCAGTTCTGAAGTAGAAACTGGTTAGTGCTATTGAATTCACACACTTTTTGATGTTGTCATGAAACAAGCAGAACATGTTAGATAAAAAATGGGCAATTTCTTCACATGTTAACATCGGAAAAAAATAAAAAATATTCTGGGAAATCATAGCTGTATGTATCTATTTTTTCTCCTCATACAAGAGTTAGCTTCTTCAAAACAGATGTTGTAAGATAGGGTTGGGTATAAAGATATCAAAGCCCAAACATCTTGCTGCCATGGAGACGAAATACAAGCTTAACTTTGGGGGAACCTCCATTCATCTTTGTCTTGAAAATACCACACATTTGTAGTATTTTACCAGTTAACTCTATGTCTTGTCTTTTTGTAACATATATATAAATTATAAAATCTAGAGATAGTTTTCTGTGTATCTTTGTAAACCAGACGGACCTCAAATTCACAGAGATCCACCTGTATCTGCTTCCCACATGCTGGGATTAAAGGTGTGTGCCAGTACTGCCCAAATCATCTAGAGATTTTAACTGACTAACGACACAATAATCTCAACTGAGGTTTTACAAATGAGTACTTTTGAAATTGTTTAGGTGAGTGTTAAATTACTTACAACTTGTTATCAGTAGAGAAGGTTTGTTTGAGTTCAAATGAAATTCCATCTGAAGTTAACCATTTCCATGACTTTGGCATGAGGTTTTTATTGATAATCTCATGGGTAGAAATTTTTCCTGAATAGTGTCTCTGTGATATTCGATGTCAGATGATACTGGTTAGGGATTTTTAACTTCCACATGCCTTGCCCTGCAAGGAGAGATATTCCTTTCAACCTTTTATCTGAGTCCTTCCTTCAGTCTCGTAGTCTTGTTTTCCATGGGAGGTCAGTATCTCCTGGCTGAAGTTTTCTACAATCCTATATCTGGATCTCAGCTGGAACTTGTGCTTTTGCAAGAAAATGTAGACAATTTATACCTCAGCAATAACTTAAAAAAGAGAATTCAAAATAAAATCAAGTATAAAGTATCACTCAGAATTATATATATGATATACACTTATGGTACATATATATATATTCATCATATTTCAGAAGAGTTTGTGCTGTTGGAAGAAGTTTATTGGTCAATTTTCTATACATTCAAGTTCTAATTTTAAGAAAATAATATTTTCAAATAATAGGTGTATTTACTAATATAATCCTTATTATGATACATTTTAATCATATCAGAAAACATGTTTTCAAAAAAATCAGTAATACCATTTTGATAGGACATTTGACTTTTACTCTTGCAGGAACAAACAACACTGAGAGTCCAATTATATGATCCCCTGAATTAATGTATGATAAGAAAAATAGAGATATTTTCCTCATTTAAAGACCAATGTTTTCTGTATATATACTTCAGGGTTTGATATCTTAGAACTACAAGTTATAAAAGGCCATATGGTTAGTATCACTGGCTCTTCTTCTAGAGGACTTGAGAAGGATTCCCAAAACTCCTATGATGACTAACAACTGCTTGTAACTCCAGTTCCAGCAAGCCAGAGTACTCTGCTATCCTTGGAAGGCATGGCAAATAACATGGTGTCCAGACATACATGCAAGCAAACAACCTACACACTTAAATAAAATATACAGAATCTCCAAGAATATTTTATAGTCAATTAAATTGTTAAGAAAATTTTAGGATTTAAGTAACTGTTTCATTGGAATTAATAAAAATGATTAAGATAATTAATGTAATGGTACAACACACAATAAGAAAAGTAAAGCCATATTGTGTGGAGCATAGCCAAATTCATTCATCAAAATATAATGTACCTATCAGGGTGTTGGTGGTGCATGCCTTTAATCCCAGCACTCAGGAGGCAGAGGCAGGGAAATCTCTGTGAGTGCGAGGAAAGCCAGGTCTACAGAGCGAGTTCCAGGACAGCCTCCAAAACAGTAGATATATATAGTATCTAATAACTATTTAAATATATCATAAATTTGAGAGGGAAAAGATGGCGTAGGAGGAGTTGGAGGAAGAAAAGGCAGGAAGTAGGACTGGTGTTGATGCAATGTTCATATACAAAATGCAATGAAATTATACAGTTGATAACAACGACATTTTCTAAGAAAACAAAGTACATAGATTCTGACACATGTACACACACACACACACACCATCAAAAAGTCTGAAAGCAAATTCAGTGAACATCAAACAGAATTTTTTAAAAGGTCATTTAATAAATGTCTATTTCCATAACAAATAAATGAATATTACTAAATCCTGTGTCCCCTACAATCATGGAAGAGGGGACATTATTACCCAACCAATATACATTTATCAAGGAGCAACTAATTCCAAGTTAAATAAAAATGTTTTACTAAGAATCCATGTGATTTAATTTATAAAGAAATATAAAGCAAATGACTTCCTAATCATGGGTATAATGATCAATGTAAATTAAAATTCAGGAATTTTAATACACAACTATGCTAGGACTCATATGGAAAGCATGAAATGAATACAACTAAAAGTGAATTTTAAGAGCACTAAGTAATAAAAACATGACACTATGTTCATCCATAAAATAATTTAGACTTGTAACTTTAGGAAAAATAGTGTTACCTAAATATTGACTCTACAGATGGAAAAATAAATACCATTGAACTTATACAAATATTCTGTCTCATGGAGAGAAACAGCATACCACCTTTAAGAGAAGTGTAGCATGAGCAAACAAGACTTCATTAGAATGAAGATATTTGTGCAGGACGAATTTGCCTAGGAAACAGAAAATTCATTTTTCATGCTCTCCACTTTGTCATTAATGATTTATGATTGTGAAAGCTGGGCAACAAAGCATGTTTCAACTACAATAGAAAAGCAGTTCTTATACCATAGACAACAATCACTATAAGAGACAAATGAGAAGGCAGAGGGCAGAGGTGAGCAACGGGTCCCCATCGTAGACCCAAATTCCTGCGGCTCTCCCTCTCTGAGATCCCCTGGCCTTGGGACTGCAGTCAGGTCGACTTGTCCCAGGAGAGACAACCAAGTGATCAGGAGTCTGCAGAGAGAGCTGGTCCACATACACACACACTCAGGGCAGAGGGCAGAGGTGAGCATTGGGTCCCCATCTAAGACCCAAATTTCTCCAGCTTGCCCTCTCTAGGAACCCCTGGCCTTGGGATTGCAACCAGGTTGACTTGCCCCTGAACAGGACAGACAACCAAGGAAACAGGAGCCTGGAAAGAGAGCTGGTCCACTTCCACCAACACTCAGGGTAGAGGGTAGAAGGCACAGGACAGAGAAAAGAGGCCAGAGAGTATTGCATTTGCTTGCACCCACCAAAAGGGAACCCTGGTCACCTATCCACCAGGAGAGGAAGAACTCTTTCTATACCCCCTGGAAGAAACGATGGAGAAGAAGCAATATAAGAACACACTCATCAACAGAAAAACAAATATGACACCACCAGAGTCTAGAGATTCTACACCAGTAAAGCTTGTAAACCCCAATGCAGATGAACCAGAAGGGAATAACCTTAAAACACCTTCATGAAAATGATAGAGGACTTCAAAGAGGATGGATGAAAATCCCTTAAAGAAATGGAAGAAAAAACAAAAATGCAAGAAATAGAAGAAAAAACAAACCAAAAAAATCCAACAACTGCAAGAAAGGGAGGAAAGCACTAAGTAAAAATTACAAGAAACAATTTGAGATACCATCTCACTCCTGTCAGAATGGCTATAATCAAAAACACCAATGACAATTTATGCTGGAGAGGATGTGGTAAAAGGGGAACACTCCTCCACGGCTGGAGGGAATGCCAACTTGTACAGCCACTTTGGAAATCAGTATGGAGATTCCTCAGAAAAATGGGAGTAAACCTACCACAAGAACCAGCAACTCCATGATTAGACATATATCCAAAAGATGCCCATTCATACAACAAGGATGTCTGTTCCACTATGTTCATAGCAGCATTATTTGTAATAGCCAGAACTTGGAAGCAACCTAGATGCCCCTCGACCAAAGAGTGGATAGAGAAAATGTGGTAAATTTACACAATGAAGTACTATTCAGCAGAAAAAAACAAGGGAATCCTGAAATTTGTAGGCAAATGGATGGCACTAGAAGAAACCATCCTAAGTGAGGTAACCCAGTCACAAAAAGAAACATGGCATGTGCTCTCTCATATATGGATTTTAGACATAGATCTGGGGAGTGCCACCTACAATCCCATGGCCAGAGAGTATGGGAAACAGAACCTTCATTTACTGGCTGATGGAAGCAGAGGCCGACTCCCACGGCTATGTACTGAGCTGAACTCTAGAAATCCAGTGACAGAGAGGGAGGACTGATTACCAAAGGAATTAAGACTGGTATGGTTTAACCCCCAGAAACAGCTGACCTGACAGGGGTTAGCTCTTGAATCCCAGACTGATGCCTGGGAATAGCATGGGACTGATTAAGACCCCTTCTATGTGGGTGTCAGTGAGGAGGCCTAGGTAATCTACTGAGCCTTGGGTAGTATATCAGTATTTATCCCGAGTATACAAATGGATTTTGGACTCCTATCCAACAATGAGAGATGCACTCTCACCCTGAACTCTTGGGGGAGATTCTAGGCCCTGCCCTGGATTAAATGACAGACTATGGACATGCCCATGGAGGGCCTCACCCTCCCTGGGAAAATGAGGGCATACTGGGGGGGGGGAAACAGAGAGGGACCTGGAATTGACATGTAAAGCAACCTTGTTTCTCATTTAAATTTAAATTTAAAAATAAAAAAAATATATAAAATACACCTCTGAAGTCATAAAAAATTACAAGGAACAGTTTAAAAAGTGCAAGGATTGAAAGCTGACATATAGACAATTTAAAAAACCACAGTCTGAAGGAAAGCTGGAATTAGAAACACTGGGGAAACAGTCAGGTACTACAGATGCAAGCATAACCAATAGAATACAAGAGATGGAAGAGAGAATCTCAGGGGGTGAAGATACACTAGGAGAAATAGATTCAGCAATCAAAGACCATCATAAAACCAACCAAATCCCTAACACAAAAAAATCCAGACCATCATGCATTAAAATTAGAATTCAACAATAACAAAAATCGCAGAAACCCTACAACTCATGGAAATTGAACAATGCACAATTGCACTATCCCTGGATAAAGAAAGAAATAAAAAAAAAAGAAATTAAAGACTTCCTGGAATTCAATGAGAATGAAGACCCAACATACACAACTTATGGGACACTGTGAAAGCAGTGCTGAGAGGAAAGTTTATAGCACTAAGTGCCCACATGAAGAAACTGGAGAACAGTCATACTAGAGAATTAATAGCACAGCTGAATGTTCTAGAACAAAAAGAAGCAAACTCACCCAGGAGGAGCAGATGCCAGGAAATAATCAAATTGAGGGCTGAATTCAATCAAGTAGAAGCCAGGAAAACACTGAGAAGAATCAATGAAACAAAGAGTTGGTTCTTTGAGAAAATCAACAAAATAGACAAACCTCTGTCCAAACTAACCAAAAGACAGAGAGAGAGCATGCTAATTAACAAAATCAGAAATGAAAAAGGGGACATAACAATGGACTCTGAGGAAATCCAGAGAATCATCAGGGAATGCTTTGAAAATCTGTACTCCACAAAATTCGAAAATTTAAAGGAAATGGACAATTTCCTTGATAGATATCACTTGCGAAAAATAAATCAAGAGCTGATAAACAATCTAAAAAGACCTATAACCCCTAATGAAAGAGAAGCAGTCATCAAAAGTCTCCCAAACAAAAAAAAGCCCAGGCCCAGATGGATTCAGTGCAGAATTCTACCAGAAATTCAAAGAAGAGCTAATTCCAATACTCCTCAAAGTATTCCACACAATAGAAGCAGGAGGCTCACTGCCAAACTCTATTTACAATGCTACAATTACCTTCATAGCCAAGTCACACAAAGACACAACTGAGAAAGAGAACTATAGACCAATTTCCCTCATGGACATCGATGCAAAAATATTCAATAAAATACTCGCAAACCGGATTCAAGAACACATCAGAAAAATCATCCACCATAATCAAGTTGGCTTCATCCCAGGAATGCAGGGATGGTTCAACATTAGAAAATCTATCAATGTAATCCACCATATAAACAAACTGCGAAAGAAAACCACATGGTCATCTCACTAGATGCTGAAAAAGCCTTTGACAAAATCCAGCACCCCTTCATGATAAAGGTCCTAGAGAGGTCAGGGATAACAGGAATATACCTCAATATAATAAAAGCAATATACAGTAAACCAACAGCTAACATCAAACTAAATGGAGAGAAACTCAAAGCAATTCCTCTAAAATCAGGAACAAGACAAGGCTGTTTTCTCTCTCCATATCTCTTCAATATTATATTTGAAGTTCTAGCTACAGCAATAAGACAACAAAAGGAGATCAAGGGGATACAAATAGGAAAAGAAGAAGTGAAACCTTCACTATTTGCAGATGATATGATAGTTTACATAAGTGACTCGACAAACTCCACAAGGGAACTCCTAGAGCTGATAAACACCTTCAGCATTCTGGCATGATACAAGGTAAACTCAAAAAAATCAGTGGCCCTATTATATACAGATGATGAAGTGACTGAGAAAGAAATCAGAGAAATATCACGCTTTACAATAGCCATAAACAGCATCAAATATCTGGGGATAATGTTAACCAAGGAAGCAAAAGACTTGTATATCAAAAACTTTGAGTCTTTAAAGAAAGAAGTCAAAGAGGATACCAGAAAATGGAAAGATCTCCCATGTTCTTGGATTGGTAACATCAACATAATAAAAATGGCAATCTTGCCAAAAGCAGTCTACAGATTCAATGCAATCCCTATCAAAATTCCATCTTCAAGGACCTGGAAAGAACAATAATCAACTTTATATGGAAAAACAAAAGGCCCAGGATAGCCAAAACAACCCGATACAATAAAGGAACTTCAGGAGGCATCAGCATACCTGACTTCAAGCTCTATTATAGAGCTATAGTTTTGAAAACAGCTTGGTATTGGCACAAAAATAGGCAGGTAGAACAATGGAACCGAATTGAAAACCCTGATTTTAACCCACACACCTATGAACACTTGATTTTTGACAAAGAAACTAAAACTATACAATGGAAAAAAGAAAGCATCTTCAACAAATGGTGCTGGCATAACTGGGTAATGGAACGCAGAAGACTGCAGATTTATCCATGTTTATCATCTTGTACAAAACTTCAGTCCAAATGGATAAAAGATCTTAACATAAATCCAGCCACACTGAAACTTTTAGAAGAGAAAGTGGGAGATACTCTTCAATGGTTGGTACAGGAGACCACTTCCTGAACGTAACACCAGTGGCACAAACACTGAGATTGACAATTAACAAATGGGACCTCCTGAAACTAAAAAGATTCCGTAAGGCAAAGGACACAGTCAACAAGACAAAAAGGAAGTCCACATAATGGGAAAAGATATTCACTAACCCCACATCTGACAGATGGCTAATCTCCAAAATTTATGAAGAACTCAAGAAGCAAGTCTCGAAAGCATCAAAGGATCCAATCAAAAGGTGGGGTACAGAACTAAATAGAGAATTCTCAATAGAGGAGGCTAAAATGGCCAAGAGACACTTAAGAAAGTGCTCAACATCCTTAGCCATCAGGGAAATATAAATCAAAACAACACTGAGATACCATCTTACTCCTGTCAGAATGGCTAAAATCAAAAACACGGAAGACAATTTATGCTGGATAGGATGTGGAGAGAGGGGAACACTCCTCCACTGCTGGTGGGAGTGCCAACTCATACAGTCAATTGGAAAGCAGTATGGAGATTACTCAGGAAAATGGGAATCACTCTACCACAAGACCCAGCAATTCCACTCTTAGGCATATATCCAAAGGAGGCAAATTCATACAACAAGTGCATCTGCTCCACTATGTTCATAGCAGCATTATTTGTAATAGCCAGAACCTGGAAGCAACCTAGATGCCCCTCAGCTGAAGAGTGGATACAGAAAACGTGGTACATTCACACAATGGAGTATTACTCAGCAGAATAAAACAATGGAATCTTAAAATTCGCAGGTAAATGGATAGCACTGGAAGAAACCATCCTGAGTGAGGTAACCCAGTTACAAAAAGACAAACATGGCATGTATTCACTCATATATGGATTTTAGACATTGATCAGGATAGTACCAGTCTACACTTCCACTTGTAGAGAGTCTGGGAAACAGAAAAGAACCTAGAAGACATACATAGTACGGAAGAAAAGAGGAATGAGGCAATATCCTCTGAACAGATTGGGAACACGGCGAGGGGTGGGGAGGGAGTGGGAGCTGGGAAGAAGAGAGGGGTAGAAGAGGAAGAGAGAGTAGTTCATGGGAGAACAGGAAGGTAGATTGCGGGGGGGGGAGGTAGAATAGGGGGAAGAGGGAATCATAGATTAGATGACAGATCAGACACCAGTGTGACCTCTAGTGTTTTAAAGAGATGATACAAATTCGCAAGCTAAGCAATAGTGCAGAGACCACCTCGAATGCTCATTCCTAATAATGAACTTGATGTCTATAACCATCCTTGAGCCTTCATCCAGGGCCTGATGGAAGCAGAGGCAAACACCCACAGTTAAGTACTGAACTGAACCCAAGGAACCCAGTGACACAGAGAGAGGAGCGATGAGCAAATTGGCAAAGAATGGGCTGGCAAAACCAGCAGAGTCAGCTGATCTGAACAGGGGAGACCTTTCAGGCACCAGACCTACAGCGGGGAGGCCAGCATGGGACTGATCCGGACCCCCGAATGTGAGTGTCTCTGAGGAGGCCTGGGCAACCTATGGGGCCCTGAGCAGTAGATCAGTGTTTATCCCTCGAATACAAACAGACATCCTGTGCCCATAGCACAAAGAGGGATGCTCTCTCAGCCTAGACTCTTAGGGGAGTCCCTGGACCCTTCTCTGAGTGAAATGACAGACTCTAGATATCCCCTGTGTGGAAGGAATTGGCAATAGGGTGGGAGGCTGGGGGAGGTTGAGGGGGTGAGGGAGGAGGGGAGGGAGAGGGAACTGGGATTGACATGTAAAACAAGCTATTTAAAATAAAAAAAGAAAGATGATAGTGTAAGTGGGCATGATAGATCACAACTATAATCCCAATACTGGGGAGATGGAGGCAGGAAGATTACCATAAGTTTCAAGACAGTGTGGGGGCTTCATGACGAATTCCATGCCAGCCTAGGCTACAAATTGAAATCTCTTCTCACAAATGAATCAGTTAGACACACACACACACCCTCACACATGGTCCAATTCAGTGGAAAAATGTCATATTCCTAGAACCTCACAAAAATTTATATGTGATAGTATAGTCAGAGAGAATGTAGAAGGCTGAAAAAGTTGTATTATAAAAACATTAATTAAAAGAAAGCAAGAGGGTGCGTAGGCAGCACAATAGAGCCAGCCTTGTTGGCAGAGATGTGGGTGAGGCAGCTCCAAAGTTATGAACATGAAAGAGCTGTCCCCACCACTGCTCTGTCACGAGGTGGCATGGGTGGGAGAGCTGGCCCTGAGGGCATAAGAGCAGGAGAGCTGTCTCTGCCCCTCACCAGCTATGGGATTTGGGACAGTGGTCTGTACACCTTACCGGAAGAGCATAGCAGAGCTGGTCCTGAAGCTGTAGATGTAGAAGAGCAGACCCTGGGCATGTGAAAGCCTGAAAACCGTCCCCCCACCCCCTGCTCACTGCTGCAAGGAGTGAACTTACCAGGGCAATGCTGGAGAGCTCATCCTGGAGGAGAAGACAGAAGAGATCTGGAGGGTTGACCAACCCTGCAACTACCCAGTCTCAGAAACAGGGTTATGTGGTGGCCCACCCCAACATCCACCCCATCTGTGATCTGCTGGAGCATGGCGGGTCATGTGGGGGTGTCAGTTCAGGTCTACAGGATCTCCACAACAGGATATATTATGAAAGTATATATTGAGACATTATCTATATTCATACAAGTTAGTAATATGTTTAGTATAATAGATTGTACTACTATTTATGTCATGTACTAAAACAATATGCAAATAAATAATAATAAACACATAGACTAAATAAAATCCAAAATTAGGTTTACACTAAGCTGAAGTATATCAATCACACAATGAAAATTATTACTTTTATTTTAAAAATATTTTATTTTTAATTCTTATGTTTATGTATGTTTTATGTACATAAGTGCCTTAGTTACTATTCTATTGCTGTGAAGAGGCACCATGACCAAGACAACTTATAAAAGAAAGCATTTAACTGGGGGGTTTTGCAGTTTCAGGGAGTGAGTCCATGACCATAACGATGGAAAGTATGGCAGCAGGGGGGTGACATGGAAATAAAAATAATTTAAAAATTTGGGATAACCCCTATATCTTTTCAGATCACCATGGCCTAAAATTAGAATTCAGCAACAACACAAATTGCAGAAACCCTACACACTCATGGGAACTGAACAAACAAAACTCCTACAGCTGATAAACTACTTCTGCAAAGTGTCAGTATACAAGTTTAACCCCCCCAAAAAATCAGTAGCCCTACTATATACAGACAATAAAAGAGCTGAGAAAGAAATCAGAGAAACATCACCCTTTACAATAGCCACAAACAACATAAAATATCTTGGGGTAACTCTAACCAAACAGGTGAAATTTATGTATGACAATAACCTTGAATAGTTAAAGAAAGAAACTGAAGAAGATACCAGAAAGTGGAAAGATCTCCCATGCTCTTGGATAGGTAAGATCAACGTAGTAAAAATGACAATGTTGCCAAAGCAAGCTACAGATTCAATGCAATCGGCCATCAAAATTCCTTCACAATACTTCACAGACCTTGAAAGGACAATACCCAACTTCATACTGAGAAGCATAAAGCCCAGGTAGCCAAACAACCCTGTACAAGAAAAGGAACTTCTGGGGGTATCACCATCTCTGACTTTAATCTCTACTATAGAGCTATAATAATGAAAACAGCATGGTATTGACACAAAAATAGGCAGGAAGACCAATGGAATCAAATTGAAGAGCCAGATAATAATCCACACACCTATGAACACCTGATTTTTGACAAGAAATCTGAAGTTATACAATGGAAAAAAGAAAGCATCTTCAACAAATGGTGCTGGCATAACTGGTTGTGGACATATAGAAGATTGCAGATAGATCCATATCCATCACCATGCATAATACTTAAGTCCAAATGGATCAAATATCTCAACTTAAATCTAGCCACACTGACCCTCTTAGAAGAAAACCTGGGAAGCACCCTTCTACGAATTGGCACAGGAAACCACCTCCTGAACATAACACCAATAGCATAGACACTGTGATTAACAATTAATAAATGGGTCCTCCTGACACTGAGAAGCTTCTGTAAGGCAAAGGACAAGTCAACCAAGCAAAACAGCAGCCACAGAATGGGAAAAGTTCTTCATGAACCTCACATCAGACAGAGGGCTGATTTCCAAAATATACAAAGAACTGAAGAAGCAAGTCACCAAAACACCAAATAATTCAATTTCAAAGTGGGGTACTGGACTAAACAGAGAATTATCAGTAGAGGAATCTAAAATGGCTTGAAGACACTTAAGTAATTGCTCAACATCCTTAGCCATTAGGGAAATACAAATCAAAACAACTCTGAAATACTATCTTGCATTCATCAGAATGGCTAAAATCAAAAACACCAAGGACAGTTTATGCTTGAAAGGATGTGGAGAAAGGTAATAACCCTCAACCAAAGAATGGATAAAGAAAATGTGGTACATTTACACAATGGATAACTACTCAGCAGACAAAAACAACAAAATCTTGAAATTTGCAGGCAAATGGATGGACTAGAAGAAACCATCCTAAGTGAGGTAGCTCACTCACAGAAAGACAAATATGGTATGTACTCACTTATATACAGGCATAAGACATAGTTCAAAGGATTACCAGACTACAATACACACCTCCAGAGAAGCTAGGAAACAATGAGAACCATAAGAGAGACATACATGTTCCCATGATGAAGGTGAAAGAAACAAGTTCTCCTGAACAAATTGGGAGTATGGGGAAGGGGGAGGGATGTAGGGAGAAGATGAGGTGAAAAGAGGAGTTGGGAAGATGAGTGATCAGGATGATTGAGTCAGGGAATGAATAGAGGAGAGCAGAAATGAGACACAGCAATAGAGGGAGTCATTATAGGTTTAAAGAAAAATCCAGCAATAGTAAATTTTACAGAGTTTCACAAGGATGATCCCAGCTAGGATTCTAGGCAATAGGGAAGAGGCTAATTTAACTGTCCTTTCCCTAGAATGTTAATGAAGACTACCTTAAAGGTCATCCTAGAGCCTTTTTCCGGTAGCTGATGGAAGCAGCAGAGATACACCTAAGCACTGATCCAAACTCCTGGAATCCAGTTGTAGAGAGGGAGAAGTGGTGAACAAAGGGGTCAAGACCAGGCTTGGAAAACCTGCAGAAACAGCTCATATGAGCAAGTGGGAACTCATAGACCCCAGTGTGACTGCTGGGGAACCAACACAGGAGCAAACCAGGTCCCATGAACATGGGTGTCAGGTAGGAGAACTGGGCAGTCTATGGGGCCTCTGGCAGTGGAACCAGGGTGCATTCCTATAGTGAATGAAAGAACTTCAGGAGCCCACTCCCCATTAAAGGATACTCTCTTAGCCTAGACACATGGGGGGAGGGCCTAGGCCTTGCCTCAAATGGCTTGACAGATTTTGATGATTCCTCATTGATGCCTTCACCCTCCCTGGGGAGTGGATGGGGTTGGAATAGGGGCATTGGTGGGGTCATGGGAGGTTAGGAGGGAGAGGGAACTGGGATTGGTATGTAAATTAATATTGTTCCTAATTTAAAAAAATTATAAAAAAGAAATAATATGTTTATGAAATACAAAGGAGGATTGTAAGCAATTTCACTTGTGTAGGATTTTTTTTAGATTACTCTACCATGTACTGGGATACATCTTATCATCCCAGCATCCTTAAAACTAATGCTTTAAATGCCTATTGACATATTCCAATAAATTATAAATGTGCTTCAGGTTAAATCATAGCCTACTTGATTTCCCCATGTTCCAGGACTCTTCCACAAGGTGTCTTCAACAAGAGTGTGGAGATAGATCTGTGCAAGGTATAAGCAAGAGGGCACAATATTTGGCTTGGGTAGTACCATGAAGTTTTACTCCTTAAGAGCAGAAAACTTGGGAGAGGAGGGAATCTAAATGAAATATTATCATTTATACAGAAGCTAGCTCCTTTCAATGTGTAGGTTTCAACCATTAATTGCTCTAGTATTTTTTGTTGTTTGCATTTTCAATTTTCGGGAGAAATATCGAAGACATATCTTCCTCAGGGCACCATGACAGTGTTTATAAGTGTTCTTTGTGGTATTTTAAAGGCATGAGTGTTTTGTGATTAACATAACTGTTAATACTACAGTATGACTTACTATGTATGCTGATAAGTAATGATGTACAACTTAATGACATTTTTTTCTTACTGGTCTATAATGTACCGTTTTGGAAGCTCTCAGCTATTTAGGGACCATCTGAGAAGTCATGCAGACGATATTCATAAATCATGGAATCAGTGCATATGTTAGTGTGTGAATCACAAACTTAACCTAATGGCATATAGATATCCCTTCATAGCTTGTAAATACCTATTTAAGAAATTTATGTGCCAACTTCATTCAATTATGATATATTCTCCTCTAAGTACCATAAATTGACTCTAGTATATTTTTTAAAAATTGATTTTAGAATCAGAATTATTTTCAAGCACTTCAAGTTTTTTGTTTGTTTAGTTGCAGTTCTCTAAATAAGGATAGAGGTGCTTGTATTTTCAAACAGACCATATTTGGATTATACATAACAATTTAGCTCAAAATCTCTTTGGGGTTTGATCAAGTTATTTTAAAATTATGTTTCATAAAGCAATGGATTATTCAAACTCTCAGTAATATTTTTGTGTCATCATAGACAAAATTTACTTAAAATCCTGATCACATTGGAAGTTTTATTTAGCACCTACTGTTTGTTTTCAACTGTTGTAAAGTATTTGTCAAGGTCACATGTGGTACCACAGTCTTATAATCTTAGCACTGAATTTGGTGGCACATTCTTGTGAAGCCAGGAGGTGCGACAAAAGGATTATTGTGTTTGCCATCATCCTTGTCTACAATGTGAAATGCTGTCTCAAATAAATTAAGTTGTAAGTAATGCAAGAATTGAAATTTAATGAAAAGCAGAATTAATTAAAACAGAAGAAATGTATGAATGTCCCAGAGCCATGAAAGTTGTGATAAGTATATGGCTGGGAGAAGAAGGAAGATATTTTTTAAATGGAGTTATTAGAAAAATGAGCTTCAAATAATTGTAAAGTAGTTTGGGAAATGAAGTAGAAGAAATTATTGTAAGAGGTGTTGTTCTATTTGGAAGAAATGACTACACTCTTAAATAAAGTGACAAAAACTTTTTACTACTAAGAATTTGATAACTGTTCTGAATGTCAACAATATTTGTCTGTATTATCCTACTATAAAATAAAAATAAGCAGCATAACACCAATGTCAGAACCCTTGACAAAGATGATGGAGGTGTCTAATTGTAGTGTAGACTAAATCCAGTGAAACCACTGTCCAGTCTCACCAACTGTCCTCTGTCTGCTGTTTGTAATTTGAAAGACAACATTTATTTGTACATTGAGGTATTTTGCATGAATATGAGAATAATTGTAGAGATACTAAATGGCACTGTGTTAAACATGATTTTCCCTATTTTTTGGAAATGGAATCACAGTTGACAAGGTTCAAGGGGTCAATCCATGTGGGAAAAAAAAAAGCTGTTAATCTACATCAAGAGAACAGTGTTAACTGGTCTGGTATCATTTAATGAATTATTTACTGCATGTATACTTGTCTAAAGGTAATGATGAGAGGTTAGTGGGGTGGGGCACTACCAAAGTGTTCCAGTTAAATACATAATAGATGGAAACTTTACAATTTAATAATACCTTGACCTAGTGTTATGTACGGCAAATGAAGCTTACACTGATGATAAATGAGATGTAAAGTGTTCACAGGGCAAGGCAAGCAGATGCAAATTTCTAAAAATATTTTCAACTCAGACTTTCAATAATATAAGATAACCTAAGCAAACTACATGCATACACGTAACGCATGCACACACAAACACAAACACATATGCACACACCCACATACAGACAGAGAGACCTACCACACATACATTCACAGAAGCATATTCAAAAACTTAAATTTATTATTGCTCCAAATTTTATGTAATCTAAGATGTTTTATGCTGAAATAAGTATTGAAATTAATCATCAGACCATCAGAAGGTTTAAATTCACTTGCAGTCACATTTGTTAATTTTCTTGAATATAAAATGCAGGCATAATATGGGATCACTTCAGTTTTACATTTTGCCTGTGCTGGCAGAATATCCTTGCTCACTTTATCCTTATGTCTCACAAAAAAAAAACTGTCATCCCAAGACAACTCATTGGATACCATTCTAAACTAAAAGTACATTGCAAGAAAGAAGTCTGAGTCTTTCAATTTTTAATTCTGAATTATTGTGCCAAATATATAATCGCTCTTCAAAAGTAAGAAACAAATACAATTATTAGTACAATCATCTGTCACTTTAATATGTATTTTGTTCTTTGAAAATGGATGGTCCATCTTAAGGGTATTAAACCAATTTATTGACCAAAACTAGCTTATGTGCACACCAATTGATGGTAATTAAAATCACATGAATATTAAAATAATAATTTAATGTTTCCAGGAACTTATTTAATTCTAGTCAATGGTGAGAAATAGTTTACTATACTTTACTTTTTATAAATCTGATGTCTGATAAATGTTTATTATATTTTTGCTATTTGAAAGTAAAATTGTTGCTTGTTAAAACATGTTTTCAGATTGTTAATAGCAGTACTATTTTCATTTTATTAATTAGGTCTTACAAAACATAAATTGGCATCCATGATATCTCTTCCTGGTGCCGTTTTATTAATCAATCCAACAATACATAGTGTTTCACAGAAAGAAAGCTAACATAACTATAATTGTATACTAGAGCTACTCTAGGTTTGTGTAGCATTGGAGTGTCAGAGAAGAATATTTGATAATCTAAACAGTCAGAAATTATATTCCACAAGTGTGGAGGTTACAAATCTGAGATAAGACATTCTGTGGCTGATTTCATTCTAACACTACATTCCCGACCTATATGAGATATCCACTACTTGTGTCTTCACAGGGTCTTACCTGTGGGTCTCTGTCCTAATGCTTTTGATAAGAATAGTTACCGTGCTATAATCAGAACAAAAACATTTCTTTTTCTTTTAACCTAGGTGACTTCCAAGTTCCCTCCATCAAACTCAGTTATATTTAAGGGTATCCAAGGAAAAAACCATACTACCTGGAAGACAATAAATTCACCTGTGAAAAGGAATGAGATTTTGCCTTTTATTTTACATACGTTCTAACTTTTTCCTTTTTCAGACACATTTTGGTCATTGAACCTCAAACCTTTATTTGATGATTACAAAAAATTAGAAAGAAAGAATCATTTGTTTCTCTCTCTCTCTCTCTTTTTTTTTTTTACCTTGATCATGGTGTGTTAGTAAACATTAGAAAAGCAGCTAAGACATACATGCTGACACATTTCAAGGCAACTAGGTGTTTTTTTACTTTTTTATATTTTTATTTAAATTAGAGACATGCATGCTTCAAATGTCATTCCCAGCTCCCTCTCCCAGCACTCCTCATATCCCCATATCATTCCCTAGGGAGCATGAGGCCCTCCTTGGGGGGATCTCCAGAGTCTCTCTTTTCATCCAGGGCAGGACCTAAGCCCTCCCCAGTGTTTCCAGGTTGAGAGAGCATCCCTTCATGTAGAATGGACTCCCAAAGTTCATTTGTACACCATGGTGAACACTAATCTATTACCCAAGGCCTCAGAGATTTCTGAGGCCTCCTCACTGACACTACATTAATGGAGTCTGGAAAAGTTCTCTGTTGGCTTCTTAGCTATCAGTCTGGGGTTCAAGAGCTCCCCCTTGTCCAGTCAGATGTCTTTGTGGGTTTCATTAGCATGGTCTTTACCCCTTTTCTTATCACTCCTTCATCTCTGTCACTGGGTTCCAGGCTGTCAGTTCAGTGTTTAGCAGTGAGTATCTATCTCTGCTAACATCAGTCTCTGGATGAAAGTTCTAGGATGGCACATAAAGTAGTCTTCAACCTTACCATCAGGGAGGGGCTATTAATATAGTCTCCCAGTATTACTTAGTTTTCCAGTTGGTTTTAACCTTATAGATCTCTGGAAATCTCACTAATGTCAGCTCTCTCCTCTGAGTCATAATGACTCCAAATATTATGGTATCTCTCATACTGGTCTCCTCTATTCTTACCCCAACTCAAACTTCCTGCTCCTGCATATCTTCTTCTACCATCCTTTTGGAAAGTAGTTGGGTTCTTTGTAAATTTTGGACAACAGCCCTCTGTTAGATGTGGGGATAGTGAATATCTTTTCCCAATCTGCGGGTTGCCTTTTTGTCTTGCTGACTGTGTCCTTTACGTTACAAAAGCTGCTCAGTTTCATGAGGTCCCATTTATTGATTGTTGATCTCAGTGTTTATGCTACTGGTGTTATTTATGTTCAGGAAGCAGTCTCCTGTACCAATTCATTCAAGGGTACCTCCCACTTACTTTTCTAATAGGTTCAGTGTGGCTGGGTTTATGTTGAGGTATTTGATCCATTTGGACTTAAGTTTTGTGCATGGAGATAGGCATGGATCTATGTGCATTCTTCTACGTGACAGAATCAGTTATACTAGCACCATTTGTTGAAGAAGCTTTCTTTTTTCCTTTGTATATTTTTAGCTTCTTTGTCGAAGATCAGATTATCATACATGTATGGGTTTATATCAGGGTGTTTAATCTGATTCCATTGGTCTACCTGTCAATTTTTGTGCCAATAACAACCTGTTTTCAGGACTACATATCTATAACAGAGCTTGGTCAGAGATGTTGATGCCTCTAGATGTTGCCTTGTTGAATAAGATTGTTTTGGTTATCCTGGGTCTTTTGTTTTTCCATACAAGGTTGATTATTGTTATTTCAAGGTCTGTGAAGAATTGTGCTGGTATTTTAATGGGGATTGCATTGAATCTGCAGATTGCCTTTGACAGGATTGCCATTTTCACTACATTGATCCTACCTACCAAGAGCATGGGAGATGTTTCCGTTTTCTGATGTCTTCTTTAATTTATTTCTTTCAAGACTCAAAGTTCTTGTAATATAGGTGTTTCACTTGTTTGTTTAGTGTTACCCCAAGGTATTTTATGATTTTTGTCGCAATTGTAAAGGGTGATGTTTCTCTGATTTCTTTCTCAGCACTGTTATGGTCTTGAATTGATTCTGTATCCTGCGACTTTGCTGAAAATATTTATCAGCTATACGACTTCCCTGGTAGAGTTTTGTGGATCACTTATGTAAACTATCATATCATCTGAAAATAGTGAAAGTTTGACCTCTTCATTTCCAATTTGTATCCCCTTGATCTTTTGTCGTCACATTGCTCTAGTGAGAACTTCAAGTACAATATTTAAAAAGGTAAGGAGAGAGTGGACAGCTTTGTCTTGTTCCTGATTTTAGTGGAATCACATTGAGTTTCTGTCCATTTTGTTTGATGTTGGCTGTTTGTTTGCTCTATGTAGCTTTCATTATGTTTAGGTATGCTCCTGTTATCCCGCATCTCTCCAAGACCTTTATCATGAAGGGGTGTTGGATTTTGTCAAAGGCTTTTTCAGCATCCAGTGAGATGATCATGTGATTATTGTTTCTCATCTTGGTTACACGATGGATTACATTCATGGATTTTCATATGTTGAACCATCCCTGAATTCTTGGAATGAAACATACTTGATCGTGGTGAATGATTGTTTTGATGTGTTCTTTAATCTGATTTGCCAGTATTTTATTGAGTATTATTGCATCAATGTTCATGAGGGATCTTGGTCTGAAGTTCTCTTTCTTAGTTGTGTCTTTGTGTGGCTTGGGGATCAAGGTTATTTAAGCCTCATAGAAAGAGTTTGGCAAAAGACCCTTCTGCTTCTATTGTGTGGAATACTTTTATAAGAATTGGTATAAGCTGTTTTTTGAATTTCTGGTACAATTCTGCACTGAGGCCATCTGCACCTGGGCTTTTTTTTGGTTGGGAGACTTTTGATGATTTTTTTCTATTTCCATAGGGGTTATAGGTCTATTTAAACTTCTTATCTGGTCTTGATTTAATTTTGGCAAGTAATAGCTATCCAGAAAATTGTCATTTCCTTTAAATATTCGAATTTTGTGGAGTACAGGTTTTCAAAGTATAACTTGATGATTCTCTAGATTTTGTCAGTGTCTGTTGTTATGTCTGCCTTTTTGTTTCTGATTTTGTCAGTTTGCATATTCACATTCTACTTTTTGGTGAGTTTGAGTACAGGTTTGTCTATCTTTTTGGTTTTCTCAAAGAATCAACTCTTTGTTACATTGATTCTTTGTATTGTTTTCCTAGTTCCCGATTTATCAATTTCAGCACTCAATTTGATTATTAACTGGCATCTACTACTCCTGGGTGAGTATGCATCTTTGTGTTCTAGAGCTTTCAGCTGTGCTGTTAGTTCTCTAGTGTAACTATTCTCTACTTTCTTCAGGTGGGCACTTAGTGCTATGAACTTTCCTCTTATCCTATGTTTTTCTGGTTGTAGTTAACTTCCTTGGGTTGGAGTTTTCCTTCCAGAACTTTCTCTAGGGCTACTTTAGTGGATATGCATTGTTTGAATCTAGTTTTGTCATGGAATATCTTGTTTTCTCCATCTATAGTGATTGAAAGCTTTTCTGGGTATAGCAGTCTGGGCTGGCATCTGCGGTGTCTTATTGTTGATAAAATATCTATCCAGGAACTTCTGGCTTTCATAGTTTCCATGGAGAAGTCAGGTTTGATTCTGATAGGTTTGCCTTTATATGTTATTGACATTTTTCCTTAGCTGCTCTTAATATTCTGTCTTTATTCTATATATTTGGGGTCTTGATTTTTTCCTTTCTTTATTTTTGTTTTTTATTATTTTAATTTTAAATAGCTTGCTTCACATATCAATCCCAGTTCCCTCTCCCTCCCCTCCTCTTGCACCCCCCACCATCCCCCCATCCTCCCACCCTATCGCCACTTCCTTCTACATAGGGGATATCTAGAGTCTGTCATTTCACTCAGAACAGGGTCCAGGCACTCCCCTAAGAGTCCAGGCTGAGAGAACATCCCTGTCTGTGTTATGGACACACGAAGTCTGTTTGTATGCCAGGTATAAACACTGATCCACTGTGTCTTGATTATTATGTGGCAAGGGAACTCTTTTTTGTGGTCCGCTTTACTTGGTGTTCTGTAAGCTTCTTGTACCTTCATTGGCATGTCTTTCTTTATGTTGGGAAAGTTTTCTTCTATGATTTTGTTGAATATAACTTCTGGACTTTTGTTGTGGTTTTCTTCACCTTCTATGCCTATTATTCTTAGGTTTGGCCTTTTAATGGTGTCCCATATTATCAGGATATTTTGTGCTAAGGATTTGTTGGACTTAAAATTTTCCTTGGTCATTGAATCTATTTCCTCTAATTTATCTTCAGCACTTGAGATTCTCTTTTCCGTCTCTTGTATTCTGTTGGTTATGTATGCATCTACAGTACCTTATTGTTTATCCAGCTTTTCTATTTGCAGCATTCCCTCAGTTTGTGTTTTCTTTATTGTCTCAATTTCAGTTTTCAAGTCTTGAAACTGTTTGAATTGTTTCCTCCCTCTATTTGATTGTTTTTTGTAGCCCTCCTTGCTTTCTTTAAGAGATTTCTTGCTCTTTGTTTAGGAGGGGGTGTTGTTTCCTCTATTGCTTTCATTTTTTGTTTTTTTTTTTCCATTTCTTTAAGGGATTTTCTCATTTCCTCTTTTAGAGTATCTATCACTTTCATGAAGTTGTTTTTAAGGTCACTCTCTTCTGCTTCAATTTACATTGAGATGCTTATGTCTTACTTTTGTAGAATCCCTAGACTTTGGTGATATCCTATTTGTTGAATGTGTTTTATACTGTTGTCTTCCCATCACTTCTTGCAGTTAGTACAAATGGGCCTTCTCCTTCTCTTGTTGGGTATGGGTTCAAGGATGTCTCCTTTCCTCTCTCTCTCTCTCCAAAGGATGGAGGGGCAAGACAGGAATGGTGGCGATGCTGTATCCTTTGTTCTGCATGGAGGGTCCTCTGAGAGATTTGGTGGCAGGAATGGTCTGGTGACCACAGGAAGGGGACTCCAAGTGGGAAAGGTGGGTTGGAATAGACCCTGTCCTTCACCTCTTTTCCAGAGGGTGGAGGGGCAAGACCAAGGTATTATTTCTTATGCAAGGATGTATTGATTACCTTTCTCATCACAGTGAATAGAAATTCTTGTCAGAAATCACTTTAAGAAAGAAAGTATTTATTTTGAAACATTTTGAAGAGATGAAAGCCATGATGGTAGGGAAGGCATGGTAGGTAGAATGTGGTCTCTCTCCCTTATTTGAAGGGACTTGGAAGCAGAAAGATTCACAAAAAGTGGGACTATAAACCACAAGAAACCATTCCCAAACTCCCCACAGTGACCCTATTGCTCAAAAAAGGACTCACCTCAGCTTTTCATAATTTTCCAAGCAATGCCTTCACATTTGGAACCAAACATTCAAATGTATGAGCCCTTGTGGGAAAAAATAGCCACAAAACACACAAAACGTTTTCTCTGGTTTCTCAAGTTCAGTCTATGTGTGACTCATCCATGTGTCAATTTATTCGCCTAATTCACAGTGCTGATTAAAAGAGGTAAAGGCTGTGTTTTGCTAACCACTTTGTTTGCACCTCTTTGTATGCAATTTAAATACATTATAAAATTGTGGGAAGGATGCTTTGATAGTGAATGGCAGCCAGTAGATGGCCTGGAAGGCAAGATATATATAATTTCTCTGGTCAGTTCTAGTTGCAGATCTAAAGCATTATCATGAATTTGGTAGCTTAAAACAATGAAAATTCATTATCTTACTTGGGATTGACATATGAGATGTCTTTCATTAGTCTAAACTTAACACACTGCCGCCAATTTATGTACCTCAGAGGAAGCTCTTTTATTTTCCCCGATTTAACAGCATATCCATGTACCCTGGTCCTGGACCATTTGTGTTGTCTTCTCTGATGATAACTCATCTGTTCTCTTCTTCCACATTTGGGACCCCTGTGATATATAAGTGCTATTGCTGGAAATACCAGAAAATAAAAGCAAGTTCTTTGTATCAAAGTCAGTATCTTAGCATCTATCATAAGCGGAATTATTTGCCTCAATTTCTGATGTTGAATATCTTAAACATCCACTACCCAATTGTATTATACATTATTTTATGTGACAAATTAACATGAAAACTATGTTTCAAGAGTTAAATAGAATTATTATTCTTACAGGAAGAAAATTGACTCCAAAGATGGCCATGCACAAAAGAAAAGTCCCAATGTCATGAAGGTTGCTACCTGCATGCCAAAGGAAAAGAATGCTGGAAAAAGTGAGCTGGTTAAAATACCACACTGGATTTCCTCTTGCAAAAACAAGCTTTGTGGTAAGCCACCTATCTATGATACCTTGACATTGTAACTTAAGAAGAGAAATACATCAGTCTACAGTACTCTGTTGAATAAATTAACACATTCCCAAGCTCTGGAATTAAGCAGATGGACATATTTGGGAACTTTATAATCTATTATAGTAGATTCTGAGTGAAAACAAATGAGTTTCCTCGTTACTTCAGTGATAGCTCTAGGATTTGGGATATCTCCTTTCTCTCACTATTGATAGTTCCATGACATGGACTTTCATCTGTTAGTCTAAGTAGAAAAATGCAAGCAAAGATAACCAGGAGTTGTGAAATAAAATTTTCAAACTCATTTACCATGTGAATGGCATGAGGTCATTATGTTGATAATACACTCTTGATCCTGTGGGATTGGGTGCTGTTTCTGTACTCTTTAGGGAGTATAGCATACCTGTAAATCATAATACATAGTACCCTAGGCAAAATTGTACCTCTTCCAATTTTAGTGTTTTTTTCACCCCTCTCAAGAAATATATTATATAAGAAAAATGTGCAAATTTACAATTAATAAGTTTGAAGTAAGAGGGGGCCTTCTTAAGGAACTGTAAAGTCAACATTGTAATCAATGCATAGGAGGATAGTTAACCTAGGGAAACTGACTAACTATGAAACCTATGTAATAAAATATAACCCCTGACCATGGATGTAATACTGCATCTGTGCTGTAGTTATGGCACATCAAGAAAGATGGCTACTTCTCAGATTCTTATGTCAAAAACCTCTATAGCTTTATCACAGGCCTGCTCTACTCTTGGATGACAGTTTTTCACATCAGATACTTTTAAAAATAATTTGCTGTGGAATTTATCTGTCCCATCCATTCCCATTGGTTACTGCCTTTATAGTTTTATTTACACAGCATAATTTCCTTGATTAATGAAATTAAGCTGACAACACTGTAGTCTCTTAAGGATACCTAAGTTTGAGGCAGTCACAGTGAGTTTTGTCATAACCAGACATCCTAATACCCACAGAAGTTCTCATTTTTAAATGAAATCCTATTGTATATTATCTCTCTGTTTTGCATCCAGTTACCCAGAGACCTATCTATGTATGCATGAATTCACAAATCTGTATATCTCTACCTGTAGATTTATAAGACTCAAATTTTATATTTAGATATGCTGATATTCCTTCTCAAGTCTCTAATTTTCTTTTATTGTCTTCTGTATACTGTATGATACAGAACCATGATTAAGAAAATGAATGTATAATTAATGTGCTATTTGGATTTATAAGGTGTGGATTAATGACATTAGGAAATGTTCCATAAATGTCTTGCATTAGCAATTTGTACAAGATCATCTTAATTTTCTCTTCATTGACTAAATAACCTCCCATTCTGTGTAAATCCAGGTTGTAAAAATTAGCTCAAATACTTGTCTCTGCACCATTCACACTGCAAAGTGAGATATTTTTCAACTTTTACTTTGAATTATACCTCCACTGTGGCTCACATATTACCATAATAGATTTTGCTTATGTTAAAATACATGCTTTTTCCCCAAAAGGATAAAACATTTTCCACATAAAAATAGCTATAAAATGGAAAAATGTACCAACATACTCTTAAACATGATATTAGTGTAAATACTTCTGCAAATGCAATAGCTTATTGCCATGGCATCCATAAGAATACCTGTTTAAGTAATTCAAAGGTTCTGTAAATGGAAGATTGCATATGTCTATAATCTGAATTTATTCAAAAATATTTTCTTTAATCTCTCCACATTTAATACTTCAAGAATGTGAAATATATCACTGTAAAACATATATGGGTATGATTAAGTTAATGATTTTTGGGACTAAGTAACTCATTTGATATTAAACATTAATTTCACCATTTACCTGTTTTATCACACCCCATCTTCAAATTGAAAATAATTTTGATTTTAATTTCGATAGGATATGTTACTTTATCAATACTTTATTTTCTAATCAGTAACTTCAATCAGTTAATATCCTCATTACTTCAATTTAAAAGGAAACAGAATAGTAAAAACATAGGGTTATAATTACATTGAAAACCTCCAAAGATTTTGTATTACTGAAGATCAAACACTGAGTCTCAATTCTTATATTACAGAGGAATATCATCCATCTCTATAAATTTGTTTCTTATGTATATGTCATTAGATAAAATTATATACATAATATGCCTTAAAAATAACTATTGAATAAATTCTTGATTACAGACATAATAGAAGATGCCACTTTGTGAATGGTTTACATAGAGTTACAAAAAAAATCAATTGTCTTCTAAACATCTAGAAAGCAGATAGGTCTCTACTCTCCTCATATTGGAATTTTTTACCTGTAATTCTGATAATATAAATATTAAAAATAACCTTTTGATAAAATTCTTTTAGATTTATTTACTTGTGAAATTTAAGTGAACACAAATCAAATGTATAACTTTTATTCATTTCATAAAGATAATAAGAATTTAAAAGATTTTTAAAATTATTTTTCTTTCTACCACAGTAATACTTGTTGAAAACTAATGTTACATTATAAGAAGATCATATAATGTTACGCAAATTCATAACATGGGCTCCATTTTAAAATGACTATAGGTAAACACTAAGAATAGTTTATTTTCTTCACTGCTAATATTTTAAAGTTTCCCATATATTAACTTTAAAACACCTAAATATACCTGCTTATCAGTTGAATATGTATTATTTTTGTTGTTGGTGTTGTTCCAAACCCATTCTAAAGTCAACCATCTTTGACTGACAGGCAAAAATTCATCCTTCAGGAAGCCCTTCTGCCTTGGGTAGGTATTTTCTCAACAGCTGGAGGAATACTTCTGACTGTGGCTATTTTGCATCATCTCTCTGTCTAAACTTAAATTTATAGTCCCTCAAATCTCTGCCAAATATCTTGTTTGGTGAATTATCATTGTCCCATGTTTAGTATATTTTCCCTACTGTAATGAATACTTGTGAAAATAAACTTATAATAGACATGAGGTTTACCTAACTCACAATGTCAAAAAATACAGTCAAGAGTCAGTTGTCCCAGTTGCTTTCATGCATTGTTCAGGGCTACCCCATAGGGCCAGGAGCATGTTGGAGGTCAAGTCTGCTAGATTCCTTCTTACCAGAGGTTACTTGGAGAGTAAGGAGATAGGAGAGATTAGAGGACTGCACTACCGAGGGGAAATAAATTAGACACTTGTGGATAAACACGGGCAAGAGGACTGGAAATGAAGAATAAAATGGGAGGCAGGATAAAAGGGGATAAGGAAGGAAACAAAGGGAGAGATGGCTAAAAGAGAGATCACATTGGAAATCTAATACAGGAAAGTTACTTAAAATCTGTACATATATGATAGAAATCTAAATAGAATCACCAAATAACAAGATAGACAAAGCCTCAAAATGATATCTAATGGTACCAAATGAAGCTTCCAGTTCTGGGGATAGGTTGTATCTAATCAATTTGTTGGCCAAAGGATTCCCATGGAAACCCCCCAAAAGCCTAGGGATATTGCCTGCTCTCCAAAAGCTGATAGTAAGGTATTACTGCAGACGTTAACACATATGTAACTTAATGAATATAGAGAAGTCAAATTGGTGCCTACTTAAAGGCATCACCCTTACTGACTACTGTTCAAGGCACTGGAAGATGCTCTACCAATGGAACAAATCAAATACTGACCCAGATACAAATCCTCTGATCTACAATGGTAACCGGCCTGTGCAAGGCACTGCTTCAATAGTTGCACGAAAGTTATGGGAGTAACTAACCATTATCTGACTTTATTTACAGCTCACCATATGAGATTGAGTCTGCTGAGGTTGCCATGAATCTTTGACAAAATAGGCTATATCTAGGGAAAAACCAAATAGTAATATTCTGCTAAAGGAATATATCAATAAAAATATTCCCAATGATATTTGGCTATATTTAAAATTCACTGCCTTGTTAAGCCATCATCAGAGATGCTTCTTCTTACAGTAAATGGGAATTAATATAGAGGTTCACAGCTAGACAACATGAAGAGAGTGAGAGATCTTACAATGCTCAAACCTAAGTGAAATTTCCCCATCAAAGAACCTTGGGGAAGAGAAGGCAGAAAGAATATACGATCCAGCAGGGATGGAGGAAATCAAAGAACCAAGGCCTTCTGAACACGGCATCATATGAACTCACAGAGACTATGGCAGCATGTGCAGAACTAGCACAGATTTAAGCCTGATGAGGTCCCAGTGCCGAGTGGGAAAGTAACCACATTCCCATCTCTAAACCTGCAGCTGTCTTTAAATGATAACTGCTTTCTACATAAAGCTGAGTTTTCTTCAGAGGCATATTAATGGGTATACAAACCACTCTAAAGGATTGGCCCTATGGCCAGCATAGATGGTAAACACAAAATTAACTAAATGTCATTTTCATTTTTTCTTTCATAATTGTTTGTCTAGGAATTTTTAATACATTACAGGTCTTTCACTTATGTATTATGTTTCTGATTTTCTTTTTTGTCTATGCATCAGCATCTATTTATGTTTCTTGTACTTTTTTGTCTCTTTATTTTCTATTTGTTTACTTTTTTACTTTCTTGAATCATTAGATTTATTTTATATTATTTCATTTTATGATTTTTTTGCCTGATTATTTTTTAATTAGTGAGAACAAGAAAGTGTATGGATTAGGTCGATGAGGTTAGGAGGTAGAGAGAATCTGAGAGAACACAGAATGGAAATCATATTCAGAATGTTTTGTATAAAAATCTATTTTCATTAAAAATAAAGGCAGAGAAAAGAAGAAGGAGATGGGCCTATTATCTCTGAATCAATTCAAGGTAACATTTCTGATCACCAAAGATTTAAATTTCCCACTGACATCCAGAGTCATCATGCATAAGACCAGTTTTTTTTAACACATATGTCATTTGTTTATATCCTAAGTAATCTAGCAAGGATTTATTTGATTCACAGTGTTCCAACTTCATAATCGTTTTGATATGACTAATCCCATAACAGATGGCATGCATTTTAGCTACCTATTATAATATGAGATGCGAATCATCTTTGAGCAGAGATCATCATTTATCTATTTTTATTTTCTTCTCTCTTATGGAAAAATACAATCTACACCCCCAATGTACCTGTAACCCATGTGATCAGTTATACTCCAGGGTTAAGGTGGGTAATTAAGAGAACATAGAAGCCTCCATGGTGTGCCTTTCATCCTAAGAAGGTGTGAAGTGCAAAAGACTACCTAAGTGCCATATATACTATGCTATTATGACTTGTCTTATTTTTCGAGGTTTCTGTTTGTTTTTTAATCATTACACTTCCTATAGTCTTATCATTATTTGCTTTTCTATAAAGATATGATGGATTTGAAGGTTTCAACATGTTCAGAAAACACCCAACCCTTTTCTGGATATTTTAAATATCACCACTTACTATTCAGACATTTATAATGGTAAGAAATTGTAATAAAAGAACTGACTTTCAGTCAAATATAGAAATACATACTTAACATTTCTTGTTCTACATTAGTAAATGGCACTGTTGTAGAGGTTAGATATTCTAATACCCCCATTTGCTCAGAGTTCACATCTAGTAATACATATTGTTTATTTTGTTATGAGATAGTCTGCAACTTTTTACTTTTACAGCTTCTAAAAGATATTCCTACGGTTGGCTTTATATCCATCCACTTGACACAGCTGGAATCTTTTGGAAAGGTCTCACAATTTAGAAAATGCCTCCATAAGATTGGCATGTAGGCAAGCCTGTGGGACATTCTCTTGATCAATAACTGCTTGTATAGGGAGCATTGTGCGTGACCTCACTCCCAGGGAGGTAATCCTAAGTTACAGAAGAAAGTAGGCTGAG
Source organism: Mesocricetus auratus (assembly GCF_017639785.1). Taxonomy (NCBI): domain Eukaryota; kingdom Metazoa; phylum Chordata; class Mammalia; order Rodentia; family Cricetidae; genus Mesocricetus; species Mesocricetus auratus. The sequence continues at coordinate 35,347,030 of NW_024429190.1, read as the reverse complement.
CAAGGGGGAAACGTGTTAGGAGGTAGAGAGAATCTGGGAGAACACAGAATGGAAATCATATTCAGAATGTATTGTATAAAAATCTATTTTCATTAAAAATAAAGACAGAAAAAGGAGGAAGGAGATGGGCCTATTATCTCACTCAATGTCCCTGAATCAATTCAAGGTAACATTTCTGATGACCAAAAGATTTAAATTTCCCACTGACATTCAGAGTGATCACGCATAAGGCCATTTTTATAACATATATGTCAGTCAGTAAGCACCATTTCTGCCTCGATTTGTTGTTCTGACTTCCGTTGATAATGGAATGTGATATTGAACTGTAAGGAGAAAGAAACCCTTTCCACCCCAAATTGACTTTGGTCACTGTCTTCACCTCATCACTAGAAGAGTAACTAAGGTAGGTTATAAGAAACCTGGGTTGATTACATGTGTCAATTATGTATTGGAAACTAAAACCACTTAAAAATAATTAAAATTATCCATTTGTTCTAAGTAACAATAATAGATAAATTGTACATTATTAAATCATTTAATAAAAATTAAATGTAATTTGTGAAATGTAAAGTAGAAAATTGTTAGATATTTTTACTTCCATAAATTTAGCTTAATTGGAGGCAGCCAGACTTTCATGTCTGCATTCACATACAGTGATTCACAAAATGTACTTTTGGATTTCAGTATAGGAAGCAAGTGTATTTCACACATGTCAGTTGCTGGCAACAGAAGTAAGGAAGTAACCCTTTAATAAAAACTTAGAGTATGTATGCTTATGTTTCTTTGTTATTGTACCAGAACTCCATAAGTGGTTGATACTTTGTAGAGTCTGGTTCTCATTTATTTTTTTCTAGAATTTGAAATTTGTATTGTATATAGCAACAAAATAGTACTTTTTGATAGATTTTAAAATATCAAGAACTGACTTTTAAGGGTTTTTCACATATTGTTGTAAGTCCTTGTAAAATATATAAAATCATTTGGCTAATAAAACCACACAAATGCCTGAATTTTTTTAATATTGACAACATGCCAAGTTGAGTACAAAGAACAATAGTTATCTTAATGTTAATTATAATTTAAAAATTGATTTTTGTTTAGATTTTCTTAAATTGGCCAAATAAACTTATACATATCCCAGAAAAATAACTTGCATTTCTGAGTCAGAATATCCATCAGTGATGTTTTTAAAAATAAAATTGTTCCTTCATATTTAATGCTAGTTCAGGTCATGAGTCAAATACTTGAAAGAAAATGTTCCTTAAAATGGCCATTACATTTATATATGGGACACAGAATTTCTATTTCTACCTCTCAGTTAGTTGCATTATGTTAACATTTGAGATTCAAAATAATAAACTATGATTTCTTAAAGTGAGGGGGCCCTGGGAAATAGAGAGGGGGAGAAGTGGAAGAGAGAGTAGGTCGTGGAGGAACAGGAAGGTTGACTGGGGGGGTAGGATAGGGGGAAGAGGGAATCATAGGTTAGAAGACAGATCAGGCACCATTGTGACCTCTAGTGATCTAAAGGGATGACACCAATTGACAAGCTAAGCAATAGTGTACAGACCATCTCGAATGACCATTCCTGATAGTGAACTTGATGTCTATAACCAGCCTGGAGCCTTCATCCAGTGACTGATGGAAGCAGAGGCAAACACCCACAGTTAAATACTGAACAGAACCCAAGGAACCCAGCAACAGAGAGAGAGGAGCGAAAAGCAAATTGGCAAAGAATGGGCTGTCAAAACCAGCAGAGGCAGCTGATCTGAACAGGGGAGAGCTCTTGGACCCCAGACCGACAGCGGGAAGGCCAGCATGGGACCAATCCAGACCCCCTGAATGTGAGAGTCAATGAGTAGGCCTGGGCTACCTATGGGGTCCTGATCAGTGGATCAGTGTTTATTACTCGAATACTAACAGGCATCATGTGTCCATAACACAAAGAGGGATGCTCTCTCTGCCTGGACTCTTAGGGAAGTTCCTGGACCCTACCCTGAGTGAAATGACAGACTCTAGATATCCCCAATGTGGAAGGAATTGGCAATAGGGTGGGAGGATGGGGGGGATGGGAGGCGAGTGCGGGAGGAAGGGAGGGAGAGGGAACTGGGATTGACATGTAAATCTAGCTATTTAAAATTAAAATAAAAAAGTGAAACTGGAAGAGTGAATGTTAACTCGCATCAGTGGAACAATGAGGTCTCCACAGTAGACAGTGAGGCACTAAGGTGAGAAGAGAGTGATAACCTTCATTTTGCACAATCACTTGAAATGTCAAAATATTTGAAAATGTAAACAACAATTTAATACTCTAATGAAAATATTTTGGCACCTAAAATGAGTTTTGGAGAATAACAGTGGTATATATTGACAATATGCAGAAATTCTGACTTATGTCTTACAGTAAATATTGTGTGCGATTTTCTTGATTAAACTGTCTCCCAATGATACATTGGAGAGAGGGAACGGGGTGAAGTAAGAGTAGAAATGGAGACAGAAAGAGGGACAAAAGTCATATTAAGCAATCCATTCGTTTTTTTATTTCCCTGTTATCTGTTACTTTAATTGACATGTAAATACATTATCTAATCTAAGTCTTACATTTAATATTCTGTAGAAAAATATGTAGTGATTTTTGTTTGTTGTTTTACTTGATTTTTGTTCATTTATTCTTGAGATTGCATTGTAATTACAAAATGTCTTCCTTCCCTCCTCCCTCAAAACTTTCTCATGTACTCCACCCCGCTGTCTTTCAAAGTCATTGCCCTTTTTTCACTAGCTGCCATCACATGAACAAACAAACATATGTGTGTGTACACATATATTCCTAAATGTAAGCTGTTAAATCCATACAGTGTTACTTGTTTTCAGGGATGACATTTTAGCAATGGACAACCCAATTGGTATGTTCTTTTCAGGGGAAATTCGGCTCTCCCCTGAAAGTTGGCATAGTTCTCTCTGTGGGATAGAGGTCTCATGGCCTTTTCCCCATGCAACTTCACATGTTTGTTGGTGCTATCCTTGTTCAGTTCACATTTGGACAGGAGTGTTGGTGAGACTTTATGGATGAAGCTTCTAATATTTCTCCAAGATACAATCTGATACCAACGCCTCAGATCATCTGGCTCATACAGTCCCTCCATCTTCTCTTCTACAGCAATATTTTCATTTATACTTTACTTATATACTGTGCTTAATGTGGGCAAATGGCCAATGTGGCTTAATTGTCATCTCATTCCATCATCATCAGTTGAAGCTAGCATATTATGATCATTTTTGTACTTAAAGGATCAAATTTCTTCTAAAAATCCTGAGACAAAGTAAGAATTTTCAGAAATTCTCAGAATGCATTTCTCCACAGCATTATTTATAGATGGTTATTCAAGTTTCTCATCATAATTCCATTAAAAATTCTCATCACTCCAACAAATCATGGTTTTTGACATATGCCTGGTTAGCAAGCCGATTCTGAAAGCATTTTGAGAATAAAAATGTAATGTAATGTACAATGTCTATAGACTAAAATATGTCCTTTAACTCTTCCCCTTTCTCTTAAAAATGTCAGATTGTATTGTTTTACAATGAAAAAGTCTACAAATTAGAATTGGATCAAATAGATTAGCAATAATTTCGTTATATCATTAAATAAGCTGATTGCATGGAGGGACTAATTGGGACATAAAAATTCATATTAAAGTGTACATAGTTTTGGATACTCAAGGCTCAACTATATATATATATGTATATATATGTGTGTATTTATGTATGTGTGTATATATATGATATGTATCTATATATATTTATACATATGTATACATGATATTCACAAAATGTTTGTGGATTATTGGTGTTTATGTAAATTGGTTGGAACAGTGCTCACAAATATTTTCTCAATTATATGAACAACACAGATGGTTCATGTGGTTCCCATGATGTGTTCTTAGCAGAAGAAAATAACTACTCACTGATTTTGTCCTCTACCTTGCTTCTTTGCTCATTCTTTGTCTCACTGTCTTCTCTTTCCCCCACCATGAAATGAAGTATAGGCTATGAAACTCCACAAGCTCTAGCAATGACAAAGCTTTTACTCAGAAGCACCTTGAATGTTCATATTTAATATTTTCACATTTTACCTTGAAGAGCACCACTGAAACAAAACAATCTCCAATAAAGAGTTTCTAAGTTGATGATTGACAAGAAAAAAATATGGTTATTTATTACTTAAAGGATGGGGATTTGAAAATATTATGAGGGATTATTTATGTATCTATCTGGAAACTGTTAGTTGTTTTTGTTTGTTTACCCAATATATAAGATTAGATTGAGTGTGTGGCTTAAACTAAAGTCTTCATGCTGAATATGTAATATATTTATTATATTTCTACATATTTATGCTATATATATTTGTTATACATGTATATACTCACACGAGTGACATTTGAATTTCTTCTTGTATTTCAAATCCAATTTGTATTAAATTTTCCTTCTTAGTCAAGATTACCCAAAACTGCTGTTGAATAATCAGTACAAGCAACATTCTAATATTAGGGATATTGTTATAAATGCTACACGCTAAGCATTTGCTTCACAATTCTGTACTGCGCCTAAGTAACACACAAACTATTTTCTCATACTACCATAAATTTGAACATCAGAATAAACCACATAATGGAAGTAAAGACAGGAGAATCCTCATAATGTCCATTCTGGATTCATGAAGCATTGGCTACAGTGTCTAGATATGTAACTCAATATTATGGTGCATTTTTAGCATTATTTAGATTCTTGATTTGATTCTTAGAAACAAAACACAGTTCCTAATGAAAAGCATCATCAGTGATAGAAAATAAATGCTTCTTTCACTGTGTTTATTTGCTATCACGGTAAAGATTAATTAAAATTTTATTCATTCAGCAAAATTTTGTGTCCAGGTAGAACTGCATGAACGATGAGTACAACAGAGAATAAAATAAAAGTATTTCCTTCCCCATGAGACTCACAGAAAACCTGCATATTCTTAATTAAAAAATAATAATTAATTAAATAATAATTAGATGTTTTCATTGATGAGTAAATATCACTATAAGAAGAAGAACATAATATAGGTTGTAAAATGAAACTAAAGATCTGAAAGACAATATCTTAAACTGGTATCCCCAAAAATGTCCTCTTTAAGAGACATTTTTTCCCCAAAGTGTTGAAATTAAGAAAAATTCTAATAGAGTTCAAATATGGCCACAGGGATTCCAGAAATAAGTAGTAGGTGAAACGTCTTAAAGTTGGAGGACACTGGAGATCACTGTTTCTACTTTCTAGTCAGAGACCTTGGCCCTGACTGAGACAGAAAACAATTGAGCAGGGAAAGATCACCAGTGTGGTGTATGTTTTGCATCATCTGCTGAGTTGGTAACAGTGTGAAGGAACTCAAAGAGTGATACAATACATAATATTTATTCCTTTACTGTTTTTCTTTAAAGCATATTCAAGTAGAAAGTACATAAATCCTAAGGAAGTACTCAAGAACTCTCTATTTTAACCTGAACCTATTGTGAAAGATTTGCTGCACCATTGTCTTGTCTTTAACAAGGCATTCTCCACGGGGTTGGGCATCCTCCTATTCTCCATAACTTCAGATTACTGATTGTTTTCAAAATTCTAAATATAGTTATTACATGTTTATCTTTAGATATTATGCTTATATCTGAGTCAATGGGTCATTTATTAATTTTCTGAATATTATCATGTATTCTGACCATGCTTCAATTTATTATTTTGTTTGGTTATTTAACTTGATCCAATTTGTTCTGGAAAACTACAAAATGCACCAACATTTCTGTGTATATCTTTGCACCAATGTATACATTTCTGTGAAATATACTCAAAGAACAGAATTTTCTATTAACGAACCAAAAAGAAAAATAATATTTAATGCTAATAACAATAAAAATCTTAAATAAACTGTACTTAGTTGAAATTCTAGTAGTACCATGAATTAAAAGAAAAATGAGTTATCTTCATAAAGAAATGAAAAATTAATACATGTGTTGATATTTTGACAAGGACAGAAACAAAAATCTCACATGAGATTTGATACTCTCAACCTGGCCCCATATTGGCTTGCAGGTAGTGAACCAAATCTTTCAAGTGGAGAATTTATTTTAAAGTAATCCTGGGTAAGTAGCCTCAGGCACTAGGCATAAACAAATACAAGCAGTCTCTGGAGAATTTCTTCCAGCTAGGCCTTACAAAATGCCATAGATAAAGTTCCAGCAGAAATAAAACCATGGTTGAAACAGACACCAAGCCAACAATAAAAAAGAACTATCAGGGGAAGACCTCAGAGAAACATAGACAGACATTGCCTCCAAAATACAATGTAGATATTGTTCTTCTAAAACAAGCAACCAAACTGCAACACAAAGACATATATTCATACATGTAAAAAAATTGAAAGATGAATACTGAATGATGTATCGTTATGAATGATATAAAGAAATATACAAAGGAATCAGTAAACATGAAACCTGGGGTGGATATGAGTGATTTTTTTTCAAGACAAGGTGGCTTTGAATGCTGTCCTAAAACTAGCTCTTGTAGACCAGGCTGGTATTGAACTCAGGGATCTGCCTGTCTCTGCCTCCCAAGTCCTGGAATTAAAGGCATGTGCTACCACCACATGGTTTGATGATGGATTTTTCAATTAATTTTTATATTTTTTATTTTCCTTTCATTAAATATCAAATATTTCATATAATATATTCTGATTAGCTTTTCTCCTTCCCCTGTTACTTCCACCTCACTCTTAGTGGTATCAATACCCTTTCTGTCTCTAAATAGAAAATAAAAAGGGACCTAAGGAATAGTAAGCTAAAATAAAATATAATAGGATAACACAAAAATGAACAAATATAATATGAGAAAACAAAGAGCCCAAGAAAGAGCAGAAGCTGCAGATAGAGACTCAAAGACACACTAGTTTCTGACATTTGGTAATCCTATAAAAACACAGCTGGGCTAGGCACAAATGTTGTCATAGGAGATGGGCAGTTCAGGTTGTACAATGGTGCTGCTAGGAGTCTAAGCTGTGTTTCTCCTTGTAGACTCTGCAGAGATTCTCTTGCAAAAGGTTCTTGCTTGACCCTGAAGTGCCCCTCCTGATTGTCTCTTTCAATAATGTCCCCTGCATCACCCCCGCCTGATAGCCCATGTCCGTATCCACGCTGCCCACCCCAGGCCCAGCCATGAAATCTCTCCCACTTCCCCTTCCCAGGGAGATCTGGGTGTCCCTCCATGAACCCTCCCTGTTACCTGCTCTCTGGATCTGTTATTACAGTATAGTTATCATTATTTTATAGCTAATATCCACTTATGAATAAGTACATACCATGTTTGTCTTTCTTCATCTTGGTTACCTCACTCAGGATAATTTTTTACAGTCCCATACATTTGCCTTCAATTTCATGGTGTCCTTGTTTTTAACAGCTGACTAATACTCCATTGTATAAATGTACCACATTTTCTTTATTCATTTCTCACTTGAAGGACATCTAGGAGTTGCACAACTTTCTGTAAACTCTGGATAGCAGTAATTTTTCTTGCCGTTTCTTGGGTTTCAGATGTATTACTGTATTATCTACTCATTATCATAAGAAGTCTCAAATGGATTTTACTGCATTTATTATTCTCTGAAGACACAGGTTATAATGAAAGTTAACTCTACCCAACTCCAGTATGACTCCAGATTACCTGAAAATGCCTGCAAACATCTATACATGAGATCATATTTAGAGTAATAGAAATTTAAAAATTGGATATTTTCATGAGGGAATAACACACAAGAATTTAAAATAGATTCTCAAGTCTAGGTAATATTTGAAAAGAAGAGGACAAATAATATTATCATAGTTCTATGCTTAGCAGTCTGAGGACAGTAAAATTATTAACTCTAGAATTTTAAAAGATGAGTAGACATGATGAAAATCATACCATATATGCACAATATTTTTAAAAGAGAAATTATTCTTTGGACAGGTTTAGGATAAGAACAGATGAGATCTTACCAGTTCTAAAATTTTATGCAATTCTCTGAAACCAGGACTTAACATTTTTATGTAAAAAAAACAGTTTTCTAAATTGTAATTTTGAGATATTTGCATATGTATTTGGATGACAGCTTTAAGATTTTGGTAGAAGGTATCTTTTTATTTGTCCCAGGAAATCCTTGCATCATAAAGCTCTATATAGTTTTCAGGAAACTAACAAATGGAAACTTTCTTTTCTTACTCAAATACTTGGCATCATATAGCCAAATATTAAATCTACCTGAGATCTAAAAAAATATTTATGCTCTAACTAGTTCATTAAGACTTTGTAGGAGAGCCGGGAGTTGGTGGCACATGCCTTTAATCCCAGCACTTGGGAGGCAGAGGCAGGCAGATCATTGTGAGTTTGAGGCCAGGCTGGTGAACAGAGCAAGTTCCAGGACAGCCTCCAAAACAATACCGAGAAACCCTGTCTCAAAAATCAAAATAAAACAAATAAATAAAAAAATCTTTGTAGGAGAATTTTTGAAAGAGCCTTAAACTATGTCCTTATTTCCTGATTTTGCATGAAATTCCTAGTATCTTTGCTTATATAGGTTACTCTTCTTACAGTAGTTGTCTGGCAGTTTAAATGTGCCAGTACCAGTAATTCTATTCTGGGATATCACAGACCATATGTGATAGAGAGCCACATTTTTAAAGTTACATACTATATTTCACATTCAACAATTATCATACGACTCAACCAGAAATGTCTAAATCTTCTGAACAAAGCAATTTTCTTCAATGCTACCATATGATCTAGTGCACATGAATCAGTTGATTTTGCCACATATTATTGCTTTGCAATTAGGTCAGAGAAAGAAGTTGGAACAAGGCAGGTCTTTTTCCATTGGCAATTAAAGCTGCTGTTTGCTTTAAGTGCTTCTGGATACATAAAACTACTGTAATTGCAGGCCCATTTGTAGAAGTAAACATCCAGCGAGACATTGTGACCTGAAGCAATGTACTACCAGGCTGCACTTGAACTATTCGTATCAGTTAATTAGAAAATGAATTTGTGACTGCACAGGTTAGTTCAACAACCTGCATAAACATAGCAAGAACATTTTTACCTAATACCTATATGGTTTACTTTTGGTCCTTCTTATATTTCCCTAATAACAACCAGATATGGGAATTTGTCATTTTAAAGAAGCACTAGAATAATTTTTAATATATGTATTAGCAAATAACAATAAAAAGTGTTTGTTTCCAGGTTAATTAAGCAAAGGGTCATCTATGAAGTTAGGGAATACATGCAATTAATATAATCTCAAAAAATAAAAGAAATGATTTTTACAAAGTATGACTCAATGTAAATCAATCTGTCCTTCCTCAGAATACATTTGCAGGAGAACAGCACTTAAAAGTGCCCATTTAGGTCATGCTCAGTATAATTGCTGATTGTCAAGGAAAAACCTGAAATGATTGGGTGGTCATCCAGAGAAGTACTATAGCACACACAGGTGATCTGGTAAGAAGTGTGCTTTGCCCAAAGCTTTCAACATGAAGATCATCCAGCCTCATATGACTTATGAGGATGTTTACAAACCCGCAAATCTCATACTGTCTTCTGGTCCCAGTAACTCAAGCTACATCTCAGAATGCAAGTCTCACTCATATCCAACTTTTCTAGAGACCATCCCACAAAGTTGTTTTACTTCTCTTGAATATCTAAGTGCTAAGTTGTCACCTAGAAACAGACTTTGGATCATAAGCCCACATTTTTACCTTATTGCCATCTTTTAGTTGTTATTCCTAAGGTTTGAAGTTGCTTAAACAATGATTTTTGTGAATCCAAAAGTAATCTTCTTGGCAATTACATAAAATGTGCATCGCTCTTGTCATGCTTGTGGCTCCACATTCTGTCTCCTCAGAAAGAAATCATATCCATCTTGTTTACGTAATATTTCTAAGATTGAACAGAGGATTAACAGATATTCAGTAATTATGCATTTGCTTCGAAAGATGACAGTTTTGAATTGTAAATATCTATTTATTTGGATGGTCATTTTTTCTGCCAGTTATGCTACCCTTTCACCAATTCAATTCCTTCATTACAGTTCTTGGAAGAGACTTAACTTAGTACATATATGTTGAAAATGCCATGTGAGAATGACATTACATTATTTCAGTGTTATATTCATGTGTAAGACATAAACCTCATGATTGCAGTAATAAGTTCTATTTCAGTCTTCTGATTCTTTGGGGTCTATCACAGTACTTTGCACAGAACAATTAATTATGAAGGATGACAATAAGAGTTTAAAATGAAGTAATAATTCCTTAAGAAGCACAATTTTAAAAATATTTCACTTTTGGTATCATCCAAGTGAGCAACCCTTGCATTTGTTCTAGGAAGCAATAGAGCAATAGTTGGTACATTTCTGAAAACAAGAGGGGGATGATTCAATTACCTTATAGTCCAGGATTTCTACTTCTCATATCCAAGTTAATTTCAATATGGGATGAATTGTTAAGCATTACTTTATCAGATATCATAAATATTCGTAAATTCGCTTCACAAGTATTTTGATCAATCACATTTGTATTTTTTAATAAACTAGGAATCACAAATATTATGCTCCTGGCCATGTCATTTGTTTTCAAAAGAGAAAACATTTAACAATTTAAGTATGATGAAACACCAAGGTTTTGCTGAAGCTGATTAAAAACTGAATTTTTCTGACTCCTTTCCCTTCACCTATATTTATTATGTAGGAAGCAGGGTGTCTCACCTCTTTGTACATGCTTTTGGCCATATGAGGAGTAGTTTTACACCACCTAATTTTCTGTGGGTCTCTACCAGGCTGGTTAGGCTTCTGTGTGTATCAATCCTGAGATCACATCCTTGAACTAAGAACAGTGATAGCAAAATTGGCTTTGAGAGCAGCAATATGAAGATAACCACCCTTAATATCATCACAGTGAAAAACTGTATGTGATTTCTCCTACTGAAATGGCAAACACAGTAGGGACAGCCAAAATGTTCAGAGTGGCAACATCTCTGCTTGTTCAAATCCTTAAAATATGGCTTAACACGTAACCTCATAAACCACTAAATGAGAGAAAACAGAGGGAAAAGTTCTTTTTGTTTTCCCCTAAGAAAGCCCAGAGACAGATGGCCCAAATAAGAGGGTCCCTGGATGAATGAATCCTTAATAATGTTCTTTTGCCTTGACAAAGGATACTATGCAGTGAACTGTGTGATGACTTTGTTCTCCCAGGAGAAAGCACAACAGCAAGGAGAGAAAAATGCCTAAAAATGGCCACATCTCTGACAACACAGGTTATAGCACTTCGTTTTATCAAGCACAAAAAAGAACTATAAGATCCTGCCTGGCATATCTTGTGTGATCCTTACTCGGTTATAAATCCCACAGACAAAAGTCCAAAATAGTGTGATTTCTATTTCTGTTTTTTCCCTGTCTTTTTATAATGAGGGAAGAACAAAGAAATGTGTTTCACTCTGTCTCTAGGAAATGAATAATAGCAAAAACAGGACAGCTGAAACAGCCTAAAGCAATAGAAATCTAAAATAAACGCAAAGTTCTACATCATTAGCTAACATTTTTTTTCTGGTGACCCTACATCAGGAACAAAAGACTAGCACACAGTCCTTCCCTGCTCCCAAATCCCAGGTCCTACTAACAATGATATTTTATGAGGGTCTGAACTAATTGCACTTATCTATTCTACCACTCCTAAATGGAAAAGTAACAGCTCCCTTTTCAAAATCTTCACACCAGCTCCTTGTGGTATAGAGAAAACATTATGAAGACAAAGAATATCAGAGAATCTTGTGTTTGACATGAAACTCACTCTTCTGTGGATTTAATACATCTAGAACTAAAGGGGTTTATTTGTGCCAAGAAGTATTATATGATAGAAGGATGTTAGGTTTTCTTTTTAAATTTTGAAAAATTAGATTTTGTGGTGTGTATCAGAGTACAATGTGAGGTCCTTGTTTCTCTTCTTTTACCATGTGTGTCTTGAGAATCAATCTCAGGTTGTAAAGCAGGTTAGGGCAAGCATTTACCCATGGAGCTATTTTGTTTACCAAGGGAAGTTTTGTTTTCATATTCCAGCTTTGTGCCTTAGTTATGTGGCTTGACTCAAACAATTTAGCCTCACATCAATGAAATTCGTCATATGTAAATAAAAATAATCAATACTTGAGAGAGTTAGCGTGAAACATAAGTATAAGCATTAACAGGACACCCAGTGTTTCTGTTCTATACTACACAGCATGATAACTGATGGTCAGTCTTCATTGTCACCCTGATGGAATTTAGAAGACCTGGTGTGAATATGGGTGGTATCATCCATATACTAATTAAAAAATGAGAAAATGAGCTGAATACCAGTTCATCTCTCAGCTTCCTGCCTGTGGACACAAGAGGTTAGTTTTCCCACTGCCTCTGTGATGTTTTCTCTCCCACAATGATAGGTAGTGTCTTCTTACACTGCTTTTCAAAATATGTAATTCTTCCCTCCATTGTGTTGATCACAAATATTCGATTATGGCAATAAAAACAAAAATAAATACTAATAAAGTAATTATTATAAGTACTATATGACATATATAAAAATCAAGCATAAGTCAGAAAAAAAGCAGCACATTTGGTTCTTTCTTATTGAATATATACCATCCATGTAAAATAAAAATTGGCAGCCTGCAGTCAGTAGACACAATTCAGTCCAAGTATGTTTGAAAAAGTTGAGCTGAAGTCCACCACATCCTTTACATTCTTTGCATGGCAGCTTTCACAGCTCAGTGGCACTTCATGCAATTGCAAGTGAGTGTAGCCTCCAAGCCTAGAATCTTAACTATTTGGCTTTTACAGAACAGCTATTCAGACTGCAGTGTTAAAAGTAAAAAATAATGGTTTTGGGGAAAAACAACTTCTAAATGTATTAAAAATAAAAGCATATTCCAAAATGTATAAATGCCCACAAATAATACATCCAGTTACAATTTTGCTACTAATCACATTACACATTCATAGCCATAGATTTTTTTCTCACTTAATTCTATAGATAAAACTTGACATATCTAGTACACTTTGTTTGATTTATCTCAGATCATTATTAATAACTTTTTCCATATAAAAGTTTACAAATAGTAAATTGGCAATTCATCCTGACTGGTGGTCAAGCATATCCTATTAAGACATTGCATCTCTCCTTCCTTAATGGTTTATAACCACTTCCCACTTCTAAGTATCATTTCAACAAGCTAAACAAACATCTCTGAAGGAAAACATCATTTCAACTACTGAAATAAAATGTAATGAGCTACTATTTATACATCCCCTGTAAGTAAATACATACAGTGAGATACAGGGGAATAATGTGAACTAATTCCATTCTGCTTATACTAAACAGAGGGGGAGATTCCATTTCCTATCTTCTAATTTATTGTGGTGAACTTTCATGGACAGCATAAAGTCCCTGTATCATAGGTCAAGTTTCAAGGCTTATGTTTTCAAATATTTACATTAAATTTTCAATATTATCTCCTTTTGTTCAATGTAAGTTCAAATAAATCTAACTAGGTAAAAATGATTCTTAATACAGTTAATATTTATCGCCAAGCTGACAGGGTTGTTAGCCTCCTATGAGAAGTCATCTGGAAAGACCTGTGAAGGACTTTCTGGGTTGGAGTAAATAAAATGGAAAGATCTGCTCTAAAAGTTAATCACCATTCCATGTGTTTGGAATGGACTGAATACAGCAGAATGAGTACTCAATGCTTCCTTATTGCTGGTGCAACATGACTAATTATCTCATGCTCATTCTACTACTCTTTCTATGCCACAATGGACTATATACTTAAACTGTCAGCCAAAATAAACCCTCTGTTTCTGAATGTGCTTTTGTCGGGAATTTTGTCATACCAATACATAACTAACACAGAATATTTGATGCTAAGAGGTGGAGCTGTTAATGTGGTAAAACTGATCCTATGGCTTGCAATTTTTAGAAATTGATTTCTAGGTATACAGCACAGCAGACTGAGAAGTACAGCCTATGGAAATCATAGAACATGCTAAGCACTGCTCCATGAGTGATACTGGTAGGTATTGTGAAGGCAAGAGTATCAAAGGAAGCAAGGTCATGAGGTTGCTGAAGCTAATAAGGATTCTATTGGAAACATGATTGCTTGAACAAATAATCTGTCCTCAGTCTGTGTATACTGTAATAATTTGGGCCTTATCAGATTCAAAAGAATTAGAGTAATTTTGCTTGGTTGAAATAATTTTGTTACAGAATATTATCTAGACTGTGCTATAGCTATTCCTTACTTCTCTCATCTAAATGTATCTAGAGAGTAAGTAGAAATACATAAAAACTTTGAAATTTTCTGGGGAAAGGAGTGTAAGCAAGTTTAAAGTTTTGAAGGGGGAGTTGTCAGAGGAAACATCTATAATTAGTGACAGAACTAGCACTGTTGAAAAGAGTCCCAGAGTTCTGCAAACCAGGTACACAAAAAGACATCTGATAAAAAGAATATTTCCCATACAACTCCAACTTGCAATACTATGAATTCATCTGAAAGAAGAAATTCAGAACTAAAAATGCTACTTGTCTTAGTTAGGTTTCTGCTTCTGTGATGAAACACCAGGATCAAAAGCAATCAGGGGACACAAGGTTTGTTTCCTCTTACTCGAGGCAAGAACTCACAACAGGAGCTGAAGCAGAAACCAGGAAAGAGTACTTCCTTGCAGGCTTGTTCTTTGTGATGAGCTCAGCCTTCTCTTTTATACAAATCAGGCCTACCTACCCAGAGTGGGCATCACCAGCACTGAGCTGGGGCCTGTTCACTAAGAACATGCAACACAGGCTTGCCTATAGATCAGTCTTACAGAGGCATTTTCTCAACTGTGCTTCCCTCTTTAAGATAATTCTAGTCTGTGCCAAACTGACAAAAACACAAAAACACAAAAGCATGGCACCACTCAAGTGATTCTCTGTTCAAAACCATGTGTCTGGGAATCTGTTTTCCCAGCAGAGCACAGAGATGTTTCTACAACATCACCTACTCAGGAAGTCTGAATCAACCCGATGGGAGCTGGGTTCAACAATGTTGTCTACCTGATCTATCTTTTTGTTTGTTTGTTTGTTTTTTGTTTTTCAAGACAGGGTGTCTTTGTGTCGCAATTCTAACCGACCTATTCTGATCCCTCTAGAGCCTTCCATCTTGAGGCCTGAGTACTGGAAATAGAGCTACAAGATTTCTGACTTACCCCTAGGGTTTGCTCTTGCTTTAGGGAGAATATTCTCTACCATGTCACTGCTGTGATTGAGATTATCTGAAATAAAAATGGTGACGTACAAATTGAGACAGGAGACAAAGTAAGAAGAGAAAGCTGTGAAATACTAAGATTAGCATTAAAAAAGTAATAAATGACAGTAGATGACTGGAAACCTCTTTCCACCAAAAGGACCTTGAGCAGAATGAGTGTGAGGTTGTGGATGACAGGGTGGACAAATGAACGCTTTGCACAGCGTTTGCTATTGACTTTCTAACATTTCCTAGCTTGCTGGCCTACTTTCTTCCTTAGGGGTGCTCTCTTTCTCGATAAACTATCTCAGCTTCAACCACTCTCAGTGAGTCCCTAGTTCTTTTACTTGTTCTGCGACACAGCTATGAAACATCGCTGACTGCCCTTGTGATGCCAATATTTGCCTACAAAAAAATGAATAAACGAACATTTTGTTAGAGGTTGATGCCTGCCAAGAAGAGAAATAAAGAAATGGTGTTATGAATGATAATCACTGTGGGTGAGAAAACCATTTTTAGAAAGATGATATCCAGACAAATACCTGAATTAAATAAGAAAGAGAGAGCCCCGGGGCTCATTAACTCTCCTTAGTGTTTAGAATTCCATTTTGATAACATGCGTATTAAACACTGGAGATACACATCAGGCAAAAGACTTGCCAATGTTTCATGGGAGTCCTAGTGGTGGGAGAACATGTGCCTCTGACTCTTTCACTGGCTCTTGCCATTCTTTTCATCCTATTGGGCTGTTTTGTCCAGCCTCAGTAGGAGGCTTTTGACTCATCTAATTGTATTTTGTTTTGGCCTGTTGGTCTTTGTCTCTTGGAGGCTTGCTCCTTTCTGTTGGGAAAATGGAAAGGTAGTGAATTTGGGGGAAAAGGAGGAGTGGGGGAGGGGAAACGATGGTTGAGATTATATTTTTTGAAAAAAGAATCTATTTTTGAATGAGTGACAAATATTGCTTGCAATTTCATAAATATTATATTCATATTAATGGTTATCTTATTCTAAGAAGATTAGAGTAAGTAAATCCACTGTATTCTAAAATCAGAGGAGGAATCACAGCTGTTGAAAACAGAACTATCCTCAAGAAAAGACACTTCTTATAACCCTTTCACCATGTAGTATTTAAATAAGCTCCAAATGCCAAAGTAATGTTATGGGATTTGAATTTTACACTCAGTGCATCTTTTTTTTGTCTGTTTCTTGTTTTCATCCCTTTTAATGTTTTGTCTCCCCTTCCAAGGCCAAAGTTATCTTACCTTCTGAGGTATACAAAAGAGGTGTAGCACCCGCAGAGATGTTGGCTGCTTTCTTGCTAAGAAATAGGATTTCCTAATGAGAGCACATAACATGAAGGCTCCCTCAAGGCAGAATACTAAGAGATTAGCTTTTCAACTCTGCATGTGAAATGACTCGCTGATTAGTCTTTCTAAATGTTAGAAGAAGAGAGATGGAAGAATAGAGGCTGCTTAGATGATGTTTTGTGTCTTATGAGAGTGTTATATAAAACTTTGCTACTTCACAGAAAATACCACTCTGTAAGAATCTGGTAGTCTAAACTGTTACTTAAGCGGGTTCCTACAGCTGCAGACTGATTAAAACCCAGCAGGTAAAGCTATAATAAACAAATACCACCTGCTGCTGAAACAGGTGTCTGTGTCCTCATTTAGAAACCAAAGGAAATGAGGGGATGTAGAGGGGCCAGTAAGGACCAGAGCTTGGAATATCAGGAGTCTGGCACTCTGTAATTCATGACTGTGTGTCCTTGAACTTAATGCTGTGGGTTTTGACTTGCCAGGTTAGTTGATGACACCTCCAGGATTAAACTTCAATACAATTAAGATGTCTATCTTCTCCTGGTAGGACTCCTCACACTCAGTGTTAGCTTTTATTTTTCTCTCCTTGTTTATTGTTGACCTCTCTTCACCCTGCACTACTTAAAAGTCAATTACTAGATACCAGTTAATAAAAAGAGTTCCTTCTAGTTGCTAACAAAAAGTAAACAAGAATCTACACCAAGAGAAACAGAATCTACTAAGCAAGGGAAAGAAGGGAATGAGTGGCTTCTAAACAATAGTGTTCACGTGGTAAATATTATATTCTTCCCAGTTTGTCATGAGCTTTTCCATTATTCACAGCATATGCTGAGATGACAAAAATGTGCCTGTACTGTTTCAGATTTGTGGTTTGCTTGTCTCTATTTAAGCAGTACAAATTCACGATAGTCTTCCTTGTATAACATTTTTGAAAAAATGTAAGTGGCATAGGATCAAGGCATTTGGGGGCAGTTTCTCCAACCCCCCTCTCTCCCTTCAGGTTTAAATTCACAGTGCATCTAAGTTATTTTATTGACGTTATAAGATCAATTAGAAAATATTCATATTTTGGGGCTATTTCCAATTGTTATATTATTATAACAGAAAGTTGATAACAGGAAGATGTAGCCACAGTTTTGCCAGAAGCTCCTAGAAAATGAACAACACAGTTTGTGCCAAGGAGTTGGGAGAGAAGGCAAAAGGAGTTTAATTGCTACTATAGTCTTCAAGAGAAATGCATTTATCTGCAAGCAAGTATATTTAGGAAAGGTTCTATTTGTGTGCTCAGGTTGTGGGTCACAGACATTGTGTCCATTATAGTCTCTCAGCATTTTTTGATGAAAGTAGAAAGATATATTTTTATAATTTTTATAGTTTGATTTACTGTTATTATTAATATTTCACAATAAAAACAATAGCTGCTATTTTTAAACTATTAGTCTTTGCCTTTTAACTATTTTATTTTTTTATAATTTAGGCATGTATAAAATTTACCTGAAGATTTCTTCCTCCCTGGAGTTGTCTTCTACAACCACATTCTCCCTGATTACTAGGCCCCTCTGCATAGTGGGTGATTTTTGATATGTTATTGTAACCTGTACATTTTACCTCCACAATCTGGGAATGACATGAATGAATGGTAAAGGAGCTTTCAGAAAGCATGCAAGCTAAAGTTGTTTTTTTTTTTTTAATGTCTTTGTACGCTGAACTGCACACTTGCTGTATCTATTAAGTGTGTATATTTTGTTCGAGTTTATTTTCTTCTTCAGTATAAAGTCAATGTTATTTTTCTAAACTTATGTATTTACTTTAGAAACAATCTTAGTTTATACATTAATTCCAGTTCCCTCTCCCTCCCATTCTGCCATGGCCCCCACCAATCCCTTATCCCACCCCCCCCATCCCCACCTCAGGGAGGGTGAAGACATCATTTGGCAAAGGATCTAGGCCATTCTCTGTGTGTCTAGAATGAGAAGAGATGTTATTTAACATTCCAAGATATAAAAACTGAGTGTATTTACATAAATCTGCAATCTCAATAGTAAAAGGCAGAGGTCAGAGAATAACTGCATGTTCAAAGACAACCTTGTCTATAAATAAGTTTATGCTACCCAGGCCAGCTAAGATTATACACAAAACTTTATGTTAAAAAATAATCTCAAAGTTGCAAGTGTTTGTGTTGTTCTTTTGCTCTGTTTTTTGTTTTGCTTTGTCTTTTGAGACAGGGTTTCTCTGTGTTTCCCTGGCTATCCTGGAATTTCGTTTGTAGACCATGCTGGCCTTGAGCACATAGAGATCCACTTGTCTGCCTCTGCCTCGGTAGTGCTGTCCCATGAAATAAGTTGTATTGACTCACAGTAGAGTGACCCTGCTATTGAGTAAGGGACATCCTTCTTACAGACAAAGGTGAATGGAAAAGGAAGCCCAAGTCTATTTGAGGATACATGGAAGATGGAGATTTGAGTATTATTTACTGGGTCTCAGTGATTATGATAAAAAGAGTTTGAAGAATCTGAAACCTTTGAAATCTCTTTATAAATGACTATATCCTTAGTAAGCTGTCAGAAATCCCTTAAACAAACAAGGTAAGAAGTCTAGACCTGAAGACTCAATATTCAATGTCTTGTTACTTTGTTACTCAACAAGCCCTGTAACCCAATGAAAGATATATTGCTCTGAAGAAAGGATATTCTAAAAAAAATAAGGACCATGCTCAGAATATGATGAAGTTTTGGCCATGGGATGAAGGAATTAAAAGAAAAACATCAGTCACAGATTAACAAGAGATGTCCTTCTATTCCCTCCACGGCAGAGTAAATTCATGACTTATTTAATTATTATTGTTGCATATATATTATATGTAACTATTAGTTCAGTATGTCAAAAATGTCCAGCATTGAAGAGTAAATGATATATATACATGTATATATACTATATTACCTATGTATTTATATTTGCACACAGACACACAGACACCTACACACATATACAAAGATATATATATATATATATCTTGATTTTATATATATATATACATATACATATACATATACATATATATATATATCTTCATGAGTCCACTTAACAGTGCTTCCTAGCAGGGGTCTCATCCCTGGGGAAAATCGATTCTCTAGCTAATTCTTCATCTAGGGGTGGCATTGTAAGATAGGCTTTTTAAATGAATTTTGTTTGGGATTTGTTGTTGGAGTTAACGGTTAATCATACTCTTTTTTCAATTTAGCTGCAAATGAAAATTGTTTAATATTTCTCATAGTTTCAGAAGAAGTCAGGGTGGAAGAAACTCCAAACTTAACATCTGTTGCCATTGCCAACCTAAGTGATTATCTTAGAGACACAGGCTGTACAGGAGTGCCAAAGTATGATTTGAAAGGAGAAGTGTATTATCAAGGTGTTAAATTAACTATAAAGCAATCTTAGAGCACCTAAATGTTCAATGTCCTTCTGCTAGGTGTGCCAAGATAGTGAATGCAATATGCTCAATATCTGCCTTCACTCTTCCTTTGTAGGTCACTAAAACAATAATTGTTTACCTGTTTTCTTCCTCATAGGAATCACATCAGAGCAAGAGCCTGCCTTGTAGGATATCTTTTCTGATGCTGGAAATTTATGACATACTGGACTATCAATGCTTGAGGCTCTTTCTAGCACATTTGCTAATTATGTTTAAATAGGAGTTTGTGCTTATAAAATAGCAAGTCTGAGTTTTCAGAGCAGAACAGTTAAAACATCACTGATGTAAATGCAGGAAGAGAGAGGTTAAACTCAAAGCCTGTTTAGCCAAGTATAACAGTGTGACAGAAAAGCAATTATTTCTTCTATATTTTCCAGGGGGCATAGTTCTGGGTTTCCATATTGTTGGCCACTCTTAAGTACTTCGTGCTTTAAAATGATTGCAATCCATCATTGACCGGTAGGTACCCTTTCAAACAGATAACTTCAGCAATTTAAATGCTGACATATTATGCTTTGTTCTTGTTCAGTGGTGTCCAACACAAAATTGATGTTTACCATCTCCCTCTCTGGATGCAGTACCAAAAGCAAGCTTGTCTGTAACCTTATATTCTATTGTTTTTTCTGCATCTTAATATATGATACAAAAGGATGCACAAGACTGTCATGTGAGGCTCCAAAGGACGCTGTAACGATAAGCGACACACTTACTGAAAGTAAAACTAAGTATTTATTGTAGAAATTACTCACAAGATACCAAACAAGTAACCCAGATGAGCCAAGTAGTTTTCCGCTGCCGAACCTGAAGCCGAACTCCGGGAAAAGAGACAGAGACTTCCTGTGTGCTGTCTTTTATGCCTTCCCCTGTAATGCCCCCTAGCCATGCCCAAAAGTGGGCCTGGCTAGTGACGTAGTTCACTGCCTACGTACTTATATGTCTTTATGTCCGGCTGTATATGTCTGTAGTCATGCCTAAAGTGGGTGTGGTTAGCAGTGTGGTAAACTGCCCTTTTATTACCTCATCCGTATGTGACTCTAGTAAGTCACATGGTTAATGGCGGCATACAGGCTCTCTCCTACAATTCCCCTTTTAGTCTAAAAAGGACAATTAACTTGTGTCAATGAACAAAATGTGTTAAACATCTATTCTATCTAAACCTAAACATATCTGAAAGAAACACCCAAATATGAACACCTCCTTCCAATCCTAACTCTAAAATAATGGAAAACTAACACTAACAGGTGTAAACTATCTTATAATATCAATAGTAGGGAGAGGGGGCATGGAATTCTCAAAACTACTTCCTGCTGAGAAGGGACGATGATAATCTCATGGGGACCTGTGAGAAGAAAAATGTTAGTATAACAAAGTCTCAGTAGATCAGACAGTCTCTGTATGGCAGGAGATGCTTGATTGAAGTTCCTGACTGGGGTTCTAGTGTTGATTGAAGCTCTCATCTGAAGCTCTGGCCAGATTGTAGAAGATGTGCTGTTTCAGTTTCTTGAAAGTTTCATATAATATTTTCATCATAACCTCCAAATCCTCCCAGATACATCATCTCTACACTTCTCTACCCACCTAACTTGGAGAGGTCTCCTCCTCTTCCTCCTCCATTTGGTTCTTAATTTTGGGGATGGAATATTTCTGAAATATACACATGCTGAACGCTGCCACAATTGCTCATGAAGAAGATAGTTTTTAAATGTCACTGTCTACAATGTGACTGCTACAGATGCTTTGTTGGTTTTAAAGTAGCTAGGATCCTGTAATTAGGCAGGACTCTTAAGAAATTTTGACTTTTGTCATCAATAGTGATCACCCTCTTTGCAAACAATTTAACGAATCATTTCAGGAGTTTCAGGACAACATAAATATAACTGGAAACTGCAATTATTCTAACCATCTAATTAGCAGAAATTCATTGATGTCTCAACTATGCAGACAATGGAATGCCATAGGAGAGGCATTCACAGAAATCACAGGGTTGATATACACAGAAAAGATGGACCCTTGGACAGAAGTCAGAAAACAGTGCTGCACCACTACAATTCAGGAAATTCTAGCTTCCTTAAAATTCAGCAATAAAGATGAATCTGAATCAATTATTTAACTTTGAGATACTTTCATTGGTTTAAATGAGCAGCTAAGAAGGCTTGGGCTACAAATGACTGAGAAAATAACATTATTAGATAAAATACTTGCACAACAAGGAAAAGTGCTGTACTATTATTATCTGCTAAGTAGCTAGATAAGCCAGTTCGACTAAAAAAAGCCTACACTGTTGCTATATCACGAGGATTAGCATATTTTATTTTATTGAAGAGCTGCCTTGTCTATTAGAAATAAGGAACATACCATAGGCTTTGCTGCAAAGGAATCTATGGTTGATGTTCTGTGGTGAATATTTATTGTGGAAAAGGGACACTTGTACATTTTGGAGAGCTCTGGGCATATAGTTCTTTCTGAGCATTGAAGGTGTCTTTAAATTCCCTGTTAGAAGGAAATCTTAAAAATATAAACTAGCATATACGGCTTTAGCTAGTCAATTGTAATTTATCAAATGATTACATAGACCAACTCACTGGCAGTTTTCCCAAACCTTGGCTATATAGTTAGAATACATGTGTTTGTGAGCCTAGCCTTTAATGGCTGAGCCATTCTGTGCAGCCCTAGAATGCATGTATCTGAAATACTTCCTTGTACTGAATCTTCACTTGTATGTATCATAATGACAAAAGTAATGGTAAATGTTAGAAGAATGCTATGAATTAGTCTATAACTATATTGCATTGTTGGTGAGTAGAGCATCAACAATTAGTTCTATTATTAAAGAAAGTGTGTGCCTGCATGTGTGCCTTTGTGTGCGTGTGTGAGTGTGTGCTTGTATGGCGTCCATGTGTGTGTGCCTGTGTGTGTGTGTGTGCCTGTGTTTGCGTGTGTGCCTGTGTATGTAAATTGTATACTTGATGCCTCCTTTGTATTTGCTGACATCAGGTGTGTCATACTTTGTTGATTGAACAAAATTTTTCAACAAATGAAAGAAGTTTTTCAGACTTAAAAATTTGTATTGTATCTTATTTTCAGCACTGCAAAGAAAATCCCTTTCGTTTAAAATCAGTGGAGAGAGCCTTTCTATTGTCTTTCTTCTTCTTGCATGATACATAAAGAAATTGAGAAAACAAATAAGCATATGTCCTTTTACCTTTAAACTTGTACTCTTAGGATGAAGTCACTCTCTGACCTATTAATTAGTTTGTAATGTGGTAAATGCACCATAGTAAATTCCAATTCAGTTTTGCTAGCTGTAGCATCTATTTATATTTCTGATTGAGCACATTATAGAGAATTCAGTTAGCCATAGCTCTAAGACACATTTCCAAGTCAAGATTTTAAGATGCAAATATCATATTTGTAACTTCTCTATTTTCATGCAACATTCCAATTCCTCTCTGAACTACCCAATATTTGCAGTTAAGGAAGACAGAATGGTACAGACCAATGATTGTAATAGCCACACCAAATGCTACAAGCCTGGACAACAGGCTGTAGCAAAGCTCGTACAATGTCCACTTTGTCTTATTTCTATCTATAATCTTTCTAATTGTTTTGTTGGCTTTTACAAAAAAAGGCATTTTTTTGTTTTGTTTTTTTGTAAAACTTTCCCTGGGATTGTCTAGCTATGTAGCCCAGGATAGTATATATCTGCTTGCTTTCTCCTGACGGTCCCTCTTGAGCACTATGTTTACAAGCACATACCTCTGCAGAAGACTGGCACTCTTAGCTAAATATTTAGGCTTCCTAGTACTTGAAGTCAGAAAGGAATCTATAGCATAGATCGATATAATGAAGATTTTCAAGAAAAAATTAGAGTTTGGATTTCAAGGCATCTTTACACCTAATCATCTTTTACTCAACAACTTGGCCTAATAGTCTACAAAATATATTTTAAGTAAACTTATTGGAAATGTATCCCTTTTTGTATGAACAAAACTATAGAATAAAACAAATATGATCCAGTGTTAGAAGTATGAAATATATCATTGTGAGTGAAAACTGAATATAAGAAAAGTACTAGAAATCATCATTAGATAGTTTACTACATCACATTATGACAAGGAATGTTATTTATTTTAGTAGCTTTTAGAATATAAAATATAAAAACACATGTTTAAACAGTGGGTACTGAATACTCTGCTTCCAAAAATCATCACTGCAATCAAGTTAGCTAATGTTTTCATCACCTTAATGTTTTTTTTCTGTTTCTTCATTCCCACATCTCTTTCCCCACCAAATGGTATCTAACATATTTCTGGTTATCCTAAACAGTTTTGTACTTAACTAATCATATTTTAGTGAAAAAACTCATTAGGCTGTATATATTCTTTCAGTTTTCAGCATGATTTGGAAATTTACATGTTCTGTGAATTAACTTTTTCTCAAAATTTTTTTAATTCTATTCTAATAATGTATTAAAACATTCATAATAGATTATCAGATAGATATACAGACAGGGAAAAAGAAAAGAAAGAAAGAATAAAGAAACAAAAGTACTTCATATATGAATACTATTTGGCTGTGTCTCCACTAAATAGTCATTTACTAATTCTTTGTCTTGTCCCAATGATATGCATCACCCTGAAATTAATGTTCTTGCTAGAGCCCAGCTGTGTTGACAAAAAGCTTTACAAAAAAAGTCATGACATTAGTTACTCTAAGTTCAACAGCATAGTTTATTTTATAAATTTCTTTGGTGGTTCTAAATTTTTCTAAATCTTGAAATCACTTTTTTGAGCCTGGAATGAGAAGATCAAATGGAGAGCAGAATGGGTACGGACCATGAGGGAGGGAATATCGAGAGAAACAGTTACAAAGAAGGGTCATTTGATAGGTAGAATGGAAAACTAATATAGTAGATGTTACCTAATATAAATGTATTTTATAATAAATGTTATATGTGTATATTATATTGTGTGCATATATTACATATTCATACATGCACATACACACACACACTCATATAAAGGTGATATAAGTGAAATTGCTAATCAACAGAGGAAAAAGAACTCCAGCTGGACATCGCTTGTCATCTAATGAAGTTTTCAATATCAGGAATCCAAAGTGATCCAATGGAATTCCCCAAACAATCCAAGCTGTTTCCAAGACTGTATGTTGTGACCGATAAATAAATTTCAAGAACCTATTTTAAACAACCACACAACTCTTTGAACATGGAGAAATTTAGTTTGTGCCTATGTAGAGTCTCATCCATACCCACATGTCCTAGCCTTTGGTACTCTGGTCATTGCAAAAAGAGAAACATAAATACCAACTGAACTAAAAACACTTTAATCTACAATGCTCTTCTGCTTACAAGATATGCTATTAGCAGGAAACAAAGCTTTTAGGAGAAACTAACCAACAAGTCTTAAAGTCCACTCCAAGAGATGAAACAGATACCTGACACTACTTGTGTTATAAAAAACCTAAGATTAGATAGCTCAGACACATAGGGTAAAATAAAATGTTAATTATGTATATAACTATGTACATATATACATATACAAACACACTACATGTATAATAACTGAATATATACACACACAAGTGTCAATAAAATTGCTATCCATATAAATAGGTATCAATTAAATTTAGTCAATATATATTGCCATGTGTGTGTGTGTGAGTGTGTGTGTGTATCAATAAAAATACTCCTAATTGCATTTTGCTATATTCATTGATTAGTAACTTATTCAAACATCATTACAGAAAATGGGAACAAATAGAACCACAGCCAGACATTATGCAGATAATGAGAACTCTTGGAACACTAAGGTGTAATGGGGTGTTCCCATAAAATTCCTTTCCTCAGAGCTCACAGAGGAAGCATGTAAGAGCCAGAGGATAGAGCATGCATGGCCCTCTAAGTCAACATGAACAAAGTTCATGAGCTCTCAGAGAAGAGTGAGCATGTACAGGGACTGTATGAGTCTGTTCCAGGTCCTCTGCTATATATAATGACTTCCCAAGTATTGTTTTTATAGTTCTCCTAAGTGTGCTAACAAGTGGGTCTCTGACTCTTGTGCCTTTTCTTGGGCTTTTTGCCTTCTGTTTGTTTGTTTTATTCAATTCCAATGTGTTAGTTTTTGTCTTATAATATCATATAATTACATTATATTAATTTTTTGTATCCCTTAATACCATGTTTGTATTCTAATGAGAGACAAAAAATGAGTGGATCCAAATGTGAAGCGAGTTGGGGACAATTCCGGAGTATACCTAGGGAAAACTAAAAATGGTATACATTATGTGAGAAAAATTTATTCTTAATTGTTAGGGCCTAACCCCCACAGGGACTCTGAGTTTTTTGTCAGCTGATAGCCACAGGTGCATCCTGTTTTCTAGTTCTGGCTTACTGCCCTGGCATTGCCCCACTGACATTAACATCTAGCACACCTGGGATTTTTGCACTGTGTTGTAAGCCTATATATGAGACTGCTCCCTCCTACAAAAGGGAGACCTCTTAACACTTGCAATAAAGATACACACATACTTTCTCTCTCTCTCTCTCTCTCTCTCTCTCTCTCTCTCTCTCTCTCTCTCTCTCTCTCTCTCCTGGCAATAAAGGCAGCACATGCATTCTCTTAGTACAAACAGCTGATCTTCTGGTCTTTTCCTGATACCTCTGAGTTGCTTGTAGCTCAGGTGCTGCAATTGGAGGTCCCATGGAGATCCAGAGAGAGTTGCAAAGACTGAGAACGATTAGCCAGAAAGAAGACTCAGGAGAGGAGAGACTCAAGAAAGAAAAGAATTGAAAAGAGGTACCTCAACTTCTAACAGCAAAATTGAATGGCCAAATCTCCAGGCTTTTGTTTGAGAGAGCACCTTCTAAGGAGAAGGTATATTGATTTAATCTCAAGCCTTTTGACTGATCCACTGAGGTCAGGAAAGTAAAGGGAACTGAGAGATCACCCTCAAAGGCTGGCCAGCAAAAAAGGCTATGAGGGTGTATTGGAAAGGGGTACCAAGTGAGGGGTAGCAGGTTAAATCTCCAAGCCTTTTCCTGACACCAAGGTCGGGAAACAAAGGGGATGAGAGATCACCCTAAGTTGGAGGGTGGATTGAGTAAATCTTAAGGCTTTTGCTTGAGGGATCATCCTCGTTGGAGGAGGGATTGAAAATGGGTGAATTAAAAATTGGTAACAGTTAGTAAACGAGGTACTGGTATTAAGTGAAAGAAAAGGAAAAGATATAAGTATATGGAATGGAAAATACACAGAGAGTCTGGATACTGTGTGCTGTTGTGTTGTCTTTAAACTGTTTAATTGCTAAGAAAGGAACAAAAACTGCTAAAAGACATTTGATTATCAATGCTGTTGAAATAATCCAATTTAGGAGGAAACCATGTGCTGCCATTAGCCATGTGACTTATTAGAGGCACATACGGATGAGGTAATAAAAAAGCAGTTTACCACACCACTAACCACACCCACTTTAGGCATGACTAAAGACATATACAGATGTAGGTGGTGAACTATGCCACTAGCCATGCCCAAAAGGGCGTTACAGAGGAAGGTATAAAAGACTGAACAACGGAAGTCCCACTCTCTTTTTCTGGCTTTCAGCTTCCAGTTCAGTGGCAGAAAACTACTCAGCTCATCTGGGTTACTTGTTTGGTCTCTTGTGAGTAATTTCTGCAATAAATACTTAATTTTACTTTCAGTAAGTGTGCCGTTTATCGTTGTAGCATCAATCCAACTTACATATTTTGAAAATGCTTTGACTTTTAAATTTAAATATAAGGACAGGTTACTTGGGAAAAGAATTTCTGCTTTTCTTTCCACAGAAAATAAAATGCTGTGGGTTTCTTCCAGACTAGTATGGTTTGATGAAGCAAGACCACCTGAAGCAGTGGCCCAGGTGATCCAGCATCTAAAACAGCTGAGATGATGCAGCCTTACATACCATAAAAACAAGAACTCGAACAGGTTTATTTCAGCACCCCTTGACAGCAGGACATAGTTTGGAAAGAATGACGCCCACATTCCCAAATATTGTTCATAAATGTTTGTTAGCATTTATATAGGGTTGGCTATTGATACAAATTTAAGGTCAATTTTGTGAGTCATCTCTAAAAACTTTTGGCCAAAAACCTGGCCTCTCCACCCTGCATCTACAGAATTACAATGAGTGGGGTAAGGCTGTATCCCCTGAGTGTAGCTCAGAACTTCTCAAATGGAGAAATGATGAGGGACATACAGAACTTTTTCAACCTTTTGTTATAATTCAAGGATTGGCTGGAGTTGTTCTGTCATAGAGATTCAATTAAGGAAGATTCATTTCAACAAGATAATCATGACCTAGGGATAAAGGATGACTGAAACATGTATGTATATTCTGAATGTATGGTGTGGCCACACCAATATGTATGAAATGTGACTGTGAATGTGAACTGCTTAAATTGCCTTAGATATGATTAAAAGATACTTAGGTTGCTTTAGAGACTGTTAAAAAGCTACCTAAATTGCTTTGGATATATCCAAAAGGAGCATCCAGCCAGTCAATGTCTTAACAGGAACGATTGATGATCTGAATCCTTGGAGCCAGTCAGTGGAAAAAGAGCAAAAGCCTACATACAACATGGCCTGAGAGCCAAAGAAATCTGTATGGAAGATTCTATAGAGTAGCAAACAGTTCAAACAAAATTTCAAAAAATAAAAAAGGGAAGATGTTGATGCCTAGCCCCCACAGGGTCTCTGAGTTGTTTGTCAGCTGGTAGCCACAGGTGCATCCTATTTGCTTGTCCTGGCTTACTGCCCATGCATTGCCCCACTGACATCAACATCTAGCACGAGGAAAACATGCTCTCTTCCACTTGGGGTTTTTCCACTGTGTGTAAGCCTATATGTAAGACTGCTCCATCCTACAAGAGAGAGACCTCTTAGCACTTGCAATAAACACACACACACACACACACACACACACACACACACACACTCTCTCCTGGCAATAAAAGCAGCACATAATTCTCTTAGTACAAACAGCTGGACACCTGGTCTTTCTTTTCCTGATACCTTGGACTTGCTTGTGGCATGGGTGCCACATTTAATTATAGGAAAAGTATTAAATTCACTTTATAAATTATAGCATGAACATACTCTTAATTGAGCATTGTTTCTTTTGTGTTCAATTTGTAATATAATGGATCTAGTCTGGAGAGTGATTGAATTGATAGTTGTAAATCTTACATTTCATGAACTTCTCATGTGTTTCTAATTAAGTATTTTGTTTTTGTCAACAATGATGACTGGTTATAGAAACTAGGTTTTGAATATGTCCTTATGGATTTATTCCTAGGTGTCATATGGCTTTCCATTATAGAACTGAAGGTTATTATAAAATTCAAAGTTCCTCTCATTTAAATGTTTGGATCTATATGTGAGACTTTCTTAATCTATGATACTGGAATTAAAAGTAAAGCAATACAAAGCATTGCATGTATTTGAATTTGAAAAAGTTTTTTTAAGTCATTACATTCAATTGAGTTAATAAACAAAATATGAAAGTAATTGTCTGATATTATAGTATAGTTTAATCATCTTCCCCTTTCTTTTCCTCCATCCAAACTACCCCCTGTAACCCTCTGACTTTCAAATGCATGCCCTCTTTTTTTAATCGTGTGTGTGCGTGTGTGTGTGTGTGTGTGTGTGTGTGTGTGTGTATACGTTTATCATCAAATAGACAAGAACTTCCCAGGCAAAATCAAAAACAACCAAAGCCGGAAGGGTCACAGAGTGTAGAAATGGTCTCCAGAAACACAGAAGAGGTATACCTGTGCAAAAAATGAGCTGAATAGCTACACTACTGAAAAAATGCCAAACCTTGGAATGTAAATATTTTAAACAAAATGATATTTGTGTATATGCTTTCAGGAGTACCCATTGATATTTGATAACCAGTTGGTTGCTATTCCTTGGGTAAGATTATTTCTCCCAGAATCTGTTACCTGTCCATAGTATTTTGTATAGAAATTAGCCTTTGTGAGCTCCATTCACATTGGTTTGTTGCAGTCATGACCTGTAGTTGCCTAAAAGAATGAAATTAGGAAGGACAGGGACAAATAGAAGTTGGTCCATTTCAAATGTTCACAATCCAAGGTGCTGATGTTCTGGGAACCACTTTGTTGCTTTGCTTCTGCTGTTTATTTCCCCCTTTGGTTGAAAATAAGTTATTTCGCATAATATATCTGGATTACAGTTTTTATTCTCCCGGTTTCTCCACACCTCCTGTCCAGTCCAGATCCCCTTCCTTTTTCTTTCTCTGCTTTTGGCCCCATGTACCTTCTACTGGGCTGCCTCATCTGACCTTAATCAGAGAGGATGTGCCCAGTCTTTGTGCAACATGGTATGCCATGATTGGTTAGTATCCCCGGGAAGTCTACCCTTTTCTGAAGTGAAATGGAGACCCTCCTTTTAGGCTCTCTGCATGTACAATGCCTGGCTGTGGGTCTCTGGGTCTATTCACGTTTGTGCTGAAGCAAGCCTTTCTGATAACAACTGAATAAGACACCAATCTATGAATTCAGCAGAATATCATTAGGAATCACTTTACTGAATATCTTTTTTTTTAGATCAGTACAACCTAGGTCTCTGGTTTCCAGTCTCTGGTTCTTGATTACCCAACCAGTGTCAGGTATTGGTTCCCTCTGGTGAAGTGGCCTTAAAGTCAAGCCAGACATTCGTTAGCTATTCCAACGAGTCCTGTGCCACCATTGTTTTAGCATACTTTTCAGTCATGACAGGTTGTATATCAAAGGTTTTCTGGCTGGATTCATGTTCACATTTCTCTTTCAGTACCCTGCAGAGAGTTTTCCAACATGAAAGGGACTGAAGACCATTACTAAATTCTCTGTCCTTGTTTTGACAGTTTCTACTTCTGCCTTGGAAGTTCTTGAATATTTGCTACAGTCTGTATATATGTTCCTCCAACCAAAATTACAGACAACATGGCATTCGAATTGAGAAGCAATTCAAGACCCCATATTTAAAGCACAAATTTTCAAATCTATGCTCTTCATATTGTTTTCATGGGTGGACATAATTACAACTAACTTGGCAGAACAAAAATTGAAAGCATGTTGAATTCCACACCCACAATTTATAACTTTGTATGACTCTTTTTAAGAGTTAATATAAAACAAAATGAAATAGAATGAGAAGTTACAGTTCTTCCAATTTGTGTTACATAAAACCTAGCAATATATAATCAGTTAATATGGTATTTCCTCATGCCAACAGGAGAAGCATAATCTTAGGAAGAATAATACAATGAACATGAAAACAACATGCTAAACAAGCAGTAGACCTTGGGCACTCTGATTCCTAACATTGATATTGTGCTTATTTCAGATGTTTGTTATGCAGTAGATAAAGTGCAATTCAGGGAAAGTATATTGAAGAAGTATACAAAAATATGTGTTGCCATTTTGATCTACCATTTTATTTTCCTTGAAAAGAAATTTCTAAAATTGGCACCATTTTTATTTTTATTCATAGAACCTCCAGTTCCTCTCTCCAGTACATATTCATTTAATAACTCAGAGAAACGTAATTCATACCTGGACAATTATTTCTAACGTTCTGAGAAACATTATTTTTAAAGTGTACTTAACATTATAAAAAAAGAAGCAGCATTTTACTTCTGTCTTACATAGTAGATGAGAAAATAATTTTGTGCCTTGGAGAATTAACAATATAAGCACACAAAGAGAGACAATGCTTCAAAAGTGGGCATTGTTTTATAGCTTTTACAGCCTACTTAGTATTTATTTTATCAGTAATAAAACTCTTTTGAAGACACAATTGGAATTGGGACAAAGAAGAGTCATAGAAGTTTTATTTGCATTTCTATAATTTTCTCTTTTTAAAACAGCATTGTGCCTCAAACAAGGAAATTTGCAAATTAAATGTTTGACTCACTTTAGTTTTATATCACTACTTAACACTTTGACAGGTTCTCAAATGGAAATAACTGAAACATTTGATTTAAAAATGTGGCCTTTTATTCTTTTTTATAAAAAAACAATTCATCTCACAATGAAATAAAACAAACATTAAATATTTTACATACCTGATACTTAAATATCTGTGCAGTTCTCATCAGCATAAAACTGCAGTATTTCTCATTGAATGATTTCCTGTGTTCTAATTGTATCCTATGAATACTATGCCAATATGTTTTAGCATTTATAAAAATTCTATAACTCATAGAATTATGTGTTATAGTGTTATTTAGTGTAATATTATTTAAGCAGTTCATGGAATTTCTTCTTTACATCTTTTCTAGATTTACCATTGATATTGAATTATTTTTCAATCTCTGTTGAAAGTACATTTATAATTATTGATATAATTTTGTATACATCTATGACACTTGCATATTTAGTTCTACTTTCAATTTTTAAAAAGTCACTTATTCTATATCTTTTCAGTACTTTGCTAATTATTTCATGCCCCCTGGAAAGATTTTCTTTCTGGTGTCTTATAAAATTTAAATAGCCACTGAATTCAAATTTAGCATAGTGATACACACACAACTTTATTTCTAACTTCTCTGTGCATATAAAACTAGAATTTATTTTGAGATTTTCCTTCTGTAAATATGTCTCCTCTTGAGATGACACTGGAACAAGCCCAAGATTATGTTAATTGGGCAGGGATTATGCAAGCAGGATATGGAGACTCAGAAGAGTGTAGCAGATGAGACAGAGGGCACTTTATTGTTCAGGTAATTAAATAACTATTGGTTAAACTCAGTGTGTGTGTGTGTGTGTGTGTGTGTGTGTGTGTGTAAATTGTGAATTGTGAATTTTCTTTGATGATTCAGGTAGACTCTTACATATGATTATCCACAGAAGCCAGATAGGAGGCCCATCCAGAATCCTAGTGCTAGAATGCTTAAGACGAAAGGGTTGTGAGTTTAACAACAGGTTTGACTACATAGCTAGAGCCACAAAAATAATATAAGGTTCACTTCGAGACCCTGTCATCATTTTTTTTCATTCAAGGATCCACATCAAATGCCTTTTAACACGTACATGATACGTATGATAGAGTGGACGACAGTGTGGAAGAAGTTAAAAGAATGAAGGGAAAGATATATGTGCCAGCAGGTGGAGGTGCTATCAGTCACTACTGTGAATTGCTGCTTGAGGAAACAAAAGGTTATATAGAGGTGTACAGAGATGAGTGAGGTACGGCATTAGCTGGGTCCACATGCACAGGTGCAAATAATTCATGATGCCACTTAGTGTCTTCAGAATATATTGTATTTCTTGAAAAGACAACATTGACTAAAGTCTTGGTATTCTTTGTAATTAAAGTCTTGGTTTTCATTCTTAATTAACATGTAATTTTCAGCAACAGTTTAACCTTCCCAATCATTCATTTCTACTATAATTATGTAATAAACACCAAGCAGAAGCCTAAGAGAGCCCTGAATTCTTTTTCAAATTGAAAACATCAACAACTTTACTTTGGGTTCAAATATCAATTAGATCATGTGTGGTAATTCTGTATGCCAGTTGCAGAATTTTGAAACTTGTTACAGTGGACTTTTAGCTCCATAAAAGAAAACTGAAATTGGTTGAATCATTTGTCTTATTGAATATAACCAAACCTAACAGAAGTGAAAGAGAGATGGAAAAGTACTAGAGATTTAAAGACCAGCACTAATAGAATAAGGACATTTTTCTAAATTTAAAAGTAAAGAAAAGTATATTGATATATATCAACAAAGACAAAAAAGAATTATCACGAGTTTCAGGTGAGATTGGGTCTCC
Source organism: Mesocricetus auratus (assembly GCF_017639785.1). Lineage (NCBI taxonomy): Eukaryota > Metazoa > Chordata > Mammalia > Rodentia > Cricetidae > Mesocricetus > Mesocricetus auratus. The sequence continues at coordinate 35,313,030 of NW_024429190.1, read as the reverse complement.
AGCAGAGACCGCCTGCCCAACACCCATCCCCTTGATCTTCCAGGGCCACTCCAGGCATGCAGAAGACCTGCCCACACAGGAAAGAAATCAGCACTTCCAAGACCCCAACCCCAGCGAGTCCAGCTTCAGGAAAGATATCAGCCCTTCCAGGCCCCAAACTCAGTGTCAGCATCCCCAGCTTCAGCTTCAGGAAGGAAGGAGACCACTGGAAGAAGAGATGGGAAGAAGACAGAATAAGAGCTCACTCAGCAATAGAAACACCAACATGACCCCACCAGAATCTAGGGATCCAACACCAGCAAGACCCGAAAAGCACTATATAGACGAAGAAGAGGAGACAGACCTTAAAAATTATTTCATGAAGATGATGGAGACGATCAAAGAAGAAATGAGGAAATCCTTAAAGAAATAGAAGAAAAACAAACAAATGCAGGAAAATTTTCAAGAAATAAACAAATCTCTCAAAGAATCTAAAGAGCACCAAGAAAAACAAACAAAAAATTAAGGAAACAACTCAAAGAGTTGAAGGATTGAAAGCTGAAATAGAAACGATAAAGAAAACACAGAATGAAGGGATGCTGGAAATAGAAAAGCTGGGTAAACGGTCAGGAACTACAGATGCAAGTATCACCAATAGAATACAAGAGATAGAAGAGAGAATCTCAGGTGTTGAAGACTTATTAGAGGATATAGAGTCATCAAGCAAAGAAAATCTCAAAACCAACAAATTATTAACACAAAATATCCAGGAAATATGGGACACTGTGAAGAAGCCAAACCTGAGAATAATAGGTATAGAAGAAGGCGAAGAAATACAACTCAAAGGTACAGAAAACATATTCAACAAAATCATAGAATAAAACTTCCCTAACCTAAAAAAAGATATGCCTATGAAAATACAAGAATCTTACAGAACACCAAATAGGCTGGACCAGAAAAAAGAAGTCACCACGCCATATAATAATCAAAACATCAAACCTACAGAGTAAAGAGAAAATATTAAGAGCAGCTAAAGAAAAAGGCCAAGTAACATACAAAGGCAGACCTATCCGAATTACACCTGACTTCTCAATGGAAACGATGAAATCCAGAAGATGCTGGAGAGATGTCCTACAAACACTAAGGGAACAAGGATGCCAGCCCAGACTACTATATCCAGCAAAGCTCTCAATTACCATAGATGGAGAAAACAAAATATTCCATGACAAAGCCAGATTTAAACAATACGTATCCATGAATCCAGCTCTACAGAAAATACTAGAAGGAAAACCTAGATCCAAGGAAGATAACTACATTAACAAAGACACAGGCAATATATAATCCCACTTTACATAACACCAAAAGAAAAAGGGAGGAGAAAGTACACAAAATAACTTCACTAACAATAAATCAAGCACAAACAAGGATCATCAATCAATGGTCATTAATATCCCTCAATGTCAATTGCCTCAACTTGCCTATAAAAAGACACAGACTAGCAGAATGGGTACGAAGACAGAACCCTTCCTTCTGCTGCATACAAGAAACACATCTCAACATCAAAAACAGACGTTATCTCAGAGTAAAGGGTTGGGAAAAGATCTTCCAATCAAAGGGTCCCAAGAAACAAGCTGGTGTAGCAATCCTAATATCTAACAAATTAGACTTCAAATTAACATCAATCAAAAGAGATGAAGACGGACACTTCATATTCATCAAAGGAAAAATACATCAAGACAAAGTCTCGATTTTAAACATCTACGCCCCAAATACAAAGGCACCTACATTCATGAAAGAAACATTACTAAAGCTCAAAATGCACATAAATCTCACACACTAATAGTAGGAGACTTCAACACTCCGCTCTCACCGCTAGACAGGACCTCCAGACAGAAACTTAACAAAGAAACAAAAGAATTAATAGAAGTTATGACCCAACTGGGTTTAACAGACATCTATAGAACATTCCACCCAAATACAAAGGGATATACTTTCTTCTCGGCACCACATGGAACCTCCTCTAAAATTGACCACATTATAGGAAACATAGCAAATCTCCACAGATACAAAAAAAGTGGAATAACCCCCTGCATCTTATCAGACCACCATGAATTAACATTAGAATTCAACAATAACACAAATCACAGAAACCCTACAAACTCATGGAGATTGAACAATGCACAATTGCACCATCCCTGCGTAAAGGATCAAATAAAAAAAAGAAATTAAAGACTTCCGCGATTTCAATGAGAATGAAGACACAACATACACAAACTTATGGGACACTTTGAAAGCAGTGCTGAGAGGAAAGTTTATAGCACTAAGTACCCATATGAAAAAACTGGAGAACAGTCATACTAGGGAATTAATAGCACAGCTGAATGTTCTAGAACAAAAAGAAGCAAACTCCCCCAGGAGGAGCAGATGCCAGGAAATAATCAAATTAAGGGAGGAAATCAATCAAGTAGAAACCAGGAAAACACTGAGAAGAATCAATGAAACAAAGAGTTGGTTCTTTGAGAAAATCAACAAAATAGACAAACCTCTGTCCAAACTAACCAAAAGACAGAGAGAGAGCATGCTAATTAACAGCATCAAATATCTGGGGATAATGTTAACCAAGGAAGTGAAAGACCTGTATATCAAGAACTTTGTGTCTTTAAAGAAAGAAATCAAAGAAGATACCAGAAAATGGAAAGATCTCCCATGCTCTTGGATTGGTAGGATCAACATAATAAAAATGACAATCTTGCCAAAAGCGGTCTACAGATTCAATGCAATCCCTATCAAAATTCCATCGCAATTTTTCAAGGACCTGGAAAGAACATTAATCAACTTTATATGGAAAAACAAAAGGCCCAGGATAGCCAAAACAACCCTATACAATAAAGGAACTTCAGGAGGCATCACCATACCTGACTTCATGCACTATTATAGAGCTATAGTCCTGAAAACAGCTTGGTATTGGAACAAAAATAGGCAGGTAAACCAATGGACCCAAATTGAAAGCCCTAATTTTAACCCACACACCTATGAACATTGATTTTTGACAAAGAAGCTAAAACTGTACAATGGAAAAAAGAAAGCATCTTCAACAAATGGTGCTGGCATAACTGGGTACTGGTATGCAGAAGACTGCAGATAGATCCATGTTTATCGCCTTGTACAAAACTTAAGTCCAAATGGATCAAAGATCTCAACATAAATCCAGCCACACTGAAACTTTTAGAAGAGAAAGTGGGAGATACTCTTTAACGAGTTGGTACAGGAGACCACTTCCTAAACATAACACCAGTGGCACAGGCACTGAGATCGACAGTTAACAAATGGGACCTTCTGAAACTAAAAAGCTTCTGTAAGGCAAAGGACACAGTCAAAAAGACAAAAAGGCAGGGCACAGAATGGGAAAAGATATTCACTAACCCTACATCTGACAGAGGACTAATCTCCAAAATTTACAAAGAACACAAGAAACAAGTCTCCAAAACACCAAAGGATCCAATTAAAAGGTGGGGTACAGAACTACATATAGAATTCTCAGTAGAGGAGGCTAAAATGGCCCAGAGACACTTAAGAAAGTGCTCAACATCCTTAGCCATCAGGGAAATGCAAATCAAAACAACTCTGAGATATCATCTTACTCCTGTCAGAATGGCTAAAATCAAAAACACAGAAGACAATTTATGCTGGAGAGGATGTGGAGAGAGGGGAACACTCCTCCACTGCTGGTGGGAGTGCCGACTCATACAGCCTCTTTCGAAATCAGTATGGAGATTCCTCAGGAAAATGGGAATTAATCTACCACTAGACCCAGCAATTCCACTCTTAGTCATATATCCAAATGAGGCAAATTCATACAACAAGGGCATCTGCTCCACTATGTTCATAGCAGCATTATTTGTAATAGCCAGAACCTGGAAGCAACCTAGATGCCCCTCAACTGAAGAGTGGATACAGAAAATGTGGTACATTTGCACAATGGAGTATTACTCAGCAGAAAAAACAATGGAATCTTGAAATTCGCAGGTAAATGGATAGCACTGGAAGAAACCATCCTGAGTGAGGTAACCCAGTCGCAAAAAGACAAACATGGTATGTACTCACTCATATATGGATGTTAGACATGGATCAGGATAGTGCTAGTCTGCACTTCCACTGATAGTCTGGGAAACAGGAAAGAACCTAAAAGATATGCATATATGCATAGTACCCAAGAGAAGAGGATTGAGACAAGATCCTCTGAATGGATGGGGAACACGGCGAGGGGTAGGGGGGGAGTGGGAGCTGCGAAGAAGAGAGGGGGTGAAGAGGAAGAGAATTGGTCATGGGGGAACAGGAAGTTGAGTGGGTGGTGGTAGAATAGGGGGAAGAGGGAATCATAGGATAGAAGACAGATCAGGCACCAGAGAGACCTGGAGTGATCTAAAGGGATAACACCAATTGGCAAGCTAAGCAATAGTGGAGAGACCACCTCGAATGCCCATTCCTGATAGTGAACTTGATGTCTATAACCATCCCGGAGCATTCATCCTGTGACTGATGGAAGCAGAGGCAAACACACAATTAATCACTGAACTGAACCCAAGGAACCCAGTGACAGAGAGAGATAAGTGATGAGCAAATTGGCAATGAATGTGCTGGCAAAACAAGCAGAGACAGCTGATCTGAACAGGGGAGAGCTCTTGGACCCCAGAGCGACAGTGGGGAGGCCAGCATGGGACTGATCTGGACCACCCAAATGTGAGTGTCAGCGAGAAGGCCTGGGCAACCAATGGGGCCCTGAGTTGTGGATCAGTGTCTATCCCAGGAATACAAACTGTCATCGTGTTCCTATAGCACAAAGAGGGATGCTCTCTCAGCCTGGACTCTTAGGGGAGTGCCTGGACCCTACCCAGAATGAAATGACAGACTCTAGATATCCCCTATGTGGAAGGATTTGGCTACAGGGTGGGAGGGTGGCGGGGAAGGGGAGTGCGGGAGGAGGGGAGGGAGAGGGAACTGGGATTGACATGTAAAACAAGCTATTTAAAATTAAAATAAAAAATGATAAAAAAAGAATTATCACATATGTTTGGATAATAAGAAATATAATAATTTTATTCACTGACTCATAAGGATTTCCTTGTAGTTTTGTGAATTATAAAATATATTTTACCCTTGTAGGGAAAAGTCTTAATGCCTTGTTTGGTGTAGAAGAAATATTGAATACATCTTTAGCACAACCAAGAGACATTAACATAGGGATAGCACTTAACAGGTGTGATTGAAATACAAATGCATTAAAGGTCACGGGAGGCCTTGCTTTAGTGGCCCAAGCCTTTAATCCCAGCACTCAGAAGGCAGAGTCAGGCAGATTTCTGTGAGTTCAAGAACAGTCTGATCTCCCGAGTGAGTTCTGGGACAGGCTCCAAAACAATACAGAGAAAGCCTGTCTCGAAAAAAACAGAAAAAAAAGGCCAAGGAGTACATTCTTTCTTTATTTTTTGGTTTTACAAGACAGGATTTCTCGGGGTAACAGTCCTGGAACTCACTTTGTAGAACAGGCTGGCCTTGAAACCACAGGAATCTGCCTGCCTCTGTTACCTGAGTTCTGGGATTCAAAGCCTGTGCTACCTCTGTCCTGCTGGGAGTATAATATTGAGGTCATTTTGGGATACAAAGCAAGGGCTTGTCTCAAAAATATATATAATTTAAAATAAAATACCCAGGAACATAAATAATGCTCCTTCTATTTTCTTTGCCATCTTAAAATAGTTAAGAGAAGCAGACTGCCGAATTTGCACACATTTTAAAATTTTATTTAAGTTAGAAATGATCTTATTTTACATATCAATCCCAGTTCTGGCTCCTTCCCATCCTCCCTTGCCCCCCACTGACCCTCCCAATCCATCCCCCATCCACTCCCCTGGGAGAGTGAGGCCTTCTCTAAGGGATCATCAAAATCTGCCAAGTCATTTGAGGCAGAGTCTAGGCACTCCTCTATGTATCTTAATTCAGTATCCCTCCATGGAAAACAGGCTCTTGAAGTCCATTTGTGCACTAGGGATTCATCCTGGTTCCACTGCCAGAGGTCACATAGACTGCTGAGTGCTCCTAGCTGCCACCCATATCACACACATTTAACCAGAGAAATTAGATTTTTATAGCAAAGAATAATAGTCATTTAAGTGGACCATTTATATTTAGAAACACATGGTTAGGCTAACCAGACCAATGTTCTTGTTTCTTCATTTCAATTTTCTGTATTTACTGCTCTTACCATCACTATGATGACCACACCACATAAAAGAGAGGTAAATGACTAAAGGTTTGAGGGGGAAATAACACATAATTGTGGGGAAATGCATAGTAACACTTAGCTACCGGGAAATGTGGACAAGTGCCTAGATTCTTAACCTCATTTATTGGAAGAATAGGAAAAGGACTACAAAGCATGCTACTACTTAACATACTTACCTCTTTTTCAATTTTGACTTACTCTGGTATCACAGCCTATGGAAAGGTGCCAAATGCATTTAGGAGAAGACTTACCTCCACAGTTAAGCCTGTCCAGAAAATGTCTTAAATGATTCACTCAAAAGTATATCGCCTACACCATTCAAAATACAATCAAGTTAATAACAATAATTAACATTCCATTGTGTCACTTTTAATAAAATAATTATTGAGGAAGTATTTTATAGTCTCTATTTTATTCAAAAATGTATTGTCTGTTCTAGTAAATTGCAAATACAGGAAGTGATTGTAAATGTGTTTATGCATGCTATAGAACTTAGAAGGAACTGTGCAATAATCCTGCTAAATACTATGCTAAAAAATGATCTGATGTATCAGATCAGCTAAACACTCCAAAGTAGGGAACAAACAATGATTTTTCTGAAAAATGTGTCAGATGAAATTAATGAATATGTGACATCAAGCCCTGAAAACAGCTTTGTATTGGCACAAAAATACAGACAGATAGACCAATAGAATTAAATTGAATACCCTGACATTAACCCATACACATATGAAAACCTGATCTTTGAGAAAGAAGCTAAAACTATACAGTGGAAAATAGAAAGCATCTTCAACAATTTGTACTGGCATAACTGGAGGCTGACATGTAGAAAACTGCAGATAGATCTATGTCTATCACCATGCTCAAAACTAAAATCCAAATGGATCAAAGACCTCAACATAAACCCAGCCACACTGAACCTCTTAGAAGAGAAAGTGGGAGTTAACTTGAATGAATTGGTACAGGAGACTGCTTCCTGAACATGAATCCAGTAGCACAGACAATAAGACCGACAATTAATAAATAGGACCTCCTGAAATTGAGAAGCTTTTTTAAGGCAAAGGACACAGTCAGCAAGACAAAAAGGCACACCACAGATTGGGAAAAGATATTCACTAACCCCACATCTAACAGAGGGCTGATCTCCAAAATTTACAAAGAACTCAAGAAGCAAGTCTCCAAAACACCAAAGGATCCAATTAAAATTTGGGTACTGAACTATAGAGAGAATTCTCAGTAGAGGAGTCTAAAATGGCTGAGATGCACTTGAGAAAGTGCTTAACATCCCTAACCATCAAGGAAATGCAAATCAAAACAACTCTGAGATACCATCTTACTCCTATCAGAATGGCTAAAATAAAAAACACCAATGACAGTTTGTGTTGGAGAGGATGTGGAAAAAGGAAAACACTCCTCCACTGCTGGTGGGAGTGCCAACTCGTACACCCACTTTGGAAATGAGTATGGAAATTCCTCAGGAAAATGGGAATCAGTCTACCACAAGACTCAACAATTCTACTCTTAGGCATATACCCAAAGGATACATAATCATACAAAAAGAATGCCTGTTCTACCATTTTCATAGTAACATTACTTGTTATTGCCAGAATTTGGTAGCAACCTAGATGCCCCTCAACTAAAGAGTGGATAGAGAATTTGTGGTATATTTCCACAGTGGAGTACTATTAAGCAGAAAAAAACAATGAAATCTTGAAATTTGCAGTCAAATGGATGGCACTAGAAGAAACCATCCTGAGTGTGGTAACCTAGTCACAAAAAGAGAAACATGATATGTAACCCAGTCATAAATAGAGAAACTCATTCATATATAGATTTTAGACATGAATCAGGAGAGTGCCAGCATACTCTCACTGTCAGGGAGTCTGGGAAACAGAACATTCATCCAAAGACTGACATACCCAGAAGCAGACACTCACAGCTAAACACTGAACAACTCCTGAAATCCAGTGACAGCAAGGGAGAAATGATGAGCAAAGTAGTTAAGACTGGGCTGGTTTAAGCCACAGAAACACTTGACTTGAACAATCTTGGTCCCCAGATTGATGACTGTGTGGAAAGTAATGGACTGACTCAGACCCCTGAATGTTGCTGTCATTTAGGAGGCCTAGGTAATCTATGGAGGCTAGGTTAGATTTATCCCTGGTGTACAAATAGATTTTGAGTGCCCATCCCATAATGAGGGATGTTCTCTCAGCCTTGACTCTTGGGGGATGGCATTGGCCCTGCCTTGGATGAAATGACAGGCTCTGGAGATCCACCATGGAGAAACTCACCCTCCCTTGGGATTGGAGTTAAGATTGGGTGGAGGACTGGGGAGTATGGTGGGGAGGGCAGGGGAGAATGGGAGGGAGAGGGATCAGGGATTGATATGTGAAACAAGGTTGTTTCTGGCTTAAATAAAAAAAATTATAAAATTGCCTTGGAACTGTTCATCACAATGTTTTAAATTTTGATGTATTAAATTTGAAGTTTTCCCCCTGAGGACAGGATTTGATGAAGGCTGCTGGGTTTCTCAATTTTCAACTTTTAAAAAATGAAATTAGACATCTCCCCCAAAGTTTTGTAGGAGATCATCTTTTCTGGGCACAAAACTCCTGGAGAACCACCTTGACTAATACCTTAGCTTTTCTACTCTAGAACAATGTGCCATTGCTGCCCCATTCTAAAGTTAAGTGTACATTCTCTCAGATAAAGTTCCCATAGTTTGCCATCAGAAAAATGCTGAGGAGCAGCACTGGGAACCAGAGGTCAGTCCAAGTGATATGGCCTTGTAGGCACAACTGACTACAGCTTGTGGAGGTTTGAAGAGAGCATACACAGTAGGATGGACACATGTTGTAGGGATGAATGAAGACTATATACTTGACTCTAGTTCCTAATGGATCATGTATAGAGCTGATGTATTAGAACTAGTAGAATATCATAGAGAAGTAATATATAGGTATGAAAAATTCTCTAGTCCACCTCTTTAACAGAAACATTACCTTCCTGTGATAGTCCCTCTGACCAACCTCAACAAAATTGAGTCTAGAATGCATAATGGAACCAATCCCATGCCAAGACAATAATCCTCAGTAATACCCTTGGGGAAGATGTCAACAACTACTGCCAATGAGTCACTAATCCAAGCGCATGCACAAGGACGAAACAGTCTGTATTTAGGGCGAAACTTCAATATGATGTGAATATGAATATCATACAGGAATGAAAAAATCTGAGTATGATCCCTAAACAATGTATGGGTGGGGCAGAAATTGAAACCAAATTGTCATGAACACAATAATGGGATCTCTGATTTCTAATCTGTATTTAGTGGCACCCAGACTATTTACCCAGCAATGGAATCCCTGGGCATCTTAACTTTATCTATATAAACTGATAGGAAGCCTTACTTTTGTTTTTGAGTGTGTGAATCTTAACTGTGACCCTTTGTCCTCATGAAATTAACATATTCTAACAACCACTGCATAATGGAATAGGAAAGGCCATTTTAGATCTCAAGAAGCAATATATGCCTGGACTTATTGCCCACATGTTCTTTCAAGTTGAGTAGAAACTGAACATGACTGCAATGAAGAATTTCATGCCCAGTGATTAAATTTGAAGTGATCAAAAATTTCAGATGTTTTGCAGAAGCAATCCTCAGACCCATTAAAATAGCCTTCAGGGTCTGGGTTAACCTAGTCCTATAGAATACTTTATTTAAATAAATAGAGCACTTAATCAAATCATAGCTTCCCTCAAGAGCTCACTCACTGAATGAACTTTATTCCTCTTAGGAGTCTCTTCCCAACACCCAAATGTAATTTCTTTGAAAAATGCCTCTGGCAATATTTTTATTCCTTTGTCTTAATGTACAGATGTAGAGTTTCATTCTCTCACCGTAGTTGTAATTGATTCCACAATGACCAGGCTCTCATTGAGAAGTATTTTCCCCTCTTGAGTCAGCAGGGCTGTGTGATCTTGTGTACCTGAGACATCCTTTGAAGTGAACCATGGCTTGCATGGTTCAGTCAATAACAATTGCTCAAATCTCTTGCAGTTGTAAACATATTAATCAGAATCCCAAGTTGACTAAAGATTCCAATGAATATTTAGTCTAAGCAAACATGAAACATAGTACAACAGAGACTTGTATTCTCTATCTTAAGACTGACTTGACCTTAAGCTCAAGATGTACCCCTAGGGACCAGTTCCAGTGCAGTTGAAAATTGTAATGAGAACACAATATCCCACTTCTCTTTCAGTTCTTTGATAAATTATGTACAATGTATCTTTAACATAGATACTCATACCTCCATCTAGAACCACCTCCCTTGTCTCTCTATTCAACTTTGTGTGTCTTCATATTCTTCTGTTTACACCCATGAAGTCCATTAGTGTTGACCACATACAGCTGGATGTGCAGCATTCCACTAGATCATAGCTGACTTACTAGTGTCCACTGTGTAAAAGAGTCCCTTCTCCCAACAACTATAAACTCCCAATATTCCCTTAGGGACCAACCTTCATAGGCTGTGCTTTCATGTGACCTGAATTGGAGCAAGTCTTGTGCATGCTGTCACAACTGCTGTAAATTCACATATGCAATTTCCCTAAAAACAATGTTTCTTTGCAGGCATCCACCTCTGACCTTTAAAATCTTTGTACCTTCACTCCTCTGAGAAGATGCTTGCTATAGGAGTATATGGAGCTTTTAATGAAGGGTGTATAGAACACTTTGGGGTAAAGTCTTACAGGAGATGAGAGAATTGCAAAGCATTTAATAAGTGAAAGATACTTTACCAAGCTTTTAAAAGCATTTTTATTATTATTGCATGTGTTTGTGATCTCTCTTTCTCTTAGTGTTTGTGTGTGTGTGTGTGTGTGTGTGTGTGTGTTTGTGTTTCTAGATACACTTCCTATAGTGCATATGTTGGGATCAGAAAACAATTTTGTGGAGTTAGTTCTCCCCTTCTGCCTTCAGATATGTATTGGGGCTAAAACTCAGGTTTCTAGTCTTGGGACGCAAGTATCTTTACACAATGAGCCATCACACTTAACCATTTTAAGAAGATTCTAAGTATACAAAACTTTCATTACAAGCAGTGTGTTCTATAGTCTCTAGAACATATTTATCTTGCTTCACTATCCCTTGTGTAAGTAGGTTTAAATACTTTAGATACTTCATGTAAGATGTATTTTCTGAACCTGACCATAAGAAAACCATGACCTTTTATAACTTTTACTTCAAAAGCAAACAAAAAATCACATATCATGCAGTGTTAGAAAGTTGAAATGAATTGTATACAAAGCATCATATATACTTAATGAGAACTAATAAATATGGGCCACCTCCTTATTTCACCAATTTCTCTTTCTGTTTCCTTCTTCCCCTCCCTCGTTCCCTCCCTCGCTCCCTTCTTCCCTCCCTTCCTATACCTCTGGTTTTGACCTGCTTCGTCTTATTATTTTACTCTCAGGCGTTTTTCTCCAACAACTGAGATATGATTTTTCTTCCTGCTATGTAAAAGTCTGTATTTCCTGACACATACGCAATTCAAAATGAAGTAAAAAAGGTTGGATCCTTCTCACAGTATGGAAATATAAACAGTTCAGCAAACTTCCTATTATAAACCAGAGGCTCAATAAGCACTGTTCTCTCCCTTTTCACCATAATGAAGAAATCAAATTTAATAAAAATGTGATTGATTTTATTTGTTGCTGTAGTGATTTTTTTGCTTATTGTTGCATTTGGGGTGCTTAATAATTTTGTTTATGCTCTTGCCCAAGGGAGTATGAACATGCTTTGATAAGCACACACTGTCTCCCCACCCTGCTTTCTGTCATTCTCTGCCCATTAGTATTATTTTCTCCCGATTTAAGTGGATTCTGAATATGTATTGATTGTGTAATGTATTCTAGACACTGTGATAAGACTGTTTATGTTCTGCTATGTTAATCCTTCAAAATGTTCCTGAAAACAGAAGCTGAGAGCTAGAGAAGTTCAATGCTGTATCTCAAAACACAGAAGCGCAAAGTGTGTTGCAAGAATTCCAGCTAAGGCAAATCTTCATCTGCATACATATAAATGACTGAATGGTATTATTTCCATATACTTATGAATGACATGTGACACCTGCAGCAAACATGTGACTGCTGGATGTTAACCTACCTCAACCACTAGTTCCCTTTATCCATTCATCATGTGTACTGATACAGCTATAGTATCAATCTAATCATGTCCTTTTCTTTTGTTTCCCTTGACAACCATTCATATAACCTCGTTGTTTCTGCTTAAAGGCCAATCTCCAAATCAATGATGTATGTCTTTATGGACTGATCCCAATGGAGAAAGATTGCTTCCATTCATTCAGGATGAGCACAGTGTTCTGTGACTGCAGTTCCAAACAATTGGGGAGAAGTTAATGATTGCACTCTATTGAAAGACAATATATTTGTTTGTTTTACATAGATATGACCAGAGGTAATTTGCAGTAAGAAAGAATTACGTTTTCTTATCACAGTATCTGTCTTAGAGGTGGTATTTAAAACACAGTAATTTGATTGTATAAATGGATGGACATTAAATATCTACCGGAGAAATGACATATAGATCTGAATTAGTCATGTGGCTCTTGATATTTGTCATCTCTGGAATTCTCTGTTAATCTGGGATCAAATGTCTTAATATATTCTCAGTAAGAAGTTCTGTCTATATCTGTACTAAGACCCCGATGAGTCAGGTGTGTGTGTGTGTGTGTGTGTGTGTGTGTGTGTGTGTGTGCATGCTTTCATGAGTTAATTAAAAACAATGCAACAATGCGCATGCTTGATCTCCAGTAAGTGGATAGAGCTATAGGCAGATAAGCGAACTTCCATGTAGATACGGGGAACTGAACTTTGGATTTATGCGAGAAGCATAAATGTTTTCAACCATTGATCTATACTTGATCTTCCTAATTAAACAAATCTGGGGATAATTAGAAGGATGATCACAAGCTTCAGCATATGCATTCATAGTCAGATATGATCTTAAAATGTCAAGAAGATGAAAACATGGAAAATTCTTGTAATACATGGAGTGTTCATAAGTAAGAGAGGGAGTGCCTACTAGAAGCACACGTCAATATTTCTGAGATTTTTTCCTAATCAGTATTTTCCATGACTGTCCATATTTTGAAATGCCAGCCTTAACAATAATTAAAAATCATATTATTTTCAAATGTGTGGCTAACAGTTGTATTAAGTGTTGTTCTTACTAAGCAAAAAGTATTCTTCAGATTGTACTGACTACATTTTCCAGCCAATTATTTAAGATGAAATAAAACACAACTGTCACTTGATATGAACATTAAGCATACACACAACTCTAGAACAGCACAAGTCACTAGATTTTCTCCTGCCTAATCGTTTTGATTATTATGTTCTGGATACTTTTCAAACTTCTTCAGATAATTTTGTGTAATAATGACCCAAAGTAGATATTACATTTCATTTTACTATTAATATTATTTCTGTAGCCAACTTTTTCTTCTATGTGTCACTATGATTTTAATCAGATGGCACTGGGTGGTGAAGCAGGGGCGGGGGTCGGCATTAACAGAGTACCTTTGCAATCTCTGCACTCAGATTCTCAATTATAGAATGGGCATCTAGGAGTTGTGAACCTCAAGCAGTCCCTCTCATTGCTGTGTTCAATTCAGCATAAAAGTTCACATTAATTACTGACAGAATAGGAAAGATTGAAAAGTTGGCAACCTATCATTTCTGAAGCTAGAAGTTCCTTAGTCAGTAAAGCCATATCTCAGATTGATACATCAGGTTACCAAAGAAGTTTTATAAATCTGGGAACTAAAAATAAGCAGAAACTACAACTTGCAAGATTGATTCTTGCATGCTAATGTGCTCTTGGAAGAATTTTGTTCACAGGTTGCTATAGATGCTGCTTTCTAGGCAGGCAATCATTGTTATTGTTATGCAGAAACCTTGGTAGATGATTTGTTTAGTTTTGACATAAGTTGGATTATCTGGAGTCCACAATCCTACATTTTGTATGCAGCTTTTCATCCTTTTAAAACAAACTCAGTAAAGGTAGATTTAATATGGATTTGCACCTAAAGTCTGTCAGCATTCCTGAATATTTTATCAGCAGAACTAACAAAAATAATTTCCTGAGTCTCAAGTTTATGTTGGCAGCTGAACAAAAATAGAATTAGTGAATGAGGCTTGCCTTTATTTCTGTAGGACAAAAATCTAACTAATAATAAAAAGAACACAACATAAAGATATGGAACTATAGACCATGACATTTTCCAGAGAGTGAACAACACAGCACATCCACTGTGGTACGATAGACACATGCCTCTTCCTATTGCTTCTGGGAAGTTGTTTACTGAACAGTGAAAACTTTGAACATGAGTAGCTGTAGACACAGATGATCAGTGCTTGCTGAGAACATCTCCCTGTAGAAATTATAAACTGCAGCTCATAGCATTGCTTAGGAAAGCAGTGTGCCAAGATGGATGTAGAACAGTGTGTCCTGACCTTCCTAATGCTGTGACCCTTTAATAGTTTCCCATGTTGTGGTGACCCCCAGCCATAAAAGTATATTCATTGCTACTTCATAGATGTAGTTTTGATACTGTTATGAATAATAATGTAAATGTCTATGTTTCCCATGGGCTTGTATGTCTCCTGTGAAAGGGTCCTTTGACTCCCAAAGGAGTCCAATCCATAGGTTGGCAACTACTCAACTACTGATGTAGAGCAATGAATACCACTGCTTGGTTTCAGGCTGCTACATTTGATTTTGTTGATGATACCAAAAAATTGATGTTTGTGCTTGTGTCCCTACTTTGATGATAGATTCCACTTGAAACAGAATGATTGAAAAACAATTGAAATTGTGGTTCTGCGTTTCATGAGACATTGATTAGAATTACATTTTCACTTGATATTTTATTTAGGTGGTTATTAGAAAAAATATGTCCATAGTAGATGTCCTTGGATGGTGCCACCATAGTTTCTCCTTTACTGATCATTTGCCTCTGTACCTTCTGTCCATATGTTAAGAGTTTAAGTATAGGATATCATGCATGCTTATAAGAGGCACAGCTATCCCCAAATACCTGACAATGACACATACTCATATACTTGTATTGTATAAACACATTTGTATGTAAACTAAAGCCATATCCAATTCAGTTTCTCTTTACATTCAAGGAAATATATGTATGAATGTATGTATATTTGTATGTATGTATGCATGTATGGATACTGCAACTCTAGCAACAAATGTGATATTTTTCTAAGTAAAATACTTTACACTGAAGAGTATTCAAAATGTACACTCAACTCACTGAAGGACTCTGCTCATCACTCTGTAAGGATCCATTTTGGTGAGAAATCTTAAGAGTTTTCATATTTTATGATAAATCTGCACCTCTTCTATGTTTCCTTTATGAATTTAGCAGTAAGTCTAAAATGAAGAGTAACATTTACAGAATACAATGGTGTAACTAATGAAGTGTGGAAAAGCCAAAGACTGGGAGTATCACTGAGACCAAGCGTAAAAGAAAGAACTCTCAACTTACAGTAGCAATAACTAGAGATTTTGGGGGTAACTACTGTATGTCACTGTGTTTTGTGTCATAGAGAAAAGGTTCATTAAATATTACATATAACTATAATTGTTTACTTTGCAAATAATCTCAGAGTTTACATATTTAAAAGATATCTCTATTGATAGTGTGAACACTGTCCCATCCTTATTTTAATTCATAAAAAGAATAAGGACATGATTGTTCTTGCCTTGGTACTTCTATTTAAGTAAGAGTGAATCACAGGACAGTGATGTGACCAAACAAGAATTATATTCAGATAGAGGAACATTTAATTCATAATTATGGGGTGAATATTCTTTCATAGGTATTACTGCTTTAATCAGTGTTCTTTCTACGAACAGACCTATTTAAAAAAAGCATCAACTAGACTGGTTTAAAGAGTTCATGCTAGGTAGTCCAGCAATGACCGTCTTATCACTAGGGAGAGCCTGAGAATCCAGTAGCTGTTCAATCCAGGAGTCTGGAACTGATGGAAAGGAGGGTCACTGGAAAACCAGCAGTCTTCAGTCTATATCCGAAGGCTGAAAGAACTGGGTTTCAAATATTAGCAAAGGATGGTACCAGCAATGCCAATGTCAACAGCAGAGAAGATTGATTCAGAACCAACGGGTAAATATAGAAAGGCAAACAATGCAGCTTTTCCCTTGAACTATCAAATATCTGGGCCATCAAGATTAGCTGCTGCCCATTCTAATGGAAGATTTTCATTTCTAAGATAAAGTGTCTAGGAAATACTCTTACAGGCTTGTCCAGAAGTGGGCATTTTACATTATTCCAACTCAAATCAATTTACCTATCAAGGTTAATGTTCTCAAACACCTTCATAGAAGTAAAGGAAATAATTTCCATTTTGCTTTTTATTGTCAATTTCAGGCATTAGGAGCTTTTTTGTAAAGGGATAAATAGGCTTTGGTCTGCAGAAGATTCTTACAAGGTTTCTGTCTTAGGTCTTGAAATGACGGACAATACAGAGGAGGAGAAGACTTATCTGTTTTAATGAAAATTTATTTGCAAAATGGATAGGAAAAAGACACTGCGTTTGACCCCTACTTTTGAATTAGCTCTAAATCCATTAGTGTGATAGGAAGAGAAAGTAGAGTTGAAAGTTTTTGCTTTGTTTTTTTTTTTTTTTAGGAGACTGCTTATATCTTCTACCCTGTGGAGACATAAATTTATGAATCAAATTATAGACTTGTCAACATGCAGAAACCATAGAAATATGGATGCCATATTGTCTTCCCAAGAAATTACACTTGATGAGCATTAACTTTGACACTACTCATAATATTTGCTATAGTCTTGATTCCTATAGATTACTTAGAATCACAAACTAAGATATCTCAAATTGTTTCTTCACATTGAAATAACTCTTGAATGATTACAGCATGAAAAAATGCCTCTTGTTTACATTCAAGAAGTAAAATTTGGGAACGAATGTTTGGAATCACTTATCTAAATAAAATGATGACTCTGGGAATTATGCAAAGAGAATGAATACAAAGGCTATTTTATTAAATGAAGACTTGCCCTCCTTAGGAGTATTCCTTGTTTAAAGCAATAAAAGCAGCTTCAGAAAAGAGGCTGTGGCATTTCCCTGTTAATTTTATACACAGCTAGAATTTGGACATTGTGTGTCTTCTATCACTGTCCTGTTTCTCTGTTCTGAAATTTTCTGTTCTGTTTGTTTTTCAGTAATGAGATTCCAGTGAGGATGGGCTCTGCTATTTGATCAACATAATAATTAAGGGCATAAGGTTAAAGTTCGTGACTTTATTACAACAAGTAAACTACCTGTAAAATAAACATTGTCCCAAAGCCTAGAATTACCACAAGGAAAACTAATGCCTATAGACATTAAGTACTCTAGAAAATAAAGTGAAATGGAATTGTGTGTGTGTGTGTGTGTGTGTGTGTGTGTGTGTGTATGCAAACCAGGGTATTCATACTTTTAAAGTGATAAGAAAATATTCCTTTAGTGTTGATTTCTTTGCTTAGAACCACTAGCACTAAGTTAAAATAATAATGATCATTTAAATAATTTTAATACTATTCATTTTTCTACAATATAGGTTTTATTTAACACATGCTGCCTAGAGATCTGTGTCTTCCTCTAAGTAGCAGCTAAGGGCAAAACTCATAGCCCACTTCACTTACCCAACATATTTTTACAGCTTAAACCTCTCTAGTATCAATCAAATGCACTAGAATTTGCTTCTTCATAAATTCTAGCATGTGCTTTGAGCAACAAAACAGTAATTTCTATGCAGGCATATTTTAAAGATTATTGGGAAGAGAAGGACCACACTAAAGAATGACTTAAGGCACTATCAACACACATGCACATGTTGGACAGAAATACTGTTTAAAGTATCTTAAGGAACAACTTACCAGACACACCTTCAGTTTTCAAGAAAAAAGAGAATACTGAATAATTTTTTTGTTTAGCTATAAGCCTGGTGCTGATATAAAATTTAGGATTAATTTCATGCACTACATAAATTTTCTATATTCATAGAAACACATGGTTAGTTTGGGTATAATTTATTGCTGAGTAAATGTTTACAGCTGCTTTTTGCTGCCTCTATCACAAGGTGTGCAATGACATCTAAAATTAATTGACATTGCAAACTCTAGTGAAAAGACTTTGGCAGCAAGCGTCTTGCTGTAGATTAAAATTTCGAGGTTATCTGCAGAAATTTTCTTGCAGGCTACCCCATATTCCCTCTACAAGGGATTTATATTGCTTTTTGTCTTTTTTTGTTGTTGTCATTGTTGTATTAAAATGTCACTTCCCAAAGTACAGCATTAGGCACAGAATGGCTTCCAGAAATGACATTTCAAAATGCTGACATATTAGCATTTGATTTGGTTTGCTTTTCTCTTATTTTATTCTTACAAACGAGTGCATCCAAGTTAATGTAGTTACCAAACAAGATTTCTAGACAGATGATATGTTAAGTGTAGACAGCAAAATGACCTACATTTCACCAGCACGAAGGTTTCCTTTTCTTGGTTTTCCATGGTTGGTACCTTGGAGTTAGGATCGCTATGAGGTCAGTTTAATGAGGAAAGGGGCAGGATGTGTGAGGAAAAGTATCCCTAATATTACATTGCTATCTTTTCATAAAAAGCAGAAGGTTAAGGCATTGGCCCACCTCACTGCATTTATTCAATACTATTTTCTGAAATTTCCCATATACAATGAGCTTATCACAGTGTAACAAACAACCTTAAAACTCTGAGAACCTGAATAAGAAAATGTGTATATTTCAAAACTTTCACTGGTTAAACACTTTAGAATACAGACAAATAGAGCTTTTTTTAACCTTAACATGAATGAATTGCTGCAAACAAAATTATGATCATCTGAAGAGACACAAAGTACATCAAGCTTTGGATAATGTGGAGTGATCAAATCTGCCCCCTAGCCCCATTCAACCTGATGTAGGAATCAAAGCATTTATTTTTTTGTACCATTTTGATTTTAATTTTTCATTGGCTAATTTAATTCAAGGTTTTCAGGCAGAATCACTAAATTAATAAAATTAAGGCCTTCAGACTAAAAGGGGTCTAAAAGATCAAAAGGAATCAAAATCCTGAGCAAGTAGCACACACCAAAACCAGACATTTAAAACACAGCAGGGATGAAAATGCTAATAAAATGATAAATATTTAAATTTTGCTTATTGATGAAGCTGCTGAAAATCCAGACCAGAAAATTTCTTTCCTTACTGAGGAAAACAAGAGATAAAATAACACACAAAGATGCTAGAAGAAGTCCCGGACAGTGACATTTTCATGGCACATACTCCATAAGCTATCCAGTCATTAAGATGAATAAACTTAAAAAAGAAAAGTTCCAAATCAAGAGGGGACAAGAATCGTTTGGAGCAGGAGGCAAGAACACAACGAGGGATTCTATAAGAAATGTGTATGTACCAACAGCCAAAAGAAAAAAGGGGTGAAATTCCACCGATAATTCCACCAACAACAACCATCACAAATCGAAGAAGGATGAGCAATCAATGGTCATTAATATCCCTCAATATTAACGGCCTTAACTCACCCATAAAAAGACACAGACTAGCAGAATGGATTCGAAGACAGAACCCTTCCTTCTGCTGCATACAAGAAACACACCTCACCCTCAAAGACAGACATTACCTGAGAGTTAAAGGTTGGGAAAAAATTTTTCAATCAAATGGACCCAAGAAACAAGCAGGGGTAGCAATCCTAATATCTAACAAACTAGACTTTAAAATAAAATCAATCAAAAGAGATAAAGGAGGTCATTACATACTCATCACAGGTGAAACCCACCAAGATGAAGTGTCTATCCTGAACATCTATGCCCCCAATACAAAAGCATCCACATTCGTTAAAGAAACATTATTAGAACTTAAATCTCATCTAAAGCCCCACACAGTTATAGTGGGAGATTTCAACACACCACTCTCACCACTAGACAAGAATACCAGACAGAAACTCAACAAAGAAGCAAAGGGTCTAATAGAAGTAATGACCCAACTGGGATTAACAGATATCTATAGAACATTTCATCCACATAAAAAAGAATATACCTTCTTCTCACCACCACATGGAACCTTCTCAAAAATCGACCACCTACTTGGCAACATATCAAACCTCAGCAGCTACAAAAAAATTGGAATAACTCCATGCATCTTATCAGACCACCATGCCTTAAAATTAGAATTCAAAAAACAACACAAACTGCAGAAAACCTAAAAACTCATGGAAATTGAATAATGCTCAACTGCACCATCCCTGGGTCAAAGAGGAAATAAAAAAAGAAATTAAAGACTTCCTCGAATTCAATGAGAATGAAGACACAACATACCCAAACCTATGGGACACTTTGAAAGCAGTGCTACGGGGGAAGTTCATAGCACTAAGTGCTCACATGAAGAAACAGGAAAACAGTTATACCAGAGAATTAACATCACAGCTAAAAGCTCTAGAACACAAAGAAGCAAACTCTCCCAGGAGGAGTAGATGCCAGGAAATAATCAAATTGAGGGCTGAAATAAACAAAGTAGAAACCAGGAAAACAATACAAAGAATCAATGCAACGAAGAGTTGGTTCTTTGAGAAAATCAACAAGATAGACAAACCTTTGTCCAAACTTACCAAACAGCAGAGAGTGAACATGCAAATTAACAAAATCAGAAATGAAAAGGGGCACATAACAACAGACTCTGAGGAAATCCAGAGAATCATTAGGTCATACTTTGAAAACCTGTACTCCAAAAAATTTGAAAATTTAAAGGAAATGGACGACTTCCTGGACAGCTATCACTTGCCAAAACTAAATCAAGAACAGATAAGCAATTTAAATAGACCTATAACCCCTATGGAAATAGAAGCTGTCATCAAAAGTCTCCCAACCAAAAAAAGTCCAGGTCCAGATGGCCTCAGTGCAGAATTCTACCACAAATTCAAAGAACAGCTTATACCAATTCTTCTCAAAATGTTCCACACAATAGAAGCAGAAGGTTCTTTGCCAAACTCTTTCTATGAGGCTTCAATAACCTTGATCCCCAAGCCACACAAAGATACAACCAAGAAAGAGAACTTCAGACCAATATCCCTCATGAACATTGATGCAAAAATACTCAATAAAATACTGGCAAATCAGATCCAAGAACACATCAAAACAATCATTCACCACGATCAAGTAGGTTTCATCCCAGGGATGCAGGGATGGTTCAACATACGAAAATCCATCAACGTAATCCACCATATAAACAAGCTGAAAAACAAAAATCACATGATCATCTCACTAGATGTTGAAAAAGCCTTTGACAAAATCTAACACCCCTTCATGATAAAGGTCTTGGAGAGATCTGGGATAACAGGGACATACTTAAACATAATAAAAGCCATATACAGTAAACCAACAGCCAACATGAAACTAAATGGACAGAAACGCAACGCAATTCCTCTAAAATCAGGAACAAAACAAGGCTGTCCACTCTCTCCATACCTTTTCAACATGGTACTTGAAGTTCTAGCTATTGCCATACGACAACAAATGGGGATCAAGGGGATACAAATTGGGAAGGAAGAGGTCAAACTTTCACTGTATGCAGACGATATGATAGTTTACATCAATGACCCAAAGAACTCTACCAGGGAACTCTTACAGCTGATTAACACCTTCAGCAAAGTGGCAGGCTACAAGATCAACTCAAGAAAGTCAGTAGCCCTATTATATACAGATGATAAAAGGGCTGAAAGAGAAATCAGAGAAACATCACCCTTTACAATTGCCACAAACAACATAAAATACCTTGGGGTAACGCTAACCAAACAAGTGAAAGACCTGTATCGTAAGAACTTTGAATCTCTAAAGAAAGAAATTAAAGAAGCCCTCAGAAAATGGAAAGAACTCCCATGCTCTTGGATAGGTAGGATCAATGTAGTAAAATGGCAATCCTGCCCAAAGCAATCTACAGATTCAATGCTATCCCCATTAAAATCCCAGCACAATTCTTCACAGACCTTGAAAGAACAATAATCAATTTTGTATGGAAAAACAAAAGACCCAGGATAGCCAAAACAACCCTGTTCAACAAGGCAACGTCCGGAGGCATCACCATCCCTGACCTCAAGCTCTATTATAGAGCTATAGTCCTGAAAACAGCTTGGTATTGGCACAAAAATAGACAGGTAGACCAATGGAATCGAATTGAAAATCCGGGTATTAACCCACACACGTACGAACATCTGATCTTTGACAAAGAAGCTAAAAATATACAATGGAATAAAGAAAGCATCTTCAGCAAATGGTGCTGGCATAATTGGAGACTGGCATGTAGAAGAATGCGGATCGATCCATGTTTATCGCCATGCACAAAACTTAAGTCCAAATGGATCAAAGACCTCAACATAAATCCAGCCACACTGAACCTCATAGAAGAGAAAGTGGGTGGTACCCTTGAACGAATTGGTACAGGAGACAGCTTCCTGAACATAACACCAGTAGCACAGACAGTGAGATCAACAATTAATAAATGGGACCTACTGAAACTGAGAAGCTTCTGTAAAGCAAAGGACACAGTCAGCAAGACAAAAAGGCAGCCCACAGAATGGGAAAAAATATTCACTAATCCCACATCTGACAGAGGGTTGATCTCCAAAATTTACAAAGAACTCAAGAAGCAAGTCTCCAAAACAGCAAAGGACCCAATTAAAAAGTGGGCTGCAGAACTAAATAGAGAGTTTTCAATAGAGGAGTCTAAAATGGCTGAGAGGCACTTGAGAAAGTGCTCAACATCCTTAGCCATCCGGGAAATGCAAATCAAAACAACTCTGAGATACCATCTCACTCCTGTCAGAATGGCTAAAATCAAAAACACCAATGACAATTTATGCTGGAGAGGATGTGGTGAAAGGGGGACACTCCTCCATTGCTGGTGGGAGTGCCAACTGGTTCAGCCACTTTGGAAATCAGTATGGAGATTCCTCAGAAAAATGGGAATAAACCTACCACAAGACCCAGCAACTCCACTCTTAGGCATATACCCAAAAGATGCCCATTCATACAACAAAGATGTCTGTTCCACTATGTTCATAGCAGCTTTATTTGTAATAGCCAGAACATGGAATCAACCTAGATGTCCCTCACCCGAAGAGTGGATAGAGAAAATGTGGTACATCTACACAATGGAGTACTATTCAGCAGAAAAAATAATGGAATCATGAGATTCGCAGGCAAATGGATGACACTAGAAGAAACCATCCTGAGTGAGGTAACCCAGTCACAAAAAGAGAAACATGGCATGTACTCTCTCATATATGGATTTTAGACATAGATCTGGGGAGTGCCAGCCTACAATCCTATGGCCAGACAGTCTGGGAAACAGAAACTACATTTAGTGGCTGGTTAAGTACTGAGCTGAACTCAAGAAAGCCAGTATCAGAGAGGGAGGACTGATGATCAAAGGGATTAAGGCTGGGCTGGTTTAACCCCCCAGAAATAGCTGACCAGACAAAGGTTAACTCTTGAATCCCAGGCATCAGCCTGGGAATCCAGCATGGGACTGATCAAGACCCCCCTGAATCTGGGTGTCAGTGAGGAGGCCTAGGTAATCTATTGAGCCTTGGGCAGCAGATCAGTACCCATCCCAAGTATACACACGGACTTTGGACTCCCATAGAAAATGTGAGGTGCACTCTCACCCTGAACTCTTGGGGAAGGGTCTAGGCCCTGCCCTATATGAAATGACAGACTATGGACACCCCCATGGAGGGCCTCACCCTCCCTGGGGGAATGAGGGGATAACGGGGGGGTTTGGGGGAGGGCACGTGAGGAGGGGAGGGAAAGGGAGAGGGACCTGGAACTGACTTGTGAAGCAACCTTGTTTCTTATCTAAATTAAAAAAAAAGAATAAAAAAAAAGAATCAAAACACACACACAAAAAAAGAAATGTGTATGTAGATTTTTGTGTGATGCACCCTGCCAGGAGATGCTTCGTGAGTAGATTTGTGCATGTAAAATTTAAAGTAAAATCCAAACAGCAACAGAAATAATGGAAGACAGTAACAGGTTATGCTGAATTATGTTAGGTGGTGACATTAGTATTTCCAAACATTTACAGATCTGCAGGGGTCTTGATCTGTTATTATTTTGTTAACCCACAAAATCCAAGACCATACAACAGCAGTGACAGCAGAAGGAGAACTCAAAACATGCTTTTTTAAAAAATATGATTGCAGTTTTATGCATATCCTCAAATGCATAAAATTCAAATTTTGTTTCCTATCACTGTAAGCAGTTCCTTTGTAAGCAACTCTAGGCATGATACTGTAATGTCAAATTGTAGTATGGAATACTTTCTATAATAACTGCTATTATTACAGCTATAATATGTTACATCTTTTAAAAAGCAAATGATTCCATATCAGTTGAAATTTGGAATCATTCAATTTCTCCATTTTTTCTCTTTTAAAGTACAGTAAGAAGTCTTTAAAAGAAGGAAAAGTAGTCAGAAGAAAATAATATTAACACTAGACTACCTTAGTAATAATAACCAGCTAGATGAGTGTTTTGGTGGTAAAAATAATAAGGTGATAGACTTGTTAACCATAAAGAATTTTTTCTCTCATCAGTTTGGTAACAGTAAATTACTTCTGTGACATTTTTCTTCCATTTTGAAACTATTTTAAAATATAAAAGTTCAATTCCAAATTGAGAAACCTTGAAAACAGCTACTCATATTACATACCTAATTAAAACCACAGTACGCTATTTGTATAAACATGGCCTAGATTTCAGTATGGCTTTTACATTTTTAATGAAGAGTACTCTTTTAATGTCTTTCTCAGAATAGTTTCCAGCTTGGCCAAGAAAAAAGTGTTGACAAGTACCAATAATATTTTATTTGTAAAGCTGAAAAATCAAACCTAGATAATATACAGTCAAGGCTATGCTTGACTAGGACAATGAAGATTAATGGGTATATGGATTCTAAGGTGTTCTCTAGATTATGTTGGTTAAAGTCATCTACCTGAACTAAAACATTCATTCATGATTAAGAATTATACAATAAACAATGACCACAAATAAACTGAAAAAATTTAAATGATACAGGTCAGATTTCTGGGTATAACTAATGATTTCAGGAGTCTCCCAAAAGAGTGCTTCTGAAGGACAGAGGGTACATTTGAATTCCTTGCAAAGTCATGGAAATAATTATCCAGTAACCGACTCAGAAGCAGTGATTCATGAAGCATACATTATGGCACTGACCATCATAGTGTTGTGTGAACAGTGTTTTGTCCCAGTTGAATTGTGGCAGCAATTAAAATTGGTGTCAAGAACTATGATGCTGAAGTCTCCTCTAAAATTTTAGAGCAACTTGACTTAGCATCTGTATCTGGTTTTGTAACCTGGTTACATACAGATAGATAAGTAGGCATGAGTATTACACAAGCATAATGACATGAGTTCCATCTCTGGAATCTATATAAAGTTGGAAGGATAGACACAATTCAACAAATTATCCTCTGACCATCACATGGGTGCCATGGCTCTTTAGCACCCAACCTCACATCACACACTCAAACACACACACAAATAACAATTAAATAAAAGTTAAATTTATTAGGATTTCTAAAGTTTCATCACTTTTAAAACTGGATAGATACAAATGGGAATCCTGGACAAGTAACATGACACCAACTAAGACACAAATGAATATATTACATTACCTTTTCTGGAAATCTTGTAATTCTGGCAACCAGTGATGACTAAGATATAGATATGAATGTTCCCTGTAAAGATATCCATGACATATAAAGGTCAATTTTATTCATTATTACATCTGTGTTTCCCCAGTTTTGTGAATAAATTTTCATTTTGTAACTGTTCAGGAAAACAATAGAAGAACAACAAACAAAAAGTAACAAAAGGAGAATCACTATTAACTGAGGTGTTGATACTTATGTTCTGCCTCATCATGGAGTGATATACATAAGAAGCGTTGCTTCCATAATAGCTTTTATAGTTGCTTATCTGTTTTGTACTCCAGCGTTGTAATGCATGCTGCTGATCATATGCAGTTTTCCATTTTAAAACTCTTAAGGAAGGAGCATAGGCTGGGCCATTTTGCAGAATAAATAAAAATCCTTAATGGATGTATTTTTTATCCAAGGAACTCAAAATATATCTTGAAGCTTGGCATAGAACATGGCCTAAAGTAAGTCCCAGAATTAGAGTAGACACTCCTGTGGTTTGTATATTTTTGAAATGAATAGTTTTCTATTAATGGATCATAACTGAAATTGACTAAGACTTAGGGATCCAAGTAGGCATTAACATTTAATTGGCTGAAAATGACTGACAGAGTGCTATTTTCAAGTGGAATTTTATATGAAGAAGGGGCAGGGAAGCAAAACACTGAGGGGTCATATGTAACTCATGATCACATGGTCATGTTTTCAGGGTATATGCTTATGGTATAGATTTTTCTCATAGTGTCCTCATGACTTCATAAATAGTTTTTATCTTCATTTGAATAAATGCTCAGAGAACAGAATAAACCTACTTATTATGACACACACTGTGTGCAGTACAGACACTAGAGAGCCTTGTGCTAAATATTACTGAGAAATAAGGGATATGATAGAAAGAAATGAGTTTTGTACTCTCTGGTGTGTATGTCAGAAAAGAAGGTTTTATTTATAACACAATTTAACAAGCATGTAAGAATTTACAGAAATTTGTAAAGTGGAGTACATTTTATTAAAATGACCAAAGGGTTTTGCAGGAGCAAGAATAAGTTATCAGTGAAAAGATGATTGGGGAAGGATTTATGTACATGCTCCTTTCAGAATCAGCTCAGCGTATGAAAATATGCACTCTATAAATCTACACATTAGTATCAATCACTACTTTATATTCTTTTTCAGGATTTTATTTTTAAGTAGTTTTAAGTTCCCAGAAAAATTAAGAGGAAGATTTATGGGTTTCTTCATGTATTCAGGGTACATACTCCTGGTACCTGCTCTTATATAACTCGTATCTACATTCATGCACACTCCTCATTGATCACATTGTCCAGCCAAGTGAGTCATTTGTTAGACTGATAAACCTACATTGTCACAGTCATAAGGATCACAGTCTATAGTGCAAATTACTCTGGTAGTGCTACATGTCTAATATATATATATATATATATATATATATATATATATATATATATTCACCAACCAGAATACATTCCTGCCCTAAGATGCCTATGTGGTCTGCATATACCTGTGTTTCTTCTTACAAGCAGGGTGACTACTAATTATCTTCATCTAAGTTCAAAGCTGTTACCATGCCTCAGTGAGTAAAACTGCATGCCTATCAAGCTGTATGAACTAAGTTTGATTACCAAAATTCAAGTATAATTAGAAGTAAGAATTGACTTGAAACAGAACTGACTCCAAAATTGTCTTCTAACTTCCATACACAAAATAGTATGTATTCCTGGCCAGCAAACACTCCCTCACCACACACACACACTCCATGTGAGTAGTGAGTAATAATAAATAAAATTTTTAAAAATAGTTCTAACTTTTCTGCCATTTTGATGAAATTGTATGTTGTATTGACTGTTCCCTTAAAGACCTAGTCAATTTACATAATTGTGAAAGTGTATCTGACAAAACTTACCTTACATAAAGGCTTGTTTTGGCTCGTGATTTCATAGTTTCAGTTCATGCTCACTCATTTCCATTGTTTCTGGTCACATGGAGTGCCAAACATGACCCAGAAGGGAGCTGTTCAACGGCAGCCAGGAAGCAGAGCCAGAAATGAGCAAGACAAGAGGACTTGGGACAAGACAGTTCTTTCAAAGGCACTGTCTGAGTTTTCTACCCTAAGAGGTCTCACTTCCTAATAGCCCCTTCAACTAAGAGTTTAATGAACCAAATCTCTAATTAGGTTTGGGCCTTCATCATCCCATCCCTTCTCAGAAACACCACCATTTGGAAAGGGAAGCTTTCGCTGGAGGTCTTCCAGATCTAACCCATAACAAACACACTAGTATGTGTTTGTGATTCTTTCTTATCTTTGAATGATTAAATGTGTAATATTATTTCTTGAAAAACTATGCACTTTTACTTTTGTGGTGCTGTAGTCACAAACAGGTCCTCTGTTTACTAAAGAAAGCAGCACAAACCTTAGAGCCCTAACCTAAGTGATGAATCCTAATTTGTCAACAGGGTGAATCAAGTTATTTATTCATTTCATGACTGAAATAATATATCTGACAATATTAATATTTCAGGCAATTACAAATATAGGTCTTTGGGGAAACATATACTTTTAATTCCTTTTGGTAATATCAAGGGGTATATTTACAGTATCATATGGCAAGAGGATGCTTACATTTTACAGAAAGTCATAGCTTGCTTCATAATTAGATGTACATGATAGGGTTCTTTCATTAGAAAAATTTCTCTAGAGTTTCTTGTTGAATTTCAATAATCTTTGTAAAGATTGTGACTAGCAATCATTTATCATATGTGTCTGCTGAAAATATTTTCCTACTGTATATTGTTATTCTCTTGATGTCTTTCACAGAACAGGCATATTTTAAAATTTTTAACAAAGTCTACTTCATCCTTCAGCTCTTTGACGCATTGTGCCCCTGTGTTGTATTTTGAAAGATATTGTTATACCCAGGAGTGTTATAGGGTTCTAGTTGTATACTTTTAAAAATATTAGAGAGCTACAGCCCATCTGAGATAGCTTGGTGCATGCAACTTCTTATTTGTGGTTGGTTTTCCTTATGCATGCCCAATTTTGCACCATCTTTTACCAAAAAGGCCACTTTGATTGCAACAAAAACCCTTTAATTCTTAATTATTAAACAAATATTATTTGTAACTGGTTAGCAATTCTTTATTGTATTTTCCTTATCCTGTCTAGAGATTTATCTGCTGTATCGATCCTTTCAAGTGGCCGGCTTTGTTTTCAAGGATTTGTCTGAAGGTGTTTTCAATTTCATTGATATGTGCTTTAATTCTGATTCTGTCTTTCTTCTAATTGTTTTGGATTTCAGTTACTTTGCCTCATTTAAGTTCTTGGGATGGAAACTTAGAAAATTAGTTTGATCCTGGAGATTCACATCTAAGCATTGTTCTCACTGTATCCTATTATGATTTATTTTTTGTGTGTTTATTCGGTGTATGCATATGTGGAATTGATGGTGCCGTAGAATGCTTGTGGTTAGAGGACAACATACAGGAGTTAGTTCTCTCCTCCTATTGTGTTGGTTTAGGGGAATGAACTCACCTCATCTGGCTTGGCAGCAGAGGCCTTTTATATCTGGACATCTCTCCAGAACCACAGGGTTATCTGAATTTTATGCTGTTTTCATATGCATTTTTTCAAATTATATATATATATATATAAAACATTCTAGTAAAATGTTCTTCTTGATAAAAATTATTATTTTTAATATGAGAATAGTCTCTCTATGACTCACATGCTGGCCTCTGGCTTGCAATCTTCTCTTTAGCTATCTGTCTGCATGAGTTTCATTATGTGCCAACATGTCCTGCTTAGAAATGTGTTTTAAATCATCATTTGTTTGGAATTATTCTCTCCCTTTTCTATTAATGTTTTATTCAATTCCTAAATGGTTTAGGAATAGAAATTATATAAACTCTTTTATTAACGTTTACAATGTGCTTTATGACCGAGGAATTTTTCTTCTCACATCTGGAACACTATAATAATCAGGAGATGTTTCCCTTTTTGAAAGTCAATTTGATTCTGAAAATAATCTATCAAGTTCAATTCTGGTTAACTAGGATATGATGGAAATGCGCGTGCATAGTTGAGAACAGAATTTAGGAGGCTTTAACATGGTTTTGTGGATAAAATTCTTGGCACTCAAAAGTGAGGAGCTTACTTTATATCTGTAATAACTACATAAAGCCAGACATACGAGATCACAGCTGTAATGTCAGTGACCCTACAGCAAGATGAAATATAGACATAAATGAATCCCTATTTATCCTCATAGCAGAGAGCTTGGCATAGGTAGTAGTGGACAACAAATGAGGTGGAGGGTAAGTACTACTCCTGAGGTTCCCATTTGTCCTTCACATCTGCTCAGTGGCATCCTGAGACTCTTTACACATACAACTTTACACACACACACACACACATGAATGAATACAAATTTACATACTCAAACAATCTGGTACTTTCTGTACTTCCCGGATTTGGTGATAGTGACAAAAAATAAGTTTTATAAACTCTCCACATAGTAGTCCAGGAAGGATATCTGTTCCCTCTGTGTGACAACCCATTCAATGGTATCTTACTGATGAGGGAAATCCCATCACACTATTCCAAGGATATAAAAGTAGGCATTTTTTTTCCACATGGTTTCTCTGTATGACAGACCTAGCTGTTGTATGAACCACCACTACCCAGCATTGTTTTGTTTGTTTGGTTGGTTTTAAAGATCTGTTTATTATGCACACATTGTTATGTCTGCATGTGTGACTACAGCTGAGAAGAAGGCACCAGATCTCATTGCAGATGTCTGTGAGTCACCATGTGGTTGCTGGTAATTGAGCTCAGGACTTTTGGAAGACTTGCTAGTGTTCTTTACTATCTCTCCAGCCCCAAAGGTAGGAACAATTTTAGTGCCTGAATTCTCTTGTTTTTTCAAGGTTATATTATGTACACCTAATACTATTGTTCTAAGTGTGCTTATATTATGCAAATATTAGTGACAGTCCAATAGCACCTAGCAGGCATGATACTGATAACAGTCCTTATATTTTTAATTTATTTTGACAGTGTGAAAATACTATGCAAGCTGTTACTCACACATATCACACCAAAGTGTAAACACTAGGTTTTACAACAATAACAAAAATGCACAAAATACAGAGCGTCTAATAAACTGCATTTCTTTATATGCGATATAATAGTATGAAGTGAGTGGTTTAGAGCTATTGCTCTTCCTCAAGTCTGAATTCTTCAATCTCACAACTCTGACAGCTTCTAAGAGTGAAAAAAAAACTGTGGAATAAAAAAAATTAAATCCAACATGGAGAGGGTTCATGGCTAGTTTTCACTTGTGTTTGTAGTGTATTTTCTTGAACTCAATGTCACAGCTACCCTAAAATACAGGAATGTCTGAAATTAATCTGTTTTTTAACCCTTTAAGTCAGTTTATATACTGGGCATTTCTTATACCAATTTTTTCAGTCCTGATCACAAGGTTAAAACTGGGCCTGATTCTCTTACTTTATACATTAATATACTTCATGCCTACGGAAATTAATTTATTTAAAAGGGTAGAGTTTCACATCATAAGAGTTGAAGAAACCCTGTCTCGTAAAACCAAAAAAAAAAGGGTTGAAGAATGTGTTTAATTGAATCTTTATGAAAAAAAAGCCAATGTTTGTTACTCTGTGCTGTACTTACATTGATTTTTTGTCATCAAAACAGTCATTGATCAGAAATGTTTAAGAACACAATCGATGAGTCTACATGGTTGTTGGCTTAAATTCTTTTGTCAGTGGTAGAAAAAATGAAATGATGTGTTTATATCTAAATTATGTAACAAGATACTTTCATGGGAATATGTAAACTGTTGAAAACAATAATTCATATGTATTTATATCATCTTGCTGTCTTTTATGAGGTATTTTTATTTAGAAACAATCTTATTTTACATATCAATCCCATTTTCCTCTCCCTGCCATCCTCCTATGTCCCCAGCCCATCCCCCATCCACTCCTCAGCTGTCATATCATTTGGGGAAGGACCTAGATCTTCCCCCTTGTATCCAGGCTGAGAGAGTAGCTCTCCATGGGGAATGGGCTCCCAAAGTCCATTTGTGCACTAGGAATAAATACTGGTTCCATTGTCAGAGGTCCCATAGACTGACCAGGCCTCCTAACTGACACCCACATGCAGAACACTTGGGTTAGTCCAATGCTGGTTCCCCAGTTTCATGACTGGGGTCTGTGTTCTCCCACTTGCTCAGGTAGGTTGTTTCTGTGGGTTTCTCCAGCATTGTCTTGACCCCTTTGCTCATTCCTCTTCCCTCTATACAACTGGATTCCAGGAATTCAGCTCAGTGCTTAGCTGTAGATGTCTGCTTCTGCTTCGATCTGCTACTAGGCTTTGGGGTGGCATTTAGGGTAGCCATCAATCCGGTTATAGGGAAAGGGCATTTGAGGTAGTCTCTCCACTCTTGTTTTGATTCTTAGATGGGCTCAACCTTGTGGAACTCTGAACATTTCCCTAGTGCCAGATTTCTCTTTAAGCCTATAATGGCTCACTCTATTAAGGTATCTGTGTTTTTTCTCTTTTCTTCCCCTAACTCAGTCTTCCTGATCTCTCATGTTTTCATTCTGTTTCCTTTTCTCCCCTTCTCTTTCTCCTACATCCCTCCTCCTGCCATCATGCTCCCAGTTTTCTCGGAAGGTCTTGTCACTTTCCCCTTTCAACCTTTGGGTTACTCAAAGATAGAAATCACTTCTTATACATCATAATTCTAAAATCAGTAGAATTTGTTTAAAGACAGATTATTGCACATATTATGTTTTTCAAAGTGAAAAAACAGTATTAAGATATCTTAGTGATTTCTCCTCTGCTATTATGTTCGGTGAAGTACAACAATAGGATACCACATGCATCTTTCCAACCTACAGACCAAAATGTGCAACACAATTAGATCGTTTGCTTATTAGAGCAGCTTTTCATAGAAAAAATTTTAGTGATTCATTCATGTCAGCCCTTAATATTTAGAAATTGAGGCAATGTTAACACAGGATGATTCTAACATTTATCACTGTTTCAACAAGAAAAGCTGAACATACCTTTCACAAATAAAAATATAGTAAAATGAAAAGAGAACCAACCAATAAAACTATGATTCTTTTCAGATAATACAATGTACATTTTGTGATTGGAAAGGAAAGGAATGCTGCAAAGGCACAGTTCAGTTAGAACACTTTACCTGAATATTTATTCAGAAACAAAGCCTACTGAAGGAACAAAATTTCTGAATGACAATTGCTGTGTAAATGTAAACTGTCTGAAAAAGGAATATGTGATAAAGGAATGAGTCTTAGTACGCAGAATCCAGAAGAGACAATACAATATCAAAGTCTTTCATTTTAAAATTTAGATTTTTGCCAGGCGTTGGTGGTGTGTGCCTTTAATCCCAGCACTCAGGAGGCAGATACAGGCAGATCTCTGTGAGTTCGAGGCCAGCCTGGTCTACAAAGCAAGTTCTAGGACAGCATCCAAAAAAAATACAGAAAAATCTGTCTCAAAAACAAAACAAAACAAAAATAAAAAAAAATAGATTTTCAGTAAAGTGCTTCATATAATGGCTAAGAATGTATTAGAGCCCTCTTAAAAGAAGATATTACAAAGATCATTTCAAAAGAAGAGAATTTTTTTCCAGTAACAAAATTGTTTGCTTCAGTTCTTTCTATTCTGATTCATTTTATTTTGAAGGGAATTCATAATCAGGTGTAATGGATCTTTGCAGTCATTCTTTGAAACCATGAATTATAAGAATTCACCCCCACAGACTCCTTATTTCTCCACAATTATGAAGAAAGTATATATTTTTCTGATAACTATCTTTAAATAATTTGATATTTTTATGGTTTTGTGGTAAATTTGTCTACATTCTATAGACCAACAAGCTATTTAGAGGTAAAAACAAGAAGCTGGCGAGTTGAACACCATTAACACAGGTTACTTATTGTTACTTACTGTTGTTTTAATACTGTGAAAAAATAAGTTATTTTTATTATATAACTAAGGTACTAATGCCAATGACTGAAATAAACTTGATAATTTGAAGAACTTTACATGAGTAAGTTTCTCATATTTTTTTTTACCCTTATGTTAGAGACAGGCAGTGTGTCAGACAGAGTTTAAATATGCTTTCCCATCTCCATTTGTGAATTAACTGTCAGACAAAAGAAAGAAAGAAAGAGAGAGAGAAAGACAGGGCAAATCAAAAACAAAATGACGTGACTCTTCTAGAGCTATGTGGTAAAGTTTGCTACTGTCTGCTATAAGATATTTTGTTGTAATTTTGTCTCCTGAGAACCATTAATATCTCAAATTATGTGTTTATACTTGTAACTGAAGATTAGAAAACAATTAGAGTATATTACTTTTTGTGATTTTAGCTAGTTTTTGGCTCTCCAAATGTCTCCTTTTTTTCCTCCCAAAATATCCTCAGATACTGAAAATTCAACCACTTAAATTAGGATACTGCACAGAATGGATATAAAACAAAGTTCCATTGCTCTTTGGTCTGCATTCAGTGCCTAATATATTACATCAATAGTGTCATAATTGTGAATACCAATTTTAAATTAGTAAGATTCCTCCAGACATTCTTTAATGCAAGCCTTGTAATAAAAAGAAAAAAATATTTCGTAGACATCCACCCTGTATGGTACCTTGTTTTGACTTGATCTGAGTAGATATTGATGGAAAAGTTGAATGTGAAATGATAGGTTTCTATTAATCAATAAGGAATGAGTTGTTACAAAATACCAATATGTTATTAACAACAAAACAAAAATCTAATTATATTTACAGATTCATATACTAATTCCCATTTTATAACTCCCAAGAGTTTAATAATTCAACAGCTCATACTTTTTTAAAAACTTGAATTATCAAGATTACAAAACTGTTAGTTCTACAAAATCAGAGTGTGTTGTTAACATGCATTTGTTACACAATTACCCAGTGTATTCTGAATGATGGTTTTCCTTTCTTGTATCCAGGACCAGAGAAACATGTCCTTGACATTTTGCCAAGACAGACAGTAGAGTAACTATACCCTTTGTGGCACTGAACATAATATTTTTCTTTTATTTAAGATTTTTAAAAAATTTTACATACCAAACCTCTCCCTCCCCTTCTTCTGACCCCCTCCCTACTCACTTCCCACCCAATATCTACTCCTCAGAGAGGGCAAGGTGAGACCTCCCTGAGCTAGTAAGAATTCACAGACTCTGAGCTGATAGGTGGGAAACCTGCATGAGACTGAACTAGGCCCGCTGAATGTGGGTAATAGTTATGTGACTTCATCTGTTGGGTAGAGGTGCTGGCAGTGGGACAAGGACCTATCCTGGGTTTTTTAACATAATCTTAAAACCTGTGTTACGTAAGACCTTTAATGTTTCCGCATGATATCATGTTACATTTCCAAGTTCTGAATTCTATTCAGCTTCTTCAAGCAACGGGTGGATATGATGGAATGCTTATTTAGACTCATTAGCCCCAGTGCACTATTGTTTCCTGTCCATTTTCTTTAATCCAGTTCTGACAGCATTGTATGTGACTGTTGAATTATTACAAAGGTAGTTTTGTGAACTATTACCAAGAAGAGCATCATGTGTATATTTTAATACTATTGGGGAATCTTTGTTTCACTTCATGCAACTACTTGAAAACATTACAAATAATAGATTTGTTCTGAGTGGACCATTATTTGGTTAGTTAATTTACATAATGAAAAAGAAATCACTGTAGATAATCCAGTGAAAATGGCATTTATATAAGCTGCTGTGCATATTTGTAGCAAAATCAATATGAATATATTTACATTTCCCTTTGATTAATACCTAGGAATAACACTAACTTTAGACCAAACCTGCAAGTATCATTCCCAGTATAGATGAAGACACAGCAATTAAACTCAATTAAAAGACTTCCAAATAGTTTTAATCTTTACTTTGCTACCACATTATTCCTATTTGCATAGGAGTTACAGTGATTTTTAATTCTTGTTTATTTATTTATTTCAGGCATTTGGTTCATTTTTCTGTATGTATGTCTGTCTGTAACCGAAGTGTGTTCTGGTAATTGAAAAAGTTTCAGGAAAGGAAGCTAGAGATCCTGAAACTGGAGTTACAATTGGTTGTAATGGCCTTTCTTATTTGTTAGATTCTTTTATTTATGATGTGCCTTAATGAAATGGGAGATCTCAAGTGTTATGGCTAATCTCATCTAGCCATCTCTTCAATGCATACAGAGTATCCAAACATTTGTTGAAAGTTGTTCTTGATACTTCTAGAAAATGTTTTAGGATAGTATTGATACTTAAATTGAAAGAATGATGCAGATTAACTTTATTAATTTTGTAGACTGTAGCAGATCAGTGTTGGCCTGAATACAAAATGTTGATCATGAGTCACAGAATGTTTGACCTTAGTGGGTGTGGGGGGAAGGGGGGAGTGTGTAAGCTTCCCAACCTAGATTCAACCTGAAATATGGGTTTGTTTGTTTTTTGGATAGCAATATAATGGACTCACCTAGGTTTCCAGTTACTGACTTATTTTGCAAATACATAAATACACCATTTTCACCTGAGCAGCTTCTTTACCATAAGTTTACACACACACACACACACACACACACACACACACACACACACACACACACACACACCCCATGCCCTATTTCTCTGGTAATTTATAATACATATGTTTTACGGGATTCAACACATGAACTGGGAATCTAGAAATATGGAAAACACAGACACTTGATGGTGTCACATCCATCTCAGATTAAGGTATTTGCAAGTTAAGCAGCCACCCAAGTTAGGGAAAGGATACACATTAACTTCAGAAACATGAATGGCATTTCCAATCCTCAAAGTGATCCTTTTCTGTCCAGATCCAGTTTAAGGGTATGCCTCAGAGCCAGGAAGCTAGAATGAAAATGCAAGGTCTGGAGAAACAAAAAGTACTAGCTAGAGAGACAGGGATGTGCCTCATTCAATGATTTGCTTGAAGAAACCAACTGGAAATCTGAAGGATAAAATAGAAAATAAAACGTCCCTCAATACAACCTTTGAAAACCCACCTACCCACTCACTCCAAACAAAAGCTTATCTATTTTTGTAGAAAACAACTGATGGTTCTTCCAACCTGACCTTCATTTATAGACCAGTATCTTTAAGTGACAAATCATTCCTGCTAGATCTCCTGGAGTTGTTTTCAAGCAAATATTAGCTTATTTTGGAGAAGCATACAGCTTTACTTTCTAATGCTCCACTGGATTAAATGTATTTAAATACATTATCTCCTTTGAATTGTGTTTTTAACATTCTTTGCAACCATCCTGTATTTATCTGTCCTGAAGTGGAAATCATGTACACTCTGTATGTCTTCAAAATATCCCTCTCATAAGTTCTTTGTATCATTATTATTTCAAAGACGATATCCGAATGGCTTCACTGAGGTATTTTAAATGTGATTATTATTCTGTTGTGTTATTTAACTAGTTGGCATTTCATTAGAACTTTATATTAAAGTTTTAAATGAACTTCATTTTTTAAAAATGCTCTCTCATACTTATAATAGAAAGCACATGATAGAATGCCTTATTTCAAAATTCAGCTTCTTGCAAATAAACATGGAGTGTGTTGTGTGCATTTGTGAGGAAATTTCTGGAATTATTCATCAATCAACATTTCAATAAGCATCCGTTGAATGCCTGTGTTGTACTTGCATTAGAGGATTCTAACACTGTGAAATGCTTCTGTTCTTGACTATAATTTATATTTATCTCTGGGTCACATGTAAATTTATGTTTTCTATTTAACTGTACTAATCACGAATTACTGAATTTTCAAAATTTACAATTTTACTCATCTAAACTCAGTTGATTCTCATTTTTTAGAAGCTCTTTCTAATATGAACTAATACTCTCCCATGGTCTATGAAAAATGCCATATTTCATTATATTTCCTGTAAAGTTCAAACTTTTAGCCATGCCTTAAATTCACTTCATGATCTCATCATATGGGTGTGTAACACCCCACATTCTTTAATCTTCATTGTGAAACAAAATAGTCTTTAGGCATCAATCATTGTAGCTTCTTCCTGGAAGCAATGCAGTCTAGCAGGCTACCTCATTCTCTTTCCAGCATACTTCCCCTGCCAGAGTAGATAATACCTTTATACTGAGGGTCACAATCAACCTTCCTACCTTTAGTTTTCTTTTCTATGTATTTTGTCACATCAGTGTGGGAAATGCTAAATGTAAACAGCAAAACCAAAATATCATTGCATGAGCAGATATTGAGCCTAATGTAGCCCAGGGAGAAAACTGAGCAAAGCAAACCAATAAAGAATCCGGAGCTTTTTATGTGGTTACCAGTCTTAGGGTAGATGAACTCTTGACATTCCTTCTATTAAACTCATCTAAGCTGAACACATATGCTTTATTGTGATTCAAAGAAAGCCCTGGAGAAGATTTTTAGCTTCTGGCTGAGGACAGCATTAAAGAAAAGAGGTGGGAAAAAACTGAGTAAAGTTTTTTGAGGAAGTTTTGTGGCCTGGATGTTATGTGACATCTGATCTTACTTATAAAATGAACTTTTGAAAAAAATATGTTTCAGAAATTTCATTAGAATGGTAAGTGATATGATGTTTCAATATCAAGATGAAAATTACCTTTGAATTGCATGCAAATTTTGCTATTAGAATGGGAAAATCCTTAACAAAGAGATGGTACTAGGCAGGTAAAAAATAAAATTATGAATCTAAATTTAAATTATTTTAACTCATATATTCTCAAAAATAACACTGGTAGAAATTTTAGTGATGAGATAATTATCTCATAAAACATTTATTTTGATAAATGGAAATATTTAATAATTTTATCAGCTATTTACTTTAAAATTGTATTTTTGAGTTTGTTAGATGGCAAAATACAGTTTTCTTTTAAAGATGATAAACTTTGTTACTAATTTTATGGAGTAGCAGATAAATGTTATTACTCTTTGTCAAAGAAACACTTAGTGCTTTAAATCAAAAACAGTTATTAAAGACCAAGTATTTGCTTCAAGTCATATATTTATATAAGCCAAGTGTTGAAGATTCCTGAATTGATTTCTGGACATTTGTGTGTATTTTTTTCTGGAGTACCTACATTTTTGGCTATAAATCTATATATGTAAGACAAATGATCTCATCAAATGACAAGAACTTTTAATAAGACCTTGTATCACTCATGATATGTAACTTTTTATAAAATGAATTAATATTA
The DNA here is from genome assembly GCF_017639785.1 of Mesocricetus auratus. Taxonomy (NCBI): domain Eukaryota; kingdom Metazoa; phylum Chordata; class Mammalia; order Rodentia; family Cricetidae; genus Mesocricetus; species Mesocricetus auratus. The sequence continues at coordinate 35,273,558 of NW_024429190.1, read as the reverse complement.
GAATATTAGTCTTTAATTAACTTTTTTGAGAATTTCATGTGAATACAATATTTCCAACATTATCATTCCTTCCTTTGCCCCCTTCAGCTCCTCCTATTAACTCACTCTCTCAAGTTAATGACCATTTATTTTGTCATCAGTTACATGTATAAACACATATTTATGGAATGTGTTATTAAAGAAGTTCATTGAATGCTCTTAACAAATGAGAAACCACTGCAGACCCCCCGACTATTATTTGTATTTAATCTCAGGGTTCTTCCACTGTACTTCTCTCATTTTGAGGTACTAGGATTGAGGGAGCTTGAAAATACTATTATGACTTTGATACTATTATGTAGAACTTTGATAACTATCCCCTTCTCTCAAAGAAAGTGATAAAATCCAATTTATATATCAGGAACGGTCATATAGGCAAAATTCTATTTAATAGGCAACATCATCATAGCTTTAAACTGAGGGGGAAACAAAATATTCATTTGTTAATATTCTAAGTAAATATGTTTGTGTTTCCAACAGATCTGTAAATTAATTCTCAGATATTTAGTAAATATGAAATTAACTCTGATGATTGTGGTAAGTAAGACACACTCAAGGCTCTAAACTTCAGCAAAGTTGTATTTCATGGAACCAACAAACTTTCATACTCTGTTTTCAAAGGCATCATCATGGCTTGCATTATTTATGTCTCTCAAAAGCATATGCAAAACTCCATTCTCTAATGTCCCAATTAGCACATATGAGTTTCTTTCAGTTCTTTCAAGTACATTTACTTTCTGATAATAAAATCAAGTGAATTCTTCCAAAACCTGGAAACTTATTTTCCCCTAAATCTAAATGACTTTGAAGAAGCTAATTAAATCAATTAAATATTAAAATTTCAAGGACTGAAACATAACAAAAGTATTCTCTTAGAATTCTTTTTAAAAAATTTGTGCTTCTCACAAATCTTGGGGGATGAAATAATTAACTCCTCCCACAGGACACACCAAATATTTCTTCAAAGACATATAATGCATTTCAGGAAAACCTATGACTTTTATCACATTCAATTTATTCATTGTATATTTTCCTCCCATATTTCTTTTGTTTGATGATGCCCATGCTAAAAGACATCTGAGTTTGTCTAGTGTTTCCACTAGTCAAATGCAATCCTCTTAATTCACTCTGAATATACAGACAATTTTGTGGATTTCATTTTTTAAAAATTTTTATCACTGAGTAATCCATACATGAGTATTATATTCATATCTTTACTCCATCCTTTCTGACATCCAACTCTTTCAAATCCTCCTTCCCAGTTCATCCCCATCCTTAACCAACTGATGTCTTCTTCCATTTTAATTTTAATATATACACTTACATATGTATGTGTAAATATAGCCTGCTGAGTCAATTTAGTGTTGTTTATATATGTATTACTCTAGGGCTGAATTGGTCACTTGGTATTGAATAACCTATAAGAGTTTCCTTGCTGAGACAGATAGATTTCCCCACTCTCAGCATTAAAAACATTCAATTTTTTATTGAGGTGTGGGGTTTTGTGTGATTTCTGCCATGTAGGCTGGCAATATTAAATGGTGGTGCTATTTTCATTTCATGATTATAATTATTTTCTTTCACTAATTCTTGTAAAAAGATTTAAATGTATCTCCATAGGCAAATAAAGTTAGCAGGAAATGTAAAACACTTTCTACGTGATAAATAAATATATAACATGAATGCTAACTTTGACTCTTTCATCAGATATATGTGTTTAAATCGAATTCCCACAGAAATCAAGGAGCTAGTACAAGACCATTAAGGGGCTATTTCAAATAAGAGGCTATTTCAAGTGAGGGGCTATTTCAAGTAAGAATCTACATAGTATGAAGATGGAAAAGGAAACTAGAGAAACAGGAAAAAATAAAGGGGTCAGAGAAAGGAAGTTACAGTAGAAAATGGAGCAAGTAACACTTGAAAATGTCAGAAAGCCCTTCTGTCAAGATATCTCTTTCATTCCTCCCGCATTTGGGCTATCAAGATACCTCATGCTCCCATCCCCCAGGCATTCTTCCCTTCCCGACACTGTTTGACTAGAAGATCTTGCCTATATGTTCCTCTTAGAGTCTTCCTTGCTACTAGCTTCTCTGGGGCTGTAGATTTTAGTCTGGTTATCCTTTTCTTTACATCTAATTTCTACTTACAAGTGAGTACATACAAAGTTTTTGTTTCTGGATCTGGCTTACCTCACTTAGAATGAATTTTTCTAGTTCTATTCATTTACCAGCAAATTTCATGATGCCATTTTTTTTTACAGCTGAGTAATCTTCAATTACATAAATGTTCCAAATTTCCTTTATCCATTCTTGAGCTGAGAGACATCCAGGATGTTTCCAGGTTCTGGCTACTACAAATAATGTTGCTGTGAAAATAATTCAGAAAATTTTTGAGGGATGATTGAGCATCCTTTGAGTATATGACAGAAATAGCCATTATGGCATTATGGAGAAACCTAGTGCCAGGGAAACTCCCAGGAATCAACAACAATGACCCAACCTGAGACTCCTAGCAATAGTTGAGAGTGTGCCTGAACTAGCCTTTTCCTGTAATCAGTTTGATTATTACTATAATGATTATTCTAGAACCTTCCTTCAGTAGCTGATGGATGCAGAAGCAGGGATTCACAGTCAAACAATGGAAGAGCCAGAGAAATTGGACATCTGCAGTGAAAGATTATTTGTCAGACATGATACTTTCATTGCATACACAAATTCATGCCAACTGTTATAGCATGCACAAGACCTGCACAAGGTCAACCCAACAAAAACCTCAGCCCAGATGGGGGAGGATTTGCTGAAGTCCCATCTAGGGGTGAGGATCTAATGGTAGTTAACAGCCATTAGGGGAGACAGTCAGTTTTCTCTCAGGGATTGGGGCCTCTAAGAGGTTTAACTATGTTATAGAATCTATTCCCATGAGTATGTACTAGACATAAATTGTACTCAATGGATTTCAAAAAACAGTCCATATAAGTTTGCTGGTGGAAAGTAGTAGGAGATAAGGGGTGAATTTAAGGGGAAGGAATTGAAAGTCTGATCCAAACACATTATATCCACATATAAGCAACAATAAAAAATGAAAATAATAATTTCTAAGCTATTGGTATATAAGATGTACTTGAGATACAATCACAGTGGTTCCCTCTTGGTGTAATGTAGTCATATGTCATTTTACTCTCTCCTTGTCTCAGTAACACAGTGAATGGTTTAATGAAAAACAACTTCCATGTGAGTTGCAGAATAAGGTGTACAATTTTCTTATACAGGCTTGAAAAGGTCAAAGAAGTCCACAGACTTTTTCATCTGAAGACTATCCATAAGTATTGTCTGCAGATTATTTCATTGTGAGTTTGACCTAGCCTACTTACTTCTATGACTCTCTGGTACACTGGAGATAATCTCTGGGGTCTTTATGTGCAACCTGTGCTTCTCACATTAGAATTTTCCATTTATGAGGTCATATCTGAAAAACTTTTTTTAGAGAGTTAGAAAATATATACATAATTTCCACACAGGAAATAAGAGCAACAATGGCCACAATTAAACCAAGGTGAGCTAAAAAGCAACCTTCTAACAAATATCCTCCAAATGCAGAGAACACTATGAAGCCTTTATTATTTAATAGAAATGTATGAGATTAATGACAAGCATAGCCTATTTTCAGATGATTGTTTCTCTTTAGTTTCAGGATGTTTTTATAATCAATCGATGTAGCTTTCTTAACATTCTTACACTTTTATGCATATAAGGACATGTTTAACATTTAAGAGTAGTTATTATAGACTAAAAACTTGATACTTTCTTAAACAACAGATATACATCTCCTGCTCTAAATAAGTATAAGTTTAGTCTATCTGTGAAAATAAAATTTTACATCTGTTATGGAATAACCGTTGATACAATGTGAGATGTGGCATGGAGTAGGAGAACTGTAATACCTTGTTTTGTTTGTGACTCAATAAGAGTTTATCCAGTAAATGAAAACTAACAACATTATTCAGGCTAAAAAGTTTAGTGTAATATTACTAAAATAAATAAAGTATATTTTAAATTTAAAACAGTTTTAAAATGTGCTACATGGAATAATGAATAGTGTTATTCCTATTTCACAAATATCTAGTATGCTAATATTGACTGGAGGTGTGCTGTGGACTTTTGATACTTTAAATACCCAAAGTGTCTTTCATTCCAGAGCTTAGATCTATCCTCCTTTATTTTCCTTCTGTCCCATAAACCAAAGAGGCCAATGAAAGAATATCTGCTTGAATAAGACTAGTTAAATTCTCAAAGTCTTAGACCGCAAAACATCCCATTGAAAGAATTGGTGATCTGATCAAAGTTATAGGAACTTATAAATGTTATGATATTAGTTGCAAAGGTGTACTTGAATAGCAGATATTCATTAGTGGAAAAAATCAAGAAACATAAGTAGACACTGCATTATCCAGAAATATGACATGGAGCAATTGTTCAGTGGAAAGAGCGATAAAGCTTATACTTTATTTAAAATAAATCAATGAATATGATGCATAAATATTATTTAATGAAACATACTAAACCTAGATAGGAGTAACAAAAATCATAAATTATATAAAATCCCTATGAACTAAGGAATATTGTATGGTGCACCTGTAATTTTGCCTGTCCCAGACTTTCTTCTAAGTTCCACCTGATTTCCATGAGAAGCTTGAAACAGAAAAGGAATAGACGTGAGGAAGAGAGGAGGTAAGGAGATGAACTGGGAGGTGTAGGGCAACCAGAAAATGTGTTTAGGAAGTTTTGTTATCAGGGAAGAATGTTTATAAAATCACCAGTAGACGAATTTGTGAGGCATTTTCTTTTTTTTTTTCCTTTTTTTATTTAAGTTTTTACACATGTTATTTTCAGTTCCCTCTCCATCCTGAATCCTCTCAACCCCCAACCCACTCCACAGGGAGGGTAAGGGCTTCCATGATGGATTTTCAGAGTCTGTCCTATCATCCTGGGCAGGACCTAAGGCATTTTATTGAATGCAGAGAGACATGGAAGTACCTAGCCTGCTGTGAATATTGCCATCCCTGGAAAGAAAGACATAGAATGTACAGGAAAGAAAAATGAGCAAGTCAAAAGGAATGATCCAATAATATTTTTCTACAGCTTCTGCTCCAGGTTCTTCTACGTCCCAGTTCATTTTTTGTTGTTGTTTTTCATGTTATTATTTTGAGTTCCTTCAATGACTTCTCTTAATGAGAACTGTAAGCTGAAAAACAAAATTTATTTCCTACCAATTTTTTTAGTCATAGTGTTTATATTTATACCATTAGAAAACTTTTTTAAACTTTTTTATTTAAATTAGACACAAACTTTATTCACATGTCAAATCCAGTTCTGTCTCCCTTCCCCAACACCTACCAGCCCCCCATATGCTCCACCCTATCCCCATTTTGTTCACCAGGGAGGGTGAGTGCCTCCACAGGGGAATCTTCAGAGTCTGTCATGTCATGTCAGGCCCTCCACCAAGTATCCTGGCTGAGACAGCATCCCTCATTTTGGGATGGGCAACCAAAGTCCATTTTTTTGCAAGGCCCCATAGATTGCCTAGGCCTCCTCACTGACACCTACATTAATGAGGTCTGGATCATTCCCATGTTGGTCTCTCAGCCATCAGCATGTGGTGCAAGAGCTCCCCCTTCTTCAGGTCAAATGTTTCTGTGGGTTTCATCATCCTGGCTTGACCCCTTTGCTCATTTCTCCCCCCTCTTTGTCACTGGGTTTTCCAAGAGTTCAATTCAGTGTTTAACTGTGTGTGTCTGCCTTTGCTTCCATCAGTCACGGGATGAAGGTTCTAGGATGGCATATAAGGCAGTCATAAAACTCATTATCAGGGAGGGGCATTTAAGGTAGCCTCTCCACAATTGCTTAGTTTGCCAGTTGGTATCATTCTTGTAGATCTCTGGAAATCTCACTAGTTTCAGATATCTCCTCAAACCTACAATGATTCCCTCTATTATGGTTTCTCTCATCATGCTCTCCTTTAGTCTTCCCCTGACTCAACCTTCCTGCTGCCCCATGTCCACCTCTCCCCTTATATTCTCACCCTCTCTTTTTCTTGGCTCCCTCTCTCCTTGCCCCATGCTCCAAATCAGCTGAAGAGATCTTGTCTCATTGCCCTACTCTGGGGTAACATGCATATCTCTTTTAGGGTCCTTCCTGTTTCCCAGACTCTATAGCTGTATGATTGTAGCCTGGCACTCCCCAATACATGTCTGAAATCCACATATGAATGATTACATACCATGTTCGTCTTTTTGTTACAGGGTTACGTCCCTCAGGATGGTTTCTTCTAGTGTAGAGTAGTTGCCTGCAAATTTCAAGATTCAGTTTTTTTCCCCACTGAATAGTAAATAACAAATTGTGTAAATGTACCACATTTTCTCTATGCACTCTTCAGTTAAGGGTCATCTTGGTTACTTCCAGGTTCTGGCTACTACAAATAATGCTGCTATGAATACAGTGGAACAGATGTCCTTGCTGTATGAATGCACATCTTTTGGGTATATGCCTGAGAGTAGAATTGCTGAGTGTTGGGGAAAACTGATTCCCATTTCTTTGAGGAATCTCCATACTGATTTCCAAAGTGCCTGTACAAGTTGGCACTTCTATTGGGAGATGTCATTCTGTAAAAATGTGTCTCATTGTTTGAATAAAGCACTATTGGCCAATATGGAAGCAAGACAGGTGGGACTAGCAGTCAAGGAGGATTCTGGGAAAAAGAGACACAGGCGGACACAATGTAGGCCACCAGAGAAGTAAGAGGTCCGGACCCTTTATCCCAGTAAGAGAAATTCTTAGATTAACAATTATGGCCTAAATATTTAAGTCAGAGCTAGCCAGTAAGAAACAAACCAAACAACCAACAGCTTCATGATTAATGTAATGTCTTGTGTGTGTTATTTGTGGGCTAAACCAGCAATGGAACCCAGGCAGGAATCCTGCAACACACTTCGACCAGTAGTGGAGGAGTGTTACCCTTCTCCACATTCTATCCAGCATAAACTGTCATTGGTGTTTTTGATTTTATATGTTATGACAAGAGTAAGATGGTATCTCAGAATTATGTTGATTTTCATTTCCCTGATGGCTAGGGATGTTGAGTACTTTCTTAAGTGTCTGTCAGCCATTTTATACTTCTCTATTTAGTTAGTTCTATACCCCACTTTTTAATTGGTTTCCTTTAGTGGTTTGGAGACTTGCTTCTTGAGTTCTTAATTAATTTTGGAAATCAGCCCTCTGTCAGATATGAGGGTAGTAAATGTCTTTTTCCCATTCTGTGGGATGCCTTTTTGTCTTGTTAACTGTGTCCTTTGCCATATGGAAGTTTCTTAGTTTCAGGAGGTACCATTTATTAAATATCAATTTCAGTACTTATGCTACTGGTGTTATGTTAAGGAAAAAGTCTCCTGTACCAATTTGTTCAAGGGTACTACTCACTTTATCTTCTAAGAGGTTCAGTGTGACTGGATTTATGTTGAGGTCTTTGATCCATTTGGTCTTAAGTTTTGTGCATGGTGGTAGACATGGATCTATCAGCAGTAATCTACATGCCAACATCCAGTTATGCCAGCACCATTTGTTGACGATGCTCTCCTTTTTCCATTGCATAAGCTTAGCTTCTTTGTCAAACATCAGTTGTCCATATGTGTATGGGTTAATATCAGGGTGTTCAATTCAATTCCATTGGTTTACCTCTCTATGTTTGTGCCCATACAAAGTTGTTTTCAGGACTATAGCTCTATAATAGAGGTTGAAGTCAGAGATGGTAATGCCTTTGGAGGTTCCTTTGTTGAATAGGGTTGTTTTGGCTATCCTGGGTCTTCTGTTTTTACATATAAAGTTGACAATTGTTCTTTCAAGGTCTGTGAAGAATTGTGCTGGGATTTAAATGGGAATTGCATTGAATCTGTAGATTGCTTTTGGCAAGATTGGCATTTTTACTACTTTGATCCCACCTATCCAAGAGCATGGGGGTCTTTCCATTTTCTGGTGTTTTCTTTAATTTCTTTCTTTAAAAACTGAAAGTTCTTGTGATACCTTTCTTTCACTTGTTTCGTTGGCATTGCCCCAACATATTTTATGTTGTTTGTGGCAATTGTAAAATGTGATGTTTCTCTGATTTCTTTCTTAGCCTTTTTATCATCTGTATATAGTAGAGCTGCTGATTTCTTTTGGAGGGGTGATCTTGTATCCTGCCACTTTGCTGAAAATAATTATCAGCTGTAGGATTCCCTGATAGATAGTAATGTAAACAATCATATCATCTGCAAATATTGAAAGTTTGATATTTTCCTCTCCAATTTGTATTCGCTTGATCTCCTTTAAATCAAGAACAGATTACCATGAATATCTCTCTTAGGGTCCTCCCTGCTTCCCAGACTCTCTGGCGGTGGAATTGTAGGCTGGCAATCCCCTGTTCCATATATAAAATCCTTTGTGTAAATGTACCACATTTTCTCTATCCACTCTTCAGTTGAGGGACATCTAGGGTGTTTCTGGGTTCTGGCTATTATATACAATGCTGCTATGAATATTGTTGAGTAGATGTCCTTATTGTATGAGTGTACATCTTTTGGGTATATGTCTAAGATTGGCGTTGCTGGATCTTGTAATAGACTGTTTTCCTGAGTAATCTCCATACTGATCTTCAAAGTGGCTGCACAAGTTGTCATTCCCACCAACAGTGGAGGAGTGCTCCCAAATTTAAATAAACCTATAACACCTAAGGAAATAGAAGTATCCCATCCACTAAAATCCCAGGGCCAGATGGCCTAGGTGCAGAGCTCTACCAGAAATTCAAGGAACAGCTTATACCAATTGTCCTCAAAGTATTACATGTAATAGAAGCAGAATGGTCATTACAAAACTATTTTTATGAGGCATCAATAAACTTGATACCCAAGTCACACAAAGATACAACTAAGAAAGAGAACTTAAAATATCCCTCTTAAACATTGATGCAATAATGCTTAATAAAATACTGGCAAATGGAGTCCAAGAACACATCAGAAAAATTATTCACCATGATCAAGTAGGTTTCATCTCAGGCATGCAGAGATGGCTCAACATACAGAAATCCATCAATGTAATACACCATGTAAAAAAGCTGAGAAACAAGCTGATCATCTCATAAGAGGCTGAAAAAGCCTTTGACAAAATCTAACACCCCTTAATGATAAAGGGCTCGGAGAAATCAGGGATAACAGGAACTACCTAACCATAATAAAAGCTATATACAACAAATCAACAGCCAACATCAAGGCAAATCCTCTAAAATCAGGAACAAGACAAAACTGCCCCCTCTCTTTATACCTCTTTTATATTTACTTGAAGTTCTAGCTCGAGCAATAAGACAGCATTAGAAATCTAAACAAAGTCAAGAAGTGGTTGCCAGAATTCACACTCTCAATTTTGGGAAAGAATATGGAAATAATTGTAAGAAAAAATTAAGTATCATAATGCATAATTATATCAAATGAACACCATTTCAACTGTTATAGAATCAAATCATAAAATTAGTTTAAGGGAATTATACTATAAACTTTCTTATATTTCCAGATTTCCCATAAATGTTTACAAGTCTCTTACATACCAATGTTTTGGTATAGAATATATTTCAGTGTTTTTAAATCTTAAGCTAATACTTCAACATGTGTACCTAACTTTGCTGTAACACTCAGAGCCCTATTCATTATTTGCTTAACAACTTGGATATTAGTATTTGGATTGCAAGTGCTGGGATAGATAAGGTTTTGATCAGTATCTTAGACAAGGTTTATATCATAAGAAACTCAGGTAGCCATGTCCTAAGGAAGAAACATTCAATAGTTAACATAAACAAGGCTTTCTTCCCCATCAGAAAAATATCATATATAGAGATGGAGGTTTTTATGAGATTGATGTTGTCAAGACTACAATAGCAGAGGGATAAAGCAGAAAAAAAAACCTGCTATAAAAAGTAAAAAAAAATAACCTTTCTTCTCCATGTGAAAGGGGTAAAGGAGAATGATTTATAAACATTATCATAATCTCTTCAACATTAGGCATCCTACATGAAATCATTAAGCTCATACTATTCTTACTACCCAAGAAGACTTGCCTCACTAATTCAAATGCCAGATATATGTTGAACTTTTATTATATTCAAAATATTGTATTGATCTTGAAACTCTTAGGAGGGTTGATCATTCCTAAATTTGTTATTAAATTTTGGTACATCATTAAAATATTAAACTATATTTTATTCTTTCTTTGACTAAAGTATTCTACACATTATTGTTCTTTCAGTTGTGCACCTTGCTAATTACAGGGGCTTCATTAGATAAAACAGCTTTTGGGAGTTTGTTTCTATTATACTGATGTTACCTAAAACATTCTCTGTACTGTGTGTGTGTGTGAGTGTGTGTGTGTGTGTGTGTGTGTGTCTGTCTGTCTGTCTGTCTGTCTGTCTGATTCTTTTTGACATGAACTCTCTGAGATATTTCTCCAAGGTCTAAGTTAATGCCTTACAACTTTTTTAATGATTGATCTTCAAATACATCTCTAACATGTCCGTTAGGTCCCACAGGTAAATTTTAATCTTTAAGGGATTGGCAGATTGCCTCCTAAATATAAATTTTCTTTACTTGATGAAAAAATATTTTGAGAGCTTCAAACATGAGTACTGTATTTTTATAATTTCTACACATCTTTCTCCTCTCTCCAAATCCTCCATGCATCTTCTCATTCCTTTTCAAATTCATGACCTTTTTAAATGAAGTTTCATTTTGCCTTACACACACAAACACACACACACACACACACACACACACACACACACACACATGCCCGCGAGCGTGTGAAAGACACACACAGACAGACAGAAAGAGACTTCTTGTTTTATGTACATGTGTTCATGACTGACTATTTGGAATTACTTCCCCAGAGAGAGAGAGAGAGAGAGAGAGAGAGAGAGAGAGAGAGAGAGAGAGAGAGAGAGAGAGAGAGAGAGAGAGATTTTCTTGTTTTATGTACATGTATTCATTATTGACCATTTGGATTTAATTCCCCATAAGAGGGGTTTATTCCTGGAGAATACAGAATCTCACAATCTCAGAAGACAGTAATTGACTCTTTATCCATGAGTGTGGTATTACGGCATTACCTCTATCTACCATGGCATATCAGCTGGTATTGCTATTGTAATGTCCGTCTTTGGGAAACCATATCATTGAGACTTAATGGGTGCATCTTCCCTGGCATTTATAGAAGATAGTATCTTGCAGCAGACATGCTGGTACTCTGGAAATTACCATATTTTTCCCACAATTTTCTTTGTCCTCATATGTAGGAGTTGTGTTGTAGATGTATCAATATGGTTGGGCATTTCACAGTGTGTGGTGCTCTTCTTTGGACCAGTTGTGTAAAAGTCTGTAATAGTTTCTTCCTCCTATGAAACTACAGTTACTTTGATAAGACATGATAAGTATACTAAACTATGGGTATAAAAATAAATATCTAAAATTCAGTTAGAAGTTATATTCATTTAGGAAGTTTGCAGTAGCTGTTTCTATTCTTTTTTTGTTTTTTTTGTTTTTTTGGTTTTTCGAGACAGGGTTTCTATGTAGCTTTGGAGGCTGTCCTGGAACTAGCTATTGTAGACCAGGCTGGCCTCGAACTCACAGAGATCCACCTGCCTCTGCCTCCCGAGAGCTTGGATTAAAGGCATGCGCCACCAACGCCCGGCCCAGCTGTTTCTATTCTAATGTTTATGACCTCACTATCCCCAAATAATTCGCCGGATTTATAGTAGTTGGCATGAATTCCTTTCTGTTGTGTGGATATTTAGTCCAACAAGACAATGGTTGTTTACCACCCAAAGTGAGTGTCACTATTGTATTTTTTGTTATATTGTCAAGCTGGTCATTATTTTAGTTCATATGAATCACTGATGGGTAGGACGTATGGTTGCATCCCTCCCTTGGAAACTTCCCAGGGGATATCATGAGAGATTACTCTTTTTACTATTTCCAACAATTGCTTTGAAGCATAACTTACATTGACAAATATTTTTTCATTGTTTTGTTATGTTTTCTACTCATAGGAACTACAAACTAATTTACCCAGTTATTTTTCTTTCCTGAATCATACCCCCATTAACATTCAGCAAAGTGTTTGTCTTCTCTATTTTTCTCTTTTGACTTCAGATATAAGCCTTCAACTGTTTTCTTTATATTTATCATACACAATTAGATTAGGTATCCAGAAATATTATTATATTCCTTTGGTGAATATTAGTTGGTGGTGTTTAAGTGTACCAGAAGACAACATCAAAAGCATGTAAGAGTTTCATTTTATTTGTGGGCTAGATAGCCTCTATCACCTATCCAAGATACAAAAGATAGAAACCTTTTATGCAAGAAAGGTTTGTGATTTCAGAAGTATTAATCCTGTTTGACTGTCTCCATTTTACTGGGAACTGTGATGAAGTCAAATGTGATGTTGAAAACCAAGAATATAGGAATTTGTTTACCTTATGGTGTCTGTCCTATCCCCAAAGAGTATAAGAAAAAGAGGATAAGTCTCAAAATCCACCACAATTACATTCTCTCCATTCTTGTAATTTCTTCACACTAGATGTCCCCTTATAAAGGATCTACTACATCCTTATAGGGCCTCAGACTAGCAAACAAGTCTTTAATTTGTCACCTTGGAGAAACATTTAAGGTAAAACACTTTTTAATTTCTCTACTCTATCATCATTAAGTAACTTTCTATATTACCCAAAGTGTTTAACATTGTCAATCTGGATGTGAATTATGAAGTTCAAAAATTATCTCTATAATAAGTTATGCTTTATATGTCTTTGGGCTCGTACCAGAAAGCTCATATTCACACTCTCCAACAGTTATATTGGTAAACTATATACTCTATGTAAATAATTTTAGAAGTATGAGGCCATGTAAACCTAGATTTATCACATGATCTATTTTCCAAGTCCTTTAAAAAAGGCATAGGTGTCATTGCCAAGACCTTTGCGTCTCTGGAGAGATCATGCCCCAGGTTCTGTCATTTCTATTGTCTCAGTCTATGCTATATTCCCAGTAGAGTGTAATTCCTCAAAGATCTTCATGGCTCTTAGAGCCTCCTCTGAATTATAAGTATAGTAACTAAAAGACTGCATTTCTAGTCCATTTTGTTTTAAATGGAGTAACAAAAGTAATTTCTAGCTTGCTTGAAACAAATAAAAATTACAAATGTTGAAACATAAGATTTTTAACTTAAAAAATCTCCCTGGGGTTTGTTTCATTAGAAAAATTTTGCAATTTTCTATTGTGCAAAACACAGGTTGCACTTAAAGATCTTTGTTGGAAGGAATCACAGAAATAAGAGGAAGAAAAAGAAGAAGAAGATTTAAAGGAAAAAGAAGAAATGTAGGAGGAGGACAATGCTGATGACAATGTGGAGGACAAGGAGAAATGGATGAGGAGGATGAGGATGAGGAAGAGGATGAGATGGAGTAGGATGACATGAATTTGGGAGGGTACACTTCAAAGCATTTGTGGGGCAGAGAAGAAATAGATTGGGGTTGGATACTATTATATTTTACTGAATATATGTAGGAAAATCTCAGGAATGAAGAAATGTTACCAAAAGAAAGCTTTAGAAATTCCTCAGAAATATTTTTAAGATTTTTTTGTATATGCTTTATTAAAAGTTACAGTTGAAAAGTTTAATGGTCAATAATCATCCTGACACCATGGGAGAACCAAAATAATCCAATTTATTGAGTGGCAGGCTGACTTCTCTGATTTGTTGTATAGACATTATTTGTAGACCATATTTGTGACACCCTCATCACCATGACTGGTTTATTTATTTAACATTGATATATGTGAAATATAAATCAATATTAAAAGTGTTATGGATATGCATATCTGCTTTCAGTAAGATTAATTTTCCAAAGAGGGGAAAAATAGCAGCAGCCAAAACACAATCAGAGTGCAAAAGGAACTTTTACCTGATTAACCAACCATGTGAAAGTAGCAGCTTTGAACTATAGATGTTTTCATTTAATATGACAGTTAACTAAGTTTCCTTTAAGTAATAATTTTCTATAAAAATGGAACAGGTTTTCAACTCATTTTTAATTTGAGCTGTTTTGTACATCTAAAAGAGAGAAAATGCCTACTTCCTTACCAATTCAACTTTACATGCTTTTACTCTAAATAAAATAGATTTTATTCAGATGAGTCACCTTTAGCCAGAAATAGGAACTCTTTCTTGCTAACTTGTCTTGCCCTAAAGCTTAAACTGCTCTTTAGATGTCACCTTTAATAATTAAGATTAAACCTCGCTTTACAATCCCTCCTGAAAGAGGGCTAGCTTATTGTCAGATTACTACATTTATGGAATGTAACATGATTAATAGCTCTATACTTCTTGCTGGAAATGTTCAATAGCTTTTGTTTATCTGAGTGTCCTTACCAATTACAAATTGAACATTTCTGTGTAGCTTGCTACATTTGTTCTTTATTTAGGACTCTTATTTCAATGTTCTCATCTATGTACTTTCTCTCCATTTGATCAATTTTATTAGTAAGCAACTGTTAATTCTTTTTATGCTAATATTGTTGAACAGTTTCTAAGAGTAAAACACATTTAATGTATTTATGTACTTGAATTTCTCAATTAATTTATTTGCTTTGGGAATAATTTAAAACACTCGAGGATTGTATTATTCCATATACACACTGAATATTCATGAACAATTTTAAATGATCATTTTCATAATAGAATATGCATCCCTTGTATTTGTACTTGTACACATCTATTAGAATTTATCTTTTTACTAATTATAATATCTTTCATTCATAGCCAGTTCTACGCTGAGTTGTAAATGTTCATATATGAGCTTACATTTTTACTTGTGACTCAAAGAGGTATTGTAAAAGTGAAGTTATTTGGAAACTGAATTCAGTATAGTATTTGTGATATTGCTTGCTCATTTAGATTATCTAAAAGATTTCAAAAGCTATGCAATTTCAAGCTATACAAATATAAAGATGAATTAAATAAACACATATTTCCAAAATAGAATTATTTAAATGAAGTAAAAGATATTTTGAGTGTAGCAATGATTTTGTTTATCATGAATGCTTTGTCATGATTCTGAATGTTTACTATTTCAATATCAGAGTAAATTATGTTTTTGCTTATCCATATAGGATCATTTTGTTTCAACCAACAAAAAATAACACAAGTCTATTTGAGGTGTATAGTACTACTTTGTACCATCAGGTTGAAGAAGTTTCTCAGCAAATTACCTTTCCTTTTCTACTTACTGTTTCAAGTTATGAGAAAATAACTTGAGAAACTAATGCTGCAGTTTTTATTATTTAATATTTCTAATACAATGAAGGTCTTTTGTCTCTAAGGAGTTGCATTGTGCTGGCCTTGAATATCAAATCTAATAAGGAAACCGCTCATGCAAGAGCAATTCTAAGTATCATGAACAAAATGCAGCAGAAGCAATTGTCACAGGCCAAACCCTTGGGAAGCTGAATGACTCAAAGATGGAAAATAGTAAGATGTGGGTTGTTTAATGGATGATCCTGGTTCAGTGCTTCATATTATAGTGATAAGTTAGCATAGCATCTAATCACAATAAGACGTCATTTGATGATGAGGAAAAAAATGAATTTGAGCACATCTTCAGAACTTTCTCAAATTAAGGTAAAATGATAATGTTTTACAGCCCTGGGACCATGAGCAGTTTGTCTCTCTAAGAAACCAAGGCTATGGCTGAGAGAGGAACACAACTTCAGTCTGCAAAACTGCCAATGTGAACTCCACAGTAAGAAAAAGTGTCAGCATGGAATCATCTCTAATTAGTGGATGGCCTATAAATCCTAGAAAGGGCACAGTAAGTAACACAGTGTCTACATAATATATGCAGAGCATGGATATCTTGAAAGAAAGTTGAAGTAAGATCCCTAAACAGAATATGTAATTGATTTATAGAAATATCTAAAGTCCATATCAATATACATCTGAATATGTGATTTAAAAGTTGTTATTTCCAGTCTTTATGTACTTCTTGTTTGAACTCTATTCCCTCTCCTTAGAAATATTTAATTGGTGCTCCCCACCCCCCAGATAAGTTCATAATATTTTGTTTGTGAATTCATAATTGTACTATTTCACACACTTAAATATATTTTCCTTAATATTTCCTTGGTGTCTTGTTCAAAACCATTAACCTTAAAGTACGGAAATCATCCTAAAATATTTTGTGCATTGTATATTATTAACAGTTCATAGTGGAACAGACATCTTTGTTGTATGAATGGGCATCTTTTGGATATATGCCTAAGAGTGGAGTTGCTGGGTCTTGTGGTAGGTTTATTCCCATTTTTCTGAGGAATCTCCATACTGATTTCCAAAGTGGCTGAACCAGTTGGCACTCCCACCAGCAATGGAGGAGTGTCCCCCTTTCACCACATCCTCTCCAGCATAAATTGTCATTGGTGTTTTTGATTTTAGCCATTCTGACAGGAGTGAGATGGTATCTCAGAGTTGCTTTGATTTGCATTTCCCGGATGGCTAAGGATGTTGAGCACTTTCTCAAGTGCCTCTCAGCCATTTTAGACTCCTCTATTGAAAACTCTCTATTTAGTTCTGCAGCCCACTTTTTAATAGGGTCCTTTGGTGTTTTGGAGACTTGCTTCTTGAGTTCTTTGTAAATTTTGGAGATCAACCCTCTGTCAGATGTGGGATTAGTGAATATTTTTCCCATTCTGTGGGCTGCCTTTTTGTCTTGCTGACTGTCCTTTGCTTTACAGAAGCTTCTCAGTTTCAGTAGGTCCCATTTATTAATTGTTGATCTCACTGTCTGTGCTACTGGTGTTATGTTCAGGAAGCGGTCTCCTGTACCAATTCGTTCAAGGGTACCACCCACTTTCTCTTCTAAGAGGTGCAGTGTGGCTGGATTTATGTTGAGGTCTTTGATCCATTTGGACTTAAGTTTTGTGCATGGCGATAAACATGGATCGATCTGCATTCTTCTAGATGCCAGTCTCCAATTATGCCAGCAACATTTGTTGAAGATGCTTTCTTTATTCCATTGTATATTTTTAGCTTCTTTGTCAAAGATCAGATGTTCGTACGTGTGTGGGTTACCTGAAGAGTGGATAGAGAAAATGTGGTACATCTACACAATGGAGTACTATTCAGCAGAAAAAAATAATGGAATCATGAGATTCACAGGCAAATGGACGACACTAGAAGAAACCATCCTGAGTGAGGTAACCCAGTCACAAAAAGAGAAACATGGCATGTACTCTCTCATATATGGATTTTAGACATAGATCTGGGGAGTGCCAGCCTTCAATCCTATGGCCAGAGAGTCTGGGAAACAGAAACTTTATTTAGTGGCTGACCGAAGAAGAGGCAGACTCCCTTGGTTAAGTACTGAGCTGAACTCAAGAAAGCCAGTAACAGAGAGGGAGGACTGATGATCAAAGGGATTAAGACTGGGCTGGTTTAACCCCCAGAAACAGCTGACCAGACAAAGGTTAACTCTTGAATCCCAGGCATCAGCCTGGGAAGCCAGCATGGGGCTGATCAAGACCCCTGAATCTGGGTGTCAGTGAGGAGGCCTAGGGAATCTATTGAGCCTTGGGCAGCAGATCAGTACCCATCCCAAGTATACACACGGACTTTGGACTCCCATAGAACAATGTGAGGTGCACTCTCACCCGAACTCTTGGGGAAGGGTCTAGGCCCTGCCCTATATGAAATGACAGACTATGCACACCCCCATGGAGGGCCTCACCCTCCCTGGGGAAATGAGGGGATAACGTGGGGGGAGGGCTCGGGAGGAAGGGAGGGAATGGGAGAGGCACCTGAAACTGACTTGTGAAGCAACCTTGTTTCTTATCCAAATTTAAACTGGAAAATAAAATTAAAAAAAAAACAGTTCAATATTCAATAAAATATCAATTGTAAATAATCCTCACCAGTATAAAATATAGGACTTCTTCCTCACTGATACCATTGGGACAGCTGTCTATACTGTTTTTAAAACACAGAGTATACAAAAAAATAAAATGCTTAAATGTCTAAATGCATATACCTGATAAACTTTTGTTACTGCAGATAAGTAAGAGAAATGAATTTGAGTCATCTCCTAAGACAACAGACTTAGTTACTACTGCATGTTTTATTGTTCTTGTGCTAGGTACTGTCTCTATGTCAATGGCCATGCATGTGGCAGAGGAAAATTTTAATAAATATTTATTGCTGCAATTTAGTTGCAGAAAGGCACAAAGTCATGAATGAAAATGACATTCAATAAGAGACTAAGAAATCAAGAATGCCAGTGGAAAAATATGTAATTTTATGGTCAAAATGTTGAAGCAATATACTGATATAAAATCTCTTTAACATGTAAAAATGTATGTAATGAGTAATTTGAAGGTTATATGTTCAGGATTATAAATTTTGTTTCCATCATTTTATGAAATTGCAATAAAGTTAGCTAGACTGTTCATCTTAACTATGCCAAGTTTATGTTATATTTAAGACAAAAAATTAATAGCCAAATCAGGGAGGAAGTGTAAACTATGTTTTAACCTTTCTTTTCCTTCTGCAGCATGTATTTAACAAAACAGTAAAAAACTGAATAAGTCCCTGATCTTGTAAATAAGACTGTAATTTAAATGATGACTCTTGTGATCTCACAAGATCAGTTTGCCTCAGAACTACATCTGTTCAGTTGTACAAATCATTCTGAGTTTTGTTTTTTGTTTTTCCAAGCTAAAAATAATGAAGTGAAATCAGCTAGTGTTCTCTAAACCTGTGAACCATTTCTGTGAAATGATTCATCTACCTCATTTCTCATCTCTCTATCTTAAACCTTCAGCTTTCATTATTCATGATTTTTGTATTGCAGACAATGACATAGTAGTTTTGCAACTTTGCATATACACATTCTATTACCTTCTTGCAATCAAAACATGAGCCTAAATATTTTCAGCTCTCAAAACACCTCTTGCTCTAAGGGATTTGTGTGAGTGTTATGGATCTAAATGCCTTCTTTTTACAAAGTAGATAAAGTGAATATTGACCTCGTGACATAGTATGGCCTTTTATTTAGAATGAATTTGCTGCTTTCCCCACACTTGCCAGTACATGACTTTCAATGAACAAGGATGTTACTGCTTCATTGATGAAAGCATTACTTTTATAATCTCCTAGTATTTACTGTCTCAGTGTTTTTCCCGTTAATCAGATGCCACAACCTCCCACTTGCCATTTCTGTGATGCACAGTACATGATGCATTTCTTTCTTGATTTTAAAGGTAAGTACAAGGATAAATAGAGTTGGTCAATAGAGTCAGTTCTGCTATCTTCAGTCAGTTTACATGCACTTAGTTTGTGAGTATTTTCTTTGTTCAAATGCTTCGGGAATATTTCCGGTGCCATGTCCAACGAGTGTCCCAATCTGAGTCTTGCATTAACTTCCTGAGCCAATATCCTCCGAGTGAAGAAATATCACTCAAGATTGAGAAACAAAGCCTTGTACAAGGGAAATATTTTCATCCCTGCATTCAGGCTGCAAAGCTTCATCTTCCACATCGCAGGACTTCACACAATTAGTTATATTAAATTATGAAGTTCTTCTCAATAACCTGTGGTATATATTTTTAAACTATCTTTTCCTACAGTAATCCATGGGGAAGAAATATAGCACACAAACAAGGCATTCACCACAAAGGATAGTTTGAAATCTGTGAAATGCAGTTGGACATTTTTGATTCACTGTGAGAATCTTGGTTAATACTCCAAATTATTGCTGTGTTTACTCAGAGTGTCACTCACTTTACTAAAAGTTATTCCTATACAGTGATACAATACAGCATGGAATTGTTTGGTCTATAGAAGATCCAACTATTTGCTATATTTGTTGCATAATGGCACAAAAGGACAACATTATAAATGCCTTAGTTCACATTGGTTTTCAGAAATTGAAATTCTTTCAAACTTTCTAGTGTATTACAATTTATGAGTCTCTTTCTGTGAAAATGAAAAGAATATAGACATTTTTATAAAACTGAGTATTTCTTACCATATGTTGATTTCTTGTAATAGTTTTGTGACTTTCTTTTCATGAATTCTTAGAAAAGAAAACATATGAACTAAATTTTAGAGTCAGATTGACCTAATTTCAATCTCCATCTTTCTGGCTTTGAAATGTTTCTGTTTTCTCTTGTGCATAGAAAGGGATAACGTAAAGAATTCTGGGACAACTGCAAGTCAGAGAGTATTAGGAATCTACTTTTCCACCTAGACCAGAAACCCACTGGCCTAATATGTCTTATGTAGCTATTTGAAAACTCTGGAGACATTTTGTAAACCTCTAACTTCCATGGGAATGGTTGGACAGCAGAGAGCCCCTAATATTAGCCAATGTATTTTCTAAGCATAGTAACTCACTGGGCCTGACTCTGTGGCCCAGTGGCCCACTGGCCCAGTGGCCTAGCGGCCCAGTGGCAGAGAAATTTGCAAAACTCACAAAACAGACAGCACACAACTTTTACGAAGCAGAGTGAGTAAAAAGACACAAGTTTGCAAAGTGCATGACTTCAGTGCTTTGATTCCTAACTTTGGTATGTTTTATCACAGAGATGCCCTTGGTCTTGGTTTGCCTTAAGGGCCCTTTGGTCTCTGACTGAAGTGATTTTCAGGGAATTAAGGAACCAACACTGCTTTGTACTTTCATTTTCCTTCATATCTTTGCATGTAGGATCTTAGCACTTAATATTGGGACAGTCTAAAGCAAATACTCTTGAATGGAACGCTAACAAAAGGCCTCAATTAGCTTTATATATGAGATTAAGCAATCACAAAACAATAAGCTAAAATATGTAATGAGTAAATAGAACTAATAGCCAAACTCAGGGAAAAGTGGAAGGCAGATTCCCAGAGGTGTATAATTATCATATTCAAATATGCAATTATCAATTAAAATTTAAAGGAACTAAAATGAATAAAATGGTTACATGTTGCTTTCAATGGAAAAAGACCCAAACCACTACTAATAAATTCTTAAAGAATCTGCTAGACACAAGACTTTAAAATAGTGCCTTAAAGATGTTCCATGAATTAAAAGAGAATGTGATAAAAGTTCAGAAAGATACATGACCAAATTGACGTGATGCTCGAAACAGAGATTTGCAACTTTAGAATGTTGTATGCCAAATGAAAATAATATTCAACTAAAATAGAACATTTGAAGGAAATCAAAAAGAATTTATAGAACTGAAAAAATATTGAAATGAAAAATTTACTACAGAGGAGCTGAAGAAGCTTTGAAAAAGCCTCAGAAAGAATCAACACACTTGAAAAAAAGAACAAAGGAAAATTTTGAGAAGCTAATACACAAAGGGACACTAAAGAGAGATAGAAGACCGTTCACTGGAGCCTAAGGGACCTATAAAACCCAATCAATCAATCAGTCCCAGCATTTTGAGAGTAACACAATAAGAGAGTAAGGGCTGAAAGAATACACAAAAATATACACGCAATAGAAGATTTTAAAGAAAGAAAAACATTTCATTACAAAATAAGTACATATTGTAAAAAAAGAACAGTAGAACAAATGGCAGGCAAAAAGTGTTCTAAGGATGTAGGAAACAAATAAGATAATAAGCATAAGTACTACTTTTTCAGATGTTACAAACAATGCAAGCAGCATAATTTCTTCTGTCAAGAAGAGAGAGTGGCTGAAAGGAGAGAAACGCAAGATGCAATTATATGAGTCTTACATTCACTTTTGATTCAATGATATGAATAGAAAGGATGGAATAGGATTATTCATGCAAACAATACACAAAATTGAGCAGAGATGGCCATATTAATATCATATAGGTTATTAATGAAAAGAAATTATTGAATATAAAGAATGAGATAATATATTTATGTTTTAATTATGTAAAAATATCATGAATATCACTATATCTGCACTTAATAAATTAATTTCAAAATATGTAAACTAAAACTGACAGAATTAAAGAGAGGAAGAATGTTCTAATATGATAGTTGAAGTCTAAAAGCATAATTTCAATATTTGTACAAGGATAACCAGATTTTTCTCTTCAAGACACAGATTGGACACAGGACACCTTTACTTTCTTTCATTTTAATTAGGGAATTACACTAAGATTCTGACTTGACTTTCTCAATAATCAGCCCATGATAATGGTGTACTCTATGCTAAGCATAGACCTTGATCTTGTTGTGCTTGGTTGCCAGGCTTCCATTGTCTAAATGCCTGAGAAAAACAAATTGAAAGGAGGTAAGTTTTATTTTGTTACTTTTAGAGGTTTCTGTCTTTGTCCATTGGCCACATTGACTTAGAATATAATGAAAGATAAAATATCAAGGAACCAATTCCCCTCATGATGAAGAGCAAGAAGAGAGGGACAGGGAAGGACCAGATCTCAAATCAGCTCTTCAATGACATGTACACATTGACCGAATTTCCTTTCACTGGTCTCAAATCTCAAAAGTTACATAACCTCCTAGTAATTTCATACATATTTGAAAACCTTTTAAGGCACAACATTTGGATAGATAATTTAAGATTACAGTCATATGCTAATATTGTCAACTTGATGGGGTTCAGTGTCAGCTTGGACAATAATATCCATACATGTCTATGAAGGGATTTCTAGATTGTGTTCAGTGAGGTGGGAATATATATCTTAAATGTATATCCTAATATTCTGTAGTGGAAATCCCAGTTTGACTTTAAAGGACAAAAGGAACTAAGTGGCAGCATTCATCTCTCTACTTCCTGTCTGAAAGCAATGTCAGTGATATCACTAGCTGCCATGTTTTCTATAGCAAAATGGACTATACTAGCAAATTCTGATCAAAATAAGCCCTTCCTTAAAAATCAAAATACCCTTAAAATGTTCCCTTTTAGTCACTCAGATTCAAAGGAATTGTTCCCTACTTATGTCTTAGTACTGATATTTAATTTCCAAGCCTATCAAGTTTCTTAAATGTTTATTTTCCATGCTTTACTCACTCTTGGCATCTTTTATTACCATGTTTCAATATCAACTGATTGATTTCAGAAATTGTTGTTAAATTTACAACTCAACATTTTTCCTTGTTCCTAATTTAGAAAACATTTGTACCTATATCTTGTGTTCAAGTTTCCTTTGGTTTCACATAAAACTGTGTGCCCAGACATATTAAGCCATACTATTTTAAAATGTTCAACACTCAGTGTCTAATTCAAAGCATAGTTTGATGTAAAATCTGTTTTCCTTTTAAAGAAAGTTCTCTGTCACGTATTTGCTGTTGCACAACTGCTTATTAAGCCTTCAGTTATGACTGCTAATTTATTTATCTTCATCAGACTTGTTTCTGGACTTCTATTTATAACCTGACTTATGAAATTTCACAACCAGATAAATAGTCTTTGGTTTGATATTATGTCATTTTCACTAATCCCAGGAAGGAGAAAATCATATTAGCTAATTGGCATTAACTCTCAGATGGTAAACAGCTTCTGTTTGTGTAAATAATTAAGACAAATTTCAAGTTAAGAACTTTGGTCAGGTAATAGTGTTTTCTCGCATTTAATAATTGACTTTTACAGCTACTCCTTTCAAACTATCTTGTACCATTTATGGTAGCTATAGTTTTATGTATATATTTGCAGTTTTTTTCTATCAGTCAGGTAAGTGTCCAATACAAATATATAATGTGAGAAGGTAGTGAGAAGGAGATAATCAGTAATAATAATACTGTACATAGATTTAATAACAAAAGAACTATGAAAATGAATTAAAGTGATGATGGAATGAAACATCCCACTGGGCTGACCTTCTCTTGTAAACAGAACTAATAGTACAGTGCTTAAAACTATGAGATTTACAAAAACTATTTTCCTGATTCATATAATAGTTGTTCTGTGACTGAGAGTCAATATTTTCATTTGAGTATATAGCTTCACACCCCAGGGTTGTAGGAACGAATTGGCTCAGCATCATTTTACATGATACTGAGATCTGAAAATGACTGCTTCTTTTCTTTTTCCGTTTGTTTCAATTACCTACCTAAATGGACCCAAGGAGATAGAATCTGTTTGATATTGTCTGACCAAATATTTGTAAAAGAATGAGGCAAACGTTGCACTTTTATGTGACTGACAATCATGGTCTCAGAGTATAAATGTTTGCCTTTATCGTGTATTCATCGTTATTATATGTAGCAGAGAAGTGGGAAGGAAGAGACTGGAGAGAGAGGAGTACTAATGTTTCTTCACTATTTTTGACATAATTCTCAATTACATCTCTATTCTGATCTAGGGTTAACCTTATTTGAGGGCAAATGATCTTATAGAGAATTATATTTTCCATGCAGGTAAATTTCTAAGAGCAAAATTGTGTCACAGACATTTATATACATTTTATTTGGAATGTCACGTGGAAACAAATCACTGAAATGATTAATAAATGGATAGGTTACTAAGATAAAGCCTGGTACACAACTTTGTCTCACTGATATGTAATCTGTAGTATAAATTCAATTTTTAATACAAAATTGCACTTTTTAGGCTCCCAATGAATGATATATTTAAAACTAGTGTTTTAACAATAACAATTTAATTCTTTTTTGTTTGTTTTTTTGCGACAAGTTTTCTCTGTATTGTTTTGAAGGTTGTCCTGGAACTGACTCTGTAGACCATGCTGTCCTTGAACTCACAGAGATGTGCCTGTCTCTGCCTCCTGAGTGCTGGGATTAAACGCATGTACCACCACCGCCTGGCTTCTCTTCTTTCTAATACTTTTGTTGTTGCAGAAATTTGTATCAGAGTTCAGAAGTTTAGAATTAGATATATCTATAACATATATTAAAATGAAACACTTTATTGTAAAGAATTATGAATATAGCAGTAATCACAATTTTCTTGTTGTATTAGTGTATAAAAATATAACTGACAGCAGTAATATGATATTCGAAGGAAAAATCCTTTGTTTCAGAATGGTTATGCTGACTACATAGAATTCATTGATATGCATACACTTGGGGTATAGAAACATGTGTCTTTGAGGAATAACTTTGATTATTTGTCACTGATCTGCTTGAAGAAAGCAAACAGGACAACACAGTTTATTGTTCTCTTAGCTCAAGGATACTGCCTTAAAGACCTGTTCTAGAGAAATTCTAACTTGAGTAAACATTATCTGCAAGTTGAGACATGCATTGTTCAAATCTGATTAATATCTGAAATCGTACTATGGGATAGTATGCAATGGTTTTATGTTTTCATTTTACAATATTTTTCCAAGTCTTGTGTGGGTATGGTCTGTGTGAGTCATATGTTAGTGTGTGTATATTCTAATATCATCTTTTCTGTACAGTTTTGGGGATGCTCCAGTGATGAAGACCTTAATTACTTAACCAGGAGCTAGTTTGGTGACAACCACAAGGCAGTGGCCCTCCTGTCTCCAACTCTCAAAGTTGTGGGGTTTCAGGACCTTTTTACTTAGGTTCTGAGATCAGATTTCAGATCTTTATGTGTCTGCAGCAAGATCTGTACCCCAACTGAACCATCTTTCTGAATCCTGTACTCAGAGGTCTAATAGATAATATACATAACAATGAGAAATTTCTAAAAATAAAATTCTAGTATTAAACAGATGAGATTTCTCTTTTGTGTGTGTTCCTGTTAAAGGTAAAATAATAGATGGGAGTGTGTGATGCTTGTAATGTAACTCTTCAAAAGAATAAAGAAAAGGAAAAGACAAAGCAAGAACATTAGTAGTATAATTACACATATTTTATTCATGCATTTGTACATCTTTTCCTGCATTTAGAATGTATATTCACATACCTAATATTTGTAAAGACACTGAGATAGAAGGCTATCACAGTCACCATTCTAGAAAGGGGCCACATAAGAAACTATAACAACATGAATTTATATTGCATGGAATCTATATGGAATATAAATCAAAACAAAGACATTTACATTTGTAGTGTTTCTTCATAGAATTATGTCTTACTCAAGCAGCGTGAAGAAAAATACTAAGTAGAAATGGTGGAACCCTTTCAGAGTAAAGATTATCTCCACTAAAACAGACTTGAGTTTAGAGGAGCAATGGACTATGTATACTACAGAGACACAAAAGATCATATTTCCACTTGATATTTAGCTGTCATCGTGTGTGCAGATTGTATGACTTTTATACAATGAAGGAATCACCTAATGATGCATTTCTCAGAATATTTCTCTGACCTTAAATGACATGTGACTAAATAGTTTCATAAATCAGCAGACTAGATCATTCCTGATCCAGCTCAACTCATTACTTTCACCATTTTTTCCCACAAACTTGGCTGAACTCCATTCTCATGACAATCTTCCCTTTGTGACATTGTTCACCAGTCTATGTATCTTATCTTAATATATTATTTATGATATATCTTCACGTAAAGTGTTTTTCCTCCAAGTATAGCTCTCAAGACTGTTCACTTATTGTCACAGCACTAAATCAACTCTAAATCACTTGAAGTTGTGAAACAAATGCATTAGAGCCAGCCAACATGTTCATGTAAGTAAATAATAAATGAATTTTAAGAATAATAACTAAAACTATAAACTTGGATTACTATAAAATTTACAATCATTATCTGTTGAACGGGGAAGACTTCTGTACATGTTGATCTGATTGGTTGATGAATAAAACACTGTTAGCCAATAGGGATGTAAGATAAGACTTTGTAGGATATATATAGTTAAGGGCTAGTATTTAAGACAGAGACAGCCAATAAGAAATCCTATTCACCAGTCAACAACTTATAATTAATATAGTGTCTCATGTTTTATTTTGGGACTCTGAGGCAGCTGTGGAATTAGGCAGGAACACTATAACAATCTGTCACAACACGCAGCCTAATAGTAAACAGTCTATACTAACTCCTTTATTGTATGCTAAACATTATCCCTCTTTCTTGATCTCTAAAATTGTTCTGTAGTAATATGTAAAGTATTAACCAAAGGATGAGACAAGCACTCTTTTTTAATGCTAACCTTACATTGTGATTGTTTATCTTAATTTCTCTTTGTCTCCACTCTGGTTTCTGATTTCTTATGGAAGATGGTATTTCTGTCCTGCCAGATCCCACAGCCCTTTAGTCCCAAATAAATACACACAGGCTTATATTCACTATAAACTTCTTGGCCAATTACTGAGACTTCTTATTGGCTAGCTTTTTTTAATTATTAACCCATTTCTCTTAAACTATGTATTGCCACAAGGCTATGGCTTACACATAATGCTCTGGGATGATACTCCTTTGGCAGCTACATGGCATCTCCCTGGTGGCTCTTTTCTGACTTCCTCTTCTCAGTATTTTCCTAGTCTGATATCCCCACCTATGTTTCCTGCCTGGCTACTGGCCAATCAGCATTTATTCATCAACCAATAAAAAACATATATTCACAGAATGTAGATGGGCATCCCCCATAAGTTTCTGGTATCTAACATCATTATTTAACTTGTTAACATGTTCTAATGACATTTTCTCTCTAGTATAATAATCTGATAATGTCACTGTGTTATACAAAATGTATTTAAAATCATGAAGTCATATAACATCCTGTCCACATATGTTATTGTTCATCTCATTGCTCTCAATTCCTTGAGATTATTCACTTCTCAACTCTGAAAATAGAGTAGAATTATCAAAGGGATCTTTGCCATTTCCTATTTTGCAAATGAACCTAACATTCAATTTTCTTAAAAATCCTCATTGTTTTCTTTTCTATCTAATTCAATCTCAGAGTGCCACCACTGTCAGCAAACTTAGAAAGCAATGTTACTCAGCTGTGAGTAAAAAGATAGCACAATAAAATTTGCAGGTAAATGTATGGAACTAGAAAAATATCACCTTGAGTGAGACAACCTAGACTCAGAATGATAAATATGGTATGTACTCACTCATATGTGGATATTAGATGTAAAGAATAACTACACTACAATCCAAGGCCCAGAGAGGCTAGGTAACAAGCAGAACTCAAGAGGGATATACACACATCTATCTCTGAGGGGGGAATAGAAGAGACACTGTGGGTAGATTTGTATGGGTTTGCATGGAAACAGGGGCAATCAGATAAGGGGTGTAGGGAGATAGTAATAAAAGAGAAGACTAGAACTGGGGGGCATTGAAAAGGATATGTGGAAACCTACTGCAGTCAAAACTTCCTGGAATCTATGAGGTTGACTCTAGCAAAACTCTAAATAATGAAGGATATGGAGGCTGAACTGGCCATCATCTGTAACCATGCAGAGTGCCAGTGATGGGGCTAGGACCTTAACCCTGCCACAAAAATGTTGACCAACAATTTGTCTTGACTACAAGATGGACTGGGATAATAGTGACTCAGACCTTGTGGGAGTGGCCAACTAATGACTGGTCCAACCTGAGACCCATACCATCAGAGGGAGCCCCCACAAGACACTACCTGGATGGATAGGAACCAGAGGCCTAGGATTAAAACAAACACAGCTGGCCACAAAACAACAATAAAACAATTATGTAAACAGAAAAATAAATGATTTTTTTGTTTTTCTAGACAGGGTTTCTCTGTGGCTTTGGAAGCTGTCCTGGAACTAGCTCTGGTAGACCAGGCTGGCCTCGAACTCACAGAGATCCGTCTGCCTCTGCCTCCTGAGTGCTGGGATTAAAGGTGTGTGCCACCAATGCCTGGCCAAAATAAATGATTCTTCATATTATTCTGTTATATTCATAGATAATTGCCAAGTCTATTTGTCATCAAAGAGGCTTCATGCAGCAACTAATAGGAGTAGATGATGAGACACACTGACAAACAATATACAGAGCTCAGAGAACACCTCAGAAGAAAGGGAGGAAGGACTATAGGAACCAGAGTAGTCACAGTCCACAGAATAAACTTATCAGGGCTCACAGAGGAACTTCAGTTAGAATGTAAAATAAATTAATAAATTTAATTTTAAAAAGAGTCTAAATTTTATGTTTTTATTTATACTGATAGTAGCAAATGCAAATATTTAGTTTTATTATGAATGTCATGATTTTCAACATTACATGTGGGTAATTTCTTTTGAGTCTTATTTTAATCCTATGAAAAATTGTTTCACTTTGTTTTTCCTCCCAAATATTTTGGAAAAAAATTTATAGTAGTTAAATCATTTATGCAAGGTCAAAAACCAGCAAGTAGGATGACAGGACGGGAAGAATTTTGCTTCCAGAGGAATCGTGTCTTTTTAACATGAAGACCACAGGGGCTTGTACTCTTCTCGCTAACACTCTTCAAAACGCTGATTATCTCCATCCCTTGTTATTAGTCCTGGGAATATTTTTGGTTTGAATGCTTATCCCTGAAGCTCTCTCTGACCTATGTGTCCTGTGTTTCCTTTATTTATTTACTTTTCTTTTCTCTTTTGCCTAGAAAGCTGTCTCATATTTCACTGATAAATGACATGAAATATCTGCCTTCTACTAGGAAAAAAGAGATATTGGTACATTTTTGTCTTTAAAGGGAAAGTAAACAATTAAACAAATAAGGTAAAATAAAAGGGGATTGCAGTCTGTCAATTTTTATGGCATGTCATTAGAGTCACTTGTTTGTCATAATAATAGCCTATTAATGGCAAACCACTTAACAGATAATTTCTTATTAACAATGCATTGTTTTGAAAACAGACACAAGACAAGCAGAAAGAACATGTAGGGAGCATCACCCATTAAAGAATAAAAAAAAAAAGAAACAAATGACAAGTTGCACTTTGCAAGAAAACCCACTTCAGCTGTTGTAGTCACTAGTCTTGCATTGTTACATAAAAGCAGTGGGTAGTTGTATTTCGTATTGTGCCAAATCACTCATGTTCAAAATCAAGCATAAATAGTTCTTTTCTTAGTCAATACTGGATGAATGATGAGATTGACTCTTTGGGGATTAATATAATTAGTTAAGCTCTGTATAAAAGCTTTTCTTTAGGAGCAGTTACAAGATTTCTAAAAGGTGTTTCCTAACAATCCAGTTCACCCAGTCATCATTTCCTATTGGCACTGCCTGCTTATTCAGATTGCTACCAAATGCAGTTCTATAAAAGTGCTGTACTTGACTTAAAAATGTGCAAGAAAACTGACTTGTGAAGCAACCTTGTTTCTAATTTAATTTAAACTTAAACATAAAAAAGAATAAAAAATGTGCAAGAGATCACTCATTTCCTGGATCTAACTCATTTTATAAAGCAATTCTTATTGTATTCAAAGCCCTGATTCACTTCTTTAAACAAATGTGTAAGCTGTAGCTGGGAGAAGGTGTTTAGTTTTCAGTGGAGACTCTTTTTACACTATCACAAAGATTTGTAGAGGACTAAAGTGGTTACTGGAAGACTGGTTGGAGGTCTGTTTTCTGAGGGTTGAATAAGATTAGCACAAAAATCATTATTAGAAAAGTATAATGATTAGCATACCATTGGTCTGGGCAGTGTAGAAGATAAGAAGCATAAACCAAGGATATTATTTAATATTTTCTCACTTGCAATATGTCTTAAATAACATTTTAGATTTGTGAAATCTGTAATAAATTTATACTGATTAAAAATCTTCACATTTTTTATGATAAATACCTAAGATTTGAATAAGTGACAAATGCTCCAATGACAACACCTATGGGAAGTAATGATTGGGAAAAATAGGAGAGCTATTGTAGTAGAAACATATTTATAAACTGCAAGTTTACAAATAACTAGGAAACAAGGAGGACCCCAAGAAAAGAACGCATGGTCCCCCGAAGAAGGGGAGGGGTACAAGAACCCCTGAGCAAATTGGAAGCATGGTGGGGGGGGGAGAGAGAAAGCAGGGGGGAAGGGCAGAGGGGAAGAAGGGAAGGGGGAAGAACAGGACTACTGAGACAGGGGTACTGAGAGGAGGGAAAGAAAGGAGATGACTTGATAGAGGGAGCCAGAACATGTTTGGAGAGGGGTCTGGCACAGGGGAAATGTTATCAGATCCACAGAGATGACCCTAACTAAGAATCTAGGCAGTGATGGAGAGGCTTCCTTTGATGTCCTTCCCCTATAATGAGATTGATTACTACCTTGGTTGCCATTTCTAGAACCTTCATCCAGCAGCTGATTGAAGCACAGATGGAGAGCCACAGCTAAACGCTGAGCCATGCTCCTGAAATCCAGTTCCTGAGAGAGAGGAGTGATGAGCAAAGGAGCCAAGATACCACAGAAACAGTTGATCTGACCTAGTGAAAGCACAGGAGATCCTAGTCAAAAAGGTGGGGAACCAGCTTTGGACAGAACCAAGCTCTCTGAATGTGTGTGCCAGCTAGGAAGCCAAGGCAGTCTATGGGATCTCTAACAGTGGAGCCAGTGTTCATCCCTAGAGCACAAATCGGCTTTGTAAGCTCATTCTCTATGGAGGGATACTATTGCAGCTAAGATACATGATGAAGGAAGAGCCTATGCCATCACGCCAAATGATGTGATAGACTTTGATGATCCCCCTTGGAATGCCTCTCTATCCTTGGCAAATGGGTGGGAGTGGGTTGGGGCAGTCGGTGGGAAGCATGGGAGGATGGGAGGGGGTGGGAATAGGGGATACATATGTAAATAAGAGTCCTTCTAAAATAAAAAAATATTTTAAAAATAGGCATGTTAGGAGTGTTAGGGCAAGGACAAATGGCGCCCCTGGGTTCAAATATCTGTTAACCAGTTCAGCCTACTCTGCAAAGCTCCTCAGTGATGGGGACATCCTGCTCTGTAAGTGCAAAGGTGTTTTCTGAACAATGAATGTGAGTTTATGGTAACTGGAGTTCAACTAATGGAAAGCATTGAATTGATCAGTGGGAAACTCAAGAAAGGTTAAAATCGCCTCCATTTCTGTATTTCAGTACAGTAGCAAATAATGTTAATTGAATTCCCTATGTGAGATTCTAAGAGATTTTTCCACAGGACCTTGTGCCGTATAAAAAGGAAACAATGGCTTGTGGTAAAGTTAATTCAAGCTGAGATACATTAACTGCAACACATTATCGGCTGCTAAGAGTGCTATTAACACACATCACCCACTGTGTATATTTGTGAATTAGGAGGTTGCCTTGTTAATGGAAATGAGACACTTTCCTGGAAAATGCCAAGCACTATGAGTGTTGACATGGTTTAAAACAGCACAGAGAATGTTTCACTACAAAACAGCATAGAGAATGTTTCACTACCAGTCTAATGTGGCTCCTCTCTTTTTGTCTGGAAAATGTTTTCAAAACTATCCTTCCTTCTTGCTTTTCTTTCTTTCTTTTTTTTTCTAGTTCAAGCTAATTGATGCAGAAATTAAAACCATCACCAGCCTAGGTGAATTATTTAACCTCTCCAATTAAAAAAAATAAAATAAAAAAGAATAGATTCTCACAGGTCTTATACGGCCTTCTCCATTCATCTTTCCTAATATTCATAAATGTAACCCTTTATCTTCATAATGGAAAAAAGGAATGAATAAAAGATAGAAAATACCACAGTTAAAAGTCAGAGTCCACTGATGGAACCTCACCATTCTTCAGTATCATTGTGTTACGAATGCTGCCTTACAGATTCTGCTTCAGGATCTTTCTATCAGATATTCTTTTTATGGTCAACCACCAAAGAGCCAAGCACTGAGATGTGTTAATTCTCAACAACTGAGCTGACATTTTTACACTACATTTGCTTCATTCCCAAAAATGGACCTAGTTTATGATCAGCAGTGTAATTCCTCACCAATTACATGGAAACCGGTGACAGTACAATTACATGATTAAAATGAATTTTATTCATGCTTTCTCATGCATGAAATCTACATGCTTCCTGCTTGATTTGTAAATAGGCTTTCAAGTATTTTTCTGTCTATTACAACTTTCCTTGGTAGATTTTTTCATAAAATTGCAATTATGTGTGAAGAAAAGATAGCTTCTATATCTCTGAGGTACCAATGGAGAGGAAGTAAGATGAAGGAAACTGAGAAAATATATTTTCAACCGTCCAAACTGCCAACAGTTACATCATAAATTTTTCAGGACACTGTTACTACAAGAGAACTGGATTCATTGATATGCTTTGTTTTTTAAAGGTGGATGTAGGGGATTATGGTCAGAAATATAAGAATAAACTACATTTTATAACTTTAAGTAAATATTAAGATATTTACAGCTAAGAACTCCCTTCATATTTTGTACCTAATATGTAACTTTAAAAAGCTCATTTTATAAGTAAAGAGCAGCAAGCAAATGTGGGAGATTTGGAATGAGAGAAGTGCCAGTTATAATAATTTAAAAAGTGGAAAATATAGACTGATCAAGTGGAGCCAAAACTCAGTCCAGCATTTCCTAGGATTCCACTTTGTTTCCTGTTTTTTATCAATAGGGTCAGAAATTGAAGAATCACAACAGCTTTCTTTTGCTTCTTTCTGGTCTCAGAGGTGTACCTCAATTTTCTATTTATGCTGCTCTTATACATAATAATGATTTTGTCAGTAAAATTTGGGAACAGTACATATTATCCATTATTAGGACGCCATACTCCATCAATTTCTACATTCCCCCCAGGCTGCACAGAGTTGGCTAATCCCTCATATTGGCTACAGCATTAGGAAAACTGGTCCTGCCCTTCTTCAACTGCTGCACTAATTAGAGTGGTTACTACATCTCATCTGGCCAGGACAATAGAGCTGGCCCTGATGTCAGGGATATGGGTGGGCTGACCCTGAAGGCATGGGAGTGGGAGACAAACCCCCACTATCTGTCACTCAGTGGGGTAGATGAGAGAGAGATGGCTCCTCACCCTCTGCCCCTGTCCATCACCCCTCGCCACATATTACAGGTTGTAAAGTTGGTCCCAGGGTCACAAGAGTGTAGCTGACACTGGTGATGTGAGTGGAGGTGAGGCAGTCTCAATGACAGGAGAGCAAGAGAACTATGCCTGCTACACTGGGTGAGGTAGTCACCCATGGAGTGCTGGAGTGCTGGAGAATTCTCCCTGGTATTGAAGAATGAAAGCTGGCAGGCTGACCTAGCCACTTATAACCCATTACAACCCAGGCTGAGAAGCATGGTTATGACTTGGCTAACTCCAGCATCCACCTAAACTATCATCTGCTGTAGCATGTGAAGGAGCCAGACTGGAAGATCCAATGTTGTGGGATCTTTATGACACAAGGTAACAACAGGGTATACAATAGGAGTCCCATTGAGGGCCCACTATCCATGGTGTAGCAGAAGCCAGGGTCCTCGAACTAGACTCATTGCAATGAATACTTATAAGTAAAGGTGCATGGACTACAGGCTATAGTGTTCGAATTACTGTGTCACACTGAAGTTTCCACACTGAGATATTTTGTTTGTTTATTTTGGCTTTTTTGTTTTGTTGTTTTTCTTTTTTTCCAGAGGGAGGTTAAAGGGCAAAAGGCAGATATGAAGGTACAGGGTGATGAATGGGATGAAAGGGATCCAGTGCATGATGTGAAACCCATGACTAATTACCAAAAGGTTTAAATTTTGAAGGAAACAATGAATGAACAATTATATTTTATAGTTTTAAGTATATATGAATGAATGAATATTGTTTTGTTACGGATTTTAAAACTATAGCCAATAGAATTGACATATTCTCTAATTCCTAGATAATCAGATAAAAGAGTTATGAGGATATGGGCATACTGTTCAAGAGTAGAAAACATGAACGTTCATAAAGCAGTTATCAGAAGATTAATTTAGTGAGACAGGCACATTCATCTCATTTGTCTTTATTCATGTAGCTAAACTGCAAATGCCATTGAAGTAACTTATAAGAACTAGGCATGTTGCCTACTCTGGGATTCAGAAGGAATAAGGACAGCAAGTAGTGCTATTTTTCTGACTTTAGAGCACTTTTAGTTTTTCTTTCTCTGCTTATTAGAACTTCCACCAACGTAGGTTAAGGAGAGGAATCTGAAATTCAGCCCTCACCTAGTATTGATCTATGAAATTGGTATTAGTCTCATCACCTTTGCTATCTCGCATCTTCAGCCACTCACTGTCAGTCATGCTTCGACTACACCACTCTAGGGCATGGATTCTAATTTGAAGTATGGAACAGACATTGGCAGCAGCAGACACCAGGCTTTATTTACTGAATGCTGGCATCAGAACAGAGTGTGAAGACAGCATATCAAGGCGACACTGAATCCATTTGTTGCTACATAGAAAACACCTCCAGGATTAAAAGTCCAGAATTATAAAAAGCTGAACAACATTTCTTTACTTTGTACAACTTCATTTGTTTTCCTAAGTGCTTAAAAGTTTCTACTACTCACTAAAATGTGGCTTCAACCACTGTCAAACCAAAGGTCTTATTTTTGTTTTCACTTTAATTGAGATTTGTCAAAGATTATATGGCAAAACAAGAAGATTATATAACTAAGTATTTCCACAGACTGCAGTAGATACTGTTTTCTGAGTTAACAGCCTATAGTAATTCTGGTTAGTATCTTTATAATATTGATGTGTAGCAATCTGTATATGTCATTTATAATTATAACATATTTGAGGTCATTTTTTGTAAGACATTGTGTTAGGTGTTGCAGACATCAAGATGCCATGATGAAAACTGGTTATTCTTAAGGGAAATAACCAACACAAATGAAAGTTATTGAGGTTTCACAATATTGCTTTAGAGGTAAACTTTCTATGGGAGATCCTGTCTTATTAAGTTAAAGAGAAGTAAGAAATTATATTGAGGTTTTTGAAATGATTGATTTATGTCAGTGATTCTCTTACACTGAATGTTTTAACTCAATCTAGAAAGAAACATGGAAGCAACAGAAGATCAATAATATTAAGTCAGTATTTTAATAGCTTTATGTAAAATTTTAGTCAGCATGAAGTTTGTTTTTAATTTTAATTTGTTAGATTGATGAACAAACTTAAAAAGCATGACTTAGTTAAATGTCATTGGTTTCTATCATATCTGAAAAGTTACATTGTCTTGATTTCTGATTAGCAATGAGAAGCCAAAATATTCTTTAATGCCACAAATATTCAAAAACAAATTTGTGTAGGACAGATTAAAGATGAATATGCAAATTTCTTGTAGGTTTTTGAGGCTTTCCTCAAATAGTAGCCTCATTTATAAGTTTAATAGGTATATTACAGTCAGCCAATTATTAAAATAAAAGTTCAGATTGGTTTTGCTGTTTATATGTCACACAAAGAGAATGTGAAACGAAACACTTTAAATGAAAACCTCACATAATTAATGTGCTTTTATAAGTGATAAACATTGGCATCTGTGTAGTGGTGCACACCACAACCCATCCTTGTGTTTCAATCCCAGCTCCATCGCTGTTCTTTGAAGCAATTTAGGAAAACATTTGATGTCATTAATAATAAGGTAATAGTATTCAATTTTAAAATCTCTGACATGAAAGTATTTTACCCATTTCTAGTGACACTTTGAACTAGTTCCCATTCCACCCTTAATATCCTTGTATTGGATATTGTTGATTTGTATATCCTAACTTCAGGGAATGAAATTAAATATAGGAAGAGAACTCTACATCTGTAGCAACACAAACATTATATCCTCTTTATATATTAAATATTCTTTATTGTAAAATAATAAATCTAGGATTTCACATTTTATGGGTCAAGGTAAAAAATAATTTCTTCCATATAGTAAAAAATTGTATTATCATTGTGTTCTTGCTGTTGTGTTTAGACATGACTTGATAATTAAATAAGCACAATGCATGCAGTTGCCATACACTTGTCCAAATCTAGCTTATCTTCCTAATTTAGACTTTAGAACAGACCGAAAATGCTGGCAGATGAGTATCACCATTGAGGAAAAAAAGGAGCAGTGACAGCTGGAGGTACAAAAGGCCCACAACAACTTGCTTCATTTTGTCAAGAATTGTCACACCCTGGTCACACCCTGTGGGATGATCCAGAAGATGATGATGTTTCAGACTTCTACTCTTCACCTAAGAGCCTTTTCTTGGTGAAGGGTATTCCTGCAGCTCTTGTATCTGAATGAAATAAGCAGGCTCTGTCCTTATTTGGAAATTTCAGACTTTCTAGAAAAGGACAAGGATCTTCTTTCAGCCTTCCTTCCCCATTCTTTCTTTCTCTGATTTTGTTCAGATTGCTCACAACCAGGCAGATAGCTAGGGCAGGGCTCGTGGAAATGCACCCTGTGTGCCACAATCCATCTTCTGAGGTTTAGATAAAGTTCTACAAAACAGCAGCTTAGAAAGTGCAAAAAACCATACAATCCTGTCTCTGGATCTCTAACCTGCCCTCAGATAATCTGCAAAGGTTCACATAGCATCATAGTTTTTATTTTGTTATTGAGATTACAATATAATTCAAAATTATATGTACCTATATTTAATAATAGAAATATGCCATTTCTGCTTCCCTTTATTCCTTTAGAACCTTCTAACTAACCCCTCTCTCACTCTCTTAAAAATTCAAGGCCTCGTTTTTCATCAATAGCTTTTACATGCATTTGTCTATATTTTCCTAAATACAGCTTGCTCCTTCTGAATATGATCATTTACATGTATGTTTTCAGGGCTTACTACTGGGTATTGTTTAACCAGAATTCCTTATTTGTCTGTGGTCCTTTGTGTTGGGTTGAAGCCTAGTGGAGTTTCCCTCATCTACTTGTCCATGTATATTAGTGTCATCCCTGTTCCGATCATGTTAAGATTGGCATGTTGGTTAGACTTTATGAGTGGATCTTCTGGTATTGCTAGGAGACAATTTCATAGCAAACTTCACCCTTGAGAATTTCATATGACAGGTTTCAATCATATTTATCTCTCCCCAACCCTTTCCATGTATCCTTCCCTTCCTGCCAAATTTTATATCTAGGTTTTCATCCAAAAGGGCTAAATTGAACTGGTCAAATATTCCTAGATATGTGGCTTTCATTGGAACATTTCTCAGGTGCTACACTTCAAACAAAAACTGAGCCTTTTCCTCTAAGTTGCTGGAAATTGTCAGTGGTCCTGTGATAGAACTGAAACTCACCAGTTCCCGTCTTCATACTAGTATTTGGTGTAGACTGGGCTTGAGCTAGTCTTCTGCGTTGTATCATGACTGCTGTTTGTTCACATGTGTACCTGTCCTACGTTCAGAAGACACAATTTCCTTGGAATCATCCACTGTCTCCTAGCATAGTTTCGACTCCATGTTGCAATTAGGGATACTTATCTTCCTTATTGCAGAAAATTCTTCTTGTGTTACAATTGCATAATATATTTAGCCATTTTTACCTCTTTACACTTATTAGTTGCAAATAAGAGATTTCAGAATTTCCAGACACCCTCAGTAGCTTATGTTAAAACCATGGAGGTAACTGAGGAGACATTTCCAATGACTTTTCCATTCTCTCCTCGTACATATTAGAAATAGGAGTTTTGAAATCTGGACCAAATGAAGAATCCCTCAGTCCTCTCCAAACAACGATTAGTAGATAAGATAATTTCTCTTTCTTTATATTTAGTTGAAACAGTTTACACGTCATCCTTATTCCCTTGCCATGAGCAAGGCAAGTATATCTATATTTACATTTTATTTCTTCCAGAAACATTGCATAACAAGATCAAAAAGTAATTTCTATAAGTTAAATGAATAAATTTTGAAACGCATATTCAGTTAGAAAAAAGTATTCTCAAGTCTACTGAGAAAGATAATATCACCATGTACTCAAACCTACATTGTCTGAAGTCTTTAGTGGATACCTGTTGATTTTGTTTTTCATTGGCACAGTCATATCATGTGATGAAACTAAACAGTAAGGTTTATAATGAATATTAGAAGAGCTGTCATAAAGATTCATTCAAAACAAAAAAGAAAATGTCTTGTGCTCTAGGGTTAATAATTTCAAGTTATTATTCTATGATTAAGAGAGACAAAAAGAGAAATGAGAGTTTTAAGTCATCTATTGTATAAATATTGTTCTGATCAAATGCATCCACTGATAAATAAATTCATTTAAGATTTGTGGAAATAACTTTAATATACTGTATTGTAAAAGCTGTCTTTTTTGCAAATGCATAATCACTATTAACAATTAAACCCTTTGGGCTAGAGAGATGGCTCCAGAGGCTAAGAGCACTGACTTCTCTTCCAGAGGTCCTCAGTTCAATTCCCAGCAACCATATAGTGGTTCACAACCATCTACAGTGTGATTTGGTACCCTTGTCTGGCGTGCAGCCATGTAGCC
Source organism: Mesocricetus auratus (assembly GCF_017639785.1). Lineage (NCBI taxonomy): Eukaryota > Metazoa > Chordata > Mammalia > Rodentia > Cricetidae > Mesocricetus > Mesocricetus auratus. The sequence goes on along the minus strand of NW_024429190.1, from coordinate 35,234,176 downwards.
ATGCAAGAACACAGTACACATAATATTTAAGTATTAAATCCTTTATCAGCATGTTAGATGTATCCATGTTTTATTGATTATTAATGATGTAACATTGGGCAGTTTACTTCAGCTCTCATTTCCACATTTTTTTACTTTAAATGTTTAAATGTGATAAGACTCCAAATAAGGCAATTTTACAGTGAATTAATTTATTCACATTCTCTATCTATATATATATAATATATATCATAAATAATAACTAGGATGCTCATATCAATTTACAAAAGAGGGTTACTGTGACTCAAAGTTTTAGAGGTATTGGCTTATGATGAATTAACCCCCTATGTATTACTCCTGTTATGACACAGGATGTCAGCGAACATATGTTAGATAAGAATATTCACCTCACAGCTAAGAAGTTAAATAAAGAGGGAAGAAATAAGTACGGCTCCAAAATTTCCTCAAAGACTTACCCACATTGACTTGATGAACTACTATTGACTCCGATTAGTCCTCCTTGTTGATTTACCACTCCCCCGTAGAAAACATATCATATAAGGAAAGAAATTTGTCTTTGTTTGGAAATTATTACTTCACCTGTTGTATTCAAAGTCAATGTTCTAAATAAAACAAATAATAGTTTTGAAGTCCTTTAAAACATGGAAAAACAGGAGGTATTTTACATGTCATAACTATGTAATAATACCAGTAGCATGATCATTAAAGGCTTCATTAATATTACCAGTGTAGTAGTGTAGTGTTTAACTTAACACCAGCTCTACAGTATGCTCTCTAGTGGAGTACCTATGATCTTCATGTTAAGTATGGGACACTAGAAGCAAAGTGAAGGGTGAGCTTATCAGAAAACTTAATGAAAAAATCATATTGTAGAGAAAAATTACTATTTTAACTTACAAGAAATAATCTACATTCATATTTTATTGAAATATTAATGATATTATTAAGCTGAAATATAAATCAATAATTATAATTCCAAATAATAAAATAAATTCAAAAACACATTTTCAGTTATATCTGAACTCATTCAGCAACAGGGACTCAAGGTATCTGAGAAACCAGAAATTTCTTACATCTTAAGAAAGTGAGTTTCATTGATTTTTTTTGGCCTTGGCTGAAGGCCATTTGAAATAACTTAGCTCATAAAACATACAATAAAAACAACAAAACAATCAAAGGACAAGTTGATATTATCCAGAAGTCAGGATTTCACAGAGAAAATAGTGTATAACCTACCATCAAATGAAACCTGAGAATTATGTGGTGTCACATGAGGAAATAAATCATATAATATTCGCCTACTTAAGTAGGCATTTGATGCTAGCAGGGTGAAATGAGGAAAGAAAAATAAAGCAATTCCCTGCAATATACAGAAACAGAATTTTAGACAAAAAAGATATGAAATTCTAGAGCCAAGGTTAAATTATATTAGAAGATTGTATTTCATTTTTGTCAAGCCAAAAGCTAATTAAAATGAAAAAGAGAAAATTCTTGAATATTCAAAAGCTAAATGATGAGAACAATGGTAACATGTACTTGCATAAACTTGTTACCTAACATATTATATCAAACCCCTTTACATCGAAATTTAGAATAACAAGCACCTATCTAAAGGACACTTGGGAGCTGGGGGCCTGTTACAGAAACAATTTGAACTTTTGCAGACAGAATTCATGGTATGAGTGGGTGATAGAAGTCTTGCCTACAGAGATGCAGGTAAAGAAGGCCCCGCATGCTGGCTTGCCTTCCAGTGACTGGGGAAGGCCACAGAACTTCTCACACCAGCAGGAGCCAAACACTCCAGATTCCAGGTCTTCTCTTCCACCAACGAGACCAGGAAACCAGTAGATCCAAGTAAGCAAGGCCCAGCATCCTGGGCTTACCTTCCAGTGACTGGGGATGAACACAGAGCTTCCTATCCTGGCAGGACCAAACCAGATCCCAAGTCTTCTCTTCCAGCAAAGGGACCAGGGGACAAGGTGGGAGGCTAAGCACCCCAGATTCCCGGTCTTCTTCTCCACCCATGGGACCAGAACAAGGACAAGTAATAGAAGAACTACCAGATTATTGGACTTGCTAACACCCACCAGAAGGGAACTCTGGTACCCTAACTACCAGACCAGTAAGGGGCTCTTTCTGCACCCACTAGAAAAAGAGATGGGAAAGAGACAATAGAAAAACACACTCAGCAACAGAAAAACAAATATGACACTGCCAGATTCTAGAGACTCCATATCAGCAAGACTCCAACATTCCAATGCAAATGAAGCAGGAGAGAATATAAACACCTTCATGAAAGTGATAGAGGCCCTAAAAGAGGATGTAGGAAAATCCCTCATAGAAATGGATGAACAAACAAACCAAAAAATGCAAGAAATGGAAGAAAAAGCAAACCAAAAACTGCAAGAAATGGAAGAATGAACAAACCAAAAAATTCATAAAATGCAACAATTGGACAAAAGATAAACCGAAAATTGCAAGAAACAATTCAAACATGGTAAAGGTTGAAAACTGAAATAGAGACAATAAAAAAAAAAAACACAATCTGAAGAAAGGCGAGAAATAGAAAAGCTGGGCTAATGACCAGGTACTACTGATACAAGCATTACCAACAGAATACAAGAGATGGAAGAGACAATCACAGGGTGTTAAAGACACACTAGGAGAAATAGATTCATCAAGCAAGGAAAATCTTAAGTCCAACAAACCCTTAATACAAAACATCCATGAAATATGGGACACCATGAAAAGACCAAATCTAAGAATACTAGGTATAGAAGAAGGTGAAGAAAACCACCTCAAAGGGGCAGAAAACATATTCAACAAAATCAGAGAAGATAACTTTCCCAACCTTAAGAAAGACATGCCAAAGAAGGTACAAGAATATTACAAACACCAAATAGAGTCCCCTCTCCACGTAATAATCAAAACCGCAGATATGCAGAATAAAGAAAGAATATTAGAAAAAAGCCCAATAACATATAAAGGCAAATCTATCAGAATTATACCTGACTTCTCCATGGAAACTCTGTATGCCAGAAGGTCCTGAGTAGATATTCTACCAACACTAAGAGACCAGGGATGCCAGCCCATACTACTATACTTGGCAAAGCTCTCAATCACTATAGATGGAGAAAATATGATATTCCATGAAAAAACTAGATTCAAGCAATACTTACCTGCTAACCCAGCCCTACAGAAAGTTTTGGAAGGAAAAATACAACCCAAGGAAGTTAACTACAACCAGAAAAACATAGGAATTAGAGAACCCCACTACCAACAGCCAAAAGAACAAAGGGGTGGAATTCCACACATAATTCCACCACCACCAACCATTCCAAATCAAAGAAGAATGAGCAATCAATGGTCATTAATATCCCTCGCCATTAATTGCCTTAACTTGCCCATAAAAAGACACAGACAAGAGGAATGAATTCGAAGACAGAACCCATCTTTCTGCTGCATAAAAGAAACATACCTCCCCCTCAAAGACAGACATTACCTGAGAGTTAAAGGTTGGGAAGATTTTCCAATCAAATGGACCCAAGAAACAAGCAGGGGTAGCAATCCTAATACCTAACAGATTAGACTTTAAAATAAAATCAATCAAAAGAGATGAAGGAGGTCATTACATACTCATCACAAGTGAAATCCACCAAGATGAAGTGAAGTGTCTATCCTGAACATCTATGCCCCAAACACAAGGCATCCATGTTTGTAAAAGAAACTTTACTAAGACATAAATCACATATATAGCCCCACACACTTATAGTGGGATATTTCAAACCCCACTCTTACCAATAGACAGGAATACCAGAAAGAAACTCAACAAAGAAGCAAAGGGTCTCATAGAAGTAATGACCCAACTGGGATTAACACACATCTATAGAACATTTCATCCATATAAAAAAGAATATACCTTCTTCTCACCACCACATGGAACCTTCTCAAAAATCGACCACATACTTGGCAACATATCAAAGCTTAGCAGCTACAAAAATTTTGGAATAACTGCATGCATCTTATCAGACTACCATGCTTTAAAATTAGAATTCAACAACAACACAAATTGCAGAAAACCTGCAAACTCATGGAAATTGAATAATGTACAAATGCACCATTCCTGGGTCTAAGAAGAAATAAAAAAAGAAATTAAAGACTTCCTAGAATTCAGTGAGAATGAAGACACCACATACCCAAACCTATGGGACACTTTGAAAGCAGTGCTAGGGTGAAAGTTCATAGCACTAAGTGCCCACATGAAGAAACTGGAGGATAGTTATACTAGAGAATTAACAGCTCAGCTAAAAGCTCTAGACCACAAACAAGCAAACTCCCCCAGGAGGAATAGACGCCAGGATATAATCAAATTGAGGGCTGAAATCAATAAAGTAGTGTTGGAGAAGTCCTGTTATTTGCCTGTGCATTTGTCAATAAAGTACTGTCTGGCCAATAGGGAATCTAGATAGGAGGGACTAGGAGTCCAGGAGGACTCTGGGTAGGAGAAACACAAGAGAGTCAACATGTGACGCCATGGGGGTAGGATGCCGGGAACTATTCTCTGGTAAGAAACATACTTAGATTAACAATTATGGGGTAATTACTTAAGGCAGAGCTAGCCGGTAAGAGACAAACAAGGCCAACAGCTTCATAATTAATATAGCCTCCTGTGTGTTTATTTGGGACTCATGCGGATCTAGAACCAGGCTGGCGTGGCAGAGCCCAGGCGACTGGCGGGGGATAAACCAAAGCGGCTAGCAAAAGAAAAAGCTTCTCTTAACAAAGTAGAATCTAGGAAAACAATACAAAGAATCAATGCAACAAAGAGTTGGTTCTTTGAGAAAATCAACAAGATAGACAAACCTTTGTCCAAACTTACCAAACAGCAGAACATGAACAAGCAAATTAACAAAATCAGAAATGAAAAGGGGGACATAACAACAGACTCTGAGGAAATTTGGAGAATCATGAGGTCATGCTTTGAAAACCTGTACTCCACAAAATTTGAAAATTTAAAGGAAATGGACGACTTCCTGGATAGCTATCACTTGCCAAAATTAAATCAAGAACAGATAAGCAATTTAAATAGACCTATATCCCCTATGTTAATAGAAGCAATCATCAAAAGTCTCGCAACCAAAATAAAGCCTAGGTTCAGATGGCCTCAGTGCAGAATTCTACCAGAAATTCAAAGAACAGTTTATACCAATTTTTCTCAAAGTATTCCATGCAATAGAAGCAGACGGGTCTTTGCCAAACTCTTTCTACAAGGCTTCAATAACCTTAAACCCAAAGCCACACAAAGGCACAACTAAGAAAGAGAACTTCATACCAATATCCCTCATGAATATTGATACAAAAATACTCTATTAAATACTGGCAAATTGGATCCAAGAACACATCAAAACAGTGATTCAAAGTAGCAGGCTACAAGATCAACTCAAGAAAATCAGTAGCCCTACTATATACAGATGATAAAAGTGCTGAGAAACAAATCAGAGAAATATCACCCTTTACAATTGCCACAAACAACATAAAATACCTTGGGGTAATGGTAACTGAACAAATGAAGGACCTGTATCGCAAGAACTTTGAATCTTTAAAGAAAGAAATTAAAGAAGTCCTCAGAAAATGGAAAGATCTTCCATGCTCTTGGATAGGTTTACGAATAAATGCTAAGTTACACAAAATAGAATTAGCCAATGAAATTCTACCTTCAATATGACTGAATAATAAATACTATTCTAGTTAAACTTGGAAAAAACTGTGAAAAGGAACTTTCTGTACTATTGTTGAACTTTAGGGTTGTTGAGAAAGTTTCTGCTGATGTTTATTCACCATGATTGACCTCCCACTGTGGTTCATTCCCATAACATAGGAAACTACCCTGACTTAGAACTAGTCATTAGGGCCATCTTCATATCACAGAATGTGCTTCTAATTGACAGCTTAAGAGGACAGGACAGGGTTCCAGGCTTCATTAAGTGCTGGCCTGCCACTGACTCCATTTGTGCTCTTATCTTTAATTTTTAAGGATATGTTTTATTTAATCAATTAATTAACTTTTTCCCAGACCAATCAAGTTTTCCTTGCTTCTTCCTCTCCTCCAAATCTCTCCCGTAACCCCGCATCCTTCCCTCTTGCTTACTTTCAAAATTAAGCAGGTGGGCCTCCGATGTAAATCAGGCAGTCATGCAAATCAAGTTGCATCAACACTAGGCATCTCTTCTCCTATTAAGGCTTCACAAAGCAACTCAATAGGAGGAAAGTGTCCCAAGAATGGGCAAAAGAGTGAGAGACAGCCCCAACTCCCTCTTCCAGGAATCCCAGAGAAGAACAAACTGCATAATTAAAACACATGTGCAGAGGGTCCAGGTCAGTTCCATGCAAGGTCATTTTTATTAAAAATAACATAGGCAGGTGGTTCAGTCTCTGTGAGGCTCCACAAGTCCAGGTTAGTTGACTGTGTATTCTTGTGGTGTCCTTGGATTCTCTGGCTCTGATAATCCACTCCGATAAAAACAAAAATGTGTCAGGTGGACAGAACGAATCTGGGTAAAATCTATTAAAAGAAAACATCACTGAACAGCACTTGTGCACTTGAAATATATTTTAACGAATGAGAATAATTGTATATCTGTGTCAATTATCTATTTCTGTGTTTCTCCTTTGCTTGGGCTCTTTTCCTTCTGTTTCTTTATTATGTCCTATTATGATGTGTTTGTTTTATGTTATCTTATTGTACTTCACTTTGATTTTTGAATCATCATTCATTAGATGCCTGTTTGAATTCTAATGAGAGACAGAAAGGAAGTGAATATGGATAGGAGGGGAATTGGGGAAGAACTGAGAGGAGTAGAGGGAGGGGAAACATAATCGGAATATACTATGCTAGGAAAAATATGATTTTAGTTAAAACAAATTAAATTAAATATAGAAAAATACAAAAGGAAGAGAGGGAGGAGGAGGAGGAGGAGAAGGAATTCTGGTAACATCTTAATATCTTGACTGTGTAAATCTCCCATCTGCCAAAGTGGCCAGACTTGTGGTCTCTTAGCTATGTTTAATTGCTCAGAATGCAACCTGGGGCTAGGAACTGGAAGAGAGTGAATGATGATATTCCATATGGAACACATATGCTAAAGTTTATATAAGCTAGCAAAGTATTTTCTTCAAGGCTGAATCCTAGTTGGTTACTACCCAAAGTTGAACATGTGCTGTTTTTAAAAAGCTATTTCCTTTATTGATCTATAAATGTCTAATTTCTCACTGGGAAAGCATATTATTTCTATAACATCAAATCTCACCGAACATTTACACTTAGAATTCAGAATTATAAGAACAAAATTCTCAGCATAAATAAAGCAAAAAATTTTATTTAGAGATAGTTATCATTCCTGAATCTTCCTCACAGTTCATATTAATCGGAGTAAATAAACGGACCCATTCATTATAAATTATTCATCAAACTTTTTTCTTGATAACTTCCCACATGTCTAAAGCATATCTGTCTTATCCTCTGCCTTCCCTTAATTTCCTCCTCTGTATCTAATCACTTTTCCTCTTCTCTATGAATCTCTTTCTCACATCCCTGTCTCACTTGTTTTATTTTGTGGTGGAATGATTTTAACCAGGGCCATCTTTATGGACATAGATTTTGATCTATCAATCAAGGTTTGGTATTCTGATCATTGGACACATAATAACTTGATTTTTCTCAGGATCTGTCAATGGTCAGTAGTTATATTTCATCTGTAAAGGGAAAGAACACCATGATCTCATCCCCCATCCATGACTTATTATTGACAAAGGCAGTCTACTTCTGGCCCACTAAAAATAACCCTAGTTCCATGAGTTCAAGTTGGGATCATTTTCTGCCTACTGGATTAGATCATCCAGTCACAAAATTAGAGTTTGTGCTTAATATTATTTTGTTCTGTTATGCCATGTTCAGTTGATTTTCCTGGGAGCCCTGCTATTTTTTTGAAGAGAAAAAAAGGAGTAGATCTGGGGGAGAGGAGAGGTAGAAGGGAGAACTGTAAAGTGTAGAAGGAGAGGTAACTTCAGTCAGGATAAAATGTATAAGAGGAAAATGAGATAAAGAACTATGAGTCTTTAAATGAAAGAAGTAAAGAAGATACCAGAAAATGGAAAGATCTCCCAATGCTCTTGGATAGGTAGGATCAATCTAGTAAAAATGGAAGTCTTGCCAAAAGAAATCTACAGATTCAGTGAAATCCCCATTAAAATTAAAATACAAGTCCTCATAGACCTTTAAAGAACAATAATCACCTTTATATGGAAAAACAAAAGACCCAGGATAGACAAAACAACCCTGTTCAACACAGCAATGTCTGGAGGCAACACCATCTCTGACTTCAAGCTCTATTATAAAGCTATTGTCCTGAAAAAAGCTTGGTATTGGCACAAAAATAGACCCATAGACCGATGGAATCAAATTGAACACCCTGGCATTAACCCATACACATAGGAATACCTGGTCTTCTACAAAGAAGACAAAATTTGACAATTGAAAAAAGAAAGCATCTTAAACAAATGGTGTTGGCATAATTGGACATTGGCATGTAGAAAACTGCAAATAAATCCATGCCTGTAGCCATGCACAAAACTTTAATCCAAATGGATCAAAGACCTCAACATAAATCCAGTCACACTGAACCTGTTAGAAGACAAAGTAGGAAGTACCCTTGAATTAATTGATGCAGGAGACTGCTTCCTGAACATAACAATAGTAGCATAGACACTGAGTTTAACAATTAATACATGAGTCCTCATGAAACTGAGAAGCTTCTGTAAGTCAAAGGATACAGTCAACAAGACCAAAAGTCAGCCCACAGAATGGGAAAAGAAAGTCATTAGCCCCACACCAGACAGAGAACTGATCTCATAATTTACAAAGAATTCAAGAAGGAAGTCTACAAAACACCAAGGGATCCAATCAAAAAATAGACTACATAACTAAATAGAGAATTTTCAATAGTGGAGTCTAAAATGGCTAAGACACAGAAGAGTGGATACAGAAAGCACTGTACATTTACAGAACAGAATACTATACAGCAGAAAAATCAATGGAATATTGAAATTTGCAGACAAATGGGTGGCACTAAAATAAACCATCCTGAGTGAGGTAACCCACTTATAAAAACACAAACATGGTATGTACTCACTCATATATGGATTTTAGACATGGATCAGGGGAGTGCCAGTCTACAATCCCACTGACAGAGAGTCTGGAAAACAGGTAGGACCCTAAGAGCAATATGCATGGGGAATGAGACAAGATCTTCTAGCAGATTGGGAACATGGGAAGAGAGGAGAGGGAGCTGAGATTAAAGAGAGGGGGAGAATAGGAGGGGAGAGGAGGACATAGGGAGCAGGAAGTTTGAGTCAGGGGAAGAAAAGAGGAAAGCAGGATGAGAGATACCATAATAGAGGGAGTCCTTATAGGTTTGAGGAGAGATCTGGCACTAGTGAGATTTTCAGAGATCTACAAGGATGACACCAACTCGAAATCTAAGCAATAGTGAAGAGACTTCTTTAAATGCCCCTCCCTGATAATGACTTTGACTACTTCCTTATGTACCATCCTAGAACGTTCAACCACTAACTGATGGAAGTAGAGGCAGACACCCACAGCTAAACAATGAACTAAACTCCTGGAACCCAGTGACAGAGAGGGAGGACTGATGAGCAAATGGGTCAAGACTGTGCTGGCTTAACCCACAGAATCAGTTGACCTGAACAAGGGGGAGCTCTTGGACCCCAGACTGATGACTGGTAGACCAGCATGGCACCGGTCCAGACCCCTTGAATGTGGGTGATAGTGAGAAGGTGTAGGCAATCTATGGGGCCTTGGGTTGTAGATCAGTCCCTGGCATATAAATGGACTTTGGGTGCCCATTCCAAAATGAGGGATGCTCTCTCATCCTGGAATTTTAGGGGAGTACCTAGGCCCTGCCCTGAAGGAAATGAGAGACTCTGGATATCCTCCATGAAGAACCTCAACCTCCCTGGGGAACAGAGTGGAATTTGGGTAGGGGACTAGGGAATTGGTGGGGAGGCGTAGGAGGAGGGGAGTAAGAGGGAGCTGGGATTGACATGTGAAGCAACCTTGTTTTCAAGTTTAATAAAATATCTAAAAAAAAAAGGAAGACTCCAAGTTCTTTCAATGCAGGACTTTCCCTTGTTTGGTTAGCCTTACTCCATGGTATTTCATGTAGTTTGTGGCAATTGTAAAGGGTGATGTGTCTCTGATTTCTTAGCCCTATTATCGTCGGTATGTATTAGCACTACTGATTTTTTTGAGTCTGCTACATATAAGAAGTAAACCTCAGCTTCAAAGACAGATGATACCTCAGATTTAAGGGTTGGGAAAACATTTTCCAATCAAATGGACCCAAAAAACAAGCAGGGGTAGCAATCCTAACATCTAACAAATTAGACTTTAAACTAAAATCAATCAATGCAATTCCTCTAAAATGTAGAACAAGACAACACTGTCCCCTCTCTCCATATTATTTCAATATTGTGCTTGAAGTTCTAGCTAGAGCAATAAAACAACAAAAGGAGATCAAGGGTATATAAATTGGAAACAAAGAAGCCCAATTTTCACTATTTGCAAATGATATGATAGTTTACATAAATGATCGGAAAAACTGTACCAGGCCACTCCTACAACTGATAAACACCTTTAGCATAGATAACTTACTTTTGATAGATAAGAATAACTTTTGAGCTTGGCATTAGTGGCACAAGCCTTTAATCCCAGCATACTGGAAGCAGAGGCGGGTAGATCTCTGCCTGTTCTGCAGAGCAAGTGCTAATTTAGGCTCCAAATATACACATAGAAACTCTGTCTTGAAAAACCAAAACAAAAAACCAAGAAAAACAAAATAAACAAATAACTTTTCTCATGGAGCAAACATAGATGGATGTTGCTAGTGCATAAATTTAGTTAAATAACAATAGTAAGTCTTCCTCTGCATCTATGACTGTCTGGGCGGGCCTTGATTTGGATTGTGGTACCAGGTATGGATTCTCTCCAGTGAAGTAGCTCTTAAATCTAATAAGATAATGCCTTGAGACTTCCTAATATCTGTGTTCTTGTTATAAACTTGGTCAGGTCTCACCTGTCCAGTTGCATTAGTAGTTCTCAGGGTTCATATTTGGCTAAAGTTATTGATGTATTTTCTACCTAAACAACCTGAATCACAACTTCTAGCACTTGGTCAAATAGTCAACAGAGAGAAAGATTACAGCTCATGAACTCTCCATTTCTAAATGGTGCAAGCTATCCACTGATATAGCTTGTGGATTAGCAACACATTTACAGCAACTAGTAATGCACACTGGGTATTCATTGACCTTCTTGGCTGTTCATAAACAGAGAGATGATGAAATTTGCAGCACTGAGTAGAAGCAGCATGATAAGAAAGTAAATTTTTAAAATTGTTAGAATATTTACTGCCTTATAATTGCCTTTAATCTGTGCCTACTTTGTCTAATTAGTTTTAAGCTAGCATGTATGCCATTATTTGTCAATGACGAACAATTTCAGAGACTTTGTTTATGAAAGAAAATAAAATCTGATACTATCTCTGAATGCAACACATTCTAATAGTGTTTATTTTGTTGTGGAATTTTCTCGTGTCTCTTGTAATGAACACACCAAATCATGAGCATGCATGTTTGTGCAGAAACTTTGAAATAATGCAGCCCATCAAACTTCCATCTTCCAGTGGTTGTTCCATGTAATTTGTGATCATTGTAAACAAAAGTTGTTATATTTTCGAACACTTTGGTCTTAGGAATGATAACTCTTACATGACAGCCTTTTCTGAGGCTATTCACAAATTAATTGCTTAATTAGTTGTTGTTCAATTGCAAAAAAAGTCATTTTGAAATTTTAGATAGTTGATATGACATTAAAGAAGAATTTGAGAGATGATTCATATTCTGAATAACATTAAAATTGGCTACAACTTTCATGTACTATGTATTTATCTGTTTTGATGATAATACCTATAATTGATATTGGAACAGCTCATAATTAGATATTTATTCATTAAAACTGATTTCAAGTGGCAAAAAATGTAAAGGCAAAAATAAAATCTCTAAAATTCCTGAAATTTTAAAATGGTGCTAACAGTGATACAGTTCAGGGTACAAGCAACCAGAAAGTCATCTGAGATAAGGAATGTTCTATGAAAGGAATGTTATCTTAACACATCATATACAGTACAACATTTCGATTGTTCAATGTTGAAAAGTATGTTTTTCACATGAATTTTTCCATTAAAGTGAGACAAATGAGAGGGACAAAGAACTTGCACAGAAGAAACATAGAAGTCCTTCACTCTTGATGCTGGCAGGAAGTGATTCTTGTCCTCCTAAAGACATCTCAAACAGCAGACTATGCTTAGATCCATAAAGTTTGTGGAAAGTTAACCATGGATAACACTCCTTTTCCATGCCTAAATCTAAATGCTACACTTCAGAAAACCACCTAAAATTTAATTTATAATAATAAATTCTTAGCCGGGCAGTAGTGGCGCCTGCCTTTAATCCCAGCAATCAGGAGGCAGAGGCAGGCGGGTCTCTGTGAGTTCGAGGCCAGGCCAGGCTGGACCGACAGCCTCCAAAACATTACAGAGAAACCCTGTCTCGTAAAAACCAAAAAAAAAAAATTCTTTCAGAGAGGAAAAATCAGTAAATGAGCCCATCATTTTCCTCAATTTTTAATTTTTTTTTATTGTAAGGCATCTAAACACTACTCTACATGGAGAAGCACACATGCTAATTTTGAATGTGCACTACCATTTTCTTATGTGTTTCTAACAAAATACTTATGAAATTTCTGGTTGTCTTTAATCCAATCACTCAGGTAGAGGCAGGTGGATCCCTGTGTGTTCCTTGTCTCTGGAGTTAGTTCTAGGACAGCCATGGCTACATAGAAATCCTATTTCAAAACACACACCAAAAATTAAAAAAAGAAAAGAAAACATAACAGGGGAGGAAGGAAGAAAGAGGGGGGAAGAAAGAGAAGAAAGAAAGGAAGAAAGAAAGAAAGAAAGAAAGAAAGAAAGAAGAAAGGAAGGAGGGAAGAAAGTTGGAAAGAAATGTCCTAAATTAGCTTCATTCTAAATTGTCCGGAATTATTACCCCTGTGACACCTGGGAAATCTAGTTTTATTTAGTAGAAGTCTCTAAAGAAACATCTCCCTGGCATTGCTGGTGGCAGTGCCAGAACTCACTGTGCTTATATGTGTATAAAAGGATGGACAAAGTCACTGAATAAACATTCAAAACCTGGGAAATCCAGAATCCCTACCTACCAGAGCTTCTCAAATACTTTTACTTGTACCCACAAATGGTAAAAAATGAAGGATGCATGCTACATTGTAGTAGATTTGAATTTCTAATATTTACTTAAAAGACATCCAGGCAATAGTCATTTGATTTTCAAAACTGTAATTTTCAGAAATTATTAAGTCTGTGAAAATTTTCTAAGGAACATTCTTAAGTTTTCATTCAAGTAAAACCTTTCTTCCATCAAGTCGTGTGAATTTATCTTGTACTTATACTTGGATGTCCTCTTTGCAACATCTGATTAAAATTCCAAAGATGATCTTCTCAAGAGTGTTCTATGATCCTGTTAAAAAAAAAGAAAACAAAACAACAACAACAAAACTGACACAAAGTGAATAATTTTTAAAGCACCTTTGAAAGCATTTAAAATTTTATAATTTTGCATTTTAAATAATCTAAAAATAATGCATTTGCTACCAATGACAGATACATTGTGAAAATTTTTGTTGAAAATAGGAACAGATTGTAAATGGATTTAGCATTTTAAATAATGGTGAAATCTGTTTTCACAACAATCATGGATTTTTACTCAGTCACTCACTGGCCTTCTAGCTTAGAGAGGACTAAAAGGGCCTTAGAAGCAAAGCACGAGGAAACATTTTGTAAATGTGAAATCACCCATTGTGATTAAATAATTATAAATCCATGTATCAGGATGCTAGTATACACATTCTGTGGCTCAGAGTCAAGGAAGTCTCCTTATGCTCAGTGCATGCTTTTGCAGGACTGGAATGTAAAAAATGTCTACAGCTAATAGCGATTGTGCCTTCTTGTGGATAGAGGCATGAAATGAGACTAACTGCTGAAGACAGATCTAATGCTCTGGCACATTTAGAATCACATCGCACAACTGGTGGCAAACAGGACATATTTGGGAGAACAAAAGGAAGCAGGTCCATTCCAGAATAGTACCACAAATCTAGCCTCACTAGGGACATATTACTAATAATATCTTAAAAAGAAAGCTACTGGGTTTGGAGAGATAGCCTAACAGTTGAAAGCAATTATTGTTCTTCTAGCGAACCCCAGTCATATCCCTTCACCCACATCAAACAGTTTACAACTGCCAGTAATTTAAGCTCCAGAAGGTAACACACCTCTGGCCACTGTGTGCAACCAGAGATAAGAACATACCTATGATTTTGAAAAGTTTATAATAACAAATAATTTGCAACATGCATTTAAAAATAATGGAAAAACAACAACAAAAAGCAAAACAGTAGCTCTTTCCTGAGCAATGTAGAAAAGGAAGGACGATGCCACTGAGTTTGCTAATCACCTTGACCTCCAATTTCAAAAAAGCTAATGCCCTGGGAAAGCAATCAAAACAGGGAGTCGAACATCAGTCAATCAAGGCTTTTCTCATCTCCACTGCCCAAAATGCATGGTGAGAGCACAAACCACAATGATGAGAACTCTAAATAAAACCTGTCAGCCCCCAACATAGGTGAATGAGTCTTCTGCTACTTCCCTTGACAACTGTCCCTTGAAGCAAATTCAATAAACTTGTCACTTTCTGCCATGATCTGACAGTTGAGCTTCTTGGCTGTTCATGGTTCAGACACACCACAGAACTGTTGCCAATCATTACTACTGCTGATTCCTCAGAACTCCCTTAGCTATGGCCACACTCTGAGATGTGTTCAAAAAAGACAATATCTGACGTAACACAAATTTGAGAGAATGCTCTACAGACTAGAAAGCTGTGTCTTTTCTATCATTACTTTAGGAAAATGTAGCCTAGAAGAATTTTAGCAAGAACAACACCAGCATAAGCCTTGCCATTAAATTGTCAGTCATGTTATCTCTGAAAGAATATTTTATTGTGGAAAAATTAGGTAGACATTAAATAAATATCCTTCATGGTAGGGAATCAGTCAGATTTCAGGAATGGTGAGTTAAGCTAGCCCTGGTGGACACAAGAATTCTAAAGATTAGTGTTCATTATTTTAGAAATGTGCATTTGATATGTGTAGAGTAATAAGGAATGAGACAGAAATCTAAACAAGGGTAATCAAATAGAGGAACTACTAAGGGATACAAATAAGATTATTTAATAAGAAAAATAACATGGGTTTATTAACATATTTCTTATACACACACAACATACTCAGCAGTTGAGCTGTTTTCAGAGAAATGTCTTTGAATTGGTGCTTTTTTATTACATTTCCAACAGAGAAGTGTAGTTTTTATGGAAGTGACAAAGTAAACTAAATGGACCTTGTACTCTTTCCACCGCATTTTCTAGGAGAGCAGATAGTTGGAAGCTTCTTATTATAGATTACCCTGATTCAATCTCATATTTAAGAGTCCAAAGGAATAGCAAATAAAGAGGTATCTATTACAACTGTTAAGTCAGTAATGTGGAATTCATTCTAAGGGAGCTTTTACAAGTAGATTTTGAAGAAGAATCAAAAACATCCAGCACAACTACAGCTATAATAAGGATAAGTGGGAACTGACAGGTAAAGAATAGATCTGGAGAACTGATGAGGAAGTGCATTGAGGCGGGTATTTCTTTGCTAAAATGAGAGGACAGAACTTTTTCAGAAAGAAGGCCAAGCTACTAAGACCAACAATAGGACACTTTCTATCAATGACTCAGTATGATTCTTGCTAAAATGAAGATACTCAGGCAAATTAGAAGCCATCATTGTTGTCTGGTAATGAGAAGAGAAGAAAATTTGAGGAGATTTGAGTCAAGGAAAGAATCCTTGCAAATTGGTAACTCAGAATGACTAACTCGTAATATAAGAATTTCCCATCCAAACTTTATTCAGATTGTACTGGATAAATTTCCATGCAGAATATAAAATGCTGAGTCAAATATGCTGAGTCAAATACTATGCAAACCACTATTTAAATGAATGAGATTTTATTATTCTAAAGACAGAATCTCTAAAGGTATAAGACTGACTTACACATCTTTCTTTTTCTTTTTTTTTTTTTTTTTGGTTTTTTGAGACAGGGTTTCTCTGCATTGTTTTGGAGGCTGTCCTGGAACTCACTCTGTAGACCAGTATGGCCTCAAACCCACAGAGATCCGCCTGCCTCTGCCTCCCGAGTGCTGGGATTAAAGACGTGTGCCATCAATCCCGGCCTCATATCTTTCCTAGATGAACTTGGCTAAGAGAACAAAAATTTACATAATTCCTGAGGTACCATGAATGTTTAGAATGACTGATTAGAAAATAGAGTAGAATATTAAAAAGTGAACTGTTAAATATATTAAAAAGAATCTTGGCTTGTATAATAGGATGTAATTTTGGATGGAGCAGTTGACTGTTGTACTTCCCACTTTATCTATGCAGTCAACCTGTACTGATTTCCTTTATATATGAAAGTATAGATTCCACCCAAGTTTCCCTACATAGTGAGACTCAGCAAGTATCTTTTCAAAGGTAAAGTATTCTTAGTTGTCATTAATAATAGTGAACACCTGTGAGCAAGGGGAGTGCTATTTTGTTTGCTATGCAACATTCTCTGACAATTTTTCACTTGTAACTATTAAGATTGAATCTCTTTTTTCCCCAAATATTCATTGTATAATTAGAGCTCCATTTTGGTAATTATATGTTTAATGAGCAAATTACCCCCAAATCTGCCATATTCCTGAAAGGCAACCAATTTACCAATTTATTTAATTTTTTCATCGCAACAACCTCACACACACACACACACACACACACACACAGTATTAAAAGATATGAGATCACTTTTACACTGATTTCCTGATATTTTTATAATCATTTATTCCTAGAAATATTTACTGCAACCATCACTATTTAAATTATTTCAATTTTAGAAGAACATTCTTTGGATCATCTTTAAAGAGAGAGCTTGTTTATTATAGTTCTGATTTGTAAAGAAAAAGTTTTATTTTTGACCTGATATTAAGTGTCTCTTATATTAGGGATAGAAATTTTACTTAAAATTACTTTTAAGTTACACCATTTTCTACTTTTATTGAAGTTAAAATTTTATGAATGATAAGAATGAAGACCATTACAGTAGTGGTGCCCATTAATTACTTTTATGTTGCTGTGACAAAACACCATGAATTAAGCAACTTGTTAAAATTATTTAGTGTAATTAGGCTTATGGTTTCAGGGGATTAGAGTCCATGATGATGAAACAAAGACATTGCAGTAGGAACAACTGAGAGTTCATATCTTGATCTTTAGGAATCAGAATTAATATTAAGAAAGGAGAGCATTTTTTTGAAACCCAATGCCATCTCTTGGTGACACATCTCTTCCAGCATTACCAAACTTTCTAATCATTCCTAAATAGTTCCACAAACTGCGGACCAATTATTCAGACATATGAGCATATGGGGTCCAACACCTTCACACATTTGAAAGTCAACATTAAATAAGATGGTCATAGAAGCTTATAGCAAAGGTAAAGTTTAAACAACAAAACATATGGCTATTAGCTCAAAAACAGTAAATAGTAAGAAATTCTTTATTATTAAGCCAAACATGAGAGATTATGGCCCAGTAATATATATATTTAGGTTGCCCTATATTAAATATTCTAACCAGGTAATAGATTCGTGAACTTTCTATAGTAACGGAACAGAGAAAGGCAGGAATCAAGGCACTTTCCAACTAAAATGGTTGAAGCATCACTTAGGCAGGAGTACAAAAAAGTAGAAAAACAGCTGCTTAAAACAAACACCTGAGAATATCAGCAGCTTTGGTACTGTTAGAAGCTAGATGCTTTTCCATATATTCCAAAAGATTTACCTGCTAGTCAATAAAAATGGTGGTTCACATGGAGAGATAGTCAATGAATGACTCACATGGGGCCTAAGGATGCCCAGAGATACTTAAGTGGTAGCCTACACTATTTTACACCATTGATGTTTATTTATCCACAAATAAAGAAATATTATACATAATATGTATGTATATATATAAACAATATATATACACACATAAATATAAATAATAACAAATGAAAAGAAGCCATGGATTTGAGAAGAAGCTTGCTAGTAGCCTGAAAGAATTGGAGAGAGGAATGTGAAGAAGGAAATGACATAATTATACATTATTTGTAAAATCTTTAAAAATATTTTTGAAAAACGGGTTTCAAGTTCAAACTTCGGAGATGGGTTCCAAATTTGCTGCATTTCAGATTAGATAAACACGTGGATAAACAAATATTAATTCTTTCTCATATGAATTATATTTAAAGCCATAGTTGGGTATTATTTGTTTCCAAAATGTGACTATGAAGAAAACTGAGAGATTTAAGGGCACTTTGAAATTTTTCCAGCTGAGTGGGAAGGAGAAATAATGAGGATCAAACAACTAGCTGCTAACAGAAGGAAAACAATACAATGGTGATACCATGTGTGCCTAATGCCATGTTCTTACACACAGCACATAGTTAAATGCTATGGAAAGATTATATACAATGAGTACTAAAAACAGTCATTAGACAGACGCCATTTGTAGCTTTGGTAATTATAACGAAAATGGATTTTAGAAGAAGAAACAGACAGCAAAATAGTGAGAATTAGAGGAAGAAAGCAAAGACTCAGACAGGAAAATGAAGGACTGAAAACACTTAAATAAATCATTATCATAAGAAGTATCACTATAATGAGGGACAGATGCCCAAATAGAATAACTAGCATTATTATAGAATCAAGAGCAGTCCTTTCACTTTAGCAACAGCACATTCTCTTTTTTTGAAGAGTGTCTAACAAGAAAAATACTAATCATGTATGTGTGACTTCTTTTAATTCATTTGAATGCAATACAAGGAAAAGCACACAGTCTCTGCTAATGCCATTCACTGAAGAAGTAACAGTGTGAATAGGCAGGGAGCAGGGAAACAGGAGCAACACTCCAGGACAACTCCTAAAGAAATGGACACTGCTGCAGCATGAGATGACATTTTACAAACCTGTGAATGTGTTTGGTTTCCAGTTACAGAATTTATACAGAAGAGAAATATGGAAAGAAAAATGCCACTATCGATAAATTTGTGAAAATGAATAGCTGTAGTGCTCCAGTATAGATATATAAACTAGATACTTTAATTTCACCAATTTTATTGCAATAAAAAGCAAAACAAAATGTACATATGCACAAATAATGGGACAGGGAAGGAAAAGACAAAAAATGTAGTTGTTAATATTGCAAGTGCCAATACTACACACTACTTGTGGTCAAGTGTTGAATGTGAAGTAAGCTTTGTTAACACACAAATGCAAAATATTGTCTCTCATTTGCAATCCTAGCTCTAAATCTTCAGATATAAGTATATATTTTTAAAAAAGGAGTGACCACAGGAACCAAGAAAGTATAAAGTGAACAAGGAATTTGGGGATTGAGATGGAAAAATGAAGATATAAGTGATATAAAGATAGATAATAGAAAACGAAAAAGGGAAAACCAACTGTGGAAGAAAGAGGGAAGTCAATGAGGAAGAGAAGGATGGAGGAGAGGCAAATAATGCCAAGTTTTTCAGTAAAGCCTCTAGAACCCTTACCTAAACATGTATGAAATATATAAAGCTTATTAAAAGAAGTTAAGTCATTGGACTGACAATCCTCTCACAAAAGCCAAAGCCTAAAAAAACTACCAGTGATATCCATGAGAAATGTCTGCTCTAATGGTTGGTCTGTTTAGTCTATGTGATTACCAAAGCACTTGCTGTTGCTCTCGGTCACCTTTCAGAAGTTGGAGGCAAATTGACGTCTCATGCTATGACAGAAGACTCAGATAATTTGAGCTATATTTAAACTGAAAGCCTTCCTCCTCTAGTCTAGCACACGTGGTACCAGAAGACACTACACGATTTTCCTAGGAATGAAAGGAATAAATAGTCCTATCAACCAGTGACAGTTATAACCCACCAATAGTGATCAATATTGCAAAATATCCATAGAGAGGCATTAAAGAACCATCATATGTTGTTGGTAAACAACAGCTGACATAAAGCCTGTTCAACAGCAGGTAAATCATGCCTGGAACTAGAAAGCTAGCCATCTTCTCTGAGCAGGGAGTTCATGAATGTTAGTGGAAAATCTGCTACCACCAATGAGAGAGACTAGCATTTCGTAACTACATTATAAATATCCTTCTACCCACAATTATGGGTAGCTATCACACCTTATCTACTGTGCTTCTCTTTATTTTAAAAGGAAGCTGTCTCAGAAAATCATAACTGAACACAATGCCAAGAATAATACTGGATCATGGGGAGTTAAGTCCCAATTGACACATCTGTGTCACAATATTGCATCTATAGCTCAGGAAACATTGGGGATGAGGGAACAAAAAAATTGTAATACTGTGCAGGGCAGTAGTGTAGATAAGGCCCTAATTGTGGAGGAGGATTATGGAAATCCATTAACCCCAGCACTTGGGAGCCAGATGCATGCAGATCTCTGTGAGTTTGAGGCCAGACTGGTCTACAAAGCTCCACAGAGAAACTCTGTCTGGAAAAACAAACAAACAAATAAAAAAACCTGAACTTGAATATCATGGCAACATATAAGAAAAACTGTCCTAGAAATGACTGCACAAGCAAGAGCTGAACAATGGTATATAAATAGATATACAGCATGGAAGGGAGGAAACATCAGGCAGCAATGACTGTATAGAGGAAGAAATAACATCTCACAGAGAAGAGTCTCCTAACTCCATATCTGTTTTTTTATTACTTAATTTATTTGCTTAATTTACATTGCATTGGCAGTTTTCCTTCCTTCTTTCTTCCTAGGCCCTCCCCTTCACCTTCACCTTCCCGTTCAGGATAGGGCACATTGCCCATGGATATCAACAAAGCATGGCATACCAAGATGTAGTAAGACTCAAAACCTTCCCATGTATTAAGGCTGAGCAAGGTGATCCAATCTGAGGATTTAGGTTCCCAAAACCAGTAAAAGAATTGGAGACAGTTCCTTTTCCCACTGTTAGGAGTCCCACCAGGGGACCAACCTACATAAATGTGTAGAGTGGTTAGGTCGATCCACACAGGCTCGCTGGTTGTCCTTTCAGTCTCTGAGACCCCATGAGCCTGGTTAGTTGATTCTGTGAGTTTTCTTGTTGAATTTGTTTCCATGCAGTTATATTTTAATTAGAATATTCAATAAATAAGTAAAGGTAACATAAATGATCACTTTCTTAGAAAAAATAAAATGACAAAAAATGATGCTGTGCTGAAAAAAATCCTCCACTACAGAAAAATATCTGTGCAATATAAAAAAATACCTGTCAATATACTTATGATTTTTCTTTAGCTTGTTCAACTGTATGTGCTAAAACTTCTATGAAAATTTCCTTTAAGTACATGCCCATTTAATTAGCTATTTTACTTTGCAAATTAATATTTCTGAATGTTTAGGAATGAGATGACATTTTTTTCCTGAAGTGAGCCAAAGTATCATGGGAAATTTACACCTTAGCTATTTAAAAGAATATAATCTACATATTTATTGTCCTGTTTGTTAAGACATGATTAGGCATATGACCCAGCCCAGAAGGAAAATGTAGATAAGGCCCTAACTGTGGAGGAAGATTATGGAAATCCAGGTCCTTGCATCTTTGTTTGTCCTTATGAAATACTGGTTTTTTGCCAAGCTAGCCCACAGATCCTGATCTACTTAAGTGACAAGAAAAAAGTTCTAATATTTCATTTCTCAAGTGTTTTTTCATTTCAATTCATCATTTACCCTAACAATCATTTAAGCAAGAATAAGAGTTAAATAATTGCATCCATCCATGTAGTTGACATTTTATCTTTGTAAAATTTACCAGAAAGAAACAATATAGTGGAAGAATAATATCTTTCCAATCTTGCCTTCTGACCTGCTAGTGTATACCACCTCAGTCCATACGAGAGAGCTAAAAAACTGTGGAAACATGTGTGATAGTCAAAGAACTTTTTTTTATTCGCAAATGTTTTTATTTGTTTATCCATATAGTTTTTTGAGACAGGGTCTTGTATGCAGTCCAGGTTGGCTTGGAACTCACAGAAATACTCCCAGTTAAGTTTCCCAAGTATTAAGATTACAAGTGGGTTTTGAAGAGCTGTCTCAGCAGTTAAGAGCTCTGAGTATTCTCCAGAGCTCCGGGATTTAATTCCCAGCACCCACATGGCAGCTAACAACTGTCTGTAACTCCAAGATCTGGCACCCTCACACAGACATACATGCAGGCAAAACACCAATAAACATAAAATAAAAATAAATTATTTTTAAAAGTGTCTTTAATGTGACTGGCTTAGTGGAAACCAGCTGGATGCTCACAATGCACAAGATGTATGTGTTGCTTTGAAGTCCATGAAAAACTGTCTAAGCCTGACAAAGTGGCTTAGGTATGTAATTCTGGCTTTTGGAAGGCAGATAGAGGAAGTTCCGGAGTTCAAAGTTATCCTCAGCTACACAGTGAATTCAAGGCCAACCCTACCTTACACTTTTCTTTTGTTGTAACAGACTTTTCAATACTTGGCCCCTGAACAAAATTGACCATGGAGGTTAGAAGTTGAGGCTATCAAAGAAGGCATAGCCTGGCTCATAAAAGGCCTGTTGGGTAGGAATTAGACAGTAAATGTGGCTTCTGTGCCTCAGACACGCCTCCAGTTCCGGCCTCCAAGTTTAGAGCCTCAAGGAACTTTCTTTATGCAGTTAGATGGCAGAAGGAGAAGGACTAGGGACAAGTTCTGTCCTGCCAGGCCATGCTCTAAGGTGACCAATTTCAGCTAAATAGGTATTATCTCCCAATAATGCCAGTTATAATTCCATTAAAGAATTAGCCTATTCATTTACTGAGAGACCATTGAAATCAAGAATGCTCAGTAAGCTACATGGTTGAGTCTACACTTACAACCCATGAATTTTGAGTGTCATTCTAAATGTTAAGACAATAAGTAAAAGTGAGGGTAGTCATGGAACTGAGGATGTAGACATAGACAGGTTTGAAGTATTAATTTTGAAATTTAGACTATAAAACTAGACATAAGATGCTAAAAGAAGATAGTAGATTTTCATAGAATTAATAACATGCAAAATATAGAAATGCAGATAAATTTAAGAGAAAATTAAACCTGAGAGGAAAAATGATGGCAGAAAATGAAATATTTGAAATTGAATTTGTGGATGGTGAAATTATTTGCAATGGCATGATAAATACCATTAGCACTGAATTACTTGCCTATTGTAGAGGACTTAGACAATATTATTTTAGAAAGATCAGAAATGTTATTGAGTGGACAGGGGGCAGAAATGTAGCTCATTGCTAAGACATTTTTCTGCCAAGCCTACTGACCTGAAGTCATTCCTCATGAACCCTCATGGTAGAAGAAAAGAACAAACTCTCAAATGTTGTTCTCTGATCTCCAAATATGAGCCATAGCACACATAAGCTCAGCACGCACGTGCACACACATGGACACACACACACACACACACACACAGAGGAATGAATGAAAGCATTTCTTTCAAAGATGAGGGAAAAGGACTATATTAAGGCAAGATTAAGGAGAGGGACACTAATGAGAAGTTATACTTTTAAAGATTAGCAAGAAAGAACATGTATTTTCTAAAGGATTTCAGCCAGATGTAGTAATAATTTTTGTATTACTCTATTAAAAGATTCATTTTCACCTTAACAACACTGGTATTATTGATAACACATCTATATCTTCATTTGAGTAACCACACACTAGAGATATAACAGAATAACAGGGCACACTGCTCTTACTACTAAAAGTGCAGGGTAGTGACAGATGTTGAATTTTTGATATGTTGAAATTTGTTGAAATAACATTTTTCTCGCTGGTGTTCTGAGATCCCTTTTCTTTTGCCCAAAGCAAAACACCACTAAACACCACTGTCAGCAAGCAAAAGCAAATCTTTTGTATCACAGCAGGAAATAGAGCAGATGAGAAAAGAACACTATCAGCCAACTACAACCCTCTTTTCTTTGATCGCTCTCCTTTTATTGCAAGGAATCAGTAATTAAAGAAAACCTGCTTTATTTATTGGCTGCTGTGAAAAAGGATTTCAAGGGAAAATTTTTGTAGCTTAAAGAAAAAGAAATGGATTGGGCAGTTGAAACAATATTTTAAATGATTTTAGAAAGTCATGGAACATCCATTTTTATGAAAGCTTTTTGGACCTTCTTTCAGAAAAAAAACACTAGCATTCTTCCTATTGAAAGATACTTATATTATTTTTTACCTTCATTTTGAAACACACCGCAAGCACTAATGTGTCTTATTTTTTCTCATGAGACCTGGAGGCAGATTTGTAATATAGACCAACAAGAAAGATTTCTATTTTGGTTCAAGTGTATCAACTTTTGCAATAAAGCACCCAAGTTCTAGGAATCCAATGTATAAATGATATCTATAATTATTAGTTCGCATTTAGTTAACATTTTCATTAAAATTGTTAAGATTGTAGAATATTAGGGTCCTTTCCTTGCCTGCTACCCCACAATGGTAACTGTGTGATGAGTGATAAGTAAAAATTGACTCTTTTAAGACTATAAATGGAGATACTGCTTGGTATAGCCTAAATATTTACAATATTAACCTGGCAATAGCATATCCAACATAGTTGGAAAAAATGAAAAGAAAGCTAAGCAAACATTTGGTTTGGGGTGAAGTTGAGTCATTTACATCAGACACATTTAAATAGCCATAGTGAGGGGCTGTTGATGTTTCTTTCCTCCTATTGTCTCCAAGAAATATGTGCTTCTACACCCTTCATGTTTTATTCAAAGTGTGGAATCTTAAGAATTCAAGGAGCTACTCGACTTTCTGCTTTTGACTACTGCATAATAAATCACTAGCCTTGCATATATCATACAAGGGAATGTATATACCCCAAAGTAGCCAGAAAGTATTTGTCTAAATTTATGGGAAGAAAAGGAAACAATTCAAGAGATTGACAGGAAGAAGTTGTCAGAAGTTAGGTTCATAAAACTGTATTGAGTAAGGCTTGTGGGAAGCTTTATGAAGCTATGCAATAAAGTAATTGTATGAACAAAGGATACATGTATTTGCAATGAATGGAAAATGAGGTCATTTTCAAAAAAAACTATTTATTCATACAGTAAAAAGATGTGAAGAATCAAGTTTAATTTTGAATTAGTTAATACAAATAAAGTAGTAAATTATACATGTTGCATAACAAGGATACCTATAAAGGCACAAATTAAAGTTACACTGCTAAACAAAATGAAATTCAGTTTTCATTCTGCTCCAAAGAAAACAATGATGTTCATTGACTTGTTAGTGACAAATTCTTAGAGATGAACTGTAATAATTAGTACAATGAAAACTGCACTAATAGCAATCTAATACAAATATGGCAGTGTCTTTGTAAATTGAAAAAAATTGACAATATCAAATGAAAAATACATCAATCACACCTAGCCTAACTTAAATATGCTCACAGTACTAGGCTACGCAGGGTCATCTAACACAAATCCTGTCTGATGGCAACACCTTTTATAGTAAAATACTAAATAACACTTTTAGTGAGCTGATTGCCAGTATTCAAAACTACTTGCAACACAGTATAATGTAGAGCATAACAAATTTTGCCATTGCAGCTTTATGACAGTCTGTGAGCAACTATCACCTTTTGTTTTCTAGACCAGAAAAGGCTTTCTAGGTAAGAACATTATATTATTTAATAAAACAATAACTATTCCTCTTATCTTTTTGGCATTATTTAAGAAGAATCAGACTTCCTGAGGTGTCATATCTACCAGGTGACTAAGAGGTTTGGATGGATTATTTGTCTTGAAATGTCTTTATCCAAATTCAGAGTAGATGCCATGCTTTTCATCAGAATGAAGTAGCTTTTCCTTAATTTTCCAAATAGATCATTCATTAGGAATACAATAACCGTTATACTAAAATAAATACTGTCATCTTCTCAAAGGCCTAGAATATAAGACAAAATATTATATTTAATTTGGCCAGAAAAGAAAAGGAAGAATATAGTTTATCCCCACACTACTTACTCTTGCTGCCTGGACTATTGAGGCCTTTTTCAAAGCAAATTTGGACTGTTGATTATGCCTTTCAGTGTTGTGTGGGAATAATGAAGTTGACATGCGGGAAATCAACAGAGTTATTGACAGGGTCATCTAGTTCCAGGGAGTGACTGAGGATGTGCTTTCTCTGCTGTGCCTCCAAGAACTGTTCCAAGGAGGTTATCTCTGTTCCGTCAGAAAAGGAAAGAAAGTTTTGCTCATCATCTGCAGGTATGATGGTTGGACTTTTTTTCTTTCTCAATAACTGAGGAATCGAAGAGATAAATTACTAACTGGAAGAGGGTAGTAGTTTCATTTTGAAGCTGGTGGCAGAGATTAGAAAGACATGGATACGTGAACATTTTTCTTCTGACTTTGTTGTCTATGTCTCCATGATTGCTTTATACAAGGTTTTAGGTCACAGCTATAGATTTTGCTCACAACATATAAAAGATAAGCCATTTTTGTCTTCATTGTAGAACGTTGTTAGGTTCAAGTCCCTCATCATATCTGAAGCTTCATTTTTTCCCAGACATACAATAGAAGATGGTATAAAAGGTGACACCAATTTTATAACCTAAGGATCGTCTTTAGCCTTAAATATGTTTTAGTTCACCTGGATAGTATTGATGAGAGAGGATGGAGAAGATACAGTGCCCTTGTTATCTTAAATACCCTAAGAAAGCTGAATAACCTTTGCATTCTTTGTAACCTTTAGACATATTTCTTTGTCACTCAACAACTGTATTGAAGTTTAAATTAAAACTACTAAAATAAGGCAGGTCAGCAGAGCTTCTTTCTTCATTGTACTCTGTCACTTTGGATTTTTGAAACCCAGTGCATTTGCTTTGTGTCTCCTTGATGTGAAGTAACCTCAGAGGGAAAGTCATTCAAATGACTGGTTTTCCAGGTTACTTCCTAAAGGTACTGCCTAACCTCTTATACCCAAGCTGTATGGCCTTGCACAATTGGCTTAATGAGTCTATCCTCTAACTGCCCCCTGAAGTGACTTTTCACCTAGAATATTAAAGACTTTAAGAGGTTAGTCAACACTTCTCCACAAAGATATGTCCTTGAGTTAGGGACATATGCAACCTACTTTATATATTATTTTTCCCCACTACTATTTTGAATGCTCCCTATTCAAAATTTTTGAAAATGTTTTTTGTTGTTAAACAACTAAATGGTTTTAATTAAATATTTTCCTTATAATCTATTTAAGTTACTTGACATTATGATCTAAATTCCTAATTCTTATATATAAGCAATAAGTTAGGTAGATAGTTAACATATTTATTTTATATCTCCAAGCATGTGACACTCTTGCACAGGAAGTATATATGGCAATCACACAAATATACTGTAAGTATATTCACAATATAGAGAAAGGCAAAACAAGAAATAAACAGAATAGCAGTAATGAGATACTTCTTTGGTTCGACAGTTTGTTCAGGACTGTGATGTTGAAACATGGTCTTCTCTTACTAGAATGGCAGAGCAAAATGAAAGTTTGTGAGAAAGAGAAAGTCAGAGAGGTTCATAGTGGCAATATGCCAAAAACTGGTATGGAATGCTGGATTTTTCTTCTTTTAATTTCATCTAGAATAAATAACTAAGAATTTTAGTGAGTAATATTGTAAAAAGACACCTTTACAAATGGAAACCATTGAATGCTAGTGAAAGGCAATGAGACCCATTTAACCAACATCTTTCATAGCAAAGCGGTTTAAGATAGAACTGAGCTTAGAACTTGATACAGCAAAGATACCAGGGCACCCATTAGGAATAAGTAGGGAGAAACTTTCTCCTAAAAGACAAGCTGGCCAAAGAAATTCCTGACGAAACGGCATTGCATGATGCTTGCGAAGGTAAGGATTTTTTGTTGTTGTGTTTTATTTTTGCTCTTGTTTTGTGAATGAGAAATATCAGGTTTGACTTTCTGAACTTAAAATCAAATGTTATGAAGCAAAGGAGATCAACAATGCTGAGACTCCATGTCAGTCTCAGCTACTGAAAAAGAAGTGAAGAAGTTTGTAAAAGAATGATGAGTATGCAGCATCAATAAATAATTCTTTGGGGTCAAGTTTTCACTATGATATACTTCAGGTTTATTTGATATCAGTGGAAACTAAATTTGAATCCAAAGCTTCCAACAAGGGTGACAACATGAAAATAGAAATCCTCAATTTAGTCAGGGTATATATGGCCAAAGATTTTGAACTATTTGACTAAATAATATATCAATAGGTATAGAGAAGACTGCAATGATTTTTGCAATAGTGGAGATGGTTGGGCTTGAAGTCAAAATCAAATGGAAATTTCAATCCAAGGAGTAGTGTACTGGATGCTGGAAAATGGATGGAAAGTATAAGACAATCTCAATTGTAAAGAAAATGCTGATTCTGTCAGCCTACAAGGTCACACCAATTAGATTGGAAGTCACCTGGGAAACAGTGGAAGATAAAGTCTCATATAATTGGAGTCATATCACAATAAAGTTATATGATTCCAACTGCATCACTTTAGAGGATTCTTTGTAAAATGCAGCTACTGAGGACATGTGTGAATCTTCCCTGGGTGACATAGACTACAGGAGTATGGCTTGCATTTGGTCAATTGGAAATTCTATAATATGTAGTTATTTTTATATTTTTTTTGCTTAAGGAAGATCCACAAAGTACTTGGAAGACCCTATATCAGATT
Source organism: Mesocricetus auratus (assembly GCF_017639785.1). Taxonomy (NCBI): domain Eukaryota; kingdom Metazoa; phylum Chordata; class Mammalia; order Rodentia; family Cricetidae; genus Mesocricetus; species Mesocricetus auratus. The sequence continues at coordinate 35,205,072 of NW_024429190.1, read as the reverse complement.
GTGACATAAACCTGCATAAAGACATATGGTAGATTGGCATATATTCTGTGACTTTTGAGTAGCAAGTGATTATTTTAGATTATACAATGAAAGTAAAAAAATGTGGAGTTTGTACTATCAATAACTGTGATAATTTTAACTAATGCTTGTCTCATTTATTTGAAATAGATGCATTTCTCACTTTAGAAATATATTATAAAAACATACAGAGAAATGATACTCCACAGTTAAGATGTGAACACACATTTTCTCTGTATAGATGGGAATTACTTAATACCAAACCCTGAATACAGAATTAAAATCAAACAATGCTTTATATTACTGGATGTACAACAAAAAATGAAGTTTCCCCCAAACCTGCTTTAATGTGAATATTAATTCTTGTGAACTATGATAAGACACTGTAATTTTCTAAATAGTACTGCAAGCGACCATAGCATCTGGGATCATTGAATTGAAGATAACATTGAAAAATAGAAAGGTTTACCGTCATTTTACATTCCACCCTGGATATACATATGGCCTCCTAGATTGATGTAGACTCTGGTTACTCAAAATAAAATGCCTTATTTCACTATTTTATGCCTCATTATGTTGCACATTAAGGATCTATATGACGGCATTTGTTTTATCAGTTTATGTGACCATGGCCAACTGACATACTACTTTATATTGGAATATCCTTTTCTCAGAAGTATAAGACTGAACTAGTATTTAGTGTAAAATAATAACCAATTGATAGTTTATAGATTTGATTTCCATTATCTAGATTTGCTCTTCCATTGAAAGCCTGCCTTTATTGTGTCTTTTGTTCTATTGTGAAAATAGATAACATTTCAAACAAAATCATTTAAGAATGTAGTGTATGAAAAGGAGAGGTGATAGCAAACAACTTTTCTTTCCATTCTAATTCATTAACTCATTTTGTATTGTGTTACAGAAGGCTGAGGAATCAATTTTATATGGGAATCCTTTAACCAGATAACAATTCTGGATTTATGTGACAACACAATAATTTAAGAATTTCATTCATGCAAAGTATTTAGAGAAGTGTTTTACAGTTCCTCTATATGTGTGAAGAGAAAAATGAAATATGATCATCAGCCATGTGGAAACTGGGTAAAGGTATCCAGACAGGGAACTTTGTAAGTTCAAAAACCCTAAGACAGAAGTACTCTTGGTGTGCTATGCAGCACTACAGAGGCAGTGTGGCTATGGAACCTTTAGGAAAATGAGAATAGAACAACATTCAGAGCCAGGTGACATGCAGACTTTCAGTCTCTGATAAGTATGTTTGTTTTCATATGAGTGCTTGTTGAGATTCTGTAACTGTAAAAATAAGCTAATTATAATAATCTTAAAAGAAAGAAATATTTCTTCTAAAATAAAAACTGTATTGAATAAAGAATCCTGGCACTTGCCTAACCCAGTTTATTACATTAAAATCGTTTCTTATCATTTAATAATATTTCTTGCCAAATTTTGATTCTTCCTGTCTCAAGCTTGTTTACCTTACATAAAACTCTAATTAATAAATAATTTTTTACATCAGTAGTCTGTCTTTGCCTATGTGTTTGGCAGCTCTAGACATTATAATAGGTCAGCAAAATACATTAATTAATTTTAAAAATCCAAACTAAAAACATAGAAATATTAACTAATTTTATTATCAGACTCATAAGCAGATCACAAGGAACTCTCTAAAACTGCCTTCTTACCTAACCATGCCAACACTGAATGTAACTTTTCTGAAATAGTTTAACTAACAATGTCACCACAGCACAGAGCCCAGAAATGCAGGTCTTCGAAAACATGCCTTATGCTCATATTTATTCTCTGAATATGAAGAACTGTTTATTATGTGGAAATGTACATGTTTTGTTCACTTTTCTTTTAAAATCATTATTTTTATTTTTAAATTTAAATTTACATCAGAAACTAGGTTGCTTCACATGTCGATTCCAGGTCCATTTCCGTTTTTCTCCTCTCCTCCCGTGCCCTCCAACCAACCCCCCCCCAATATCTCCTCATTTCCCCAGGGAGGGTGTGGTCCTCCATAGGGGTGTCCATAGTCTGTCATTTTATCAGGGCAGATCTAGACCCTCTCCCAAGAGTTCAGGGTGAGAGTGCCTCTGTCATTTTTGGATGGGAGTCAAAAGTCCATTTGTATAGCTGGGATAAATACTGATCTACTACCCAAAACTCAATAGAATACCTACACCTCCTCACTGACACCCACAATCAGGGGGTCTTGAGCAGTCCCTTGCCGGATTCCCAGGCATCAGTCTGGGATTCAAGAGTTAACCCTTGTCAGGTCAGCTGTTTCTGGGCGTTAAACCAGCCCAGTCGAATCCCTTTGGTCATCAGTTCTCCCTCTCTGTCACTGGATTTCTTCAGTTTTCAGCTCAGTGCTTAGCCGTGGGAGTCTGTCTCTGCTTCCAACAGCCACTGAATGAAGGTTCTGTTTCCCAGACACCCTGGCCATGGGATTGTAGGCTGGCACTCCCCAGATCTATGTCTAAAATCCATATATGAGAGAGTACATGCCATGCTTCTCTTTTTGTGACTGGTTACATCACTCAGGATGGTTTCTTCTAGTGTCATCCATTTGCCATCAAATTTCAGGATTCCATTGTTTTTTCTGCTGAATAATACTCCATTGTGTAAATGTACCACATTTTCTCTATCCACTCTTCAGTTGAGGGGCATCTAGATTGCTTCAACATTCTGGCTATTAAAAATAATGCTGCTATGAACATAGTGGAACAGACATCCTTGTTGTATGAATGAACATCTTTTGGATATATGCCTAAGAATGGAGTTGCTGGGTCTTGTGGTAGGTTTATTCCCATTTTTCTGAGGCATCTCCATACTGATTTCCAAAGTGGCTGTAAAAGTTGGCACTCCCACCAGCAGTGGAGGAGTGTATCCCTTTCACCACATCCTCTCCAGCATAAATTGTCCTTGGTGTTTTTGATTATAGCCATTCTGAAAGGAATGAGATGGTTTCTCAGAGTTGGTTTGATTTGCATTTCCTGGATGGCTAAGGATGTTGAACAATTTCTCAAGTGCCTCTCAGCCATTTTAGAATCCTCTATTGAAAATTCTCTATTTAGTTCTGTAGCCTACTTTTTAATTGGATCCTTTGGTGTTTTGGAGACTTGCTTCTTCAGTTCTTTGTAAATTTTGGAGATTAGCCCTTTGTCAGATGTGGGGTTAGTGAATATATTTTCCCATTCTGTGAGCTGCCTTTTTGTCTTGCTGACTGTGTCCTTTGCCTTACAGAAGCTTCTCAGTTTCAGGAGGTCCCATTTATTAATTGTTGATCCCACTGTCTGTGCTACTGGTGTTATGTTCAGGAAGCTGTCTCCTATACCAATTCATTTAAGGGTACCACCAACTTTCTCTTCTAAGGGGTTCAGTGTGGCTGGATTTATGCTGAGGTTTTGATCCATTTTGACTTAAGTTTTTTGCATGACAATAGACATGGATTGAACCGCATTCTTCTACATGCCAATATCCAGTTATGCCAGCACCATTTGTTGAAGATGCTTTCTTTTTTCCATTGTAAATTTTTAGCTTCCTTGTCCAAGATCAGATGTTCATACATGTGTGGGTTAATGTCCGGGTTTTCAATTCAATTCCATTGGTCTACCTGTCTATTTTTGTGCCAATACCAACCTGTTTTCAGGAATAGAGCTTGAAGTCAGGGATGGCGATGCCTCCTGGCGTTGCCTTGTTAACAGGGTTGTTTTGGCTATCCTGGATCTTTTGGTTTTCCATACAAAATTGACTATTATTCTTTCAAGGTCTGTGAAGAATTGTGCTGGGACTTTAATGGGGATTTCATTGAATCTGTAGATTGCTTTTGGCAGGATTGCAATTTTTACTACATTGAGCCTACCTATCCAAGAACATGGGAGATCTTTCCATTTTCTGAGGGATTCTTTAATTTCTTTCTTTTAATATTCAAAGTTCTTGCAATGTAGGTCTTTTACTTGTTTGGTTAGTATTACCCCAAGGTATTTTATGTTGTTTGTGGCAATTGTAAAGGGTGGTATTTCTCTGATTTCTTTCTCAGCCCTTTTATCATCTGTATATATTAGGGCTACTGATTTTCTTGAGTTGATCTTGTAGCCTACCACTTTCTGAAGGTGTTAATCAGCTGTAAGTGTTCCCTGGTAGAGTTCTTGTGGTCATTTATGTAGACTATCATATCATCTGCAAATAGTGAAAGTTTGACCTCTTCCTTTCCAATTTGTATCCCCTTGATCTCCTTTTGTTGTCATATGGCTCTGGCTAGAACTTCATGTACAATATTGAAAAGGTATGGAGAGAGTGGACAGCCTTGTCTTGTTCCTAATTTAAGTGGAATTGCGTTGAGTTTTAATTCTCTAGTATAACTATTCTCCAGTTTCTTTATATGGGCACTTAGTGCTATGAACTTACCCCTACCACTGCTTTCAATGTGTCCCATAGGTTTTTGAGTTTCTGTCCATTAATTTGATGTTGGCTGTTGGTTGCTCTATATAGCTTTTATTATGTTTAGGTATATTCCGGTTATCCCAGATCTCTCCAAGACCTTTATCATGAAGTGGTGTTGGATTTTGTCAAAGGCTTTTTCAGCATCTAATGAGAAGATAATGAGAGTTTTCTTTCTCAGCTTGTTTATTTGGTGAATTATATTGATGGATTTTCACATGTTAAACAATCCCTGCATCCCTGGGATGAAACCTACTTAATCATGGTGAATGATTGTTTTGATGATTTCTTGGATCTGATTTGCCAGTATTTTATTGAATATTTTTGTATCAATGTTCATGAGGGATATTGGTCTCAAGTTCTCTTTCTTAGTTGTGCCTTTGTGTGGCTTGGGGATCCAGGTTATTGAAGCCTCATAGAAAGAGTTTGGCAAAGACCCTTCTGCTTCTGTTGTGTGGAATACTTTGAGAAGAATTTATTAACTGTTCTTTGAATTTCTGGTAGAATTCTGCACTGAGGCATTTTGGACCTGGGCAGTTTTTGGTTGGGAGACTTTTGATGACTGCTTCTATTTCCATAGGGGTTATAGGTCTATTTAAATTGCTTATCTGTTCTTGATTTAATTTTGGCAAGTGATAGCTATCCAGGAATTTGTCCATTTTGTGGAGTTCAGGTTTTCAAAGTATGACCTCATAATTCTCTGAATTTCTTCCGAGTCCATTGTTATGTCCCCCTTTTCATTTCTGATTTTGTTAATTTGAATGATCACACTCTAGTGTTTGATAAGTTTGGACAAAGGTTTGTCTATCTTGTTGATTTTCTCAAAGAACCAACTGTTTGTTACATTGATTCTTTGTATTGTTTTTCTAGTTCTTATTTTATTGATTTCAACCCTCAATTTGATTATTTCCTGGCATGTACTCCTCCTGGAGGAGTTTGCTTCTTTGTGTTCTAGAGCTTTCAGCTGTGCTGTTAATTCTCCAGTATAACTATTCTCCAGTTTCTTCATGTGGACACTTAGTGCAATGAACTTCCACCATAGCACTGCTTTCAAAGTCCATAGGTTTGGGTATGTTGTGTCTTCATTCTCATTGAATTGTAGAAAGTCTTTAATTTCTTTTTTTATTTCTGTTTTGACCCAGGAATGGTGCAGTTTTACATTATTCAATTTCAATGAGTTTGTAGGTTTTCTGCAATTTGTGTTGTTGTTGAATTCTAATTTTAAAGCATGGAGGTCTGATAAGATGCATGGAGTTATTCCAATTTTTGTAGCTGCTGACATTTGATATGTTGCCAAGTATGTGGTCAATTTTTGAGAAGGTTCCATGTGGTGATGAGATGAAGGTATATTCTTTTTTATGTGGATGAAATGTTCTATATATGTCTGTTAATCCGAGTTGGGTCATTATTTCTATGAGACCCTTTACTTCTTTGTTGAGTTTCTGTCTGGTATTCCTGTCTAGTGGTGAGAGTAGGGTATTGAAACCTCCCACTGTAAGTATTTGGGGCTTTATATGTGATTTAAGTTTCAGTAATGTTTCTTTTATGAATGTGGATGCCTTTGTATTTGGGGCTTATATGTTGAGAATAGAAACTTCATCTTGGTGGATTTCACCTGTGATGAGTATGTAATGACCTCCTTCATCTCTTTTGATTGATTTTATTTTAAAGTCTAATTTGTTAGATATTAGGATTGTTACCCCTGCTTGTTTCTTGGGTCCATTTTATTGGAAAATCTTTTCCCAATCTTTAACTCTCAGGTAATGTCTGTCTTTGAGGGTGAGGTGTGTTTCTTGCATGCAGCAGAAATATGGGTTCTGTCTTTGAATCCATTCTGGTAGCCTGTGTCTTTTTATGGGTGAGTTAAGGCCATTAATTTTGAGGGATATTAATGACCATTGATTGCTCATTCTTCTTTGACTTGGAATGGTTGTTGTTGCTGGAATTATGTGTAGAATTCCATCCCTTTGTTCTTTTGGCTCTTGGTAAAGTGGGATTATTTAATGCCTATGATTTTCTGGTTGTAGTTATCTTCCTTGGGTTGGAGTTTTCCTTCCAGAATTTTCTGTAGGGCTGGGTTAGTGGAAATGTATTGCTTGAATCTAGTTTTGTCATGGATTATCGTGTTTTCTCCATCTATAGTGATTGAGAGCTTTGCCGAATATAGTAGTCTGGGCTGGCATAAATCTCTTAGTGTTGGTAGAATATCTATCCAAGACCTTCTAGCTTTCAGAGTTTCCACGGAGAAGTCAGGTGTAATTCTGACAGGTTTGCCTTTATATGTTGCTTGGTCTTTTTCCTTAGGTGCTCTTAATATTCTTTCTTTATTCTGTATATTTTCGGTCTTGATTATTATGTGGCAAGGGAACTTTTTGTAATCCTCCCTATTTGTTGTTCTGTAAGCTTCCTGTACCTTCATTGGCATGTCTTCCTTTAGGTTGGGAAAGTTTTCTTCTATGATTTTGTTGAATGTGTTTTCTGCCCCTTTGAGGTGGTTTTCTTCACCTTCTCCTATACCTATTATTCTTAGGTTTGGTCTTTTCATGGTTTCCCATGTTTCCTGGATGTTCTGTGTTAAGGATTTGTTGGACTTAAGATTTTTCTTTGGTTGATAAATCCATTTCTCCTAGTGTATCTTCCATACCTGAGATTCTCTCTTTCATCCCTTGTATTCTGTTGGTAATGCATGTATCGGTATTACCTGATCGTTTGCCCAGCTTTTCTATTTCCAGCCGTTCTTCAATTTTTTTATTGTCTCTATTTCAGTTTTCAACATTTGCACTGTTTAAATTGTTTCTTGCAATTTTCAGTTTATCTTTTCATTGCATTTTATGAATGTTTTGTTTTGTTCTTTCTTCCATTTCTTGCAGTATTTGTTTTGCTTTTTCTTCCATTTCTTGCATTTTTGGGTTTGGTTTTTCTTCCATTTCCTGCCTTTTTTGTTTGTTTTTTCTTCCATTTATTTGAGGAATTTTCCTATATCCTCTTTTAGGGCCTCTATCATTTTTATGAAGTTGTTTTTAAGGTCATTCTTTTCTGCTTCATTTGCATTGGAATTTTGGAGTCTTGCTGTTATGGAGTCTCTAGAATCTGGTGGTGTCATATTTGTTTGTCTGTTGCTGAATGTGTTTTTGTATTTTCTCTTTCCCATCTATTCTACTAGTGAGTGCAAAAAGAGCCCCTTACTGGTCTGGTGGTTAGGGGTCCAGAGTACCCTTTCGGTGGGTGCTAGCAAGTCCAATTCTCTGGTAGTTCTTCTATTCCTCATCTTATTTTTTGTCCAGTGGGTGGAGAAGAAGGCCAGGAATCTGGGGTGCTTAGCCTCTCCTGGTCCCCTGGTTTCTTTGGTGAAAGAGAAGACCTGGGATCTGGCATGTTTGGCTCCTTCTGGGATGGGAAGCTCTGTGGTCATCCCCAGTCACTAGAAGGTATCTTGGTATGTGGAGCCTTCTTTACCTGGATCTGCTTTGTTCCTGGTCTCATTGTTGGAAGAGAAGACCTGGATTCTGGGGTGCTTGGCTCTGGCCAGGATAGGAAGCTTTGTGCAGTTCCCAGGCACTGGAATGCAGGCCCAAATGCAGGGCCTGTTTTACCTGGTCCCACCCTACCAGGTGGTCCCCTGGTCTTCTTGGTGGAAGAGAAGACCTGGGTTCTGGTGTGTTTGGCTCCAGCCTAGGTGGGAAGCTCTGTGGCCGTCCCGAGTCACTGGAAGGCATGCTGGCTTAAAATCATTTTTATACTATCTTAATAGCCCATTATTATATTTGGAGTGTTATGATATATTATATGATAACAAGAAAGTTTAGTCTCTAGGATAGTAACAACAATCTAATCTGTGGTAAGGGAGATAAGCAATCTTTTTTTTTCTCTCAGTCTGTAGGCACCCTTCTTGTGACAATATTCTAGTAAAATAATTTCATTTAATTAACAAATTTACAAGCACATAACAATTTTATTTGTCATGTTTTATGAAATGACAGTACAACCTTAAACATATTTCCACAAGTATATTTAACCCACTTTGCAAGATCCTAGTTTCTTATAGTTTTAATTGGCTTTTTTATACAAATCACTTCTCCTTAGGAGAAATTTGTTAAATGTACAATGTAATAGGGGTTGGTTTAATTTCATTATGACTCATTACAGATGTATGAAACTTTGTTAAAACTAATACTTTTTAATAACTAATCTTGTGAAATTCTCCTGTGACAACAGAACAAACCAGAATGGCAGAGAAGAAGAAAGGATTTGAATCTGAGACATGCAATTCTCCAGTATGAGAATCTACCATCTGTATCCTTCAGTTTCTCATCTTCAAAAATTGCTACTGTATCCTGCAGAATCTTGTAGTACTTTATAAGATTTGATGATATCAGTGTTACTTTTGAGGGTGAGTACTCCAATGATTTTTACTCTTTTTTCTTTAATCAGTTATTTCTTCATTAAATTTATCATTTGCCACATACACAAAAATCAAAACCAATAAAATAATGACAACAACAACAACAATAAAAAAGACCAAAAACAAAGCAAAGAAGCAAAATAAAATGATGTGATGAGGACTGAAAACTGCACTAAATTTGAGTATAGAGTTACAAAATTAGAAGGAGACTAATATGTCCAAGCAGCAAATTAATACTTTCAGGTTTATCCCTCAGTCCTAAAACACCAAATCATGACATCTTGACAGGGTTTAAAATTTTAGGAAGGCATTTCTTGAAATGCCTTAAATCCAATGACAGAGCAGTGGGTTAACCCAAATATTTGTGTCACTATTGCACCAATAAACATATCTTGCCATGCTGGTCATTTTGCTGTCTACAGGTTGCACAAGTGTGTATGTAGGCCTGCTCATGATTATTTTCCATCAGCAATCTACACAGCAGGAAAATTGCTGCCTAGGTAGAACCTACTTGATTTCTCTTTGTTCTATGTCCCATTGAGTTTTGGTGAACAAGAAACAATGACAATAGCCATAATGTTTCAGAAGTTTTTGTACAAACCCATGAACAGCAATGTGAGGGATATCCCACAGTTAACACTAACCTGTAATTTCTAGGAGGATCAATATCTGTTTTGCAAGAAATATGTGTGTATGATGTGTGTGTGTGTGTATGTGTGTCTGTGTGTGTGTCGTTTTCAAACAGTTTCATATTCCTTTCTCTTATTTACCCTCTCACATATCAGCACACCTCACTATCCTTCTCTACTACGAAAATTATATCTATGTTTTAAACCTCAATTTCAAGTGTGTTTCTTTAGGATTTCAACAATTCAACCTCTAAAATACATTTCGAAGGTTTTCAAAGCTGATACAAGGTCTAATTTCATTAAGATATCTGAAACAAAAAACCAACATCCACCTGAATTACTAATCAGTGTGGTTATTTTTGTGGCATGTCATAGAACCCCATCCAAAAGATCACATAATAAGTCTGATCAATGTCAGCTTACATCTACTCATCTCAAAAAAAGGCCCTGACAAAGAAACGTCCAACCTTATGAACCGTTAGTTTGTAGCTTCTGCTTTATCAGGGGTAAATGTTGAAGAAGTTCATGATAGAGAGTTTTGAGAAGGAACTAAACCTGGTTCCATAATTGTTCTAGGAAGAGAAATAAACAAAAGGAGGTTCTATCTCCTACAAACAATGACAAAATAATGTTAAAGGCAGACACAACTTTTCATCCTAGGGAAAATAGAAAGAAATTGTGGACTCTTTTAATCTAATACAAGGAAAAGAACCAAATAAGGTATAGATGATAAAAAGAATGAAAAGAAAATACATAATTTGGAGAGAATATTGTTGGAAGCAGCATAGGTTGTCAAGAGATGCACATAGATTTATTATTTTCTTCTTGGTCACACCCTGAGACATTTATAAATTATTCTATTTTATATATTATTAGACAGTGTCTCTCACACAAATGTGTAAACATGCACATCCCCATACAATGTGATTTAATATTTATTCCCTATTACCTTTTCTTATCTTCTTCCCATTCTAGCTGAACCTTTCTCTTATGAAGTCTCTTTCAATTTTTATCTCATTACTTTCCACTCTGGGACTTTTAAAGAAAGAGTAAGAATAAACAACAATGTAGACTTACTAGCCCATATGTTTTCTGATTACAAGATATATAATAAGAAAAGTATTGTAAACAGTCATTTAGAAAAAGACATCTTGGCTTTCATCTATCCCATGCTGGCCTCTAAGCCATCAGTTTTGGGTCCATGAGCTCCCCTTTGTTCAGGTCATCAGTTTCTGTGGGTTTCACCAGCCTCTTCTTGACCCCTTTGTTCATCACTCTTCCCTCTCTAAAGCTGGGTTACAGTTCAGTTCAGTGTTTAGCTGTGGTTGCCTGTCTCTGCTTCTACCAGTAACTGGATGAAGACTCTAGGATGACATATAAGGTAGAGAGATACATTTTTAATGCCACGTAAAGACTATATGGAAATAGTAATTAAATAGGAGAAGAGGAAGGTAATGAGAGACATTTGAAAATCTGGGACCACAAAATCATGATCCCTATATACATATAAACATCTCAGCAAATCCATGAATAATTTGAAATGAAATTTATTAATAATTATGAATGAAATAGAATGTGCAGGAATTGATTGATGGTTTTTGCAGGAAAATAATTCTCAAAAAGCTTTGCTAATGCACTTAGGAGTAAGAATTTCTCTTTCATTGGCTTTGGATAGACATCAGCAGAGGGATGAAATTATACTTCTAAATCTTGCCATAAACAAGTCAAAATGAAATAATCAAAGACTGAAATGTGTGATATGGAGTGTAGAATAACAGTAAGCAGAGGGAAGATATTTCAAGACATAGAAAGAGACAATTATTTCTTTAGGAAAAAGCACAAAAATGCATAAAAACTAAAAGAAGAGAAAACTAGAGAAATCATATAAAGCCAAAAAGCACTTCAAGGAAAGACAGCAATCTGCAACCCCCTTAACACATTCAAATACATAAAACAATTTATAAATCTAGCTATCATATAACTTTATTCAAATTATACTGTAAGATATAATAGATGTTTTTCTTCCAAGTGCATAAGTTCATTTATGGGGAAAATAGGAGGAGTTATTTTTTGGTTCAAGAATATTCAGAGATCAAAATCATAACACTTACCATATTACCAAGTCAAGGATTATTTTCTCATACACAAAACAATAGATTCTGTTGTATTTTAGTTCTGCTTGAGTAGGTTTAAACATAGATTAAAATAAGAATTTCAGTTCATAGCAGGCTGTCAGAAATAGTGTAAATGTTAAAGCTTCATGTTGTATCCTCCATAGGAAGTAGGGTCAGAGAAGAGCCATGGATGATCAAACTGAAGCAATTCTATGTTCCAGTCTGTTTCTCCAACAAATGTGTACACATGGGGAGTGCATGGCCCAAGGGCATCCCTGTAGTCTAGGCTGAAGGTAAATCACAACATGGATTCAACCTTCCCTTTACTTTTCTTTTACTAGTTGCTTATATTCTGACAAATTCATGTTGGATTCAACATCAAGGTCAACTGGAAAAAGAAAAGACTTTCAAGTGAGGGCAACCTGAGGTACAAAGAGATTTAGTGATGGACAACCATGGCTGATTGCATTCATCCCATGTGCAACTTGGAGTTCCTTAGAATCATCTGGCTGAGATACTATCTTTCTTCCAAGAAGACATTTTCTTTCTTCCTTCAAAACACAATTGTTTTCTCCAAATTCACTAGAAATAACTAATTAAAACTAAAAACATTTCTTGATTAAAAATAATTCTTACCCTCCAAAATAGAACACCTTTGTTTGTCTTTCTATAATAAAATATAATACACCAGATTGGTTAAATAGGATTCAACTATGACAATTCTCAAAGCTTGGGTCTTAAATTTAGGTTGCTAGTTATGTCAGATTTTTGGCCAAGACCTCATCCAGGTTTTCAGATAAGCAGACTATGTGCCATTTTATTCTTCATGTGGAAGAGATAATGAGCTTAGGTCTTAGTCTTCATATCAGGACTATAATGCTTACATGGGGCTAAATTCTCACAACCTACATTCCATCACCATTCAAAACCTTGCTTACTAATTCCATCTTAATGTGTAGGTACAATTTTACCACACCAGTCATTTCCCTAACAGATGAATTGGAAACAAAATAAATATCACAATTAACTTTTATTGTTGAAATGCTAGTAACCTAGATTTTGAGTACGTATTTTGGTCTAGTCAGAAACTAGAAAAGACCCAAAGCAAGAAATATCTGTGTTATCACAAACTTAATTTCCTTCGCACACTGGAGTGTTCTCCTAGTCTGTTCACAATTGCATAATGGCAGAATAATAGAGACAGTTGCTTTTTTCTACCACCTGCAAGGAGATTAAATAACAGAAAGAATGGCATGGAAGTATCTAGTGTACTAGTGGAAGTAGTTGTGGAGAATTCTTTGTAATAATTATCTATATGAACATATAAGAACAATTGATATGGAAATGTTCCTATCAAGAATAGGTTTTACCACCCAGTTGTAGAGGTGTTTTCTCCTATTAGCTCTTATAATTAGAGGCAGATGAGAAAATCCATGAAGCATATGACAGTTGGCTAAGAATACACTACCTCTATGGTTATGTCCAGGAAAAATGTAAATGTGTTATTTTCAAAACAATCCAGAACACATGCAAAGGTCAGATCACTCCATATTTATATATTCATAAAAGTACTTAAATTGCTTTGTTTTAATATTTTCAGTGGATATATTTAAATTAGGCTAGCTATAGCCTATTTTAACAACATATAATAACCTGGAAAGAAGGTCTGCATGAAGAGCTACCTAAATCAGGTTGAGCTATTGGCATACCTTTGACGGATTGTTAACTGATCTAGAAAGAAACGGCCAAGGGCCCCATTTCTTTTTTTAAATATTTTTATTCAACTTTTTACACATGTTACTACCAGTTGCAGCTCCCTCACCTCCTCCACCCGTACCCCAAACCTCCCAACCCCCCAACCCAATACACCCCCTCAGCTCCCCAGGAAGGACAAGGTCTTCTATGAGGGACTATCAGAGTGTATCATGTTGCCCCGGGCAGGGCCTAGATCCTCCCCCATGTGTCCAGGCTGAGAGAGCATCCCTCCATGTGGAATGGGCTCCCAGAGTCCATCTGTGTGCCAGGAATAAATACTGATCTATTATCCAAGGTACCATAAATTGCCAAGGCCTCCTCTCTGCTTCTTCTGTGGGGGGGGCACAAGGTGTGAATCTGTCCCATGCTGGCTTATCAGTCATCAATCTGGGGTCCATGGTTCCCACTTGGTTAGGTCAGCTGCCTGTGTGGGTTTCACCAGCCTGCTCTTGATATCTTTGCTCATCATATCTCCTTGTACCTGGGTTCCAGGAGTTCAGTTCGATTTTTGGCTGTGGGTGTGTGCCTCTACTTCCATCAGCCACTGAATGAGGGTTCTAGGATGGCATGTAAGGTAGTCATTAATCTCATTATCAGGGGAGGGCATTTAAGGTAGCGTTAATGCCAGTGGTGTCATTTTTGAAGATCTGTGAAGATATCACAAGTGCCAAATTACTCCTCCAATTTACAATGCTCTCTCTATTATGGTGTCTCTCATCCTTCTCTCCTGTAATCTTGCCCTGGCTCAACCTTCCTGCTCCTCTGTGTCCTCCTCTCCCCTCCTCTTCTCCCCATCTCTTTCTCCCATCTCCCCCTCTCCTCTCCTCTCCCCTGCTCCTAATCCAGTTAGGTGATCTCCTCATATTCCCCTTCTCTGGGCTACCATTCATATCTCTCTTAGGGTTCTCCCTGCTTCCCAGACTCTCTGGCTGTGGGATTATAGGCTGGCAATCCCTTGCTCCATGTACAAAATCCATGTAGGAGAGAGTACATAACTTGTTTGTTTGTTTTTTTCCACTGGGATAACTCACCCAGGGTGGTTTCTTCTATTGCCATCCATTTGCCTGCAAATTTCAAGATTCCATTTTTTCCACTGAGTAGTACTCCATTGTGTAGATGTACCACATATTCTCTATTCACTCTTCAGTTGAGGGTATGTCGTTATTGTATGAGTGTACATGTTTTGGGTATACACCTAAGAGTAGAATTGCTGGATCATGTGGCAGGTTGATTCTCATTTTCCTGAGGAACCGCCATACTGACTTTCAAAGTGTCTGTATGAGCTGGCACTCCCACCAGCATTGGAGGAGTGTTCTCCTTTCTCCACATCCTCTCCAGCATAAAAAGTCATTAGAGTCATTAATCCTCTTGATTAAGTATTGTGCTTATACTGATCTTTTAAAACGTAATGCATAGTTAAATATAAACTATAGATAGTTACTTATAATAGTCAGAATTTGTAGTTAGGTAAGTTAGGTTTTCTAGATATACAGAAATGTATTTGACATAAACAGTCTTCAAACCTTTCAAAGACCTTCAGAAAATGGCATTTAAAATGGTTTAGGGTTTTTCTTGACAATGAGAAATGTCTGCTCCTGGCAGCACCAATTATGTCTGAGAGGAAGATGGGCATCAAAGAAACGTGTTATGGAGTTTACTTTCAACATGTCAAGATTAGCCATTTGGGCAAGAAACTGCTCTTGCCTGTACTGCTTGACTGTTGTTGTATAATCTGAACATGCAGGACCCACAGGAAAGTGACTGCTAAACTCAGTCTTACAGGGTTCCTGCTTCATGGAAGAGTCTACGAGACTTTCTACAGAACAAAGAAAAATGACTGACAGACTGCCAATGCAGATGGACAGTTTAAAATTTCCTGCTTTGCTGAGAAGTGGCCTATGGGCTAAAGGTGGATGCCCCAATGTTACAGAGGAACTTCGGGTGACTGTCCAGGCAGTAAGATGTCTCTGTCAATCCTAGTGTTTATATATTATCCTTCTGTGGTCTTTGATGGAGTTGAAGACAGATAGTTATAATTATAGTTTTCCTTAGTTATGATAAAAGATAAGCTACATATAGGGCTTTAGACTCACAAGAATGAGATAGATGATATTTTCTTTAAGTCTTGCTAAAATATTGTAACTATGTTCTTACTTGATAACTGTTCTGTTATATATAATTTGACAGTGTTAAAGTTCAGACCTTTCTTTTTGTTTAAACAGAAAAAAGGAGATGTTGGGGGGAAGTCCTGTGCATTTGTCAATAAAGTACTGTTGAGCCTATAGGGAACCAAGATAGGAGGGACTAGGAGTCCAGGAGAACTCTGGGAAGGAGAAACACAAGAGAGTTCGAGATGTAACACCATGGGGAAGGATCCTGGAACTATTCTCCGGTAAGATACATACTTAGATTAACAATTATGGGGTAATTACGTAAGTCAGAGCTAGCCAGTAAGAAACAAGCAAGGCCAACAGCTTCATAATTCATATAGCCTCCTGTGTGTTTATTTGGGACTGATACAGCTCTAGAACCAGGCTGGCAGGAAAGCGGCTCTGGAACCAGGCTGGCGGAATGGCTCCTTCTCAAGGAAAAAGCTTCTCTTAACAGTCTTTGATTTCTTTCTTTATTTCTTCCTTTACGCAGAATTGTTGCAATTTACCATTGTTCAATTTCCATGAGTTTGTGGGGTTTCTGCAATTTGTTTTGATGTTGAATTCTAATTGTAAACCTTTATATGTTACTTGACATTTTTCCTTAGCTGCTCTTAATAGTCTTTCTTTATTCTGTATGTTTGATTATTATGTGGCAAGGGGATTTTTTTCTTTTTGGTCCAGTATATTTGGTGCTCAGTAAGCTTCTTGCACTTTCATAGGCACCTCCTTCTTCAGGCTGGGAAAGTTTTCTGTGATTTTTTTGAATATATTTTCTGCACCACGGAGCTGGGCTTCTTCGCCTTCTTCTATACCTATTATTATTAGGTTTGATCTTTTCATGGTGTCCCATATTTTCTGTATATTTTGTGTTAATGATTTGTTGGGTTTAAGACTTTCTTTTGTCAATGAATCTATTTACTCTTGCTTATCTTCAGTGCCAGAGATTCTGTCTTTCATCTCTTGTATTCTGTTTGTTATGCTTACTTCTGTAGTTCCTGATTGTTTATTCAGCTTTTCTTTTTTCAGCATTACCTCAGTTTTTGTTTTTTCTTATTGTCTCCATTTCAGTTTTCGGGTCTTCAACTGTTTGAATTCTTTCCTTCATCTGTTTGATTGCTTTTCTTGGCTTTCCTTGCAAGATTTGTTGATTTCTTGCAATTTTGGTTTGTTTTTTCTTACAGTTTTAAAGGAATTTTCTCATATCCTCTTTAAGGGCCTCTATCATATTCATGAGGTTGTTTGGAAGGTCATTCTTTTCTGTTTCATCTGTGTTGGAATGTTCAGGTGTTGCTGGTATAGAGTCTCTAGACTCTGGTGATGTCATACTGGTTTTTCTGTTGTTGACTGTCTTTTAATATTGCCATCTTCCCATCCCTTCTTGCAGTGGGAGCTCATGAGGTCTCTTTCTCTCTTGTTGGGTTTGTGTCTAAGGATCTCTTCCAGTATGTTCAATCAGGTCCAATACTCCAATGGGTCTCATAATGGGTGTAGGTAGGTCTGAGACACTCTAAAGCACAGGGCAGGGGCCTAAGGGGACTGAAGTCTGAAGTGTGGCCAGAATCAAGGTGGTCCTTTCTGGTGGGGTGGGTCCACTCTGGGTGCACAGCATGCTCAGGGAGACAGAAGCAACCCATTTCTTAAGCAGCAAAATCTGAAGAGCATAAGAGGAGACAGACACTTAGCAGCAAGTTAGGATTTATGCATTTGTGTCTTTCCACTCTTGATTATGGACGTGATATGCCATGTTCAAATTCCTGCCTTGACTTCCCCTCAGTGATGGATTATAAGCAGAATTATAATCCAAATATTAATAATCAGGAACTATTTCAATTCATAATTTAATTAAATACACTTTTCTCCCCTTGTATTTTGTCTTTTTCTTTACTTGCTATACATTTTATATTTAAAATAAGGGTTCTTTTGAACTTAGTGAAGGGCAGTCATAATTCCTGCTGAATATGGCAAATTTTGTGGAAGCTTGTGATTTGAGCAAATTTCCATAGGTCACAGAAAGAAATATAAAGATGATTTTTATCTGTGAATAGAGACAGGGCATGAAATATTCTTCAAAGATCAAAGAAAAGAAAGATTTTAAGTTGTTCAAAATGCAGAGCGGCAATGAAAACTATAATACCTATAACATTTTTTCTGAAATTTGCTTCTAACAATTTCTTTGTGCTGGTTTTAATGCCTTCCCTTGAACAGTGAAAAAGGGGGGTTAACTGGTGCCAGCAGTAAATTTAGGTTGGAACTGTGGTGTCCAGAACACTTAAATATTTCTTCGAATGAGATTTGACTGCTCCCAATCCAATCTTCCAACATAAGTTTCATGGGCATGAAGGCATTTAATAAGAACCACTGAATGATGATTAGCTTCATAAATTAGCAGCTAATTAATCTGCTGAGAACTTAATTGGTAAATTCGGCCCTCCAAGTCAGAAGCTATAGGGTGGGAAGTCTCTGAATTAATTCCCCTTAAAAAGCTGGAAATCTAGAGAATTCTTATTACTTCATGCTAATTATAGCTGACTAGAGAAAAATGTTTTGATAATGTACAGATTGACTTCATGTATTCTTTTTTCTTAAGTATTAACTAACTAGTCAAAGCTTCAGATTGATTCCACTTTTTGTTGGAAGTCTGTAGTGGAGAAAATTACACCTAAGCAAATACTAGAGACTTAAATGTTTTTAAATTACATATCAGTTTAATTAGAAGAGACCGTAATAAATTATTATAAAATAAATAACTCAGGAGCAATAAAAACAACAAAATAATACATTAGGAAAAACCCCAATAAGTCTTATATAATATTCACTATTTTGAAATACCAGTTTGGTTTCCTATTAACATATTATTGCAAAACAGACATTTTTGTTTAAGTGGGTTTATTAAGTGGATTGACAGAGGTGAAGACAATATAAGAGATTCATATAGATATAATGTAGATGAATAGGGAAATGTAGATGAATAGGTCTTACAGATATAGTTGCAGATGATATACTTACAACCTCCCAAGAATATCTATTATTTGCAATTTCTAAATTTCTGTAAATGATTATACATGTAATAAATGAAAACACGAACCATGATTAAGCCAATGATTACAAAACTAAATTTTTGAGCCTGGTTTGAAAAACATCAGGACTCCTGATTATATTATTATTATTTATCCCTTCAAAAACAAAACAGAGCAGTCAAACCAATGAAACCAATAAAAAGATGTGCATACCTATATAAGCACTCACATTGTCTAGAGATCTCTATGTCTGTAAGATTCTAGTTTCTGCTATTCATCATGATGAAAAAATCAAAAGAAAATCTTTTTAGGTTGTTTCTGATATTTGTCAATATATGATATCAAAAGTTTATGTTAGATGTTAAAAAAGAGAGATACATATGTAGAATATTTCATGTAAACAATTTTTGGTGATATTAGATTCATTACACAGCACAAGTATCTTAGTTGAAAAATGGGGGTAAATGTTCTTAGTTTAGACCTCATTAAGATCTACTGGAAGAAATTATACCAGCTACCATGGGTTTCCTGTTTAGCTTTCTAATAACAGGATTCACTGACCACTTTATATAAACTTGGGAGTTTCTTTAGCATCTGAAATTCAAATTATGACCAAGCTCAGCTAACTAGAGAAATGGAGGAAGAGGGCATCATTACCTTCCTCAAATATCCTTAAATAGATTGAGAAAAGTGCTGGAAGATAATGGAACCTTTCACAGATGATGACCTCCTTACTGATCTGACATTCCTATTTCATCCTTATTATACTTTTCTGTAACCAGAGAAATGACAGTATGTCCTTCTATTTGGAGTAAAAAAAAAAGATGTGTTTTCTTTATCAAATGACTTTCTTACTGTTTAATTCAACTTCATTTTTGAATAAACACTTCTTATGAAATATGCACAAAGCATTCTATCTGTGATGATATAGATGTTGGAGAGCACCCTGGACTATTTTAGAAAGAGTAACTCAATAAGTGACTCACTTGTAGTATGAATGTCTTTGGGGGATATTGACACATATAGAGGAAAGCTGATGTCTGAAACTTTCAGGGAATGTTTACATGTATAAATTTCTTTTCCCTGTTTTTGTTCCCATTTGCATGAACACTTTGTATTTCACTGACATAGATATTGCCATAAAAGAAACATACACAATATGCATTTAAGGCAATCAACATTGCTACATGTCTATCCATTCTAAGAAGATGGAATTTTGGTAAAGTTCTGATTTATTTAGCAAGAATAGAAGTTAGAAGGATTACTTTTGAAATATTTATATTACTTTAAATACCCCGTCCAAAAGCAAGCAAAGATTGGAAAAAAACAAAACAAAAAAGATGTATTTTTAGAAAGAAAAGGGAAAGCAGTTAGCATCTGTAGTACAGCTCGCCATGATGTTCATCCTAAATTCTTTCATCAACACTGAGGAAAATAATGAGAAGAAAAAGAAACTCAATCAAGTCCTCTAAAATCAGGAACAACACAAGGCTGCCCCCTCTCTCCATAACTCTTCAATATTGTACTTGAATTTCTAGCTAGAGAAATATGACAACAAAATGAGATCAAGGAGATAAAAATTGGAAAGGAAGAACTAAAAATTTCACTATTTGCATATGATATGATAGTTTACATAAGTGATCGAAAAAACTCTACCAGGGAACGCATACAGCTGATAAATACCTTCAGCAAAGTGGCAGGATACAAGGTCAACTCAAAAAATCAGTAGCCCTACTATATACAGATAATAAATGGATGAGAAAAAAATCAGAGAAACATCACACTTTACAATTGCCACAAACCACATAAAATCCCTTGGGGTAATGCTAACCAAATAAATGAAAAACCTGTATCACAAGAACATTGAGTCTTTAAATAAAGAAATTAATTATACCAGAAAATAGAAAGATCTCCCATGATCTTCGATAGATAGAATCAACATAGTAAAAATGGCAATCTTGCCAAAAGCAATCTACAGATTCAATGAAATCCCTATCAAAATCTCAGTACAACTCTTAACAGACCTTGGAAGGACAATCCTGAACTTCATATGGAAAAACAAATGACCCAGGAGATCCAACACAATGCTGTACAATAAAGGAACGTACAGAGCCATCATCATCCTAGACCCTATTATAAAGCTAACATTCTGAAAAAAATCTTGGTTTTGGCACAAAACCAGACAGGTAGACCAATGAAATCAAATTGAACTCCCTAATAATAATCAACACATCTATGAAGACCTGCTTTTTGACAAAGAAGCTATAATTATACAATGGGAAAAAGACAGCATTTTCAACTAATCGAATGTTGAAGACTTCAGATAGATTCATATCTATCACCATGCACAAATCTTAAGTCCAAATGAATAAAAGACCTCAACATAAATCTAGTCACACTGAGCCTCTTAGAAGAGGTACCTTCAAATGAATTGATTCAGGAGACTGCTTCCTGAATATAACACCAGTAGCACAAACACTGAGGTCAACAATTAATAATTGAAATCTTTTTATTATAGAAAACTCTTTGACAGAAAGACAGACCTGATGGTAAAGAGTGAATGGGTGAATAAAGAGACATATATTAGATCATGTAAATTTTTTGACCAGTAGTTTTATGTTAGGCATCTATATTTCTTTATTTCTGTTTTAGTCAAAACTGGAGCCTTATACCTCCTAAGCAAGCCCTCTATCACTGAAATATATTCCCACAATTACCTCTATAGTTATAAACTATGTACTATTTTAAAATTATTTTTAATCCTAATGAAGGATAATTCTCAATGCTTTTATATTATACGATGCTATATGAGCACAGCAACTAAAGTTTTAAGTGAGAATTAATTGCATAGCTAACAGTCCATGTAGGAAATTGGATTCTAAGGATAGACTGAAAGTGAGCTCCCATCATCATTTTCTCTTTCCCTTTCCTCCCTCTGTTCTCCCTGTTCTCTCAATTTCATAGCCAATGGCCTCTTTATATAAGTAATATATAAATGTGAATATATATATATACAAATATAATGAATTATATATTTGTTATTGCAAACTTGTTCTTTATTGACTTGAAGAAGTTGGAAAAGATTTAATTGCATACTCTATTATATCAAAATAACTGAAACAACACTATTCAACAAAGCAATGTCTGGAGCCATCACCATCCCTCTTTTCAAGCTCTATTATAGAGCTATAGTCCTGAAAATAGCTTTGTATTGGCACAAAAATAGACAAGTAGACCAATGGAATCAAATTGAACACTCAGATATTAACCTATACAGGTATAAATGTCTGATCTTTGACAAAGAAGCTAAAAATATACAATGGAAAAAAGGAAGCATATTCAAAAAAATGGTGCAGGCAACCCTGGGTGCTGGCATGTAGAAGAATGCGGATAGATCCATGTCTATAGCCATGCACAAAACTTAAGTTCAAATGGATCAATGACCTTAACATAAATCCAGCCACACTGAACCTCTTAGAAGAGAAAGTAGTAGGTACACTCGAATGAATTGTTACATGAGATTATCTTCCAGAACATAACACCAGTTGCACAGACATTGAGATCTACAATTAATATACAGGACCTCCTGAAACTGAGAAGCTTCTGTATGTCAAAGGACACAGTCAACAAGACAAAAAGTCAGCCCACAGAATGGGAAAAGATATACACTAACCACTCATCTAACTGAGGCTGATCTCTAAAATTTACAAAGAATTCAAGAAGCAAGTCTCCAAACACCAAAGGATCCAATTAAAAAGTGGGGTACAGAACTAAATAGAGAATTCTCAATAGAGGAGTCTAAAATGGCTGAGAGACACTTAAGGAAGTTCTCAATATCCCTAGCCATCAGGGAAATGCAAATCAAAACAACCCTGAGATACCATCTTACTCATGTCAAAATGGCTTAAAATCAAAAACAACAATGACAGTTTATGCTGGATGGGTTGTGGAGAAAGGGAGCACTCCTTCATTGCTGGTGGGAGTTCAGACTCCTACAGCCACATTCAAAATCAGTATGGAGATCCATCAAGAAAATGGGAATCAGCCTACCTCAAGACTCAGCAATTCCATTCTTAGGCATATATCCAAATGTTGCCCATTCACACAACAAGGATGTCTGTTCCACTATGTAATAGCCAGAACCTGGAAGCAACCTAGATGCCCCTCAAGTGAAATATGGATAGATAGAATATGGTACATTTACATAGTGGAGATTATTCAGCAGAAAGAAACAATTGAATCCTGAAAATTTCAGGCAAATGGATGGGGCTAGAAGAAACCATCATGAGCGAGGCAACCCAGTCACAAAAAGCAAAACTTGGAATGTATTCATTCATGTATGGATTTTACATATGAATCAGGGGAGTACTAGCCTCCAATCCCACTGCCAGCTAGTCTGGGAAACAGAACTTTCAACCAATGACTGATAGAAGAAGAGGCAGGCACCTACAGCTAAACACTGAGCTGAACTCAAGGAACCCAGTGACACAGAGGGAGGAATGATGAGCACAGGGGTCAAGACTGGGCTTGTTTAACCCTCCGAAATAGTTGATCTGAACAAGGGAATGCTCTTGAACCCCAGACTGATGGCTGGGAATCCAGCATGGGACTGATACAGACCCCCTGAGTATGGGTGTCAGTGAGGAGGCCTTGGCAATCTATGGGACATTGGGTAGTAGATCAGTATTTATCCCTGGCATAAAAATGGACTTTGGGTACCCATCTCACAATGAGTGATGCTCTGTCAGCCTGGACTGTTGGGGGAGAGCCTAGGCCCTGCCATGGATGAAATGACATACTATGGACACCCCCCATAGAGGGCCTCACCCTACCATGGGAAAGGAGTGGGGATTGGGAGAGTGGGTAGTGGGAGATGGTGGGAGGTTGTGGGAGGAAGGGAGGGAGAGGGAGAGGGACCTGTGATTGACATGTGAAGCAACCTTGTTTCTAATTTAAATTTAAAATTAAAAGATATAAAAATAAATAATCCCAAATGAACACTTAGAAAAAATCTTTCAGTAGTTTCAAAAAAATTGTAATACAGTACAACCTAATACAAAGGCATAGTTACATCTCAGTATTGTTGCTTTTCTTTCCTCTCTCCAGCCTTTCTCATGTTCCTTCCCTCATGCTGACTCAAAACATGGCTGTTTTCTATTTTATTGTTATTGCTACCCTCACACATACTCAAAGACACACATTCAACCCATTGGGTCCATGAAAATATTTGATTTTAGAGCTGCCTATCTTGCTCGTCCTGTATAACTCTTTTTTATAACTGTGTTATATATTCATATACACAGAGAGATGTTTAGCTCTCACTCATCATCACAGATTGTCCTCTTTGCTGAAAAGAACAAGCATTGTAGATAGTTTAACCAGTCCAGCCACAGAAATCGAAGGATGTTGAGGATCCCAGCATCAATGGATACATCATACAATACAACTCCTGCACCAGAGGCTCAGGGAAAATGTGGAACATGAAAAAGAAAAAAAAGGAACAGGAAATATGCTGTGATAATGTGTCTCTTAGAAATGACAAGGAAGTATCAACAACATGGCAGCCTAAACAAGATATGAACAGTGAGAATATGAACAAACAAGTTAACATAAAATCAAGGAAATCTCATTGGTACCACCCCTAGACAAGGAACTACAGGAAACTAATAATTTCTGACAGGACTTAGTCGCATAGCTGGTTAACCATTACAAAGTGGTCAGCCATGATACCTTTTACCCCGAACGGCTCATTCAAAAATTAGAGTCAGAGTAGTTGAGCCAAAGAGAACCATAGGTAGCCGGGTGGTGGTGGTGCACGCCTTTAATCCCATCACTCAGGAGGCAGAGGCAGGCGGATCTCCGTGAGTTTGAGACCAGGCTGGACCGACAGCCTCCAAAACAATATAGAGAAACCCTGTCTCATAAAACCAAAAAAATAAAAATAAAATAAAAAAGAAATAAAAAGAGAGCCATAGGTAACTGGGAAAATAGCCAATATTCTCAACCCCTTACAGAAAATGCCACCAAAGAAAACCTCCAGTGTGTGCCATCTCTTCCCCACAGATTCCAGAAATAAATCATGGACCATATAAGCTTCTTTTGCTCCCCTGCTCAAAATCTTTCGTAAGATCTTCTAGGCAATTTTAACCCTGCAATTTATTGAGCAGGAGATTCAGTAAATGTAGAAACTACTTTATCGAATATGCCTTTCAACACATTCCTCAAGGGAATGAAAACTGTCAGTAAAAATTATTTTCGCAACATTTTTCAAAACACAAAAACAGTCAAATACATATTGAAATATATTTATTTCTAAATGCAATATTGCATCTTAGCCAATTGGGTCATAATTAGCACAGTTCCTGTTATGAACTTGGTTTTATGACTGATGAAAAGTATTGTATAGAATATAGTGAGAATGTATTCAGACCCCCTTTTTTAACTTGTGATAAGGAGTAATCTAAACTATGACAAAGCCTTGACAATAAATTTGTGAGCAAAGGAGCATGCATCCATATTTTGCTAAACCTGGATAGCATGCAAACATATGCTTCTCCCTCATTTTATAGAGTTTTGAGCACTTGAGCCTGAGGATAGGTTAGCTTTAAGAACCAAGGGAATCATGGGTACACAAGTAGTTAAGAGTACAAACTAGCTGATCCTTAAAACTGGAAGAGGATTACAGGTACCCAAGAGAGCTAAGAGAAATAATAATCACACTTAGCCATGGCGAAAGAAATAGAAGCTCTGGTTGGAAAAATCATGTGACAAAATAATCAGGCAGTCACCACTACATCTTAAAAGTCCAGTTGGGAGGAATTGAACTCTACAGTTCACCAAGCCTCTCTCAGGGATGGAGAAGAAAAGGCCAAGAATGCTCCCTTGGAATATAATTAAAGTCATATTTTTTTCTGTTTGTAATGAATGTGTTTGACTTCAAGTACTGAGCTTTTGGTATTAATAACAGAAACTACAATAATGTACCACCAAATTTCATGGAGTACTTCATGGCAGAATTAGATACGTTTCACATCTCCCACTCAATGGAGCGATCTTCACCCATTTTAGTGAGTCTTTTCCAGACTTCTTTTTATTTGTGCGACTTCCTTATGAAGCAAGTCCTACACGTGTATATGTAATTTTCATCTTCATTTCCCATGTGGTTCGTGTTAATGAGTTTCATTCATTAATGAGCTTCTTCATGTAACTGGGAAATTGTTATTCCTTCTCATAATCAAACACTTAAATCTAGCTACTGTTCAAAGGAGTAAGTTTGGCTTTGGAAAAGAAATTCATAAAATATGTTGACCCTAACTTTTCCAGAACAAATCCATTGGCCTTCTTTGTGCTGCAACTCTGTGCTGAAGACAAAGTACATAAGGCATTCCTTTGTTTTAGTGTCAGCCATATATACTTTTCCCCATTTTTACCAAACTTGTTTTCCCTTTATAATTCTGTCTAGGCTTTTGTTTATTAAAGCCTCAGCTTAAACATGTCTCTTCCTTAGCTATTTATTATTATTATTATTATTATTATTATTATTGATACTTTATATTAGAACTGAGTATTTAGTTTCACATTTGCTACACAAATACTATATTCTTTAACTATACCCAACTCCTGGTTTTTGTAATTTTTTCTACCTTTTTAATGAAAATAGAGCACATTGAATTGCTCAAGCAGGCCTTGAACTCACTGTGTAGCAATTGGTCATTTTATCTGTGTGCTGACTTCTTTCAGGAAGCTTTTGGAGAAAAGATTGACTACTTTATCATATATTTTATGTATAGTATTTTGTGTTCCCAGCTCTTCTTAGAAATGCCCTAATACAGTAACATTTAATATAGAATCTTATATTGAGAAACAGGATATAACCATTTCATCCTTTACAAAAACACAAGTAGATACATTGAGAAAAGTGACCTAAAAGATAACACTATGCAGTACTTTAAATATATATTTCCCTAATACAGATTGACATGAAAACAAAACTTTGCATATACTCATCAAGGTCATTCCAATTTGGTTTGTTTTCAGGAAATAGTCTTGAATATTGCCCTGTGGAAGACATATGAAAGGGGTAGAATTAATCACTTGGGGTTTCCAAGAGAATATGAGGAAGGAATGTAGACTAGGAAGAGAAAAGCCATGAAACCAGTTAACTCTAAAAGCCTGGGGCCCAAACAGTTAACTGTAATCTACTGCAGGCTCTCTGAGCGTATCAGTCAACCACAATGCGTTTGGGTCTTTACATTTATCAGCCAACCATAATCTATTGGGGCTTTCAGATTTATCTGAGAAGAGAAAGGCTCTGGAACACATTGAAAGTCAAAGCCGATGGGAGTTTAGAGAATTGCCATGAGTTCTTATTGATAACTTTCAGTTTGAATCTCTAGATATAGGAGATGTCTGATCCAATAACAGTCACTGGGAGGAACCTCATGGGTTTCCTTTTCATGCAATGAATCTTCTGTAGATCTATTGGCTGTCTCAAAGTATAGAACTAGAAGAAAGCTTAGAAAAAAAAGACTCAATAAACTGTGACAACCATGAGTAATAGAAAGGCAAAAATAAAAATTCTTCTAAAAGAG
The DNA here is from genome assembly GCF_017639785.1 of Mesocricetus auratus. Lineage (NCBI taxonomy): Eukaryota > Metazoa > Chordata > Mammalia > Rodentia > Cricetidae > Mesocricetus > Mesocricetus auratus. The sequence continues at coordinate 35,177,929 of NW_024429190.1, read as the reverse complement.
ACTGTATTTATATTTCTTCCAATAAAACTTGATAGAGTTGAATTTTTAAGTCATAAATTCTGTAAAATTGCAAAAGGCAAGCAGCTTTTGCATAGAGAAGAGTAAGACATTCTTTTGCTATGAGTTCTAATAATAAATTTCATATGATAGCAGGCCAACATTTTACCTTTGATACTTTGAAATTATTTTGACTGTTTCTTGAAAGTATATTTCATGTTGTTATTACAGTTCATTTAAATCCACTTTAATAATTTAATTTTATTTGTAACATATTCATTAGAATAAATTACAGCCAGACTGAATTGTTATTTGGTAGGGGCAATAAAGTAAATAATCAAATCCCTTGATGGATTTACGCATTAAAAGAGAGTCTTAGTTATTTTTGTTATGTTCTTGGTGTTCACATATCATAATTACATCAAAAGCTACTGCAGAAGACACTGAAGTATAATTTTCATATACTTACTCATAGAATTAATATACCCCCCAATACATATATGTCATAGAACAACATTAATATTCAATAATATTTAGTGAAGAATTAAATTAATGACTGTTAACAATTTAACGTATATTACACATCATCATAGATATACCGCTAAAAGTTAGGGAATAAGAATACAGAAAGGACACCTGTGGTGGGAGCAGGAAGGGAAGCTGTTTAGTCCTATGGACCCAGGGCTGCAAGATCTTCAGAAAGAATTGCAGAGGAAAGACCAGTGTCGAATATCAAATGGTATAGCAGAGACCAGGGGCCTCGAAACAGACTAAGGATTCTTTGCAATAAATGCCTGTATAAAGCAGTTTACTGAGAGACTCACTATGTCACACTACAGTTTCCATGACAACGTTTTGTGCTTCTTCCTTTTTTACTTCCCTTTTATCTCTTAAATTTTATTTTGCTTTACTTTTGTAGGGGGAGCAAGATGGATGGGATTGGGAGAAATGATGTGAAAGACATAAAGAATAAATAAAAATATGGTATTTTTTAAAGAGTATAGCCTTATGGTGGTGGCACAAGCTTTTAATCCCAGCCCATGGGAGGCAGAGGCAGGGGGGAATCTCTGTGATTTCGAGGACCAGCTGGTCTACATAGTTCCAGGACAAACTCCAAATCTACAGAGAAATCCTGTCTCAAAAAATGAGCACAACCCAACAACCAAACAATAAGAAAATGCAAAGAATATAGAAATAAGCCAGACATGCAGGTCAATGCTAAAGTATTTATATATCTAACAAATGTATGCCCCTAGGGTCAATTACTAACATTTGGTGGGGACAGGGAAATGAAAAAACAAACTCATACTTTTATACAATGAGAAAAATATACAATGAAATAAATTTACCCTAACCTATGAGTGAAATATGTGAAACAGAGGGAAATACAGTTATAAGATTGTTAATTTTAAACAGGGTAAAACCCCGTAGAAAGCGTAATACTTTCAACCAATACAATACTAATAATTTTCTATTTTACTTTCTTCATTCCCTTTTGTTTCTTCCCCTCCTCTTTCTTTCTTCCTATCTTCCTCTTTTTCAATGAAACAGTGAAATACAATGTCATAGAAGATACAGACATGCCTTATGTCTACCTAGAAATTAGACAAATCATTCAAGGAAAAAGGATGAATGCTCAACAAGAAATGAATGTCAGATAATTTTTAAATTCAAAATGGGTAAAGGTAGGCATACTCTTCAGAAGAACAAAACTAGAAATCCTCAAACTATATAAAAAACAAAAGTTGATGAAAACAAGATATAAATTTAGAAATATTTCAGAAACATATCATTTTGACAAGTTAAAATATAGAACACCAAGTGTAAATTATTATGTGATGCTTAAAGCAGCATAAAACACTGGAAAATACTGTCTTTGAAGTTAAGAAAAATCTATGTTCAAATACCTATGATGGTCATGAATATAACTATATATAAGCAGGGTGATTATGTAATGTACTAAAATAAACTCAAATGAAATATGAGTGAAGAAATTTTTATAATATTAAAGTTACTGTATAGCCGGGCGGTGGTGGTGCATGCCTTTAATCCCAGCACTCCGGAGGCAGAGGCAGGCGGATCTCTGTGAGTTCAAGGCTGGGCTGGACCGATAGCCTCCAAAACAATACAGAGAAACCCTGTCTCATAAAAACCAAAAAAAAAACACACAACTAAGCACTGAACTGAACCCAAGGAACCCAGTGACAGAGAGAGAGGAGTGATGAGCAAATTGGCAAAGAATGGGCTGGCAAAACCAGCAGAGACAGCTGATCTGAACAGGGGAGTGCTCTTGGACCCCAGACCGACAGTGGGGAGGCCAGCATGGGACTGATCTGGACCCCCCAATTGTGAGTGTCAGTGAGAAGGCCTGGGCAACCTATGGGGCCCTGAGCTGTGGATCAGTGTCTATCCCTGGTATACAAACTGTCTTCATGTGCCTATAGCACAAAGAGAGATGCTCTCTCAGCCTGGACTCTTAGGGGAGTGCCTTGACCCTACCAAGAGTAAAATGACAGACTCTAGATATCCCCTATGTGGAAGGATTTGGCAATAGGGTGGGAGGGAGGAGGGGAAGGGGAGTGCGGGAGGAGGGGAGGGAGAGGGAACTGGGATTGACATGTAAAACAAGCTATTTAAAATTAAAATAAAAAATGATAAAAAAAGCCTGGATTGGAGCCCTACTCCCACAAATAATTTTATAAATAGGCTATTGTAGAACTAACTATTTGTCAAAAAATTTATGTGGTTTACAGTAAAATTAAAATAATCTGAATATTAAAAAAAACCTACTGTATTAAAGACTGTATCACATGTAACTTCAATTTGTTGTAAATGTTTGTAATTGCTAAATAAAAGATTATTCAGCCAAAAAAAAAAAGAAGAAATACATTGTATCACAAGCAAGGGTGAAAAAAAATACTAAAGTTACTGTATGCATAAATTTATGATATTAAAGGAAAACTGAGTAATGCACAATAAATTTTTTTACACCTTACTGATAGCAATGAAAGAGAGTGATGAGTTAATTGAAAAACAGTGTTACAGATTTCACTAGGAAGTAACAAGGACTCATTTGAAACTGTCCTTTGTTCTCATTCCTAATCTATTCTGCTGAACACACTTTATTAGTGCAAAAATCTGCAGAAAACGAACTTTAATGAGGTTCCTCCAGGGAAAAGCAAAGAAAGCACAGCAATGAGTGACAAAGATTCTGCCTACTACACATGTGATACATTCATTTATACTATATGAATATATGTAATTCTACCTGGTCTAAGAAAGAAGCTGACTGGCCAATGAATGGACAGGTAGAGGTAAGGCAAGACTGAATAAAAAGAGGGAAGGAAGAAAAATAAAAGGAGGAGTTCTGGAAGTCAGAGAAGACACAGAACAAACAGGAAAAGAACTGACTGGCAGAACAGAAAAGTCTACCTACATGCACAAATTTCCCATAATATTTCTCTGCAGATGCTGTGCTCTTCTAAGTGTTGTACGCCCTAATCTCCCCTGCAATAGAGATTTGAAACAGAATATCTCCAGTTCTTGCAGGATACTATGAATACATCTGGTCCTTCAACTAAATTTTCCCTTTTTGTTTTTTATTTGGCTATATTGCCAATCAATACAGAGCTTAGATTTCAGTAGCAGTAATAAACAAGAAAAATGAAAAAGCAATAATATGACGTGGTTACATAATGAGGAGTGACACATTACCTATTACTTGAAGTCATTCATTATTACATTCCAGGAGAAATACTAAAACTTTTTGTTACATTTAGTAGCATTACCCTGTTTAAGTAAGTTAGTATCTACTTGATGTCATTCACTTTGTAAGTTTTTTATTAATCTACTAATAGCTAGAGTATTTAGAATAGTCTGTTTTTAGGACTTGGTTGCTATAATTAGATTTCTAGGAAAAATAATTTATACCATGGAAATACTTAGGAGAGATTAATGTTTCAAAAGTTCAACTCTAAGCCTGGAGAGACGTATATCTGGTTAGATCTTTAAAGAATGAACCCAATCACATTGGAAGAGAGCACCTTGAGGAAGCTCAACTCAATTCATGGCCAGGAAACAAAAATGAAAATGACAAAGCCAGTGTGAAGTCATCTTCATGATAGTGAAATCATTTTAATTTAGACTCTTAAAGGTCTTTAACCCCTTTCTTATTGCTACCTTGCAGGCAATATTAGGCATCTGCTCCCCTATGACAATTTGTTGAGGACCCTACCTATGCTTATTAGTAAAATGAAAGATTATATGAAGGAAAGAAAAGTATTATAAAATCAGCACAATATTAATATTTTCATGACTTTTGCCATGAGCATGGATTCTGACATGATTTTTTTAGTTGTTTCTTTTGTCTCTGGTCATTTTCAAAATAGCATTAATGGAGCTTACAAGGGGCATTGTCAGTGAAGAAAGGTGTATGTGGAATTCCTCAATAATTTATATTTTGAAAACATTAAATGTTATACCGTCCCTTGAAGTAAAGTGTTAACTCCATTAAGATTGTTAGAGATCTATGGAATTTTCATTATTTAAATTAGTCTCACAGTCTCAAAATATCTTCCCATTACTAAATTGTTCACCTAAAAATGATGTGCCATACAATGGAAACACCTTATTGTTTTCTTTTCAGAGGAAAAGAATTTAGATAATACACTCATAGAATTTAGAATAAAATGTAGAATATAATCTTAGAAATTCTTCATTTAGAGATTACATGAGAATTTTTGTGATGATAGTCAGGATCTCTTGCTATTGTTTCCAGTGCAGTAACCACTAGACACAAGGAACAATTTTTACTTGAAATGTGGCTAAAAGTACACAGCAATAGAATTTTAAAAATTATTTCATTTAAATTTAAATAGCCACATGTGGTTAATGGCTATTTTATTGTATAGCACAGCTATAATCCATCTGAAGCACATTTTTAGGCAAGTATTTCTGTCACATTCTTTAATAATAATTTTGATATATACAGAGACAGTTGCTTTTGACCTTAGCAATGTACATTTTTAATAGTTGAAACTAAATTTAATTATGTTTGACATTACTTTGTTGTGCTCATAAAATGATGTCCCCTAATGCAGCTCTGTGGCATGCTGAAAAATTTGACCTGAAGGTGACTGGATTCCTTTAGAAACAAGATGTCAATGGCCTTCTCCATCCCATCTCACCTCTCCTGCTCTTCCAAAATGTCAAAAATATGACAATTACTTTTCTTTAGTGATGATCAGGGAAACTGATATCTCCCTGTGAAGGCAAGCTAGGAAACCTAGAAAGGCCATTCTCCTTTCTGTGTTAAATACTCTTATTCCAATGGGCTTCTACCCTACTTTCAGAATAGACAATTCTATAATGTAGAGTAGAAAGGAATTTGGTCAGGACATGATTTGTGCTTGTCCTCTGTCTGTGGACATTAGGACATACCTCACCTAATCACATAGATGTCCGGTCATCAAAAACAAACAAAGGAGCACAGTTTTCCGGGAATCTCTGTGTCCCCAAATAGGAAGGCTTTCATATCATATAAATGCATTTTTCTGATGTTTTCAATTTGTTACACAGTGCCAGGCATGATTATGTGATGTATTAAGAGAAGAATCATATTAGAGCTTTATGACTCTCAACTTCATTCAATGGGGAAAAATAAGGTCTTTCAAACACAGACTAACATCAAAATTAGTGGGCTACATATAGATGCATTATGAGAAGGAAAATTTAATTTAAATATGTGATAATATGTAGTACTTTTCGTTCAATACAATAACCTTTTGAAGTCAGTATCGCTACTCAGGTCAAGATTAATTTAAAGATATTTAAGTTTATCGGAAAATACAGGACCAATAAAATCATTTTATCACATAAAGATAAGCAAAAGTAATTTCAAAAGTATATATATATCTGCATAGCATAAAAAGATGACCTAAGATTGGGGGATCTCTAAAGTCTGCCTAGGCCCTCCCCCCTGTGTCCAGGCTGACAGAGAATCCCTGCATGTGTAATGGGCTCCTAAATCCCATTCAGATCCCCCGAATAAATACTGATCTAATACCCAAGGCCACAAAGATTACCTGGGCCTCCTCACGGACACCCACATTCAGGGGGTCTGGGTCAGTGCCATGATGACCTCTCAGCCATCAGTCTGGGTTCCCTGAGCTCCCACTTGTTCAGGTCAGCTGTTTCTGTGGGTTTCACCAACCTGGTCTTGACCCCTTTGCTCATTACTCCTCTCTCTCTGCAACTGGTTTCTAGGAGTCCAGTTCAGTGTTTAGCTGTGGGTGTCTGCCTTTGCTTCCATCAGCCACTGGATGAAGTCTCTAGGATGGCATATAAGGTAGTTCTCAAATTCATTATCAAGGAAGGGCATTTAAGGTAGCCTCCACTATTGCTTACATTGCCAGTTGGTATCATCCTTGTAGATATCTGAAAATCTCACTAGTGCCAAATCTCTCCTCAAATCTATAATGACTCCTTCTATTATGGTATCTCTCATCCTGCTCTATTATGGTATCTCTCATATTGACAGAATAGAACTCCCTATGTTGATCTAAAATATAAAATTTATTTTATCACACATCTTCAAGTTCAGGAATACTACAAAATATAATTGGGGCAATTTCTATATTATCATGCAAGTACAAGATGACATAGAATCAAAAATACATAAAAGTTTTTAATATTAGTTTAATTATACCTTGGAAATACTTGTTACATGCAAAAAGTAGTGTAATTGTCATTAAATGTGCCATATATATCATATGTATATATATATTTGTATCAAACATTTAAATTGTTCAATTCAAAGTCATCTGATAAAGGATATATAATTTATATGCAAAAATTTATATTTTGTAAAACTTACATCAATAAAAATAGTTGATAAAAAGCAAGTTTTATTATTGATTCCAATTAATATATTATACATATGAACCTTTGCATAGTGGTGGTCAATTTATTATACTATATAAACAAGTTAATTCATGAGGAAACCAATTTCTAATAAACAAAAGATGTGATACCAAACACATTTTAAAAACCTTGATATAGTATTAACATGAATTTCCGTAATAGCACAAATTGACAATTCATAAATACCCCCAGAGTAAAAATTGTCCTTCCACATTTCCTATTCTATCACTCCCAGGGAAGTAAAAAAAAATTTAAAGCTACTTTCATTTTGCAACTGTGATTTTGAAAAGTCAAGAAAGATTCTCCTTCAAAAGCTTAGTAATTCTTAAAATCTGACAACAAACAGAATTTACCATGATAGCAGTTATATAGTCAGATTTCTGCTGACTTGATTTCAATTAAAGAAATAGGATAGCTGACAAGAATCGGCAAACATGACAACATTTTTCTGATTCACATTTAGCATTTGCTGCAGCCAACAAGCTCTTGCCAAAGTAATAAAGCCTGTGCAACTTCAAATGAGTAGGTGTTTCCAAAACATTTCAATTACTCTCTTGATGACTCTGACAGATGTGGGACAAAACTGATTTTCAGCATGCAAAATAAGGCATTTAAAGGCAATTACAATGCCCTCTCTCAAACAATCCCATCTCCTCTGTCCTTTACACATGAATAATTATGCTCACAGGATTATGAAGAAGAAAGAGGAAAATCTCATGCAGAAATCACAAGGGGCAGCCTTCCAAATTCATTTCAATAAAATTCAAGAAGCCCATTTCATTGTGGGATGTCCTCTTACTGCTGATGACAAGTATTAAAATAATAGTACTGGTAAGCATGATGGTAAGTTACTGGCCCCTGGTATCTTCTTAACAGAATGACAAAAGCTTTTACTTTCAAACTCATGGCTTCTGCTATGCAGGACTAACTCTAGTTTTATTACGCTGTGTGCATTGTATTTAAAACCTCAAATCAATTATGACTTTGAGAAAGTCAGCATTTTACAGTGACACAAGCTTCATTTTCAAACTCCAATTTTTTTCAGAGATAAGCTCCTCATTCTTCTTGTAATAAAACTATTCATTTAGGCTCTCTGGTTTAAAATCTCTCTATATAGTTTTTGGACAAATTGCAAGTTTTACATTCTAGTATTGAATCTTACGTAGTCTCTCTTAACTAACTTATACTGAAGTTTTGATGCCCATATTTTGTTGTATTAGCATACATATATCAGGTATAGAAAGCATTAAAACCTTTAATATATCCCTTAGTTTTAGGATGTGTAAGTTGAGTCTCTTTTGTAATAAATGATTCACTATACTACCAATAACTGCCCTTCTCTTTTATTAACGAGATAAACAAATTATTAAAACAGGTAAATGGGGACTGTGATAATGAAAGACCTTGTGCAGATATTTCCTCCTTTATTTGGTTATGTGAATATAATATAGTTAGTTCACAGGATAAGTTTTTCAATCATCTCCTAGAACTCACTAGTGTTTATTTTTTTATCTCTCTGTTAAATCCTCTCATCAATGTCTTTACTTTCAAACACTTCAGTTAGATGTATTTGCCAATGGTTTGGTATTATTCTAAATGAATTCGTGTGATGCTTCTTAGCACCATGGTGATTTCCTTTAGTTCCATTGCTTCTCCTATACAGAAGGATGAAACTGAAGAATAACATATTTCTCCTACTTCAAATGTGCCTTAGGCAACAAAGTAATGATTCTTTACAACTTTTTGTATGTCTTATACATTTCATTCTATGTATTACCTACTTCACTTCCTAAAGATTTCAACAATCAAAGTCTTTCCAAGATACATGGCCCAATTAAGAAACAGGCAAATTAACAGGAAAAAAGCAACATGTAGTGAGTTAAGAGGAATAACATATACAAGAGTTCTCAAAGGGGATCTGTGTATAGTATTGAGGAATCTGGGCCAAAACATATAAAAAACATTGTACCTTCATATTTCAGAAAGGTACCATGTATGTTACTTGAGAAACAGCCTAATAACCAGTCTTAATCACTTTTGAACACTGTGTGTTACAATAAGATCTGGGATGGTAAGGCATGCCCATAGGTATAAATAGATGGGATTCTTTAGGACCAACCATTCATTCTCTGATTATATCCAAATCTAGGAATCCTCTCAGAATCAGAAGTATAAAAATCTCTAAGAGGTATTGGAATCTGTTTTCTGGTAACAGCAGGAGACATGTACCTGTGACTTGAAAACAGCTGTGTCAGGACACAGATCTGTGTAGGCTCAAGCCAAAGAAAGTACCAAATCTACTGGAAGCTGGTCACAGATTCTCATCCCCAACTGAGGTATTGGCAATTGATAGCTTTCTGGAAGAGGATAGTCACTCTTCCTGAAGGTGTGAACTCTGGTAGGTTGACTGCATGTCAGCCAAATACGCAAGAGTAGGTTGACACTACAAGTTGAACCTGTTAGGTTTAAAAAATAATAAGGAAACAATATTAGGTGAGTATACAAAGAGGGTGGGTCTGGAAAGGGCTAGAAAAGAGGTGGTGACTATGATTAAAATGCATTATATAAAATTCTCAAAAAATAGACAAATACATATAAAATAGAAACATAATCTCATGGTAAGACTGAAAAAATAACTACGTGGCACCAAATACTGCCAAAGTCTAGGGTAGATATTTTGAATTTCAATCTTAGTAAAAAACTCATTCCAGAATTTTGTACTTCTTTATTTATGTAACTGTCATTTCTATATATTCTTATTATTGAAGGCATCCTTTCTGACCTGGTTGGTAAGAACAGACTATTTAATGATAACTGAGAACAAAAATTTAGATCACGTACTATAATAAACAGTAACGATTAGATACTGTTATTATTGCCACCACCGAAAATGTAGATCATATACTCTAAAAAATAGTAACAATTAGATATTGTTATTATTGCCACCACCAAATGAACTCATGACAAATGAGAGATAAATCTGTGTTTTCTTTTGGGGTATTTCAGAAAGAAAACGAAATGGTTCAAAAATCCAAAGAACACACTTTCATATCAATTAGCATCCCTCAGTTGTGCTGGGAGGCAAAGGAATATGAACAAAAAAAGTGAGACTCTACCCTGCATTGAATAACATTTTATGAACAAGAATAGAGCTTGGCCGAGCGTTGGTGGCACACGCCTTTAATCCCAGCAGTCGGGAGGCAGAGGCAGGCAGATCTCTGTGAGTTCGAGGCCAGCCTGGTCTACAAGAGCTAGTTCCAGGACAGCCTCCAAAGCCACAGAGAAACCCTGTCTCGAAAAACCAAAAAAAACAAAAAAAAAAAAAAAAAAAAGAAAAAAGAATAGAGCTTGTAACATCTGAAGCAAAGAGGTAGATATGGGAGTGTGAAATAAGATGCAATTTATTTTCTTAAAATGGATATTGCCCATTATATTTCAGTTCTGCATCTTCTTAGAATAGATATTCTTATCAGACTTTTATCTGTCATCATTTTCTGACATAATAGACATCTTGTGATTTCCCATTATAGCACACAATAAGCTTCTTTTAAGCTTTCAAAAATAACATGACTTGGAACTGACTAAAAGTAATCCATAGTTTTATCATAGGAATTTTAATCTAAACTTATTAAAAAAACTGTAACTGTAGACAAAGAATTGATTATGAAGGACTTCAAAGGATTTTACCAAAAAATATTCCAAGAGTTTTATAGCTTTTGTTTCTGCTTAAACTACATAGAAATTTTCTGCAGTTCACTACACAGAAACAAACAAAAAAAAACAGTAAAGGTGTTTCTTTATAATTCTGTCTTTCTTTTGGCAGTTTTCTTCATGTAATAATTGTGGTTTAGAGAACGATAGTGTACATAACTATTGCACAGATTTCTTGAGTTTTGCCATCTTTTGTTTATTTGCCTGTGGTTCATGCTTAATTAAAGCTCAACCACAATGCTCTGCATATTCCTACATAAAACCAAAGCAAGCTCAACTTAATGTGTCATCAGGGTGATGTCCTACCCAGATTCAAATTGAGGATTTTTTCCCTGTCTTAAATGTTTCCCTTTATCTCTAAAATCACTGGCATTAAGATATTCTTAACTCCCTCTATCTTCTAAAATGCAATACTGGTAATGCAATTTTATTCATTTCATTCTTTTGTGTTTGTTTGTTTTGTTTTTTTTCGAGACAGGGTTTCTCTGTGGCTTTAGAGGCTGTCCTGGAACTAGCTCTTGTAGACCAGGCTGGCCTCAAACTCACAGAGATCCGCCTGCCTCTGCCTCCCAAGTGCTGGGATTAAAGGCATGCGCCACCAACGCCCGGCTATTCATTTCATTCTTATAAATTAATTCTGAAATACTCATGGATTTTCCCTCTACTCAACCCTTCCAGTTCAAATGAAAGTGAAATCTTCCAACTTTGTGTGTATTATTATATTATCTGCAGTAACAACAAACAGTGATATTTTGTTTGCAGTTTCTCTTTCTGGCTCTGCTGCAATTTGATTAAAAAATTAGAAAGCAAACATCCATTTCTTCTTTTTGGCTGCTAAGCAAATTGAAGGTCTATCTGTTTAATGATGGAATATACATTGACTTTCAAAATTCTGAGACCTCATTCTGTACTTAATTGTCATTTAACGTAGCTGAAAAAGCTAAAGTCAAAGGCAGTCTCATTTCTGTAGCATTATATATCTTCTTCAGGTGGTCTGGAAATTTGTGAAGAGTTTGAATTTTTTTATTCTATTTGTGTAAATACTGTGTTATTCTTGTCCAATCCTGTGCCTAATACCAACAAAAGTGTTACATTGAACATGGATTTATATCATGAGTACAAATTTGATTATTTGGTGGGGAAGATTAAAAATATAGTACAATTAAAACCAAGCATGGCACATTGTAGGCATGTAAATGTTAACATTTACATTAATGCAAGATATAACATAGCCTAGGAATATATGGAATATTCTACATATGTATGTAAATAAGTTTATTCTTTGCCTTAACATATATAATTTTATGCCTTTGCTTAAAATTGAAATAGAGTATGTTTGAATTTAAAACTTTTACAAAACAAAACCTGCTTGCAAGTTATCCATTGAATAATCTTTAATACTCATTTTTGGTGTGTATTTAACGATCTGTATACTTATTATTTTCAAAGACAAACACAATTTACTTGGTTCAGAGAATTATAATAGTAATCTATAAAAATGGCTTACATTGGGGGGGCTGGGGGGAGGGCACGGGAAGAGGGGAGGGAAAGGGAGAGGGACCTGGAACTGACTTGTGAAGCAACCTTGTTTCTTAATTTAAACTGAAAAATAAAATTAAAAAATATAAAAAAGAATTCTTTTAAATACATTTGAGTCTTAAGGGCCTTGGAAAGAATATGATGCATTCCTTTGTAATTAATAAACCACCATCATGCATTATAAATGTAATCTTTATTAGTCACACTAACATCTATTTATAGATCAATTTATTTTGAATGCCATAAAACATGTTTAAACAATAACTTTTCATGAAAAATTTCCACTATATTCAAATTGTTCCTAATATATATATACATATATATATATGGTAATTACTACAAGCCACAATATCACACAGTAATTATATAGCCGTTGTTTCAAGAGGGGGTAACTCAGAAAAATTAAGGATTCTTCTTATGGATGAAACCAGTACAAAGGTGTTCCTGGAGTTATAATCTCACGAATGAATTGACTGCTTTTTGCATTAGATTCTTCCTGTAGCATATTCCTTTTTGTAACAAACTTGGGATTTACTTCTCAAGTTTGTCGCAATCTGATAATTAACTGGGAATAATTTTCTCCCATGCATTTGAAGTTTTAATGATTATGCTCCCTAGGTACGTGTAAATACCTATTCTCCATTACCAAGTCCTAGTTTACTGATAATATCCCTTAGCTATATGTGAGACCTGTTTCCCAGTATCAGGTCCTTGTTCCCCTCTCCACTGTAATTGTAGAGATCGCCTTTCCTGCAAATATCTTTATTGACAGGCATTTAGTCAGTGTTTAGGGCCCAGGCAAAAGCTTCCCATGTAAGACATTGCCAAATATTGAAAGACATATAATTATTACACATCCAAAGTTGTTGATTCATAACTGCCTAGATGGAGAGAAAAAATAAGCATGTGCTTGGTTTTACCTCACTGGCAGATAGAGAAGTGATAACCTAAACTAACCCTGCACTAAAAGATTCTCAGACATCTTGTTCTATTAATTCAAGATTTTAGCTCAGAGATTTACTGTTCCCTCCTGTATACCCTGAGAAGACAAAGACAAAGGTAACCAGCCCATTTGCTCATTTTCAGGGAAAAGGAAACCTTTCCAAAGGGCTTTGATGCCACTGAGGCCAGAGAAATGGAAGGTGCCATGTTTTGTTTCTTGTGCAAATTACACTTTCTTGAGTGATTCATGTAAAAGTTTCTCCCAGCTGTTTTAGTTTATTGCTTTGTGAGTAAACCTTATCTGCCTTACTGACCCTGAGAAACTGCAGCCTCATATTGTATTGTAAATGAATTACTGTTGCAAACTTGTATATTTACCTGAACCCACAAGAACTGGGCAGAGGTAGAGAGACAAAGAAACAGAGAAATCGAGAGATGAAGAAATGCAGAGATAGAAACAGAGAAACTGAACAGAAAGAGAGAAAGAGAGCAGAAGAATAAAGAGTATGCAAGGGAGCCATTGTGTGTGAGTTAATTCCTTTTTCCCTCAGATTTTAGTTCCCTTGCTTATTTGTAGTTCTGTTTTTTGAACCCTGAGAGAAAATTTTAAAAGCTGGACTTCTAGAGTTTTTGATAAGCAATTCCTTTTGTGACTATGTTTGGAGGCAGTGCGTTGAAGGAAAATTAATTTTAAATGAATGAGGTTCTTGCATTAGGGTAGGAAGCCAATGAGATTGGTGAGTTCTAAGAAGAGACAGATTTGTGCACACAGAACAAAACCCTCATGAAGATACTGGGAGAACACATCTGAATTCAGTTAAAGGCAGAAATCTCTGGAGAAAACAACTTATTGTCACATTGATCTAGGATCTTCGAGCCTCAAAAAGAAAAGGCTGCTCAACTGAATAATGTACTCAGTCTGTCAAACTCCATTGCTGTATTTCTAGAAGATTAATACTCAATGTAAAAAGCAGCATACACATTCAAAATGAAGTGGAATTATCCTATTAGAGTTCAGTCAAGAATGCCTGCCATAAAAACCAGACCAGATTTCATCTACCCCAGATCCTTCCAACTCTGTAGCCTGGACTGACTAACTGGATCTGCACATCCTATTTAAATTTTGTTGCTAGAATTTTATTTCAATTCTGTTGAGACATGTAAAATTTAGAGTAAGAAAGTAAATATAAAACGTTTCTGATTCATGATTGTATTCAAATTTATTTCTTGTGAAAGACTATGATTCTCTAGTATGTTGTGTGAATTTTGATTAATTATTCTGCACATGCAATGTGTTATGTTTGTCAATTCTATCATTATGGATGCAATGAACAGACAGATGTTTTGGTTATAGAGTTTTAAGCATCACAGTCCTAAGGAATGACAAGTATGATTCCTGCTTGTATAATGCAACACTCTCTAACAGTGCTTCAACTCACACTATTCATAGTCTTCTATTCGTCTCTGTGCTTAGTACAGAATTTTGGGAAACAATGAAGAATTAGTATAAAATCTAGATTTTCTAGATTTTCTTAGTTTGTTATAAGATCAATTGATAGCTAGTGAGAAAACATTAATAATATTTTTAAATTAAATTAAGGGATGCTGCTATGTGTGTTATCCTGAGCATGGGAGATGGTAACAATTTAAGCCTTGTAATTTTATTTTGTTTACTTCCCCTTAAACGAAAGCTGAATAAAATTATAACTATGTTGAGACCAGCTATTGAGTATATTTTGTTGGAAAACTCATTTAAAATAAGATAGCGACCCACGGAACAAGGACTAAACCAGCTGCCTGTGCTTCGTGTCTACCACTACGTCTTCCATCCCAGTGGCAGGAACCAATGCACCATAATCTCCTGCTCCACACATGGGTCCAAGTAAACCAGGACCCATTTCATGGCAGCCTGCTGGTGCTTGGGGACTTCCATGGTGCCTTCAATCCCAGAGGCAGAAGGCAAGGCAACCCAGCCGCATAATCTCTGACTCCTCCAATGGGGCTAGGCTGGTGCCTGTGCTTGGGATCTACCACTGTGTCTTCCAGCACAGCAGTGGGAACGAATGCACCATAGTCTCCTGCTCCACACAGAGGACAGATAAACCAGGTCCCATTTCTGTTCCGGACCGCCAGCCAGGGCCTGGGCTCTGCCACTGAGTCTCCATCCCAGCAGCTGCAGCAGGAGCCAAGGTACCCTAGTTTAATGTTCCACCCATGGAACTAGGACTAGACCAGCTGCTGATGCTTGGGGAAGGCCACAGCGACTTCCATCCCAGAGGCATGAGCAAATTCACCCCAGCATCCTAGTCTCTTGCTCAACCCACATTACTAAAACTATCAGGGCCTGTTTCCAGGCAACACTCTTGTGCCTGGAGTATACCACTGTGGCTCACAACATCCCAGTAGGCTCCAAAGTACCCCAACATCCTAATCAATTTCTCCACCCATGAGACTAAAAGTGGAGAGCTACCAGAACAGTGGACATGCCTACACCCACTATAAAGGAACCCTGGTCCCACACCCACCAGAAGAAGTAGAACCCACTGCAAGAATGGATGGGAAGGAACAATATAAAAACAAAAAGATCCTTAGAAAAACCAATATGACATCGGCAGAGTCCACAGACCCTACACCAACAAGACTGGAACACCCCAACACAAATGAACCAGAAGAGAATGACATAAAAAACAACTTCATGGAAATGATAGAGGCCCTCAAAGAGGATATGAGAAAATCTATTAAAGAGATGAAAAAAAAGCAATTAAAAATGCAAGAAATTGAGCAAAAGGCAAAGCAAATTTGCAAGAAACAATTCAAACAATGCAAGGGCTGAAATCTGAAATAGAAACAATAAAAAACACAGTCTGAAGAAATGCTGGAAATAGAAACGCTGGGAAAATTTTCAGGTACTACAGACACAAAAATAAACAAAATAATACAAGAGATGGAAGAGAGAATCTCAGGTGTTGAAGATACACAGGAGAATTAGATTCATCAACCAAAGAAAAATTTAAGCACAACAAATCCCTAACAAAAAATATCCAGGAAATACTGGACACCACGATAAGACCAAGCTTAGTAATAATAGGTATAAAAGAAGGTGAATAAACCCACCTCAAAGGGCCAGAAAGCATATTCAACAAAATAATAGAAGAAAACTTTCCCAACCTAAAGAAAGATATGCCAATAAAGGTGTAAGAAGCTTACAGAACACCAAATAGAATGGACACCCCAAAAATCTCCTCTACACATAATAATCAAGAACCCAAACATACAGAATAAAGAATATTAAGAGCAGGTAGAAAAAAAGGCCAAGTTGCATATAAAGGCAAACCTATTAGAATTACACCTGACTTCTCCATGGAAACTATGAAAGCCATAAGGTCCTGGATAGATATTCTACCAAAATTAATATCAACGGATTCCAGCCAAGACTGCTATATCCAGCAAAGCTTTCAATCAATATAGATGGAGAAAACAAGATATTTCATGACAAAACAAGATTTAAACAATACATATCCACTAACCAGCCCTACAGAAAATTCTGGAAGGAAAACTCTAACACAAGAAAGTTAATAACAACCAGAAAAACATAGACAAAAGATAATCCCACTTTACCAATACACAAAATAAAAAGTGGTGGAAATCCACATACAATTTCCACCACCATCAACCATTCCAAAACAAACAAGAATGAGCTATCAATGGTCATTAATTTCACTCAATATTAATTGTCTTACCTCACCCATGAAAACACACAGGTTAACAGAATGGATTGAAAGACAAAATCCATCCTTCTGCTGCACAAGAAGCAAACCTCAGCTTCAAAGACAGACTTTATTTCAGAGTTAAGGGTTGGGAAAAGAATTAGAGTTTAAACTAAAATCAATCAAAAGAGATGAAGGAGGCCACTTCATACTCATCACAGGAGAAATCAATCAAGATGAAGTCTCAATTATGAACATCTATTCCCCAAATACAAAGCCATCCATGTTCATAAAAGAAACATTACTAAGAATCAAAGCACATATAAAACCTCACACACTTGTAGTGGGAGACTTCAACACCCCACACTCACCACTAGAAAAAACCACAAGACAGAAACTTAACAAGGATACAAAGGACCTAATAGAAGTTATGACCCAATTTGGTTTAACAGACATCTGTAGAACACTCCATCCAAACACAAAAGAATATTCCTTCTTCTCAGTTCCACATGAAACCTTCTCAAAAATTGACCACATACTTGACAACATAGCAAACCTCAACAAGTACAAACAGATGGAATAACTCCATTATCTTATCAGACCATCATGCCATAAAGTTAGAATTCAACAATAAAACAAATCAGAGAAACCCTACAAACTTATGGAAATTGAATAATACACAACTGCACCACTCTTGGGTCAACAAAGAAATAAAAAAATGTTGAAGTCTTCCTGGAATTCAATGATAATGAAGACACAACAATCCCAAACTCATGGGACACTTTGAAAGCAGTACTAAGAGAAAGTTCATAGCATTAAGTGCCCACATGAAGAAACTGGAGAATAGTCACACTACAGAATTAACAGCATCACTGAAAGCTCTAGAACAAAAGGAAGCAAACTCACCCCAGAGGAGCAGATGCCAAGAAATAATTAAATCCAGCGCTGAAATCAATAAAGTAGAAACCAAGAAAACCATACAAAGAATCAATGTAACAAAGAGTTTGTTCTCTGAAAAAAATCAACAAGATAGCCAAACCTTTATCCAAACTCACCAAATGGCAGAGTACAAACATGAAAATCAACAAAACCAGAAATGAAAAGGGAGACATAACAAAGGACAGTGAGGAAATCCATAGAATAATCAAGTCATATTTTGAAAAGCTGTACTCCACAAAATTTGAAAATTTAAAGGAAATGTACAATTTTCTGGATAAATATCACTTACCAAAATTAAATCAAGAACAGATAAGCAATTTAAATAGTCCTATAGCACCTAATGAAATAGAAGCAGTCATCAAAAGTATCACTAGCAAAAAATAAATAAATAAAAAAGGCCAGGGCCAGATGGCTTCAGTGCAGAATTTTACCATAAATTCAAAGAAGAGGTTGTAACAATTCTCCTCAATGTATTCCATGAAATAAAAGCAGAAGGTCTTTGCCAAACTCTTTTTATGAGGCTTCAAAAACATTGATACACAAGCCACACAAAGACACAACTAAGAAAGAGAACTTCAGACCAATATCCCTCATGCACATAGATACAAAACTACTCAATAAAATACTAAATACTGGCAAATCAGATCCAAGAACACATCCACCATGATCAAGTAGGCTTTATCCCAGGGATGCAGGGATGGTTCAACATACAACAATCCATCAATGTAATCCACCATATAAACAAACTGAGAAACAAAAATCACATTATCATCTCACTAGATGCTGAAAAAGTGTTTGATAAAATCCAATACCCCTTCATGATAAAGGTCTTGGAGAGAACTCAGATAACAGGAACATACCTAATATTATAAAAACTATGTACAGCCAACATCATACTGAATGGAGAAAAATTCAAGGCATTTTCTCGAATATCAGGAACAAGGCAAGGCTGTCCCCTCTCCCCATACCTCTTCAATATTGTGCTGGAAGGTCTAGCTAGAGCAATAAGTCAACAAACTGAGATCAAGAGGATACAAACTGGAAAGTAAGTGGTAAAACTTCCTCTATTTGAGATGATATAATTGTTTACATAAGTAACCCAAAAAACTCTACCAGGCATCTCTTATACCTGATAAACAACTTCAGCAAAGTAGCAGGATACAAGATCAACTCAAGAAAATCAGTAGCTCTACTATATACAGATGATAAAAGGGCTATGAAAAAAACCAGGGAAACATCACCCTTTACAATTGCCACAAACAACATAAAATACCTGGGGGTAATGCTAACCAAACAAGTGAAAGACTTTATTGAAATAACTTTGAGTCTTTAAAGAAAGAAATTAAGGAAGACACCAGCAAACAGAAAGATCCCCCATGTTCTTGGATAGGTAGGATCAATGTAGTAAAAGTGGCAATCCTGCCAAAAGCAATCTACAGACACAATGCAATCCCCATCAAAATCCCAGCACAATTCTTCACAGACTTTGAAAGAACAATTCTCAACTTTATATGGAAAAACAAAAAACCCAGGATAGGCAAGACAACCCTGCTCATCAAAGCAACGTATGGAGGCATCACCATCCTTGATTTCAAGCTCTATTATAGATCTATAGTCCTGAAAACAGCTTGTTATTGGCACAAAAATAGACAGTTAGACCAACGGAATCGAATTGAAAACCCTGAGATTAATCCGCAAACCTACGAACACATGATTTTCTACAAAGAAGCTAAAATTATACAATGGAGAAAAGATAGTATCTTCAAAAAAATGGTGCTGCATAACTGGATGTTGGCATGTAATAGATGGTAAGTAGATCCATGTCTATCACCATGTACAAACCTTAAGTCTAACTGGATCAAAGATCTCAACATGAATCCAGCCACAATGAACCTCTTAGAAGAGAATGTGGGAGGTAATCTTGAACGAATTTGTACAAGAGTCTGCTTCCTGAACATAACACCAGTAGCACAAACACTGAGATCGACAATTAATAAATGGTACGTCCGGAAACTGAGAAGCTTATGTATGGTAAAGTACACAGTCAGCAAGACAAAAATGCACCCTATGGATTGGGAAAAGATATTCACTAACCCCACATCTGACAGAGGGTTGATCTCCAAAATTTACAAAGAACTCAATAAGCAAGTCTCTAAAATACCAAAGAATCCAATTAGAATGTGGAGGACTGAACTAAATACAGAATTCTCAATAGAGAAGTCTAAATGGCTGACAGTTGAGAAAGTTCTGAACATCATTACCCATTAGGGAAATGGAGGCAGTGAGCTCCCAATGGCTCAGGGTATCCCCAAAAATACCACTTAAATAATTCATGAGTCATTCTCTGCCATTATTTTTCTTTGTAATTTAGAACACATTCATTCACACAAACAGAAATTTTGTCTTCCATTAGTTTATTAGGTTTCCTGTTGGGCATAGTTGTATCATTCATTACTACTGCCAAGTTATCTCACAAATTATCTTTCTCTTACTTCTCTTTAATATTACAGTCTGAGGTAGCATGAGAAGAAAAATAATGTTTAAAGTATCCACAACAATCAACAATGTTCTACATGTCACGGAAGTCATTTTCAGTTTAGTCTCTTCTTTTAACAGTATTGAAATTCATTGATGTCAAGTGCAATCCAGAAAAGACAAGCATCTTTCCTGTTGAGTAGGTGAAGGATTTCATTGCCCTTGTTTGGCAAAGGGTCACCACACAGAACGTGGGTATGTATCACAATATTTTTAAAGTCCATTTGACCCAATATTACATATGTCACACAGACAATTTCTCCTCTAATACTGCACAGCAGGAGGCTAGCTTTTGCTTTTCTTCTTCCCTTGATCCCTATCACTTTTATGATTTTCATGGCCTAAAATATAATGTAGAACCATCCAATGGTTTTTACCATATGAGATGCTATAGTCAATGTTATCTTTTGAAATTAATTAGTTATGATAATATTTTTAAGCTAATACTCATTAAATTTTGTGTATAAGTTTGTGGATGAACCTTGTTGGTTTGAGTTTTTATGAAATAAAATATTTACATAGTACAGGGTGTGAGTTACTATTGGTTATATAGTTAATTAACAACAAATGTAGTGAGTTTTGTCATTTGCCTGATCCAGCTCTCTCCATTTGGTAATAGAGTTGATGCATTTTAATTATTTCATCTTTTCTAATGTACACTCTAAAGAAAGCCAATAAGACAGAATTAAGTTAGCTTAATATTTATTTACTTCAAGCTATGTTGCCTTAAAATACAGCACCTTAGGCAAACTTCAGTTTGATCATGGGCTTATCAGTTAGAATATTCCTACTAACAGTTTGTGATAATTTTACTGATACTTAGTCTCTCATTTTGATGTCATTTTAAAGGCAGGGGTTTTCTTTTCAAATAGAAATTGGAAATTATGTGGATTTCTACCTAAATATCTAACTAGCAAACTTTTACTTGAGGCTGGAAAGATGGATAAGAAGTTATATGTAGCTTCTGTGCTTGTAATGGACACAAGTTTAATTCTTGGGACTCACATGTCAGCTTACAAACACCCTTTTTCCTCTGGCATGAATAGAAACACAGTGCAGACACATACATGTCATGTAAACAGTCATTAGTGTAATAAATATATATTTAAAAATGCTTCCAAATCTGACATCATTGATGTTCTCAGTGTGTTCTCTCATTGTCTTACTTAACTTAGCATATGGCAAGTATATTTTATCCCATGCATCAGAGACAACATATTGGAATCATTCAATAATCTACTAAATGGTATTATTCCCCAATTGTTTACAGAGCTACGTCTTTTAAATTTGAGAATATATTTGTAGGATTATGTTGATTAAACAAAAATATATACAATGGAATGAGTCTCAATGGATGTATCAGCCACACTGCACGTATGCCTCATTAGAGGAGAGGACCAATACAAAAGAAACTCAATGGTACCTTTGAGAATTTTTTTTCTCATATTGTTTGGTTTGGCACTTTTATTTTTTTACCTCACTCTTCTTTTTCATATATATATACTCTTTTTTTCATTTTTTATTTAAGTTAGAAACAAGCTTGCTTCACATGTTAATCCCAGCTCCCTCTCCCTTTCCTCCTCCCCCACTCCCAACATCCTCCCACCGAATCCCCACTCAGCTCCCCAGGAAGGGTGAGGCCCTCCATAGGTGATCTGGTTTCTAATTGTTTGGTTTTATATATTTATTTGTATGTTTACATGTGTTTATATTCATATTTCATGTACTTTTCCTATTGCTTTTTTGATTCTTAATAATTACAATTTTGCTGGCTGTTTTCTAAAGAGATGGAAAAAGAAAAGGATATCAGATGAGTGAGGAAGAAGGGTTGATCTGAGAGGACATCTAAGGGAGAAAAAGTGATCAAAACGTATCACATGAAAAATTATTTTCCAAAAAAATTATGAAAGACCTTTGCTTGGATTTGCAAAAGCATAGTTGTTGGGCTCTTCAATATATTACTACAATTCTGTTTCTACGCTTCTTATTTATCCAATTCAGCTATTGATTTTCTTGCTACTGCTTGACTACTTGAGTATGCTTAACAGCCTGTGTTTCAGGATATTTTCAAACCCTTAAGACTTTCCTATAGGAAAATAATAACATATATACTATTTATTCTTATATATAATATATATACATATATATAATCTTATAAACTTATAAACTGATATCTATCCTTTCTCTTGCATATCATCTTTAAAACTGATCTGTCAGGCACATTATATATCATCCTATACGAAATAGACTTCTGCCTAATGTTAGCCTGTTTTCTTTTACATATTTCATTCTGTAAATCAAATCTTACAATGAATTGTAATAAGTAGTTATTTTTATTTAACTCATTTCTCTTACTGAAGTGCAATTGAATTAATTAGGAAGCTCAGGATTTATTCAATAATTATAGTTTGAGTGAATTAATATATCTCACACTTAGATTATTCTTAGTAAATGACAAACATGATTGCAATTGTCATTAAATTAAATCACAAGTTCGGTTTTAGAGCTTCAGTTTTAAAAATACATCTGATTTCAAGCAATAATTTCCATGAAACACTGTACTTCCTAGTAGGAAGCCATTTATATGTTAGGCATTCTCTCAGCAAAATTCATAGCAACTGTAAAGCACATGTCAGGCAACAGATACTCAAAGCTAATATTTTTATTAAACATGCTTATCTGTGAGATTAAATTTATTTAGCATTTCAAAATAAAGCAACTGGAATACAACTGTGCTCGACTTGGGTATTTCCTTTTTTCCTTGTATCTATCTATAATAATAATTAGTAAAAATCATGATTTGTTATCAAAAATATCTAATCTAGCTAGTCATTTTGTCTCTTTCTTTGTCCTTCCTATCACATTGTCTTCATCCCTTCCTCTCATCCTTTCCAACCTGGGGTTTGGTGCTAGTGTCTCCCACATGCTTATGAAAGTAGTCTACCCTGAGCTGTATATATCTCCAGCTTCAGTTCTTACTTCTTATTTTGACAGAATATCATACTAAGTTGCCCAGGCTGGCCTTGTTCAGACATGATAGCAGTTGAACTTTCAAGCCTCTGGCTTCAGTGTCCAAAGCATCTTGCACAGACACAGGTATTCAGCCCTTGTTTCCTTCCTTTCAGGAAGGATTCTATAACCCGATGAATGTAAAGCGGTCATAATGTCGCCTGAATGGAGACTTCAATCCTGCATTCTGGTCTTTTTGGCATGAGGAGGTATTCTGAAGGACACTGAAAGAAAATTGCATACCAACCATATTAGAAAATCTTTGACCTATACTGTCTCCTGCCAGCAAGCTATGATAGGGCAACAGTAGCCCAAATCTTCTGATAGTGGACAACCAAGTCTGTTTTAACTTGAGGTCCATTCTAGGAAGCAGAGACTGCATAGTCCAAAGACCTCAAGTAGAACCACAAACTATTGACAAAAAAAATCAATGCAATGATTCCTAATCCTATTATGCTATATTTGACTAATGCCTTGTCTAACTGTCACCATACATACTTCCCTGGGCAGCAGATGGGAGTAGATGTAGAGACCTACATTCAAAGAGTATGCAGAAAGAGGGTCTAAATTGGAGTTCCCCATAGGGTCTGAACCTTCAGAGCTAGAGGAATCCTGGGTAAGAAAGGAATAGTGGCTGAAGCATATTTTATGAGGGAGGAAACCATTTTCAATAAAAAATAAAGTGGGAAAAATCATTACTATAATTGTTCAACTCAATAAAAATTACTTAATATTAAAATCACAATCACAATAATTTTCAGATGATAGAATATCTTTTACAGTACATACAATGTACAGTTAAAATTTTTCCATGAAACAGTCAAAATTTCTTTTTTTGTTTCATTCACTCATTTCTAATGAATGAATCTTTAAATTGTATGGATCATAGTTCAAATAAAATAGAAAATAATTCTACAGATCATAGTTAAACTCAAATTAAAATAATTTTACAGATCCTTTAAATAACTTGTACATGTGTATTAATTCCAAATATTGTTTCAATGTCAAAGATTTTCTGAGCTCCCACCCTTAGTGGAATTTTAAATTAAACAGAGGTAACAACAGAGGAATTTTTGCAAAATTGTAATAGGCAATGTTACTAGACATTTTCAATGTCACAGTTTTAAGTGTATTTTGTGTGTCTAGGATGAGAGAGGAGGAGGGCAGGGAAACAGAGAGGGATATGGAATATGAAGCAACCTTGGTTCTAATTTAAATTTATATTTAAAAATAAAAAGTATAAGCCGGGCGGTGGTGGCGCACGCCTTTAATCCCAGCACTCGGGAGGCAGAGGCAGGCAGATCTCTGTGAGTTCGAGGCCAGGCTGGACCGACAGCCTCCAAAACAATACAGAGAAACCCTGTCTCGTAAAACCAAAAAAAAATTAATAAAAATAAAAAATATAAAACATTTCCCCAAAAAACTGAGATATACTTTTCATACAATATATTCTGATTTCCCCATCCATCTCCTCCCAGATAATTTCTCATCTACCCAAATCTACACTCTTTATCTCATCTGGAATTTAAACAGGTAATTGCAAAAAAATAATAAAATAATTAAGGAGAAAATAGTAACTGGAATAGGAAAAACAGAAGAAATAGTGCCTGAGTAAAACACTAGAAACACATATTGATGACATGTGAATACATGTGACATGTGACAAACATGTTCACACACAGAGAAACCCCATAGAGACATAAAACCAGAAGCTATAATATATACTCAAATGCTCTGGAAGGAGAGAGAGAGAGAGAGAGAGAGAGAGAGAGAGAGAGAGAGAGAGAGAGAGAGGCAGAGACAGACAGAGACAGAGAGACAGAGACAGAGAGAGAAGCCCCAACAAAGTATTCTGAGAGAAAGAACCTCTAAAAATTCTTCTGAGTTCCTTTTGTGTTGTTCATCCACTTCTGTGGGTGGTTCAGCTCTTAAGAGTAATCTGTGTACACAATGAGGTATCACTGGTGAGAATCAAGATTTTCCAGTGGTTATCTCCTGGAAACAAAATTTATCTAGTTTAGGATGTAGACCTATGTCTTCTACTCTCAGCCCTGGGACTCCATCTGGCCCAGTCCTGTACTGCACTTTGTTTGAATCCTCAGCCTCTGTTGAGTTCATATGTGCATTGGTCCTGCTGCATTTAGAAGGCCTTGTTCCCTTGGTGTCCTCCGCCCCTTTGGCTCTTAAAATCTGTCTCATTTAACAAATAACTTTCACATATAAGTGAATATATATCATCTTTGTCTTTTTGTGTCTAGGCTACATCACTCAGCATGATTTTCTCTAACCTTTTTATATGAGACATTTTAATTAATAAAAATGAATGCAGAAGAGAAGATAGTTTTTTTCTTGGCTTCAAAATTCATTTCTCTGAAACCAATAGCAAATTCAAACTCAATGGTAGTTTTCAACTTATATGTACACATTTTCAGTAGTCTTCCTTCATTCAATACTATTGTCTATAAATCTATTTTCACTGAAAGTAAAAATCCTTGAGTACTGTAGACATATTTCTTCCACAATTGAACTTATATTTTACTTAATTCAAATATGTGAAAACTACTTTATTATTGCAGCTAAGGTACATTTTTTGGTTTTTTGAGACAGGGTTTCCCTGTATTGTTTTGGAGGCTGTTCTGGAACTCACAGATATCCACTTGCCTCTGCCTCCTGAGTGCTGGCAGCTAAGGTACTTTTGAACATTACTAAATTTCTAAAAGTCAGAGGCATCCCTTCATAATTTTGTCAGTAGGGATAAGTTTTGTGTGTATACTTTGGCTGTATTTCACAGGTCATCACACTCATTTCAATATAGGTCTGGATCTTAGATTAGATCATGATTTCTTTACTACTTTACCTTCATTGTGGCATGCTGTTTTATATAATTAAGCAGTTAATTAATAGGATAGCTGTTTTGTATCCTGATGGGAGTTGCCATTCGGTAAATCTGTCTCTTATTGGTTGTTGAATAAAGCACCCTTGGCCAATAAGGAAGCAAGATAGGTGGGACTAGGAGTCGAGGAGGATTCTGGGAAAGAGAAGCACAGGGAGACATCATGTAGCTGCCATAGAAGTAACAGGTCCCGACCCTTTCTTTGGTAAAAGAAATACTTATTTTTACAATTATGTGGTAAATACTTAAGTCAGAGATAGCCAGAAAGAAACCAAGGAAATGGCCTACAGCTTCATAATTAATATAGCCTCCTGTGTGTTCATTTGGGACTGATACACCTCTGGAATCAGACTGGAGGGAAGACTTCACTCCCCAGTATCCTATAAACAGAGGTAAAAATTTGTATTCTGATTAACAATTAACTCATCAAACCAGATAGTCTAAAGACTCATGGATTTATTTGTTTTTATTAATTTTTATGTAAATTAAAAACAATCTTAGTTTACATACCAATCTTAGTTCCCTTTTCCTCCTGTCCTCCCATTCCCTCCACTATTTTCCCTTCCTTCCCCCATCCACTCCTCTAGGCTGATAGAATATCCCTCAGAGGGGATGGACTCCAAAAACTCATTTCATGCACTAGGACTAAATACTGGTTCTACTGTCACAGACCCTATAAACTGCCCAAGGACCCCAACTAACACGCATATGTTTGATGTTATACAGCTGTCAGTCTGGAATATGTGAACTCCCACTTGGTTTATTGAACGAATTATGAGTTGATGTCCAAGGTTCTTTATATTCATATATACATCAAAAGTTTCATATACTTAATTTTTTAATATTCTTTCTTTTATTTGATTTCTTTTCCAAGATACATATTTATTGTGAAAAGCATATGACATAATTTCAACACTTTTTTGTAAACACATATATGCATGCATCCTCATATATATGTTGTATGAATTATGAATAAGTTTGTAGATGTTAACTATAAGATATGTTTCTTTTACCTCATCTAACATTCTCTTTTTCATATGAGAATTTTAATAACAATTTTTTAAATCCCAATATAATTATCTAAAAGTAAATTATTTGTCATGGATACTCTTTCTGTTGTATAACTAAAACTTTGTGTTACTTCTCTGTCTTATATATTTGTACAACTCCTAGCATTGTAATTTTGATTATATATAAATTTCCTATCTTTAGTTCTACATCAACTGACCAATTTCTTTCTTTTCTATATGGAGATCAAATTTTCTCAATATCATTTCTTAGAGATTCTGTCTTTTGTCAAGTTTATATTCCAGGCTATTTGTCAAATATAAGACATCTGTAGTTACATATAATTAAGTTTGGATCTTCCCTTTTTCTATGTTGGTACACAAGTCTAGTTGTATATAAGTAGCAAAGTTTTTAATGCTACAACTATATAATATAGTTTGAAATCTGAAATTATGACCACTAAAGCATTGTTATTTTAGTTCCATATTCATTTTCTATCCAAGGTCTTTAAACTTTGATATGAAATTTAGGATCTTCTTCTATTTTGGTGAATAATGTATGGGTAATTGATTGAATTGCATCACATCTAAAAGTTGTTTTTAATAGACTGTTCATTCTCACACTATTAGTTCTACCAACCCATGAATAGGAGTTGTCTGTGGTAATACATTATTTATGATTTATTAAAGTGTCCCTGAGGATTCAGAAAGCAAAACCAGTATCAATCTATAGAGATCATACTGTGGTAGTATGCTCCTTTAATCCCAGGATTCAGGACAAAGGCAAATTAATCTCTGTGTCCAAGACCACCCTGAACTACCAGAGAGTGAATCAGAGCTCAGATCTTTAATCCCAGGTTTTGTGAGGTATAAAAAGTAGAGGCATTCAGTGTGAGTGAGCATAGCATTAAGGAGAGCATAGCAGTTAGAATGAATCTGAGAGTAAAGTCAGTAGCAATCTAAGGATTAGCACTTTGGTATGAGCTGAGGTAGAGGTAAGAGCTACTGGTTGACTGATTTGTATTTCTGATCTTCAGCTTGAAGCCTGAATCATAATATCAGTGTCTGAGTCCTATTTTTATCATGTTACAGTTGTCTTTCTATTTTCTAAAGTATACCTAAATTTCTTTCATCAGAGATTTGAATTTTTCATTATAAAGATCCCTTACTCCTTGATTATGTTTATTCCAATGTATTTTATTGTCTTTCAGGAGACTTTAAATGAGAATGTGTCCTTTAAATCCCTTCCTCAATATGTTTTCATTGCTGGTATGAAAGGGCAAAGGTGACTGTAACGTATAATTTATCTTGGAACTTCGATAACATGATTGGTCATTTCCAGAAATATTCAGATGGAATTTCTGAAGTTTCTTCTGTATAATATCATGTATTCATAGTGATAATTTGCCTTCAGTTGCTATTTGTAATTACTCTGTACATGCCTCACTTTGCCTTATTGTTCCAGTTAATGCTGTGAACACTGTATTGAAAAGGCTTGGGGGTAGTGGCCAGGCTACTGTCTTTCCTGATGTCAGTGAGTTGCCTTGTCCATCTGGCATAATGTTGTCTGTGAGTTTGTCATGTATAAACTTTATTATATTGAGGTTTGTTTCATACACTCCTACTTTCTCTATGATTTTTATCATGAAAGATGCTATGTTTCATTAAATGCTTTTTCTATATCAATTGGTTTGATCATACAGTTCTGCTCATTAAGCCCACTTTGTATTATTCATGTCCATCAGATGTATACTTCTTTAGTTTTGTTGTTGTTATGTATTAATATGTTTTGAGAATAGGAGGTCTTAGTTCTGGAGTGGTTACAGGCAGAAGCAGAACAAAAACTATGCATTTGGAGATAGGCCTCGATATATCATGATCACAGAGTTATGCCTGGGTTTGGAGTTTCAACAAGATAAAACAGTGTAGTAATTTTTGGGCAGTAGGTAGTCTTGGGAGTATGGGCAGGACAATGACAGCTAAAGTTGTAGGATAGTTCTTAGAGATTTTTCTGTGTTATTTCAAAATGATAATATTTGTTGTTGTTTCAGACTTTGAAATATGTTCTCTTGGATTATCTGGTAAAAGTTGGGTCATACTAAAATCTATATATACGTTTTAGGAAACTTTACACAGTGGCTTATACATCTTATCTCTATATAAGTAGTTATAAGGAATTCTATTCCACATTTTTCTCATTATTTAATGTATTCGGTAGTCATATTCACCATTTTTAGCTAGAAGAAAAATACAAATCAAAAAGGCAAGTAAGAGACAGGTGGAGATGACACTCATCTTTATCCCAGCAATTGGGAGGCAGAGGCAAGTGGATCTCTGTAAGTTCGAGGCCACCCACATCTGCAAAAGCAAGTTCCAGGACAGCTAGGACTACATAGAGACACACACACAAAAAAAACTGCAAGTAGCTTCTTTTTTTCTAGCAAACACTGGTGAAAGTTTTTGCATAAATAATAAAACTGTATACATTATATTGTAAAAATAATTCCATTGAGTACACACACACACACACACACACACACACACACATACACTACATTTTTTTTATCCTTCATGTGTTGATATACACTTTGGTTAAGCCCATATTCTGACTATTGTAAATAACTATCGTGGGCATTCAATCATCAATGAGTTATTGTTCATAATTAATTTTTATCACATTTTATAAGCCATGTAGCATTCACAACCTCTTTCAAAACATTTTTAACAATAAAGATCATTCACTCCCAAGGAAAGTTTCCGTGCACAAGGCTTATTTTATTAGGACAGAGGATCCTGCATATGTGTGACTGCAGTGATAGAGGTCCAGCAAGGGTTGCTTCAGTGGCATGCATACTTTGAACCCTGCTTGAAATGTCAAAGCATTCCTACATTTGAACATTGTGAAATTCCTTCTTGGGAATCAAACCAGTAGGTAAGTGGAGCAACAGCATACAGTGGAAAGTTTACATGAAACATTGCTTCAAAAATTCAGTCACGTACATAATAAAATATTAATAGAGCTCCTATATTCATTATTATTTTTAAATGCATTATATCACAATTAACATAGTATTGACAATAAATGAGTCAGTAGTTTGGAGAGAGTTTAATGTGCAGTTTATAGATAGCATGTCCAAATGCTATTCAATTTTCTTTTTTCTCAATATATGTTTTTATTTAAATTAGAAAGGTGAATGTTTCATATGTCAGTCCCAGCTCCCTCTCCCAACCTTCCTCCCTTGTCGCTCAATCAGGCCCCCAGTCCTCACCCAATCCCCATATCATTTCCCAAGGATGGTGAGGACCTCCTTGGGGGGGAATCTCTAAAGTCTGTCATTTCATCCAGGGGAGGACATAGGCCGTTCCCCATGAGTCCAGGCTGGGAGACCATCTCTCTATTTGGAATGAGCTACCTGTCTATTTTTGTGTCAATAACAAGCTGTTTTCAGTTCTATAGCTCTATAATAGAGCTTGAAATCAAGGATGGTGATGCCTCCAGACGATATTTTGTAGAGCAGTTTTGTCTTGGCTATCCTAGTTTTTTTGTTTTTCCACATAAAGTTGAGAATTGTTCTTTCAAGGTCTGGGAAGCATTGTACTGGGATTTTGATGGAGATTGCATTGACTCTGTAGATATCATTTTCTGGTGTCTTCTTTAATTTCTTTCTTTAAAAACTCAAAGTTCTTTCAGCACATGTCTTTCAATTGTTTGGTTAGCATTACCCCCAGGTTTTTTATCTTGTTTGTGGCAATTGTAAAGGGTGATGTTTCTCTGATTTCTTTCTCAGCCCTCTTATCGTCTGTAAATAGTAGGGCTACTGATTTTCGTGAGTTGATCCTGTATCCTGTCACATTGCAGAAGGTGTTTATCAGCTGCCAGAATTCCTTGGTAGAGTTTTTTGGGTCACTTAGGTAAACTATCTTATCATCTGTAAATAGTGAAAATTTTACCTCTATCTTTCCAATTTGTATCCACTTGATCTCCTTTTGTTGTCTTATTGCTCTAGCTAGAACTTCAAGTACAATATTGAGGATATGGGAAGAGGGGACAGGCTTGCCTTGTTCCTGATCTTAGAGGAATTGCCTTGAGTTTCTCTCCATTCATTTTGATGTTGGCTGTTTGTTTGCTGTATATAGTTTTTATGATGTTTATGTATGTACCTGTTATCCCGGATCTCTCCAATTCCTTTATCATGAAGGGGTGTTGGATTTCATCAGAGGCTTTTTCAATATCTAGTGAGATGGTCATATGAATTTTCTTTCTCAGTTTTTTTATATGGTGGATCACATTTATGGATTTTCATATGTTGTACCATCCCTACTTCCCTGGAATTATGCCTAGTTGATCATGGTGGATGATGTTTCTGATATGTTCTTAGATTCGATTTGCCATTATTTTATTGAGTATTTTTGCATCAATGTTCATGAGGGATATTGGTCTGAAGTTCTCTTTCATAGTTGTGTCTCTGTGTGGCTTGGGTATCAATGTTATTGAAGCCTCGTAAAAAGAGTTTGGCAAAGACCATTCTGCTTCTATTGCATGGCATACTTTGAGGAGGTTTGCTATATACTGTTCTTTGAATTTCTAGTAAAATTATGCACTGAAGTCAATTGGCCCTGTGCTTTTTTTGCTTGGGAGACTTTTGATACCTGCAAATATTGCCTTAGTTGTTATAGGTCTATTTAAATTGCTTATCTGTTCCTGATTTAATTTTGGTTAGTGATATTTATCCAAAAAATTGTCCATTTCCTTTAAATTCTCAAATTTTATGGAATACATCTTTTCAAAATATGACCTGATGATTCTCTGGATTTTCTCTGTGTCCATTGTTATGTCCCCCTTTTCGTTCTGATTTTGTTAATTTTCATGTTCATACTCTGACTTTTGATCAGTTTGGATAAAGGTTTGGCTATCTTGTTGATTTTCTCAAAAAACCAACTCTTTGTTACATTGATTCTTTGTATCATTTTCCTAGTTTCTACTTTATTGATTTCATCCCTCAATTTAATTATTTCTTGGCGCCTGCTCCTCTGGGATGAGTTTGCTTTCTTTTGTTTTAGAGCTTTCAGTTGTGCTGTTAATTCTCTAGTGTGACTATTTTCCAGTTTCTTCATGTGGGCATTTAGTACTATGAACTTTCCTCTTAGCACTGCTTTCAAGGTGTCCCATAAGTTTTGCTACATGGTGTCTTCATTCTCATTGAATTCTATGAAGTCTTTAATTTCTTCTTTGACTCAGGAGTGGTACAATTGTGTATTATTCAATTCCCATGAGTTTGCAGAGTTTCTGTGGTTTGTGTTATTGTTGAATTCTAACTTTAAGGCATGATGGTCTGATAAGATACATGGAGTTATACCAATTTTTTGTACCTGTTGATGTTTGCTAAATATGTGGTCAATTTTTGAGAAGGTTCTGTGTGGAGCTGAGAAGAATTTATATTCTTTTGTGTTTGGATGGAGTATTCTACAGACGTCTGTTAAGCCCAATTAGGTTATAACTTCTATTAGGTCCTTAGTATCCTTGTTAAGTTTCTGTCTTGTGGTCCTTTCTAGTGGTGAGAGTGGGGTGTTGAAGTCTCCCACTACAAGTGTGTGAAGTTTTATATGTGCTTTGAGTCTTAGTAATGTTTATTTTATGAATATGCATGGCTTTGTATTTAGGGCATACATGTTCAGAATTGCGACTTCATTTGGTTGATTTCTCCTGTGATGAGTATGAAGTGACCTCCTTTTCTCTTTTGATTGATTTTAGTTTAAAGTCTAATTTGTTAGATATTTGGTTCCTACCTCCGCTTTTTTCTTGATTCCATTTGATTGGAATATCTTTTCCCAACCCTTTATTCTGAAATAAAGTCTGTCTTTGTAGTGGAGGTGTGTTTCTTGTATTCAGCAGAAGGATGGATTCTCTCTTCGAATCCATTCTGTTAACCTTGTCTTTTTATGGGTGAGTTAAGACCATTAATATTGAGGGAAATTAATGACCATTGATAGCTCATTCTTGTTTTTTTTTTTGGAATGTTTGTTGTTGGTGGTGAAATTTTATGTGGATTTCCACCACTTCTTTTGCCTGTTGGTAAAGTGGGATTATCTATTGCCTATGTTTCTCTGGTAGTAATTAACTTCCTTGGGTTGGAGTTTTCCTTCCAGAATTTTCTGTAGGGCTTGGTTAGTGGATATGTATTGTTTAAATCTGGTTTTGTCCTGAAATATCTTGTTTTCTGCATCTATATTGATTGAAAGCTCTTCTGGGTATAGCAGTCTTGGCTGACACCCATGGACTCTTAATGTTAATAGAATATCTGTCCAGGACCTTCTGGCTTTCAGAGTTTCCATGGAGAAGTCAGGTGTAATTCTAATAGGTTTGCTTTTATATGTAACTTGACATTTTCCCCTAGCTTCTTTCTTTATTTTGAATTTTTGGTGTCTTGATTATTATGTGTCGAGGGGATTTGTTCTTTTGGGTCCACTGTATATGGTGTTCTGTAGGCTTCTTGTACCTTCATAGGCATGTCTTTCTTTAGGTTGAGAAAGATTTCTTCTATTATTTTGAATATGTTTTCTGGCCCTTTGGGGTGGGTTTCTTCATCTTCTTCTATACCTATTATTCTTACATTTGGTCTTTTCAGTGTCCCACATTTCCTGGATATTTTGTGTTAGTGATTTTTGAACTTAAATTTTTCTTTGGTCAATGAATCTAATTCTCTTAGTGTCTTCAACACATGAAATTGTCTCTTCCATTTCTTTTATTCTGTTTGTTATTCTTGCATCTCTAGTACCTGACCATTTTCCCAGCTTTTCTATTTCCAGCATTCTTTCAGACTGTGTTTTTTTTATTGTTTCTATTTCAGATTTCAGCCCTTGTTCTATTTGAATTGTTTCTTGCAATTTAGTTTTGTCTTTTGCTCAATTTCTTGCAATTTTTTCTTCCATCTCTTTAATGGATTTTCTCATATCTTGTTTGAGGGCCTTATCATTTCCTTGAACTTGTTTTTTATGTCATTCTCTTCTAGTTCTTTGTGTTGGAGTGTTCCAGTCTTGTTGGTGTAGGGTCTCTGGACTCTGGCAGTGTCATATTAGTTTTCTGATTTACCTTGTGTTTTTATATTGTATCCTTTCCATCTGTTCTTGCAGTGGGTTCTAGAGGGTGCCTCTTCCTCTACTGAAGGGTGTTGGACCAGGGTTCCCTTCTGTTTGTTGTCGGCAAGTCCACTATTCTTGTAGCTCTCCACTTCCTGGTCTTGTGTGTGGGAAAATGGACTAGGATTCTGGGGTGCTTTGAATCCCACTGGGATGGATGTGAGTCTCTGTGGTAGACCCCTGGCCCAGGAGTGTAGTCTGGAGACAGTCCCTGATAGTCTTGTTATGTGAGTAGAGTGGGAGACTAGGATGCTAGGGTGAGTTTGCTCCTGCCTTGGGGATGGAAGCCACTGTGGCAGTCCCTGAGCACAGGCAGCCAGTCTCGTCCTAGTTCCGTGGGTGGAGCAGGAAACTATGGTACCTTGGCTCCTGCCACCTCTTCTGGGATGGAAGTCTCAGTGGCAGAGCCCAGGCCCAGGCAGGTGGTCCAGAAATGGGCCCTGACTTGCCTGGACCCGTGGGTGGAGCAGTAGATTAGGGAACCTTGGCTCCTGGTGCTGGGATGGAAGATGCAGCAATGATGGAACTATAAACAAAACTGATCCTTAAATCTCAATTTTCCATTTTCTTGCTCATTTTTTTCTTGTAGTTTGGATACTCAGGATTTTAAAAAGGTTTCAGATAGATTTTATTTTGTGCTGTAGGATGGCACCAGGTTTTCACAGTTGGCAGGTTGTGAAAACGTATGGCTCATTGCTGTTAGTAATGTTCTTTGGAGCTGGCTCACTTGAAAAATGTTGGTACATTGTTAAGTTTTAAGTCACCAACTGGACTAAAATTTCAATGTATTGAGAAAAACCTTGAATTAAGCAGTTATCGGGCAAGCATATTTTGCCTCATTATCAAAAATGGATGGTCTTCCCAGGGCACAAAACATTGACTGGTTACATAAGCAACTGTTCTTCTTCATAACTACTAAGCTTACTAAAAATCTCTTCTCATCCAGGAAACAATAATAAGATCATCTTTAAGTAGAATCAGAAAGGGTACTTAGTTCACTGTTGTAATTGGGTAGGGTATATTAATGTTCACGTAGATAACAGTCAGAAACTTGGATTGAGTATGAAATTACACTTACTTTCCTTTTCTAGAAGAAAAAAAATTGCAGAAAGTTATCCCCAAGGAATTGAGACAGCCATTTACTAAGCATTTGTCTTTGAAATATGAACTGACAGGTCAAGATCCTGAGTTAGGATATCTTCATTCATTTTTTACTAGAGTTTGTTGGTTGCTGATAAGCTGATGTATGGAGGAAACTGTTCAAGGATGCTGATTTCTCTTTACATTTTTACATTAGCAGTAAACTTACAGGTTCTCCTGTGGCTAAATTACTTTTTATTCATTTACCATCTAATACAGTTAGAGTGTACATTATATTTTGTTGCCTTGTGGTCAATAAATAGAAATATGGAAATATTTAAGAAATATATAAAGTTAAGTTTGAGTCCTATATCTATAATAACAATATACATATATTGATGAAGAATATAAGCAAAAATATAAAATAGCTTTAGCAAACTTCAGCTGTCTTATGACAAAATCTTGGTTTATTTTTTTGGGTCTTTTTTTTTCGAGAAAGGGTTTCTCTATATTGTTTTGGAGCCTGTACTGGACCTCGCTCGGTAGACCAGGCTTAATCTCGAACTCACAGAGATCCACCTGCCTCTCCCAAGTGCTGGGATTAAAGGTGTGTGCCACCACTGCCCAGCGACAAAATCTTGATACATTCAGATTTCTGTATGAAAGCAAAATTAATATGGAAACTAGCAATTGATTAAGAAATATTTGACTAAAGCTTATATGAAAGGACACAAACTCTGAAGATCTAGTATGCAAATTCTCACACAGACAGTGATATGAAGAATCCTCTCATACTCTTTGTCTTCAGCTCTCACTCACACACACATTCACACAGATGAGGGGCTACTGATTTAGGAAACCTCAAGTTTTTGTTTAGCTACATCATCATCAATTTAGAAAACTTGTAACATTCAAAGTTTGATGGCAAACGATCATCTGAATGATACATCAACCTTCACACAAAAGGCACTCCATTATTGAAAGTAATGTGATGTTCATATGTAATGACGTGGAACCAAGAGGCTTTCTAAACAAGGTTTTTGGAAGAGGGATTTAGAAAGCCATGGATCACTGATGACCTATACATATCTTTCACTCAAAAACCACTAGATAAAGTAAAAAGTATGTTTAAAGAAGCAGAGTAACCTTCCAAGAATGAAATGGAGTTTTCATATTAAACATAAATTGTTTTTATGCAAGGACATAATCAACTACTG
Organism: Mesocricetus auratus; assembly: GCF_017639785.1. Lineage (NCBI taxonomy): Eukaryota > Metazoa > Chordata > Mammalia > Rodentia > Cricetidae > Mesocricetus > Mesocricetus auratus. The sequence goes on along the minus strand of NW_024429190.1, from coordinate 35,141,295 downwards.
TCTATTCAGGAAGAGTTTCCTCTCTGTCTTCTAGATATTGCATTTGATCCATTTAAAAACTTTTATCATATAACTCTATCATTTTCCTGTTCACCCTTGGACTCCTAAGGTTTGTAAAACACACCCAAGCATTCTAGTCTCCTGCTCCACCCATGGGTCTAAATCAACATTGGACTTGTCTGCACCAACTGGAGGGGAATCCTGGTCCTGTACCTACCAGGAGAGAAAGAGGCTCCTTCTTTACAAACTGGAAGAAGTGATGTAAAGGAGACAATATAAAAACACACTTAGTAACAGAAAATCAAATATGATACCACCTGAGTCTAGAGACACCACACCAGTAAGACTTGGGCATTCCAATGCAAATGAAGCAGAAGAGAATGTCCTTTAAAACAACTTTATGAAAATAATAGACGCCATCAAAGAGAATATGAGAAAATCCCTAAAAGAGATGGAAGAAAAAACATTCCATAAAATGAAAGAAATGGAGCAAAAGACATAGCAAAGATTGCAAGAAACAATTCAAACAGTGCAAGGTCTGAAATCTAAAATAGAAACGATAAAAAAAATGGCTGAAGGAATGCTGGAAATAGAAAAGCTGGGCAAATGGTCAGGTACTGCAGATACAAACATAATCAACAGAATACAAGAGATGGAAGAGAGAATCTCAAGCATTGAAGGTAAATGAGGAGAAACAGATTCATTGACCAAAGAAAATCTTAAGTCCAACAAATCCCAAAGACAAAATATCCAGGAAATATGGTATACTGTGAAAATATCAAACTTAAGAATAATGGGTACATGAGAAGGTGAGGAAACCTACTTCAAAGGGGCAGAATACATATTCAACAAAATAATAAAAGAAAACTTTCCTAACCTAAAGAAAGACATGCCATTGAAGGCACAAGAAGCTTACAAAATACCAAATAGAGTGGACCACAAAAATCTCCCCTCAACAAATAATAATCAATAACTCAAACATAAAAAATAAAGAAAGAATACTAAGGAAAAAGGCCAAATAACATATAAAGGCAAACCTATCAGAATTACACCTGACTTCTCTGTGGAAAATCTGAAAGCCAAGAGATCCTGGATAGATGTTCTACCAACACTAAGAGACCACAGATGCCAGCCCAGACTACAATAACCAGCAAAGCTTTCAGTGACTATAGACAGAGAAAACAAGATATTTCATGACTAAACCAGACTTAAACAATACATATCCACTAACCGAGCCCTACAGAAAATTCTGGAAGGAAAACTCCAACCCAAGGAAGTTAACTACTACCAGAGAAATATAGGCAATAGATAACCCCCATTTACTAACAGCCAAAAGAATTAAAGTGTGGAAATCCACATAAAATTCCACCACCAACAACAATAATTCCAAAACAATCAAGAATGAGCTATCAATGGTCATTAAGATCCCTCAATATTAAAGGAATTAACTTGCCCATAAAAAGACAGAAGCTAACAGAATGGATCTTAAGATAGAACCCATTTACTTCATATAAGAAACACACCTCAGCTTCAAAGACAAAAGTCATCCCTCAGGGTTAAGGTTGGGAAAAAGATTTTCAATCAAATAGTCCCAAGAAACAAGCAGGGGTAGCAATCCTAATATTGATCTAATTAAACTTTAAAGTAAAATCAATCAAAAGAGATGAAGGAGGTCATTTTATACTCATCACATGAGAAATCAACCAAGATGAAGTCTCAATCCTGAACATCTATGCCCCAAATACAAAGACATCTATGTTTGTAAAAGAAACAGTACTAAAACTCAAATCACATATAAAACCTCACACACTTATAGTGGGGGGCTTCAACACCTCACTGTCACCACTAGACAGGGCTACCAAACAGATGTTTAACAAATAATCAAAGGAATGATAGAAGTTATGGCACAATTTGTTCTAACAGACATATATAGAACATTCCTTCCAAACACAAAAGAATATAGTCTTCACAGCACCACATGGAACTTTCTCAAATTTTGAACACATACTTGGAAACATATCAAATCTCAACAGGTACAAAAAATTGGGATAACTCCATGTATCTTATCAGACCAATGATAGAATTCAACAATAACACAAATTACAGAAAACCTGCAAACACAAGAAATTTGAATAATGCACAACTGTTTCATTCCTGGGTCAAAGAAGAAATAAAAATGGAATTAAAGTCTTCCTAGAATTCAATGAGGATGAAGAAACAACTATGTAAACTTATGGGACAATAAGAGGAACATTCATTTTACTAATTGCCCAAAAGAAGAAATTGGATTATAGTCACACTGGAGAATTGACAACACAATGACAGCTCTAGAACTAAAAGAAAGAAACTCACCACAGCGGAGTAGACTCCAGGAAATAATCAAATAGAAGGCAGAAAAAAATAAAGTAAAAACTAGGAAAGCAATATAAGAATCAATGTAACAAAGAGTTGGTTCTTTGAGGAAAAACAAGATAGACAAACCTTTAACCAAGCTTACCAAATGGAAGAGTGTGAACATGCAAATTAACAATATCAGAAATGGAAAGAGGGCCATAACAATGGACTGTGAGGAAATCCAGAGAATCATCAGGTCATTTTTTAAGACCTATACTTCACAAAATTGGAACATTTAAAGGAAATGGACAATTTTATGGACAGATATCCCGTACCAAAATTAAATCAAGAACATATAATCAATGTAAATAGACTAATAACACCTAAGGAAATAGAAGAAATCATCAAAATTACCCAACGACAACAACATCAACAACAACAACAACAAAAAACAGGTCCAGATGGTCACAGTGAAGTATTCTACCATAAATTCAAACAACTGCTTATGTCAATTCTCCTAAGCATTCCACACAAGAGAAACAAAAGGGTCTTTGACAAAATCCTTTATGGGTCTTCAACAAAATTAACACACAAGCCACACAAAGACACAACTTACTAAGGGAAATTCAGAAAATATCCCTCATGAAGATAAATGCAAAAATGCTTAAAAAAATACTGACAAATTATCCAAGAACACATCAGAAAAATCATCCACCATGATGAAGTTGATTTTAGCCCAGGGATGCAGTGATGGTTCAACAGAGGAAAATCTATCAATGTAATCCACCATATAAACAAGCTGAGAAACAAAAATCATATGATCATCTCACTAGATGCTGAAAAATCCTCTGACAAAATCCAGCACTCCTTCAAGATAAAGGTCTTGGAGAGATCTTGGATAACAGCAACATACCTAATCATACTAAAACCTATATATATCAAACGAACAGCCAACATCAAATTAAATGGAGAGAAATTCAAGACATTTCCTGTAAAATCAGGAACAAGACAAGTCTGTCCCCTCTTTCCATACCTCTTCAATATTGTACTTGAAGTTCTAGCTAGAGCAATACGACAACAAAAGGAGATCAGGGGAATAAAAATAGCAAAGAAAGAGGTCAAACTTTCACTATTTGCAGATAATATGATAGTATAAATAAGTGACCCCCCAAAAAACCCTACTAGGGAACTCCTACAGCTGATAAATACCTTCAGCAGAGTGGAGGATACACGATCAACTCAAAGAAATCAAGACCCCTAGTACATTCAGAAGATAAAAGGGGTGAGAAAGAAATCACAGTAACATCACCATTTATAATTGTCACAAGCAACATAAAATACCTTGGGGTAACACTAATTAAACAAGTGAAAGTCCTATATCACAAAAACTTTGAGTTTTTAAAGAAAAAAATAAAAGAGGACATTCGAAAATGGAAAGATCTCCTATGCTCTTGGAGAGGTAGGATCAATGTAGTAAAAATGGCAATCTTGCCAAAAGCAATGTACAAACTCCCCCTCAAAATTCCAGCAAAATCGTCACAGACCTTGAAAGAACACTTCTCAACTTTGTATGGAAAAACAAAAGAGCCAGGATAGCCAAAACAACCCTGTTCAACAAAGCAATGTCCGGAGGCATCGTCATCCCTGACTTCAAGCTGTATTATAGAGCTATAGTCCTGAAAACAGCTTGGTATTGGCAAGGTAGACCAATGGAATCCAACTGAACACCCTGATATTAACTCATAACCATACAAACACCTGATTTTCGACAGAGAATAATAATGATATACAATGGAAAAAAGAAAGCATGTTCAATAAATGCTGCTGGCATAACTGGATGCTGCATGTAGAAGACTGCAGATAGATCCTTGTCTATTTCCATGCACAAAATTTAAGTCTAAATGGATTAAGACCTCAACAAAAATCCAGCTACATTGAACCTCTTAGAAGACAAAGTGGGAGTTACACTTGAATGAATTGGTACAGGAGACTGTTTCCTGAAAATAACACAAGCAGCACAAAAACTGAGATTGACAATTAATAAATGGGACCTCCTGAAACTGAGAAGCTTCTGTAAGGCAAAGGACACAGTCAACAAGACAAAAAAGGGAGACCACAGAATAGGAAAAGATATTCACTAACCCCACATCTGACAGTGGGCTGATCTCCAAAATTTACAAAGGACACAAGAAGCAAGTCTCCAAAATACCAAAGGACTCCAATTAAAAAGTGGGGTACAGAACTAGATAGAGAATTCTCTATAGAGGAGTCTAAAATGGCTGATAGACCCTAAGAAAGTGCTCAACAACCTTAGCCATTAGGGAAATACAAATCAAAACAACTGTGAGATATCATCTTACTCCTGTCAGAATGGCTAAAATCTAAACCACCAATGACAGTTATCCTGGAGATGATATGGAGAAAGGGGAACACTACTCCACTGCTGATGGGAATACCAATTTATACAGCAACTTTGGAAATCAGTATAGAGATTCCTCAGAAATGGCACTCAGTCTACCACAAGACTCAGCATTTCCACTCTTAGGCATATACCTAAAAGATGCACATTCATTCAACAAGGACATCTGTTCCATTATGTTCATAGCAATAATATTTGTAATAGCCAGATCCTGAAAGCAACCTAGATGCCCCACAACTGAAGAGTGCATAGAGAAAATGTCATCCATTTACATAATGGAGTACTACTCAGTGGAATAAAACAATGAAATCTTGAAATTCGCAGGCAAGTGCATAACACTAAAAGAAACCATCCTGAATGAGCTAACCCAGTTCCAAAAAGACAAACATGGAATGTACTCACTCATGTATGGATTTTAGACATGGATTAGGGAAGTGCCATTTTACAATCCCAATTCCAGTGAATCTGCGATGCAGGGAGCATCCCAAGAGACATATGCATGGTACCTCAGAGAAGGGGAATCAGGTATGATCTCCTGAGTGAATTGGGAGCATGGGAGAGGAGAGAAGGAACCAGGAAAAAGTGAGGGGGAGAAGTAGAGGACATGGGGGAGCTGGTGGTTTGAATTGGGGCAAGAAGAGAGGAGAACAGAATTAGAGATACCATAGTAGAGGGAGTCATTATAGGTTTGAGGAGAGAGCTGATACTAGTGGGATTTCCAGAGTTCTACAAGGATGACACCAACTGGCAAACTAAGCAATAATGGGGAAACTACCTTAAATGCCCCTCTCTGATTTTAGGACTACTTTATACGCCACTCTAGAACCTTCATCTAGTGACTGATGGAAGCAGAGACAGATACCCACAGCTAAACACTGAAATGAACTCCTGGAACCCAGTGAAAGAAAGGGAGGAGTGATGAGCCAAGTGATCAAGACTGTGCTGGTGAAACAAACAGAGATAGCTGACCTGACAAGGGGGAGCTCTTGGACCCCAGACTGATGGCTGAGAGGCCAGCATGGGACTGATCCAGACTCTCTGAATTTGCTGTCTGTGAAAAGGCTTTGACAATCTCTTTGGCCTTGGGTAGTTTATCAGTGTTTACCATGGTGTAAGAATGAAATTTTGGAGCCCATTCCACATGGAGGGATGCTCTCTCTGCCTGGACACATGGGGGAAGGCCTAGGCCCTGCCCTGGATGAAATGACAGACTCTAGTGATCCCCCATGTAGGGTCTTACCCTCCCTGGGGCTTGGTGTGGGGATTGAGTGGGGGCGATGGAGGGGCAAGGGAGAAAGGGAGGGAGAGGGAGCTGAGATTGATATATGAAGACACTATTTTATTTATCCAGATTAAAATTGGAATACATATGTACCATGATATTTCTGCCTTGTCACAGACTTATATGCTTTATATACATCTGATCACAGTCTTTAGCATCTGAAACAACCAGGTAAAATCAGTCTTTCACCCTTTGTGTTGTATTTGCTAAGTTCTTTTTCCTAGAGTGGAAAGTGATGGTCATACATAGTGTATTGAATAATGGGTTGATTTTATTGCACTAACCTCTTTAATAATATTATCAAGAATTTATTTTAATTCACATCGGTATTATTCACTGTGTTGTTCTAGCCACCTTTATAACCAGAAGGTATTTTTAAATTTATACCCCCATTTAATCATATGCACTTCTAGCTTTCCCAAGATTTCCCAGCAATTACTATGAGGAAAGGACATATGTGTTTACAGGGTGTGTATTAAAAGATTCAAATATGAAACATTTGGACAATCAGTGTTTCTCTTTTTTCAATGTATAGCAAAAGATTGCATGATTATATCTTGAGACTATACTTTGTAAAAAGAGGCAGATTTGCTTTAATATCTTATGTAAAAATTGCTAGGCTATGATTTTTCTTAAACATTCCCCTCTTGATCACAAAATGCTTACTTTTTCCTTTATGTTCTGAAAATCCATACAGATTGATATATGTACATTTAAAAATATGTTTCATAGTGCAGAAGTCAAGACTTAGTGGAGATTCCCTCAATTTAGCAACTTGCAGTTTTATGAACAGCCTCACATCAATGGTTGTCTCTACTAATATCAAAAGTCTATGAATAAATTTTCTTTTTACATCTTGCCTTTCAGTTTTCTGTGGATTATATCCTATGTACACCTTACATGGGTCTCAAAATTACTTAATAACACACAAAAAGTTGACTATGGATGCAATCATAAAGCTAAAAATTCTTTGTATCAGTTATTTTTCACATTCCTGTGACCAAATATCTAATGAGACAAAATATGAGAAGTAAAGGATTTATTTTGACTTGTTTTGAAGGTTCAGTCCATCATGCCTAAAAGCTACTGTAAAAAGAGATTACTCTTTCCTTTCTTACCTTTTGTTTCTTTTTCTTTTCTGTGACTCTAAATAAGAGAAAAGAAAAGGCTAGCAGCAATTGCTACCATACTCCATTTCTCTCTCTCCCTCTCTCCTAACCTCTTATGTGTGTGCTTGTGTGTATTTGCTTGGGGTGTGTGTGTGTGTGTGTGTGTGTGTGTGTGTGTGTGTGTAAATTTGTTTAAAAGCTGGGGCTTCACATTATTGTCTTCTATTATCACTCTACATTTTATTGTTAATTCTCTCAAATAACTTGGTCCTCACCAGTTTGCTAATGTGGGTCTGGGAAAAATGTGGTTCTGGGAAATCCATCTGGACTAGCAAAGACTGGGCTTACAGGTGCGTACTACAGCACCTGTCTGTTTACATGTGTTCTGGGGATCTAATTTCAGTTCTTTATATGTGCAAAACAAGGACTTTCCTTATAGAGTCATCTCAGTCTACTTTTCTTCTTATTTAGTCTGTAACTTTGTCCTATGACACCATGCTTCTCACACGAGTGGTAGGTCTTCTCTCAGCTAATACTCTGTAGAAATTTCCTAACATGAACAATGAATCCCAGACACACAGTGTGTGCAGGACACTTGTAAATTATACCAAGTAGACAACAAACTAATCATTACATTAACATGCTCATCATGATAAGATCATACAATAACCTGTTACAATTATTTATCTATCCTACATCTATCAGAATACCCTGAAGGAAACTATATTCAATGAAAAGAAATAAAAAAATAGTATGAGTTCTTATCACTTGAAAAGGCACTTCAATGAAAGTACAAATGTGGAAACTTTATAGAAATTAACACTAGATGCCAGATACAAGTTTTGAGCTAATGATCCACTTTCTTTGTTTCTTTCATTCTTTAATTATTTGTTTCATCATTCTTTCATCTTTATTTTTTCCTTTATTTTAGTAAAAGTGATATTCTACCTAGGAAAGTAGACAGTATGTTATATAAAGGTCAAACTATTTATTGTTCAGTTCACCAACTTTTTAAAATGGAATGGATCCCTGAGACACAGTTACATAATTTGGGGAAAGACTCTGCCAATTTAATAGAATTCTTTTTATTTTTTAGCAGATTACAGTATTGAATTATCTACTTGACAAAATAAGCAAATGTAGAAATGAAAAAAAGATGTACTGTACAATTTTTCTCTAATGATGCAAATTGGAAGACCAGAAATTGGCTGTAAATTCTGATTTCTGGTCAATTACTTAAATTTCAGACACCATTTCATAGATTGAGCTTAGTTTCTCTCTTTTCAGTTTTTGAAATTTTATTCACTTAATATAGTGCTCCCTATTTATATAATGATAATTTCCAAACAATTTAATGTAATTTAAATGATTGTCCCATTAATTCTGATAATGTGACATAAAATTAGGTCATTTTATTATAAAGATGATGGAAACTGAGGCAGAGGTAATTTTAGTTACTTTATAAAAAATATCACTATCTCCCACCTATGTCAATTTCACATCTAGGAGCAATTGCCCTCATATATACTTTCACAGGAGTAAATCACCATATTCAAAATTTCCATAGAGATTTCTCAAACTTTTTTGTTTTGCAGTTCATTAGCTGAGAGAGATGCTTCACTTTTTTTTCATTTTTATTTTTTTACCATTGCATGTACCTTTGTTGAGAAAAATATCAGCACTTTCTAGCATAAAAATAAGGAGTAAATAGAGGACCAAATAGCCTCTGTAGCATAAATAGGGTACATTTGTTTTCTCTGATATCAATACATCAGTGTATGAAGGAATACCTCAACATAAGGTAAGTAACACAACTCGCAAAACAATAAATAGCTCATTGTGCCAACAGATAATTTTTGTCTTGTAGTACTGAGTTGACGTTAATATGACTCCAATTTTCATTACATTCAATATATTAAAATATAAAAAGGTTCAAGATATTAATATTATAATTATGTAACATAATATGTTCACTAGCTTTAGTGTTTTCCTGTTTACAAAATAAAATTAAAAAATGCCTTACTTCAGACCTTATCTGAATTTTATTTATTATTATTATTATTACTTTGAAAGGGAGAAACACAACTTTTATAAAGAAATTTGTCTTTGTAATAACAGCATTTTCTCAAAAATATATGCATAGTTAATAACACAATGCACCAAAGAAAATGTTAATTTCCTATACAAAAACTAAGGATATTTTGAGAAGTCATATGGGAACCTAACAGTTTAAATTGCAAGTAAAAATAACTTCAAAAGAAATACTCAACAGAAGTGATAACGCCAGGCCAGAAATCAAGGGTTACTAAACAGAAGTGTCAATTCACAGAGCTGTTTTTCTTTTTTTATTTTTTTAGATATTTTTTTATTTTTAAATTTAAATTAGAAACAAGGTTGCTTCACATGTCAATTCCAGGTCCCTCTCTGTTTCCCTCCCATGTCCTCCCACCAAGCCCCCCCAATATCCCCTCATTTCACCAGGGAGGGTAGGCCCTCCATGGGGGTATCCATAGTTTTTCATTTCATCCAGGGCTGGGCCTAGACACTCCCCCAAGAGTTCAGGGTGAGAGTGCAACTTTCATTGTTGGATGGGAGTCCAGAGTCAAGATAAATACTGATCTACTACCCAAGGCTCAATAGATTACCTAGGCCTCCTCACTGATACCCACATTCAGGGGGGCTTGATCAGTCCCATGCTGGATTCCCAGGCATCAGTCTGGGATTCAAGAGCTAACCCTAGTCAGGTCAGCTGTTTCTGGGGGTTAAACCAGCCCAGTCTTAATCCTTTTGGTCATCAGTCCTCCCTCTCTGTCCCTGGATTTCTTGAGTTCAGCTCAGTGCTTAGCCATGGGAGTCTGCCTCTTCTTCCATCAGCCACTGAATGAAGGTTCTGTTTCCCAGACTCTCTGGCCATGGGATTGTAGGCTGGCACTCCCCAGATCTATGTCTAAAATCCATGTATGAGAGAGTACATGCCATGTTTCTCTTCTTGTGACTGGGTTACCTCGCTCAGGATGGTTTCTTCTATTGCCATCCATTTGTCTGCAAATTTCAGGATTCCATTGTTTTTTTCTGTTGAATAGTACTCTATTGTGTAAATGTACCATATTTTCTCTATCCACTCTTTGGTTGAGGGGCATCTAGGTTGCTTCAACATTCTGGCTATTACAAATAATGCTGCTATGAACATAGTGGAACAGACATCCTTTTTGTATGAATGTGCATCTTTTGGATATATGCCTAAGAGTGTAGTTACTGGGTCTTGTGGTAGGTTTATTCCCATTTTTCTGAGTAATCTCCATACTGATTTCCTAAGTGGCTGTACAAGTTGACACTCCCACCAGCAGTAGAGGTGTGTTCCTCTTTCACCACATCCTCTCCAGGATAAATTGTTGTTGGTGTTTTTTATTTAGCTAGTCTGACAGGACTAACATGATCTCAGGGTTGTTTTGATTTGCATTTCCCAGATGGCCAAGGATGTTGAGAACTTTCTCAAGTGCCTCTCAGCCATTTTAGACTCTTCTACTGAGAAATATTTCTATAGTTTAGTACCCCACTTTTTAATTGGATCCTTTGGTGTTTTGGAGGCTTTTTTCTTGAATTCTTTGTATGTTTTGAAGATCAGCCCTCTGTCAGATGTGGGGTTAGTGAATATTTTTCCCATTCTGTGCACAGCTTTTTTTCTTGCTGACTGTATCCTCTGCCTTATAGAAGCTTCTCAGTTTCAGGAGGTCCCATTTATTAATTGCTGATCTCACTGTCTGTACCATTGATGTTGTTCAGGAAGCTGTCTCCTGTACCAATTCGTTCAAGGGTACCACCCACTTCCTCTTCTAAGAGGTTCAGTGTGGCTGGATTTATGTTGAGGTCTTTGATCCATTTGGACTTAAGGTTTGTGCATGGAGATAGACATGGATCGATACACATTCTTCTACATCCAAACTCAGGAAGCATCATAGAAGAGGTGGAAAAAGAATGTAAGAACCACATGATGGGAAGGAAATGGAAACTACTCTCTTGTGGTCCTGATTAGTACTTGTTCTTATAAACTCCTAGAAACTACAAATGTAATTTCCTCCTGGTTTTGTTGAATAAAACAGCATTGTTGTGATAAAACACCATGACCAAGGTAACTTATGAAAAAGGATATTTGTGGATTAGTGTCATGTTCGATAACATGGCAGCAGATGGATAAGCATAGCACTGCAGCTGTAGTCTAAAGCTTACATCTTTGTCCTTAAGCAGGAGGCAAAGAGAAAGAGACTTTAATGGTGTGTGACTCTTGAAACCTCAAAGCCCACTCCCAGTGACAAAACTCCTCCAAGGACACATATCCTAATCCTTCCCAAACAGCTCAACCATCGTAAAACGAAAGACTCAAATATATGAGCCTTTGAGAACTGTTCTTATTCCAACTGCCATGCCTGCATAGTCCCTGCATAATACTGGTCAAAATTCTACTCTTAGGCATATATCAAAGGATGCACATTCATACAACAAGGACATCTGTTTAACTATGTTCATAGCAGCATTATTTGTAATACCCAGAGCTTGGAAACAACCTACATGCCTCTGAACTAAAGAGTGGATAAACAAAATGTGATACATTTACACAATGGGGTATTACTCAGTGGAAAAAATGGATTCTTGAAATTTGCAAGCCAATGAATAGAGCTAGGAAAAAACCCTCCTAAGTGCGGTTACCTAGTCACAAAGAGACAAGCATGGTATATACTCATTCATATATGGATATTAGACATAGAGCAAAGAGTTAGCAGCCTATAATCCATGCCTCCAGAGAAGTCAGGAAACAAGGAGGACCCCAAAAGAGACTTACATGTTCCCCCGGAGAAGGGGAAAGGGACAAGTTTTCCTGAGCAAATTGGGAGCATGGAGGGAAGGGAAAGGGAGTTAGGAGAAAGAGAAGTGGAAATGAGGAGGTGTGCGGAGGATATGAGAGACCAGGAGGATTGAGTTGGGGGAAGAATAGAGAACAAGAAAATAGATACCATAATAGAAGGAGCTATTATAGGTTTAAAGAGATATCTGGCACTAGTGATGTGTGTATCCAGAGACATACTAGGATGGTTCCCCCTAAGTATCTAAGCAATAGTGGAGAGGCTATCTTAAATGCCCTTTCCCTGTAATGAGATTGTTGACTGCCCTATATGCCATCCTAAAGCCTTCATCCAGTAGCTGATGGAAACAGAAGTACAGACCCACAGATAAGCACTGAGCCAAACTCCTGCAATCCAGTTGTAGAGAGGAAGAAGTGATGAGCAAAGGTGTGAAGACCAGTCTGGGGAAACCCACAAAAGCAGCTGGCCTGAACAAAGGGGAGCCCATGGACCCCAGACTGACAACTGGGAAACCAGCATAGGACTGAACCAGGCCCCTGAAAGTAGGTGTCAGGTAGGAGACCTGGGCAGTCTATGGGGCCTCTTAAAGGAACAGTGTTTATCCCTAGTGTACAAATGGATTTAGAGAGCACATTCCCCATAGAGGGACATTATCTCAACCTAGATATATGGAGGGCCTAGGCCCTGACCCAAATCATGTGACAGGCTCTGTTGATCCCTCATGGAAATTTCACCTCCCTTGGGAGAAGAAAAGGGACGGATGGGATGGGGGTTGTTGTGGGGCATGGGAGGATGGGAGGGAGAAGGAACTGGGATTGATATGTAAAATAAGATCATTTCTAAATTACACATAAAAGAATAGAGACAATAAAAAGACTGGTCACAAATAAACATTCTGGCATGAATGGAGAAGGCTTCAGAAATCACTAGGGACCTTTTTTTTTAACAGTTGATGGCTACTGGTAAGGAATAAGCCATTTCCTGCCTTTTCTCAGGTGAGTACCTTGGTTGCTATCTGAATCAGAAAATGAAAACAAACACAAAATGTGAAGACATGACAGTTGGCAGGAATTATGCAGGAATATTTGAGGGCGAGAAGACTTTGGTAGTGGGAAGATAACCTGAGGATTCTTTTGCTATTTCTTCTTTCTCTTTCTACCCTGTGTGTGAGCATCCTAATTTTTAATTAAACCAGTACAACTGAATTAGTTTGTTCCTATCAGTAAAAGCATTCTTAAAAATATACCTAACATCTTGCCTAATGAGTGTCTCTAAAATTGTCTCAAAACTTTGACCTGTTTCTGAATATTACAAGTACATTGATAAATCAATTGATAACGACCAGAAAATATTTTCTATTCTGGCTAGGTGTTATAATACTGCAAAATACTATCTATGCTGCTGAGGGTTCTGTTGAAGAAGTAATTCCTGCCTGTGAATGCTTTGAACTGCTTTAATGAACACCATGTCAAGATATGTCCCTTAATTACTGTTCCATTGCTTTAAAGAGTCATCACAACCAAGACAACTCTTATAAGAGAAAGGATGTAATCAGGGTCTTGTTCATGAATTTAGAGGTTTACTCTCTAATAATCATGAAGAAATGCAGACATGAATAGCATTGTAGCTGTAGCTCAGAGCTTTACCTACCTACTGATTCATAGGTAGCAGTCAGAGATAGATAGATAATATATAGATTGATAATAGAAAAATGATAGAAAGATGTGAAGGAGGTAGAGAAAGGATGATGGAGTAGGACATGGAGGAAGAGGAGGAGGAGGAGGAAGAAGAAATGAGAAGAGGAAAAGAGAGAATAGAGAGAAAACGTTTTTCTGATGTGGGCTTTTGAAACTTCAAAACCTACCCTCAGTGACAAACATCCTCTAAGAAGGCCATACATTATAATATTCCCCAAACACTTCCACTAATTGTGGAGCAAGTATTCAAACTGAGTTTGAATGGAAGTCATTTTCATTCCAATCATTACAATGTTCACATGTGCAATAAATGACACTATGTTTAGGAATTAATCAATGACATTCTAATTCAGTTTAAGACCCATTACACTGGAGTATAAACATGTCTGGTTTTTCAAATATAGCCATGAATGTATGGATGACTTATTATGGGGCTTCAGAAGCAAATCAACTCATATTTTGAAATGGACATAGTAATAACCCTCTAAACTAATATCTTGCTACCTTTAGGTGACCTCAGATCTCATATTACATCATAGAAGTTTCCTTATACGGTGGCTAGTGGTTAACACAGAAACTGACAATTGGTCAAATGTAGACAGACAGCGACTTTAGTTTTCCACAATTGAGACATCTATGCTACACTGCTCCAAACCCTCAGGGAACTTGGTGTGAGGGGGGATAGAATAATTTTAAAAATCAGACATTGAGGGTAATGTGGACAAAAGAGTGAGTTTTAGACAAGATGGGGCCACAACATTCATAATTCATGAACTACAGTTAGTTGCACAAACCTAATTAGAAATTCAATCAACATTCTACTATATGGAGGAAAGTGATTCCCCAACTGAGGGCTTAATATTGATGGGTATTTAGGGAGGGGGAAATTAATGTTCTTTGATTCAATGTGTTGCCTGTGACACTTCCACCATATATAGACTGAAGGTGTAAAATACAGAAATATATAGACAGTACAAATTATAGAGTGTTCTTAAATTTACAAATACATAAGTAAAAATAAAAGGAAAAAATGAAATTCTAGATTGTAGGCACATTGGGTAGATTATAAAGTGTTTATAGGAGAAACTGAGTTTATGCAAGTGCCTTGCATAAAATTCTAGAAGATATACAAAGAGCTGTAGTTATTATAGTAAGAACACTTAGTAAAACACAATTGTTTGTCTCACAAGCCATATTTTAATTATGCAATTAAAGTCCAATTGTTAAATAATGCAGCAGATACTTGCTCCTCATTCTTGGCATTAGAAATTGCCATTTGAATTTCTCTAAAGGTCCATGATTTTTTTAGTATAAAAACCTTTGAAGGATTGATGGAATTCTATAATCTATATATTAAAACCTATTTGCTAGACATACCACATATTGTATTCACTTGCTAATATAGTTATTTATTCATTAACCTGTTTTTAGAAGCATTTATACCTCACATTTTGGGTGTGAGAGACAATAGAAAATGTCCTGGGAATCTTTCAACAGAGTTTACAACTGAATCTGAATCATTTTATTTATTATTTGACATGTGTAAAACATAGAGTATGATTTATTGTTTTTATTGAAATTATGATTGTAAAGTAGCATAAAGAGACATCATTTGAAATATATGGTTGAATTGCTAAGTTCTGAAGAGAAGGAAGTCTGTAAAACTACAGCCTTGGGAGATAAAAATGAACAACCAACATCCTGCTACGGTGTCAATAAAATCAAATTTTGCCAGTTAGAAGAATAATGAGCCCTTTTCCTGTTGCACCCAAAGGAGATTAATTTAAGAACACAGTTAATGCATGCTCCTCACATTTTCCTATAAAATAAAAGTGCTAAAATTGGTCAATTGGGGTTGGTTTTAACTTTACTTTTGTTTTGCCTACTGAAAAGAAACATCACATAACTTCTGTTTTACACACACACACACACACACACACACACAAGAATAATAAATGTTGGAATCCTAGATAAATGTCTCCATGATTGTTCAAAGGATATGTTTATCAATTAATATATCAAACCTGACAGAAAATTTGTCCTATTTAAAATTGTCCCCAATACTGAAAATATGCAAATAACATATGAAAACTCCATCTCCTTCCCATCCTCCCTCCCTTAAAAACTTCCCCTTTCTTCGCTTTCTTCTTCTGTCTCCCTCTGTCTCTCTTACATATAAATGAGAAATGAAAGACCAAGGGGAAGAAAGCAAGGGCTTGCACCCAATTATCACAATTTTTGAAACTCCACCCTGAGAAACATTTGGCAGCCTGGATCTCCAGACCCTTTCCTCTAGCTATTTCCCTCTTTATTTTCCAGGATTGATCAGACATGATGTTTGGTTTTTTTAATATTGCAACTGCAGTCCTACACTACATTGGCAATTCCTCTCACTTCTGCTATTTCCTCTTCAGTAACTTGAGCTTTGAGTTTAACCTCCAGATATTTAGATAACCTTTTGGATTTTCTTCATGCTTTGATTTTTCTGGAAGCCCTTTTCTTCTTCTAAATTTGCCTCTCTCATTTCCTACTCCTCATATATTTAAATAAAAAAATTCTGAGTGTTTAATGCTTTATGGTAACATGCATTTAAAATTTATATGATTATATTTTCAGAAAACAGGCTTTCATTTGAATAAAAGTCCAAACTATCCAAATGCATGCATGCTTGCATATTCACCTTCATTCTATATACCGGACACCAAAATCCAGACATAATGTATTTATCCATAGCATGAGTTTCCAAGATTACATATAGCCAGGCATTGGTGGTACATGTCTTTAGTCCCAACACTCAGGAGGTAGAGGCAGGCAGATCTCTGTCAGTTTGAGACAAGTTTGGTCTATAGAGTGAGTTTCAGGATAGCCTTCAAAACAACATTGAGAAGCGCACCCCCAAAAGAGATTATATATAAATTCAAGCACATTTTTGAAATATTAATTAAAGTTGACAACATTTATTGAGTTTTCAAGTGATCTTCAAATTTCTAGTAAGCTGTCTGCTGGGAGAAGTCCCTTCTAGGTTATACACTCAGCCATTTTACTTTTATAGAACACACAAAGCATGTATGGCTTTTCTGACATTATGTATGGTTCAATGAAAATTTTGAAACTGACTTTAAATTGTGAAATATAGATTTTTGGTGGAAGACTATTTAGGACCCTTTTCAGCCATTTTTAATAAGTATGAAGCTATATCCTGGATGAAGTAAAAGCAGAGATTAACTTTTGAAGGATTTGTGTTTATAATGTTTTAAGTAACGGGTATATAGTAACCAGAGAGAAAATATGGGAAGCATAAATATTAGGAATCATGTAAACATGGATAATGATAAGCTCTGAACCTTAATACTTTAGACAAAAGCAGTCTCATTGCTATAGATGAAATACAGGTATGAAAGCCAGCTGAACATTACAAATTACTTTCAGATATCTACTTATTTTACAGGTAAAATGAGAGTATAATAATATTTTTCTATGATTCTGTAGCCAATTGTGATATGAACTGGGAAATATGATTAAGAATCTGATCAAGAATACTTTGTAATTTAATTTAATAAGCAACCTTTGAATCAAGTAGACCTTCATCGCATTGCATAAAGTGAGAGCTATCTCCTTATTGTCATTATGCATCAATTTCATGATGACTTTGTAAGTGACTTCTGAATTTAGAAAAAAGCCACTAGAAGGCTTGTGTTTCTTTTGTTTGCTTGTTATATAATTCTACAACAAACCTTCTATCAATAAAATCTTCTATTACTCCTTTTCCAAACATTAAAACTTTAAACATTGAATGCTAATGGCCTAGACAGAGTTCAGCTACTTTCATAATAACAAGTAGATGCCAAGTCTTTACTACTTATACTCAAGAGAATTCTTTAATGAAAAGGAAGATGAGCAGATGTATGACCACTGCATTGTGGAGCATGAACAGTGAACAGAAACAAAATATGTTGTGTTTCTGAACTGTATGTGATTACATTCAAATTGGTAAGTTTTATAACCAGTGTGCTCTAATTGGAGTGATGTGGAATCACCTTCATGGCCATCACTTCTTAAAGGATTTTTAATTACCCTTGGTATAGAAAGACCAGCTTTTCCATCACCTGAGATCCAGTTTCCTTTCCCTACATTGTATGTGACCCAGTAGCTACATATTATATGAAATGGAATGCATATAGAGACAAAAGTGATTTTCACATAGTATGAAATTATCAACAAACTTCTAGAAAATGTTCTTTTATTCATTTATATCTTTGGGAATAACTCCTAAGGTCTATTTTTCTACAATCATATTTAGTAATCATTTTCTATGAATAGGTCTTGGTGCCTGTCCTGAAAGAGAAATTTAGGTGATAGTACAGTGATGTTAACATGCTTCAACTCTTCCCCTACAGACGTCATCTGATTATGAGAGTGAGTCCTTCAATGTGCTCAGTGTCTGCTTGAATTATGCTAGCAAGCCTATTTGTAAAAGAAATTAATAAGGAAAGTGAAATATTATCATTATTTGTATAATTAATATGTTATAATAGGCATCCTTTAAATTCTTATTTTAAACAAAGATAATATATGAGAATTGTGATTTTGTGACTATATAAAATTTGACAGTTTAATTATAATGAACAGAAAATGGGTATCAGAACCTCATCCTCAGATTAAGGTAGGAACAACAATACATATTTCTATTAAATAGAATTTTACTCAGGAAACCTAATTATCAGTTAAAGGAGAATAAAGAGAGGAAAATTGTAGAGAAAGTTATTTGTTGAATATGTATAATTGTTACTATGTAAGAATCCTGGCAGAAAGTCCAGAGCATGTATTTCTCAGATAGACACAGGGAAAATATCAAGAATAAAATAGATCATAATGTTTGGAGAAGACTTAATCTGCTTCAGATTGAAATATTCAACAAAATATCTAAAATAATTCTGGGAAGACCCTTCCACCTGAGTCTCTATCTCCATATTTCAAAGCAGGGGATGTTACAAACACTTTCTTATGTCTTTTGAAATGAGTTGATGAGGTTTTCCTCTAATGTAAAGGAAACTGAACAATAGTCAATCTCAGAAAGTGATTTTAGCTGGATTTTCATTTCCCTGCCATAATCACAGCATGGAGTAGAAGTTGAAGACTAAGATACAATTTGCTGTGACTGACATTCTAAATAAATCTTCAGAAGCTATCAGCTCCTCAGGTACAAGTGGAATTTCTACTGATGTCATAGTTAACACTGGTATCAAAGGGACAAGCCTAATTATTGCTTCCATTAACAACAAGGTGAGTTCCTCAAACAACTCATGAATCTCCGGAGTTACAATACTTGCTACTTAGTTCTGCTCCTCTCTGAGATTAGGTAGAGATCATGACTCTTTAATACTTTCTTCAATGCATTTGATGAAAAACTATAAGAGGACTAGTTACTCAAAGACTTCTTGTGAACTTTCTGGAGTTATCTTAAGAAAGAATTACAAGAAACATAGCTCATGAATGCATCACTCAATATTTTTTACTATCTAATGAAGCACACAACCAACGTGGTTTTTATATGTTCTAACCCAGTCTAAGAATATAAAGGCAAGGCACAAAATTCACCTTTTTCTTTTAAGAAGTTCTCTCCCTGATACCTATGAGACTTAGAAAAGTTGCCAATGTTTTTTCATGTTTCTCCTTCCTAAAAATAATTCAGGCAACTCCAAAATCCCCAAAAGCTAGAGTGTAAAACATCTTAACATCTTCTCTGATTCACTATTTCAATCAGTATTGCAATAGCCATGTTAGATTTAAAACAGAAAATTGCAAGGCAACAAGATCATGCTGATATGGTAGTCTTCACATTCTACCAGTTACTAGAAGAGGGAGCAGAAAAGGGCTCCTCGTGTTGCATAGGATGACAATGGTTCTAATCCCAGTTCTGTCACTAAGCAATTATTTGAATTTATGTAAACCATTTCACAGCTATGGACCTTAGGGTCTTCATCTATGGACGCTAAGTTATTTCTGAGCTTCCAACTAGGTCAAAAAATCTATGATCTACACCTTCAATTTGCTTTTGCTTATACTGCAGGCACATTGAATGTATTTGAACGCACACTCTTTCATGGGAACAATTACCGATAAAGTTATTAGATAAATAAAACATGAGTTTATATTTGTAAGACACTCAGTCTTCTTATTAATGTTTAATGTCTTAATGTCATAAAGTCCATACACATAAAATTTTCTATTCTCTTTAGCTTATTTGGCCAGGATGGGTTTTATGAACATGTTATGTCAGACTCTTATTATCTATTGTTTTCTTAATCAAAAGCGAACACCTTTAACATATTCTTTAGTATTTAATTGTATTTTATCAGTTAGTTATGCTTTTATTTTTAACATTACTTTCTAAATTAAATAATTCACCAACAATTTCATACATGTTTATATACTATTCTAGCCAAAATCATCTCCCAGCTTTTCTTATCTCCTTCCTACCTAGGCAACCATCCCTCCTCCCTCCAAATCTGTATCACACTTTCATGTCTGTCTGATATCTTTTGTATGTTTTTATTCTGTGACCCACTGGGTTTAGCCAAGGTTCTTCATATGAACATGGGTGTAAAGCTTTCAAATAGCCTGACAGTGATTGCATTAGAAAAAAAAAACAATGATTACATCTCCCTTCACTTCTCAAGACTGACAATAATTCCTATGTGTGGGGTTAAGCTTCATGAATCCCTTCCCTATTTATGACTGAATGTTAATTTGGGTAATCTTGTGCAGAATCTGTGTAGACATTCACAGTGTTTATGAGTTTGTGAATGCCATGTACACTCCATACTTATAAGATTGCATTTTTATGGTCCTCTTCCTCATTGTCAGGATATCACATTCTTTCAACTCCCTTATATAAGAAGCTCACTGAACACTGCAGGGGAAAAGATGGATTTCCCTTCTTTGAGGATAGGTATTGAGGAGTTTGATCAGTATGAGCTTTTGCATTGACCACTATTCACTGCAGAGAAATGCTTCATTGACTGAGCTGAGGGTAACAATATTCTATGCAATTTATATAGGAGAACATTTGACAGGGTCATTGAAAACACAAAAGAAGTAATTTTACCTCTGTTTTTAAGAACTCTTTAGCATGTGTCTTTTACAAAGTCCCCGGGGAATAATTTTCTTCATACAGATTAGGTCTAAGAGTCATGACAAAACAATTACTTACCCAATAATTGTCATGCCAGTATTGCATCAATGGTTATCCCTTGCATAGAGAGTTGATATTGTAGTATGGAAGATTAGAAACTAGGAAACACCATAGCTAATTTCTGTCCACTAGCTGCTGGTGAAACTTCCAGCAGTATGAAAGCTATCTAACATTTGTATTTTTGATGCCCAAATGACACATCATTTTTCTGTACTTTCTAATTCAATATATATTGTATCATCATCTTTTTAGAATCATTTATTCAACATCAAATTTCGGATGAATGATATGTTGGCCTTTGTGTACCAGAAATGCATTTGTTAATCATGCATGATTTCCTTCACTGATGTAATATCTAATAGTGCCTATTTTTATGATACAAGAAATATTATTACAGCTTCTATTTTTCCCTATGTATCACATTATGATACATTATATATTCATGCCTATCAACCATTAGACAGGATTTTCACAAGATTCTTTTGGGGAAAAAAAGGCTGGATAGCACAGCAAAATAAATCCAAATTTCACCTATAATTTTGCCCTCAAGTTGGAAAGCAACAGATCTGAAACTAATGACTTCAGTGATTGTACTTCAGCTGCAACTGTGAAAGCAGTAAACAAAATAAATGGGCTAGCCACTGATAATATTTTAATAATTAAAATACTGCAAGTGCTATGTTTATATATGCAATCACTGATACAAATAAAGATTATGTAATTTTAAGTCTTCTTATAAAATTTATCATATACATTCATAATAAAAATTACAAAACTCATTGTTAATTAGGAAAACTGAATGAATACATTCATGTTTTATAAGATAATAGAGAAACAAAAAAGCCAATAGAGATGCACTGTACCACAATTGGAACACTTAATATTTTCCTACGTTTGGATTGTCCATGGAAAGAGATAAGTTTCTTATCTTGCAAATTTTTTAGGAGGTACACCAGTATGTCATTACTTAACCACCTCTGGATATGGCAGAGAAAGAATTTGTTTATCCCCTTGTGCATATATATGACTACTGATTGCCTACAAAATGTCAGAAAATGTTGATGGGGGAAATCCTTCTGTGTATGTCTCTCTTATTGGTTAATGAATAAAACACTGTTGGCCAAAAGGGAAGCAAAAGAGGTGGGAAGAGTAGAAAAGGAGGATTCAGGGAAAAGTAGTAGGAAGTCGCCAAGTGATCCCATAGTAGTTATGGGTTAGTACTTAAAAAAGAGCTAGCCAATAAGAAACACTAGATATTGGTCAACAGCATTGTAACTAATAGAATTTCTCTGTGTTATTTTTGGTTGACACAGCACTGGGACCAGGCTGGCAGTAAGAGTTATTGTGACATACTATATTATACAAAATAGATAAAACTGTCCAAGTCAAGGTCCCAGTCTCTAAGGCTTCAAGTAATGAAGAAAATCAGAACAAAACAACTATCAGTTAAGATCATTGCTCTTTTAAATCACAGTTTTTATAATCAAGGCTAGGCTATTGTTCATTAGACATACAAAATAATGTTGTTAGGCAGAGGAGTTGGGAAGATGTTTAAGTAAAGCAATTGCTGAGCAAGGATGAAGACCTGACTTCAATCCCCATTGCCAACATAAAATCAGAGCATAGCAGGATATAGCTGTAATCTCAGTAATGGAGAAGCAACATGAGAATCCTCAGAGCCTAATGATCAGTCTATATAGGCAAAATTGTGCCCTCCAGGATCAACAAAAGACCTTGTCTAAAAAGTGTATGTGGAAATCAAAAACAGAAGACATTTTATATCAACATCTGGTATCCCTAAATACGTATATACATGTGGACATGTTTATGCACAGAAATACAGATAAAGACATGAACACACAAAGAGGGGAAAAAATACTCACTTCCAAGCTTGGCTACCTATATTTGAATTCTGGAAACCACATATGATGGATGTTGAGAATCAAATAACACTAATTATTTTCTAACCTATGTGCACACATTAGGTGATAGGCATGTGTCCTCCCCTCATCTACCACAAATGCTCATAAATAAATAAAATGGTAAAAATGAATTTGCTAGGCAGATCAAATGATACATTATTGAATCAATGAAAAAATAGTACTTTCACATTTTGACTTGTAAATATAAAACTTTTGTGAATTGTATTAATGTGAGTGAATCAATTAAAGCTTTTTCACAGAAAAAATTATCAGTAAATCATAGAGTGGAAGTTAGAGTAGAAATTAAATAAAAAAGCTTTTTTGGTGGGTTTTGTTTAATTTTTAATTTTTTATTACTTTAATTTTAAATAGCTTTCTTCACATGTCAACCCCAGTTCCCTCTCTCTCCTCCTCCCGCAGCCCGCCACCCTCCCACCCTATCCCCATTTCCTTCCACATAGGTGATATCCACAGTCTGTCGTTTCACTCAGAGGAGGGTCCAGGCACTCCACTAAGAGTCCAGGCTGAGAGAGCATCCCTCTTTTTGTTATGGACACACGAAGTCCATTTGTATGCCGGGGATAAACACTGATCTACTGCCCAGGGCTCTATAGGTTGCCCAGGTCTCCTCACAGACTCTCACACTCAGGGGGTCTGGATCAGTCCCATGCTGGCCTCCTAGCTGTTGGTCTGGGATCCAAGATCTCACCCTTGTTCAGGTCACCGGTCTCTGCTAGTTTTGCCAGCCCATTCTTTGCCAATTTGCTCATCGCTCCTCTCTCTCTGTCTCTGGGTTCCATGGAATCAGTTCAGTGTTTAACTGTGGGTATTTGCCTCTGCTTCTATCAGTGACTGGATGAAGATTCTAGGATGGCATATAGTGTATATATCAAGTTCATTATCAGGAATGGGCATTTAAGGTGGTCTCTCAACTATTGCTTAGCTTGCCAGTTGGTGTCATCCCTTTAAATCACTAGAGGTCTCACTGGTGCCAGATCTGTCTTCTAACCTATGACTCCCTCTATTATGGTATTTCTCTTCCTGTTCTCCCCCTATTGTACCCCCCACTCAACCTTCCTGTTCCCCCATGACCTACTCTCTCTTCCTCTTCTCCCCCTCTCTACTTCCCAGCTATTTGATATATAGTACTATCTTTCTCAGTATCTTGGTAGATATACTGTATACAGATCAAGAAGTAAGACTTCATTCAACACAAGAAAAATTCCATGTGATGATGTAAAGCTCAAGCGAGAGATATGGAATTTACAGAAAAATACAGTGCTTCTAGTGTAAGGAATAATGGAATCTTACCAAAATATCTCCAGAAGAAGTCTATCACCAGGCACAGAAACATAATTAATATGCTAGAATATTAGGAATGCTTGAGCATTAAGGTCCATTTTTATGCCTTGGGCATTTTAATATAAACATGAATCAACGTCATTCCTTGAAAAAATTACATGCCTATTTATCCAGCCTTAACAAGCCTGATTCATCCATACCCCTTCCATATTGCTTGTCAGTACCATATTTTTTTCATGCTGGTAATGTAGACATTAACTCTATGAGTAATGTTAGGAAATAGAGATACAATGAAAATACTCCAGATGGGAGAAAATTCTATTATCTCATCGCAGCTCAACTTCACTTTTTATCTAGCATGATTTTATTTGTTTCTGATAAGAATATTCTTAAAAACTGTGCATTATCTATAAAGTATACAAGTTGAATTTGCTTGGTTGAATGAAGAAAGGTATATAGGAGCTTTATTATTTAAATTTATACTTAGTCACCACAGAATGCAGTCATATTACTATCTAAAACAAGGTAGTAGGTTCCAAATTAAAGATCCGAAATTAACATGCATATTTAACAGACAGACAGTATTTTTCAAGGATTACAAAACAAGACAGTGGCAACATTATTTTTGTCTATCTTGTTCATAGAAAATCTAGATACTGATATTTAAAAATGCTGTTCTTAAACACTACCCACAAACCATCTGATATTCTTGCCTTTTAAATTCACTTTTCTTACTGATGTTAAATCTCAAATACTTTCTTACAAAAACACATTTCAGAGATTTAACCTCAAGAGCCCCAAAGAATATATGCACACTTTCTCCTAAGCACATCAAGTACATTTCTGCAAAGTATACTTGACATGAGGAAAATGACACTCATATTGTAATGACAATAAGAACTGGGAAAACAAACATACCAGCATACATAGGCTTAAATGTATCAATCAGAAAATAAGCATTTATATAGTATGTGCATTTGAATTTCTTCTAAAAAGGTCACACATCCGTAATTAGGTTACTTGAGATAATCTTTATTTTTGCTTATTTTATAACTAAGGACAATTTTAAATGGTCAACCTTTTCTAGCTAGGTAAACTATTCATTCAGTTTGTTACAGTCTATTATGTTGTACCATGTTCTAAAATATATTTTTGCCTTAGTATCATTGTTGCAATGAATAACACTGTGTATAAACTGTAACTTCTACAATATCTGTGCTAATTATTTAACTGTGAATGCAAGTCAGGACACAGTCAACTGCAACAGATGCCAGCCAGCATACGCTAAGAGACAGATGATTAGTTTGCTAGTATAAGAGGTCTTTTCTGAATGTTAGAGTTGATGTTTAATTCTTCCCCAATGTTATACAAGCTATTTTTATTGTTTTAATGACTGTTCAGAGTGTAGGTCTGTGCTCACTTTGATGCTATTAAGTGTTCATTAGAAGTGGCTGCATAGGGAACACATAATGAAGCAATATAAAGAGTGTAGCAGTTTCAGAAAAGAACATGATAAATTGCTTTGAGAGGAGCAGGCTCAAAGAAGCACAACAGTGGTAAGAAGAAACCTTCATAAAGAATACAGTAACTCAGTTGTCATAGGTTACTGAGCTCTTGGGAAGGAGTGACAATGAAATGAGTTTAAAGCTGGTTTTACAAGGCGAGCCAAACCCCAAATCTAGAAATACATTCTCCATTTAAAGAAAACATTATCATAGTTCGCCAAGACCTAGTAATTCCTAACAAGTATAGGCATGGCAACCAATTAGGGGATCCACAGCCGCATCTGATTGATATAATGTACTATTATGCCACATACAAAAACATTGTGAATTCTAGAACAAAACAGAATGCAAGAAGGTGTTTAGCCTTTTTAGAGTCCCACTGACAAGGGGAGAAGAAAGCACAGTGACAGTGACACTCCAAATACATAAAATTTAAGATCTCAGCTCTAAAAAGACTTCAATTTTAATGTTTGTTATGGAAGGATAGGGGCATATACCTGTCTTAGATCACTTTTCCTGAATATACTACTGCCAGAGGAAAATATGAACAGAGAGAAGACAGAGGGCAGCAGAAAGGAGAAATAGAGAGTCCCAAACCCTCTCTTCCGTAGCATGAGATTCCTTGTCAAACTGACAATCATGACAGGATATTACTACTTTATCTCTAAAAATGATTTAGTGCTAACCATTATATCATAAGCATTAATAACTTCATGAGTCATATTAATATGCTAAGTAGTATGTAGCAAAATGTAACAGTTTTGATAGAACACTTGGCATAAGTTTTCTCACATTAAAACATAATCATATAGTTTAACAAGTTGAAAATTAAGAGTATGATTTAAACTTGTGATCCTCCTGTGTCTGCCTCCTTCAGCAAATCCTACCGATGTGGGCAACCATAACCAGCTAAATATTTGAATAAATATGTTATAAAACTAGGTTGCCTTATTGCTCATCATCATAGAAGATAAACTTTCCAGCCTGGAACAAGGATTGGTAAATGGGGAGGAATTTTTCTACGTTATATGATATTCCTGAACACTGATGTAGTAACTTTCTTGAAATCAGTGACACAGAAGGATAATAGAAAATGAAAATATGTTTCAGGTAAACTGCTAACAGTGGGCATACCATGTGTATAACGCCATATGCCAGATTTTGTTTCTAGAAAAGCAAAGGAGAGGAAACACTGGAATGTAAAAATGAAATTTGTAGGAAGGGGTGAAAGTCCTTCAGACTGGCTCCGACATGAAGAAAGGGAGAACTTTACTAGTCCCACACTTACATAGACCTCTTAAGGAATAAAGAATAACATAGCTAAAATATTTACATTAAAAAGGTAACCTAAGAAATACTCAGTAAACACAGGACTGACAAATGACTGTTAAGGGAAGAAAGTTTCTCTCCAGCCCTATAATTAAAGTTACAAACAAGTTCTCTTCACCAATGAAGCACAAAATAATAGACCCACGCCTGTCCTGCCTGCAAAATGTACTAGGGAAGGAATTACTAAGAGGTTTTGAGAATGACCAACCAATGACTGGTCTAAGTTGAGGCCCTAGCCATTAGAGGAAGCCCATAGCTAGCACAGACTGGATAGCCCGAAATCTGAAGTTAAATGACTAGGAAGACCCTTGGTTGACAAACAAACACACAAACAAAATAAACAAAAAGAAAAGGCATTGAAATGATTCCTAATAGTCTGCTATACTCAGAGATTGGTGCATAGCCAAATAGACATCAGAGAGTTCGCCTCCTCCTGCAGGGGATGGGAACAGACAGATAAAGAGACTTATACCCAAACGCTAGGCTGAGTTCAGAGAACACTGTGAAAGAGGGGAGGATTGGAGGAGCCACAGGGGTAGAAACTGCATGCAGAATGAACTAAGCATAGATAATAGGGGCTTACAGAGACTGAAGCAGCAATCATAGAGCCTGCATGAGTCTGCGTTAGGTCTTCTGCATATATGTTATGGTTGTTTAACTTGGGGTATTTTTGGACTCCTAACAGTGGTAGAGGTGTATTTCTGTGTCTTTTGCATGTTTTTGGAAACTATTTCTCTCACTGGGTTGCCTGGTTCAGTCTTTATATGAAGGTTTGTGCCTAGGTTTATTGCTTCCTGTTATGTCATGTTTGCTAGGTATCTCTGAGAAGCCTATTCTTTTCTGAAGGAAATTGAAAGATCAGTGGATGCAGGTGAGAAGGCAGGTGTTGTGGGTGCTGAGAGGAATGGAGGGAAAGGAGACTATGATTGGGATGTATTGTATTAAAGAATAATAAATAAAAGAACCAACAAATAACAAAAAACAGTTCATGCTTAGGGAAAATAGATCATATGAAGGTCCAACATGACAACATAGTTGACTTATATTTTTATATATCAAATTTAGTTAACCTTATTAACACATTTTGTGTAATATTTAAGTCACACTTCATGACTTTCAGAATTTGTAGTTCATGTTTGTATAAACAAAGCAGGAAACAAAAATCTATCACAGTGTATATTTTCTGGATCTCTCACAATTTTTTGCTCACCAAATGTTAAACTCGTTCTCACATCCTGATTTCTTGCCCTTTTCCTCCTCTGCCTCTTGATTTACAATTCCCCTTTTTTTCAGCTTTTTGAAAAACCTCCACCCTGATTTTCACAGTGGCTGTACCACTTTGTACTCCCACTGGCAATGAATATGCGTTCCACTTCTAAGCCCTCACCAGCATCTGCTGTCATTTGCAAAGAAAAAAATCTGAATTTGAGTGGCTTAAAATGCTAACAAGCAAATGACTTTCACAGAATAACATTTAGGCTTCATGTTTCCACATTTCAGACATTCTTAGAAAAAAGGAAGTGTTTTGGAGTTATCTGAGGTCACAGAACTTATGGAATGAATCTCAGTCCAACAATGACTAGTTGTGAATGGAAAGCCCAAGAATCTAGTAACTTCTCGATCCCACAAGGTTGAGTGTCTCAGCTAGTCCTCTGTATATGCTGGAATCCCAAAGAATGTAGGCTCAGTGTCAGGAGGAATGGATATGCTCACAAGGGAAGGACAAGAAGAAGAACTGGCCCTTCCTTCTTCCATTGACTTTTATAGACTTCCAGCAGAAAATACGGCCCAGATTAAACTTGTCCCTTTATCCATAAGGTCTAGATTGAAGGCATTTGTATTCTACTGCAATATTCAAATCACAAGTGTGTCCTCCATTTCTGGCTTATAGCTTATTCCAGATATAGACATGTTGAAAACCAAGAGTAGCCATCACAGGAAGGGAGAATGAACCAAATAGCTCAAAGAGACAGGGAAAAGAGCCACTGAAGGATCCTTCTCTCCTGTGCTGGAACTGTGTGAAAATAACAAAGAAATTAACTTTGAGTGCGGGGAGTGCCACCCAACACACACACACACACACACACACGCACACACACACACGCACACACACACACCACCACCACCACCACTACAACACCAATATTGCCACAATAAATTTTAAAAAAAAGCCAAATTTATAAATATTTCAGAAGCAGGTGTTTAAAGAAGCATTATTTTGATGTTGGAGAGTGTGAATCTCAAAAGTGTTTGACCCCTATTAGCATCATTGATGTATTACTTTCTGACTATCCATCAGTACCTTTTATAAACATATGTAGTAAAATATATTTTCATTATTCATTAACATACTATATATTTTTTGTGCAAAATTAAGTACAGTAAGATTTCTTAATATTTATGCTTTTTATTCCACAACCCTAACTGGCCTGTTTGCACTAGTATATGGTCAATATTACAAATGCACTGCAATGCTAAAATGTTGGTATGTGTATTATTTGAAGAGTAACAACTGCTTGAGAGCAGGGCATCTCATTATCCATAGATAAGTAACTAAAACCTGTGTCTAGATATTTAAATATAAAACTTTTCTGATATCTCGACTGTGGAAGATACAGCTTAAATTATCAGTTCTTAATTGCCTGTGTTACTGACTTCATTACTTCCTTTTAGTATTAAAAAGAACATACGGGAGTTCATAGGGTTCAACCGCTTATGGT
Source organism: Mesocricetus auratus (assembly GCF_017639785.1). Taxonomy (NCBI): domain Eukaryota; kingdom Metazoa; phylum Chordata; class Mammalia; order Rodentia; family Cricetidae; genus Mesocricetus; species Mesocricetus auratus. The sequence goes on along the minus strand of NW_024429190.1, from coordinate 35,111,622 downwards.
AAGCGAGAAATGACCACCTCTCCATGCATAATTCCTTGGATTTGACTGATATGCATCACATCCCAACCCCAGGTTATGCTAAATGAGGAACTGAAATGACCCTTGGTGCTTATGTCATGTGTGGGTTTCCTTATCAACCAAAAAGCCTAAAGCCATCACCGCCTATCATATTTCCCTGTCTTGTTCTGCTCACATCATTGTCTTCTGGAGCGCATAGCTTAGCATTATACCTTGAGGCCCACTTAGCTTTGCCCAGATAGCAGGTAGATTTGTACTGTCAATACTCTTCTCCCCCCATTGAGATACAATTTATTTTTATGAAAAATCTCCATAGTGTCATGTTGTATTATGCAATGGGTTTTAAACTTCCTGAGAAATACGTTGAATTGAACACCTAATCATATTTCCTTAGTTGCTGTAGTTGCTGACAGAAAGTAGACAATTAGTTCTCTCTCATACATACATACATACACACACACACACACACACACACACACACACACACAAACACTGTGGGACATATGCTTTGCTTCGATTGCATTTGTCAATAATACCTTCCTTAAGAGGTATATTGTCTCTTAATATTAGCTGATAATCATCAAGTCTCTATATCATCTTTTTCATACAGGTATTTTTAGCTTCCTTAGTTTACAGGTTTGTAAATAATATTCACTATGCCTAAAAGAACCAAGAATTCTGTTTCATTTTTATCTTATTTAGTTTTTGTTAGAATACTTCATGTTGCTGGGCAGTGATGGTACATACCTTTAAACCCAGCACTGAGGAGTCAGAGGCAGATGGATCTCTGTGAGTTTGAGGCCAGCCTGGTCTACAGAGAGAGTACCAGGATAGGCTCCAAAGCTATACAGAAAAACCCTGTCTCAAAATAAAAAAATACTTTATGTGCAATTGCTAGCTAATGCTTTCACATACATACATAGAGATTTAGGCCATATTGAAATTCTGTCAAGGTAGCTCAATGAAAATTGAAAATTTCAAGTTAATTCTTTTGAACAGTCTGAAGAATCATACAGTGGGTAACAGCTGAGCTACTGAAATATGCTAGATATTGTAGGTACTGGACAGGTTTGATTGTCCATGATTTGATTGTCCTACCTTAATTAAGAGATGCAAATGAGCTTTTCCAATCATTTTGAATATAAACTATGCTCTAGAGACTTATGTGATGAGTTATTGCTCTCCATGTGGCAAACCACTTGGAGATCTTTGAAACCAAGACTTGAGGACTATCTAAAGCTAGTAGATCATTAGGGACTTACGTTAGGGATTACTCATGGTCTCCAGCAACAGCTTCAGATTCCATGTCCTGTCTACTTCGATAGTAGCCTCTACAGCATGTCACTCATGCCACATGGTTCTACACGAGTTCGCAGGGTGAGACACCTATGCCCTGAAACCATTGTGGCCATATGAATGTGCCTTCATTACTTTGTTCTTGTCAACATTTTTGTCTCAACAATGAGAAAAATAAATAATTGAATCATTTGGTAAAGCACAAAAACACAAGTGAAGTTCAACAATTTGTGTGCAACATTATGCATTATGTTATATTGATAAGGAGGACTCTTGAATCAAGCTCTCATTGGTCCATGCTATGGGTCCCATAAAGTGTTGAGTTTTTATTTTCCTGTCATTTATTTCATGGGGTAATAATAATATTATCTGATCTGTTGAATTAACCACAGTCACAAAGTAATTAGAACAATGTTAACACAAAATAAGCATTAAATATATGTTGTTTCTATCATTTTTATTAAGTTAGAATACATGGCTGTGAGTCTTTGCTGGAGTCCTCCTTGTGGAATCTTGGGAGTTACCTTAGCACCAAGTTTTTCCCTAAGCTCATAGTGGCTCTCTCTATTAAGATATCTCTTTCATTGCTCTTCAACTGTATCCCTCCCAACCTTGGCAATCTCATTCCCTCCTATTCTCATACCCCCTCCCCTCCTTCTTCACCCCACTCCCAAGTTAGCTGATAGATCTCATCAAATTTCCCTTCCTAGGGCAAAGCATGTCCCCTTCTTAGGGTTGTCCTTGTTACGTTGCTTTTGTGGAGATGTGGATTGTCCTCTGGTTATCCTTTGCTTGACAGGTCATATCCACTTACGAGTGAATACATACCACATTTGTCTTTCTGAGTCTGGGTTACCTTACACAGGATGTTTTTTTTAGTTCCATCCATTTGCCAGAAATTTTCCTGAGTTCACCATTTCCTTACAGTTGAGCGGTACTCCATTGTGTAAATGTATCACATCTTCCTTATCCCTTCTTCGGTTCAGAGACATCTAGTTTGTTTTCAGGTTCTGGTTATTACAAAAAATGTTTCTATCAACATTGTTGAGCAAAAGTCCTTTTGGTATAATTGAGCATCCTTTGAGTAAATGACCAAGAGTGATATTGCTGGGTTTTGAGTTAGATCAATTCCCAGATTTCTTAGAAGCCACAATATTGGCCCACCCCTGTAAATCAAATTGATGAACACACCAACTATCATTATAGAGCCCTCCTCTAGTAATTAACAGAACCAAGCATCCACAATGAAGAATAGGCCAAGCTCTAGGAATCCAGTCAAAAAGAGGGAAGAGACATTACGTGAGCAAAGGAGGTCAAGAGCATGATGGATAGATACACAAAGACCACTGATCCAATCTCATGGAAACTCATGGACTCTAGTCCCACAGCTGTGGAGAATCTAGGGGACTGAAGTAGGCCTCCATAGTTAGAGATAGTTCTGAAATTTGGACTATCAGTGGGGGCCCTGGTCGTAGGACCATGATGCCAACCTGGTACATGAGCTAGCTTGTTGGAGCCCACTGGCCATGGTAGGATACCATGCTCAGTCTTAAAGCATGAGATGGGGCCTGTTTATGCCCACCCTATTGTGATATATTATGTTGAATCCTCATGGGAGACCTTTTGTGAGGAAGAGTAGACAGGAGCTAAGCTAGGGTAGAGGTGAGGGGGGCTAAGAGGAGGAAAGGGGGTTTACAAGGAGGGGTGAGAGGGAGAACTGTGGTTGGAATGTAAAATGAAATAATAAAATAAAAATGGAAAACAAGAAAATAAAAAGGGAAATTAAAACATAGAAGATAACCTCAAAATCAAAACAAAACAAACAAAAAACATGGCAAGCCATGGGAGAAAAAGAGCAACAATATACTCCCTTTACAAAGTAGAGAATATGCGTTTCCACAGAGTTCATAGGTAAGCTAGATGAATCTCATTGAATTAGTATTTAGAACATATAGAGAAATGCTTTTTGGGTTAGCACCACTGTTCAAAGTATGAGTGGGTTTGTCAATGTATGTGTGTGTGTGTGTGTGTATGTGTGTATGTGTACAAGATGCAAAGAAATAGTCTCCATTTGCATATTTCTCTTCTTTCCATCATATACTTTTATAATCTCAACAGAACTATTGCATCATTTATAATTTGTCATATTAAAACAAAATCGTACTTTGGGTAATTATTCATTAAGAGTGATGTTGAAGGGGCGGGAGAAATGGCTCAACAGTTACAATTTATTTGATGCTCATTTACTGTACATGAGTTGAGTTCCCAAAATTCATGTTGATCAGCTCATAACTGCCTTTTAATCCAACTCTAGAGGACACTATGCCCTCCTCTTGTCCCTGTTGATACCTACACTCATGTGAGCATACTCAGTCACAAACAAGCACACACACATTTTTTTAAAACAAAAAGAAAACTTTCTGTTAGTTATAACAGATGGTGAATGGAATGGTAAGCAATTCAATCAAGAGGAACATGAGTCTGGCAATTTTGGTGACAGGCTAATAGGCCAGTTGCCTAGAAGTAGCAAAGAGCCTCCAATGGCTTTGGCAGCCTTACTCCCAAGACTCAAATATTCTCTAATGATTCTACTACTTTTGACTATTAAAATAGGGCATTTATTGGATTTTTATTAAATTTATTGAATCTAAGCAGTCTGTTGAAATCCTGGAATCCAGTTGTAGACAGGGAGGAGTAATGAACAAACAAGTCTAGACCATGCTGGGGAAACCCACAGAAACAGCTGATTTGAGCAAGTGGGAGCTCTTGGACACCAGAGAGACAGCTGGGGAACCAGCATAGGACCAAAACAGGCCCTCTGAATGTGGGTGACAGTTAGGATGCCTGGGAAGTTTATGGAACCTCTTGCAGTGGATCCAGTATTTATTCCTAGTGCATGAGTGGACTTTGGGAGCCCATTTAACCCATGAAAAAATACTCCACCAGCCTAGATACCTAGCTGAGGGCCTAGACCCTGCCCTAAATGATGTGACAGACTGATGATCCCCCATGGAAAACATCACTCTCCCTGGAGAGTGGATGGGGAGTGGGACAGGGCTGGGGGTGAATTGGAAGGATGTGAGGGAGAGAGAACTGGGACTGATTTGTAAAATAAGATTGTTTCTAATTTAAATAAAATCTCAAATAAACAAATGGAACACACACACACACACACACACACACACACACACTATCTTACTTATTCCAGTAGTACGAACTATAAGGAATGGTGAAGAGAAAAAATATTCCTGAATAACTTTCCCCATAATGCCATGTGATATTACAAATCAACTAGCTGGTGGCACTTTATTTTTGCAGACAAAGAATGTATAACCAACAATGATTTCTAAGAAAGATATCTAGATTAGAATATTTAAGAGAGACATAATAGCCACTGATAGTTGGTTTACTAAATGCATTTTTTGTGAGTTACTTTATTTCTCCAAAGTCATCATGGGATAGACAAGAAGAAGGATCGGTCATGTTTTAACGATGTGAACACCATGTGAATGGCAGTGAGTTCCGCTTGGAAATTTCAGACCCATGTAAATTCCTTGTATTTGGAGCAATGTATACACACACACACACACACACACACACACACACACACACACACACACACATATATATATATAAATATGTATATTAGAAAATATATGCTTAAAGTTTTTAGAAAATATTTCAAATATTTTTACTTTAAATTTTATGTATTAAAATATAAATATATGTAAGCATATTTGTATAATATGTATAAGTGTATAAACTAATTCTAAAACAAAATATTGAAGTGAAAAAGACAGTGCTTTCATTTGTTTAAGCATGGGACACTTTACTTCTTACATTGTACTTTTATGTTTATGGAAATCATGGTGAGATTTCTTCTAGTACTCAGGGTTTTTTTCTTATTTAATTTTTTCTAGAAGTCCCTGAAATAAATGGTAGCAATTAACTTAAAGTTTCCATTGAATAGTTTTTTTTACTAAGACATAAATATATAATTTTAGAGTCCTTACTAGCAAACAATGGGCTCATCATTTCCCATCACAGATAATGACTCACATCACATGTTATAGATCAACACAACCTACAAATGAAATAGTCAACTGGAAGCCTATTGCAGAAATCACCCAGGCACTAACTGTAATGCTCACAGAGCCTAAGGCAATAATAACTTGCCTAAATTCTGACAGAAATTCAAAGGACAACTCTGCTGGATTGAATTCAATTTTATTTCCTGCAAATTAATTTCATACTTTTTTTCCACTGGTGATCACCAAGGATAGGTATCCTACTGCCAATAAATAAGACCTCATTTATTTCTTGAAATAATTATGTGTATGCAGGGGAAGTTGCAGGCGCCAGTTTTTGTAGCCTGCAGCTATCTATTCTCCACTAAAACACTCTCAAATTGTTATCTTTTGGCTATTACTTCTGTACCAGATGATTATCTTTCTAGTCCAATCAATTTGATCACATTGTCAACAGTCCAAAATCTTTAACCTTGTGGGGAAAAGTCCTACCCCCATATTTTTAAGAAGAACAATTTTCATTTTACCACTACTTACTGGGGCATATGAAAATATGAAAACATAATTAATATTTCAGTGGCATATCTTTCTAATAATAATCTCTTAACTCTCTGAAGCATCACATATCATGGAAAACAGATATAAACAGTTCTAAATGACTTGATATCATGTGTCTCTTTAATTGCTATAGGTAAGAATAGGTTTTCAGATGTTTCTGTTACCTTTTAGGGATAAACTGTAGGGAGAGATGGGCTGGTAAGTATTCTATGGTCTGCTTTAGGGGAGTTCTGTTTGGACCCAGAGCTGAAATTCTAACTGTTATTATTTCTTAAAGTTGGGTCAGAGTGGGCAAGTAAGGGAAAGAAAGGGGCATGGAAAAAGAATATTTCCGAGTGTAACACATAAAACAGAAATTCTCTTTGTTTTACATGCACAATTCATTGTATTATGTAGTACATATTTCTAAATACAGAAATACAACCTTCTCTTTCTCTATAGCATTTCCTGGGTCTACTTGATCTCAAGGCAACCACTTGGTATAGAATATTTAATTGGAAGGCAGTTCCCTGGAGAACACTTTTTTCAGTCTCAGCATTCAGAGGCCCTTTCAAAGGAATGTTCCATCCTGCATGTCCCCAGATTCTGAGGATGCGAGGAATTCTTACATACTTCATGTAGATCTGCTCTATAATTATTACATTTTAATTTTTAAATCTTTAAGAATTTGGCAAGGAGCCTGGCATTGGTGGCACACACCTTTAATCCCAGCACTCAGGAGGCAGAGGCAGGCTGATCTCTGAGAGTTTGAGACCAGCCTGGTCTACAGAGGGAGTTCCAGAACAACCTCCAAAAGCAACAGAGAAACCCTGTCTCAAAAAACCAAAAAAAAAATTAGCAAGCTTAAATTATGATACCATCTCTATTAAAGATTAAGTTTAGAAGTTCACAGTTGTTATTTATTTCCAAAAATTTTCAAAAATATATTTTCCATGATAATTAGCTGGTTAAGGAATTAAAATTAGACTGGGTTTTTTTTTGGAGAAGGTTTGGAAATTACTATTAAGGATGAACTTTTGAAGATTGAGCATTTTATCCATTGATGGTAACTTGTGAAGTATGGGCTAGCACAAATATTGGGGTACAGCATACTATCAATTTCTGTGCTTAATATTGCTATTTTAATTGTCTAATGAATAATGGCTCCAATTTAACCTCCTGGAATAAACTAAACCTTTTCTTGATTTGAGTTCAAGCCCTTTATTTTACTTTCAAACTTTTATGGCTAAAAAAAACCTATGCAAGTTGCCAAGGGAAGGAAGCAATTAAAAACTCCTACCCAGGGGCAACACCTATGAACCATAACAATGACTAACACAACAAGATATCAATAAAAAATGCAATAATTGACACTCACATTTCAGTGGTAAGCAACAGCTGTCTAATTGGATTTTAGACACACTCAACAGAAGGGAAATTGTGACTGGTTCTAGAATTCTAGACTGCGTCCTGGAGGTAGTAAGATTGTGGGCTGTAGAAAATAATCTACTACTACCACATTGCTAGACAACTGATATGCCTTACTGTATTGTCAGTCCTACCATTAAACACACAGGCACGTTTACCTACCACTTCTCCTTAAGAAGATCCTCTTTACAGAAAATAAGAGCATTATAGAAAACTACAACTGGATACAATAAAGAGATGGACGGATTGTTTGGAATCTCAGAACAAGTGGATATATCTATCACAGCATCTGCATCTACACCTCAGGAAACATCTGTAAAGAGGGTATGGAATGATATTAAGAGTCAGAATGCCAGACTCTGCTCTGAAACAGTCTCTCCTAGCCTGACACATTGTGGGAGGTAAACAGAGGCCACCTGCTTAACTCTGGTCCTGGTAATGTTCTCACACTGCTTCCCTTATAGATACTTAATGTATATCAGCATCAGAACAAAAGAAAATTGTGAAACATTGATGTTATTCTTACAAGAGAACTTCAGGACCATGATTTTATCTATAGTTATATGGGCACATCTCTTTCAATCAGAACTATAACAAATAGACAATATAGTACCTACTGCTAATTGAAAATAAATTCACTCACTTTATTCCTGAGTGTCATAGTTTGTGCTCAGAATATAGCTTAATAGAATAATATCCCAAAGAATATGTATCACATTTTCAAGTTCATTCACAACAGCGTGCATTTCCAAAAATGCTATATTATTTTGTGGGAGAAAAGCAGAAAAAAATTATCATCATATCTCCGGATGCTGGGAAAAGAGATGTCAAAAGGATTAGGGTATATCTGAAAGTTCTAGATGAGTGCTTCTGTGTAATCCCATTTTAGGTGGGTACATGGCCTTATGGCCTGGTGACTATATAACTCCAAATTCAACTTTGTTTTCTCATTGTTTTCTCTCTGTCACTGATGTTTGCTTGTGAGGATAAATCTTTGGCTTTTGAAAGGCCATCCTAATTCTACAAATAACAACTCTTGAATATTTTTTATAAATCACTTTTACAAAGAAGGTCACAAGAATATTTTCTCAACCATCTTTTGGGAGATCACAATGCAATATATGGCACTTATATCTTTATTAGCATTGCTGTGCCAGAATCTATCATGTATTAAATATTTATTATGAGTTAAATCAATCATAAATAAAAGATAAACAATATCAATCATGAAATTGAATATGGCATAATTATTTGTTTTTTGTAGAGTATGTTAATTTTATTATGCCTCCAAACCAGAACACAAATTTAAAAACAGACATCCTACAAATTATTTAAAACAGTATAAATCCATTAATCTGCAGCAGTGCTTATATTTAATTGATATGCTTGTCAAATAAATAAATCAATTATTGGAGAAATAAGGAAAGAATCAGTAGATGCATCTCATCTTGTCAATTCTAAAATAATTATTGTCTTCTGCTATTTTCCTATATCTAAGCAACAAGCCTCTTAGAACCCTCTGCTAAAATTTAATGCTGTGGAAGTGGCTCCAAAATTATCCACTATTAAAAATGCCCAAAAAGCAGAAAATTCACACAGAGAAGAAGAATATTGTTAACATAATGCTTACTTCGAAGCAGAAATCTAACTTGGTTCTCATGAGGCCTTTACTTATACATTGTTCCATTAAAAAAAAGAACAAAATGACCTCAGAGATTCTAATTCAATGTGTTCTGATTCAATATATTACTGGTCTATTAACATTAAGCACACAATGTGACATAATTCAAAAAACATTGCCTAGCATCCATTATAATATTCAAGCAGTATTCCCAAATATATTTGAAAGTATATATTTATATAGAAAATAATTATTGGAAGATACACTATTTTACATATTTTAATGAAAATAATCTATTTTGCTAGATTAATCATTTTACACTAGCTATTGAGAATTTGCGTGTTGAATGCATATATTATTCTCAGTTTACTTTTAAAGCAAAATTAATTAAATAAAATTAAGTCATATTTAAAATTAACATAATTCCTCCTAAACATAAGTATACATTTTGATCTTAAATTATGGAACAATAGAAATGGTAGTCAATTTTTGTTTTTTAATATTATAATTATTTTTGAAAGCCCAAATTGATAATTTAGAATTCATCATTTACAGGTCATTTTATTTAAATGTTGTTCAGCTTTTTAGTGTTCTATCATTTTTTAAAATAGGAAATTATTCAAAATTTTTAGAAAATCCCTTTTTGTACTTTAAAGAAGGAAAGCAGCATCATACCAAACAGCTCAATTTTGTGTCGTATTATCATATTTTATCTACCCAGAATATTAGAGAAACTATATAATACATGCTGATTCATAAAATTTCACATCATTAGCCAAATTTGTCCAAATCTTTAATTTCAAAAGCAAACAAGACTGTGATATTTTCTTACTTAGACAAACATTTGCCTCTGTGCTTACTGTGTTTATTACTTTCACATGTGGACATGAGTTTCTTTAGCACAAAGAAATTTTTAACCCCAAATTTTTGCTTCTCTGTCTCTAATTTATATCCTACATATATTATTTCTGGACTAGAGAGATTTTTAAGTGTGTTTCTTGCTCTTCCAGTGTAACTCCAGCTACAGGGTATCTAGCACGTTAGTTTGGCCTATTGAATCGGGCACCTAGAGACCTTCAGCATGCACAAATACAGAGACATATACACATACCAAACACACATATACATGTAAATAAGAATGAAATAAATCTGTAAATATAAATATTTGATCATTGGTACTTTGGAGGGCCAGTGTGCCAACAAATCTTTCCTCAGATTAAAGTAATAGATTGAATTTTGGCTGGATTATTTTCTCCTCACTATTATGTCAATAAATAGACTATGAACAGCCTGGCCATCACTGTCTCACTGTCTATAAATAGTGGTAAGAATGGAGACTTTATAATACTTTATATCTCATTTCAGATATCATTTATGAAAACAATCCATACCTGGTAACTCACTTGCTTGTTTCTTTACTTACAAAAATTATCTGAAGCAGAGTACCATGTGTTTATACATCACAGTACCAATGAAAAATAAAACATATCAATAAACTTTCAGTCTACAGGAATAGAATAAGTTAACTTGTGAATGATAAAATTCCAGTATGAAATTAGTAGAGATTATAACAACAGCTAAAATAAGGAAGAGGTATAAGTCACAAGAATAACCCGGGCATTGGGTTTGAAGTGAGGGAATAAACCAAAATGATTTTTAAAAGGTGATAATGAAGGTATTGATTGCATTCCAATGTTTTTGAGGAAACCTTGTCTTAATCTCTGAGACAACCGACTTGACTTAAGGACTTCCAGTGGAGACAGAGGAGAGAGTTCTCCTTTCATACTCAATCAGCACAAATGGAACATCCTGAAGCAGGACAATGTGTTATCCCAAAGCCTACTTCCGTTGACGGGTGGCTGAGATTGTTTACTCAACTGTTGCCAAGGGTAAAAAGAAAAAAATCCATGTCTCTCTTTCCAGACAAAGGATTTAATTTCAGATTCATTTATGTGTGGCAGAATTGGTAAAACTCGGATACCTGCTTATGTATGCACAAGGAAGGATTTACTCAACTTATAAGTCCTGACCATATCTTGTGGCTCTTGGGCCCCTTCAAAGTGAGCTCAATTTCATCAGATGCCTCTTACACTCGATTTTCTGCCTCATCTCTTTAGCATATCTCTCCAATCATACCTATCTTGCTTTTAATGATCCTTGCTATAACACGGTACTCATTTGTGTAATCCAGAATTGTAGCTTCATTTTTAGGTCAATGTATTAGCAGCCCTAAATCTATCTGCAAATTCTCTTCTCAGAAAATCTAGAGTAGTGTTTTATTGAATGACAGGAAACAGAAATCTCAAAGAACATCTTTAGAATCTGGGCATCAAAATGAAGCAAGGGTAGCAGCTATGAAGTCACAGAGCTGGTGTAAGTGAAATGAAATGTTTCCCAGAGACAGCACAGTAGCAGTAGAGATGCAGATAAATTCAAACATGTGAGTACTATATAGTAAACTGAATAGAGAAAATGATAATCAATAGGCTATAAGATATCAAAATTGAATACATATGCTGACTTGAAGCATATAGGATTTAAACAGCACCTATAAATGACAACTAAAGGTTGCAAAATCTTTCATCTCATCAATAAATGAATGCTGCCACCCACCTATCCTGTATCCTTTGTGAACTAATTCCATAGTTATGCCCTTATACGTGGTTTCACTTTGATCAACTGTACACTAAAAAATTAATGGAAATTATTAGAAGTATATAGTTTATTAGCTGTAAACAACTTTCATAATAGGGTATTTTCAAGTAGCTTGAAAATTTCACTACTCATTTTATTATTAATTTCTTACAGTGTATCATTTATAAATGAAATCCTATACTAGTTATATGTATGAAAATGTTGCTAAATTTAAGCAATGGTTTAGCTCCGCTAAATCCACAGTGAGTTGACAATATTTAAATACTAAATACCTTTAGCCTAGTAAGTATAAAAGAGCACCATAAGTTTCCTACTGCAGGCAGCTACTTCAAAGGGAGTAGTGGTTTCCCAATGCTATTGATCTGTGCCCTTGTTCTGGATTCTAATCCAGAGGAATTCACACAGCATACCTCACTGGTGTTAGTATTCAGGCATCTGCATTGGCCTTTCCTCAGGGTTTTGATAGGGTATGCCCACAGCCTCAGCCACAAAGAGCACCACCTGTGCACATTCACTATATTCCCCTTTAAAACGGCCCCCTGCCTACATCCCATCCCTCTATCTCTCTCTTTCTTTCTCTCACTCTATCTTCCCTAATAAAAAAAAACCCTTGACTTCAAACCTGTTGCATGGCTTCTTTCTGTAGCATATTGATTTTCTTAAATTACAACTACTGGTCTGTGAAAAAATCCAGATGCAACAATAAAAAAATTTTCATTGAAATACAAGTAACCTTATTAATCTATTCTTGAATTTGGAAGGAACTTGATGTTTTAGTTTTTGTTCTAAAATCAAATAAATAATGAGAAAACAAATACCCTTTTTCAGAATATAATATGCTTCCCTGAAAGGCATAATGCTCAAGATTATTGCACTTTTCAGCTCAGAAAATTTGAAAACAAATTTTATTTGCTACTTTTCATTTTGGTTCTACAAATGCAAGTAGTATTCAGATATGCGATTAAACTATGTCTTTTATATAATCTACCATTTACTCTATTGAGAGCTTGTTAAGATAAATTTGTCTAAATATTTAATGTTTAGAATCAATGAGACTGTTTCAGTCAATACTATTAAAATAATACCAGATTGATACTTTGATATACTGTGCAACATTCACAGTACAGCATATAGGTGTATTTGTGCATGTATGAGAGTGTGTGTATGTATGTGAAAGTATGTATATAGTATGTATATGTGTGAGACTGTGTACACATAAAATTAAAGTAGGAGTGAAAGTAAAGAGAAATAATTTTTGAAAGTGTAATTTTGAATGAATCATAAATGGATATTAAGAAAAAGCATTTGGAAAGGAGTTATATTATATATGTAATGATGATAGTCAATGTTGTAGGAAATACATGTATTTATCTACCAGAGAGAGAGAGAGTTACACAGACTGGGTGTCAGAAGCATGGCCAGCTTCCAAAAGAGAAGGTCCTTTTTCCTTTCGCTTCCTTTTATCTCTACCTGTGCTAATTTATTTGTTCCCATCCTCATGGGCAGATAGCTTTGTGGCTTTCCCTCCTAAAATTCCCCTTTTAGTCTGAATAGAAGATTTAAATTTGATACAAACTCAAACATATACAACATATATACATAGAGGGTGATGAGTAAGTTACAATCTATTTATGTTCTGAGCTAAACATATGCATTCCACCTAAATTCTAAACTTATCTGAAAGGCATGCCTAAGTCTGAACACCTCCTTCCAATCCCAACCCTAAAATAATTGAAAATTAACACTAACAGGTGTAAACTATCCTCTAATATTAATAGTAGGGAGAAGGGATGTGGAATTCTCAAATTTACTTCTTGCTGAAGTGGGATGATGACAATCATGGGAACCTGTGGGAAGAAATTGTTAGTGTAACAAGAGTCTTAAGTAGGTTAATTAGTCTCTGTTTGGCAGGAGATGCTTGATTGAAGTTCTTGATTGGAGTTCTAATTTTGACTGAAGCTCTTATCTGAAGCTCTGGTAAGATTGTAGAAGATGCACTGTATCAGTTCCTTATTCTGGAGGTGTGTCGAGTGATGTAGTCCTAAATCGGTTTCAGGACGGTGCCTGTCAGGTGGAGTTGATGATGTAGGGCAGTTCAGATGCATCCAGTCGAATCAGGCAGAGTTGAGGTAGTGAATCCGCATTCTCTTTCTGAAGCAGTTGAAGATTGCTGTCAGGAAATCCCTTGTTCTCTGGAAAACTCAAACATTAATGTTAGAACAGAAATTTTTAACTTTTATATGTATGCATATGGGGAAAGGTCACCCTGAGGAAGATAATAAACATGAAGGAGATTAGATTTTAGAAAAATTCTATACACAGATGACAGTCCCTACTTTTGTTTTCCTCTGTCTTATATCAATGGCTCTTTGATATGATACAGAAATTTTGAATTGTATGTTAACAATATGCTTGGGTTTAAAGCAGGAGAGCCAATCCAACTCTAAAGCCAGCATTAATTAGATGAATTGGGACTAGGGCATATTAAGAAGCAAAGAAAAATGGAAATTATAATAACATAATAGAGATATTCAGACATTGATACCATGGTGTATTATTGCATGTTTGATGGTCCACTGGGTAGCTATCATTTCTTCTTTAGGTATCCATATGCCCAGTATTTTTTCACTGTTCAGAACTAAGTTTTCCTGTAAAGACAAAAACAGAACACTTCTCTTTCCTTTTTTGAGGTCTCCTTACACATAGTAGCACATGGTAGAATAGGACCTTGTAGATGAGCTGTCATCTTTCCTCCTCCTGAGACGTCTTCTCTTCTGATCGAATCTTAATTAATTTTGATGGAACCCAAAGTTTTTCTTCTCCTGTGGAAACAAAAGCAAAACCCATTCCAAAATGTAAAACATATCCTGGTTTCCAGACTGAGGTCATAACATCCTTAAAATACACTGGCTGTTTCAGTTTAGAAGTCTTCTCTGTAGTCCAGGGTCTTTCTGCTGCAGAAAATTTAACGTTAGTAAAGCATTATGTAACCTGTGTTTGGGGGTCTTTGTTCCCCCTGGCTGTTTATGAAGCATCTCTTTTAAGGTTCAATTAGAACTTTCAACCACTGCTTGTCCTGTGGGATTGTAAGGTATATCAGTTACATGTTTTACTGGAGACATATGTTGGAGCATTGTCAGTTTTTATTTTTTAAGATATACCCGTAACAGCCATCACCTCTAAGAGGTGTATAATAACAGAATCAGCTTTTTCAGAGCTGAGGGCATTAGCCCATTGGAATCCTGAGAACATGTCTATGGTATGGTGTACATATTTCAAACTGCCAAATTCTGGGAATTGAAATATATCCATTTGAAAAGTTCATTTCTGTGAATACGTTTATTACAACCTGCTGGTAATGGAGTTTGATTGTAGAATGAGCAAGTGCGGCAGTTTCTTACTATTTCTTTGGCTTGTTGCCAGGTGATAGAAAAATCCTTCTTAAAACCTTTGCTGTTAACATGGTGTTTCTTATGAAATTCTGAAGCTTCCAACACATTATCTATTAGTAAACAATCAATTTCATCATTGCCTTGTGCTAAAGGGCTTGGCAAACCCATATGGGATCTGATGTGTGTTGTATACATAGGATGAGTTCTGTTTCTGATGGTTTCTGTAAATGTAAAAACAATGAGGTTAATTCAGTGCCATCATGAACAAATTTGGTGTCTCAATGTGCAAGACAACTATCTCTGTATACTGAGAATCTGTGACTATATTTAGAGGCTCTGTAAAATGTTTAAGTACCATGAGAATGACATACAACTCTGCCTTTTGAACAGAGTTGTAAGGGTTTTGAACTACTTTATTTATATTTTCTGATTTATACCCTGCCTTACCTGATTTGTTTGTATCCATGTAGAAGGTAAGAACTCTGGAAATAGGTGTTTGTCTCACGATATGTGGGAGAATCCAAATTGTTTTCTTTATTAATTTGATTCTTTCTGTTTTGGGATAATTGTTACTGATCGTTCCCAAAAAGTCACTGCAAGCTATTTGACAATACTCATTATCATTCCACAAGGAGCAAATTACCTCATTAGTTAAAGGTACAATAATTTCTGCTGGGTCTCTTCCAGTCAGTTGGTGAAGTCTTAACTTACCTTTTAATATCAAATCGGAGATCTTTTCTATATATGTTTTCAATTTTTATTCTGTTTATGTGGCAGAAATACCCATTCTAGTATGATATCTTCCCTTTGCATTAATATTCCTGAGGGGTATTCTCTAGATGGTAAAATAACCAGAATGCAGTCAAGTTTTGGATCTACATGGTCCACATGTACTTCTAATATTATTTTTATACCCATTCTAATTCTTTATCAGGTTCAGCTGATAATACGCGTGTACTATTTAGGTCCTTATCTCCATTTAAGGCTATTTTCAGATATTTCAAATCAGGCCCTTCTAATCCAATAATTTTCTGTAGTTGAGAGATTTCTCCTAGTAGTTTTTGAAGATCATTAAGAGTCTGGTAATGATCTCTTCCTATCTGTATTTTAGCGGTTTGATTTTCTGAGATTCTATTTTATAACCTAAATAGTTAATAGAATCTCCTCTTTGTATTTTTTCTGGGGCAATTTGTAATTCACAGTCAGGTAAAGTTTTTTTTACTATTTCAAACACCTTTTCCAAAGTATCCTTCCTTATTTGAATCAGACAGTAATATGTCATCCATATAATGATATATTAACGAATGTGGAAATTATTTACAAATTATTTCTAGAGGTTTATGGATAAAATATTGACACATAGTTGGGCTATTTAGCATACCTTGTGGAAACACCCTACACTGGAATCTCTGTACTGGTTGAGAATTGTTATAAGTAGGTACAGTGAAGGCGAATCCTTCTCAGTCTTTTTCTTGTAATTGTATATTAAAGAAGCAATTCTTTAAATCTATAAGTATAATTGGCCAATCCTTAGGTATTAGAGTAGGTAGTGGCATCCCAAGTTGTAGAGAGCCCATAGGCTGAATCACCTTGTAAATGGCTCTGAGATCAGTAACCATGCTCCACATACCGGACTTCTTCTTAGAAACAAAAACAGGTGAATTTCATGAACTAGTTGATTTTTAAATATGTCCAGCATCTAGCTATTCCTGCACTAACTTCTCTAAAGCCTCTAACTTCTCAGAGGTCATAGGCCATTGACCTACCCAGACAGGTTCATCTGTTAGCCATTTTAAGGGCAGAGCTTTTGGTTGCTTGGCAGGTTTGCTATTAGCATCCTGTTTCTGTACAGCCTGTATGTTTGTCATCTGTTTTCTGTAATGCATTACAACATTTCTTCTACCATCTAGAGCTTGTCTATGATTCATATCTGACAGAGGAGGAATGTTAATTTGTGTATCCCATTGCTGTAATAAATCATGACCCCAGAGATTCATATCAATATCTGTGACATATGGCCTCAAACTTCCTCTCTGCCCTTCTGGTCCAATATATTCTATCTATCTGACACTTTGTTTCACATGAGATAAGGTTCCAATTATTAGAAGTTGAACATTTACGTCTTTAGAGGGCCAACCTACAGGCCAGTTTTTTTGAGTTATTATTGCTACATCCTCTCCAGTGTCTAAGACCCTGTAAAATAATTTATTATTCATTCTTGCAACTAATTTGGGTCTATGATCTTATACAGAAGTTTGCCAGAATATACGTTTTTTGTTTCCTCCAGGATCAACTAGCTCCTCCTCAACTAATCTGTTATCCACAGTGCCATTAGTCTTACAATAGGCTGTGGATCTTCTAATTGTCCTGAGAGAGGCTGTCCTTCACTGTTACTTGGAAAGGCCGAATCATCTTTGATCTGGGTGCCTCTACAGGGAGGCCCCTGGATGTGTTTTCTGGCTATAAAGGCTTACCTTGTTTGTCTGTGGTTGACCAGCATTCTTTGGACCAGTGTCTTCCTTTTCTGCCCCTCTTGTAGATACCAGGAAGCTGAGGCCTTCTGTGTGAAGTATTTCTGGCAGAAGCATTAGTTCTAGGACTGCTTTGTCTACAATTCCTACTCTAATGCCCTATTTTACCACAATTAAAACATCTAGGGTTTTGATGTCTTTTGAAACTTTTGAAGATTGCTTCCCCAACCCAATTCTGTATCTCCTCATGGTTAGGCAATTTTTCATTTTGATTTCTCTTAAATCCTTTAGAAATGGCCTCTCATATCCAGGTTCCTGTCTCTGGATTGTCATACTCAACATTAGTTGTATAAAAGACTCATTCCTCCAATGACATTGATCTGATCTTTAATGGCCACAGTATCTGTTTGTATTGTGGGTTTGCATTCTCATAAGCCAAAGATTCTCTAAGGAGTTGCCTGATATTAGGATCAGTTATCTGTACATCTATTGCTCTGGATAATCTTTGTAAGAATTTAGAGAATCTTTCTCTTGGACCCTGTAATACTTTTGAATATGATTCAACTTTTTCTCCTGGTTCACAAACCTTATACAAAGCATTTAGTGCTGCTGTTTTGCATAAGTGAAATGTATGTTCATCATAATCAGCTTGAACTTGTGGGTCAGAAAATTCCTTCTCCCCAGTAATCTTACTTTGGGAAGCTTCAAAGCCATCCTTCAAACCTTGAAGGTCAAGGGCCTTGACTTCCTGTCCCCACAAATCTTTCCACTGTATTTGTGAAGACTGGTCCAGCACCACAGATATTAATTCATGCCAGTCTGAGGGAGTTATCTTATTAGAAGTCACCAATGTGCTTAGTAACTGTTTTACATAAGGGCTGTGGATCCCATAAGACATTAGTGCTTGCTTTATTCCTTTCATTTCTTTTATGGGAATAGGTTCCCATTTATGTGAATTGGAACCAGTTTGGTTCCTCCACAACGCTGGCCGTTCTGTCATAGTTACTTGAAAGGCCACCTTAGGATGTCTAGTAGCTATGCTTCATTTATTTCCTGGTAACCTAGCATCTGTTGCCTCAGCATCTGATGTTTCAGATGAGGTATCTTCTAAAGATTGAAATTTCGGACCATGTCCTCTCTGAGGTCTTGAATTTCTTGCATTAAAAATTGTTCCAAGTCCTTGGACAGTTCAATTAAGCATGACTCCAAGTTTTCATACCCTTCTCCTTAAAATCTCCAAAGGTGTTTATTTTTCCTTCCAGAAAACATATTTGATTTCCTAGACAGTTATTATTGTCAGACACAGATTGACTTGACCCTGCTAAATTCATCTATTCTTTTCTAGAGATATAATATAGAGATGAAAACTATTCTTGAAGTATTTTTCTTCCACATTTAGGCTTTTAGATCAACAATTAGTAAATGGGACCTCCTGAAACTGAGAAGCTTCTGTAAGGCAAAGGACACAGTCAGCAGGACAAAAATGCAGCACAGAGAAAGGAAAAATTATTAACTAACCCCACATCTGACAGAGCGCTGATCTCCAAAATTTAAAAAGAACTCAAGAAGCAAGTCTCCAAAACACCAAAGGATCCAATTAAAAAGTGGGCTGAAGAACTAAATAGAGAATTTTCAATAGAAGAGTCTAAAATGGCTGAGAAGCACTTGAGAAAGTGCTCAACATCCCAGCCATCCAGGAAATGCAACTCAAAACAACTCAGAGATACCTTCTCACTACTGTCAGAATGGCTAATATCAAAAACACCAACAACAATTATGCTGGAGTGTATGTGGTAAAAGGGGAACACATCTCCATTGCTGGTGGGAGTGTCGACTTGTTCAGCCACTTTGGAAATCAGTATGGAGATTCCTCAGAAAAATAGAAATAAACTTACCACAAGACCCAGCAACTCCAGTCTTAGGCATATATCCAAAAGATGCACATTCATACAACAAGGATGTCTGGCCCACCATGCTCATAGCAGCATTATTTGTCATAGCCAGAACTTGGAAGCAAATTAGATGTCCCTCAACCGAAGAGTGGATAAAAAAATGTGGTACATTTACACAATGGAGTACTACTCAGCAGAAAAAAATGGAATCCTGAGATTTTCCGGTAAATGGATGGCACTAGAAGAAACCATCCTGAGTGAGGTTACCCAGTCACAAAAAGGCAAACATGGCATGTACTCTCTCATATATGGAATTTAGACATAGATCTGGGGCGTGCCAGTCTACAATCCCATGGCCAGAGAGTCTGGGAAACAGAACCTTCATTCAGTAGCTGATAGAAGAAAAGGCAGACTCCCACAGCTAAGCACTGAGCTGAACTCTAGAAAGCCAGTGACAGAGAGGGAGGACTGATGACCAAAGGGAGTAAGACTGGGCTGATTTAACCCCCAGAAACAGCTGACCTGACAAGGGTTAGTTCTTGATTCCCAGGCTGATGCCTGGGAATCCAGCATGGGACTGATCAAGACCCCCTGAATATGGGTCTCAGTGAGAAGGCCTAGGTAATCTATTGAGCCTTGGGCAGTAGATCAGTATTTATCCCGGGTTTACAAATGGACTTTGGACTCCCATCCTACAATGTGAGATGCACTCTCACCCTGAACTCTTGGTGGAGGGTCTAGGCCCTTCCCTGCATGAAATGACAGACTATAAACACTTCCATGGAGGGCCTTACCCTCCTGGGGAAATGAGAGGATATTGGCGGGGTTGGGATGAGGGCACGGGAGGAGGGGAGGGAAACAGAGAGGGACCTGGAACTGTCTTGTGAAGCAACCTTGTTTCTAATTTAAATTAAAAAAAAGAACTATGTGCATTTCCTTACAATAAATACATCTGTCCAAATGTGAGTAAAACTTTAAAATATAAACCATATAAATTTTATGCTATACAAGAGAAAATTACTAAATTGAATTGAAAGCAAATATACAAAAATATGTAGTATATGTATCAGTTCTTTCTTTAAAAACTATTTGAAATTGAAAAAGAAAGCAATGTTAAATCAATAAATGTAAATTAGTAAGGAAACATATAATCACAAACATTAAACACTTATTTTATCAATTTACTAGTCATTTAATATCCATAAGCCTATATATTTTATTGATAATTTTCAGAGTGGATTACACTCTTTATAAACCAATAGACAACTAAATCTCATGTTTTCAATCTGTATTAGGAGAAATTGTAGTGTCCTTCTTGGTGCTGCGTATGTCAATATGTCTATTCAAAGTTTGAACTTCTTATAGAAATTTGCATTGATGAAATATTCATTGATGTTTAACAGATTGGTCAGACACTGTATTAGTTGTAGTCCTTGAACACTAGGATGAGGCAGCAATATATCCATTTTTGAATAGACATAATTCAGAAAATAAGAGCTATTCTGCTTGTCAGTGATTTCCAAAATAAAACAAAAAAGATCTTACATTCAGGGAAAGAAAATCAAATATAATTTTATTTATTCCTTTCCCAGTTATTTTCTTCAAAAGTGCCCTGTAATAACTAGAATATATCCATAAAGTTCATGTCGCATGATAAAAAATCAGGTGGATCTCTGTGATTTAGAGACCAGCCTGGTTTTCAAGAGCTAGCTCCAGGACAACCTCCAATGCTTCAGATAAACCCTGTCTCAGAGAAGAAAAAAAAAAGAACATTTCAATATAATGTTCGATTTGTCAATAAATTGTGATCTAGAACTACATGGTAGACAAAACATACTATATCAAATTTTTATTTCCATTAGTAGTTTTCAGAATGGTCAAATGTGTATACTCTATTCTCAGATTCTCCTACAAAGAATACTTATCCCAGGATTGTCATATCTAATACTTTCAACTTTGGTCATCTTTAATCAAAACTTTTTCATGACAAATTACAGATATTTTCATATAAAATAAGAAATATCTATAACACTAAACACTAGATAAAAATTCAGAAATGTTATTGACAAATGAGGAAAAATCACAGTGTGAATCAAAGAATATTCTGTGCAGTCTTTCTGTTTCCTATTCCAAATCAGCCTGTGAAACTACCTGTGCATCAAAAAATACAATATACTAAGTTAAATTCAGAAGAAAAAATCTGGCTTATACTACAGTTCCTGATAGTAGGATATGAGACTTAGAAGTGTGTGCTAGAATATAGCTCCCTGGTGTAATGTTGATGAATAACAAGTATTAGATCTTCTTCAGGATGGAATGCTGATCAGCAGATCTGAGCTGAACACTATCACCCTTGAATATGATCTTTGATGCTGACACTTCTCAGTTTACCTATAAAACCAGGCTATGATACAGTTGGTTTTTTTTCTGACATGTCTCAACACTTATCAATGTCATGCAAATAGTCTTGCATATTGTATTTTCAAAATCAAGACAGAAAATGCTAGAAGACACTTTGTCACAGAGCAACATGGCTAGTGAATGTTAATGTTTTTAATATTTTGAAGTATTACAAAATAATAACACTAATCAAAAATCAACATGGGTCTGAGCTAAGAAAATCAAACTGAAAATATTAAGTGTAAACAATGTCTATTTTAGTGTTGCACAAAATATAAAGAATTGAAAATGTACAAATCAAGCATATTTCTAAATAAATTAATTTTTACCCTTTTATGGAAATAGATTTTTTCTCCCATAATATATTGTCTTTATGGGTTTCCCTCCCTCTACTGCTGCTACCAGTTTCCTTCTACCTTTCCTGTCATCCATACCTACTTCTTTCCATCTCTCACTAGAAAAGATAGATGCTTCTAAAGATAACATTAAAACATAACAAAATAAATTATAAAAATATGAAACAAAAGCTATCACATCAAGGAGGTTGGACAAAATAAACAAACAAAATGAAAAAAGTCCAAGAGAAGACACAAGTATCAAAAATCCTCTCGTTTGTTCATTCTAGAATCCTATAAAAACACTAAGCTGGAAACTATAGTATATATACAAAGGACAAGCCTAATGCAGGCCATGTGAAATCTCCTTTAGTCTTTTTGAGTTCTTATGGGCTTTGATCATGTTGCTTTAAAGGGCCTTGTGTTCTTGGTGTTCTCTCTTCACTCTGACTCTTACGTTCTTTATGCCTCCTCTTTCCTAGGCTTCTGTGAGCATTAATGGAAGGAATTTGATGAATACATCCAACTTAGGTCTGAATGCTCCAAAGTCTCTCACTCTCTGAATAATGCCTAGTTGTGAATCTTTGTATTTATCCCCATCTGCTGTAAGAGGAAGCTTCTCTGATGATGGCTGAGCAATGAATATAGCTATTTCTACTTTTAAAAAATTTAGTACATAAGAATTTGTTATGCTTCTAAATAAACTATAATATTTTCTGTAAGTAAGAAAATGGATGAAAATGTCAACTGTACATAACATTAGCATATAAAATAAATAAGTAAAAATTCAGATATAATACCAGAAAACAAGTCATGAGAATAGACACTCAAAAAATATGTACATGCATACTTATATATTATATACATTATATATATGCTTTAATAAAAAAGGATTACTATATCTTCAGAGCAGAGTCTCTCAGTATAGCCTTATATTAAACTCACCTAGGGAATTTAAAAAACTACTAATGTCTGGATTTCAGCACTAGAGATTCCAGTTTAATTGCTATGGGGTACAGCCTTAGCACTGGGAGTTTTCAAATCTCCCAAACTAATTATAATATTCTACCAGAGTTGAGAATTATTGCTTATGGGAATTGACATCATTATTTACTATCATACACCAAAATTGGAACCTTTAAACACACACAAGTGAGGAAGGGCATATCCCAAGGTGAAATTCCTTATCCTATAACTTAAACCCAAATAAACCCATACACACACACACACACACACACACACACACACACGCTCACACACAGAGCAAGAGAGTTTGTCACTTTCATACAACTCAACACCAAATAATCTTATTTGAAACCTAAACATTATGTTTGTGTATATACCCAAGGATAATTTTTATCTTATCCTGTTTTAAGTCTTTACCAAGTTTCAAGGAAGCGAATTCATTTCATTGTCTAATCCCTTGTTCCATGATGCTTAAGACAGTATCAATAAAAATAAAACTAATATATTTCTTACCATGTTCTCACATTTTGCAAAATGTCTTTTCATTAAATCATAATAATAGTTCTTGATGTGTACATACATATGTTCAGTGTACAAACAATAATAGGTACATAAATATGGATAGATAGATGATAGACACACAACAGACAGATGATAGATATAGACAGATAGATGATAGATATGCATGAAATCTGCCTTTTAACAAATGAAATACAAAAAATCCCCTCCAGAATGATTTTATGATATGGAAAATTAGTTTCCAAATAAGTTATTTAAAAATAGTTTTACAAAATTGAATATTTGTCTTATAATACTTATTATTGGTAATCAATTAGAAAAAAAACAGATGGTTCCTTTTTAACAATGAAGTAAATTCCAATAATATAATTATTTTAATAAAAGTGCAAAAGCAATAAATCAGCCAAAATTAGAAAATATTATAACTTGAAATTTTAAGACAAGTTATATAAAATTAAAACCATTAATTTTGTAATATTTTTCACTAAGCATTTGTTTAAAATCTGAAACAATTTACGAATTTGTCTAGCAATGAGAATTAGAGAATTAAATCTTGTATGAAAATGTATAAATATTATATTGTCACAAGAAATGGTATCCTTCAACTGTGAATTTAAATATAAGTATTTTAAGAATAAACAGCTGAGTGTTGGTGGCACACACCTTTAATCCCAGCACTCAGGAGGCAGAGGCAGGCAGATCTCCTCATGAATTCAAGACCAGCCTGGTCTACAGAGTGAGTTCCAGGACAGCCTACAGAACAATACAGAGAAACCCTCCCTGACCCTGTCTCGAAAAACCAAATAAAAAAAAAAAGAATAAACAAATATTAACCTAATCCTTATTAAATAATGAATATAAATTATCATTATAATATTTGTTATTAAGAATAATATTTAACATATGTGCTAGTGTTTTACCCCAAAGTATAAAACAATTGTCAAATTTTTATGTTTCCTCATATCTCCCAGGGAAGCAAAAGCCCATCACAGGATTTTCTTTGTTTTTCCTTATTCTACACCTAATAAATGACCTATTCCTGAATTCACCCAAATTGCCTTTTCTGAACAATCTTTTTTTATTAAAAATAAATGTTCTTTTATCACATAAAATGTCCTGGTTACAGTTTCCCCTTTCTCTACTCTTCCAAGTTCCTGCCTTTCTCCTCTGCCATCAGGATCCAAAACCTTTTTGTTTCTCACTAGAAGACTTGTTTCTTGTATGTCTCTGTTGTGGTCCTCCTTGTTTCTTAGCTTCTCTGAGTTTGGTAATCCTTTGCTGTATGTCTAATATCAAATTACGAGTGAGTACATACTGTGTTTGTCTTTCTGTATCTGGGTTACTTCAATGAGGATGGCTTCTTCTAGTTTTATCCATTTGCTTATGAATTTAAAGATGTCATTGCTTTTTACCACTAAGTGTAGGAGGAAGCCTGTATGCCGCCATTAACCATGTGACTTACTAGAGATGCACACAGATGAGGTAATAAAAGAGCGGTTTACCACACCGCAAACCACACCCACTTTAGGCATGACTAAAGACATATACGGACGGAGGTAAAGACATATAC
Source organism: Mesocricetus auratus (assembly GCF_017639785.1). Lineage (NCBI taxonomy): Eukaryota > Metazoa > Chordata > Mammalia > Rodentia > Cricetidae > Mesocricetus > Mesocricetus auratus. The sequence continues at coordinate 35,086,494 of NW_024429190.1, read as the reverse complement.
GGATGGACATAAAGACATATACGTACGTAGGCGGTAAACTACGTCACTAGCCAGGACCACTTTTGGGCATGGCTAGGGGGCTTTACAGGGGAAGGCATAAAAGATTGAACAGTGGAAGTCTTGGTCTCTTTTTCCGGATTTCTGCTTCCAGTTCGGCAGCGGAAAACTACTGGGCTCATCTGGGTTACTTGTTTGGTTTCTTGTGAGTAATTTCTACAATAAATACTTAGTTTTACTTTCAGTAAGTGTGCCATTTATCGTTACAGAATCAACTAAGTAGTACTCATTTGTGTAAATGTACCATATTTTCTATATCCTTTCTCTGGTTGAGTGGCATATAGGTTGTTTCTAGTTTCTGGCTATTACAAATAATGCTACTATGAACATAGTTGAACAGATGTCCTTGTGGTACAAGTGTGCATATTTTGGGTATATGCTCAAGTGTGTTATTGGTGGGTCTTGAGGTATATCAATTCCCAATTGTTTGAGAAAACAACATACTGAGTTCCAAAGCAGCTGTACAAGTTTACACTCCCACCAGCAATGGAGAAGGGGACCCTTTACAACATGTCTTCTCCAGCATAAGCATTCATTAGTGTTTTTGATCTTAGCCATTCTGACAGGCAAAAGATGGACCCCCCCATACACACAAGAGAAATTAAGGTCGTTTGTGAGTAAATTGGGCATATGAGAGGAGAAAGGAGGGAGATCAGGAGAGGAGGGATGAAATGGATGGGAGAAAAACATAAGGGATCCAGAAGGCCGACTAGACCGAAGAACAAACAGGGAGAGGAAGGAAAGAGATATCTTTTAGGGGCAGGCATTATAAAATTAACAAGAAACCTGGCACTATGGAAATTTGAAGGAATCCACAAGGATGACACCAATTAAGAATCTATGCAATAGTGCAAATGGTAACTTGAATTCCCTTCCCCTATAGTGAGATGACTACCTTAAAAGTCCTCATACAGCCTTCATCCAAGTGGGAACTCAATGACAGCAGGAGAACCTGTATAAGATTCAAGCAGGCCCCCTGAACATAAATATCAATTGGGGGGCTTAGGCATTCTGTGGGGCTGCTGGCAGTTTAGCCACTATAAATTCCTACTGCATAAACTGGCTTTTTGGAGCCCATTCCCTATGGAGGGATACCTTGATCAACCTAGATACAGGAGGTAGGACTCTTAGTACTGCCCCAAATGATGTAACGACTTTGATCCTAACTGACAGGAAGCTTTACCCTCTCTCAGGAGCTGTTGGGCATTGGGATGGGGAGATTTTGTGAGGTGGTGGAGGAACGGAGGGATAGGGAACTGAGATTGGTATATAAAATATGATTATTTTAAAAATAAAAAATCATGTTTTAAAATAATAATAAAAAACATAAAATAAGATAAACAAATATTAGCACTATTGTAAAGAGAAGCTTTTTCTTTGCTAGCCGCTTTGGTTTATCCCCCGCCAGCCGCCTGGGCTCTGCCGCATTGTAGTCCCCAAATAACACACAAGACACTGTATTAATTATGAAGCTGTTGGCCTTGCTTGTTTCTTACTGGCTACCTGTGACTTAAGTAATTACTCCATAATTGTTAATCTAAGTATTTCTCTTACCGGAGAATAGTTCTGGGCTTCCTACCCCATGGTGGTTACACGTTGACTCTCTTGTGTTTCTCCTTCCCAGAGTCCTCCTGGACTCCTAGTCCCTCATATCTAGATTCCCTATTGGCCAGACAGTGCTTTATTGGCATAAGACTTCCCCAACACACTATATACATATGTAAAATAAAACTCAATTATGAAATAAATGTATTTTTGTTTTATTTAAATTAGAAACAATCTTATTTATGTATTAGTTTCAGTTTCTGTTCCCTCCCATCCTCCTATGGCCCCTACTGATCCCCCACATCCCATCCCCCATCCACTCCCCAGGGCGAGTGAGGCATTCCATGGGGGATCATAAATCTCTGTTACATCATTTGTGGCAGAACCTAGGCCATACCTTGTGTATCTGGGCTGATTGAGTATCACTCCATGGGGGAATGAACTCCCAAATTCAATTTATGCACTAGGGGTAAGTACTGACTCCATTGCAAGAGGCCCCATAGACTGCCCAGGTCTCCTAACTGTCACCCACATTCACAGGGCCCTGGTTCAGTCTTGTCTTGGTTCCCCAGCTGTCTGGCTGGGGTCCATGAGCTCTGACCTGCTCAGGCAACTGTTTCTGTGGGTTTCCCCAGCATAATTTTGACCCCTTTGCTCATCATTCCTCCCTCTCTACAACTAAATTCCAAGAGACCAGCTCAGTGCTTAGAGATATCTGCTTCTTTTTCCAACAGCTACTGGATGAAGGATCTAGGATGACATTTAATATAGTCATCAATCTCATTATAGGGAAAGGTCATTAAGGTAGCGTCTCCAATATTGCTTAGATTGTTAGTTGGGGTCATCCTTGTATGTCTCTGGATACATACATCTTTAGTGCAAGATTTCTCTTTGAACCTGTAATGGCTCCCTCTATCAAGGTATCTCTTGTCTTGCTCTGCTCTGTTCTTCCCTCAACTCAATCATCCTGATGCCTCATGTTCTCCTCCCCCTCTTCATCTCTTGGTGATCAGGAGTGGGATCATGAATTTCCACATAAAATGACAAAAGTATAAAAGGGTTTTTAGAAACAGAAGAATGGAGAAAAGCATGGGTTATTGGTATCAGCATTTTTCTCAGGTGGGCTCTGTTTGCAAGCGACAAGCAAAGTCTCACGCAACTTGCTTAAGGGAGTCTTCCTGACTCAGCATAAAAAAAAACAAAAAAAAAAAACAAGGTACTTTTAAGAGGCTCTGCTAACAATTAAAAAGTGTGTATTTACAGCTGGAAATGGTAGTGACCACGTCCCTAAGCCGGCAAGCTTTTGCTGGATGTAAACACAGACTGAGACAGTGTGCTGGAGTCACGCTTATGTCCGCAATCGTGGAAAAACTGCACTTTAAACAGCCACTGTTTTAACAGATAAGACATGTGGCCTGGAAAACATAAAGACTTACAGTAAAGTCAGACTTGGATAAAGAAAAACCTCTAAAGGTTTACAGTGTGTTTAAAAATATATGTAGGATTGAGTGTAAAAAAGAAATGGCTTAGTGGTAAATAAATAGAGAAGCCGGCTGTGGTGGTGCAAGCTGGTAAGATTTGCTACAGAGACAGGCAGGCAGATTTCCAGAGAAACCCTGTCTCAGAAAAATAAATAAAGAAATAAAAGTAAACGAAATAGAGTAATAATAGATAAATAAATAAGACACGTAAAAATGGAAAATACACAGAAAGTCTGGATACTGTACACTATTATGTTTTTCAGTTTTTTGATTGCTAAGGAAGGAACAACTACTAAAGTACACTTGATTGTAAATGCTGCTGAATTAATTCAATTTACAGCTTTTGAAAATGCCTTGACTTCAAAATTTAAGTATAAGGATATGTTACTTTGGAAAAGAGATTTTGTTTATGTTTCTACAGAAAATGAAAAGCTAAGGATTCCTTCCAGGCTTCTGTGGTTTGATGAAACAAGACCCCCGGAAGCAATGGCCCAAGTGACTCAATATCTAAAACATCTAAGATGATACAGCTTTACAGACCACGAAAATAAGGACTTGTACAGGTTTCTGAGTTTTGTCATGATCCCATGGTATGAACAGCGCCCCCTTACAGCACAAAGCAGTTTGGAATGAGTGAAGTCCAAATCCCCATATTGTTTATAAATCTTTGTTTTCATTTGAATGGGGTTGTTTATAATTGGTTAATGGTCATAACCAATCTCTTTTTAAAGGAAAAAGGGTATTATGGTATGAAAATGAGTACTTTGTATTGGTATGGTTTTTCATTTATTGATACAAATTCAAGGTCAATTTTGTGATATGTACATTTCTCCTCTTGTTTAAGTATTTTGTTTATAATGATCTTTTAAAACATAATACATAATTAAATACAGACTATAGATAGTTACTTATAATAGTAAGAACTTATAGTTAGGTAAGTTAGGTTTTCTAGATATACAGAGATATATTTGAGATAGATAGATAGTCTTCAAACCTTTCAAAGACCTTCAGAAAATGGCATTTTAAATGGTTTAGGGTTCTTCTTGACAATGAGAAATGTCTGCTCTTGCCTGGACTGATTAACTGTTGCTGTATAACCTGGATATTCAGGACCCACAGGAAAGTGACTGTTGAGCTCAAATAGTCCTTCAGGGTTCCTGCTTCATGGAAGAGTCTATGAGACTTTCTGCAGGACATAGAAAAATGACTGACAGACTTCAAATGCAGATGGACAGTTTGAAATTCCCTGCTTTACTTAGAAGTCTTCCTATGGGCTGAAGATGGATGCCCTAACATTACAGAGGAACTTCGGGTGACTGCCCAGGAAACGAGATGTCTCTGTCAATCCTAGTGTTTATATATTTTCCTTCTGTCGTCTTTGATAGAGCTGAAGGCAGATAGTTATAATTATAGTTTTCCTTAGTTATGATAAAAGATAAGCTACATAGAGAACTTTGGATTCACAAGGATGGGATGGATGTTATTTTCTTTAAATCTTGCTGAATGTTGATGGACAAAATATTGTAACTGTGTTCTTGCTTGATAGCTATTCTGTTATATATAACTTGACTATGTTAAAGTTAAGACCTTTATTTTGTTTAGACAGAAAAGAGGAGATGATAGGGAAGTCTTATGTATATGTCAATAAAGCACTGTTGTCCAATAGGGAAGCAAGATAGGTGGAACTAGGAGTCCAGGAGGACTCTGGGTAGGAGAAACACAGGGAGTCATCATGTAGCCCACCAGAGAAGTAAGATGTCTGTCTGGTAAGAGAAATACTTAGATGGGTTAAATACTTAAGTCAGAGCTAGCCAGTAAGAAACAAGTGAAGCCAACAGCTTCATAATTAATACAGCGTCTTGTGTGTTATTTGGGGACTACAACACAGTAGAGCCCAGGAGGCTGGTGGTGAAAAACCAAAGAGGATTACAAGAAAAAGGCTTCTCTCTACAATCTCTGGACCTCTTTCTTCTACCTCCCTGCCCTCTCCCCCATGCTCACAATTTGGTCAGGTCTCTTGTTCCTTTCCCATTCAGCAGAGGATCATGTATGCCTCACTTAGGGTCCTCCTTTTTTTCTAGCTTCTCTGGAGGTATGGATTGAATGCTGGTAATCCTTTTCTCTATGTTCTTTTGTCCATATATGAGTAAATACACACCATGGTTGTCTTTCTGTGACTGGGTTGCCTCACTCAGGATGGTTTCTTCTAGTTCCATCCATTTCCATGTGAATTTTAAGATTTCATTTCTTTTTCTGCTGTAGTACTATATTGTGTAAATGTACCATATTTCTTTATCTATTCTTTGGTTGAGGAGCATCTAGGTTGCTTCCAGGTTGTGGCTATTACAAAAAGCTGCTATTAACATAGTTGAACAGATGTCCTTGTTGTATAAAAATGAATCCTTTAGGTATATGACTAAGAGTCGAATTGCTAGATCTTGAGGTAGACAGATTACCATTTGCTTAGAAACAGCCATACTGATTTCGAAAGTAGCTATAGAAGTTTGCCTTCACATGACATTATGAGATAGAGAACATCCAAAGATGATGTTGAGTGAGTTTTCTGTTGTTCAACTATTGTTGGGCCTGCATCCTACCCTTAACAGTAGTTTGTTTTCCCAGTAGAGGAAAACAAATTTTCACTTGCAAGTGGTTGTCAGTTTGAGATGACTTTTGGGTTAGGGTTGGGAGTAGGAATCCACTTCTTAGTTTAGTTCTATGACTCCATCTGATACAGACCTGTGAAGGTCCTGTTCATAGTGACTTATTCTTTCTAAGTTCACATATGAATTGATTCTATATTTTAGAGGGTCTCATTTTCTGGTTTCTCTCCATCCCTACTTCCTATTATATACTTTTTGCCTTCTTTGTTGAATGCTTCGCTGAACCCAGAGGGGAGGGATTTGATGGACAATCCCATTTAGCAATGTGTTCCAAGGACTTTAATGTTCTTCTTATCATCTAGCCATTGTTTCCAATATTTATTCCAATCTGATGCATAAGGAAGCTTCTCTGATTGTTAATGAACAAAACAATGGCTTATGAATATAAAAGACTATCATTAGGAGTCATCTACTCACTTGCTTGCTTTTTGCTTGTTTATTTTTAGGACAGTAGTATTTGGATGTACTTTAGATTTCCTGGCTATCTGGTCTCAGGTTTCTGTCACCCAAGCAGTATAAGTTCCATCTTGAATATTGGGTCATAAGTCTAATCTAACGTGGTTGGTTATTTTCATAATTTTGGGCCACCAGTGTACATCACGAACTTGATAGATATCATTGTATATCAAAGGGAGTTTAGCTGCCTTGATGTTTAAGTTTTCCATTGGAAGCCTGCAGAGTAGTTTCCTATACCTAAGGCACTAGCACATAGAAGGATGTGTGTACATTCTAGACCAACGTCTTCACCTGATCTTTGACAAAGAATCTAAAACTATATAATGGAAAAAAGGAAAGCATCTTCAACAAATGGTTCTGGAGTAACTGAATGCTTGCATGTAAAAGACAGCAGATAGATCCATATCTATCACCATGCACAAAACTTAAGTGCAAATGTATCAAATACCTAAACATCAAACCAGCCACACTGAAACTCTTGGAAGAGAAGGTGGGAAGTACCCTTGAATGACATGGTACAAGAGACCATTTCCTGAACATAACAGTAGTGCAAACATTGAGTTCGATAATTAATAAATGGGACCTCCTGAAACTGAGAAGCTTCTGCAAAGAAAAGGACACTGTCAACATGACCAAACAACAGCTCACAAAATGGGAAAAGATATTCATCAACCCCACATCTGACAGAGGGCTGATCTCCAAAATTTACAAAGAACTCAAGAAGCAAGTCTCCAAAACACCAAAGGATCCAATTAAAAAGTGGGTTACAGAACTAAATAGAGAATTCTCAATAGAGGAGTCTAAACTGGTTGACAGACACTTGAGAAAGAGCTCAATATCCTTAGCCATCAGGGTAATGCAAATCAAAACAACTCTGAGATAACATATCACTACCATCAGAATGGCTAAAATCAAAACCACTAATCACAGTTTCTACTGGAGAGGATGTGGAGACAGGGAAACACTTCTCCACTGCTAGTGGGAATGCCAACTTGTGTAGCCACTGTGGAGATGGTTATGGAGATTCCTCAAGGAAATGGAAATCAGCCTACCACAAGATCCAGCAAATACCAAATGATGTAAACTCATACAATAAGAACATCTGCTCAACTATGTTCATAGCAGCATTATTATTATCCAGGACCTGGAAGCAACCTAGATGTCCCTCAACTGAAGAGTTGATATAGAAAATGTGGTACATTTATACAATGGAGTACTACTAAGTGGAAAAAAACAATGGAATCTTGAAATTAGTGAGAAAATGGATGGCACTAGAAGAAACCATCCTGAGTGAGGTAACCCAGTCACAAAAAGACAAACATGGTATGGACTCATTCACAAATGGATTTTAGACATGGATCAGGTGAGTGCCAGCCTTCAATCCCACTGCCAGAGAGTCTGGGACACAGAACCTTCAATCAATTAGAGATGGAAGCAGAGGCAGACACCCCCAGCTAAATTCTTACGATTTTATTTCAATATACTGCATATTTTACTTGAAACAACAGTTAGTAAACACATAATATAATCACAAAAAATGAAAGTAAAAAATTTATAAGAAAAAGGTGCAAACATTTAAAAACCTGGAAAAAGAGCAACAAGTAATAATGGCAATACCAACGCTTTCATTAAAGCTGCCCTCAAGCAAACCAAGCAAACAAACAAACAAAAAAAACACAAATATTTAACAAAAGGTATATGCCATCTTAAATCTTACCTTATACAAAATAAATCAGAAGGCATCGCACCTAGCTTGCCTATGTAAGTTCCTGACTGAAAAGAGAAGCCTAGGTCTTTTTGCCCAAGTAGAGGGATACATAATACAATACAAAAATATCTATCAGAAGAGTTGGGATCTTCTGGTTTCATATCATGGGCAAGTAATCCATTTCAAAACTCAAAATAACTGCTTGCTCTAATAGTATTCATATAATAATTTTAGGATAGAAGCTCTGCTTGCCTGTCAGAGGTCAGTCCAATATCATTTCTGCTAATAAAAACCATGGTTCTTTTGAATTTGCAGAATGAGCAAAAACAGAGGTTAAAAGCATTCCTTCAAAAGCCCTCTATCCTGGAAATGTCTCCTGCAAGTAAGAGCCCACTCTCCTGGGAGAAGTTGAAGAGTTGAAGTGCTCTCAGCATTTGTGCATCTGGTGTTGTGTGTCTCAGGGGAGAAAGTTTCTCACATGCGAACAAAAGTCTCTCTCAGTTTATGGAGCTTTCCTTGCTGTGACTACAGTGAAGTTTAAGTCCTGTATGTGAGTATGGTACAAAAGCAGAGAATTGTGCCCAAGAGTCTTGCAACGCAGAAATAAATTGTCATAGGGAGGCAGTTATTTCTGGTGACTGGAAATATGCCAACTGAAGAGATGTTTGTTCTTTATTTTAAGGTTTCTTGGTGGCAGCAGGATGGATCTTTATTCCCATCCATTCCATTATTTTGTGCCTTTTTATTGAGGAATCAAGACGATTTATGTTGAAAAAAGTCAATGAGCAGAGTTTACTGATCCCTATTATGTTGTCATTGTACTGTGTGTTTTTGTGTTTGTATGCATAAGTTGTGTATGTGTCTTTCTCTCTTGATTTGACAGTCTGTAATTACTTATTCCTTGTGATTTTTTTAGTAAGATTTACCTCTTTGGATTTGAGTTTTCCTTCTAGCACCTTCTGTAGGGCTCAATTTGTAGAGAGATACTGCTTAAATTTGACTTTATTATGGAATATCTTTTTTCTCCATCTATTGTTAATGAAAGCTTTCCAAGGTATAGTAATCTGGGCTGAAATGTGTTGTTTCTTAGGATTTGTAGGACGATTGTTAAGTCCATTCATGGTTTTTAGGGGCTTCACTGAGTTTTATGTAAAGGGTCTGCTTTTAGATGTTACTTGGTCTTTTTCCCTTGCAACTTTTAATATTATTTCTTATGTAAGATTAATGTTTTGATTATCATATATCATTGGGGAATTTATTTTATGATCAAAATTATTGAACATTCTGTTTGTTTATTCTGCCTTCACAATCATCATTAATTAGATTAGGGAATATTTTCTATGATTTTATTGAACATATTCTTTGGCCTTTGACAAGATTTTCTTCTCCTTATTCGACTCCTATTTTCTTAAACTTTGCTTTTTCATAGACTCCCGTATTTCTTTGATGTCTTTTTGAAAGGATTTATTTTTTTACTTTAATACTTTCTTTGACAGAGGCATTAATTTGTTCTGTCATTTCTTCAATACCTGAAATTCTCTCTTTCATCTCTTGCATTCTGCTGGTGGAGCTTTTCTCTAAGGTTTTTGTTTGAGAACATAATTTCTTCATTCCCAGAGCTAACTCAGTTTGGGTGTTCTTTATTGATTTTATTTCCTGTTTCAGATATTGTACTGGCCTATTCATTTCCTTCCACTGCTTATATTTTCATTTAAGCGATTCATTTATTTCATCTTCAAGGACTTCAATCATATCCATAAATGCCTTTTCCTTGTGTTTTCATGTCTTTTAAGGTGTTTTAAAATATCTTTGTCTTGTACTTTAGCTACTTTGCAATAGTTACGACCTAGTGTGCTATGGTTGTTTGGCTCTAGTGGAGACATATTGTTCTGGCTACTATTGGTCATGCTTTTGCAATGATGTCTAGGAAAGTGGGTTTCAAAGAGTGTATTTTTAAGTGCTGCTATCTAATCTTGTCTTTGTAGGGTGGGTTATTTGCTCCTTGGGAGTATAGCAGGGAGTGACATAACAACAGATAGTCTACTAGAGAGCTTTGGATGGGGTTGGAGGACTATATATAGAGAGGAGGATGGAGAACAAAGGAGGCCTGAGACCTTTACACCTGACTTGGTGGCCTACTTATTTCTCTGGCAACTCTGTCTGTCAAGTTTCCAAAGAACATCTGCTGGAGTTGAGGATTGGTGTGACATGGTGAGTAAGGAAGAAGGTTGTAGGAGCAAATACGGCTAAAGTTTTGCAGACAGAAAATGAGGAGGAGGGAAAAGTAGTCAGCATGTAGTCTGGAATAGCCATGGGAACAATACTGGGGGATTGAGAGAGATGAAAATCTGCAATTAGGCTATGTGCTTCCATGGCCTAGACTATGCAAGTTATTTAATTAGCATACACCTGAGAAGACAGTATTAATAGTAATCTGAACTACTATACAACTATGATTACTAATAGTGTTGAATAATTCAACTTTAGTCTGAAATATCCACAGTTCCCTTTGCAACATAATATCCTCTTATGAACATTATCAAGAGAGGCAATGTCATGATTTGTCAAGCAGAATAATGACCTCAGAGAGCAGAATTTTATTCTCTGATGAGTGTATACTATACACACATGCTATTATAAGCTTATGATCCAGTGAAAAACAAATTTTGATTTCAAGTTCAGACCTGGCTTTTCTCAAGAAAAACAAACACAAAACAAAGAGAAAATAAGAACAAAAGAACACGGGGGCAAACCTCAAATATTTTAACTCCTCCACAGAAAGTTGGAGATAATTCTTTGTACTCTTTAATGGTTGCAAAATTATCTTGGCTTATATTGCAGAAAGCTAATCTCTGTCCATGTCACCATTCCATTTCTATTTTTTCATGTATTTTATGATATTTTTCTCTTCTAGCTTTTGTCCCAGAACAATTTACTATAATCTTCCTATGTTCATTTATTACATCTGAAATGACATTTTTATATTTCTTTAATCAATATACATGAGCTGCATAAATTAATTGGTTCCCTGTCAAAGGCCCTTTCAAACAGATTAGGCATTGATATGAGCATCCTCCCTTATATCCTTTCTCACTTGGCACTCTTATTTTAAAATGTGTACAACTCTTGCCGGGTGTTGTTGGCGCGCGCCTTTAATCCCAGCACTCGGTAGACAGAGGCAGGCGGATCTTTGTGAGTTCGAGACCAGCCTGGACTACCAAGCGAGTTCCAGGATAACCTCTAAAGCCACAGAGAAACCCTGTCTCGAAAAACCAAAAAAAAATGTGTACAACTCTTAAAGGAAGTTGTAGGCATATATTTTGAGGAAAACACTATTGAGTCCATGATGTATATTAACCTGTATAAAGCAAGGACAAGACCACTTGAAGGCATGGCTGAGGGGAAGGTTTCTGTTTTAAATATGACAGTATAGCCAGAGGAAGAGGTCAGAGCAGGGAGGTTGTTTGTCTTGTAGTGGAGGAAACATGGCCAGTACGATGAACTGGGTCATGGACAAGTAGGAAAAGAGAGAGTGAGAGCAAGCAAGAGAGAGCGAGTGAGCAAGCGAGAAAGAGACAGAGACAGAGAGACAGAGAGACAAAGAGACAGAGAGAAAGGGAGAGAGACAGAAAAAGAGACAGACAGAGAGAGACGGAGAGAGAGAGAGAGAAGAATGACTTTTATTGCAGGGTAAGAGAGCAAGGGAAGCTCATGAGATGGACAGGACAGGTTTAGATTAGGGGATTGATGGGGAGAGAAGAGCTTAGAGGAGCCACATGCATCGACTGAGCCTGAAGGGCAGCAGATATTTTGGTCTGCTTTTAGTCACCAGAGTTAGCCATTTATCATGTTTTTCTTTTTCTTTTCTTTTTTTTTTGAACCTGACATCAGAAAGGTGAATAATTTAGAATTATGACAATACTGGATAGATACTGTGCTACACAGCTAAACTCAGTCTCTAAGAATGAAAGTTATAATGGATGTACTGCATGGAGTCATACCTCATGTATATTTATTACCATTTTTTACTAACTAGAGGTTTATAAGTCACTTTTTCAAAGAGTCCTTACATTTGTAAATCCTCTACTGTTATTATAAAACATCTCAGAAAGTCAAATAAAAATGAAGAAAGTTTGGTTATGTGTTAAGTAGCCAAAGATTTCAGATCATTTGGGTCCTTTGATTTGGAGACGTAAGACCATGACACAGAGTTCACAACATGGAAAAGCAATGGGGCTTAATTCATGGTGCCTGACAGACAAAATGAGAAGGAAGTGGAGTGGTCTGAGCGTTCATGTCCCCTTGTAAGACAAAGTGATTTATCACACTTCTGTAAGGATCTACCTAATGTGTCCTCCAAGGACACTACTACTAATAAAAGATACTTTACTTTGTCCTAATTTTCCTAAAAGTCTAATGACACTCAAGAAATCAATCACGTGACTTCACTTCTGGGACCAAAAAAACACTTTCAACACATTTTCTCTGGAGCAAGGGAGTGATCTGCAATAGAAAAATTTTTCTTAGTTTGCAACCCCCAACAAATTGGCAGAAGATAGTAGCAATTTGTTCCAAAAACATGACTATAATAATCAGAGTAATCATTCCAAATAGACATAAAAACATAGTCACACTCAAAACAGAAGTAGCTAAAGAAATAAAAGCAGTCAAATGCGTCAATCACAGAAAGCAGGAAGAATTTTATCCCTGTGTACTCTAAACCTAGAATCCTGCTTTGAATTTGTTTTTCTTGAATTTAATATATTTAACCTTCAATAACTTATTAAGATCCCAGTATGACATTTACTGCCCCTGCTCAGTGTGAAAGCTGTCACAGTCACTCTCTTCCAGACACAGAACCCAGAAAGGTCAGAGTGCTCTGATAAAGTCTGTGGAGCAAACAGCACGAATGTTCAAGATTTCAAGTCTCTTTAAATCAATCAACTTCTGAATATGTCTGGGAAGCCAAGCTCTCATGAGCGAGGCAGATTGTTCTTCCCAGATGTACCCAAGCCTTACCTTGGTGATTCAGCCCTTAGTGATCGATTAAATGTTACAAGAACTGATTCCCCCAAGGACAGAGGTCCTTGTCTTTGTTGCTCAGGACACGGAGAGCTGGTGAACGGGAATCAGGCCAGACATGTAGAAATTTGGTAGTTCAGCACATGGGGATAGGGGAAGACTGATGTGAAAAGTTAGCGAGATTTGGGTGCTATTTCACTTCTCCTTCCTATTTGGTGCCTTAGTTGCACAGTCCTAATTGTTATCTGTTTTTCTTCTTAACATAACAGTATTATATTCCTAACTAATATCCTTATGGCATCAACAGCATCAGATCCCCTACAAAAGGAAACTTCCCCCCAGACACACTACATACCATGCAGAAACTAGTTAACTATCTCCCAGGGCTGGCTCAGTGCTCCCCTGGGAAGACTCACTGTAAGTACATTTGCGCACCATGAAGTCAGAGGCAACTGAGCTAGCTGTAAATCAATTAATGCATTGCATGTGCTATGCCCAGTATTAGATGTAAATTCACTCAAATCCTCATTCTCACTCAATGTATTTTAAGCAGATTAACAGCAGTTTTAGAACAAAATATCTCATATTTATGGAAATATTATGTGGGAAATTTACAAAAAAAAATATTTCCCCCAAAGAAGTGCTTATATTCAGCTTCCATTAAACATAAATGATATCATAAATCATAAGTCCCTTTTCCTTTTCTGGTTTAGTGATGAATACTAAACATCACTTTAACATCATTGAGCTGACAGGTAGATTCAGGCATACTCAAGCAAGTATTGATTCTTATACTTATCATAGGGTGAAAAAAGAAGATGTGGCAAGTCAAAATTTCAAAGAGAGACCAACCTTAACATTTTTCTCTCAAAAGTTTGAGGCACATTATCAACACTTTGACAGCAACATAGACGGTAAAGTCAGACATTTGGCCAAGACAGCTTTAGATTTATACTTATTTCCTGCATTTATTGTCTCTAAAATCACGGAATAGTTTTTAATCTATTTCTGCTTAGCTAATACATTTCATGGAAGGGAATGAAATGAAATGTGTATATGTATGTGTGTGTATATATGTGTGCATGTGTGTACACACACACACACATATATATACATATAATTTGAATCTCAGTTTTAATTCCTAAATTCTTTAATGTAATACTTTTCTCATAAACTTTGTTATTTACTTCAAAACTGAACAGATATTGTTTATATATAAAACCTTTTGCCAGTTATTGTAAAGGAAAATTGCACAAATTCATGGGCCACAAGCATTAAATTCTCTATTAATAAATAGAACAACTCTACAAGCAAGCATTCAGTGATGGAAATCACACTATCATGAAGAATTCCTGGTACTTATTATGAACTCAAGAAATTTTCACACAAGTTAAAGTCAAAGAGATATCATTCATTGTATCATTTGTGTGAATCATTCTCTGGTTTTAAAAATATCAATTAAAACCTACTATGAACCAATGGGTCACCAAAGTAAGGCTGCTTTCAAATAAAATAAAAATTAATAAAATTTTGTCTATAATTTGTTACTACTATATGAAGAAGAGATTTTCTGTGAATTAAGTTTAAGTCTATTGAGTATGATTAGTCTATGCGATATAACAGTCTCTCTAGCCTTGCAGCCATGGTCTACACAAGATTATTGTGGTTGAGATATTTGTCTATTGTTTTAGTTCCCATAGTGAAAGTTGCCTAAGTTTGTTAATAGAGAATCCCTAGGGGTGTATTCACAATGAATCACAAATAGGTCAAAAAATGATGACTGTTCAGAAGAGATTGGTAGAGACTAAAAATAGTGGGATTTTTTTATGTTTGTTTTCAGATTTCAGTCCTTAGTGGTTTCTTTCTGATGATGTCCTTAATGAGTGTACATAGCCCATATTTGACAGGCACATGAAAATGTAAGTACCATACATAATGAACTGGTAGAGGGATGTAACTCAGAAGTAGATCAATTTTCAAGCATGCATGAAGTCCCAAGTTAAACTAAATATGTATATTGAATGTATAATTACACATACAGACACACTCATGCTTCAACGAGTGAATCGAACTCTGGGGAATTTCTCAGTTAGCAAAGTGCTTGTTTTGCAAGCACAAAAACCTAAGTTTGGATCTCCCTTACCCATGTATAAATGTATCATGATGGCACAGGTGCTGGCAAGGCAGACATATGAAGGGCCCAGAACCTTGTAGGCTATTAGGCTATTCTAACACAATCCATGAGCTTCAGGTTAAGTGATTGAACAAATTCCAAAAAATAGGGAAGAAGTTCATAGAGGAAGATGTCTCACTTTTCACCTCCAATTTCACCTCCAATTTCTACACACATGTATCAGTGTATGCACACTCACATACACAAAAGACCATTTACACACACACACGCACACACACACACACACACACACACACACACACACACACACACCAGCAGCAGCATAATAATGGCAGAATGGGCAGGTACTGCCATGGAAATGTAAAGGAAAAGACACAAGACTTTTTGGAGAATAATGTTTTTCACATGATAGAGTGGTGAGAGTAAGTATCAAATACCATACAGATTATCAATGGAACCAATGCTGAAACCAAGGAAAATAATGGGGTAGTAGAAAAGAGAAATATGAGCCAGGCGTTGGTGGCGCACGCCTTTAATCTTAGCACTCGGGAGGCAGAGGCAGGCGGATCTCTGTGAGTTCGAGGCCAGCCTGGTCTACAAAGTGAGTTCCAGGACAGCCTCCAAAGACACAGAGAAACCCTGTCTCGAAAAACCAAAAAAAAAAAAAAAAGAAAAGAAAAGAGAAATATGATCAGTGTCATTTGAAAGAAACTGGTTTATAATTTGGTTCTGAAGAGAAGGAGTTAAAGGATATTTGCAGTAAGTTAAACTGGAAGAAATTGAATTTGGAATGTTTTACTTACTATTAATAACAGCAGCTGAAGTCAGACAATAGTAGTTTTATTTCATAAGAAAAGCAAGTATTTACAACAGAATGCCTGCTAAATGCACATGGAGACACAAAGTAGTCACATCTCTTTCTCGTCTTTGTTTTCTTTAAGAAAGCCAATTTATCATATATCTTGCAAACGTTCTAGGAATTCTCCAATTCAGTTGCCACACATGTATGTCTTTTCTCATCATTTTGCCAACTGTCACTCTTTTTAACTTTTTGGCCTGTCCTTATTTTTGCTTTATTTGGGGAGACTCATTCCTTTAAATTTCTCATTAGCATGTTTGTTTCTTGGATTCAGAAAAGAAAAAAATTAGCTCAGTCATTATTTTGCTAGAATCTGTCATATAAAAAAACAAGTAAAATATTTTTAAAAAATATTGCACATGCATGTATATTTAAGTGGCTATATATATGCATATATAGATATGTATCTAATATGCATTAAATTACTCATGTTAACCCTAATAATATATATCCTGTTTGTTGAAAAATCATTGATATTGGAATAATATTACTCCGGTCGACTAAATAATCTAATCTAATATATATTTCTTCCAATCTGTTACAAGAAAATATTACTAACATGCAAGACTGAAGCTCTTCAATGTGCAAAGAATGTATAATTGAAATAGGATTATAAATAAATTATGACACAATATAAAATTGGAAAAAATTCAAATACATACTAGGGAATCAGAAAGATCTTTTAAGGACTGGTATAGAAATCTCCTTTTCCTTAGACTCAACAGGCATATTTATGAATTTATAACTAAACTTGTGTAATTTCGACAACATTCTGTTTATATTTAAAGACATAGAAGTTTCCTAAAAATCACATTAACTATTTAGAAACCCACTCTTGTCATGGAGTAGCTGTGCTATTATGAATGTCTAATGAATTAGCAATGAGTTTTTAATAGAGATATCCTGTTAGGTGTGAGAAGTACCTGCTGACTTGCATCTATACTGCGTATATTTCTCAAGGGAAAAGAAATCACCACCTGTCACAGGGGATGAAGAATTCAAGAATTTGTCAGTGACGATTTCCACATCTGATGACAGTTGTGAATGTAGTATATTTTTCTCAAATTGAAATAATCTTGGATACAATCTTAGTTCTCAGTTCAAAATATGCCATTTATTCACAATCATACATTCCAGCACACACACACTAATTGCAGTTTGTAAAGATCTTCTGAGGTGTTCAGCTCAAACTCCCATTTACTATGTGAATTGGGGATATCCTTTTGATACTGATTTTATTAAACTGTTCTCTGTGACAAAAGAATGACTGATACTTAAAACTACTGTCATGGTTAGTACACAAATTGAAATGAAGGTGAATAAATATACTAGTTCTCTGTGTGTGTGTGTGTAAGAGAGAGATGTATAGTATATACATATAAAATATGCATATAGTATAAATATGATGTATAGTATAACTACATAAGGAAAGTGATGCCCTTGGAACAGTTTATATCATACTTTCAAATAAAAACTAGAGACAAACAGTCTGAATAAATAAATACATAGCAAATAAGTGAATATAAGCTCCTTGTTATATCTAGCCAGGTTGTGGAAACAACAGAACACTCCCTCCAATAAAATCCACATAATCTAAAAACAAACTTCAATCATACACAAATCTATCTGAAAGTGGAAGATGCAGGAAATCTATCCAAACGAAATTTCAGAGAAATAGAAAATGTTAAAAGGAGAAAAGAGTTCTACTATTTCACTAATGGAAACATTGTAGTGAGGTGAGAAATTAGTCGTCTCATCAGTGGGCTAAGAAAGAGCCAAGTTATGGATTAACAGATTTTTTTTTTGGTTTTTCGAGAGAGGGTTTCTCTGTGGCTTTGGAGGCTGTCCTGGAACTCGCTTGGTAGTCCAGGCTGGTCTCAAACTTACAGAGATCCGCCTGCCTCTGCCTCCCGAGTTCTGGGATTAAAGGCATGCGCCACCAACGCCCGGCGGATTAACAGATTTTTAAAAAAATGTTTCTTCATACTGATGAGACAATTCAAACATTCAAGGGCCAGGACACTTATTACGTGTTTAAGCTCCATTTCCAATTCTTACTAGTCCTTGCTAAAATGAGATGGTCCAATCATGGAGCATTGAGCAGATAAGAATTTTAAAGGAAGATTTAAAGATAACCTCCTAAATGTCCAGCATTCATAGTGTGAAACAGGTTAAGCACAAAACAGAATTTGAAGTGATTATGTTATGTGTTTTCTGAATAACAATTCAGTGGCACCATTTACACAAAATTTGCACTGCAATACAGAAAAAATTTGAATCATTACCTTCACATAACCCAAATTTATCAACTTCTGTTAGAACTAGCATGCATCAAATAACCGTCGGCATTGGACAGAATTACATACTTTTAAACTTCCAAATTCTGTCCAAACTTTTATTGAAACTTACTTAATTACTTAGGTAAGTAGACAGAGACAGAAGAATCTCTTGGGCTTGCTGGATTTCAAAATCTAACCAGGTTCAGTGAATAATTTGTCTCAGAGGAATAATGTAAAAGTGATAGAGTAGCACTTCTATCGTTCTTGGATGGTTTGTACGTACAGTGTTGTGCACATATGTGTACACACACTCTGATACACATGTGTGCACATACGCATGTGCTTACACACACACTCACACACCTCAGTTAAATAAATGTATATGAGACTTAGAAATCATCTTGATCATTTTATCCGGTTTTTAGCATAAAAGATGGGGACTCAATAGGCTTTTACTAATTAATTAGATATTTATGTGTCTTTGAAAATAATTTTGTTTTTAAAGTTTATAACTGATTTAACCAATGAAAATATACCAACTAAGGTCACAAAAGTATTTTTCAGTTCACTTTTTCAAGTTAATTATTGAATAGAGGAATATTTACTCAAAGCTGCTACATAATGCTGCTATCTCATCTTAGTGTTTCCTTAATGAAATTCAACCAAAGCCACTTGCTTTATATCTTCTTTTTTTTTCAAGACAGTGTTTCTCTATATTGTTTTGGAGGCTGTCCTGGAACTCGTTCTGTAGACCAGGCTGGCCTTGAACTCATAGAGATCTGCCTGCCTCTGCCTCCCAAGTGCTGGGATTAAAGGTGTGCACCACCAACGCCGGGCTTGCTTTATATCTTATTGCATTACAGTCATGAAGCAAGATATTGAATAACATTGTATAGCACAGGTCTGTTGCTTGTAGTTTCTCTTTATTCTTTCTATCTGTCCTTCTTTCTCTTTTACATTAATAGTAAAGTTTGTTACAATGCCACAAATCTCTAGACCTTAGGATTTTGAGATAATATCTCAATATGTAACTCAAGATGACCTTAAAGTTAAGGTTCACATGACAGTACTTACAAAAGATGTAAGTTTTTAAGGTAACTTTTCACATGCTATGATAACAAATGTTCACAGTCATGGTTGCCTTTCCTTAATTCATAATTATAACATGTTACCCAAAGGCTTATAGCTGAATAGTTGTGTCCATGTCAAGTTTTTTTTCTTTGTACTTCATATACAATCAGTCTTACATAATTAGGCCAACAATTTTCATAAAAATTTATGTACTTTTAATGATGATTTAACTATAACTATGCAAAAAACCTTTACATGAATTTTATAGTACTTCCATAAACTGAGCTTCCTTCTTCTATGAATATTTCCAAACAGTTTAAAACACAAATATAGTTGTATGTGTTTCATTTGAATTTAGGAAACTTGCCCTCTACATATGCCAGCATAGTGAGTTTTGTTGTCAACAAAGGGTCTTGAAAGTTGTTCATAATGATAATAAAACAAGTTAGAAAATAAAGCAACTGAAGTGTTAACATTCAAAATGGAAATAATAGTATCATTGACTCCTAAATTTATAGACAGTTGTTTGACAGCCCACCTCATAAGAGCACAAAAAAACAGTTACAAAGGATTTAATTCTTGAAGTTGTCTAATTATAGTTATGTTTATAATACTAATTATCATTTACAGATGTAGCTTTTGCTAAACACACTTAAAATTTATAGCAAAAGAAATGGTAAACACATTTTGCCATAAAATTAAAAGATCCTTGTTAACATTTCCATCTTTCTAAGCTCTCTTTACATAACTTATTTTTATTCTTTCTCTTTTTCTGTCTATATTTGGTGTGGTATTAATTACCTCAAAATGTTTGTGAAAAATTATAGTGATTAGAATAATTATCTTACAGATACTGGAAATAAATCTCAGTGGAAAAGAGCACTCACTGATTTTTAAGGGAGCCCAAGTTTGACTTTTAAAATCTTCATAGCATCTCACAGCCAATTATAACTCCACTTTGTTCAGTTACAAGGAATCTGGCATTTTTCTCTTGCCCCACAGGTAGCAGGCATTAACACCTGTACACATCAATTAAAAATTTTTATTATACAAAACATTCAAATGTATCTGTGTATTCACATTATATGTGTCTGTGTATGTATACACACAGGTGTGTGTGTGTGTGTGTGTGTGTGTGTGTGTGTGTGTGTGTGTGTAAGTAACCACATTAAAAAATCTCTGTTCTAGGGATGATAAAACCTCCTTTCCAATGATTGATTAGAGTGGTCCAAGTAAGTAACAAACAGTACAGACTATTAATGAAGTCCTTTGCTGCCCATCACAAGTTGAGGATGGACCTTTATAGATTGAAAATACTTCACTCTTGGGACACAGGAATCAGATTATTCAAGATGGATCTAACCTGAAAGAATCTTTCCAGGGGCCCAACTTCTATAGTACCAAAGAATATTATGCAAGCTGCCTCTGGGTAGAAACAATTAAACAGCTCTACCTAGCTGCAATATGTATGAATCAGGAAAATGACCAGTACAGCAAGTCAAAAAAAAGATTCAAGAAGTGGTAGTCACATGTCTGTATCTACTAAAAGATGTCTAATTAAATTCAAGACCTAGTCAACAGTAAAGAAATCATGTCTGCTTCTAGAAAGCTAGCCAGCTTCCTGTAGCAAGTGATGATGCGGACCTTAGAAAAGTATCTACTGAAGCTACTTAGCTTTATTATAATCCTTCCCTACATTCTAATCTTATTCTGATTCCCACAGATAGACCATACCTCACGAAAGAAACTGTGTTATACAACAAGTGGAAACAATTACAGAAAACCACATACAACAGATTGTTGTGACTCCAGCCCCCATGAAAATATCAGTGAATAATCAGCTGATGACTCAGAGAACATTATAAATTGGGAGGTGGAAATACCGTAAGAGCCAGAATACCTGGGAATCTGCTGTGAATGAATCTCCCAGGGAAATACAAGGATAAAGAAAGTAGAACAATGATCATATCAATGGACATGTCAATGTGGGAGGATGAAGTACAAGGTCTAGTTTTAGTAAATATTTTAAATCTCACAGAAAATGACCTCAGGGCAGGAAGATAACATTGCTTAGCAAAAGATAGGAGAGCAAAGCCTAAAGTGTTATGGTAAGAGGTCATACGGGGAAAATAGCTCGACTCATTTCCTGTTCTAATGTGTAATAAAGTGTCTTGCTTACAGAACAGGGTTCCTTTGATATTACAGCTGACCTTGCTAAGCCTGTTAACATGAAAAAGAATGCATGTTAAGAAAGACAGCTGCAAATTTACCATGCTGGTCATGTTAATGGTTCATATTTGCTGCAGCTGGGTAGGGCCACTTAATTGTTGTTCTCCACTGGCAGCTTGCATAGTGTTTTCTGGTATTCAAAGAAGAGTTCTTTGTCAAATCCAGCTTGAATAGTCTGAGTCCTAAGTATTCAGCAGTGTTTTCAGCAATAAAGATGCATCCTCAACCAATAATGGGTAGCTAAGGACAACATCAATAGTCTATATTGTTGTGGGAGCTAACTGGACTACCCTAACTGCTGGGAGAAGGAGAATTAGCCTTTCCTGGGGATGATCTCCATATTTATTGTGAAAACAGAGTATATAGTTTTTAAACCATATACACAAATGTAAAAATAAATGGACACTCTGGATACATACATACACACATGCATACACACTATATATATCCAGAATATATATACTCATATAGTATAATATAATATATTAAGTATATGTTAGATAGATATAAGAAAAGGAGGCTATATGCTTGAAGTGAGTAGAGTGAGTAGATTAGCATGAGAAAGGGGTTGAGGGAAGGTATCTGGGAAACACAGGAGGCAAAGGAAAGGAAAGAAGGGAGGAAGGGTGGCATCATAGTAGATGCTCACCTGGCTATGGGTCATAGAAGGATTTACTTTGAAATTTTCTGATATTAGAATCCATAAGTAACACCATGCTTTCTAGCAGAAAAAAAGAAACAACCTGAAGAAGAAATATTTTAAAGTGTCATTCAGAAGCATTTTCCTCTTCAATAATAGATAAAGTAAACTCCAGTCAAGATTTTTAGATTTTTACTTCTCTTTTCCACTCTTCCTCACATACACATACAATAAGCCTTGGCTCTGCAATTGATTTTTAATGATGCAAATCCCCAAGATTTAGAGAAGAATTGCTTAAGGCCTTCTATCAGTTCCTTTTTATTAAGCTAATAACTTTGTAAATTAATACTTTGCATGAAGAGAACTAATGGGTTTGCAACTGTTGTTTTTACCGCAGGTTAAACAAAATTAAAAAAAAAACTCTTCAGGCAAAATATGCTTTTATGAGAGGAATCTTTATTTTACTTCCCAGAAAAGGGTTCCGATCATTAAAAATAAAATAAAATTACCTAGGGGCAAAAATCAACTTCTTAAGGTCTTAAAGCTGCTTTTATCCAAAGACAGAAAAAGACCAACACATGTCAGAATGTTGCATTTATTTAAGCACCTGTTAATAAACAATTTCATAACATTTCAACAAATTGCATGATTTTAAATGAAATGCTGAGCTTCAAAGACAATTTAGCTGAAATTCTTCTTTAGACATAAAATAATGTTTAAATAATTATTTTCCTACAAACACTATTGCTTAATTTAAAGTGAAAAATTCCTTTTTAGTTAAACTGGGGTTTCTTACCCTAAACCTGAATATGTTGTGACATGTGATAATCTTTGTCTATTCTGTTTCTTCATAGTCATGTTGATATCACCATGTTTCTAGGATCATTTTGTTATTAAAGTTCAGATAATTTGAGCAGGACTGATGATTTAGAGTAATCTATACTTAATCTCCAATTCATTTCTCTTTGTAAGCAACCATTTTAAGGATTGTACAAATGTACAATATCTGACTGTAGAAATATAAAGCAATGACAAGAAGAACTTTGAGAAGGGAAAATGAAATACATTGCAGAGTGGAAGAATTGGAGGTAAAGTTTGGGGCTAAGGAAATGTTACCAATGATGTCTTGAAAAATTCAAGTTACTCTTCATTGAAGATTTACTTAATTCTTTTTACTAGTACTCTAAATATATTAGAAAAAAGGCCAGAAATTAGTGATTGCATTGTTTAAAGTAACTGCATTTGTGGATTAAAGTTATCAATGTATTTTTTGTTTTGCTTTTTAAAATTTAAATGAAAAGCTGCATTGACATATTCATAAATATCCAGAGATCTACAAGGTTGACCTAATTTAACAATCTAAGCAATAGTGGAGAGGCTACCCTAAATGCCCTTCACTGATAATGAGATTGATGATGACCTTATATGCCATCCTAGAGCCTTCATCCAGTAACTTGTGGAAGCAGAAGCTGACACCCACAGCAAAATACTAAGCTGAACTCTGGAATGCAGTTGCAAAGAGGGAGGAGTGATGAACAAAGGGGTCAACACTAGGCTGGAGAAACCCACACAAATAAGGGGGAGCTCATGGACCCAGGACTGATAGCTGCAGAACCAGCATAGGACTTTGTTCTAGACTCCCTGAATGTGGATGTCAGTTTGGAGTTCTGGTTAATATATGAGGCATCTGGTAGTGGATCCTGAGTACAAGAATGGACTTTGGGAGCTCACTTCACATAAAGGGATACTCTCTCAGCCTAGACACACATGAGTGGGTCTAGGCCCTGCTCTAAATGATATTACAGGCTTTGAAGATCTCCCATGGAAGGCCTCACCCTCGTAGGAGAGCAGAAAAGGGGTAGGATAGGGGATAAGTGAGGGGTATGGGAGACAGGGAGGGGGAGGGAACTGGGATTGACATGTAAAACAAACTTGTATCTAGTTTAAATAAAAAAGGAAAAATGTACTAATATTTTGTGGAAATTACCCAATACAAGCAAGTTTTAATTAGTTAAACATTACTTAGTTTTAATTTTATCTGGACATGTATATTGCACTCATGCTGACTTTAGTCTGCTATGATTAAGAGTACCTTATTAGGGCACCCTCTTCTACTCACCACACAAAGGAGGAAGCAGACATGGTTCAGAAAATGGATCATCATTTATACTCGGATATACTGCATTAGGTTTCCAAAGTCTGCAAACATACCTCAGGCTCCTTCTTCTTCTTCTTCTTCTTCTTCTTCTTCTTCTTCTTCTTCTTCTTCTTCTTCTTCTTCTTCTTCTTCTTCTTCTTCTTCTTCTTCTTCTTCTTCTTCTTCTTCTTCTCCTTCTTCTCCTTCTTCTCCTTCTTCTTCTTCTTCTTCTTCTTCTTCTTCTTCTTCTTTTCTTTTTCTTCTTCTTCTTCTTCTTCTTTTCTTCTTCTTCTTCTTCTTCTTCTTCTTCTTCTTCTTCTTCTTCTTCTTCTTCTTCTTCTTCTTCTTCTTCTTCTTCTTCTTCTTCTTCTTCTTCTTCTTCTCCTTCTTCTCCTTCTTCTTCTTCTTCTTCTTCTTCTTCTTCTTCTTCTTCTTCTTCTTCTTTTTCCTCTTATATATTTTTAATGAGTTTCATAAACATAATACCCCAAACAAGAGTAGAAATACATTTACAGTATGAAAAAATTAACTTTGAATTTGCATCAATATACAAAAATCCATACCAGTGTAAGATGTTTAATACTAGCAGTTGCTTTTGTTGTTTAAAGGTAGATTTAATACTCTACCCTTTTATCCTCAACTCTGTACCATCCCTTTTTACTTTCAGAAAAAGATCTCTGAATTTAACTCCTTTGTTTACTTTTTTTATTATTACCAATAAGAATTTTTAACCAAACTACAGTAAATGATGATAAATTTCCATAACCCATTCTTTGGGAATGTGAGCATCGTTCTTTTGACTATTTCCTATTGTTTGGTTCCCTGGTAACCTTTGCACCCTGAGAAAATTTAGAATATTTGTTAAGTCTTGGCTGCAGAAGTCTGTAAAGCTGAATTATCTCATCCAGCTGCCTTGAAGCTGTTCTGGGCACTGATTTACCTGGGCCATCCATTTTTATTGGATTCTAGACCTCTTACTCCAAAAAATAAATAAACTTTTAAAAGTAATATACATATTTATATTAATACTAGTATACAATGGGCATTGTATATAAGTGAGTCAAAAATGATTTTTGTTATGTGTTTGAGCAGGTTAAATATGCATCATGTGTCCTGTAGGTTTATTTTTTATGTCTATATTCAAGATTTCAGGGGATCTTCCTTGATTAAATATGATTTTCTTTAACCCAGAATGAATCTCAGCTTTTCATTTCTTATGGAAATAAAAGCATAATCTTTCCAACAAAGTAACATATCTTTTCACTTGAATTTTAAAGTGAAGATATTTTTAAAATATATAAGTTGGTTGAAACTAGCAGTTTTCATAATTCAGTGTCTCTTAGCAGAAGAAAAGTTCGAAACAACACAATAACATACAGGATCCAGATTCTCTGTATATTTTCCATCTTTGGGATGGCATTTTTTATATTGCTTTACTCCCTTTCTAAGGATTTTATTTTATCATTTCAAAACTGTATGTTATATATACTCTTAATGACTATTTATATCTTCTCTTTTCTCTCCCAAACCTATGCATATTTTTAAACACTCTGTAATTTGTTTCAGGTTTTTAAAAATATATATAATTTGTTCTTTATTGAGCATCTGTAAACGTTTGTGTCTGCAAGAAAAAAATTTAAGGTGCTGTATAACATAGATCATGGTATACTGGTGACTGGCTCTCCACCCCCCTCCCCTCACTGTCCAACCCCCACCCCTGGTCCCTACTTGAGAGTCTAGTCTCATGGTGGAGGTGTGTTTGGAAGCAGGGTCTCTGAAGATAGCTGAGTGGATTTGCCTCTAGCACCGAGCCGGAAAGATGTCTTTTGAAGAAACAGTGACTCTGCTTGCAACCAGCAAACAGAGCCCACCTGAAAATATGCTGCTACGAAGAAGCTGTGCTTGATTCTATTCTCTTGTGTATTCTGAATCCTTTTTAAAACTCTCTCAGGATTTATGAGGATGTAGTTGCTGAATGTTTGGGCAACATTTGTTGGCAGAATTTTCCTGTGCTGGCAGCTGCTCTTCAATAGCCACTTAGAGGCTTAATATTAATTACAAAATCTCAGCCAACTACAGAGACATGCTACTAGCTAACTCCTACATTTAAATTAACCCATGTTTCTTATTTACCTTATGCCACATGGCTTGGTACCTTTTCTCAGAAGGGCATGGCCACTATGCCTCTCTCTGTATCAGCTGGCTGCTCCATACTTCACCCTTTTTCCTTCCAGCATTCTCACTTTGGCTGTCCTGCCTAATCCTATCCTGTCCAGCTATTGGCCAGTCAGCCTCTTTATTGAGCCAAACACAGAGACAAATCTTTACCTTATACAAAATCTTTAGTCTACAACACAGAAAAAAAAAACTTAGCGTCTCAGTCTTACTTTTTTGTTTGGTTGCTGTTTTTAATTTTTGAGCTAGGTTTACTCTGTATAATAGCCCTGGCTGTCCAGAAATTCACTTTGTAGACCAGGCTGGCCTTGCACTTACAGAGATCTGCCTGCCTCTGCTTCTCAAATGCCAGGATTAAAGCCATGTACCACCACAGACAGCAGTGTCTCCAGTCTTACAGGGGATTTGACTATGTACATGAAATGGTTAAAAGAGAAGAAAAGGTACAGGAGTAAAGGAGTAAGGCTGGGAAGAAAAGTAAAGGCACCTTGGAGGATGAAGTCTGTACAACTCAGAATTCAAAGTGAGACTAATGGAGAGGAAAGTGATGAGTGAACAATTCCACATTTTCATCTTGCATAATTCACTGTCAAGAGACACCAACCAGTTCAGATCATTCTTCCTATCAGATTTAGAAATTCTCAATATTAAGGATTTGAATGACAGGATGACAAATAAGCAATTACTTCTGACAAGATTTGTAAAGCATCTTTTACTTCTTACAGTCTAAAAATCTTGTAAAATGTCAATTTCTGTTCCAATCACATTAGTAAATTAATTAGGCTGTAGTTAAAATCTGCCACAATGAGTGTAAAACAAACAAATCAAATATGCTACTCTCCACCTATGGCAGTAAGTAAATTTTCTTTTAACTCAAGTGTGTTGGCACATTACCAATTAGTGTTAATTTAACTGTTCCTTTGTTATTTAATAATATATTTAGCATGCCTCATGTTACACTAAATATTATTTTTGTTGTTCTTTTTAGTGAGTAACTCATTTTTCTTGTTTGTAAGGTCATAGATTGAGCACTATGTCATATAAATATTAGTTGTGCTGTTCTTTCTTGTGATTAACTCCTTGTTCTTGTTTATAAGGTTATAGATTATATACTATGTCAAATATTTCAGGCCATCTTTTACATCTTGTAACTCCAAGTTGGTCAGCATAGTAAGTGCTTCAAATAGAGAACTATGTTGACATGTCAAAGAGTGTCATAGAGCTACCATGGAGGTAACTTATTGAACTTTGTGCACATACACTTAGGAGTATGCACCGTTCTTGCAGAGGACCTGCATTAGGTTCCTAGATCCATGATTGGAGACCAGTAGCATCTATAACCATTTCTGTATGAACATTTTATTAAGATGACCATTTTAAGCAAAAGCCAAATCAGTACTAGGTCAGGTTCTTACTAAAGTTGAGAGGCTTCTGGTCAATTCACAAGGAAGAGCCATCTCCATAATGACAGTATCCTGTATGATGCCCTTTCCAGCTGCCCAATTGATGCTTCATAGAACAGTCATGCATCATCCTTATCTGTCTGAGATACTGTATTTGTACAAACCACACGAACAAAGACTGCTAAAATTACTAGATTTTGAGGGCTACAAATGATGTAATGAAAGTAGCAATTTCTTTCAGCATATAGGGAAATATAATCTCCTATGTTTATTATGGTATGGTTGATATAATCCCAGAGGTTACTGGATCAGCTACAAAGCTGACATTGTCTATACTGATCTTGAGATAGTCATGTGAAACAAAGACAAGTTTATTTAGAAAATAAAAGAGTGACACCTGGCAAACAATCTTCAGTGACTACTGCTTAATCACTACTTTCTTTCCAAAAGAACAAACTGTATACTAATATTAAATACCCATAGCTGGAAATTGCTGAAAATTGCCTTAAGGTCATAAAGATAAGTAGAAATTATTAAAGCAAATATTAACTCACTAAAGATCATATTAATTGCTTCTCAGTTTTTAGGTAAATTTGAGTTAAAAGGCCATGTTAAAAGGGTTTTTTGTCCAGTGTTATTGCATGTTGTTAAACATTTAAAAAATTTTCAGTGGGTATTCTTGGGAAATCTGTACTTTTTTTTTTCTTTTTAGGAAAGGAAGAGTTGATATTAGGGAAAGGGGAGGTAGAGGGAGGAACTGGAAGCAGACAGAGGGGAAACTGCAGTTGGGCATAATAAAAGTTAAAAAATAAAAATCCATCATTTTGGATCTTTATTTTGAGTGATGATTCAAAAAGACAAATCTAATGACCAGCATTTTTTTCATTTTCTTTATTGAACTAATTTTAAATAGCAAGCATGTTATTTAACATTTAAATTTAACAATTGGTCATTCTTTTTGTTCTTGTTTTTTATCATTTTTAATTTTAATTTTAAATAGCTTGTTTTACATGTCAATCCCAGTTCCCTCTCCCTCCCCCTCCTTCTGCACCCCCCACCATAACCCCCTGCCTCCCACACTATGGCTACTTCCTTCCACATAGGGGATATCTAGAGTCTGTCATTTCACTCTGGGTAGGGTCCAGGCACTCCCCTAAGAGTCCAGGCTTCAAGTGCATCCCTCTTTGTGCTATGGGCACACGATGACTGTTTGTATTCCAGAGATAGACACTGATCCACAGCTCGGGGCCCCATAGGTTGCCCAGGCCTTCTCACTGACACTCACATTTGGGGAGTCCAGATCAGTCCCATGCTGGCCTCCCCGCTGTCAGTCTGGGTTCCAAGAGCTCTCCCCTGTTCAGATTAGCTGTCTGTGCTGGTTGTGCCAGCCCATTCTTTACCAATTTGCTCATCACTCCTCTCTCTGTCACTGGGTTCCTTGGGTTCAGTT
Organism: Mesocricetus auratus; assembly: GCF_017639785.1. Taxonomy (NCBI): domain Eukaryota; kingdom Metazoa; phylum Chordata; class Mammalia; order Rodentia; family Cricetidae; genus Mesocricetus; species Mesocricetus auratus. The sequence continues at coordinate 35,057,185 of NW_024429190.1, read as the reverse complement.
CAGTGATTAATTGTGTGTTTGCCTCTGCTTCCATTAATCACTGGATGAAGACTCCCGGATAGTTATAGACATCAAGTTCATTATCAGGAATGGGCATTCGAGGTGGCCTCTCCACTATTGCTTAGGTTGCCAATTGATGTTATCCCTTTAGATCACTCGAGGTCACTCTGCTGCCTCATCTGTCTTCTAACCTATGATTCCCTCTTCCCCATATTCTACCCCCACCCACTCAACTTCCTGTTCCCCCATGACCTACTCTGTCTTCCTCTTCTCCCCCTCTCTTTTTCCCAGCTCCCACTCCCCCCACCCCTTGCCATGTTCCCCATCCATTCAGAGGATCTTGTCTCAATCCTCTTCTCTTGGGTACTATGCATATATACATATCTTTTAGGTTCGTTCCTGTTTCCCAGACTCTCTATCAGTGGAAGTGCAGACTGGCACTATCCTGATCCATGTCTAACATCCATATAGGAGTGAGTACATACCATGTTTGTCTTTTTGTGACTGGGTTACCTCACTCAGGACGGTTTCTTCCAGTGCTATCCATTTACCTGCCACTTTCAAGATTCCATTGTTTTTTTCTGCTGAGTAATACTCCATTGTGTAAATGTACCACATTTTCTCTATCCACTCTTCAGTTGAGGGGCATCTAGGTTGCTTCCAGGTTCTGGCTATTACAAATAATGCTGCTATGACCATAGTGGAGCAGATGCCCTTGTTGTATGTATTTGCCTCATTTGGATATATGCCTAAGAGTGGAATTGCTGGGTCTTGTTTTAGATTAATTCCCATTTTCCTGAGGAATCTCCATACTGATTTCCAAAGAGGCTGTACGAGTCGCCACTCCCACCAGCAGTGGAGGAGTGTTCCCCTCTCTCCACATCCTCTCCAGCATAAATTGTCTTCGGTGTTTTTTATTTTAGCCATTCTGACAGGAGTAAGACGGTATCTCAGAGTTGTTTTGATTTGCATTTCCCTGAATGGCTAAGGATGTTGAGCACTTTCTTAAGTGACACTTGATTTTTGACAAAGAAGCTAAAACTGTACAATGGAAAAAAGAAAGCATCTTCAACAAATGGTGCTGGCATAACTGGGTACTGGTATGCAGAAGACTGCAGATAGATGCATGTTTATCGCCTTGTACAAAACCTAAGTCCAAATGGATCAAAGATCTCAACATAAATCCAGGCACACTGAAATTTTTAGAAGAGAAAGTGGGAGATACTCTTCAACGAGTTGGTACAGGAAACCACTTCTTAAACATAACACCAGTGGCACAGACACTGAGATTGACAGTTAACAAATGGGACCTCCTGTTCTTGTTTTTTTAAATTTATTTCGTTTTACTTTCCAACCAGAGTTTTTCCTCCCACTTCTCCTCCCAACCCCCTTGCCTCCACTCGACTCCCCACTAGCCCACATCCAGTCCACTCCCTCTAATGGGTAAAGGCTACTCTGAGGAGTCAACATAGTCTGGCACAATAGGTTGGGGTAGGGCCAGCCCCTCCCACAGGCCTTATGAATGAGCATAGCATCCCACAATAGAGAATGAGCTCCAACAACCTAGCTCATGTACCAGGATTATATCATGCTCCTACTGCTACTGAACATGACATCCCACACTAAGGAATGGGCTAAAATAAGCTAGCTCATGTACCAGATTTGTGTAGTGGTCCTACTGCTAATTCAAGCCTCATAACAGTCTCCCACATATGAAGGGCCTAGTTAAGTCCCCTAGAGTCTCCACAGTTGCCGGTATAGATTTCCTGAGTTCTACTAGCTAGGACAGCTGTCTTTGTATATTTTTCCATCATGATCTTGACCTCTCTTGCTCATATATTCCCTCCTCTCTCTCTCTTTGACTGGATTCCCAGAACTTGGCCTTGTTCTTGATTGGGTGTCTCTGCACCTGGTTCTATCATTTACTGGATGAGGTCATTATGATGATAGTTGGAGTATTCATCTATCTGATTCCAGTGGTAGGCCAGTTCAGGCATCCTCTCTACTATTGCTAGTAGTTAGTCTTGGCTGGGGTTCTCCTTATGGATTCTTGTGAGTTACCCTAGCATAAGCTTTTCTTCCTAAGATCATAGTGGCTCTCTCAAGTAAGATATCCCTTTCGTTTCTCTTCCACTCTATCCCTCCTCCCCACTTTGGACATCTCATTCCCTCCTGTCCTCACCCCTCCCACCTCCTCATTAATACCACCCTGCACCTAGTTTGCCCCTGAGATCTCATCAGATTTCCCTCGATAATCTCTTAAAGCATTCACTGGTAAGATACAGGATATGCTAGTATTTGCACATACAAACCTGCATACAATAACACAGCACTTAATGAAAGGTGATTCTGGACATGTCTTTTTCCCACAGAACCTGTTTGATGTTCACTTCATGCTTCTCCTACAATCCAGATGTTAACCCCAAACAATGAGATGATACATTCCAAAGCTGGGACTAGAATATTGTATTAATCTTTGTATTCAACTTAAATAAAATGTTACCTTGCCAATTCAATAACTTCATGGAGCTAGGAAGATGACTCAGAGAACATTAATGCCAGATCTGACAATCTTAATTTTATTCAACACCCACACAGTAGAAGAAGACAATGTTCTTTTTCAATTTTTCCTTTGACTCCCACATGAGTGCTGTGGCACAGGCATAACTCTGTCTGGCCAACACAAACACACACAAGCACTAGCATGCACACACACATATACACACACAGTCACACACATGCATGCATGTGTGAGAGAAATATATATAAATAAAAATAAAATAATTAAGGTAGTATGTGCACTGTATATCCATATTTAATATGACAGTAAAATATTCTTAAGAGTTGAGGGAAATTACATATTTAAAATTACATCTCACATTTTTTAATCATTGTTTGATATGAAATGCTAAGGGACTGTAAAACAGATCAATCTCCAAGTATTTTTGTTGATTTCTGAACCAATAGCAGACATAAAGAGGAAGGAATCATCTCACTGCTCTTTTTTCCCATACACCTTGGATAAAGGCCCAGATGGTGGAGCCTTGATTTAAACATGGTGTTTCATGAAACAACAGGAAATTTTCCAGATCATCAGGAAAGAAGGAAGTCTGCATATGCAGTGTCCTCTGAAGTATTGAATATTTTAAAAACTTTGATACACTAAATGGGAACCTGAAACACAGTATCTATCTATCTATCTATCTATCTATCTATCTATCTATTTTATTTGCACCACCCCATTCAGAGAGGGTCCTCAAAATTGCAAGAATCCTTGAACTGTGAAGGCTCTGACTCTTTTAAGTTATACAGAATTCTAATTGCATACATTTTGTTTTGTTTTGAAAATTCACCTAAAAATTGAAAACACCTTATAATTCTACCATTTTCAACATACCATAGCACTATATTAACACCATGTATGTCTATCTTTAACATTGCTTATATAATTTTTGATGTATTTTTCTCTCATAAACAACATCTTGACTTCAGTCTCCCTCTCCCTTCACTCTTCCCAGTCCCCTACCCCACCCCCCTACCCACCTCCCTTTGCTCCCAAAACCATTCCTTCTTCATTTCACTTTAGAAAAGAGCATAACTTCCAGGGTTGCCAACTGAATGCAAAATAACAGGTATTAGTAGGACTAGACACAAAACCTTATATACAGGGTGAATGAGTCAACTCAGTAAGAGGAAAGAGTCCCAAGTGCAGACAAAAGAGTCATAGATGCCCATGCTCCCACTATTAGTAGTCCCACAAAAATACAAAACTACAGCTCTTCTGCATATATGTTATGGTTAAAAGTAATTCTATAGGTTTTTAAAACAATCTCAGATATACTAATGAATCATCAGGTTTGAAAAACAAATGAGGATAAATTTTCTCTTTTTAAATGACAGTTTTTTCTTTATTATGTGTCTTTAAGTACATTTAAAATTTTTTCATTATATTTTAATCTACCTGCATATTTTATACATATTTGCAAGCACTATGCTATATTGTGGAAGAAATTTTGTTAATAAGGATCATGCTTATTTTAAGGACCTTTTAAAATGAGATATGTAATTTTAATGCATTTCCATACAAAGTTAGTAAAGTAACTTTGTAGTCATCATTTGCTGAATGTACATTTGGATTATAATTTTCGTTGATTTCCCATTCAATTTAATCAGAAAGAAAGAAAATGTCCTAAGCAGTTTTGGATGGTAGGAGAGTTACTACACAGAAACAAATAAGCACACATATAATAGGTGCATACAATTTTCATTCATATTGTTGCAGAAAAGAAAATTACACAAATCATTTTCTATGTTATAATTTACTACATGATTGCCTGAAATGTTTTTCAAGGTAAATTGGTATTTAGTTCTATTCCACAATGCCCATGTTTTACCTGCTACCGAGAAAGAAAGACTTAGACCTCCTGGAGAAGCTTTTCTTACACAGTTGCTGCAGTTTCTCACTTCTGAGCAATTTAGACTGTAACAATAGCAACTGCTTTTGAAAAATGCTGTAAGAGGCAAAAGGTTAATTTTCTCAAAATATAAATCTCCAGCTGTTCCTTAATAATTGAGAGGCTACAGGGAAAAGAAATTCCATGGTAACTAAAGAATATCCTGAAGGTTACATTAGAATTTTGAGTTTTATTTGTGGTCATGCCTTCTTGTATAAAATGCATACGTGAAATAAATGCTTAGACTTAAATGATTTGATCTGTGTTCTTAATAACCGTACCTCTTCAGGCTTCTTGTTGTGTCAACTCCCAAAATAAATAATTACTGAATGGAGATCTTTTGCTCATTTGATTAATGAAATTTGTACACATGTAGAGATATACTGCTATGAAGAGTAGAGAATCGGCTATCCCACCACTTTGAAAGACCACTATAATTGCTTAGTATATTTTAAATCATATTTGCATGATTTAAAATAGATAATTTATTATGATTCACATGGATAAGTGTAGCTACCACCCCTCATCAGAGAAGGTTCTCTTTAGACACACTCTGAGGGATGAGCCTCCTTATTGTCTATTCAAACAGTAGTGGTTTGGACAAAAATATAAAAGCAGACTAAATAATATTTTACCGATACATCCAAAAGTTATAAGTTCATTCACATACATAACAATATAATCAATATAATCAAAGATAAAGAGGATGTCAGCTTGATTAGAGAATGGGAGGTATTTGAGGGAGAGTAAAAAGGAAGGAACCAGATGTTGGAAGACGGGGTTCCAATGATGCAATTCTATTTCAATTAAAAGACTTTATACAAATGGAAGCAATATTATCTCTGTAAAAGGTCTGTGTTTTAGACATAGAAGATTTATGTGCAAGTCATTTCATTGTCCGTTTATTTTGGAAACCTGAGGACATTATTTTACATTTCACTGTTGTCATCTACAATAAAAATGTTGATGATACTAAGTAAGCAACTCAGAGAGAGAGGAAGGAGACACAGAGAAAGAGATCTAGTCTCAGAAATTCAAATATATGCATGAGGATGCTTGCCTTGTAAAGAAAAAGGGAAAGCCACAGAGAGTCAAGAATTACAATCAACACTGAATTACATGTGTGTATGCGTGTAAAATCCTTGCCTTAGCAACTGCATTAATTTCTTTTTTATGTCTTTTTAAATTTAAATTAGAAACAAGGTTGCTTCACATTTCTGTCCCAGATCTCTCCCCTCTCTTGCCCTCTCACCAATACCCCCCCCCAATCCCCACTCCTTTCCTCAGGGAGGGTGAGGCCCTCCATGAGGGGTGTCCATTGTCTGTCATTTCATCCAGGGCAGGGTCTAGCGCCTCCCCCAAGAGTCAAGGCAGAGAGAGCATCTCTCATTGTGCGATGGGCACCCAAAGTCCATTTGTATGCCAGGGATAAATACTGATCTACTAGATCTACTACCCAAGGCCACGTAGATTACCTAGATTTCCTCACTGACACCCACATTCAGGGGGTCTGCATCAGTCCCGTTCTGGATTGCCAACCATCAGTCTGGAGTTCAAGAGCTCCCCCTTGTTCAGGTCAACTGTTTCTGCAGGTTAAACAAGCCTGGTCTTGACCCCTATGCTCATCAGTCCTCCCTCTCTATCTCTGGGTTCCTTGAGTGTTGCTCAGTTTTTAGCTATGGCTGTCTGCCTCTGCTTTCATCAGTCATTGGCTGAAGGTTCTGTTTCCAAGACTCTCTGGCAGTGGGATTGTAGGCTAGCACTCCCCTGATCCATGTCTAAAATCCATACATGAGTGAGTACATACCATGTTTGTCTTTTTGTGCCTGGGCTACCTCACTCAGGATGGCTTCTTCTAGTGCCATCCATTTGCCTGAAAATTCAAGATTCCATTGTTTTTTTCCACTGAATAATACTCCATTGTGTAACTGTACCACACTTTCTCTATCCACTCTTCAGTTGCGGGGCATCTAGGTTGCCTCCAGGTTCTGGCTGTTACAAATAATGTTGCTATGAACATAGTGGAACAGATGTGCATCTTTTGGATATATGTCTAAGAGTGGAATTGCTGGGTCATGTGGTAGGCTGATTCCCATTTTCCTGAGGAATCTCCATACTGATTTACAAAGTGGCTGTAGGAGATGGCACTCCCACCAGCAGTGGAGGAGTTTTCACATTTCTCCATATCCCCTCCAGCCCAGCATAAACTGGCATTGGTGTTTTTGATTTAGCCATTCCGACAGGAGTAAGATGGTATCTCAGAGTTGTTTTGATTTGCATTTCAAGGCAGCCCACAGAATGGGAAAAGATATTCACTAATCCCATATATGACAGAGGGCTGATCTTTTGAAATTTACAAAGAACTCAAGAAGCAACTTCCAAAACACCAAAGGATTCAACTAAAAAGTGGGCTACAGAACTAAATAGAGAATTCTCAATAAAGGAGTCTAAAATAGCTGAGAGGTACTTGAGAAAGTGCTCAATATCCTTAGCCATCAGCAACTGCATTAATTGTGCTATATTAATTTATTACAAAAATCTGGTTTATATAACTGTATTGTTTCTTACTACATTATTTAGACTGCTAAATGAGATGGTTGATAGAAAATGCTCAGAATGATTTTAGTACACTGAAATCACTTAAAGTAAATATTAACTAATCTTAACACTTATAGCCCATGTCAGATAACACATGTTCAATTAAAAGGATACTTGGTCTAGTGGTAGATTAACTCCCATCTTCTTGAGGAATCTCCGTACTGATTTCCAAAGAGGCTGCATGAGTCGACACTCCCACCAGCAGTAGAGGAGTGTTCCCGTCTTTCCACATCCTCTCCAGCATAAATTGTCTTCGGTGTTTTTGATTTTAGTCATTTTGACAGGAGTAAGATGGTATCTCAGAGTTGTTTTGATTTGCATTTCCCTGATGGCTAAGGATGTTGAGCACTTTCTTAAGTGTCTCTTGGCTATTTTAGCCTCCTCTACTGAGAATTCTCTATTTAGCTCTGTACCCCACCTTTTAATTGGATCCTTTGGTGTTTTGGAGACTTGTTTTTGAGTTCTTTGTAAATTTTGGAGATTAGCCCTCTGTTAGATGTGGGGTAAGTGAACATTTTTTCCCATTCTGTGGCCTGCCTTTTTGTCTTTTTGACTGTGTCCTTTGCCTTACAGAGGCTTTTTAGTTTCAGAAGGTCCCATTTGTTAATTGTCGATCTCAGTGCCTGTGCCACTGGTGTTATGTTTAGGAAGTGGTCTCCTGTACCAACTCGTTGAAGAGTATCTCCCACTTTCTCTTCTAAAAGTTTCAGTGTGGCTGGATTTATGTTGAGATCTTTGATCCATTTGGAATTAAGTTTTATACAAGGCGATAAACATGGATCTATCTGCAGTCTTCTGCATACCAGTACCCAGTTATGCCAGCACCATTTGTTGAAGATGCTTTCTTTTTTCCATTGTACAGTTTTAGCTTCTTTGTCAAAAATCAAGTGTTCATAGGTGTGTGGGTTAAAATTAGGTCTTTCGATTCGGTTCCATTGGTCTACCTGCCTATTTTTGTGCCAATTCCAAGCTGTTTTCAGGACTATAGCTCTATAATAGAGCTTGAAGTCAGGTATGGTGATGCCTCCTGAAGTTCCTTTATTGTATAGGGTTGTTTTGGCTATCTGGGCCTTTTGTTTTTCCATATAAAGTTTATTAATGTTCTTTCCAGGTCCTTGAAGAATTGTGATGGAAATTTGATAGGGATTGCATTGAATCTGTAAACTGCTTTTGGCAAGATTGCCATTTTTATTATGTTGATCCTACCAATCCAAGAGCATGGGAGATCTTTCCATTTTCTGGTATCTTCTTTGATTACTTTCTTTAAAGACACAAAGTTCTTGATACACAGGTCTTTAACTTCCTTGGTTAACATTATCCCCAGATATTTGATGCTGTTTTTGGCTATTGTAAAGGTTGGTGTTTCTCTGATTTCTTTCTCAGTCACTTCATCACCTGTATATAATAGGGCCACTGATTTTTTTTGAGTTTTCCTTGTATCCTGCCACATTGCTGAAGGTGTTTATCAGCTGTAGGAGTTTCGTTGTGGAGTTTTTCGGGTCACTTATGTAAACTATCATATCATCTGCAAATAGTGAAAGTTTGACTTCTTCTTTTCCTATTTGTATCCCCTTTATCTCCTTTTGTTGTCTTATTGCTGTAGCTAGAACTTCAAGTACAATATTGAAGAGATATGGAGAGAGTGGACAGCCTTGTCTTGTTCCTGATTTTAGAGGGATTTCTTTGAGTTTCTCTCCATTTAGTTTGATGTTAGCTGTTGGTTTACTGTATATTGCTTTTATTATGTTCAGGTATGTTCCTTTTATCCCTGATCTCTCTAGGACCTTTTTCATGAAGGGGTGCTGGATTTTGTCAAAGGCTTTTTCAACATCTAGTGAGATGATCATGTGGTTTTTTCTTTCGCAGTTTGTTAATATGGTGGATTACATTGATATATTTTCTAATGTTGAACCATCCCTGCATTCCTGGGATGAAGCCTACTTGATCATAGTGTTTCTGATGTGTTCTTGAATCCGGTTTGCGAGTGTTTTATTGAGTATTTTTGCATCAATGCTCATGAGGGAAATTGGTCTATAGTTCTCTTTCTTAGTTATGTCTTTGTGTGGCTTGGGTATCAAGGTAATTGTAGCCTTGTAGAAAGAGTTTAGCAGTGAGCCTCCTGGTTCTATGGTGTGGAATACTTTGAGGGGTATTGGAATTAGTTCTCCTTTGAATTTCTGGTAGAATTCTGCACTGAAGCCATCTGGGCCTGGGCTTTTTTTATTTGGGTGACTTTTGATGACTACTTCTATTTCATTAGGGGTTATAGGTCTGTTTAGATTGTTTATCTGTTCTTGATTTAGTTTTGGCAAGTGATATCTATCCAGGAAATTGTCCATTTCCTTTAAATTTTCAAATTTTGTGGAGTACAGATTTTCAAAGTATGCCCTGATGATTCTCTGGATTTCCTCAGAGTCCATTGTTATGTCCCCTTTTTCATCCCTGATTTTGTTAATTAGCATGCTCTCTCTCTGTCTTTTGGTTAGTTTGGACAGAGGTTTATCTATTTTGTTGATTTTTTCATAGAACCAACTCTTTGTTTCATTGATTCTTCTCAGTGTTTCCCTGGTTTCTACTTGATTGATTTCAGCCCTCAATTTGATTATTTCCTGGCGTCTGCTCCTCCTGGGGGAGTTTGCTTCTTTTTGTTCTAGAATATTCAGCTGTGCTATTAATTCTCTAGTATGACTGTTCTCCAGTTTTTTCATGTGGGCACTTAGTGCTATAAACTTTCCTCTCAGCACTGCTTTCAAAGTGTCCCATAAGTTTGTGTATGTTGTGTCTTCATTCTCATTGAAATCGAGGAAGTCTTTAATTTCTTTTTTTATTTGTTCCTTTACCCAGGGATGGTGCAATTGTGCATTGTTCAATCTCCATGATTTTGTAGGGTTTCTGCGATTTGTGTTATTGTTGAATTCTATTGTTAATGCATGGTGGTCTGATAAAATGCAGGGGGTTATTCCAATTTTTTTGTATCTGTGGAGATTTCCTATGTTTCATATTATGTGGTCAACTTTAGAGAAGGTTCCATGTGGTGCCGAGAAGAAGGTATATCCCTTTGTATTTGGGTGGAATGTTCTATAGATGTCTGTTAAACCCAGTTGGGTCATAACTTCTATTAGTTCTTTTGTTTCTTTGTTAAGTTTCTGTCTGGAGGTCCTGTCTAGCGGTGAGAGCAGAGTGTTGAAGCCTCCTGCTATTAGTGTGTGAGATTTTATGTGCATTTTGAGCTTTAGTAATGTTTCTTTCACGAATGTAGGTGCCTTTGTATTTGGGGCATCGATGTTTAAAATTGAGACTTCGTCTTGATGTACTTTTCCTTTGATGAATATGAAGTGTCCTTCTTCATCTCTTTTGATAGATTTTAATTTGAAGTCTAATTTGTTAGATATTAGGATTGCTACACCAGCATGTTTCTTTGGACCGTTTGATTGGTAGATCTTTTCCCAACCCTTTACTCTGAGATAACGTCTGTCTTTGATGTTGAGATGTGTTTCTTGTATGCAGCAGAAGGAATGGTTCTGTCTTCGTATCCATTCTGCTAGTCTGTGTCTTTTTATAGGCAAGTTGAGGCCGTTGACATTGAGGGATATTAATGACCATTGATTGGTGATCCTTGTTTGTGCTTGATTTAATGTTAGTGAAGTTATTTTGTGTAGTTTCTCCTCCCTTTTTCTTTTGGTGTTTTGTAAAGTGTGATTATATATTGCCTGTCTTTGTGAATGTAATTAGCTTCCTTGGCTCTAGGTTTTTCTTCTATTATTTTCTGTAGAGCTGGATTCATGGATACGTATTGTTTAAATCTGGCTTTGTCATGGAATATTTTGTTTTCTCCATCTATGGTAATTGAGAGCTTTGCTGGATATAGTAGTCTGGGCTGGCATCCTTGTTCCCTTAGCGTTTGTAGGACATCTGTCCAGGATCTTCTGTCTTTCATCATTTCCATTGAGAAGTCATGTGTAATTCAGATAGGTCTGCCTTTGTATGTTACTTGGCCTTTTTCTTTAGTTGCTCTTAATATTTTCTCTTTAATCTGTAGGTTTGATGTTTTGATTATTATATGGTGAGGTGACTTCTTTTTCTGGTCGAGCCTATTTGGTAATATGTAAGATTCTTGTATTTTCTTTTTTTTTAATTTTATTTTCCAGTTTAAATTTAGATAAGAATCAAGGTTGCTTCACAAGTCAGTTCCAGGTCCCTCTCCCATTCCCTCCCTTCCTCCCGTGCCCTCCCCCCCCCCGTTATCCCCTCATTTCTCCAGGGAGGGTGAGGCCCTCCATGGGGGTGTCCATAGTCTGTCATTTCATATAGGGCAGGACCTAGACCCTTTCCCAAGAGTTCAGGGTGAGAGTGCACCTCACATTGTTCTACTGGAGTCCAAAGTCCCTGTGTATACTTGGGATGGGTACTGATCTGCTGCCCAAGGCTCAATAGAATCCCTAGGCCTCTTCACTGACACCCAGATTCAGGGGGTCTTGATCAGTCCCATGCTGGCTTCCCAGGCTTATGCCTGGGATTCAAGAGTTAACCTTTGTCTGGTCAGCTGTTTCTGGGGGTTAGACCAGCCCAGTCTTAATCCCTTTAATCATCAGTCCTACCTTTGTTACTGGCTTTCTTGAGTTCAGCTCAGTACTTAACCAAGGGAGTCTGCCTCTTCTTCGATCAGCCACTAAATAAAGTTTCTGTTTCCCAGACTCTCTGGCCATAGGATTGTAGGCTGGCACTCCCCAGATCTATGTCTAAAATCCATATATGAGAGAGTACATGCCATGTTTCTCTTTTTGTGACTGGGTTACCTCACTCAGGATGGTTTCTTCTAGTGTCATCCATTTGCCTGCGAATCTCATGATTCCATTATTTTTTTCTGCTGAATAGTACTCCATTGTGTAGATGTACCACATTTTCTCTATCCACTCTTCAGGTGAGGGACATCTAGGTTGCTTCCACGTTCTGGCAATTACAAATAAAGCTGCTATGAACATAGTGGAACAGGCATCTTTGTTGTATGAATGGGCATCTTTTGGATAAATGCCTAAGAGTGGAGTTGCTGGGTCTTGTGGTAGGTTTATTCCCATTTTTCTGAGGAATCTCCACACTGATTTCCAAAGTGGCTGAACCAGTTGGCACTCCCACCAGCAATGGAGGAGTGTCCCCCTTTCACCACATCCTCTCCAGCATAAATTGTCATTGGTGTTTTTGATTTTAGCCATTCTGACAGGGGTGAGATGGTATCTGAGAGTTGTTTTGATTTGCATTTCCCGGATGGCTAAGGATGTTGAGCACTTTCTCAAGTTCCTCTCAGCCATTTTAAACTCCTCTATTGAAAACTCTCTATTTAGTTCTGCAGCCCACGTTTTAATAGGGTCCTTTGGTGTTTTGGAGACTTGCTTCTTGAGTTCTTTGTAAATTTTGGAGATCAACCCTCTGTCAGATGTGGGATTAGTGAATATTTTTTCCCATTCTGTGGGCTGCCTTTTTGTCTTGCTGACTGTGTCCTTTGCCTTACAGAAGCTTCTCAGTTTCAGTAGGTCCCATTTATTAATTGTTGATCTTACTGCCTGTGCTACTGGTGTTATGTTCAGGAAGCTGTCTCCTGTACCAATTCGTTCAAGGGTACCACCCACTTTTTCTTCCAAGAGGTTCAGTGTGGCTGGATTTATGTTGAGGTCTTTGATCCATTTGGACTTAAGTTTTGTGCATGGCGATAGACATGGATCGATCTGCATTCTTCTACATGCCATCCTCCAGTTATGCCACCACCATTTGTTGAAGATGCTTTCTTTATTCCATTGTATATTTTTAGCTTCTTTGTCAAAGATCAGATGTTCGTACGTGTGTGGGTTAATACCCGGGTTTTCAATTCGATTCCATTATTTTCATAGGCATATCTTTCTTTAGGTTAGGGAAGTTTTCTTCTATGATTTTGTTGAATATGTTTTCTGTACCTTTGAGTTGTATGTCTTTGCCTTCTTCTATACCTATTATTCTCAGGTTTGGCTTCTTCACGGTGTCCCATATTTCCTGGATATTTTGTGTTAAGGATTTGTTGGTTTTGAGATTTTCTTAGGTTGACAACTGTATATCATCTAATGAGTGTTCAACACCTGAGATTCTCTCTTCTATCTCTTGTATTCACTTGGTGATACTTGCATCTGTAGTTCCTGATCGTTTACCCAGCTTTTCTATTTCCAGCATCCCTTCATTCTGTGTTTTCTTTATCGTTTCTATTTCAGCTTTCAATCCTTCAACTCTTTGAGTTGTTTCCTTAATTTTTTGGTTTTTTTTTTCTTGGTGCTCTTTAGATTCTTGAGAGATTTGTTTATTTCTTGAATTTTCCCCCCATTTCATGGATTTTCTCTATCCACTCTTCAGTTGAGGGGCATCTATGTTGCTTCTAGGTTCTGGCTATTACAAATAATGCTGCTATGAATATAATGGAACACATATCCTTGTTGTATGAATGTGCCTCTTTGGGGTATATGCCTAAGAGTGAAATTTTTAAATTTTTCTTTTCAGCTGCAATTTCTCAATTGTAATTCTTTTTCTTTTCTTTTTTTCTTTTGAACAAGTTAAGAAGGATTAGCTCTAGAGTTTTTGAAATTCCATCTGGGTCTTTATTGTTATTATTATTATTATTATTATTATTTTTATTATGGATCTGAAGTCTTTTGGTTCATTTTTCAATTCTTTTGTTTACTCTGGGTCTGTTTAGGTTGCTCTTCTCTTCTTGGTTTAACTTTGTTAATTTAGATGGTTTGAGAAATTATTTTAGATTTTCCTACTTAGTGGATTTCAAATGATTAAAGTATTTTCATGTAAAATTGTGAATTTATTTTGTGTCTATGGTAATGTTTCTTTGGTCATTTCTGGTTCTTTTATTTTAGGTCCCCTCTTTCTTTATTTTGGCTAGTTAGGACAAGGATATGTTGATAAAATTTGCCTTTTTATTAATTCTTTGTTTTGTTTGATTTTAGTCTATTTTGTTTCTTTCTACTCTGAATTTAATTATTTCTTACCAGATACTGGATTTTGGTTTGGTTTTTTACACATTTGTTACTGCATAATTAAGTCGTGTATTTATAAATTTTTCTTACAGGATGGCTTTCAGTGTGTCCCTGAGATTTTGTTGTTTAGTTCCCAGCATTTTACAGGGCCTCTGGCAGTGGGACCAGTATTTATTCCTAGTGCACCTCATGGGTTTTGGGAGCCCATTTCATATGGAGGGATGCTCTCTCAGCCTAGATACATGGAGGGAGGGCCTAGACCATGCATGGAATGATTCAAAAGACTCTGATGATACCCCATGAGGACCTCACCCTCCCTGGTTAGTGGATGGGGGTTATGAGAGGACAGGAGGGAGAGGGAACTGGGATTCATATGTAAAATAAGATTGTTTTTATTTAAATAAAATTTTATAAATTAAATAAAATAAAAGTTTTTTCTTGATTCCTTCTCCAACCAATCCATTATTCTGTAATAAGTAATTTATTAGTAGTGAAATTGTGTATTTTTGAAAGATTTGTTGGAAGTTGATTTTAATTTTTATTTGATTATGGATACACAGAATTAATTTGATTTCTCTGAGTATGTAAACATTTATTGTGTTTCCCACAATGTGGTCTATTTTCTATAAGCTTCCATCCACTTTGGTGTAGAATATTTATTCTTTGGTGATTAAGTGTTTATTCTGTAGATGTATGTTAAGTTTATTTGATATAGGTTGTAATATAATCTAATGCTTAACTGTTCTTTACTACAGATGACATGAAGAAAATGAGATATGTAAAACTCCTGTTCTTTATCACAGTGTGGCCCTCTATACAAAACATCATGTCATTACTGAGCAGGGTCATCATTATACACAACTTGCCCTTTTCTGCCTACAGGCTGGTGCCTCAGCTCAGCCCAGAGGCCTGGATAGAGAGAACTCTGCTGTTTCTGCTTCTGCTGCCTGTCCTGTTGGGAGGAGGTGAGGATAGAGCCTTAAACATAAATCTCATTCCTTGTTGTTGGCAGAGTGATTGGGGGCAGGGTAATGTAAAGCAGCATGGTGCTCTTATAGGTCCTTCATCAGACATACTGCCAAACTGGCTTATTTATGGATTAAGTCTCCCTGAAAGGCTTCCTTGGACTGTGATGCCACCAGAGCAATGCTGTTGTCCATGATTTGTGCTGCAGAGGGAACCTTGTTGAAGTCCATGGTGTATGTTGCTGTCAGAATCCATGTTGATGTCCACTATCCCTGCAGCAGACTGCTATTGGCAAGACAGCTTCTTTTTCAGTGGCACGCTTGAATGCAGACTCATAATTGAAAATGAGAGACATTGAAGGCTTCTTTGGCAAACTCTCCCTGATCTCAAAAAAGAAAAAAAAAAACGGAAATAATTCAGACAGGAAGTTATGGAAGAGAGTCCATAAAAGTTGTGATAAACACTCTGAACTGTAGTTCTTCAAGTTGATGGCTTCTGGCCAGACACAAGAGTGGGGAAGGACTTGGGACTCAGTTTTCTTTAAGGGTGACCCACATTGGACTTTATGACTTCTGTTTTGATTTGGTTTTGGGGGAAGGGTAGGAAGGTGGACTTGGAAGGAATGGGAAGCAAGTGTGGTGGGGTACATTATACATAATTAACAAATAATTAATAAGATTATTACATTGAAAAAGAAGAAATTACTTATTCTTAATATGCCAATATAGCAGTATTTTTAATTCCACTTGCACATATTTATAAAGTTGGGTACATCATAATTTAGTGCATATATGTGTTAAAGAGTAATGTCTTCTTGATTAATATTTCCATTGATTGGAATCATGTGACTTTATTTCCTATGATTACTTTTAGTTTGAAGTCCATTTTCTTAGGCATTAGGATTTCAATGGCTGCTCACTCTCTGGTCCCATTTGATTAGATTAGATGCTATCTATCATTAAGGCTGAGGTTTCTTGTAAAGGAGAGAAAGATGGAAATTGTTTCATAATCCGTTTATCTGGTGTTTTTTCAAATTAAAGAACTGAATATTATTTAAAGTTATTCTTGAAAGATCTATGTTCTTTCCAGTCATATTGTTGTTTATTGTTTTATTTGTATGTTTATTCTTCCTTCATTTCTTAGTCATATCTTGTGTTTCAACAATTATAGTTTCATTTATTTACTTTCTTCATTCTTGTGCTTATACTTATTCCCCTCTTCTCTGTAAAATGTTACTTCTAGTGTTGGTCTACTGGATATGAATTCTTCTAGTCTATTTAAATCATGGGATATTTTCTTTCTAATTCAATTGTTGAAGACAGTTTTGCTAGGTACAGTAGTCTAGATTGCCTTCGTGGTATCTTTATGATGTATAATGCATTGTTCTTGGCTTATACACATTGTTTTCAATGTTTCTAAAGAGAAAACAAACAGTGATTATTCTGATGGGTTTTACTTCATATGGCACTTTTGTTTCTTTCTCTTGCAGTTTTTAACATTTTCTAAAATTTTAATACACTCTAAATTCAGTGTGTTAAGTATCATATGTCTTTGCATGTTTTATTCATATCTTATCTATGTGGTGGTTTGTGCTTTTTGTGTTAGTATGTACTTCCTGTACATGTCTTTCCTCAGTATGGAAAAGTTTTCTTCTACTATATTTTGGAATATGTGGTCTTTGTTATTGGTCTGGAATTTTTATTTTTAATCTGAGTCGATGAATTGAAGACTTGATCTTTTTATAGTAATCAATAGTTCTTGATTGTTTTCCCTTATGGTATTTATTTTTAATATTACTTGCTTATTTTGACTAGAACCTCTACATCATCTCTAAGTCCTCATAATTTTGTCTTCTGCTTGATTCATTCTACTTAGCCGACTTTCCTTTGTGTTGGGGAAGTGCATTTGTCAATAAAGCACTGTCTGGCCAATAAGGAATCTAGATAGGTGGGACTAGGAGTCCAGGAGGACTCTGGGAAGGAGAAACACAAGAGAGTCAACATGTAACTCCATGGGGTAGGAAGCTCAGAACTATTCTCTGGTAAGAAACATACTTAGATTAACAATAATTGGGTAATTACTTAAGTCAGAGCTAGCCAGTAAGAAACAAGCAAGGCCAACAGCTTCATAATTAATATAACCTCCTGTGTGTTTATTTGGGACTGATGCAGATCTAGAACCAGGCTGGCGGGAAGGCTCCACTCAAAGAAAAAGCTTCTCTTTACACCTTTGTGTTTTCTAGTTGGGTCACTGAGGTTTTCAATACTATGCTCATTCCAGATGAACTGTATACAATGTTTCTATTTTTAAAATTGCATTTTGTCTCTTCCCAACTCCCACACTCTTCATGAGATCTTGCCTCATTCCTCTTCTCTGGGGTACCATGCATATCTCTCTTAGGTTCTTTCCTGCTTCCCAGACTCTCTATCAGTGGAAGTGCAGACTGGAATTATCCTGATCCATGTCTAAAATCCATATATGAGTGAGTACATACCATGTTTGTCTTTTTTGTGACTGGGTTACCTCACTCAGGATGGTTTCCTCTAGTGCCATCCATTTACCTTCGAATTTCAAGATTCCATTGTTTTTTTCTGCTGAGTTATACTCCATTGTGTATATGTAATGCATTTTTTCTATCCACTCTTCCATTGAGGGGCATCTAGGTTGCTTCCAGATTCTGGCTATTACAAATAATGCTGCTATTAACATACTGGAGCAGATACCATGTTGTATGATTTTGCATCATTTGGATATATGTCTAAGAGTGGAATTGCTGGGTCTTGTGGTAGATTGATTCCCATTTTCCTGAGGAATCTCTGTACTGATTTCCAAAGTGGCTGTATGAGTTGGCACTCCTACCAGCAGTGGCAGTGGAGGAGTGTTTCCCTCTCTCCACATCCACTCCAGCATAAATTGTCTTCGGTGTTTTTGATTTTAGCCATTCTGGCAGGAGTAAGATGGTAAATCAAAGTTGTTTTGATTTGCATTTGAGTGGGAGAAGAGGAAGAGAGAGTAGTGCATGGGGGAACAGGAAGGTTGAGTGGAGGGTAGAATAGGGAGAAGAGGGATTCATAGGTTAGAAGACAGATTTGGCACCAGTGAGACTTCTAGTGATCTAAAGGGATGACACCAACTGGCAAGCTAAGCAATAATGGAGAGACCACCTTGAATGCCCATTCCTGATAATGAACTTGATGTCTATAACCTCCTGGAGCCTTCATCCAGTAACTGATGGAAGCAGAGGCAAACACCCACAGTTAAACACTGAACTGAACCCATGGAACCCAGTGACAGAGAGAGACGAGCAATGAGCAAATTGGCAAAGAATGGGCTGGCAAAACCAGAAGAGATAGCTGATCTGAACAGGGGAGAGCTCTTGGACCCCAGACCTACAGCTGGGAGGCCAACATGGGACTGATCCAGACCCCCTGAGTGTGAGAGTCACTGAGGAGGCCTGGGCAACCTATGGGGCCCTGGGCAGTGGATCAGTGTTTATCCCTGGCATACAAACGGACTTCCTGTGTCCATAACACAAAGAGGGATGCTCTCTCAGCCTGGATTCTTAGGGGAGTGCCTGAACCCTGCCATGAATGAAATGAGAGACTCTAGATTTTCCCTATGTAGAAGGAAGGGGCGATAGTGTGGGAGGCTGGGTGTGGTGAGGTGGGTACGGGAGGAGGGGAGGGGAGGGAACTGGGATTGACATGAGAAGTAAGCTATTTAAAGTAAAAATAATAAAGTAAAAAATTGCATTTTGTCTTAAAATCTTTGTTTGTCTGTCATTTCCATCACCCATAATTTTGACAGTTCCTTAGTGTAACTGGATAATAAGGAATGTTTAACAAATACTTGTTATATAACAATTTGGTGACCACAATGGCATTTGTTTTTTATTTAAATTAGAAACAAGCTTGCTTCACATGTCAATCCCAGCTACCTCTCCCTCCCTTCTTCCTCTGCACCCCCACCAGCCTCCCACCCAATCCCCACTCTGTTGCCCAGAGAGGGTGAGGGCCTCCATGGTGGATTTCCAGAATCTGTCATTTAATTCAGGGCAGGGCCTAGGCCCTTTCCAAGAGTCCAGGCTGAGAGAGCATCCCTCATTGTGGCACGGGCACCCAAAGTCCATTTGTATGCCAGGGATGAATACTGATCTACTCCCAAAAGCCCCATAGATTGCCTAGGTCTCCTCACTGATACTCACATTCAGGGGGTCTTGGTAAGTCCTTTGCTGGCCTCCTAGCCATCAGTCTGGGGTCCTAGAGCTCCCGCTTGTTCAGCTTAGCTGTTTCTGTGGGTTTCATGAGCCAAGTCTTGATCCCTTTGCTCAGGTTCACTCGTGAATATTTTACGAAAAAACTCTGTTCACATTGTAAAGGAAATACATTAATACTTTTGAAGTCAGTAAGTTTTTATTTTAAGCTAAAACAAGCAAAACTCTTCATAAGTGTTATATGTACAAAATCCTTACAAGCTCTGGTGGAATGAATTCATGTTATAAATAACAGTAGTGGTATTTTTAATAAGAATGCATAAAGTATTAGAAGCAATACAATAATAAATTCTCTGTCTCATGTTATTTTTCCAGAAATATATAAAATAATGAGTGTTATGAATTAGAGAAGCACTATTTGCATACAAAGTTTTCTGACAATTTTATTTGTCATTTGGTTTCTTCCTTTCTTTCTCCTTCCTGCCTGTCTTTTTTTCTTCTCTGTCCTCCAGAATTCCAGTTTTAAACTGTTAACACAAGACAATCAACCGATAGATTGTGTTTATATTTCATGCATTTTAATTTGGGAAGAATGCAAATATCATTTATGCTAACTATGAGACTATTAGACAGGCTGTGTATGGGAGTCGAGTTGGACAATATGAGATTACATCACAAGAGGAAAAAACTGAAAAAAATGTGCCTTTTAAAACCTTAGCACCATATTTGCATTACAAATATTACTAAAATATGTTTGACATTTTAGAAATTTTATGTGTTATAAATGTTATGAAACTAAAATATGTGTTAGGAATCAGAATTCAACAAAGTTAAGGTCTTTTTATACTGGTGATGGAATTGCCATGGTTATGAGCAGTTCAGTTGTAGTAATAGTAACATTTATTTTTCCCACAGAATATTCAACCACCAGAAAAATCATCAGTGAAGGATTTATAGCTCTTCAAGAATAGTTATTTTCCATGACAGTTTTATAATGCATAAGATCCCTTGAAATGGCAATTTAAATTTGTATTTGAGGTTTTGCCCTTTAAAGGTTTTATTATAGGAGTGATTTTTGAGATGTGATGCTTATGCAAGTTAGATTCAAAATCATTTGAGATATTCTAGACTAACAACATTATATAATACTTTCCAAGTTTTATCTAAATTTTGCACCCCGGGATCTCAATAAGATAATGGTCTTTGTTAGAAGTATACCTTACTCTGAGATTTAAACAATGAATACAATTTAATACCACATTAAAATAATGTACAGGGGCTGGAGATGGCCCATAGGTTTAAAGTACTGACTACTTTTCCAGAGGTCCTGAGTTCAATTTGCAGCAACCACATGGTGATTCACAACATTCAGTAATGTGATCTCGTGCCCTCTTCTGTTGCACAGGCATGCATGCAAGCAAAATACTGTATACGTAATAAATAAACTTTTAAAAGAAAAAGAATACATTTTAAAAAGTTAATGTACAAAGTAGCATCACCCATATTACCATTAATTAAAGCAGAGAGGTAACCTCACCTGTTTTGACCTTTTTTAATATTAGCTATTTTCAAGATGAGACAAATGCTTTGACCTAATGATAGTCCCTTACTAATAATCTTCCTAAACTCAACAACACAGAAATCAAGAAATATTTATAAATATGTATCTAAAACATTCTATATTTAAAAATGTCAATTTTATCTTCCCATTGCTGAGAAAACTACAATATTAATTTCAGAATACAATTACTTCTAGTGTTGAGAGAAAACAATCATATTTTAAGAAAATTGTAAGTTATTTCAGAAGCTAATCTAAACTCAATACTGTACTTTTTCAAAATGATGGTACTTAAAGCCCAAATGTCTAAGATGTATGACAGTAACATTTAATTTTCATAAAAGCCTGCTACTTATTAAGTCTGAATAGTAGGTAGAGGCATAGGAGTCTTATACTTCTATGATTTTCATTCTGGGAATATCATTTTTCCTTGAATGAATTTAAAATGAGAACAAGAAGTCTATATGCAATTACAATATTTTAGAGTTTAGTGGTAGTTCAAATCTATTAAATATTTAAGAAACATTTCTATTCAAATATTTTGAAAGTGTTACAAACCTAATCTCCATTTCATTTCCCATCACATCGTCTTGGAAATTAAGGGAACATAAGAATTAAAGTCAGCTCCATGCCATGTCAGAGAGCAGAGTGTTGCTTCTTATAACTCTAAAAAAGTCCTTCTTATAAAATTTTTGTTGTTATTATGATAGCTTAAAATTACAAGATTTTAAGTTAAAATACAAGGTTTCCATAAGAAGAGGGAAAGAAAAAATATATGTATAGATAGAGCGATATATAGATGATAGATAGATAGATAGATAGATAGATAGATAGATAGATAGATAGATGGATAGATATGTAAGTACTACTGCAGAAGAAGTATGGATACAAAAGCTATACAAATTTCATCAAGAAAGGCATGAGTCCCAAGGCAATGCAATTAGTATATCTTATATTGCCTTCAGGAGGAATTGAAATGTGTGAGATACTTAGGTCATCGGGGATGTGTCTCGGAAGTTCATTTTGGGATATGACATCATCCTGTTTCATAGGGTAAAATGTCTTCTTCCTTGTCGTTGCCTTCAGTTAAGGCCACAGACATGAAGAACAATGAGTTCATTTGATCCTAGTCTGGAATCTTGCAAACTTTGAGCAAAATAAAACCTGTCTCTTTAAAAATCAGTTATCTTATTTATTCTATGAAAACAATGAATAACTGACTTACTCAGTAATGCTTCTATTCAAAATTAAGAAGTGTAACATTTTATCCTAATAAAAGCAAATCACTTACAAATACAAATATATCAATGGCATCAATTCTAGCTTAAGAAAATTTGTATTATGCAGATCACAGCTGTATATGAGCACATATTATACTTGTGTAGAGGGATTAAGGCCCTGAAACTATTATACTTAAATGTATACTTCTTTGCTCTTGAAGTTTCATCATGTGTCTAGGGACTCACTTTCTTTAGAAAACACTGCCATCAGCCAGCGATCATTTCTTACGTGTTATGGGTACAAAGAGTAATCCTAAAGTACACCAGAATTTCTAAATATCATTTAATTATTCAAAATGCTTGTACAAAACCGCTCATTTCAATCACAAGCAGGACTACAAACATCATTTTCCTGCTCCTTGTTTATGCCAAAATGTTTTCAGGTGCCTGTATGTCCATTAAGTCTTTCTGAAGACTCTCACACAGCAATGTAAACAGGAACACTGTGTAAGACTAGTTCTATTATGGACCTTTAATCTATCCCTTTGAAATTATCCCAGTGAGGAACAGATGTGATCCTTCCTTAAAGTTGACTATGGATGAAATGCTTTATTTTTCTTTTAAGATAACAAAGTCTTACGTAATCCAGGTTAACCTCATGCTACTGTTCTTTCTGCATCCCTAGTGCTAACAGACACTGGCAAAGATGAATGTTTTTTAAAAGTAAAACTTTGTATCCACCAGATTCCTCACAGAAGGAAAGAGATGAACGATCATGTTTTTATCTATTGAACAGAGATCTGACAGGAGGTTAATCCTACTCAATCAGCAGACTGGACCACAGTCTTAGGCAAGCTCAGTGTTTTACACACTAAATGATAGAAAGAAAGAGGAAGCATTCCTGCTTTTCTCTTGATAATTCCAGTGAAGTAACTGAGAACATGGGCCCTGGTAGAAATAACCTATTTACTCTCCTATAACAATAGTCAGTGTCCCCCAGAAACTCACTTTCTACATCTTTCCCTTTAGCATTTACACTTTGAGACTGACAAAGTTACAAATTAACAAAGCTCATTCCGAACTCTATTGCTATTTTACGGAGGACTTATGAGGTACTCCAGGTTATATATTTTGAAGTGCATTGACATAAATCTTCTGAACTTCATAGTTTTCACTTGTAAAACTACCATAACAAAATTATGTTAAATGTTGTCATGTGTGTGTGGCTAAAAATTACTTTTGTGTTTTTTTCTTCCTTCCTTCCCTCCCTCCTTCCTTCCTCCCTCCTTCCCTGCCCCCTCTGTCTGTCTCTCTTTCGTTTTTGATTGTTTGCTTAATTTTTAAAAATGTACTAGACTCATAAAAAAGCTAAAGCCTGGTAAGTTATTATTAACTAGAGAGCTAGGAAAGTGGACTAAATATGTTTACCTGTCTGGGAATCAAAACAATATGGAAAATGTATATGCAAACAACTTCACGATTGTTAGTATCAGACTTACTTGTCAAATGATTGAGAAATTGATTCAATTCACATTAGGAAACAGTTTCAATATTCTATCAATCAAAATATAAAGTGAATAATTTGAAAAGGGGGAAAAGGTGTAATCAATTCATACTTTATAAATATTTAATGAGCACCTTCTAATTCCAAGACATTGTTAATAAATTAGAAGGAAAAGTTCATTCTCTTTAAGAGCTTACTGTCTACTGAATAAATATAAAGGACAACCCAGCTAACAAACTCAGACACAAAAAAATGCTAGAAAGGCACAGTATACTAAAGTGGCCAGGCCACAGGGAAGTTCTATTGCATTCACAGGATACTGGCTGAAACTCTGTTTATATTTCAGCAAGTATGCATGTACACTGATGAAGTTTATTCTAAGTGTATGTCAACAGAGTATTGATTACAGTGAGAAGAAAAAAACCCACTTCATAGGTATGAATGAAATGTGTGTCATCTAATCATTTTGTAAATATGCACTATCAATAGGAATGAAATTATAACTTAAACTTTTGGTCATTGCTTAATAATTAGTCATAGGTCCTGGGATATAACAAAAGATACTTGAATCCATTGAATTCAGAATCTGGTGCAACTTTGTCACCTTTCAAATGTGTGATTTGCAAAAATTTGTTACCATCACAAATTTCATGGTTTTGTAAATATTACAAGTGGTCAAGTATATATAATTCCAGTTATATGTCTGTGACAGAATTAACTACAAGTTTTCACAAAGGAAAAATAATTTTAGAAAAATTAGCAAGCTCATCTTATGCAGCTAAAATGAGAACTTCACCTTGCATTCACCTCCCAGGGATCACATTAACTTAGACATTACTAAAATAAGAACTACAACAGGATCCAGGCTACCAGGAGCCATATCTTGCAAATGGTCATGGGTGTTTGTTCCCTCTTAATGTCTCCCTATACAGATTGTAACAGTTAATGCCTGAAAATTGTCAATCATCTTTGAGAAAGAGAGAAGCCAGCTGTAATGGAATCCTTTCCCTGATGAAAATGATGATAATCTGTGAGAACAAGCCTCCTGTTGTTCAGATTGTTGCTGCTTTTTTGCAGTGCCTAATGAATCACTGTGCAACCTCTCATTGAATGTGAATTTATGCAAATTTACAATGAATCAAGGGGGCTATTTTAGTCAAATCAATCGCATATTGTATCTATTTGAAACGATAATGTAAGCATAATTGATGGTGCATAATTAATGATTAGATGATGCTTTTAGTAATTAAAATATATCTTAAGATGAGAAGTAGAAAGTGTAGAAAATCAGGCCCTAAGCCAGAACTGGAAATAAGCAGATTTGACATATCCCCTCCAATGAAGAAATTATTGGATACTCCCCTTGTTGAATTCATAACTGTATCTGCATGTTGGAAGAAACAACATCCTTTTTCTCATATAGAACTTCACAAAGATAGTGAAATATTGTAGTTGTCATATAAAATGTATCATAAAGGGCATGTGTTGGTATACATGTTCCCTAACTTGTGACACTCTTTAGGAATATTAGAGGGTTAAGACTCTCTGGAGAAAAGTTTCCTGTTCATGTTTTGCATCCTAACTAAATATTATTACCAGTTAGCTTTGTACTTCTCTTCCTTCATGCCTACGCCACCATAGTGGAATGTAACATCAGCAGAATAAAACCTCCTTCCTTCACTGGTGTCTTTCAGATATTTTGCCAAACAAAACAACAAGAAAAGAAACCAATACACAAGACAAACAATAATATTGGTATAATTCAATCCTAGATATTTCTGTGTTTAGAATCCTGTATTAAAATGAATCAGCAACATGAGCTTGGGATTGATAATAGAAAATTAGAATTGTCAATATCTTAGATGTTTTTAAATATTAAAATATTCTTATAAGCATTTACTATAATTACTATAATATTTTAAATGAGCTTTATTATTTTTGAGACATAGAAATAACTGTAAGATTTATTTAATCCACAACTTGTTCCTAAATCTTGCACAAGAAAGTCAAGATAAGTTGTATGGTGTCACACAACCAATGACATTTTGTGAAAGAAATTATGGGAAGCTGAATCTTGATTAGATGAAAAGTGTGTGCTGTGTAAAATACAATGATATGTCATATGAAACAATCACAAATCCACATTTTTAAAAGACAGTATTTACCAAAGACGTAACTGATGAAGGACTGCTATCTATGTATCTTAAATTTAATCATGAAATAACAAATGATCCCACTAAAAATGTATGAAATATTTGATCAAACATTTCAAATATATTGATGATGAATAAGGCAATAAAGGCACACCAATTTTAATATATCATCAGTGAAATAAAAGTTAATACAACGAAATTTTCCAGCACACCTGCTAAAACAGAAAAAGATACTGAACAATTACAACAGTGAGTGTTAGAAATGATATGGAGGAATGGACCAGAATCTCAGACAGTAAAGTCACTTTAGAAAACACTTAGAAGACTTTTTAAAAAGTTTAACACCTTCTCATCACAGGAACCAAAATCATGATGATGATATGCAGTCACAGAAGCTAAAATTTATGTCAGTTGTAACCACAAAAGTTTTATGTAGTAAACTTATCCATAACTGCCCAGAGTAGGTAGCCACCAAGTTGTATTTCAGTACACGAATCTAGCTTCATCCAGACACGAGGATATCATTTATCTGTAAAAGCAAATCTACCATAAAGTTGTGTGAATTCAGAGGGTAACTGGATATATTACTAAGTAAAGGAAGTCAATCATAGAATACCGTTCTTGATAATTGTAGCAGTGATTCTCTGGAAAAGATAGAACCATGAGTTAGGGTAAAGTGATTAGTGGTTGTCAGGAGTTAAAGTGGAAAGAATGATGAATAAAATATATGACACAGGAGGCTTTCAGGACTCAAGAGTGCTCTTTCTGACACACTGAAAGAACACATGTCATTAGATGTCAAAAGAAATAGAATGTACCACAAGAAGACGTGGACAAGTATCTTCCTTAATGTGAGCATTCATTGAAAATGTAAAACTAGAAACTACATTCTTTTTAACAGTGCTCTCTAATTACTATGTCAAAATATCAGCTGTTTACAATTACCCTTTAATTACTTCATGAGTCTGAGACCAAGTTAACTACCTTTTCTTTATTGGATGTCACTTTCTGTCTATATCATATTCAGACCCATATACTTACCCTATACCATTGACTGTAAGCCCTTGTAGGCTATCTCTATTTGTACAGGGACAATGGGAATTTCTTCTCAGTTTGAGAATGTAAATGTAATCCTTAATATGTTTACTTAGAGATGAGTAGTATAAACTTTCCCACCCTGGTGAGATAGACTTGGGAAATTACAAATCAATGAGCACCTGTTTCCCAGTTCATAGATGCCATTCATTGTATAATTGAATATTAAAGCAATCTTCACATTCTGTCTGATATTTGTCATAAGGATACCAACCTGATTCATCAGAGCCCATCAATACTTTTCTGTGACCTAACCTCCCAATATTATCACCATGAGCGTTAGGACATTAAATGTAATTCTTAAGAACACCAAATTGAATCATCAGTGTCCCACCTGGACTGACTTTATCTGTTTACCTGCAAGAAAGAGGATGTTTATTTCTTCAGCTTATTCATTGAAAAAAAGAGTCAAATAATACAAACAATGAACTGAGAGTTTCAATATGTTCCTGGTGACTAGAAATAATATACTATAAAAATTTCTAGGATGTTCATAAAGACATAGCAAATGGGGATTCAAAAGATTCTCAATATTTCTTAAAACTCTTAGCAGCTCTGATGACCCATTCTTATTTCTATAAGAAGCTTTATCAGTTATGTTCATGAGTAGTGCCAAAGTTGTATGATAATTATGGCCATTGAAAGAGAAAGCAAGATAGAGGGAACCATTATAGTTTTAAAGAGAAATCTAGTATAGGGAAATATATAGAGATCCACAAGAATGACACCAACTAAGAATCTATCCAATAGTGGAGCAGGTATCTTAAATGACCTTTCTCTATACTGAGATTGATGACTACCTTAAGTGACATCATAGAACCTTCATCATGTAGCTGATGGAAGGAGAAGAAGAGATTCACAGCTAAACACAGAGCCTAACTCTTGGAATCAAGTTGTACAGAGGGAGGAGTGATGAGCAAAAGGTTCAAGACTATGCTGGGGAAACCAACTGAAACAGCTGAACTGAACAAGGGAGATCTCCAGCATAGGACAGAACCAGGCCCATGAATGATGGTGTTAGTTGGGAGGCCAGGGCAGTCTATGGCAGTGGAAGCAGAGTAATGTATGGACTTTGGGAGCCCATTCGCTATGAAAGGATACGATCTCAGCCTAGATACATTGGGGTGGGAGGTGAGGGAGTTGGGTATTGGGGAGTAAGCGGGGAGATTTTTCCTGCCTTAAATGACGTGACAAACTTTGAAGATCCACCATGGGAGGCCTCAACCTCCCTGGGAAGTAAATGGGGCTGTGGGGTGCGGGTTGGTAGATCGCATTGGAGGACAGGAGGGAAAGAAAACTGGAATTGGTATGCAAAATAAGATTGTTTTCAATTTAAATAAAAATTTAAAAAAGAAAAATAAGCATGATAAGACTGATTCTTGGAGACTGTTTAAATGATAAAATAAATGTGAATTTTCAAAGCTGAAGTATTTATAAGAACATCATTTCTAATTCCAAAACAAGAAACGACTCCTAAAACTTGACACAGATGCAGATATTTGGCATTTATACACAATGGCATTATTTTCTATAACCTCACTGGATGTCACTAAAGTGAGTAATATATTTTAGCTACTTTCACTTCTGTAAGGAACAAGTTGCTACTGACATGAATAACACATTTTCACCTATCATCTAATACAAGACTCAGACAAGGAAAATACTATAAATGTGAGAGAAATGCAGGCCCGGATTTATATTTTATTTCTTAAAATTATTATCCCAGGCTTCGTATAACTTGCTTAGTTTCACCAGTGTATCTGCTTTCCTATTATTCAGTTAAACATAAAAATGTAGTCTTGGCTTTTAATAACCAATAAAATAACGTACTTAAAGATCAAACATGTAATAGATAATGACATAGATTCTTTTCAAAATATTTCATTGAAAGTAAACATTATGCTATTTCCTAATGATGAAGTGAATTAGAATACGGCAAGCCTAAATAATGAAAGTCTCAACCATAGCTGTAAAACCCTATAAGGTATAATCTTCCTGAGAGCTTAGAAAAAAACACAGGGTTTTTCAGAATTCAAAAACTGCATGGGAAAATTAGTTAAGACATATTTAACCTGAGCAAACAAGAGACAAGAAACTGTGGTGATTCAGATAATGTTTCTCAGAGACTCTTCCAGAGCCTGCCATCAGGTAATAAACTACTCGACTGTCCCCTCAGACACAGTGATGCTTTTGGGGATGTGAGTCAGCTCTTGCGTGCTTGTTGAGCAAGGAGCTGATGTTAAAAGGACTGAAAATGTCGCAGCTGAAGTGTGCTTTTTCCAAGACAGGTTTCCATAGACTTGGTGGAACGTTGCAAATAAAAAAATAAAAACAGGCTTGTGAAACATCCCATTGCCCTCCCATTGCTCAATGGATCTATTTGGAGAATCATTGCCCTGATTTAATGCATTTTTTACCTGATTCCCAAAATTCAATTACTCCAACCTTTAAAAAATCATTTTATTTCTTTTTTGTATCTATTTTCTCAGTTGCTTTTCACTTACACTTTTAAGCAAAAAAAAAGCCTGATATTTTAATAATTGGGGTATTTTGTTTGTTTCTTACTACTGGATTTAATTCATTTTCTTTAATTATGCCAGTGTTCTTTGGATTATAATTGTTTCATTGGGATTCTTTTTTCATTACACTTGGAGTGATCTGCTCCCAATCTTATTTTTCCCATGAGCTCTATTTTTTCCCATATACCTGTATTTTATAAAATAAGCTGTAAAAACTATTTCCTGGCAGTCACACTGGGAAACAAGTTTATTTACAACCATCCATGAAAGCCAAAGAAATGGGAGTAACACTAATACCCTTACTTATCACATTGTCTCTAAGAATTGTACCTTAATTTCTAACAACACCAGAAAACATCACCCCAGCAACCAATCTCTCCTACTGCAAGGTTGCCACCTTGATACAAGACCAGGGAATACTTTCTGTGTGGTTCTCAAATATTCACCATATGTGATACCTTTTCCCTTGATTCCTGTCGTAGTCACTGTTTCCTTGTTGTGAAAAGGCACCATAACCTTATGAAAGGAAGTGTTTACTTGGGAGCTTGCTTATAGTTTCAGAGGTTTAGTTCATTATTAGCATGTCAAGTAGCATGTTCACAGGGAAGCCCTGTAGCAGTAGTTGAGAGTTGTATCCTAATCTGTAGACTGAGACCAAGAGAGAGGGGGGAGGGAGGAACAGAGAGAGAGAGAGAAAGAGAGGGAGAGACAGAGACAAAGAGAATCAACCAGACATGGACTTTTGCAACCTCAAATTCTACCCTTTGTGACACACCTCCTCCAACAAGGCTACACCTATGCCAACAAGGTCATATCTCCTAATCCTTGTCATCTTTTCAAATAGATCTATTCCCTGGTGACCAACAATTCAAGTACAGGAGCCTATGTATGCCAGTCTTATTAAAATCACTACAGTTCTTCATGTGCACCAACATTAATAGCTTTACAGTTCCCCCACTTGCACATTGATATCCTCAGTGTAATCACATCAGCAGATGCCTAGACAGCTCTCTCAATATAGTTCACTCATATCCTGCGTAATGCACCTATCACGGTAACTAATAATTTCTGATGGTGATTTCAACTCATAGCTTTTTACTTTTAAAAAATAAATATTTACTTTATGTTTATGTATTCCTTGGGAAGAGGGTTGCCACAATGCATGTGTGTTTCATAATGTGGATTCCAGTGATCAAACTCAGGTATCCATCCCTGGAAGCAAACACCTTAACCCACTGAGCTATCTCACCCACCCCAGACTTTAACTTTTAAAGAACATTCAGACCCAATTATTTCCAGAATCCTCTTCTATTTAACAGCAATCATTCTTAAGATAAACTTTTCTAACACATTATGAATGGAGAAAAAAACGAGAAGCCATGCTTTCATTTATTTAAATAGGCGTTCATTATCTTGGCAGCCAACCCAAGCCTTCTTTTCCCAAACCAGATCTTCCAGAATAACTACAATTATGCTCAGGGACGCATGCTCAGTATGACTCATGAAAGGATTATTTAGACAGAACATTTTGATTCCAGACACATTATCTTTCTGTTCCTGTGGGCTGAGTAGAGCAGGAATTAACATATTATGTATGGATTAATGCATTCTTTTCATATCTCCGTGGAGAAGGTTTTAGAGTATTGTGCAGTGTTTTACGAATAATGATTTGAAAAAGCAGAAGAGGGAATGGTTATTTGTTGACATTTTGATTTTGGTAAATAAAGTGACCTTTAGCTTTCAGCTGTATACTTGAATTTAAGAAAAGACAAATGAAAGTCTGGAAACTGTGGTTAAAACCAAGTATTTGGAATGCAGTACTTTGCTTGGAAGAAAACACGTTTACTTTTTTGGCCCTGCTTTAAATGCTCAGATAGTCATAAAGGATAGATTGGCAGAATGAGCTCAAACTTTTCTTTGAAAAGATATTGACACTGTAACACCTCTCACAGAGCAAGTTCCTAGTATAGATACAAAGTGTTAAGACCTTCACCACAGCACCTTTATACCTTTGCATTTTTTCAAGAAAGATGTGCTCAGTGTATTCTTCTATTAGAAAGAATACTTTTCTAAGTTTCCCGAGACTAGGAAACAAAAGTTTATGCCTTTTAAATGAAGAGGTGCCTTATTATCTTCCTTTATTTTTGTATATTGGAAACACATCCATCACAACAGAGAATTAAACCCAGTGGCATCTTTGAAATGAATCCCATCTCTTCTAACTGAAAGTGGTGTTGCCCTTATAATAATCTTTTCAATTTCTATTTACACAGAAGACATGTTTTGAATTATACCTGCACTTGATGACTGACAGTGATGCTGTTTTCCACACTACCCATTTCTATCCTTGCATCCTTACCACCAGTTCCAGACCATCACCAGGAAGGCCAAGATCGCCAGACCCTTTGTTAACATGCAATACATAAAAGTTATGTTTCTTATACATAGTGATTTTTCTATTATGTCACTGAAATATTGTTGTGCCGAAATACTGAACCCCAAAATCACCAAGAGGCCCATTTTGATTCAAAAGCAGAGTCTTTTATTGAAGTTATTTAATGAGCTACACCCATCAGCTCGGGCCCTTCATCCTGTCACCATGGCAGATGACTGGAGAAAAAGACACTGAGCAGCCTTGAGGCAAGGATCTTAAAGGGCAAAGTAAGGAGAGTGTCTAGGGGTATGAAATTGGTAGGCTTCCAAGTTTGCACAACCTACCTACCCTGTGTTGATTGGTCAACTGGTTGCTATGACCCATAGGCCCTCCCAGGGTGGTTGTTATGCTCTGCATGTCACTGTTGTGCCCTGTCTGTAAAGCACACCCAGAGCCATGAAGTACAGCCTGGCCAGCTAAATTCTCATTGGTTTCTTGCCATGAGGAAGGCATGTGACAGCCTAGTGAACAGGACAGGAGCTGCAAGTTCATGTAAGCACATGGTAGCCTGTCAATGCTGCTAAAACGGGGAGGCTGGTCACTGCAATATGACTAATGAGATAGTACCAGGGATAAGTAACAGAAAACATTAAAACAGGGAAAGAGAAAAACAGAGTAGCATTTCATGTGATTCTATATTATACTTTGTAAATAAGAAATACAGAAACAGGAAGAGACACAGAGGCTGAAAAAAGTACAGAGATGAGCAAAGGAAGTTTGTTTGCTTTAACTCTCTACATTGAAAATATTTCACTTTTTTGGAGTGCTGTAGCTTTTATACATAGATTACAGAAACCATCCTATGCTTTACTTCACCAAAGCAGTGTAGGATTCCACAGAGTTTAATGTCTCATTTCGAAAATTTTGTCTTTCTTTTTACACTAGAATTCTTTATCAGAATAGCTCCAGTGGGTATATGATGATTACATTAGTGCATAGATCTGAGGGTATCTGAAAGGTGTTGATATTTAGCCAACCTTTATTTTGCATTTTTCTGAGAGGGAAATTCTGCAAATCATATAGGCCTCAATAAGGTGAATGGATATCATCAAATCAAATGAAGACCTTTGTAAAATAAAGAGGCTATACATAAGTTCTCTTCTTATCTCATTACTTAAGCTAACACATGAGACTTTTCAACCTTTAAATTCAGACTGAACTTTCAGCTCCTAAGTTTGTATATTTCAGCTTCTTAGGTCATAGGTTATCCTTGTTTTCAGGTTTCAGCCCAAGTGTGACAGGGTGTCCTGACCTCAGCCTCCTGGCATTAGATGGTAGAATCCATATTTCTCTATCTTGATTAGCTTTGTTTCTGATTCTACCTTTCTGTCTTCTGTCTGTTTTGGTTAGTTCAGTATATAGATACATACACACATAAATATATGTTTGCACGAGTATATTTTATTTATTATACTTATTTATACACAAAGAGAAGTGAAATTTTATTTCTATATGTGTGTAAATATGTTTATATGTGTATATGAGTATGTTATACACACAGAAAAGTTAGTTTTGTAAAATATACTACTGGTTTTATTTCTCTAAGAAACAACTACAAGAGACCTGGTTTCATTTAATCTTATGGTAGCAAATGTATGATGAATACATTATTTCCATTTCATAGCTCAATTGATGAGCTCCAATATATTGGACAAAGCATATGTGTGCATACAGACTCATATATATTCTCTGAATGACATATACAAAAGAAGAAAATGTTTTCTCAAAGTTAACATAATCTACAGTTTTCACCTGTGCATCATTATCCTCATAATCCAGCAAACAGAAAAAAAATCCTTGATGTACTCATTGAGCAGAAATTTTGCAATTCTCTTTTCCCCTTTGTAAATTAGATTAAAATATTGACTATTAGTGATCGCTAATTTTGGATGTCAAGTTGACATGATTGGGAAGAGAGACTCCAGTTTAGAAATTATATTTATTAAATTGGACTGTTGGTGTGCCTGTGTAGCAATTTCTTAAATTGCACTTGATGAGGAAATCACGACCCTTGGGTACATGGACTTGGACTGTAGAAGAAAAGTAGCTGAGCAAGCCAGATAGCTGCTCTCTTTCATGGTCCCTGCCTCTTTTGCTGCCTGAGTTCTCACTTCAACTTCCCCAGTGAGGTACAGTGAGGGAGAAATGAAAGGAAAATAAGCCCTATCCTCCCTAAGTTATTTGATTTTCCTGGTGTTTATTGCAGCTACTAAAAGAAAACTAAAATGGCATTGGTGCTTTGCAATCCAGAATACGATGCATATGCAAAAGCAAATTTCCATTAACACAGGTTCTGCCATTCAGTCCATAACCACACATGACCCCAGGGCATCACAAACAGGTTTGCTCAGGTATTCAAGCCCCACTTCTGCCATTCTGTATGCTTCAGAACTGCAGAAACTCTCTTCATGACAAGAGTGACTTTCTGAAGCCAGGGGCCTCTTTTCTTTTATTCTTTGACTTATAATCCAACCCTAAAAACACTGCCTGAACAAGTTGTTCCTCAATAAGAACAAAAGCATTGCAATAATTCTTTCTTTAAAAATGCATTTCCTTAGGGCCTCCCAATGCCAGAAACTGTAAGAAAAAAAAAGATGTGTGGAATGTGCAACACAGAAAGCGAAGATGAAGCTGACTTTGACTGTAACAGCAGCTACAAACATCAAAATAATCTGCTTAAGTGTTGGCTACAGGCAAAACAACAAAATAGAATGGGCATTATGGCCTGTATTTTTATTAAGCTCCTGTTGTTTAAAGGCAGATTGCAATTTAATTCTCACTCTATCTTCTTATCATATGCTGTAAAGCCAGGAGGCAGAGCATTTGGCTATCATAGCCATCAAAGTCCTTCATTTTCAACAAGCAGAACATCAAAATTAAGTCATACATGGGACAGATGCTCTGATAGGAATATAATCATTTAAAATACAATTATAACTTTTTTAATCCAAAATATCAGTTCAGTCATAGTAGCCATATATTTTGCATTCATTAAAATATTGTTTATAAGGACAGGAAATATGAGTGCATCCATTTGGAAGTCTACTAATAAAAATAGCTTATTTTCTGTTTTTGAGCAATCAACTATATCCTTTTCTTTGGGCCCACTTTGAAAAAGAAACAATTTCACAATGTCTTTTGATGTTATGAAAGTTTTACTCTTTTGGTATTTTTTGAGGGGCCTGCCACCCAGCTCCCAAATAAATCACATATGGAGGCTTATTCTTAGTTATCAATACCCAGATTTAGCTTAGCTTGTTTCTTGCCAGCTTTCCTTTATTTAAATTATTCCATAATCTTTTACCTCTGGGATTTTCCTTTTTCTTTTGTAAATCTTACTTTCACTCTTTATTCCGTGGCTGGATGGCTGGCTGGCACCTGATGCCCTATCCTCCTGGTTCTTCCTTGGTAACCTCTTCCTCTTTTCTCCTTCTATTTATCCTCTCCGCTTGCCAGCCCTGCCTACCCTAGCTCCTGCCTCGCTATTGGCTGTTCAGTTCTTTATTAGATCATCAGGTGTTTTAGGCATAGTAACACAGCTTCAGAGAGTTAAACAAATGCAGCATAAACAAAAGTCACACACATTAAAATAATACTCTACCACAATAACTATTCTAAATGAGTAAATGTAGACATGTCAAACCTTTGGAATATTAGATCGAGGACGAATTTACCTGCTGCTTTAGATTACCCAAATGCATAACATTTACCCAATTTATTATCAGTCATTGAAATGTATTTCAACTTTTAATCCTTCAGAGAAAATTATCAAAGTCTTTCATAGACATTAAAAATTATTATACAAAACAAATAGTTCTGTGAAGGAGGAAGAGATTTGATGATTGTTGTACTTGCCTCGTGTTTAATTTCAAAAGTTGTTTGTCAGCATATGAATATATTTCTACCAAGCTTATAGAAAACATTGGGAACAGAAGCAAATCATCACTACCCTCGAGAAAAGGAATGGTGTAGAAGGAATTCTTAGATGAATGATGGTATAGATCTGTGTACCCTGGTACAAAAAAAAACATTAATCCCAGAATGTTGTGAGATGATGAACTGTCATGGTCCAACATGGGTATTCATGAGAAACAGGTGAGCTCCTACACAGAGAAACGTGAAGAACAATATCAGTTTAGCATTCAGTATTGTGGAGGCATACAGGGTCGTGCACTGTGTTTTATAAAGTACAAAGAGCAGTCTAAGAGGGAGTATGGTGAGAGGAAAGCACTATCAAGCATGCAGTTCTTGAGTTCTCTATGACCTAGGCATTTTAGTCAGTTTTAGTTACTTTTCACAAATAAAGGAGTTACAAATTGCATACTATAACTTTTTATTTAAAGAAGAACATAATCCAGGTAAATTATATTAATATACCTTGATATAATATTGCATTCACTATTATTCTTTATTTTTTCCTGTAATTATTACCACTCTCTATCACTACATCTATAGGACACATGACTAGCTTTGGTATTTAATATGTATTTACTAAGCTAATATGTTGGTTAGATTATGTCAACTTGTCGCAAGCTAGAGTTATTGGAGAGGAGGGAAACTCAATTGAGAAAATTCCTCCATAAAACTTGCTGTAGACAAGCCGGTAAAGCATTTTCTTAATTAATAACTGATGTGGGCAGATCCTCAACCCTGGGCTGATGGCCCAGAGTACTGTAAGGAAACAGACTAAGCAAGTCATGAGATCCAAGCCAGTAAACATCACTCCTCTATGACCTTTGATTAACTTCCTGCCTCCAGGTTCCTGCCCCACATAAGTTCCTTCCCCCACTGATATTGATAAAGAACTATTATATGGAACTGTGAGTGAAATAAACCCTTTCCTCTCCAAGTTGCTTATGGTCAAGGTGTTTCATCACAGCAATATTAACCTGAACTAACACAGATAATGGGAATAATGAATATAAGGACTGGAAGTACATAGTATATAAAGGAGAGACTATTTCAGGCTGGTGTGGTCAGTGCTTTCTCCCAACATAAGGCACTGTATTTAACAAGAAGATGCCTTGAAAATGTCGATATTTTACTGGAGAATGGTGTATAGAATAGGAGGAATAATGTTCCTATTTATTTTCCTGCACCTCATTTCTCTGGTAAATGATAATTAATGTATATCAGAGTATAATATTTATCATTCTTCTAGTGAGTACCTGGCTTAAAACATATGATGAGTGGAATCAAAATACACCAAGTCCTTAAACCATGAAATCATTCCAATGATTTCTCGTTGACTAATGGGAACTAGGTTGTCCTTTTGCATTGCCTATATTACAAACTTCCAGAATTAGTAGTAAGGTTGAGGTAGCTGGTCATATACTGATGGGTCTTGGAGAATTTTCTGATTTGGAGCCACAAAAGATTTCGTTTTATTAACATGCCCCAGCTGAGCCTGAAATCAACTGACCCACGATTATGTCTGAGATAGTGGTATTTGTACAATTTGAAAACCAGTGTTTAAGAGAATGATTTATTATAATAGGTACTTTAATTTTTTAATATTTTTCTTAAAATTAAAGTGCTTTAAGAGCATTTCAAAAGCAGTCTTAAGGTTATTTTCCAGACACATTATGAAAACAGTTTTTATTTTGGTTTAGAGAACAGAGTCATAAATTGATAAATGGATAAGATATGCAAGTATTATTCAGATTATCACAACACTATCTATTTACAGTGTACTTCAAAAATGCATCTCTTGTCAGACTGTAGTGGCACATGCCTTTAATTCTAATACTTTGGAGGCAGAGTCTGGTGGATCTCTGTGAGTTTGAGAATAGCCTGTCTACAGAGCAAGTTTCAAAACAGCCAATGCTACACAGCAAAAAGCTGTCTTGGAGAAACACAACAAAATAAAACAAACAAATTCAACTTTTAACCTAGAATAATCATAGACTAGATCAACTGCTCTGCACTGGTCTTTAATTTTTTTCTGAAGTGCCATAGAGGGATGATAAATGTTAAAAGTACACTGTGCTTATTACTTACTGTGTCTATCACTGTCTCCTGTCTCTCTGTCTCTGTCTTTCTTGTGTCTAAGTCTCTATATTTTTCCATACAAAATTTGATAAATCAGAAAACCTATCTTCTCTTTATTATTGTACATTCTTAATTATGCAATAGTTCTTCATGAACTTAAATGAATATTCATTCACCTGACTTTTTTTTTGGTGTTTTTGATTACATGTTGCTCTTTAATAACTTTAGATGACTGATGAAATATGAAGATCATATTTCTTTTTTTTATTTTATTTTCCAGTTTAAATTTAGATAAGAAACGAGGTTGCTTCACAAGTCAGTTCCAGGTCCCTCTCCCATTTCCTCCCCTCCTCCAGTGCCCTCCCCCCAACCCCCCCCATTATCCCCTCATTCCCCCAGGGAGGGTGAGGCCCTCCATGGGGATGTCCATAGTCTGTCATTTCATATAGGGCAGGGCCTAGACCCTTCCCCAAGAGTTCAGGGTGAGAGTGCACCTCACATTGTTCTATGGGAGTCCAAAGTCCGTGTGTATAGTTGGGATGGGTACTGATCTGCTGCCCAAGGCTCAATAGATTACCTAGGCCTCCTCACTGACACCCAGATTGAGGGGGTCTTGATCAGTCCCATGCTGGATTCCCAGGCTGATGCCTGGGATTCAAGAGTTAACCTTTGTCTGGTCAGCTGTTTCTGGGGGTTAAACCAGCCCAGTCTTAATCCCTTTGATCATCAGTCCTCCCTCTCTGTTACTGGCTTTCTTGAGTTCAGCTCAGTACTTAACCAAGGGAGTCTGCCTCTTCTTCGATCAGCCACTAAATGAAGTTTCTGTTTCCCAGACTCTCTGGCCATAGGATTGTAGGCTGGCACTCCCCAGATTTATGTCTAAAATCCATATATGAGAGAGTACATGCCATGTTTCTATTTTTGTGACTGGTTACTTCACTCAGGATGGTTTCTTCTAGTGTCATCCATTTGCCTGCGAATTTCATGATTCCATTATTTTTTTTCTGCTGAATAGTACTCCATTGTGTAGATGTACCACATTTTCTCTATCCACTCTTCGGGTGAGGGACATCTAGGTTGCTTCCAAGTTCTGGCTATTACAAATAAAGCTGCTATGAACACAGTGGGACAGACATCTTTGTTGTATGAATGGGCATCTTTTGGATATATGCCTAAGAGTGCAGTTGCTGGGTCTTGTGGTATGTTTATTCCCATTTTTCTGAGGAATCTCCATACTGATTTCAAAGTGGCTGAACCAGTTGGCACTCCCACCAGCAATGGAGGAGTGTCCCCCTTTCACCACATCCTCTCCAGCATAAATTGTCATTGGTGTTTTTGATTTTAGCCATTCTGATAGGAGTGAGATGGTATCTCAGAGTTGTTTTGATTTGCATTTCCCGGATGGCTAAGGATGTTGAGCACTTTCTCAATTGCCTCTCAGCCATTTTAAACTCCTCTATTGAAAACTCCCTATTTAGTTCTGCTGCCCACTTTTTAATAGGGTCCTTTGGTGTTTTGGAGACTTGGTTCTTGAGTTCTTTGTAAATTTTGGTGATCAACCCTCTGTCAGATGTGGCATTAGTGAACATTTTTTCCCATTCTGTGGGCTGCCTTTTTGTCTTGCTGACTGTGTCCTTTGCCTTACAGAAGCTTCTCAGTTTCAGTAGGTCCCATTTATTAATTGTTGATCTTACTGCCTGTGCTACTGGTGTTATGTTCAGGAAGCTGTCTCCTGTACCAATTCGTTCAAGGGTACCACCCACCTTCTCTTCCAAGAGGTTCAGTGTGGCTGGATTTATGTTGAGGTCTTTGATCCATTTGGACTTAAGTTTTGTGCATGGCGATAGACATGGATCGATCTGCA
The DNA here is from genome assembly GCF_017639785.1 of Mesocricetus auratus. NCBI lineage: Eukaryota > Metazoa > Chordata > Mammalia > Rodentia > Cricetidae > Mesocricetus > Mesocricetus auratus. The sequence goes on along the minus strand of NW_024429190.1, from coordinate 35,017,612 downwards.
TTCTTCTACATGCCATCCTCCAGTTATGCCACCACCATTTGTTGAAGATGCTTTCTTTATTCCATTGTATATTTTTAGCTTCTTTGTCAAAGATCAGATGTTCGTACGTGTGTGGGTTAATACCCGGGTTTTCAATTCGATTCCATTGGTCTACCTGTCTATTTTTGTGCCAATACCAAGCTGTTTTCAGGACTATAGCTCTGTAATAGAGCTTGAGGTCAGGGATGGTGATGCCGCCGGACGTTGCCTTGTTGAACAGGGTTGTTTTGGCTATCCTGGGTCTTTTGTTTTTCCATACAAATTTGATTATTGTTCTTTCAAGGTCTGTGAAGAATTGTGCTGGGATTTTAATGGGGATTGCATTGAATCTGTAGATTGCTTTTGGCAGGATTGCCATTTTTACTTTGTTGATCCTACCTATCCAAGAGCATGGAAGATCTTTCCATTTTCGGAGGGCTTCTTTAATTTCTTTCTTTAAAGATACAAAGTTCTTACCATACAGGTCTTTCACTTGTTTGGTTAGCATTACCCCAAGGTATTTTATGTTGTTTGTGGCAATTGTAAAGGGTGATGTTTCTCTGATTTCTCTTTCAGCCCTTTTATCATCTGTATATAGTAGGGCTACTGATTTCTTTGAGTTTATCTTGTACCCTGCCACTTTGCTGAAGGTGTTAATCAGCTGTACGAGTTCCCTGGTAGAGTTCTTTGGGTCATTGATGTAAACTATCATATCGTCTGCAAACAGTGAAAGTTTGACCTCTTCCTTCCCAATTTGTATCCCCTTGATCCCTCTTTGTTGTCGTATGGCAATAGCTAGAACTTCAAGTACCATGTTGAAAAGGTATGGAGAGAGTGGACAGCCTTGTTTTGTTCCTGATTTTAGAGGAATTGCGTTGAGTTTCTGTCCATTTAGTTTGATGTTGGCTGTTGGTTTACTGTATATAGCTTTTATTATGTTTAAGTATGTCCCTGTTATCCCAGATCTCTCCAAGACCTTTATCATGAAGGGGTGTTGGATTTTGTCAAAGGCTTTTTCAGCATCTAGTGAGATGATCATGTGATTTTTGTTTTTCAGCTTGCTTATATGGTGGATTACGTTGATGGATTTCCGTATGTAGAACCATCCCTGCATCCCTGGGATGAAACCTACTTGATCGTGGTGAATGATTGTTTTGATGTGTTCTTGGATCCGATTTGCCAGTATTTTATTGAGTATTTTTGCATCAATGCTCATGAGGGATATTGGTCTGAAGCTCTCTTAGTTGTATCTTTGTGTGGCTTGGGGATCAAGGTTATTGAAGCCTCATAGAAAGAGTTTGCCAAAGACCCTTCTGCTTCTATTGTGTGGAACACTTTGAGAAGAATTGGTAAAAGCTGTTCTTTGAATTTCTGGTAGAATTCTGCACTGAGGCAATCTGGACCTGGACTTTTTTGGTTGGGAGACTTTTGATGACAGCTTCTATTTCCATAGGGGTTATAGGTCTATTTAAATTGCTTATCTGTTCTTGATTTAGTTTTGGCAAATGATAGCTGTCCAGGAAGTCATCCATTTCCTTTAAATTTTTGAATTTTGTGGAGTACAGGTTTTCAAAGTATGACCTTTGGACAAAGGTTTGTCTATCTTGTTGATTTTCTCAAAGAACCAACTCTTCGTTGCATTGATTTTTTGTATTGTTTTCCTGGTTTCTACTTTATTGATTTCAGCCCTCAATTTGATTATTTCCTGGCGTCTACTCCTCCTGGGGGAGTTTGCTTCTTTGTGTTCTAGAGCTTTCAGCTGTGATATTAATTCTCTGGTATAACTGTTCTCCTGTTTCTTCATGTGAGCAGTTAGTGCTATGAACTTCCCCCGTAGCAATGCTTTCAAAGTGTCCCATAGGTATGGGTATGTTGTGTCTTCATTCTCATTGAATTCGAGGAAGTCTTTAATTTCTTTTTTATTTCCTCTTTGACCCAGGGATGGTGCAGTTGAGCATTATTCAATTTCCATGAGTTTGCAGGTTTTCTGCAATTTGTGTTGTTGTTGAATTCTAATTTTAAAGCATGGTGGTCTGATAAGATGCATGGAGTTATCCAATTTTTTTGAAGCTGCAGAGGTTTGATATGTTGCCAAGTATGTGGTCGATTTTTGAGAAGGTTCCATGTGGTGGTCAGAAGAAGGTATATTCTTTTTTATGTGGATGAAATGTTCTATAGATATCTGTTAATCCCAGTTGGGTCATTACTTCTATTAGACCCTTTGCTTCTTTGTTGAGTTTCTGTCTGGTATTCCTGTCTAGTGGTGAGAGTGGTGTGTTGAAATCTCCCACTATAACTGTGTGGGGCTTTAGATGAGATTTAAGTTCTAATAATGTTTCTTTAACAAATGTGGATGCCTTTGTATTTGGGTCATAGATGTTCAGGATAGACACTTCATCTTGGTGGGTTTCACCTGTGATGAGTATGTAATGACCTCCTTCATCTATTTTGATTGATTTTCTTTTAAAGTCTAGTTTGTTAGATATTAGGATTGCTACCCCTGCTTGTTTCTTGGGTCCATTTGATTGAAAATTTTTTTCCCAACCTTTAACTCTCAGGTAATGTCTGTCTTTGAGGGTGAGGTGTGTTTTTTGTATGCAGCAGAAGGAAGGGTTCTGTCTTCGAATCCATTCTGCTAGTCTGTGTCTTTTTATGGGTGAGTTAAGGCCATTAATTTTGAGGGATATTAATGACCATTGATTGCTCATCCTTCTTCGATTTGTGATGGTTGTTAGTGGTGGAATTATGTGTGGAATTTCAGCCCTTTGTTCTTTTGGCTGTTGGTAGAGAGGGATTCTCTAATGCTTATGTTTTTCTGGTTGTAGTTAGCTTCCTTGGGTTGGAGATTTCCTTCCAAAATTTTCTGTAGGGCTGGGTTAGTGGACACATATTGCTTGAATCTAGTTTTGTCATGGAATATCTTGTTTTCTCCGTCTATAGTGATTGAGAGCTTTGCCGGGTATAGTAGTCTGGGCTGGCATCCAGGGTCTCTTAGTGTAGGTAGAATATCTATCCAGGACCTTCTGGCTTTCAGAGTTTCCATGGAGAAATCAGGTGTAATTCTGATAGGTCTGCCTTTATATGTTACTTGACCTTTTTCCTTAGCTGCTCTTAATATTCTTTCTTTATTCTGTATGTTTGGGGTCTTGATTATTATGTGGCGAGGGGATTTTTTTTTTGTGGTCCACACTATTTGGTGTTCTGTAGGCTTCTTGTACCTTCATTGGCATGTCTTTCTTAAGGTTGGGAAAGTTTTCTTCTATGATTTTGTTGAATATGTCTTCTGCCCCTTTGAGGTTGATTTCTTCTCCTTCTTCTATACCTATTATTCTTAGGTTTGGTCTTTTCATGGTGTCCCATATTTCCTGGATGTTATGTGTTAAGGATTTGTTGGATTTAAGGTTTTCTTTGGTTGATAAATCCATTTCTCCTAGTGTTTCCTCAACACTTGAGATTCTCTCTTCCATCTCTTCTATTCTGTTGGTAATGTTTGTATTGGTAGTGCCTGACTCTTTGTCCAGCTTTTCTATTTTCTGCCTTTCTTCAGATTGTGTTTTTTTAATGTCTCTATTTCAGTTTTCAACCCTTGCAGTGTTTGCATTGTTTCTTGCAATTTTCTGTTTATCTTTTCGTCCGATTGTTGCCTTTAATGAATTTTTTGGTTTGTTCTTTCTTCCATTTCTTGCATTTTTTGGTTTGCTTTTTGTTCCATTTCTTGCATTTTGTGCTTTGTTTCTTCTTCCATTTCCTGCCTTTTTTGGTTTGTTTCTTCTTCCATTTTTTTCATTTTTTCCTTTGTTTTTTCTACCATTTCTTGCATTTTTTGCTTTGTTTCTTCTTCCATCTCCTGCCTTTTTTGGTATGTTTCTTCTTCCAATTCTTGCATTTTTTGCTTTGTTTTTTCTTCCATTTCTTTGAGGGATTTTCCTATATCCTCTTTTAGGGCCTCTATCATTTTCATGAACGTGCTTTTAAGGTCGTTCTCTTCTGCTTCATTCGCATTGGAATGTTGGGGTCTTGCTGGTGTGGAGTCTCTAGAATCTGGCGGTGTCATATTTGTTTTTCTGTTGCTGACTGTGTTTTTGTATTGTCTCTTTCCCATCTCTTCTTCTAGTGGGTGCAGAAAGAGCCCCTTACTGGTCTGGGGACCAGAGTTCCCTTTTGGTGGGTGCTAGCAAGTCCAATAATCTGGTGGTTCTTCTATTCCTTGTCCAAATGCTGGTCCCGTGGGTGGAGAAGAACAGGAATCTGGGGCGCTTAGCCTCCTACCTGGTCCCCTGGACCCTATGCTGGGTCCTGTTGTACTTGATCCGGAACAGCTACTCCTCTGGTCTCCCTGGCTCCTCTGGTTTCCTGGTCTCGTTGGTGGGAGAGAAGATCTGGAGTCTGGGGTGCTTGGCTCCTGCCGGGATTGGGAGCTCTGTGCATTTCCCAGGCGATCTGCAGGCACTGGAACGCAGGTCAGGAAGCCGGCCTGTTTACTGATGCTGCAGGAGGAACAGCTGCTTCCCTGGACTCCCAGCCTCCTATGATTTCCTGGTCTCGTTGGTGGGAGAGAAGATCTGGAGTCTGGGGTGCTTGGCTCCCACCGGGATTGGGAGCTCTGTGCAGTTCCCAGGCGATCTGCAGGCACTGGAACTCAGGCCAGGAAGCTGGCCTGTTTACCTGATGCTGCTGGAGGAATAGCTGCTTCCCTGGACTCCCAGCCTCCTCTCGTTTCCTGGTCTTGTTGGTGGGAAAGAAGATCTGGAGTCTGGGGTGCTTGGCTCCCACCAGGATTGGGAGCTCTATGCAGTTCCCAGGCGATCTGCAGGCACTGGAGCACAGGCCGGGAAGCCGGCCTGTTTATCTGATGCATATTTCTTTTGTACCTGTTTGTAGGCTAATTAGGGAAGCTCTACATCATACTAATTCCCTTGAAGGGGCTCTGTTCTTCTCGGTCATGTTTTAAGATCTATGGGGATGCAGGAGCAGGGGTTTCTTTTTTTTTTTTTTTTTTTGATTTTGGAGGCGGGGTTTCTCCGAGGATTTTGGAGGCTGTCCTGGAACTAGCTCTTGTAGACCAGGCTGGCCTCGAACTCACAGAGATCTGCCGAGCAGGGCTTTCTATAGTAAAGATGGATGTACAAGGACATCTGCTGATTCAAACAAGGTCTCCTTAACACTGAGCTTGGAATTTGGCACATGCCCCATTATTAGAATAGAATTAGATGAATGAAAACCAAATAAATAGCAGTAGATTATACTGCACCTTTTCTAGGAGTGAATTCTCAAGGTTATTATCAAGGGGAAAAGAACTAGAAAACATTTAATGATGTTCATACTTCTTTCTTGAGTTTGCATCTGAAACATTCATTTTACTCATGTAAAATACTTTCAAAATAATTCAAAATCCTCTGCTCTCCTTTTCCTGACACACAGACAACCCGGAATACAAGGCCTCCAACCCCTCTAATTTGTTTGGTACTTGTAATGCATTCTTATTTATTTTTTACAAAGTCTTTGATATTGACATGCTTTTTGAAAGGAGATAGTAATAAGAAAATATGGCCAAAATATTGTTTCCAAGATTAAGATTTCTGGGTTTCAGAACTGGCTTATGGTCATGAGTACTGTTTCAGAAGACCCAATTTTGGTTCCCAGGACTTATAACAGATGGCTCACAGCTGTCTATAACTTCAGTCCCATGGATACAATTCCACTATTACCGGCACTCACATACATTTTTCCACATAGTTATACACAAATGAAATTAAATATTAAAATAACTAGCCTTCCAAAGATTCATAAGAATCATAATCAGGATCAGTACTTGCAGTCTGTTGAATGACCTGTATATATTTCTTCCACTATCTTCAAAGTATGGGAAATATTCTTCCTCAGGAACCACATCAAATTCCAAGCATTCTTCCCTGTTGTTGTTATGATATCATGCCATGCATGCCTATTAGGATATTTCATCACCTGTGGTATGAATCTAAATGTATTTTTCAAGAACATACCCTATATGTGTAGGGGTTAGCACTCAGGGTCTTTTCCTTTTAAATAGCACCTAGGTTCTTGCAAAAATGCTGCAATGACCCCATCATTAAAGGCAATAACCACATCACCCTCAAGTTCCTACTGTTCTCTCACACCGTTCACCCCATTCTGCACCTATTGATTATTAGTCCCTTAATGTCTGTCTAAGGTTCTAACTTTTGTGTAATTCTTCTATAATATTTAGGTAAGAATGCATGGATCTTTTCTGCCATTTTCTAGCTATTTGATTTGATAAATATACACACATTAGTATGCCTAGATTTAGAGTCAGTCTTACCCAAGATGTATCATCTGTTGAACTTTAACCCTTTCTAAGTAAAACAATAATTATAATTTATACCCTTATTATTTATATAACAAGCATTATAAAAGTATAAAATCTTCATATTATCATTTGTTTCCTTGAAGACTATAAGGAGCTTGTTATGTAAAATGCAATATTTATTATTTATTAATTTATTTAATTGATTAACCTAGGTTATCTAAGAATTAATAGTAACACCTAGCCCAAACAACACCTAGTCTTGAAGTATTCATTGCTGGTTTTTAACTCATAACAATGTTCCTACATCAGCCTTTCAAATGCTAATTTTCAAAGTTTAAATTGCAACTATTTTATGATTTAATTCTTATTTTGGGTAATACAACTATCTGTGTCTTTTGCTATTATAATATTGTACATTTGCTCAGCTTTATTTATGTATAAGAGAAAAATAAATTTTTGATATTCAAAGAATGTGTGTATTTATCTATGCTTTAAAGATTATTATTTAATTCAAGTCAATTTACAACACAATATATGTAAGAAACTGTGGCATGTAAGATCTACTCTCAGCAGATTTCATGGGATTACATTAGTATTAGCTGCGGTTTCTATTAGGTTTTTTTGAATTTTTCCGTCTTATACCTGAAGTTTGTGTTCCTTGATATTTTGACCAGCAACTTCCTATTTTATCTCCATGACCCCAGTTCCTGAAAACCACCTTTCACTCTATTTTAACTCTACAGTTTTAACTATTTTAATATCACTTTAAAGTGAGGTATGCAGAGTTATGCAGTTAGGCTTTTTATTTCACCTCACATACTGTCTTCCAGGTCCATTTATGCTGCCACAGAGGTCACTTCTGAGCATGTTAGTCACTTTTAGTTTGATGCATGTAGCCTTTTTTTGAATATTTGTTATTGAGTGGAATCATATTCAGCTTTGTGACTCATGAAGTTATATTTAGTACTATAGAGGAGAAAAATCAAGAACTTTTTGGAAAAAGGAGCATATAAATATATACAGTGAATTTCCTTGATATTATACTTGAGAAATTCTAATTTATACTAAGAGAAGAATGGTCAGATATGCTTATTTAGTAATCACAACTCATATTTATTTCCTGACAATTTCTTCCATGTTTTATATTCTGTCACTTTTTAAAACTCATGTTGATTTCAGTCTTTATTTCAAATTGATGGATGTTTACTCTAACTTATTAAGATATAACCTTACTCAAATCAGTACCTTTTGGAACAACAAAGATATTTATATATGATATATGTGATTTGGATTAGGTAAGTCCATTAAAAAGATGGTTTGAGACGCAGAGAGAGAGAGAGAGAGTTCACAAGTAAAGTCAATTATTGTCAAGTTTGACCAAGGCTAGGGTCTCAAATGGTAGGAAGAGAAAATTGACTCTCTCAAGTTCTCCTCTGAGCTCCACACACCTCCCTATGCATGAAATAGCATTTTGTCACCCTGCCCTCTAATCACTCACCAACACACCTCTACCCACTACCCACATACAAAAAGCAAACTGAGTACAGAAAGGCTAAAACTTCATCTTTGGTTGAATGATGTGTAGCATTGTTTATACTGAACAATTTGGTAGCATTTGTTTTTCTTTATTAGGATGGATGTCTCATCCACACTATGAAGGCATTTGCAACAAGACGGAAAATACTGCACAACCTGAATAGTACCCCTTATGTTCTCCGATTTTTTTAAGTGATATCTGCCAAATTTCTCCTCCTAGTTTTCATATTATTCTAAGTTTTCTCACATCCCTTGGTCTATGGTAGTTAGTGATCCCAAGTGCATTAATATGTGTGTATGCATATTTAGAAGTATATGCATAAATACACATATAAGTATAGGCATATTTATAATAGAAATTAATGAAAAAAGAGGCCATGACTTTGAAAGAGAGCAAAAAAGGATATATGGGAAACTTTGGAGGGTGAAAAGGCAAGGAAGAAATGTTATACTACAGTCTCAAAACTTAAAACACTGAATTAAAAAAAGAACATATTTCATCAATCTATATTTTGAATTTATGATCTTAACCTATAAAATCAACTGTGTACTCAATTCTCCCCCAAATTTTTATTGTTCTTTAGTGTGATTTCATGTGCTACTTATGATAAAATAACATTTCTGAAGGCATTATAGAACAGTGTTGATGATGTGATAGATTCATTAGTTGCTTCTCTGTACCTTCAACTCTAGCCTTAGGAATGATTTTGATGCTATGGAAGTTCCTTTTAATATATCCAGACAACTGTGCTTTACTTCACACTTCCTGAAATCTGACACAGGTTTTTAATTACGTGTTCAAATGCTTCATTTCTGAAGCTTTCTAAAAGCACTAGTAAGGTGTCCTTACATCCCCCTGCACCACCTTATAAACACTGTAATTCAGCTTCATTTTACAGTCCTGACTCATGAATATGCTTGCAAATTACTTTATATAGCTTGTAAACTTTGATCTTAATTTTCTCAATGTTTAAAATATACCTGCAATGCATAAATGGTTATATCTACCCACAAAGAACCTTTGGATTTATTGTGAGAACAAAATTCCTTTACTTGGATGAAAACATATCCTTTAAATTCCCCCTATGCAATTTGATTATGACTACAAATAGTTTTTTTCCTCACCCCTGCACCTGGCTTTTTTCTCATTCATTGTTTACATAGAACAAAAGCAGTACAATAAATAAATGAGGAGCTAAAATATTCCTATAGTTTAAAAAATAGCATAAAGCTGTCAGAGTGAGAAGTTTCCTGGTAGTGATATTGTTCTTTAGTAGCCAAATTTGCTTTTTAAGCGGTTTAAAAATACGTGTCTGTACTCAGCTGAGGACAGGAATTCTGAAAGTTGTAAAGTGGCTTTTTCTTTCTATTTGTCTTCAGCTTTTCAAGAATTAGGCCAGTACACATCATTTCTACACTACCCAAAGCCAAACTCTTGAGCCGTTTCTATTTTACATTCATTCCAACGGAAATAATGGCTTTCACTTACCACAGTGTCAGAGGCCAGTGAAGCCAAATTGGTTGCAGCTATATTGTTTTGTAACAGAAGATAATGTTATCCCCACTGTAGTTACAAATGTGATTTCCTCAGAGTTCAAATACTCTAGCAGCTAAAGTGTGATTTGATGTCTAATGGTCAACTCATGTTCTGGGGATTAAGTTAATTAAAACAGTTGCCCTACTCTATTAAAGCTCCCTGAAGACTAATTATTAACGTGCCAAGCACCATTACAAACCTACAGCATTTGAAAGTCACAAAGGGAGTTGCTTATATTATGGGAACTCCACAACTCAGTAGATTATTGCCCTTAGTAAAAGAACAAGCCCACTGAGAGGGAGATTACCTTTTCCACAGCCACTGAGCTATTATAAAACGTACAAAGAAAAGCCAAATGTACAAGCATTCGATTCACAGCCCTTCCAATCAGCAATTTCCTAAGCTAGGTGAATATCAAAAAAGTTGTTTTGTAAAGTGCAAAGAACTCCTTTGGTCAGGGTGTGTGGAAATGCAATTTCGATTAGCTGCTCACCCTCTAATTGTCTGCTCGTTCACACAAAAAATACCTTGAACATCAAATACCTCATCCATAACAGCAGAGACCATACATGGTCAGTGATTCTGTGTTGATGTATATTTTGAATGTCTTTTCGTTTATGGTTGGCAGATGCGAGGGATTAGAAAGGAGAGCAAACTTGTATCCCAACTAGTAGACAACACTGTCTTCCAAAGTTATTGAAGAGATTACTGCAGAGTCAACAACGTAAAACAAACAAACCACACAACCACCAACATCAACAACAAAAACTTTTGTATGCCTACCCCTTGAGAAAATAAAATGGTAAAGTTTTATTTTCTTAGTTAATTCCATAGACATAAAAGGAAATGTAGTTTCCTCTATTTCTCTAAATATGTAATTTCTTGCCACAGTAGAGTAAAAATAATAGATAAATCATTCAAATCTAATAATAGAAATAACATGGATTATTAATTCTGGCCATGTTTTTCCTTCCAAAGTTAATAGTCCTGTGGTCTTAAGCCACACTAATTCTTCTCTCAATATCTCAATCTACATATACAAAAAAAAAGAAAACATACCTGGGAGATATCTTTTGAAATTGAATAGGACACACTCATACACATTAGGCAAAGTACTTATGGATATTTATGTCTTCCATGCTTTTAAGGAAAAGGAAAATATAGTATTTTATAGTATTTAATATCAGAATTTAGTTTTGACTATTCAGCTCTGGCTCAAAATACTATAAAAAGTGGTACATGACATTTTTTTTACTTTTTTTTCTTTCTTTTTTTATTATTATTATTTTTTATTTTACATTTTAAATTTAGATAAGAAACAAGGTTGCTTCACAAGTCAGTTCGAGGTCCCTCTCCCTTTCCCTCCCCTCCTCCCGTGCCCTCCCCCTATCCCCCCCCCCCGTTATCCCCTCATTCCCCTAGGGAGGGTGAGGCCCTCCATGGGGGTGTCCATAGTCTGTCATTTCATATAGGGCAGGGCCTAGACCCTTCCCCAAGAGTTCAGGGTGAGAGTGCACCTCACATTGTTCTATGGGAGTCCAGAGTCCATGTGTATACTTGGGATGGGTACTGATCTGCTGTCCAAGGCTCAATAGATTACCTAGGCCTCCTCACTGACACCCAGATTGAGGGGGTCTTGATCAGTCCCATGCTGGATTCCCAGGCTGATGCCTGGGATTCAAGAGTTAACCTTTGTCTGGTCAGCTGTTTCTGGGGGTTAAACCAGCCCAGTCTTAATCCCTTTGATCATCAGTCCTCCCTCTCTGTTACTGGTACATGACATTTTTATAATAATTTTTATTTAATTTTTCACACATGTTACTCCCAGCTCCTTCTCCCTCCCCTTTTCCCCCTCCTCCCAGCCCACCTTCTCCTCCATTCCATCCACCCTCTGCTCCCCAGGGAGGGTAAAACCTTTCATGGGGGATTTTCAAAGTCTGTTATATAATCCAGGGCAAGGCCTAGGCCCTCCCCCATGTATCCAGGCTGAGAGAGCCTCCCTCTATATGGAGTGGGCTCTCAAAGTCCATTGGTGTGTCAGGGATAAATAGTGATCTACTATCCAAGCCACTATAGATTGTTGAGGCCTCCTTTCTGAAACCCAGGTTCAGGGGTGACTGGATCAGTCATGTGCTGGACTCTCAGTCATCATTCTGGGTTCCATGCATTCCTCTTTGTTTAGGTCAACTGCCTCTGTGGATTTCACTAGCTGGGTCTTGATTCTTTTGCTCCTTACTCCTTTTTGCAGCTGGGTTCCAGGAGTTCAGTTCGGTTTTTAGCTGTGGGTGTCTGCTTCTGCTTCTGTCAACAACTGTATGAAGGGTTCTAGGATGGCATATAAGGTAGTCATCATTCTCATTATCAGGGGAGGGTATTTAAGGTAGCCTTAATACTAGTAGGTGTTGCAGCTCCTGCACCACAAGCAAGTCCGAGGTATCAGGAAAAGAAAGACCAGGTGTCCAGCTGTTTGTACTAAGAGAATGTATGTGTTGCATTTATTCCCATGAGACAGAGAGGGAGGGGGAGAGGGTCTTTATTGCAAGTGATAAGAGGTCTCTTTCTTGTAGGAGGGAGTCTTATATATACAGGCTTACAGCACAGTGGAAAAATCCCAGGTGGAAGAGAGCATGTTTTCCTCCTGCTAGATGTTAATGTCAATGGGGCAATGCAGTGGCAGTGAGCCAGGACTAGTAAACAGGATGCACTTGTGGCTATCAGCTGACAAACAACTCAGAGACCATGTGGGGGCTAGGCCCCAACATGTCCCCCTTCCTTTTTTATTCTTTGAAATTTTGTTTGAACTGTTGTCTCCTTTATAGAATCATCCATAAAGATTTCTTTGGCTCTCAGACCATATTGTAGGTGTTTGCTATTTTTCCAAACACTGGCTCTGAGGACTCAAATTGTCAACATTTACTGCTAAGACATTGACTGGCTAGATGCTCCTTTTGGCTATATCCAAATCAATTTAGGTAGATTTTTAACTATCTCCAAAGCAACCTAAGTATCTTTTTAATCATATCCAAGGCAATTTAAGCAGTTCATATTCACGCATTGACAATCACATTTCATACATACCAGTGTGGCCACATCATACATTCAGAACATACATACATCTTTCAGTCATCCTTTTTCGCTAGGTCATGATTAGTTTGTTGAAATAAAACTTCCTTAGTTGAAATCTCTATGACAGAACAACTCCAGCCAATCCTTTAATTAAAACAAAATGTTGAAAATGTCCTGTATGTCCCTCATCATCCCTCCATTTGAGAAGTTCTGAGCTATACTCAGGGACTACAATGTAGCCAATCCTTGTAAAAAGTTTTTAGAGATGACTCACAAATTTGACCTTAAATTTGTATCAATAATCAACCCTGTATAAATGCAAACAAATATTTATAAACAATATTTGGGAATGTGGGCATCATTCTTCCCAAACTACTTCTTGCTGTTAAGGGGTGCTGAAATACCAGGGGTATCATGACAAAAAAAACCAGAAACCTGTTGAAGTCCTTGTTTTTCTTGTCTGCATGGCTGCATCATCCCAGCTGTTTTCGATGTTGGATCACCTGGGCCACTGCTTCAGCTGGTCTTGCTTCATCGAACAATACTAGTCTAGAAGGAACCCAGAGCTTTTTATTTTCTGTGGAAACAAAAGCAGAAATTATTTTCCCAAGTAACCTGTCCTTATATTTAAATTTAGAAGTCAAAGCATTTTCAAATTATATAAGTTGTATTATTTTGGCAGCACCAATAATCAAATGTCTTTTAGCAGTTTTTGTTCCTTTCTTAGCAATTAAACAGTTTAACGACAACACAACAGCACATAGTATCCAGACTCTGTGTATTTTCCATTCCATATACTTATATCTTTTTTCTTTTCTTTCACTTAATACCAGTACCTTGTTAACTAATGGTTACCAATTTTAAATTCACCCATTTTCAAGCTATCCTCCAACCAAGGACGATCCCTCAGGCAAAAGCCTTAGATTTACTCAATCTACCCTTCAATTGAGGGTAGTCTCTCAGGTTCCCCTTTCTTTCCTGTCCTTGGTGTTGGGCAAAGGCCTGAAGATTTAATCTGGTACCTCTAACTTTCCAGTACACCCTCATAGCTTAACTTGCTGGTCAGCATTTGAGGGCAATCTCTTAATTCTCCTTTACTTTCCTGACCTCAGTGGATCAGATGAAAGGCTGAAGAGTAATTCAATACAGCTTTCAACTGAGGGTGATCTCTCAGTTTCCACTTACTTTCCTGATCTCAGTGGATCAAGCAAAGGCTGGAGATTAATTCAATACACTTTCTCCTTAGAAGGTGATCTCTCAAGTAAAGGCCTGGAGATTTGTCCATTCAATTTTATTGTTAGAAGTTGAGGTACCTGTTTTCAAATCTTTTCTTTCTCTAGTCTCTCCTCTCTGGAGTCTTCTTTCTGCCAGATCTTTCCCAGTCTTTCCAAGTCTCTCCAGATCTCAGTGGGACCTCCAATTGCAGAGCCAGTGCCACAAGCAAGTGCAAAGTATCAGGAAAAGAAAGACCAGACTTCCAGCTGTTTGTACTAAGAGAATGTATGTGCTGCCTTTATTGCCAAGAGTGTGTGTGTGTGTGTGCGTGTGTGTGTGTGTGTGTGTGTGTGTGTGTGTGTGTGTATGTGTGGGTGTCTTTATTGCAAGTGATAAGAGGACTCTCTCTTGTAGGAGGGAGCAGTCTTATATATACAGGCTTACAGCACAGTGGAAAAACCCCAGGTGGAAGTGTGGAAGAGAGCATGTTTCCCTCCTGCTAGATGCTGATGTCAGTGGGTCAACGCAGGGGCCCTAGGTCAGGACTAGAAAACAGGATGCACCTGTGGCTATCAGATGACAAAAACCTAGAGACCCTGTGGGGGCTAGGCCCCAACAAGGTATCATTCTTGTAGATCTCTGCATTACTGCCAGATCTGTCTTCAAACCTATAATGGCCACCTCTATTATGGTATCTCTCATCCTGCTCTCCTCTATTCTTATCCTGAATCAACCGACCTGCTCCCCATGTCCTCCTCTCCCCCTGTCTCTCCCATCTTCCTCTTCCCTCCATGATCCCAATCTCATCAGGAGATATCCTCTCATTCCCCTTCTTTGGGTTACTATGCACATCTCTATTAGGTTTCTCACTGTTTCCTAGACTCACTGGTAGTGGGATTGTAGGCTGGCAATTCCCTGATCCATGTATGTAATTCATATATGAGCAAGTACATACCATGTTTGTCTTATTCTGACTGTATTACCTCACTTAGGATGGTTTCCTCAAGTGCCACACATTTGCCTGAAAATTTCAACATTCCATTTCTTCCCTCTGAGTAGTACTCCATTGTATAGATGTACCACATTTTCTCTATCCACTCTTTAGTTGAGGGACATCTAAGTTGTTTACAGGTTCTGGCTATTACAAATAATGCTGCTATGAACATAATTGAGCAGGTGTCCTTATTGTATGAATGTACATCTTTTGGATATATGCCTAAGAGTGGAATTGCTGGGTCTTGTGGTACCCTGATCTCCATTTTCTGATGAGTCTCCATACTGATCTCCAAAGTACCTGTACATGTTGGCAATCCCACTAGCATTAGAGAAGTGCTCCCCTTTCTCCACATCTTCTCCAGGATAAACTGTCATTAGTGTTTTTGATTTTAGCCATTCTGATGAGAGTGAGATGGTATCAGAAAGTTATTTTGATTTGCATTTCCCTGATGGCTAAGGATGTTGAGCATATTTTCAGGTGTCTCTCAGACATTTTAGATTTCTGTTGAGAATTCTCTATTTAGTTCTGTACCCCACTTTTCAATTGGATGCTTTGGTGTTTTGGAGAATTGATTCTTGAGTTCTTTGTAAATTTTGCAGGTCAACCATCTGTCAGATATGGGATAGGTTAAATAGATCTGTAACCCCTAAAGATATAGAAGCAGCCATAAAAAGTCTTCCAGCCAAAAAAAGTCCAGGGCCAGATGGCTTCAGTTCAGAATTCTACCAGAAATTCAAGGAAGATCTAATACCAATACTCTTTAAATTGTTCTACAGAATAGAAGCAGAAGGATCACTGCCAAACCCTTTTTACCAGGCTACAATTACCTTAGTACAAAAACCACACAAAGACACAACCAAGATAGGAAAATAAAGACCCATCTCCCTCATAAACATTGATGCAAAAAGACTCAATAAAATACTGGTAAATCAGCCGGGCGGTGGTGGCACATGCCTTTAATCCCAGCACTCAGGAGGCAGAGGCAAGCAGATCTCTGTGAGTTCGAGGCCTGGCTGGAACAACAGCTTCCAAAACAATACAGAGAAACCCTGTCTCGTAAAAACAACCAAAAAAAAAGATACTGGTAAATTGAATCCAAGAACACATCAGAAAAATCATACACTATGATCAAGTTAGCTTCATCTGAGGGATGCAGGGGTGGTTCAACATATAAAAATTCATCAATGTAATCTACATATGAAAACAATATGAAAAAGAAAAACCACATGATCATCTCACTAGACACTGAAAAAGCCTTTGAGAAAAAGGTATTGGAGAGATCAGGGACAACAGGAACATACCTAAACATAATAAAAGCAATATACAGTAAAATGACAGCCAACATCAAACTAAATTAAGAGAAACTCAAGGCAATTCCTCTAAAATCAGGACAAGGGTTTCCACTCTCTCCATATCTATTCAATATTGTGCTCGAAGTTCTTGCGAGAGCAACAAGACAACAAAAGAAAATGAAGCAGATACAAGTTGGAAAGGAAGAAGTCAAACTTTCACTATTTGCAGATGATATGAGAGTCTTCATAAGTGACCCAAAAAATTCTTCCAGGGAATTCCTACAGCTGATGACTCCTTCAGGAAGGTGGAAGGAAACAAAATTACCTCAAAAAATCGGTAGCCTTACTATATGTAGACAATAAAGAAGCCGAGAAAGAAATCAGAGAAACATTACCATTTACAATAGCCACAAGAAAAATAAAATATCTTAGGATAACTCTAACAAAACTGTTTAAAGACACGCATGACAAGAAATTTGAGTCTTTAAAGAAAGAAATTAAAGAAGATACAAGAAAATGGAAAGATCTCCCATGCTCTTGGATAGGTAGGATCAACAAAGTAAAAATGGCAATCTTACCAAAACAAATCTGCAGATTCAATAAAATCCCTATCAAAATCTCAGCATAACTCTTCACAGACCTTGAAAGGACAATTCTCAAGTTTATATGGAAAAACAAAAGACCCAGGATAGTCCAATCAATCCTGTACACAAAAGGAACTTCCAGAGGCATCACCATCCCTGGCTTCAAGGTCCACTATAGCACTTTATTCCTGAAAACAGTTTGGTATTGGCACAAAAATAGACAGGTAGATCAATGGAATGAAATTGAAGACCCCGATATTAACCTACACGCTTTTGAATACCTGACCTTTGACAAAAAAGCTAAAACTCTACAATGCAATAAAAAGCATCTTTAACAAGTGGTGCTGGCATAACTGGATACTGGCTTGTAAAAGACTGCAGATAGATCCATACCTATCACCAGGCACAGAATGAAGTCCAAATGGATCAATGATCTCAACATAAATCCAGTCACACTGAACCTGTTAGAAGAGAAAGTGGGAGGTTCCCTTGAACAGATTGGTACAGGAGACTGCTTCATGAACATAACACCAGTAGCACAGACACTGAGATCAACAATTAATAAATGGGACCTCCTGAAACTGAGAAGCTTTTGCAAGGCAAAGGACACAGTCAACAAGACAAAAAGACAGGCCACAGAATTGGAAAAGGTACATGACATTTTATGGTACAGGAGACTGCTTCATGAACATAACACCAGTAGCACAGACACTGAGATCAACAATTAATAAATGGGACCTCCTGAAACTGAGAAGCTTTTGCAAGGCAAAGGACACAGTCAACAAGACAAAAAGACAGGCCACAGAATTGGAAAAGGTACATGACATTTTATGTTGATTTTGGGTAAATATAATTCTCATACATGTGGTAACAAAAATTTCAGTCTGTTTCGATGAGAGAAATCATGGAAAATATTTAATGGAAGTGAAGATAATTATTTTTTCAGCGTTATTTCTGAGCCACCATAGCCTTCTGCATTTTGGCTAGATGCTTCATATTCAATTGACTTCCAGGACTGCAATCCATTAAGATAGGGCTTAGATGTTTTAATTTATACATGTCAGCTGAGAAATATTTTAAGACATCAGTTACTATCTTAACTTTCTGTTTCTGTAAGCTTAGTATCAACTGGTAATATTATTGTCAGTTGTCAGCCAGCAAATCAGTTTGGAAATCACCTTGTGTAGTCAATAAATCATCTGGTGAAATTCCTTTTTTACGCAGTAGAACTAACATCCATGCCTATTAGGAAGCTGTGGCTCTCATGATTACACCAAGAAGCACTTGAGCATTGAAGTGTGTATGCTGCGACAGACCTCATTTATCAATGTGGGAAACCTGTTTCCAGCATTAACACAAACTGAGGAGCAGAAAGTACCAAGGCATTGGTGAAATGCAAAGGAAGTTGTCCCTAAATAAATAAAAAATGAATAAGGAAGGGTGAAACAGGGTGACACATTATTTTATTGATATGCACAAACCGGTATTTGTACAACTTTTGAGATATAATTGCCTTTTATAATTTTTATATTGACTGGGGGGGCTAGTTTCTTGCATATGATTCCAGATTTGAGAAAGGGGAATAAGTTCAAAATCATGAGAAGTGTAGCTTTAAATAGATGTTTGGTTGACCCTTATGGTAAATCTGAACATTTACATGTTACATCCAATAAAACTATTGAGTTTACTTTGATAATGAATTGTGTGGCTACAAAACACAGAAACAAGATAGGGGAAACTAAATCTTAAAATACAGACAGCATAGCTTTGAGACTCATTCTCACTGAGCTTTTCTTATCAGGTCATGAAAGTGCATATTTCTGAAAGATTTTGGTGTCAGATGCCTAAATTGTTACTCTCAGGTTCCATTTGGGAAAAATAATGACAGGAAGACCTATTTATTGCACAGGCTTAAACAAAAACATTACAATTATTCTGTTATGTGTATTACATCATACACATTTTAAAATCAATTCCTAAATTTACTAATTTTTGTCATGTATTGCATATTCAAAAGGATTTAAATTCTTTCTGACATATGAATTATTAACAATTATTAACTAACTTTCAGTCAACCCATTATTTCAAACTCACCCTGGTCAGACATATTAAAAAATAATAGCTCTACAAATTGCTCCTTTAATTTGATGTTAGTAGGATAAGTGACTTGATTTACAGTCTAGACTCCCTAAAATGTTAACCAAAACACATCACAATGCATTTGTCAGTGTCATACAGAAAAGCCAGTTTAATGGGACATAAAATATTATGTTCAGTGGCAGCAGAACAGCAGAACTACATTTCAGTCAATGACAGATCTCAATACAATGATGGTCCCACAGTAATATATAGTATAGTGACATCATAACTTTCTTAGTTTGTGTATGTACACTATCATGATACATGATTTCTATAAATTATCCTGGCAATACATTTCTCACATCACATCCTTGTTGTAATATGATGCATGATTCTACACAGAATGAGATTTACTGCAGACATTTATTCAATTGTACAGACTGAGAAATCCTACTCTCTGCCATCTATAAGATGGAGAGCTGGAGGAATGGGGCCAGTTCATACCAAAGACCTGTGACCTAGAATGGCAAGTGTCCAAATACATGCAAAGATTGTTGGACAAGCTTTTATACTGAACTAATTTACCCTTTATCACCTCCTCTGTTGAGACTCTTAGTCCACAAAACAATGCCCAATGTACTGATAAGAGGAATATTCATTCTCAGGATCCTAGTAGTAATTTCTTCCAGACACACCCTCATAGACAGTCCTAAGAGCAGTGTTTCTCTGCTAAATGATAGTATTAGCTTAGTCAGCAGAACGCCTAAACCATTTAACTGACTAAAAATTTGTTCTTTCCAACCTATAAACTTACATGCATTGTTATTTTTGGATGATGGGGAATCAGATATATCACTTTGATATATGAATGACATTAGACATATTTCTTTCTCCCTAATTTGATAGGAGCCCTTAAACAAAAACAACCTTCTCTCAGGTACAAAATGATATCAGCTGCTGTAGAGGTGGGAGTTGCATGGGAGCCTCCATCTACAGAGCAAGTAGTACTTGCAGTGTCTGGCCATGACGGTTGGCATGCTGCCTCCTAGATGTGAAGGCTTTGGTGACTAATGGTGCTGTGATTAAGAAATCCCTACTTAGAGCAGTTTTTTTTTCATATGGAAGCAGCTCATCTTCCATCTGACATCATAAGTCAGAACTGGTGTCAGGAACCACAGAAAAGAGAGGAATTGTGTAGAGCCTGTGTTAAATCACAACACAGAATTTTGAATACTACCGTTTGCAAATCACAAAGATATAACAGAGTTATTTCATGATCACACAGTAAATAACAAACAGCACCACTGTAAATCAGCCTGGAGAATAATACTAGTTTAAGGTACAGTATTTTCTTCATGAAAGACTACCAATTTACTGATAATAGGTTCCGATATTTTCGCAGTTGTTGGCTGGCTAGTGACACCATTTAGACATAGCAGCAACAATAAACTTAGTATAAATATGTATGGAAGGGCTATTTCAAAGTCTGCCAGCAGTTGCAATCAAGGTGTACTGTATTTCCTCATTGTCAAATGAATATGAACTGGAACATGTTCAATTCTGCTGTTTCATTATCATGTAAATGTGTTTCTTGCACTTAAGACATTGGCAGTATCTGGAAACTGCAATTTGAGACTAACATAAAAAAATCTCACCTCGATATAGTTCACTGCTTTTACAAATAGTAAACCAAGAAATAAAATGAGAAGCCAAATGCACTTAGTGCTCTTTCGTCTATAACGACCCCCTTTCCCTCTCCTTCCACCATACGTCCTTCTTTTCCTTTTTCCCTGTTGTTAACTTTCTCATGTATCTGAGATTTTAGGTACTTTTACTCTTCATTGTATTTATGAATGTTTTATTCTATTTCAGATATTACAAACTTAAAAAACAGAAACATGATGGTTTTTGCTATATGAGTGATATATATATACATACATACATACATACATACATACATACATATATATATATTAGATCAGGTAGCCAGTTAATTACTTATTATCCTTGAGGAAGCTGTAATTGCAGAGGTGTTTCCTGTTGTAAGAGCACAAATAATAACAGCAGGACCTAGCAGAGACAATATACTGGAAGCAGTGCCATCTCCTGATAATGGTGAATGTATTCCAGGTAGTAAAAGATAGTGCTTAAGGTGTTCATATATATCTTCTCATATCTGGCTTAAGAGACTAGAAGTAAATGCAAATACTGGAAGATACTGGAAAAATTAAAGCTCATCTTGTAAACATACAATATAAACAAATGATCAAATACTCTGAAAAGACTGAAAGTATAAAAGTGTGAAAATAGTCCTGGGCAAAGAAGTGAAGTGGAATAAAGGCATATGAACAGAGATCACTAGAGCTGGAATAGGTGAATGATGGTGAGAATGAAATAGAAAGGAATAGAGAAGGAAATAGAAAAGAATATATGTATCACAGACAGACCTTAGCATTGGTAGAAACTGAGTTGGTGAGGACCAGAAACAAAAAAGAAACATTGATAGTATTCAAAATTCCTGTATGGAAGCTATGGCTAAATACAAACAGTAGAAAATGGTGTTAGACTCTGTGGGATGAGGAGCTGTTAGGAAGTTATTAGATAGACTGAAGCAAGAATGGACACTAAAAGTCATTTGATGGGCATAATAGCATTAGTGTTTATGAAGAGTGTCTTTTTTCTGAATCTACTGAGTTTGTGAGAGAGGGTATTTATTAACACTAGCCACAGAGGTATTGGTCTGTTATTATCATCAACTCAGACAGAAGTGCTTTCTTGGTGAAATATGCTGTGTATTGAGATTTGAGTTACACATTTAGGTTTTAATGTGCTTCCTAACTATGTTTTTGGAGATGACAAGAACATTTAAGTAGGGATCTGAGTGTTTGCATCTGAGACCAACCAATGTCTAATGATTTTAAACAAGACAGGTACAAATGCTGGACTCTTTAGCACAATTTTTGAAGGATAACTTGCATATGGGAAATCTTTTAATGACTGCTGGCAGCTAGAACTAAAATTCAAGAACTGAAACCAGACTATTACAAGTAAAAGGGTAAAATATAAAACCTATGTAACAATAGACATTGGGATAGAAAATAAAGGAAAGAGAGAAAGAAAGAGAGAGAAAGAGAAGGAAGGAAGGAGGGAAGGAAGAAATGAAAGAAGGAAAGAGGAGAAAGGGAGAAGCCAAGGAATATAGTGTTCTATGATCCAAATGAGATATTAACAAAGGTGTCATCTGTTTAGAAGTTAATATCATGTAAACTACACACAGCAAAGGAAATCGCACTGAAGTTGTTCAAGGAGAAATGTATTGTATTAACAAGAAGCAGATCTTTGGTTGGAGAAGCATGAGGAAAGAGGAGTGGATATCAATTTAAGATGATTACATTTAAGACAGACTGCAAAGGGAGCAATAAAAATACTTAGACACAATAGAATTCCCAGTGTTGTTTTCTGGCCAGTGAAAGGTAAGCATCTCCGCTCCACTGTTTCTGAGCACTTTCTATTTCTTTTCTTTTTTCTTTTTTTTTCTTTTTGGTTTTTCGAGACAGGGGTTCTCTGTATTGTTTTGGAGGCTGTCCTGAAACTCCCTCTGTAGACCTGGCTGGCCTCGAACTCACAGAGATCCTCCTGCCTCTGCCTCCTGAGTACTGAAATTAAAGGCATGTGCCACCAAAGCCCTCTGAGCACTTTCTGCACCATGAAAGAACCAAAACAAAGCATCCAAACCAAGCAATTCTGAAATTGTGAGACAAAATATGTATTTCTTCCTTTTAGGCTAATTTTGCTAGGAAAAAGCTCATGAGCACATAACATTTTCATTATTTTTTAAATAAGTAATTCTGAAAATGTATTTCACTGAGCCATAAATTTAAAGTTCTAGTTAATGAGACATTTGAATATTGCTAAAAATCATCTATGATTGATTTGCTGACAAATAACTGATCCATAAACATAAATGTTCATAGTAAACATGACAGAGGATTTATAAACACAGGCAAATAAGAGTTTCACAAGCACACTGCCACTAAGCCACATCTCAAGCCCAAGTAATTTAGTTTCAAATGGTGTCTCATTTCCACAATTGATTCAATGCCTGATCATATTGGAGTGGGACTCATTTCATATATAGAATGGCAGCTGACTCAGGATGCTTAACAGAGTCACCTTTCTTGGTTTTCAGATGCCATTGCATCACTACAGAAAGTTTTCTATAGAGTGATTTTTATCATTAAAAGACACATAAAAACTCTAGATACAGTCCTAATCTGCATGAGAATCCTAATAGGGCATCTCCACATTATTACCTTGTATCAACTTGCATCTTATTTTCCTTATAAATACTCTTTATGGGTCTTCAGAATAAGTCAATGGATATTAGTTGTCTTCACTTTTTATGCTAAAAGCCTAAGTAGAAGCATGATTTAGACTTACATATAACTGACTGTACCATCAAGTATTTTGATACTCCAAGACACTCCCCACAACATCTTCTTTAAAAGTTGATTCACCCCAGGCAGACCAAGCAACTATGAGCCTGCTGAGATTGTTGGACCACTTCAGCCCCCAGGAAGGGCAGAAATGAGCCCCAGCCCTCCCCTAGGACCCCGATTTCCTTCTACTTGTCCACTCTGGGGTTTTCTGACTTGGGGACTGCAGGCAAGTCAACTCACCCCCAACTCACCAAGAAACCTTGAGTCTGCAGAAGGCACTGTCCTAATCTGACTCCTACCCACCAGGAGAGGAAGTGACTCAGCCCTACGTATATACACCATGATACCCATCGCCGTATTAGACCTGTGTGCACCTACCAAAAGAAAGAGAACTTTGGATCTGTATCCACCAGGAGAGGGAGAAACCCCACCTGTACCCACTGGAAGAAGGGATGGGACGATGACAACATAAGAAAATATTCAACAATCAAAAATCCAATATGACACCACCAGAATCTAGGGACTCTACACAAGCAAGACCTGAACAACACAAAACAGATGAAACAGAACAGAATGACATTAAAAACAACTTCATGAAGATGATAGAGACCCCAAGAGAAGAAATGAGAAAATCCTTTAAAGAAAAGCAAGAAAAGACAAATCAAATATTTCAAGAAACAATGCAAAAGGTGCAAGGCTTGAAAGCTGGAATAGAGAAAATAAAAAAAAAAACACCTTCTGAAGGAATTCTGGAACTAGAAAAGGTGGGTAATTGATCAGGAACTACAGATGCAAGAATAAGCAACAGAATAAAAGAGATGGTAGAGAGACTCTCAAGTCTTGAAGATACACTAGGAGAAATAGATTCATCAACCAAAGAAAATCATTTTTATTATTTTTTATATTTAATTTTAAATTTAAATTAGAAACAAGTTTGCTTTACATGTCAATTCCAGGTCCCTCTCCCTTTCCCTCCCCTCCTCCCATGCCCTCCCACCAGTGTAGAGAGCTGGGAAGTGCTGAACCCTTAAGATGGTGCTGGATTCTGCCTTCTGCTAGCCCAACAGCACTGTGTGCTCTGTGTGATAAACAACTCCTTATTTGGTCAAGGCTGGATATCAGGCTTGCTTCCTTGTATGTGGCCCTATCTGCTGTCACCACATGGCTTACTGGGATTGGCTGCCCAAAGGCCTTTTTAAGCTGTGGGAGGGCACTGCACTCCCCAGTGTCAGAAGATTGTTCAAGGTTCCTAAATAAACTACTTAAAGAAGAGTCTGAGCTTTGCTTCTTCCTTGCTGGTCGAGGTGGGCATAACAAGTGGTGGCCTGTACAGGGACCCTTTCCAATCGACTCAGAACTTTCTGCAGTCAGGACAGCGCGCTGGTAAGTTCCCAAGGTAAGGTGGGACAAAAAAGGGACTGCAACAAGAGCGGTTGCTTTGCTCTTCTCTGTAGGTAAAGAGAGAGCGAGAGAGTGGGACAAATGGTTCGGGTCGCAGCGAACCGAAAGTAAAAACATTGTTAGTTTGGCTAGCAGTGAACCAAAAGTAAAAGCTTAAAAGAAACAGTGTTAGTTTGGCTATGGGCGCTTCTCAGTCCCACCCAATTTTTTGGCTCTGAATGAGCGGCTTCGTTCTAAGAATTTAAGATTTTTGGAAGTTAGGGAGAGATCGTGATATCGCATGAGACCGAGGAACAATATGGAAAATACACAGAAAGTCTGGATACTGTATGCTATTGTGTTTTTCAGTTTTTTGATTGCTCAGGAAGGAACAACTGCTAAAGTACACTTGATGATAAATGTTGCTGAATTAATTCAAACACTCAGAGGCCGTGTTCAGCCTCTCTGGAGACTAGTAAAGAGTTACCTTGAGGATCAGAAGTGTAGTGAGGTGGTTGAAAAGAGGAGAAATGCTTTAGAATAATTACAAGAGGAGAGATCAGAGCAGGCAAACAGTGAAAAGGGAGGAAAACAGAAAAGAAAGATTTACCCAGCTCTAAAAGATCTAGAAGACTCAGAGTCTACAGACTCCGAGGAGCATGAGGAGGATAAGGAGGATGAGGAGGATGAGGAGGAACTCCGAGCTCTCATAAAACAATTAGAGATGACCAAGATCAGAAAAAAGGAAAAGAAAAGGGAAAAGAAAAAGAAAAAACTATGACAGGTATTGAAGTGAAAGTCTGTTGCAGAACTACTGCTCCACCACCATACCCGGAAGTGGAACAGCCTACTCAGGGTTCATGCTCTGAATGGTCCTTTTGTCTGGGGACATGGAAGCATGTTCATACGGAATTGGGGCTTGCTTACCCTGTGTTCCAAGATCAGCATGGACAGAGATATCATGAGCCATTGGATTTTAAGATAGTGAAGTCTTTGGCCGAGTCAGTTCATGCTTATGTTTCTATAGAAAATGAAAAGCTGAGGATTCCTTCCAGGCTTCTGTGGTTTGATGAACCAAGACCCCCAGAAGCAGTGGGCCAAGTGTTCCAACAACTGAAACAGCTAAGATGATGCAACCTTATACAGGTTTTCTGAGTTTTGTCATGATCCCCATGGTATGAACAGCACCCCCTTTCAGCAATGAAAAGGTAGATTTGCAAACATGCAGACAGGATATCCAGGACAGGTGTTTGAACAGGTGGATCAGATAGCCATTAGGCTTGGAAATCATTGCCAAATTAAATAGAAGTGAGTGGCAATCTTGGCACCTGGAGGCTGTGAGTGGAAAATGCAAGGATTATGTATTACATCTGTTCAGTATGCCAATTTTACAAAAGCTGCAAATTTGTCCAAGTATTTGTCCAGTTTTCTTTTACAGAATTGGTCACTTAAATTTGAAGATACTTTGAAGGAGTTGAGGCTGGCAGTGGTCCATGTGAATTCCACCAGAGTGTTCCTTTGCATTGGGATTATTGTCCTGGCTGACTTCTGCAATGAACCATCCTAAGGAGTGAGCAGGTATAGCTTATTAGTTTGAGAAGGTCCCATTTGTTAATTGTCAATCTCACTGTCTGTGCCACTGGTGTTATGTTGAGGAAGTGGTCTCCTGTACCAACTCATTGAAGACTACCTCCGAATTTCTCTTCTAAGAGTTTCAGTATGGTTGGATTTGTGTTGAGCTCTTTGATCCATTTGGACTTAAGTTTTGTACAAGGCGATAAACATGGATCTATCTGCAGTCTTCTGCATAACAGTTATGCCAGCACCATTTGTTGAAGATGCTTTCTTTTTTCCATTGTACAGTTTTAGCTTCTTTGTCAAAAATTAAGTGTTCATAGGTGTGTGGGTTAACATCAGGGTTTTCAATTCAGTTCCATTGGTCTACCTGTCTATTTTTGTGCCAATTCCAAGCTGTTTTCAGGACTATAGCTCTATAATAGAGCTTGAAGTCAGGTATGGTGATGCCTCCTGAAGTTCCTTTATTGTAAAGGGTTGTTTTGGCTATTCTGGGCCTTTTGTTTTTCCATATAAAGTTCATTATTGTTCTTTCAAAGTCTGTGAAGAATTGTGCCAGAATTTTGATAGGGATTGCATTGAATCTGTAGACTCCTTTTGGCAAGGTTACCATTTTTATTATGATGATCCCACCAATTCAAGGGCATGGGAGATCTTTCCATTTTCTCATGTCATCTTTGATTTCTTTCTTTAAAGACTCAAAGTTCTTGATATACAGGTCTTTCACTTCCCCAGTTAACATTATCCCCAGATATTTGATGCAGTTTATCGCTTTTGTAAAGGGTGATGTTTCTCTGATTTCTTTCTCATCGTCTGTATATAATAGGGCCACTGATTATTTTGAGTTAACCTTGTTTCCTGCCACTTTGCTGAAGATGTTTATCAGCTGTAGGAGTTTCGTGTGGAGTTTTTTGGGTCACTTATGTAAACTATCATATCATCTGAAAACAGTGAAAGATTGACTTCTTCTTTTCCTATTTGTATTCCCTTGATCTCCTTTTGTTGTCTTATTGCTGTAGCTAGAACTTCAAGTACAATATTGAAGAGATATGGAGAGAGTGGACAGCCTTGTCTTGTTCCTGATTTTAGAGGATTTGCGTTGAGTTTCTCTCCACTGCATTTGATGTTAGCTGTTAGTTTACTGTATATTGCTTTTATTATGTTCAGGTATGTTCCTTTTATCCCTGATCTCTCTAGGACCTTTATCATGAAGGGGTGCTGGATTTTGTCAAAGTTTTTCAGCATCTAGTGAGATGATCATGTGGTTTTTCTTTCGCAGTTTGTTTATAGGGTGGATTACATTGATAGATTTTCTAATGTTGAACCATCCCTGCATTCCTGGGCTGAAGCCTACTTGATCATGTTGGATGATTTTTTTGTTGTGGTCTTGAATCCGGTTTGCTAGTATTTTACTGAATATTTTTGCATCGATGTTCATGAGGGAAATTTGTCTATAGTTCTCTTTCTTAATTGTGTCTTTGTGTGGCTTGGGTATCAAGGTAATTGTAGTCTCGTAAAAAGAGTTTGGCAGTAAGCCTCCTGCTTCTATTGTGTGGAATACTTTGAGGAGTATTGGAATTAGTTCTTCTTTGAATTTCTGGTAGAATTCTACATGAAGCCATCTGGTCCTGGGCTTTTTTTGGTTGGGAGATATTAGATGACTGCTTCTATTTCATTAAGGGTTACAGGTCTGTTTAGATTGTTTATCTGTTCTTGATTTAGTTTTGGCAGGTGATATCTTTCCAGAAAATTGTCCATTTCCTTTAATTTTTCGATTTTGTGGAGTACAGATTTTCAAAATATGCCCTGATGATTCTCTGCATTTCCTTAGCGTCCATTGTTATGTCCCCCTTTTCATTTCTGATTTTGTTAATTAACATGCTCTCTCTATCTGTCTTTTGGTTAGTTTGGACAGAGATTTGTCTATTTTATTGAATTTCTCAAAGAACCAACTCTTTGTTTCATTGATTCTTCTCAATGTTTTCCTGGTTTCTACTTGATTGATTTCAGCCCTCAATTTGATTATTCACTGCCAACTGCTCCTCCTGGGTGCTTATGCTTCTTTTTGTTCTAGAACATTCATGTGTGCTATTAATTCTCTAGTGTGACTGTTCTCCAGTTTCTTCATGTGGGCACTTAGTGCTATGAAATTTCCTCTCAGCACTGCTTTCAGAGCGTCCCATAAGTTTGAGTATGTTGTGTCTTCATTCTCATTGAATTCCAGGAAGTCTTTAATTTCTTTTTGTATTTCTTATTTCCCCAGGGATGGTGCATTTGTCTGTTGTTCAATTTCCATGAGTTTGTAGGGTTTCTGTGATTTGTGTTATTATTGAATTCTAATTTTAATGCATGGTGGTTTGATAAGATATAGGGGGTTATTCCAACTTTTTTGTACCTGTTGAGATTTGCTATGTTTCTTATTATGTGGTCAATTTTAGAGAAGTATCCTTGTGGCGCCAAGAAGAAGGTATATCCCTCTGTGTTTGGGTGGAATGTTCTATAAATGTCTGTTAAACCCAGTTGGGTCATAACTTCTATTAGTTCTTTCATTTATTTGTTAATTTTCTGTCTGGAAATCCTGTCTAGTGGTGAGAACAGAGTGTTGAAGTCTCCTACTACTAGTGTGTGAGATTTTATGTACATTTTGAGCTTTGGTAATTTTTCTTTCATGAATGTAGGTGCCTTTGTATTTGGGGCATAGATGTTCAAAATTGAGACTTCATCTTGATGGACTTTTCCTTTGATGAATATGAAATGTCCTTCTTTATCTCTTTTGATTGATTTTAATTTGAAGTCTAGTTTGTTAGATATTAGGATTGCTACACCTGCTTGTTTCTTGTGTCCGTTTGATTGGAAAATCTTTTCCCAAACCTAAACTCTGAGGTAACATCTTATTTGATGTTCAAATGTATTTCTTGCATGCAGAAGAAGGATGGATTCTGTCTTTGTATCCATTCTGCTACTCTGTGTCTTTTTATAGGCATGTTGATATTGAGGTATAGCAATGACCATTGACTGATGATTCTTGTTTGTGCTTCATTTATTGGTAGTGGAGTTATTGTGTTTAGGTTCTCCTCCCTTTTTCTTTTGGTGTTTGGTAATGTGGGATTATCTATTGCCTGTGTCATTGTGACTAGGTTTTCCTTCTAGTACTTTCTGTAGAGATGGATTCATGGATACGTATTGTTTAAATCAAGCTTCGTCATGGAATATTTTGTTTTTTCCATCTATGGTAATAGAAAGCTTTGCTGGATGTAGTAGTCTGGGCTGGCATTCTTGTTCCCTTAGCGTTTGTAGTACATCTGTCCAGGATCTTCTGGCTTTCATAGTTTCCTTTGAGAAGTCAGGTGTAATTCGGATAGGTCTGCCTTTATATGTTACTTGGCCTTTTTCTTTAGCTGCTCTTAATATTTTTTCTTTATCCTTAGGTTTGATGTTTTGAATATTATATGGCAAGGTGACTTCTTTTTCTGGTCCAGCCTATTTGGTGTTCTGTAACATTTTTGTATTTTTATAGGCATATCCTTCTTTAGGTTAGGGAAGTTTTCTTCCATGATTTTGTTGAATATGTTTTCTGTACCTTTGAGGTGTATTTCTTCCCCTTCTTCTATACCTAGTATTCTCAGGTTTGGCTTCTTCACAGTGTCCCATATTTCCTGGGTATTTTGTGTTAGGGATTTGTTGGTTTTGAGATTTTCTTAGGTTGACAACTGTATATCCTCTAATGAGTGTTCAACACCTGAGATTCTCTCTTCTATCTCTTGTATTCTATTGGTGATACTTGCATCTGTAGTTCCTGATCATTTACCCAGATTTTCTATTTCCAGTATCCCCTCGTTCTGTGTTTTCTTTACTGTTTCTATTTCAGCTTTCAATCCTTCAACTGATTGAGTTGTTTCCTTCATTTGTTTGGTTGTTTTTTCTTGGTACTCTTTAGATTCTTTGAGAGATTTGTTTATTTCTTGAATTTTTTCCCCATTTCATGGATTTTTTGTTTGTTTTTTCTTCTATTTCTTTAAGGGATTTCCACATTCCTCTTTGAGGGTCTCTATAATCTTCACAAAATAATTTTTAAGGTCTGTCTCCTCTGCTTCATCATGTAGGTCTTGCTGGCATTGGTTCTCTAGATTCTGGTGGAGTCACTTTGGTCTTTCTTTTGCTATGTGAGCTCTTATTCTGTCTTCTTCCAATCTCTTCTTCCAGTGGGTGCAGTTGGGTTCTTTCTGTCTCCACTGGTCTCCTTTCTTCCTGAAGCTGAAGCTGGGGACACTGACACTGAAGCTGAACCTGAAGCTGTGGTCACCGGAGGTTGGGTTCTGGAAGGGCTGATGTCTTTCCTGAAGCTGGGGTCACCAGAGGTTGGGGCGTAGAAGGGCTGATGCCTTTCCTGTGTTGGTGGGTCTTCTGGATGCTAGGAGCATGCCCCTGGAAGATTGAGGGGATGGGTGTGTGGCAGGGGATGGTGAGTGGCCCTGCAGAGACCCAGGCTCACCTAAAGCTGTAGTCTCCAGAGGCTGATGCCTTTCCTGTTTTTTTCTTCCATTTCTTTGAGGGATTTTCCTATATTCTTTTTTAGGGCCTCTATCATTTTCATGAAGTTGTTTTAAAGATCATTGTCTTCTGCTTCATTTGCATTGGAGTATTGTTGGTGTGGAGTCTCTAGAATCTGGCGGTGTCATATTTGTTTTTCTGTTGCTGAGTGTGTTTTTGTTTTATCTCTTTCCCATCCCTTTTTCTAGTGGGTGCAGAAAGATCCCCTTACTGTTCTGGTGGTTAGGGGACCAGAGTTCCCTTTTGGTGGGTGCAATAAAATCCAATACTCTGGTAGTTCTTCTATTCCTTTCCTATTTCTGGTCCTGTGGGTGGAGAAGAAGACCAGGAATCTGGGGTGCATAATCTCCCACCTGGTTCCCTGGTACCTGGATCTGCTGGATTCCTGGTCTTGTCAGTGGAAAAGAAGACCTGGAATCTGGGCTGCTCAGCTCCCACTGGGATGGGAAGCTCTGTGCAGTTCCCAGGCAATCCCCAGGCACTGTAATGATGATGGCTACATTATATGCCATCATAGAACACTCATCCTGTGGCTGAAAGAAGCAAAGCCAGACACCTACAGCTAAAAACAAATTGAACTCTTGGAACCCAGTCGCAAAGAGGAGTGATTAGCAAAATAATCAAGACCAGGCTGGCAAAACCCACAGAGGCAGCTGATGTAAACAAGGGAGAACACATTGACCCCAGACTGATGACTGAGAAGCCAGCATTGGACTGATCCAGACAACCCCATAACTGAAGCTGAGTGTCAGAGAAGAGGTCTCGGCAATCTGTGGGACCTAGGAGAGTAGAGCATTATTTATTCTTTGCATGCATTGGATTCTGGGAACCCATTCCACATGGAAGAATGTTCTCTCAGCCTGCACACATGGAGGAGGACCTAGGCCCTGCCCGGGATAATATAACAGACTCTGAAAATCCCTCATGGAAGCCCTTGTCCTCCTTGGGGAG
Organism: Mesocricetus auratus; assembly: GCF_017639785.1. Taxonomy (NCBI): domain Eukaryota; kingdom Metazoa; phylum Chordata; class Mammalia; order Rodentia; family Cricetidae; genus Mesocricetus; species Mesocricetus auratus. Next base: position 34,986,085 of record NW_024429190.1, on the reverse strand, counting down.
CTGAAGGGGCATTGAGTGCAGTGGGGAGTTGGGAGGATTGGGCATTGTGGGAGGAGAGGAGGGAGAGGGACCTGAGAGTGACTTTTGTAAAAAGTTAAATAAAAAGAAAAAAAAATGAAAAAGAGACAACAGATGCCAGCCCAGACTACTATACCCAACAAAACTTTCAATCACTGTAGATGTGGAAAACAAACCAGATTTAAGCAATACATATCCACTAATACAGTTCTCCAGAAAATACCAGTGGGAAAACTCGAACCTAAGGAAGTTAACTACATTCAAAAAAACATAGGCAATAGATAAACCCACTTAACCAAAAAGCAAAATAAAGCAGGTTAAACCCACAAACAATACCACTACCACCAACAAATCAAAAACAAAGAAGAATTAACCCTCAATGGACCTTAATTTCCCTCAATATTAATGCTCTCAATTTGCCTATAAGAAGACACATGCTAACAGAATGTTTATGAACACAGACTCCATCCTTCTGCTGCATGCAAGAAACAAACCTCAACTTCAAAACAGACATTACCTCAGAGTAAAGGGTTAGGAAAAGATTTTCCAACCAAATGACCATAAGAAGAAAGATGGTGTAGCTATTCTCGTATCTAACAAATTAGACTTCAAACTAAAATCAATCAAAATAGATGAAGAAGTTCATTTCATATACATCACAGTAAAAATCCATCAGGAAAAAGTCTCAGTTCTGCACATCTATGCCCAAAACACAGACACCCACATTCATAAAAGAAACATTACTAAAACTCAGCAAACATAAGACCTCACACAGTTATAGTGGGAAACTTAAACACCCCACTCTCACCACAAAACAGGGCCACCAGACAGAAACTTAACAAAGAAGCAAAAGAACTAATAGAAGTTATGATCCAATTGGGATTAACAGACATCTAAAGAACATTCCATCAAAACACAAAAGAATATACCTTCTTCTCAGCACCACATGGAAACTCCTCTAAAATCATCCACATACTAGGCAACATAACAAATATCAAAAGATAGAAAAAAATTGGAATAACCCCCTGTATTCTATCGGGTCACTGTGGTTTAAAGTTACAATTCAACAATAACACAAATTGCAGAAACCCTACATACTTACAGAAATTGAACAATGCATAATTAAAGACTTCCTAAAAATCAAGGAAAATGAAGATACAACATACCCAAACTTATGAGACACGTTGAAAGCAGTACTAAGAAGAAAGTTCATAGCACGAAGTGCTCAAATGAAGAAACTGGAGAGCACTCACACTAGACAGTTAACAGCACAACTGAAAGCTCTAGAATAAACAGGAAAACTCACCTTAGAGGAGTAGATACCAGGAAATAATCAAACTGAGTGCTGAAATTAATAAAGTAGAAACAAAAAAGATACAAGGATCAATGTGACAAAGAGATCAACAAGATAAACAAACCTTTATCCAAACTAACCAAAAGGGAGAAAGAGAACATGAAAATTAGCAAAACCAGGAATGGAAATGGGGAAATAACAATGGATATTGGGGAAATACAGAGAATCTTCAGATCATAATTTGAGAACCTGTATTCCACAAAATTTGAAATTTAAAGGAAATGGAAAATTTTCTGTGTGTATCACTTACTAAAATTAAATCAAGAACATGTAAGCAATTTAAAGAGACCTATAACACCTAATGAAATAGAATAAGTAATCAAAAGTCTCCCAACCAAAAAAACTCATTGCCCAGATGGCTTCAGTGCAGAATTCTACCAGTAATTCAAAGAAGAGCTAATACCAATACTCGTCAAAGTATTCCACACAATAGAAGCAGAAGGTTCATTGCCAAACTCTTTTTTGTGACTACAATTACCTTGGTACCCAAGACACACAAGGACACAAACTAAGAAAGAGAACTACAAATCAATATCGCTTATGTATGTTGAGGCAAAAAATACTCAATAAAATACTGGCAAATCAAATCCGAGAACACATCAGAAAACTCATACAACATTATCTAGTAGTGTTCATCCCAGGGATGCAGGGATGGTTCAGTATATGACAATCCATCAATGTAATCTACCATATAGACAAACTGCAAAAGAAAACACATTTTTCCTCAGTATGTTTTTATTAAAATTAGAAACGTGAATGTTTCACATGTCAGTCCCATAACCCTCTCCCACCCCTCCTCCCTTGTCCCTCTGACAGTCCCCCAACCCCCATCCAATCCCCCCATCATTCCCCAGGAACCTTGAGACCCTCCTTGGAGGGTATCTCTAAAGTCTGTCATTTCATATTGGGCAGGACCTAGGCCCTTCCCCATATGTCCAGGCTGAGAAAGCAACCCTCTAATTGGAATGGGCTCCCAAAGCTCCTTCGCAAACCATGGTAAACACTGATCTACTACCCAAGGTCCCAGTGATTTCTGTGGCCTCCTCACTGGCACTACATTCATGGAGTCTGGATCAGTCCCCTGTCGGCCTCTCAGCCATCAATCTGGGATTCAAGAGCTCCCCCTTATCCAGTCAGCTGTCTTTCTCGGTTTCATCATGCTCTTGACCCCTTTGCTCATCACACTTCCATCTCTGTCACTAGGTTCCAGGAGTTCAGTTCAGTGTTTAGCTGTGGGTATCTGTCTCTCCTTCCATCAGTCACTGGATGAAGGTTCTAGGATGGCATATAGGATAGTCATCAACCCTATCATCAAAGAGAGACTATTAGTGTACTCTCTCCACTATTGTTTAGTTTGCCAGTTGGTGTTATCCTTGTAGATCTCTGGAGATTTCACTAGTGTCAGCTCTCTCCTCAAGCCTATAATGACTCAATCTATTATGGTATCTCTCCTCCTGCTCTCCTCTATTCTTACCTCAACTCAACCTTCCTGCTTCCTCATGCCTTCCTTCTCCTCTCCTCTTATCCCCCTCTCTTTTTCTTGGTTCCCTCTCCCCTCCCCCGATGTTTGCAATGTGCTCAGGAGACCTTGCCTCATTCCACTTCTCTGGGGTACCATGCATCTCTCTTGGGAACCTCCTTGTTTCAAAAATTCATTGGCACTGGGATTGTAGGCTGACACTCCCCTGATCCATATCTAAAATACACATATGAGTGTATTTTTGTCTTTTTGTGTCTGGTTACCTCACTCAAGATGGTTTCCTCTAGTGCCACCCATTTGCCTGCAAATTTCAAGATGTTTATCTCACTAGATGCTGAAAAAGCTTTCATGATATAGGTCCTTGTTGTATTTAAAGAAATAAATTAAAGAAAATACCAGAAAATGGAAAGTTCTCTCATACTCTTTGATAGGTAGGATCAACATAGTAAAAATGTCAATTTGACAAAAGCAATCTAGGAAACAGGGAGGCCTTTATGATAGATATGCATGGTATCACAGAGAAGGAGAATGGGTCAGGATCTCTGGAGAGAATTTGGAGCATGCAGGGAGAACACAGGGAGCAGGGAGAAAGAGATAGGGAGAAGAGGAGGGGAGAGGACATGTGGGAACAGGAAGTTTGAGTAGGGGGAAGAATAGAGATCAGTTTGAGTGATACCATAATAGAGGGTGTCATTATAGGTTTGAGGAGAGATCTGACACTAGTGAGGTTTCCAGAGATCTACAAGTATGACCCTGACTGGCAATTTAAGCAGTATTGGAGAGGCTACCTTAAAAGTCCTTCCCCAAGGAATGGTGCTAGAAACACTGCACTTATATTTCCCATACCAATGACGACAATCTAGACAATCTCTCCAAGTCTTGTCCACAGGTCAGCATGTATTTCATAATCAGTCACTGAGTCTCTCTTTACAAATGGTGATAGTGACAAGTTGACAATTGTACTAACCACCACAGATAGCAAGTTCCCTTCAGAGGGCTTACGAATTATAAGCTTTGCATCCAGTTTGTTGATATAATAATTAATAATTTCCAAAACTTGCATAATATCTTTTTATGTCAAGACTTTTAAAATCTCCCACCACTATAAAATGGGCAATGAAAGAAAAACACAGGATAGAATAGAGAACACTAACAAGCTTTTATTGTCATAACTAGATTAAAATATGTATGAAGTTTACTTAAATTACATATTGGAAACAATGGATGGCCTATATATATATGGATATATATATATACATATATATATCAGATCCCCAAACCCATGCTAATTCAAAAGATGATGGTGTGAGGAAGACTTGTTAAGTTTTGTTTGGAGAAGAATAAACTAGGGTAAACCATGTAATTTAACTAAATATTACTTTCCTGAGTGTTCCTCATGTCATAGGAGCCCCCTCCCTTAAATGTAATGTGAGGATCAGTGTGCACCAGAAGAAAATCAAAAAGAAGAAAAAATGTATTATTAGCAGATAGGCATGCAATAAAATCTACATATTGATCCCTGTTTCTAATTCGGTGAAGCACATTGGCAAGGAGGATTACTCAGCAGACTTCATCAAAGAATAAAAATGGGACTGGAGTGTAGTTAAAATATTAAGTTCAAAACATCTTCTTCTGAAATTGAAATCTGCCCACTCTTCACACAGGAACAGGAAATAGGGACATTGCCCAAAGAAACTTGGAAAAGTTTCATATTTTCAAACCCACAAAACATAAACATTTAGTAACTTAGCTATTCCTCATAATTCAAAATTGCACATTGGAAAAATCGTGCTTGCAGTTGTCAGAGAAAACTTTATAACATTTTATTAAATGCCTCCCTATTGCCAATACATATTGGGAAGTGAAAATGGGAATGCCTACGAATCTGTTCTTGGTAATTTGAAGGATTGTAGGTTCTTTCCTCATACTTCTACATTTTGTCTTTGAAGGTAAGTGCATTGTGTTCTGGGACACAATTTCTATGAGTTGGAGATTTGTTTTTCCTGCAGCTTTTAGCTTCCCAGACTCCCACCTTCCTACTGCATGGCTAGTTTGGATGTTCTCCATCTACTCATACAGTTTTTTAAATTATGGTTATTCAGCACTGAATGTTAGGATGAACAAAAAAGACTTAAAGAAAACTAAAGAGTTATCCAGAATACACAAAGTCTCATGAAAACAAAACACACCATTCAATTAGTGTCTGCTGAACTTATTTTTAATATCTGAACTCTTAAAAATCAAGCTATGTGTATGTGGATCTTGAATTCAACATATATTGGGTGAATAATTAAATATTGAAATTCCCATGATTTTCCCCTTGGTTTAATTGCAGTTTCAAGGCTTTAAGAGAGGATCACTAGCAACAGTCATTATTGACTATAAATATTACATAGTTCATACAATCCTCTATGGAGACCAAGATAAAATTTTGACATATTTTGAACCCCAGTACAGTCTAGAGTCCTACTGATCTTTGTTTACTGAAAAACCCTCCCTACATACTCACAAGTTATTTTTTTAAGGTTCTATTTGAGATTATCTGGCATCATATATCATTTGATGTGCCAGCTACTAATTAACTGAGTATTAAAATTTGAGTGTTTAGTGATTAAAAGACCTAACACTTTCTTCAAGTTATATTTGCTGTTTTAATTTTGCCTTTGAGTTAAAATACAGCTGGAAGCCACTGGGCATGGGGAACAGATTTTTCCCCTTGACCTTGAAAGACTTGTAATTTGTTATAAGGTTGTATTTCATTACAAGGTTGATGGCCTCCTAGGGCCTTCAAAACCTATAAGTCCTAAGTTTAGAGAATTTCCGAGTTATGGATGAAATATATTACTGAATAATTCGCTGCCTAACAGAGCTAGCACAGTGGTCAGGAGCCTGAGCTCTCCAGTGAATTTTCTGGCAGCCTTCATTTTGAATTAGACTTGCCACTTCAGTGTGATTATTGACTGAATTATGCTATTTTGTTAAAGACCAATTTTCATTGTCCCGTGGGGAGGGATACTTAATATCCAGTTAATTACATTTGTCCAACTAAGTCGAGAAACTCATTACCTCTCCAATTTCTCCGTTTCTATTGCACATAGGTAAGCTTATGGATGGGTGTCACCACATTTTGCAATTGCCATGACAGGGTATGGTGCCATTCAGTTGTCCCTAATTTTAACAGTCTTCAGTTCAGCTCTGTAATATCACAGAGGTCAGTGGTTAGAAAAACATTCCAGCTGCATCTGTTAGTCTGTGTTTAAGTTTCTAACTTGTGTCTTGAAAGATGCTATTCATGGGAATTTGCTTCCTATCAAAATAAGTAGTTTTTATATACCAAACGTGCTTGTGATTTGCTCATATATTGGCATTTAGTCCTCTAAGTATCTTTGTCTACACAAATTTATACATAAAATAAGGTCTAGAGTGCAAAAGGACTAAACCCCTATAAGTCAAATGAATATAGCCTATTTCACTGGTTTTAATTTATTCCTAGGAGGCAGTTTGGGAGAACAGAGGCTACAGACAATCTGACAAGATATGACTGTCTTGAGTGTGGTCATTAGTAGTACAGATTCAATGAAATGACTTGTTCTTATTGAACCTTTGTATCCCTGCCTATCACAAATGAGTTAGGAAATTCAAATCATCTGTGATACACACAACACTGGAAACCATTCACTGGATATTTTCTTAGTATGGTAAACATCTTCCACTACTGTCAGACTGAATTCTTCTCTCAACATTAGTAGATTCTTGACTGTCTAATACACATGGCCTCAGGAGCATGACATTGGAAGCCTTCAGTTTAAGCTAATTATTTTACAGCATCTATGTCCGACTTAAATAATGAAGACTTTACTGAAGAAAAAAAATTTGGATAAAATTTCATACTTTTTTAAACTACATGGTTTTTAGTAATTGTATATAATTTAAAACAGAACTCTTTTCATTCCAAATGTGAAAACTGAAAAAATAATTAACAAGGATAATTATGCCATGAGATACTCTACCCCAAATACTTAGAAGTAACTAACCTGTAAAACAAAGATTTGCACATACTTAAAAATGATGGGCAGACACTAGTTCAAGGAGATTTAGAAGATCATTTTGTTTTTGTTGATGAATCTTGTCTATGAGGTAAACGAAGTCAGTATAGGCTGGATATGATTAAATGATTATATATTTTTTTAAAGAAAAAAATTACCCTTAAGCAAAATTTTCCCATATTTTGGTGTATTATATTGCTTTTGGCAGTGATATTCCAGCATTATAAAGTGTTGATCCAAACTATAATCTTCCCATTTAAGTTAAAAAGAAGTCTTGGGAGGAAGTGCTAAGCGGTCAACTGAGGTCCATTTACCCAACAATACAGAACACTAAAATCAAGTGGTTGTTCCAGCATGGGACTTCTAATGAGTGATGCATGCCAAGTACCAGAAATGTTTGAACTGTGGGTAACTGACAAGGTTTTTCCACTGTCTTTACTTATAGAACAGAAATAGTAATATCAATAATTTATCAGAATGCTGATGAAAGGGATAAACATCAGATGCTTTATATAAAAAATTACCTTCTCCCTGACATTGACTTACATAACCAATAAATTAAGAGATTTTCAAATTTGGGTAAACTGATTTTTTCACATTTTAATAATAGTAACTGTAGTGTTATAATAATTACATGTGCATTTTTAAAATCAAGACTAACTAAGGCATCACATATAGTGGGCAAATATTCTGTCATTGAGTTATTTCCCCAAAACTGTGCCCCTCAAACATTTATTGATTTACCAAGTGAACCACTAGTCCTTGAGAAAAATCCAAAGCAGCTAAATTTGGGTATTGTGGCTTAATTTCAAATCAAAAACACACAGGCTGCAGAGCTACTTAGTCACAGGAGGAAAAGCTTACATGGATCCAAGATTTCTTCTGTGTCTTGATCACTGTCAAATTATTAAATCCAGTTTGCACAGTTATGTGTTTGTGTGTGTGTGTGTGTGTGTGCGTGCGTGCGCGCACGCGTGCATATGTATGCCCACTCTTTTGCTGTCTTTCAAAATACCCCTTCTCTTTCCAAAGTATTCAAATTCATATAGGTTAATCTAGTTTAGGACAGTTACTCAAAACAGTGGATGTAAGCCTATGACCTGTTTCTGGTCATTAGTATATCAGATAATTTTGGTAGGTCCTTCTGCAATGAGAATCATCTCTTGGGGTTGGAAATTAGCAAATCTGATTTGCATAAGGATTCTTGATTCTATTGAGGTATCATTTGTAAATATCGTTATTCTTTTATTTCTGTTTTGAGTGAGAATATGTAGGTTCCATAATATATGAAACTTACTTAATTATCATTTTGGGAGATTAGTTTCATGTCTCTATGTTCCGAGCCTTCTAAACAAGTCTACTTCCTTTTTATTTATTTTTTCCCTCCTCAGATGAAAGCAACTGATCTTTCAATATTTTAATAAGACAGGCACTAACAAAATAAGAACCATGAGAATTTATGAAGTTCAAAGTATTACTCTCTATGCTGTGCCTTACTACAAAACTAAGATCTAATATTGGTTGAATTGAGATGCAGCTCCATTATCTTTGATATTATAGTGCTATTGGAAAATCCAATGCTATCTTGACAACCAAATTTTTGATTATAGCATACCAAATATCTAGGATAATGTGAAGAGGAATGCTTACTAGACTTTGAAGTTGAACTTTTACCATCCAGTCAGCTGGGTGTATTTTGAGAATTGCAAAATTTGTACTTTTATGAGGTTCAATTAAAAGAATAGAGTTTTTACAATTTTTTTTGTTTTGTTGATTTAGTTTTTAATTCTATTTTATTCATCTTTTATATTCTTTTTTGGTGTTGTTCAGACTTCTCCTCCCAGGCATTAGTAGGTTGTAATTCTAGGCTTAGATTTAGACTGCAGTAAATTTTCTTCTTTCCATGTTAGCAAGTATGTTTATATTGCCTTTCCCCCCAATTTTGTTAATGCAACCATTTATAGGGGAGAATGTTTTAATATTTACAGCAGAATTTCCCATATTCTGAATTTTAAAACCTTACCATGCTTGTAATAGCTGAGCTTTCTGACCCTCCAATGTTTAGTTTCTATTCACTTTATTTTTCCTTGAGCAATATATCCATTACTTTCCCCATTCCCTGAAACAAAATTCTTGGAAAGAAAAAAAGGATTTATCTTACTCAAGTTGTGAGGGTATAGTCAATCATAGAAGAGCATCAGTAAGATGCTTGAGGAGTCTGTCTATATTGCTTCTACAGCCAACAAGAAGATAGTTTAAAAAAATCATAGTTTTATTTAATCTGCCCATTTTATTTAGACTTGGACCACAGATCATAAAATAGAATCACCCACATTTGATATCTGTCTAACCACTTCAGTTAACACATTCTATAATATCCCTCATAGACATGACCAGAAATTTGTCTTTTATGTGCTTCTAGATCCAGATACTTTGACAATCAATACTAACCACCACAAACATTTCTCAGTTATTTGACTATATGTTATTTGAAACCACAAATAATACATCCATCTTTGTACTTCATTAATTTCTAAAAATCTGTCTTACCATACATTTGGAATAACAACTTCTACTAATAAGAGAAAATATATTCATATAGAAATGTATATATGACATATTATTTGTAGTTTATTTTATTCTCTGTATCAATCAAGATAGTCAGCTAAGTGGATTATTTAAAAAATGTCATTTAAATTTTTTAACTTTTTTTTATGTTATTTCAGTTGGCTTACAAACTATGTCTGAATCTACTGATATTTTAACCACCTTCTGTGGCCACACAGTCCCTAGCCATCTGGCCACAGCCTGACAAAACTTCCACTTCAGTTAGTGCCTATTCTGCTGCTACCACCAAATGTAGTTTTACACTGAGTCACAATTGTTCTATTGACAATAAAGACTCAGGAGTCAAATGTTGGGGTGAAAAACCTGTTAGTTCAGAGATGTTGAGCAGGTTCTTTATTTTTTTTTGTTTTTTCGAGATAGATTTTCTCTGTGTAGGTTTGTAGACCAGGCTGGCTTCGAACTCACAGAAATCCACTTGCCTCTGCCTCCTGAGTGCTGGAATTAAAGGTGTGTACTTACACTGCCTGGCTCTCAGAAAGGTTAAAAAGCAACCAGCTGAACTTCTTATTTGGTGAAGACCCAGCCAGAGAGTATCTCTTCAGCTTCTGTAAATGAAAAAGACCTTGAGAGACCAAGTCCCTCCCTACGTTATTCTGTGTGTCTCTCTATCTATCTTCCTGATTCCTCCATACTCTCTATTGCTAATTCCAGTAAACTAGTTGATGGCTCTGACCCTTATCCAAAGTTGATTTAATCAACACAGTCTCTGGTTTTAAAGTGTGATCAAATATCCTACAATGACTCACTTTTATATTAGGGTTAATGAAATGACTCGTATGCAAAAGTGATTTCTGCCAGACCTGACAATCTGAGTTAGGTTCCAAGAAAACACATTATGGAAGAAGAAAACCAACTCTCATTGCCCACAAGCTGTCCTCGGTCCTCTACATGTTAACCGTCTCTCTCTCTCTCTCTCTCTCTCTCTCTCTCTCTCTCTCTCTCTCTCTCTCTCTCTCTCTCTCTCTCTAACACACACACACACACAAATACACACACATTTCTAAATTTAATTTTGAACTCATACAACAAAATGATTGGCACTTCTCTCTCTCTCTCTCTCTCTCTCTCTCTCTCTCTCTCTCTCTGTGTGTGTGTGTGTACATATATATGTATACCTCTTTGTCCTAGATGTTGAAGGTGGTCCCGGGTATTTCTGTCTCTTTTGCTTTGTGGTCACCTCCAAAGAACTCAAGAGATATTGAACATACAACAAATACTAAAGAAACAGGAAGTAGAATCATTGACATTTGAGAAGGTGGCTCTGCATATTATCCTTGCAAAAGTAAGCTTCGTTCATCCTTCTCAAAATAAGCTCTTCAGAGAGGTGATGTCTGAAGCATTCAGGAACCTGGTCACTGTGCACAAACCAGGACAAGCATGTCTCTGCTAAGAGCCATCAGTGACCTAGTGTAAAGCTGTATCTGGTGGTTGAATGAAGGTGAATATAAACAAGGCAGTCAGCAGAAAGAGACACCTTAAGTCAAGATCCTATTGTCAGCACTGAAACCCTTCCAGGATTGTAACCAGACGAAAGCTGAGTGGATGAACAAGTTCATATTTGTGCCTCATCCCAAGGTGCCCCTTGCTGCTTACACACGACACAAGCACACGTGGGAGTCAGGATTATGGAGATAAGTCACACAAACACCAGCTATGTCAAAGTGTTTGGTTATCCCTCATGGCTCAGAAGCATCAAAGGACTCACACTGAAGAAAAACATCATGAATATAAGCAGTATTGGAGAGCCTTCAGGGGATGCACTTATGTTCAAATACACGGGAGAGCTCACAGTGGAAAAAACTCTATGGATGAAAGCAATGCTTGAAAGTCTTCTATTCTTTGAGCAGGATTCAAAGACATGAAGAAACTCACAGGGGATAGAAACACTATGTATCTAAGCAATGGAAGAAAGCCTGCTGTGTTCTGAGTTCATCCAGAAGGTACTAAAATCGCAGAGCGCACAGAAGTCTCTATACGTCTATAACTGAGGGAAAGTCTCATCTTTATTTTCCATCACTAGTGAGTCAACCTGGAGGATACAGCCTTCAGTGATTCCTATTTCCTTCTTAGAGAGAACAGATATTACCAAAGTCTTTGTGGGCAAGTAATATGGAGTGGCTTTTTTTTCTTTTCATTACGTTTGAGTATGTGGGTGATCTCACACTGAAGAAAAACTTTTGTGACCTCCATATTTAAGTGATGTGTAAAGTCCTACATTGCCCTCAAATCCCCCAGAGACCTTGAAAGAATCCACACTAGAAAGAAATCCTACCTACATAAGCAATGTAGTGGAACTTTTAGTTCACCCAGCTCTTTACACAAGCATGAAGCAACTCACCTTGCACAGTAACTCTAAATGAAGAAAACAGGAAGGAATTTTTTTCATATTTTTTGTTTAACTTTTTACACATGTCACTCTCAGTTCCCTTTCCCTCCCCTCCTGCCCCACCCCCAGCCCTCCAATCCTTCACCCCCACTCCATCCCCCCCCCTCTGCTCCCCACGGAGGGCATGGTCCTCCATGAGGGATTTTCAGAGTCGGTCACAGCATCCCGGGAAGGGGCTAGGTTCTTCCCAATGTGTCCAGGCTGAGAGAGCATCCCTCTACATGGTATGGGTTCCCAGAGTCCATCTGTATGCCAGGAATAAATACTGCTCTACGCTCCAAGGTCCCACATATTGCCAAGGCCTCCTCTCTGTCACCCAGTTTCGGTGGGAGGGATGTCTGGTTCAGTCCCATGCTGGCCCCTCAGTCATCAGTCTGGGGTCCATGTTTCCCCCTTGTTTAGGTCAGCTGCTTCTGTGGGTTTCACCAGCCTGATCTTGGAGGGCATATTTATGAGCAGCATGAAGCACTATTTTGATGTACTCAAAGCATATGGAAAGACTTTATTTTCCTGGGCTAAATTCATATATATAAAAGATTGCACTATGCCAACAAATCTATGGAATAGATACTGAGAAGTCTTAATCTGGTCTACTGTTAAGAATGGACAGGAGACCAAAATGATATAAATGCTTAAGATTTCAACAAATTTGTCAATTACAGAAAATACTGAAAAATTATAAATATTCTTTATATGGTATAATCTTATGATTATAAGCAATAAAAATTCTAATGCAAAAATGTATTCATAAGAATGCTGCATTTGTTGGTGAATCACTCTTAAATTAGATATCTGAAGTGTGCATGTCAGTTATTTATGTCAGTTTTGTGACAGGATACCTGAAAAGGACCATGTCACAGTCATATCTAATGGGAGTGTCAAAAGTCATAAAGCCAGCAGACCTGCTTGATGAAGATACAGCAAAACTGACTGGTATGATGGCATCATGCCATTTTTTCCTTTGATCTCTACTTGTTCCAGATTTGGGGGATATTTAATATTTGTACAGTTTGAGGATATTGGATATATGGGAAATTTCTTATAAATCATTTATGCCTTCTCCCTCGAGTACTGCTTTTAAATTTCCCTAGGAATTATTTTTTAACATAATAACAGTGCTACTTTTAGGGAGATATCCTTATTTATTTGAAGGTCTTCCTTATGCCTTGGATGTTGTGATACACATAAAGAAGACAGAGGTCTCTTTTATGAGGCTATAAGGTATTATTGAAACATCTGTCCCTGTATTTACTCAGTAAAGATAATCAAAACATAGTAAACTTGATATTTGGTGGACTAGAGATGTTGGTCATAGATCAGATTACAAGCCTTTACCCAAAATACTTGGGAAATTACATGCATATACAGCAACAAAGTTAGATTAGCTGTAGTTACACCTGCCTTACACAGTGAAATATATTGATGGGAAAAGAATGTTGTAGAAAGATGATAAAAGAATGAGATTTCCGGACCTTCATTTCTTAGAAAATTTAGCTCATGCAGAGATCACATGCACATGATGTCCAAAATGATCAAAGAAGAAAAGAATACCAGGATTAGACATATAAACAATTCTATACTGATATAAATTATAAACATTGTGCTATACCATAAATTGAGTAATAACTACATCAAATTTGTCCTGAGTATTTTCATTGGCACTCTGACAATTAAGGGTTAATAATACATTGCCTTGGACATGGCAATCTGCCCAGACTGCCTTGAAGATTTTGTTTTGGTCTAGCCACAAAATATACTAGACTGAGGAAAGGCTGCCATATGCCTCTAGATTCTTAGAAAACCTGTGCTATTCGGTTAATGAGTAAAAATAGTTGTAAGAGATAACTGTTGATCAATGATGATTACACTTGAGGGAAAATGATTGTAAAAGATAACTGTTTTGTTACAGTTTATCAAAGATGAATAAAATCTATGCAAGAGGAAGAGCAACATATGTCCGAAAACAAAATTGATATGGCCTATATTTTGGAATAACATTAATCTATTCTTGGTTATTGAATTCTGTACAAATAAAGAAACACTTTGGATTCTTGTCAGTTGGGATTCAAGATTCTGCTGATCATCATGCCTGGCTCATTCCTTCCTTCACCAACTCCTTTCCACCTCTAAGGACCCGACAACTGCTGGGGCTGGCCCCTTGTAGGTTCACGTTAGAGATTTATTTTCCTTGCAACCTCAGGAGGCACACTCAATCATGATAGGGCATATTTGATGTCAAGGGCAGTATACAACAGTCTATATCTCATTGACAATCAGAAAGCAGATACCAATGGATGCTTTTGCTCAGCATGCATCCTCATGTTTTAAGTTGTATAATGACCCAGTCTATGGAATGACAACAAACAAATTAAGACTGGAGCCCACTAATTCAGTTAACCTAATGTAGATTATCTATGAAAGACATTCCAGAGGTCCAGCTAAGGCACATTAATCTGCGAAGACATATCCAGAGTATCCAGAGGCACAAATTCTAGGTGTTTCTAGACACTGTTAAGTTGGCAGTCAGTATTAACAATCACAGTGTCCATTTAAATTTGAAATACTGAAAAAGAATGGAAGTTAACTAATTCTGTAAGTGTTGCAGAAGGGATATTGTATGAATATTGTAAAGCCAGTTAGATTTAGTGATGTAGGTGTCTGTCCACTTCCCCTCTCAGCACTGGGAACCCATCAGTTCTAGACCTATGCAGGCCCTGTGCACTCTGCCACAGTCACAGTGAGTTCGTGTTTGTGCAGGTCCTACTGGACAAGCTAGTCTCAAGGCCAAGCCACATGGCCAGAATACGATGAACAACCAAAAATAAACAATAGCATTTAGGAGGCTCTTAGTCTCAGAATGCTTTTTAAGGATTTTTTTTCACTTTACAGGTCCTTCACATATATATTATAGTTACCAGTTTTGGGGAATTTCTGTGTGTGTAAATGTGAATGTGCCTTAATCTATATGTGTTCCTTGAACTTTTACTCTCAGATCTTTTCTTCTGATTTTTTGTTTGTTTGTTTGTTTTTGTCTTATTCTGGTTTATTTCTTTTCACTTTATCTGACTTTATTTTATTATAATTTTTGGATGTCTGCTTATCTCTTAATAAGACAGGGAAAGTAAGAGTGTGGATTTGGATAAGTGGGAAAAAGGGGAGAATCTTGGGAAACCATGATCAGAATGTATTGTATTAAAATTTGATTTCAAGAAAAGTAAAATAAAATTCAGGGATTTAAAACATGTAATTTAATTTTTGATGTATTAATAAACTAATCAGAATTTATTTCATATGAGAAAGGAGTATTATTTTTCATTTACCTTTTAAATAATACTTGCTACCAAGAAATTGAATGAGGTTTTGTTATTTCTTGGGATCTTTTTCTAATATGAATGTATCATTACTTCACTTTGTGTAGTGTGTGTGTGTGTGCATGTGGGTATGTGTACATATGCTTATATTTCCTTTATGGGACATAGGGAATTTTCATATAAAATATATATACACATATTCATGTGGGGGGGATATATACATATAAACCCTTTGGTACTTTGAGCAAGATTCCTCTACATTGAAAAATTATCTTTTTTGGTGATATTGGTGCTTGTTGTTTTACTATTTTAAACACCTGTCAGTTAATGTATGTCAGATATTTCATTTACTAGGAAGTTGTATACAAATATCCCATCATAATCATCAGTAAGATCACATACAACTAACATACAAAATTGGCCTTTCATGCTTATATGTTCATACCTTTTAAAAATAATAACTTGACTTTCACTCAATATTACCAAAGATTTTTTATGCTCCTGTTATCATAACCATACAATTTTCAAAGGTACTGGAGAAATGTAGTAAGGTATCTGTCCACACACTATGAAAATATAGGATTGGTATGCATTCGCGGTGAAGTACCATGAACTATGAACTGTTCCATATACCAACATAATGTTTAAAGCAAGTAAAAACATTTAACTCCTCAAATATTTACTGTTTCTATGCAGTTAAATTTTGAAAATAGTTTGTTCCTTTTGATATGATTATATCATTATTATTCACACATTCTGTAGGTTATAGTGAGAACTTATTTTTTCACATTTTCTTTGTCATATTCACCATGTCCTTTTTCTATGAAGTCTTCTAAATTATCTATTTGCTTTGTGTT
Organism: Mesocricetus auratus; assembly: GCF_017639785.1. Classification (NCBI taxonomy): domain Eukaryota; kingdom Metazoa; phylum Chordata; class Mammalia; order Rodentia; family Cricetidae; genus Mesocricetus; species Mesocricetus auratus. The sequence continues at coordinate 34,970,005 of NW_024429190.1, read as the reverse complement.
TCCTAGGTCACTTTGAATTGTTAATGACAGGATTGTTCTGCTTTGTTTTCTTTCTGATTATTCACTCTTAGCTGATTGACAACTATGAACTTACAAAATCAGGTAATTTAACAAATGCTAATAGGAAGTGCATGGGTTTGTGTTATTGGCTAATGTTGTGCTAGTGATATGCTTCACACCAAAGAAAGCATTATGATTTGTTACCTTGATGTTTTCTAGCATTATAGATTGGCAACTACCTGGCAGAGTCTGTTTTATCACATGAGAATCAACTACTTTACTAGTAAGTGATTTCTAATCTTAAAAAATGTAGTTGAAGGAAGACATGACATTTGATGCAGGGTTTCTGTTAATGGTCCAATTTTTTGTACAATATCCCAAATTTCAAATACTGTCTGATACCTCATCCAAGGTAGTACTGGTTAAATGGCTTCCTAGAGTGCACCTTACTTTTGCCATCTGTATGAACACTTCCAGCTCTAGATAGAGCATGCTGTCCAAAGCATCATCCATTTTTAGTGTGGTTTGCCTTCCTTTAAGAGAACAGTATATTTTTCAGGGATATCTGTTCATCATATATTCTTCTGGACTTATTTGGTTTTCTGCATGTGAAATGTGTTATTGCTTTCTTTCTTATTCATTTTATCCTTGTGGCATTATTTATGGTAACTAAGATGGAGGTCGTTAGAAGTAAGCTTGAGTAGTTAGTAAGAAAACATTGCAGTCTAAGGTAAAGAGAAGCAGCCATGGAAATTAGCATTCTACACCTACCTTTATCTGACTGTGGTACCAAGCATATGTATTTAAATCTTCTTTACATTTAATTCCAAAGAAAACAATTCTTACTACAGCATCTTAGCAACTACAGGGCAAAGTAGAACAGCTGTCAAGGGAGCTGAAACTGATAAACAAACATCAATGAAACAGTGGCAAGTAACACACAAAAATATTGAAAGGTGGTCACAAATAGAGTCCCTAAATTTGTTACCTGGTGTAGTCTTTACTTAGTTAATGAAAAACACTGGACTCTTGTCATCTTTGTAAATTCACTTGCAGACTGCTGCTCCATGTGAGGAAGTATATTATTAGAGTGGTAAGCATCTACCTCACATAAAAAGGCCACCTCATTGATAATCTGTGAAAACCAGTGGACATAGTACCCATGTATACACTGATATCTACACATAATGATTTTTATCAAGTCTGAAAGGGCCTCTGCTTTCTGTTACTTCCTCATTCTCTTGTATTTGATGGTCATCAGCACCATGCGTTAGGTGTTGTACTTCCCCAAAATCATCTCCTGACTTGACTTCAGTAGAGTATTTCTGTTGGCATCTCTTCCTTGTACAATGAGGAGATGATGAGTGAGAAACTCTACTAGGGTACTAGCAAATCAGCAAGAAAGAGTGGCAATTTATTATGTGTTAAGATAAAATTCCAGTCAGAATCCTGTTCCCTGTGGGAAGATCAAGGTCTGTCAATAAGAAAATGGGCATCAGGGCCTGAAGTGCTCCACCGTGGGCTGGAAGGTGGAGGACCAGCTTATGTCTTCAGGTGCGAATACAGAAGAACCTCTGCCAAACCCTCAGAAAATGGTCATTTTTTTTATCAGCCACCACCCTGTTGAGCTTACTAATGGTAATTACATGAGTTTACCTTAAATTTTTTTATGGATAAAATAAGAAGATAAGCATTCATCAAAAGTTTTCACTATAGCAGATTATTTAGTCTAGAAATATATCAATATTTTACAGGGTAGAGATTAGATTGAAAGGATAGTTTAAAAAATGAATCCTTTTAATTACAACAGTTAATTATCTTTCACTTTCTTTTTTCCAGCCTGAAATTCTCTCACTTCGCCCCCAACCCCCTATTTCCCAGTCTTTGCTTTACTCTTTGCCTCCCACCCTCACCCCCTCAAATCTGGCTTTTCGGGCAAACCTGCAAGAACAGTGGAGACAAATGAGCATTCTCAGCTACTTTAATTCAGACTGTTCTTCAATGCATTAGACTTGAGTTCAAGCATAAAGATAAGGAAAATTACATACTGTCTTTCCCTTCCTATGGCATGTTAGACACAAATAAGGTCAAGACTTGTAGGGTAGAAAGTGCTTTAGATTTTCACCAATTGCATTCTTTTATCTTTATAGAAGGATTCTTTTCTTCAGGTCAGTATCTGAACATATCCACAGGCGTTGTTGTTCTTTCAGTGCTTAATTCATATATTCTAAACCAGACACTAGGCTATGTGCTAGGCTCATAGAAATCTATAACCCTAACACATTGATTCTGTGTTTAATATGTTTTAGATAAAGTAAAGATTTAATTGCATGCTTGGAGTATTGTAAGTGATCCATAAACATCTGTATGGTATTTTATATTTGTGAAAAGAAAATAGGTTCAGGTTACTGGATTCAAAAAAAATCACCAAGAAGTTCTGGCCCACAATATTTTTAAATGATAATAGTTTTCTGTCATGTGAGGACAGAAAAATGTGAGCAAATATGTTGTTTCTAAATATGAAAAACACAAGGAGTTTAAAACTTGATTGACAGAGCTTTAAGAGGAATGAACCAAAATCTGCAGAAGATTGAATCTTGGGTGGATAATATACAGAGTGGTAGATGGTTTGAAACATGGAATAAGGTATAGGTAGTGCAGCCTACAGAGATGGAGGCATGGATTAAATGGGGCATCAGTACACAAAAAAGTAGAGTTAATTTCTATGAGTAAAATCAATGTGCAAAATAAACAAGTGTACATAAAGTAGAGGAGTCAAGTTTAGACTCAGGTTTCTGGCTAAATCAGGAAACACTCAAAAATAGAAAGGTCATTCATTGTAATTTTCAGGTTTGAATTAATTTATCAGGGAACATATTAATTTTTGTAATGTTTTTATTTAAATTAAAAACATGAATGCTTCACATGTCAATCCCAGCTCCCTCTCTCACCCCTCCTCCCTTGTCCCTCCATCAGCTCTCCCAGCCCCCCACCCAATCCCCACATCATTCCCCAGGGAGGGTGACACCCTCCTTGGAGGGTATCTCCAAAATCTGTCATTTCATCCAGGGCAGGACCTAGGCCCTTCCCCATGTGTCCAGGCTGAGAGAGCATCACTCTATTTGCAATGGGCTCCTAAAGATCATTCATAAACTATGGTAAACACTGATCTACTACCCAAGGCCGAGTGATTTTTATGGCCTGCTCACTGAAAAAACATTCATGGAGTCTGGATCAGTCCCCTGTTGACCTCTTAGGCATCAGTCTGGGATTCCAGAGCTTCCCCTTATCTGATCAACTGTCTTTATGGGTTTCACCATCATGGTTTTAGGGAAACGCAAATCAAAGCAATTCTGAGATATCATCTTACTCCTGTCAGAATGGCTAAAATCAAAAATACCAATGGCAATTTGTGCTGGAGAGGATGTGGAAAAGGGGGACACTCCTCCACTGCTGGTGGAAGTGCCAACATGCACAGCCACTATGGAAATGAGTATGGAGATTCCTCAGGAAAATGGGAACCAGTCTACCACAAGACCCAGCAATTCCACTCTTAGGCATATACCCAAAAGACGACCATTCACACAACAAGGATGTCTGTTCCACTATGTTCATAGCAGCATTATATGTAATAGCTAGATCCTGGAAGCAACCTAGATGCCCCACAACTGAAGAGTGGATAGAGAAAATATGGTACATTTACACAATGGAGTACTACTCATCAGAAAAACACAATGGAATCTTGAAATTTGCAAGCAAATGGATGACATTAGAGGAAACCATCCTGAATGAGGTAACCCAGACATAAAAGGACAAACATAGTATGTACTTACTCATATATGGATTTTAGATATGGATCAGGGGAGCCTCAGCCTACAATCCCAGTGCCAGTGAGTCTGGGAAACAGGGAGGTCCCCAATAGAGATGCATGATACCCCAGAGAAGTGGAATGGAGCAAGATCTCCTGAGCAGATTGGGAACATCGGGGGAGGGGAGAAGGAACCAGGAAAAAGAGAGAGGGATAAGAGGAGGGGAGAAGAAGGTATGGGGGAGCAAGGTGGTTGAGTTGAAGTAAGAATAGAGGAGACCAGGATGAGAGATACCATAATAGATTGAGTCATTATAGGCTTAAGGAGAGAGCTGACACTAGTGAAATCTCCAAATATCTACAAGGAAAACACCAACTAGCAAACTAAGCAATAGTGGAGAGACTATATTAAATGCCCCTCCTTGGTGGTAAGGTTGATGACTACTTTGTATGCCATCCTAGAACCTTCATCCAGTGACTGATGGAAGCAGAGACAGATACCCACAGCTAAACACTGAACTGAACTCCTGGAACCTAGTGACAGAGATGGAGGAGTGATGAGCAAAGGGAGCATATTATTATTTTTATTTCTAGTCTTTAAGACTGTTATATTCAGAAGACTGCTTAATTGTTGTGAAAGATATATTTAATGGTCAAATTTTTACAATCTATATTCACTTGTGGAAAGATTCTCAATTGAGAGATCATATACATTGGTTAGACTTCCAGACATACCTTTTCGAGGCTGTCTTGACTGTCATTTTACTCAGCTCTCTGAATGGCACATCCCCTATGCTGGCCTGTAACCTATACAAGTATGAATAAACATTGCTGAGAGCAAGAAGCAAATCAATGACATGGATGTATTTGTCTGTCTGTGTTCTTGATTTAAGTTCCTGCCTCAACTTCCTCAACATTATGGCCTGTAAACTGGAATTGTAAGCTTGATCAAATGATTTTTCTCTAAATTGCTTGTGTTCAAGGTGTTCCAGCACAGCAACAAAATGAAGTTGGAACAAGCTTTTTGATCTTCAGTCCATTCATCTATAAACAGATTGAATTATGGCATTTGACTGACAGATATTTCTGCCAATTTTCAACAGAGTCTGACATGTTTAGTTTCTGCTGTATCATTTGACTTGGCAGAAGTTAGGGAGAAAATATAACTCCTCATTCTGATGCTCAATTCCTATGTGTTTCTATTTTCTAATTTAATTCCATTTTTTTCAGTAGGGTCTTGGGGTAAGTTTCCTATAGCATGATGTTTGAAAGCAGGATGGCTCAAGTCAAGGCTGTGTAGGATACTGAAAAATATAAGATACATTTTTGGGGGACTCCCTTTGCATCTAAGGAGCCATAGCTTATAGATAGTGTTTCCCCAAAGAAACAATAATTAAGCAGAATAAATGAATGCACAGTGGCAAAAATAGCATTTTGAAAAATAGATATACATGTTTATGTATGTAGATACATAGATAGATGACAGGTACATAACTTTCCTCCCTCTCCCTTACTGTAATCACTCTAACTCTATGCCAACTCATACTCATACTCATACTCACTCTCAAATTTATGGTCTCGTGTGTGTGTGTGTGTGTGTGTGTGTGTGTGTGTGTGTGTGCATGGGAGTTTTCAGGGCAATACACTTGGTATTAGATAATCAATCAGGGGACTACTCTTGTGGAAGACTTGTTCTCCCTCTCTCAGCAATTGTTAATTGCATGCATTTTTTTTCTTTCTAAAATGGAAAGTGTTAATTACTTGCCATAGGCTGGGAGCTGGATTGAAAAACCTGTAGATCACAAGTAAATTTGTCAGTTCTAAATTTTCTTTTTGGTTTGTCGAGACAGGGTTTCTCTGTATTGTTTTGGAGGCTTTCCTGGAACTTGCTCTGTAGAACAGGCTGGCATGGAGCTCACAGATATCCACCTGCCTCTGTCTCCCAAGTGCTGGGATTAAAGTCGTGCTCTACCAATGCCCAGCTACGTATAAATTTTTGTACTGACAGGAAAGAAAGAATTCTTTGAAGCTGTTAATTTTTTTTGATTCTCATAGGTGCCTTTATTTTTCCATTGTTATAATAATAAAAAAGAGATAATGTATCAAGGAACACATTTAATCATGTTTACAGATCCAGAGGATTGGGAATCCATAATGACAGAGCAAATACATGACAGCAATAACAGTTGAAGACTCACACCTTCAGCAAGGAGCAAGCAGGGAGCACAAAGTGAGACATGAAGTTTGTCTCCAGTGACAAACCTCCTCCAGTAAGGCTACACAATTTAGTCCACTCCAAACAGTTCCACAAACCGGGCACCAAGTATTTGAACATACGAGTCTGCGGAAACTTCTCTTTCAAGCTCCATCAGTAAGTGACTGATCATCTGTGTAGGAGTAGACTTAAAGAATTGTTGCTTCAGCGGAGGGCAGTTCACTGGACAGGTTTTCTCCCTTGCTTAATCATCAGCTTAACCTTAAATTATAGTTGTAGTTGACATTCCTTTATTTATTCACATCTTACTGCCTCACTGTCATAAATGTCATATATTCAGAACAGCTCTTTTGTGGAATACTAAAATAATAAAATTTTCTTCTTTTTCTCAATCTTTCTTCTCTCATTCCTATATTAACTTTCTTTAAAAATAAATGTACTTTAATTTACTCAAAATAAAATATATTTTATAACTATTATGTTTGAATTTTATTCTCAAAATCCATTATATTGCCTCCTTTCACTCCTCCTAGTGCTTCCCCCTACTCTTCTTGTTATCCAGATTCACCTTTTCTCAAATTCCTTCCACAAAATAAAAGCAGACCTCCCTGTCCCCCTAGTGCTATCCAGAGAACATGACCTAAAAGATGCAATAAGAGTGGGTGCATACCCTCATATAAAGACAAAGGCAGAACAATGCAATCCATGATCAAGGAAAGAGTTTCAAGTACAGAAAAAAGTGGGGTGTCAGAACACACCCTTGCCTCCACTTTCCCTTTAGGGAGTCTCACAGAATGCCAAGCACACAAACATAAGGTGTATGCAGAGGACCTAGCTCAGACCCACAAAGGGTCTGTGTTTGTTGATTCATCTCCGTGAGCCCTATGAGACCTGATTAGTTGATTCAGGAATGGGCTACCTCTCTCTTGTTGCATAGGCATCAATTTGGAGCAGTTACTTGTTGGCAGCTCCCACAAGTTCTCTGCCACTTTCACCCCATTGCATCTTTCAGCAGGAGAGATTATAGGTTGAATATTTTGTATCAGGGTTAGTGTCCAAGTCCCTTGCTTGGTTATAGAAATTAGTCAGTTCAGGCTCCATAACCCCATTATGAGACTTTTCTATGGTCATGCTTCTTAGATTCCAGGGTCTCTACATTACCCGAAAATGCTCCCAAATTCCAATTCTCTCTCTCAGTACTGTCTTCCTCCATCCCTGCCATCCCCACTGTCTGATGACCCTTGTTCACATCCCCAAAAGTTCCCATCTCACCCACATAATATATTCTATTTGCCCTTCCCAGGGAGATACATGTGTATCCCCTTGAACTCTCCTTTTTACTAAGCCTCTCTGTAACTGTAGATTGTATCATGGTTACCCTTTACAGCTAATGTCCACTTAAAAGTGAGTGTACACCATATTTGTGTTTCTGGATGTTAGTTATCCTGGTCAGGACAATCTATTCTGGGTTTATCCCTTTTCCTACACCTTTCATGATGCTATTGTTTTAATAACTAAGTAATATTGCACTGTGTAAACATACCACATTTTCTTTATCAAATCTCTAGTTGAGGGACATCTAGGATGCTTTCAGTTTCTGTCTATTATGAATAAAGCTGAAATGAACATGGCTGAGAAAGTTTCCATGTGGTTTGATGGAGTTTGCTTTGAGTATATGCCCAAGAGTGGTATATCTGGGCCTTGTGGTAAATCTATTCCTAATTGTCTGAGGAAGCACCATATTCATTTGCAAAGTTTGCATTTTTACCAACAAAAAAAGTGTTCCCCTTACTCTATATCCTTTTCAACTTGAATTGATGCTTTTGTTTTTGATCTCAGTCATTCTGAAAGGGGTAAGATGGAATCTCTATATAGTTTTGATTTTCATGTCCCTGATGGCTAAGGATATTGAATATTTCTTTAAGTGTTACTCAGTTATTTGAGATTCCTTTGTTGAGAATTCTGTTTAGAGTTGTGCCTGATTTTTAAATTGGATTACCTCATTTGTTGATTTCTGACTTTTTAAGGTTTGTGTGTTGGCCTTCTGTCACAAGTGGAGTTGAAAATATTTTTACCATTCTGTAGGCTGCTATTGTATCCTACTGATGGAATCCATTGCTTTAAAGAGGATTTGCAGTTTTATGAGGCAACTTTATTATCTGTTGATCCCAATGCCTGTGCTATATCTTTTATGTTCAAGAAGTTGTCCCCATTGCTAAGGAATTCAAGGGTATTCCTGATATCTCTTTCATTAGGTTCAGTGTATCTGGTTGTATGTTGAGGTATTTAATCTACTTAGATTTGAGTTTTGTGCTGGGTGATAGATATGGATCAATTTGCTTTGTATACAGTTAGATTAGCATCATTTGTTAAGGATACTTTCTTTTTTCTATTGTATATTTCTGGCTTCTTTATAAAAATATTAGATGTCCATAGATGTGAGGATTTATACCTGGGTCTTTGATTCAATTCCATCAGTTAACTTGCTTGTTTTCATTCCAATACTATGTGATTTTTTATGACCATAGCTTTGTTGTACAGCTTGAAATCAGAACAGTGATAGCTCTGGATATTCTTTTATTGTACAGGATAGTTTTAGTTATCCTTGGTTTTTTGTTTTCCCTTATAAGTTGAATATTGTCAATCAAGTTCAATAAAAATTGTGTTGGAATTTTGAGAGTGATTGCATTGAATCTTGTGGAATGTTTTTGTAAAATGACCATGTTTTTGCCATGTTAATTCTACCAATCTATGTGAACAGGAGAGATTTTCAACTTCTGATATCTTTATTACTTTCTTCCTTTATAGATGTGGTTTATTCATGTAAGTTTTTCCCTTGCTTGGTTACACTTACAAAAAATATCTTGTATTATTTGTGTCTGTTGTAAAGGGTGCGCTTTCCCTGATTTCCTTCTCAATGCATTTGTCATTGGTATAAACGAAGACTAGTGTTATTTTAGTTAATATTGCATCCAGCCACTTCACTATATTTGTCGTCTATAGGGTTTCCCTGGTAGAATATTTGGGGTTCATTATATATACAATCATGTTGTCGGCAAAATCATTATTTGATACTTTGACTCATTTCTTTCTAACATGTGTCATCTTGATCTCCTACAATTGTTTTATTATTTCCAGTAGAACTTTAATTGCTATGTTGAAGGATATGGAGACAGTGAACACCCATTTATTGATCCTGATTATATTGGAATTGCCTTGAGATTCTCTGCACTCAATTTGATTTGGGCTATTGACTTGCTGTAAATTGACTTTATTATGTCTAGGTATATCCCTTGTATCTATAATCTCTCCTTGACTTTTATCATAAATTGGCATTGTATTTTGTCAAAGGCTTTTTCAGTGTGTAATGAGATTATCATGTACATTTTTTTTCTTTCAGTTGGTTAACATGATGTATTTCATTGACTGATTTTCCTTGTTAAACAATCCATGCATTTATTGGATAAAGCCTACTTTATCTTGAAGTTCAAGAGACAATATATGACTGCTTATAAAAATATCCTTTGCTATCTATCCAAATATCTCTGCTATTTTGAAAGTAGCAATTTATTGTGTTTCCTTTTTGTCACCATTTTCATTTTTATATTTCTAGATACTATAAAATAATCTGAAGTTCATCTAATATTGACAATATGTTAGTTTCTTAAGATCAAATGCTTAGAATGCTTTTCTTACTGTTTATCACATGATATTCACACAGTGCTTTCATTACTCTAGGAATTTAACATTACATATAAAAACCAATTTTAATAATCAAGACATGAACTAGATCTATTCTTTAGACAGAAGTAGACTATGTTATAAAAGTTTAATACATCATTTAGCTTTTCAGTCTTAAGAGATAACAGTATTAATAATAATGATCAGGATATCTTTTCTATCTAGTTTGTTTCTACTGTTTGGGATAGTTAAAAGTTTGTCTTTGGAATCATATTTTTTATTTTGTATTTCCAACTATTGGTGAACAAAGCATTTTGATTAGCATGAATCTTTCTAAATATTTTTAATAAAGAAAAGAGAGAAATAAAATAATGGAAAATAAAACACAAGAAATTGTAGCAGTATGGAGAGAAAAATATTTAACTAGGAGCATCAAAGAAATGAAATAAGCACAAAGAAAGGATAGTGGAGAACATTTCAGAAAAATTCAGACACCAAGCTGCAAATGCAATGATGTCACCTTTATCCTACTTCTCCCACTGATGGCTGTTGAGACACTATAAACAGTAGACATAATGATGCTTAAGGACCCTGCACTTCATTAACCTTGGTAACCTTAGGTGTAGAAATAGTTCCTTGTTCTTTTTTCTTTTGCATTAGTAAGCAGAAGTAATTCTAATCTATAAAACTAGGCCAGGAAGCAATTGACCCAACTAGAGTCTCAGATTCCCCTATGCCACATTTTAATTAGTAATTTCTTAGGATTTCTTCTCATCTTACAAATTCAAAATATTTTATGTGGAAATGTCTGAAATTCAGTTCCTGTGAAATCCTGAAAATGCAAATCCTTCAGAGCTTTTACCGAATCTTTGATGAATTTCACCAAAATGACATGGAAGTTTTCCAAAGATTACTTATGTTGATCAAAACTGGTAGACATATATCTATCTATAATGCCACATTTGATATGCTCCTTTTCATGCTGATTGCAATTGCAAAACATTTCACCACATAATCTCAATCTTATCCTTAGGGGAAGATTACCTTAATGGGGCTTATCTACTGAGAAAAATCTCTCTCTCTCTCTCTCTCTCTCTCTCTCTCTCTCTCTCTCTCTCTCTCTCTCTCTCTCTCTGTGTGTGTGTGTGTGTGTGTGTGTGTGTGTGTTTACACTCACGTAGGTGGGATAAGTACATATATGGTTATTTTCAGGTATGTAGGCACGTGTGTATATTTGTGAGTATTCATGTGAAGGCCCAAGATTCATAATAGATATCTCCCTCCACTACTCTTCATCAAGTATATTGAGACATTGTCTCTTACTCAAACACTGAGATTACCAATTGAACTAGTATAATCCACTTAGGTTGCTCTTATGATGATCTTTATCTGCCTCATATAAGTGGGGAATTCATATGAGAAACTTGTGAGTGCCTGTCAAGCTTTTGTATGGGTTCTGGGGATCTCAAATACCATCTACTTCTTTTTTTTTATTAATATTTTTTATTTTCCATTTTAAATTTAGATAAGAAACAAGGTTGCTTCACAAGTCAGTACGAGGTCCCTCTCCCTTTCCCTCCCCTCCTCCCGTGCCCTCCCCCCCCCCCCCGTTATCCCCTCATTCCCCCAGGGAGGGTGAGGCCCTCCATGGGGGTGTCCATAGTCTGTCATTTCATATAGGGCAGGGCCTAGACCCTTCCCCAAGAGTTCAGGGTGACAGTGCACCTCACATTGTTCTATGGGAGTCCAGAGACCATGTGTATACTTGGGATGGGTACTGATCTGCTGTCCAAGGCTCAATAGATTATCTAGGCCTCCTCACTGACACCCAGATTCAGGGGGTCTTGATCAGTCCCATGCTGGATTCCCAGGCTGATGCCTGGGATTCAAGAGTTAACCTTTGTCTGGTCAGCTGTTTCTGGGGGTTCAACCAGCCCAGTCTTAATCCCTTTGATCATCAGTCCTCCCTCTCTGTTACTGGCTTTCTTGAGTTCAGCTCAGTAATTAACCAGCCAGTAAATGAAGTTTCTGTTTCCCAGACTCTCTGGCAATAGGATTGTAGGCTGGCACTCCCCAGATCTATGTCTAAAATCCATATATGAGAGAGTACATGCCATGTTTCTATTTTTGTGACTGGGGTACGTCACTCAGGATGGTTTCTTCTAGTGTCCTCCATTTGCCTGCGAATCTCATGATTCCATTATTTTTTTCTGCTGAATAGTACTCCATTGTGTAGATGTACCACATTTTCTCTATCCATTCTTCGGGTGAGGGACATCTAGGTTGCTTCCAAGTTCTGGCTATTACAAATAAAGCTGCTATGAACATAGTGGAACAGACATCTTTGTTATATGAATGGGCATCTTTTGGATATATGCCTAAGAGTGCAGTTGCTGGGTCTTGTGGTAGGTTTATTCCCATTTTTCTGAGGAATCTCCATACTGCTTTCCAAAGTGGCTGAACCAGTTGGCACTCCCACCAGCAATGGAGGAGTGTCCCCTTTCACCACATCCTCTCCAGCATAAATTGTCATTGGTGTTTTTGATTTTAGCCATTCTGACAGGAGTGAGATGGTATCTCAGAGTTGCTTTGATTTGCATTTCCCGGATGGCTAAGGATGTTGAGCACTTTCTCAAGTGCCTCTCAGCCATTTTAAACTCCTCTATTGAAAACTCTCTATTTAGTTCTGCAGCCCACTTCTTAATTGGGTCCTTTGCTGTTTTGGAGACTTGCTTCTTGAGTTCTTTGTAAATTTTGGAGATCAACCCTCTGTCAGATGTGGGATTAGTGAATATTTTTTCCCATTCTGTGGGCTGCCTTTTTGTCTTGCTGACTGTGTCCTTTGCCTTACAGAAGCTTCTCAGTTTCAGTAGGTCCCATTTATTAATTGTTGATCTCACTGTCTGTGCTACTGGTGTTATGTTCAGGAAGCTGTCTCCTGTACCAATTCTTTCAAGGGTACCACCCACTTTCTCTTCTAAGAGGTTCAGTGTGGCTGGATTTATGTTGAGGTCTTTGATCCATTTGGACTTAAGTTTTGTGCATGGCGATAAACATGGATCGATCCGCATTTTTCTACATGCCAGTCTCCAATTATGCCAGCACCATTTGTTGAAGATGCTTTCTTTATTCCATTGTATATTTTTAGCTTCTTTGTCAAAGATCAGGTGTTCGTACGTGTGTGGGTTAATACCCGGATTTTCAATTCGATTCCATTGGTCTGCCTGTCTATTTTTGTGCCAATACCAAGCTGTTTTCAGGACTATAGCTCTATAATAGAGCTTGAGGTCAGGGATAGTGATGCCTCCGGACGTTGCCTTGTTGAACAGGGTTGTTTTGGCTATCCTGGGTCTTTTGTTTTTCCATACAAAATTGATTATTGTTCTTTCAAGGTCTGTGAAGAATTGTGCTGGGATTTTAATGGGGATAGCATTGAATCTGTAGATTGCTTTTGGCAGGATTGCCATTTTTACTACATTGATCCTACCTATCCAAGAGCATGGGAGATCTTTCCATTTTCTGAGGGCTTCTTTAATTTCTTTCTTTAAAGATTCAAAGTTCTTACGATACAGGTCTTTCACTTGTTTGGTTAGCGTTACCCCAAGGTATTTTATGTTGTTTGTGGCAATTGTAAAGGGTGATGTTTCTCTGATTTCTCTTTCAGCCCTTTTATCATCTGTATATAATAGGGCTACTGACTTTCTTGAGTTGATCTTGTAACCTGCCACTTTGCTGAAGGTGTTAATCAGCTGTAAGAGTTCCCTGGTAGAGTTCCTTGGGTCATTGATGTAAACTATCATATCGTCTGCAAACAGTGAAAGTTTGACTTCTTCCTTCCCAATTTGTATCCCCTTGATCCCCCTTTGTTGTCGTATGGCTATAGCTAGAACTTCAAGTACCATGTTGAAAAGGTATGGAGAGAGTGGACAGCCTTGTTTTGTTCCTGATTTTAGAGGAATTGCGTTGAGTTTCTGTCCATTTAGTTTGATGTTGGCTGTTGGTTTACTGTATATGGCTTTTATTATGTTTAAGTATGTCCCTGTTATCCCAGATCTCTCCAAGACCTTTATCATGAAGGGGTGTTGGATTTTGTCAAAGGCTTTTTCAGCATCTAGTGAGATGATCATGTGATTTTTGTTTTTCAGCTTGTTTATATGGTGGATTACGTTGATGGATTTTCGTATGTTGAACCATCCCTGCATCCCTGGGATGAAACCTACTTGATCGTGGTGAATGATTGTTTTGATGTGTTCTTGGATCCGATTTGCCAGTATTTTATTGAGTATTTTTGCATCAATGTTCATGAGGGATATTGGTCTGAAGTTCTCTTTCTTGGTTGTATCTTTGTGTGGCTTGGGGATCAAGGTTATTGAAGCCTCATAGAAAGAGTTTGGCAAAGACCCTTCTGCTTCTATTGTGTGGAACACTTTGAGAAGAATTGGTATAAGCTGTTCTTTGAATTTGTGGTAGAATTCTGCACTGAGGCCATCTGGACCTGGACTTTTTTTGGTTGGGAGACTTTTGATGACAGCTTCTATTTCCATAGGGGTTATAGGTCTATTTAAATTGCTTATCTGTTCTTGATTTAGTTTTGGCAAATGATAGCTCTCCAGGAAGTCATCCATTTCCTTTAAATTTTTGAATTTTGTGGAGTACAGGTTTTCAAAGTATGACCTAATGATTCTCTGGATTTCCTGAGAGTCTGTTGTTATGTCCCCCTTTTCATTTCTGATTTTGTTAATTTGCGTGTTCACTCTCTGCTGTTTGGTAAGTTTGGACAAAGGTTTGTCTATCTTGTTGATTTTCTCAAAGAACCAACTCTTCGTTGCATTGATTCTTTGTATTGTTTTCCTGGTTTCTACTTTGTTGATTTCAGCCCTCAATTTGATTATTTCCTGGCGTCTACTCCTCCTGGGGGAGTTTGCTTCTTTGTGTTCTAGAGCTTTTAGCTGTGATGTTAATTCTCTGGTATAACTGTTTTCCTGTTTCTTCATGTGAGCACTTAGTGCTATGAACTTCCCCCGTAGCACTGCTTTCAAAGTGTCTCATAGGTTTGGGTATGTTGTGTCTTCATTCTCATTGAATTCGAGGAAGTCTTTAATTTCTTTTTTATTTCCTCTTTGACCCAGGGATGGTGCAGTTGAGCATTATTCAATTTCCATGAGTTTGTAGGTTTTCTGCAATTTGTGTTGTTGTTGAATTCTAATTTTAAGGCATGGTGGTCTGATAAGATGCATGGAGTTATTCCAATTTTTTTGTAGCTGCTGATGTTTGATATGTTGCCAAGTATGTGGTCGATTTTTGAGAAGGTTCCATGTGGTGGTGAGAAGAAGGTATATTCTTTTTTATGTGGATGAAATGTTCTATAGATATCTGTTAATCCCAGTTGGGTCATTACTTCTATTAGACCCTTTGCTTCTTTGTTGAGTTCCTGTCTGGTATTCTTGTCTAGTGGTGAGAGTGGTGTGTTGAAATCTCCCACTATAACTGTGTGGGGCTTTAGATGAGATTTAAGTTCTAATAATGTTTCTTTAACGAATGTGGATGCCTTTGTATTGGGGGCATAGATGTTCAGGATAGACACTTCGTCTTGGTGGGTTTCACCTATGATGAGTATGTAATGACCTCCTTCATCTCTTTTGATTGATTTTATTTTAAAGTCTAGTTTGTTAGATATTAGGATTGCTACCCCTGCTTGTTTCTTGGGTCCATTTGATTGAAAAATTTTTCCCAACCTTTAACTCTCAAGTAATGTCTGTCTTTGAGGGTGAGGTGTGTTTCTTGTATGCAGCAGAAGGAAGGGTTCTGTCTTCGAATCCATTCTGCTAGTCTGTGTCTTTTTATGGGTGAGTTAAGGCCGTTAATATTGAGGGATATTAATGACCATTGATTGCTCATCCTTCTTCGATTTGCGATGGTTGTTGGTGGTGGAATTATGGGTGGAATTTCGCCCCTTTGTTCTTTTGGCTGTTGGTAGAGAGGATTCTCTAATGCTTATGTTTTTCTGGTTGTAGTTAGCTTCCTTGGGTTGGAGTTTTCCTTCCAAAATTTTCTGTAGGGCTGGGTTAGTGGACACATATTGGTTGAATCTAGTTTTGTCATGGAATATCTTGTTTTCTCCATCTATAGTGATTGAGAGCTTTGCCGGGTATAGTAGTCTGGGCTGGCATCCATGGTCTCTTAGTGTAGGTAGAATATCTATCCAGGACCTTCTGGCTTTCAGAGTTTCCATGGAGAAATCAGGTGTAATTCTGATAGGTCTGCCTTTATATGTTACTTGACCTTTTTCCTTAGCTGCTCTTAATATTCTTTCTTTATTCTGTATGTTTGGGGTCTTGATTATTATGTGGCGAGGGGATTTTTTTGTGGTCCACTCTATTTGGTGTTCTGTAGGCTTCTTGTACCTTCATTGGCATGTCTTTCTTAAGGTTGGGAAAGTTTTCTTCTATGATTTTGTTGAATATGCCTTCTGCCCCTTTGAGGTGGATTTCTTCTCCTTCTTCTATACCTATTATTCTTAGGTTTGGTCTTTTCATGGTGTCCCAGAATTCCTGGATGTTTTGTGTTAAGGATTTGTTGGATTTAAGGTTTTCTTTGGTTGATAAATCCATTTCTCCTAATGTATCTTCAACACTTGAGATTCTCTCTTCCATCTCTTCTATTCTGTTGGTAATGCTTGTATTGGTAGTGCCTGACTGTTTGTCCAGCTTTTCTATTTTCTGCCTTTCTTCAGATTGTGTTTTTTTTAGTGTCTCTATTTCAGTTTTCAACCCTTGCAGCGTTTGCATTGCTTCTTGCAATTTTCTGTTTATCTGTTCGTCCGTTTGTTGTCTTTTATGAATTTTTTGGTTTGTTCTTTCTTCCATTTCTTGCATTTTTTGGTTTGCTTTTTGTTCCATTTCTTGGATTTTGTGCTTTGTTTCTTCTTCCATTTCCTGCCTTTTTTGGTTTGTTTCTTCCTCCATTTTTTTCATTTTTTGCTTTGTTTTTTCTACCATTTCTTGCATTTGTTGCTTTGTTTCTTCTTCCATTTCCTGCCTTATTTGGTATGTTTCTTCTTCTAATTCTTGCATTTTTTGCTTTGCTTTTTCTTCCATTTCTTGCATTTTTTGCTTCATTTCTTCTTCCATTTCGTGCCTTTTTTGGTTTGTTTTTTCTTCCAATTCTTGCATTTTTTGGTTTGCTTTTTCTTCCATTTCTTGCATTTTTTGGTTTGTTTTTTCTTCCATTTCTTTGAGGGATTTTCCAATATCCTCTTTTAGGGCCTCTATCATTTTCATGAAAGTGCTTTTAAGGTCGTTCTCTTCTGCTTCCTTCGCTTTGGAATATTGGGGTCTTGCTGGTGTGGAGTCTCTAGAATCTGGCGGTGTCATATTTGTTTTTCTGTTGCTGACTGTGTTTTTGTATTGTCTCTTTCCCATCTCTTTTTTAGTGGGTGCAGAAAGAGCCCCTTCCTGGTCTGGGGACCAGAGTTCCCTTTTGGTGGGTGCTAGTAAGTCCAGTATTCTGGTGGTTCTTCTATGCCTTGTCCAAATGCTGGTCCGTGGGTAGAGAAGAAGAACAGGAATCTGGGGCGCTTAGCCTCCTACCTGGTCCCCTGGACCCTATGCTGTGTCCTGTTGTACCTGATCCGGAACAGCTACTCCCCTGGTCTCCCTGGCTCCTGTAGTTTCCTGGTCTCTTTGGTGGGAGAGAAGATCTGGAGTCTGGGGTGCTTGGCTCCCGCCGGGATTGGGAGCTCTGTGCAGTTCCCAGGCGATCTGCAGGCTCTGGAACACAGGCCGGGAAGCTGGCCTGTTTACCTGATGCTCCCACCGGGATTGGGAGCTCTGTGCAGTTCCCAGGCGATCTGCAGGCTCTGGAACACAGGACGGGAAGCTGGCCTGTTTACCTGATGATGCCAGAGGGACAGCTACTTCCCTGTACTCCCAGCCTCCTCTCCTTTCCTGGAATCGTTGGTGGGAGAGAAGATCTGGAGTCTGGGGTGCTTGGCTCCCGCTGGGATTGGGAGCTCTGTGCAGTTCCCAGGTGATCTGCAGGCTCTGGAACACAGGCCAGGAAGCTGGCCTGTTTACCTGATGCTCCCACTGGGATTGGGAGCTCTGTGCAGTTCCCAGGCGATCTGCAGGCTCTTGAATACAGGCCGGGAAGCTGGCCTGTTTACCTGATGCTCCCACCGGGATTGGGAGCTCTGTGCAGTTCCCAGGCGATCTGCAGGCTCTGGAACACAGGCCGGGAAGCTGGCCTGTTTACCTGATGATGCCAGAGGGACAGCTACTTCCCTGTACTCCCAGCCTCCTCTCCTTTCCTGGAATCGTTGGTGGGAGGGAAGATCTGGAGTCTGGGGTGCTTGGCTCCCGCCGGGATTGGGAGCTCTGTGCAGTTCCCAGGCGATCTGCAGGCTCTGGAACACAGGCCGGGAAGCTGGCCTGTTTACCTGATGATGCCAGAGGGACAGCTACTCCATCTACTTCTTTTTGAAACAGGTTTAGTCTGAAGCTTTGGAGCCTGTCCTGGAACTTTATCTATAGACCAGACTTGTCTTGAACTCACAGAAATGTGTCTGCCTCTACCTCATGAGTGCTGGAATTAAAGGTTTGTGCCCCGATGATCTAGCCTGAAATACTATCTTCATATATATGTGACAAATGTTTTACTCACTAAACATTTCCTTCTCCCTAACTCAACTTTTAGTAAAACACTGATCATGGTATTTTGTTCAAAGCAACAAGCCTAATTCATAATTGGCCTAGAATCAAGGAAAGAACAGTAAAGGAAGCAAAACATGTAAGAAAGATGAAAATAATCTCTATAATCTAGTAGAAGTTACTAGAGTATGTGAGAATTGACATAGAGAGAGTCAAATGAGAAGGAAATAAAATCAGTGTCAAGCAATTGATTCTAATACCATTGTTCAGTTTAATCTCATAAAACTTAATATTTTAAAATTAGTATGAAACCATAATAGAGGGATAAAATATTTCCACGTTTTTCTATAAAAATAACTGAATATTTGTAAACTTCAAGTCAATCCTCCACCGCCTCTTTCTACTCCTCCTCCTCCTGCTCCTGCTCCTCCTCCTCCTCCTCATCATCATCATCACTTTTCCTATCACTATTGTTTTAACAAGAGTTAAAAAGTTTCTTCCTTTTTCCATTGGAAAATTTTCACAGCTAATTTCTTAACTAGAGGTAATAGAACTTGCCATAGAATGGGCAAATGTAGAAAATACATGAAAGAGTAAAGTTTTAATTATAATGTAGATGATGAAGTATGAGCACAGAAGCTATTGGTTTCATGGAAGATGACAACTTTAATCAACTTAAAAATCAGTTAATGCCTCGTCCTTCAGAGCAGATGACAGAAATCAGCGATTGAAATGACACTTGAGCCAAAATTATCTTTTCAATTTAGTTGGGGTGAAAATAAAATGTTCATGCATTTTTGTTGGGTGAAAAGTAATATGTGGCTTTTGAAAATAATGCTGTATATATTTTAAGAAACTATACTCTTTGTTTATGTAAAGTTGTGTTATTTGGAAGTCAGTGTAAACACATTCATTTCCTTTTAACATACATGTTAAGTCTCTTAATAAGGGTTTAGGAGTTGGGCCCCAGACTGATGACTGATCCAGACACCACCCCCCAAACCTGGGTTTCAGAGAAGAGGCCTCAGAAATCTGTGGGACCTTGGAGTATTTATTCCTGTCTTACGAATAGACACTGGGAGCCTATTCCAAATGGAGGGATGCTCTCTCAGCCTAGACACATGAGGGAGAACCTAGGCCCTGCACAGAATAATATGACATACTCTGAAAATCCCTCATCGAAACCCTTACCTTGCCTGGGGAGCAGAAGGGAGATGGAGTGGAGTGGGGATTTGGGAGTATTGGGAAGTCTGGGGAGGAGGGGAGGGAGAGGGAACTGAGAGTAACATGTCTAAAAAGTTAAATAAAAAGGACAATACTGGGAGACAAATCTCAACCATGTACATCTAATGCTTCACACACATGCTGGCTGATCTCAGTTGCAGATCTTTAACAGGTCTGCAGCGACAAGTAACTTTATCTTTGATGCCCTGGTACCTTCTCTTTATTTTCCTTTAATCTGACTTCTCATGATCTAACACAGTTATCTATTTAAAATGAAATAGTATCTTGTTAGGCTCATAATTAAAACTGGACATTGAGTTTCCAATATCTTCAATAAGCACAAAGATTTGTAAATCCACAAGGGAATACTGTATTTGTCAGCACACACTCTTCTCCATTCTGGAGATTTCAGGAGATTTTTCTTCTTTCAAATGAGAATCCATAGTCTCTCTCAAAAAGGACTTTTGACGGCATAAGGAGTGAAGAAGAGATTAGAAAGCTATGTAAGAAAGGGAAAAACCTCAGGCCAGGCAGGGGACTAAATGTCATAGTATCAATCTCCAAGTTGAGAATATAGTCCACATGAGGTAGGGATGCAGTACCATGCATGGTGGGAGTAGTGACCAGAATGGGAATTTTGTCTCAGTCATTGACAGTCAGAAATACCCACCAATAGATAGGACTATTCCATTGTATGGAACTTCTCCACCCAAGTTATGGACTACTTTCAGGGATCAAAGCAATGAAGAAGTGCAGTTAAGTGGCCTAAAATGTGTCCTAGAAGTCCATCAGTGATTTAAGTTAACGTTCTCACTGAAGTGCAAAGAATGGACTTCTGTGCAATGTGTGGCCTGCCAAGCAGGCCTTCTCAGAGAAAATGAACAGTAATGAGCTAACCATGTATGAAGTGGTTATCTCAATAGATTTTGAAAAGATTTGCTATCAGAGTGGAGTAGAGAATCTATGTATCTGCGTACAAATTCATCTTAACAGGCTATCTGATGATGTTAGAATCTGTATTTTCTTTGCTTCTGTAACCCTCCGAACACTGATTTTGGGGCAATAATCTACAGTGCTACCAATACCAGCACTATTCACTGACCAAGTCATGAGAAAAGGGCACTTGAATCTCTCTCCCTGAAATGCAGCTGGGAACTAAACCTGATGAGAATGAGTATTACCAAACCAGATAAAATATAAATGAGCAGTAAGAATCTCATAAGAGAGGGTAAAGACAGAAGAGCTTTTGGCCATATGTCAGGAAATGCTTTGTATGACCCCTGGAAAGCCATAGGAAGAGCTAGCCATTTACTGATTTCCTTATTCGTAAGAACAACATTGAATTATTTTGAAAAATATGTTCCAGGAAAGGACTCTGGCATAAGTGCCATGAAGGTTGAAGGGACATGCTTGGAGGCTGAGGAAAAGCTTCTAGAATTTCTAGACATTTGTCATGAGTTTGCAACTGTCATCCCAGGACTGAATACTAGATTAATGAGGTAAACATTCCTCTTCCCTTTCCGTTCTAATGATAGTCACCACATATTAATGCCTCATTTAACCAGTTTGCAGCTTGTACATTTTTTATCGTTTGCAATTTTATGCTTCTATTTTTTTGTTTTTGATAATATTTCTTTTGTTTTTGTCTGAAACATGGAGAACCTCAGATGTCAACCAGTGAGACACTTAAAAATAAAAGGATGGAAAAGTAATTGTCTTCTGGAAAGACAGTCATTGAGCTAATGTTAATATCTTATTTATATGAATTAAGTTGAGAAATTCATGATAGAGATAAACATAAGAATTAGCATAATCATAAACAGAATAGAAATTGTATTGTCATTTACATTTTAATGTTATGAACTTTTTAAAATCTATTTTACTCTTACTGCCTTGTAAAGTTAATATTTCAGAGTTTTTATTTTCTATTATGAAATGATAATTTAACAAGTATCAGAGAATAGGTGTCACTCAGAAACACATACACAGAAATGATGAAAAGCTGAAGCACAGACAATTAGAGGAATGGAGGATTGTAAATGGAGTTCTTAACTGGTCTAGATAATAAAAAGACAGAGTCAAATACAGAGGAAATTGCTGAGGAATCAGACTTCTTAGGACCTCAGCAGACAAGAGAGGAATTTCCTGTTTCTTCCTGTTTATAACCTCACTTCTCAACTACCTCACTTCCTGTCTGTCTGTGCAGACCTCCAGATGTCTATGGTTAACTAGTGGCAAGCTCCGTTCTCTGACCCCCAGATAGTCTTTGTTTGTACAAGTAAGATAACACCCCAGAGGATATTTCCATGTTCCATTGGTCTAATGTACAGAAATTTCTTAATGATAATATGTTTAATCAAATGACCTGGCTCCTCTTGCTTTGATCATTTGAGTGTTTTTAATTGTTTCAATTCCCAACTACACTACTCATAATATTTGGCCATAATGTTTAGCATTAATGAAAAAATATTTTAAATTCAGTGAATAAGAGTTTATGTCCACCACTAACCACTTACAAAAACATAGACAATCATTCTGTGGTTCATAGTTCTAAGTTAGAAAATAACAATGAAAGAACATAGGGCATTTGTGTGAGAGCTCTGTTATATGTAAATGCCAATGTATACTGCACCCCTTAATGTAAAACTCAGACATTAAACTGGAAGCACTGTGTATAAGAATCATACATCCTCTTACTCCTGTTCCTCATAGCCACAGGTTTCTCCCTTAAATACTGAAGAAGATGCCATGAAAAAGCATCAGACAAATCCCGAAGGCAAATTACTACTCCAGAATGAGAATCAGATAGAGTTAATATGAAGAAGTTGACGAGAATGTATTCTTTGTATATGGGAGAATAACTTCGAAATACTAAGGCTATGAAACCCATAATTTCACAGATAGCTAACTCCATAGACAGGCCATTCTGTTCTGTGTGGAAGAGTGTGCCCTCTAGTTGAATAGTCTATGTGGCTTCCCACTCCAGTAATATCATAAGAAAGATAAAATCTGCTAACTTTCTTCCAAGATCTAAGGCATAATTCAAAAGGGATTTTCAGCAAGTAGTTCAAACACCTTATGTGTCAAACATTCTTTTGTGATATGGTTTGAGAGCTACCAGACACTTATAATATTATTCTTGAACAGTAAATTCATCAGATTTCTAGCACTTGGGTCAGATAAAATGTCAAGTCTAAGCATTTGCTAGCTGAAGGTTGTATGATTCAAAATAAATCCAAAATTAAATATGGAATTATTTTTTTGCCTTTTGTACTTTTATAATATTCATGTGTAACATAACAAAATGCACTAATTTAATATATAATCAATATTTATCTCCATCTTTTGTGATGTATGTGTATACATGGGCATATGACTTAACAGAAAATATGTTTACACACATTCACTCAAACATATTTTATAGCCATGTGTGTATGTGTGTTTATAACAAATATGTTCCAGGTTTCCAAACCAGTATTTTAAATCTCTCATACAAATGAGTATTGAACATTTCAATTAAACTGTAACATTAAACCCATGGAATTAGTGAGGACCCCAAAAATAAAGGTGTCAGTTATAAAATATTGCACCTACTTGAAAATATGACTAAAATTGGCAGTCCCTAACACATGCTTTGGAGTTTGTTAAATCATTACAGTGATTCATAGCAATAAGAAATAATGCTGTTATCAACTATTGGCTCAAAAGAGGCAAGAAAAAGCGAACCATTAGATAAAGCATAGAGGTTAGGTGTATGTTTCATCACCTGCTGCATATGTATGTGGCAATATATGTGTAAAATATATTTAATTTTTATGTAAACATAGAGAGATATATACATATCTGCATGCACATATTAAATGTATAATATAGCTTTATCATGCCATAACATAAATAGTTTGTGAGGTATAGAAACTGTGATTTTGTTCAAAGTATTCTGTTTCAAAATGCATTATAACTCTAGAATAGATGTAGCTCTTATTCATATGTCTACCATGTCTAGGAACAAAGGTTAGAATTAGCTACTAATATGTGTGAAGGAAACTGAGGTTTTAGAAACTGAGGTTTGCAGATTCAGTTCAAATCATCATATAGTTGACACTTAAACATGCAAATTACACAAGTAGGATAAAACAATCAGTCCAGATATAATTCTTCATTCAGTAACTGTTAAAGTCCAAACGACTCACTTCCTGGCAAAAGCTATATAGTAGAGGAGCAGGAATATTTGATGTCTATTTATTTACAGAACTAATTCCTTAAATGGTTCACAATTCACTCATATCTAACTACTGACATTTTACCAAAAAGAGGAGATTAAACTTTCACAGAAGAGGCAAGTGAAAACTCTAACAGCACTCTCAAAGCCTTCAAGAACATTGTACCACGCTGTGATCTGATAACAGTGTTTTTATCAGCCCTAAATGATTGGATATCAGTATTTTCCCTTACTTCCCTTTGCCCTATGACGAGTGTGTGTAAACCTCAACCTTCCTTGAATAACATATTATAAGATTCATTTTAATCAAATCTATTTTATATTTTATGACCTGACTCTTGCAGTTTATTTCAGTAGATTTGATCTTCCAGAAAGGAAGAAATTCTTTCCACCCCTAAGGGTTAATATCCACTTTTAATAAAAAACATATTATTATATAAAATAATTGTAAGAATCAAACAAATTGAGCTCCCCAAGACCCCAACCCAGCGAGTCCAGCTTCAGGTGAGATTGGGTCTCTGGCTGGGACCACCCGCCCATCACCCATCCCCCTCCATCTTCGGGGCCGCTCCTGGCTTCCAGAAGAGCCGCCCACACAGGAAAGAGATCAGCTCCTCCAAGACCCCAACCCAGCGAGCCCAGCTTCAGGTGAGATTGGGTCCCCGGCTGGGACCACCCGCCCATCACCCATCCCCCTCCATCTTCGGGGCCGCTCCCGGCTTCCAGAAGAGCCGCCCACACAGGAAAGAGATCAGCTCCCCAAGACCCCAACCCAGCGAGTCCAGCTTCAGGTGAGATTGGGTCTCTGGCAGGGACCACCCGCCCACCACCCATCCCCTCCATCTTCGGGGCCGCTCCCGGCTTCCAGAAGAGCCGCCCACACAGGAAAGAGATCAGCTCCCCAAGACCCCAACCCAGCGAGCCCAGCTTCAGGTGAGATTGGGTCCCCGGCTGGGACCACCCGCCCATCACCCATCCCCCTCCATCTTCGGGGCCGCTCCCGGCTTCCAGAAGAGCCGCCCACACAGGAAAGAGATCAGCTCCCCAAGACCCCAACCCAGCGAGTCCAGCTTCAGGTGAGATTGGGTCTCTGGCTGGGACCACCCGCCCATCACCCATCCCCTCCATCTTCGGGGCCGCTCCTGGCTTCCAGAAGAGCCGCCCACACAGGAAAGAGATCAGCTCCTCCAAGACCCCAACCCAGCGAGCCCAGCTTCAGGTGAGATTGGGTCCCCGGCTGGGACCACCCGCCCATCACCCATCCCCCTCCATCTTCGGGGCCGCTCCCGGCTTCCAGAAGAGCCGCCCACACAGGAAAGAGATCAGCTCCCCAAGACCCCAACCCAGCGAGTCCAGCTTCAGGTGAGATTGGGTCTCTGGCTGGGACCACCCGCCCACCACCCATCCCCCTCCATCTTCGGGGCCGCTCCCGGCTTCCAGAAGAGCCGCCCACACAGGAAAGAGATCAGCTCCTCCAAGACCCCAACCCAGCGAGTCCAGCTTCAGGTGAGATTGGGTCTCTGGCAGGGACCACCCGCCCACCACCCATCCCCCTCCATCTTCGGGGCCGCTCCCGGCTTCCAGAAGAGCCGCCCACACAGGAAAGAGATCAGCTCCCCAAGACCCCAACCCAGCGAGCCCAGCTTCAGGTGAGATTGGGTCCCCGGCTGGGACCACCCGCCCATCACCCATCCCCCTCCATCTTCGGGGCCGCTCCGGGCTTCCAGAAGAGCCGCCCACACAGGAAAGAGATCAGCTCCCCAAGACCCCAACCCAGCGAGTCCAGCTTCAGGTGAGATTGGGTCTCTGGCTGGGACCACCCGCCCATCACCCATCCCCTCCATCTTCGGGGCCGCTCCTGGCTTCCAGAAGAGCCGCCCACACAGGAAAGAGATCAGCTCCTCCAAGACCCCAACCCAGCGAGCCCAGCTTCAGGTGAGATTGGGTCCCCGGCTGGGACCACCCGCCCATCACCCATCCCCTCCATCTTCGGGGCCGCTCCCGGCTTCCAGAAGAGCCGCCCACACAGGAAAGAGATCAGCTCCCCAAGACCCCAACCCAGCGAGTCCAGCTTCAGGTGAGATTGGGTCTCTGGCTGGGACCACCCGCCCACCACCCATCCCCCTCCATCTTCGGGGCCGCTCCCGGCTTCCAGAAGAGCCGCCCACACAGGAAAGAGATCAGCTCCTCCAAGACCCCAACCCAGCGAGCCCAGCTTCAGAAGAGCCGCCCACACAGGAAAGAGATCAGCTCCTCCAAGACCCCAACCCAGCGAGCCCAGCTTCAGAAGAGCCGCCCACACAGGAAAGAGATCAGCCCCTCCAAGACCCCAACCCCAGCGAGGCCAGCTTCAGCTTCAGCTGCAGTAAAGAAGGAGACCAGTGGAGACAGAAAGCCCCCACCAGCACCCACTGGAAGAAGAGATGGGAAGAAGACAGAATAAGAGATCACTCAGCAATAGAAACACCAACACGACCCCACCAGAATCCAGGGATCCAACACCAGCAAGACCTGAAAAGCACTACATAGATGAAGAAGAGGAGACAGACCTTAAAAATTATTTCATGAAGATGATGGAGAGCCTCAAGGAAGAAACGAGGAAATCCCTTAAAGAAATAGAAGAAAAAACAAACAAAAAAATCCATGAAATGGGGGGAAAAATTCAAGAAATAAACAAATCTCTCAAAGAATCTAAAGAGCACCAAGAAAAAACAACCAAGAAAATTAAGGAAACAGCTCAAACAGTTGAAGGATTGAAAGCTGAAATAGAAACGATAAAGAAAACACAGAATGAAGGGATGCTGGAAATAGAAAAGCTCGGTAAACGGTCTGGAATCACAGATGCAAGCATCACCAATAGAATACAAGAGATAGAAGAGAGAATCTCAGGTGTTGAAGACTCATTAGAGGACATAGCATCGTCAACCAAAGAAAATCTCAAAACCAACAAATCCTTAACACAAAATATCCAGGAAATATGGGACACCGTGAAGAAGCCAAACCTGAGAATAATAGGTATAGAAGAAGGTGAAGAACTTCAACTTAAAGGTACAGAAAACATATTCAACAAAATCATAGAAGAAAACTTCCCTAACCTAAAGAAAGATATGCCTATGAAAGTACAAGAATCTTACAGAACACCAAATAGGCTTGACCAGAAGAAGAAGTCACCTCGCCATATAATAATCAAAACATCAAACCTACAGAGCAAAGAGAAAATATTAAGAGCAGCTAAAGAAAAAGGCCAAGTAACATACAAAGGCAGACCTATCCGAATTACACCTGACTTCTCAATGGAAACGATGAAAGCCAGAAGATCCTGGTCAGATGTCCTACAAACGCTAAGGGAACAAGGATGCCAGCCCAGACTACTATATCCAGCAAAGCTCTCAATTACCATAGATGGAGAAAACAAAATATTCCATGACAAAGCCAGATTTAAACAATACGTATCCATGAATCCAGCTCTACAGAAAATGCTAGAAGGAAAACCTAGAGCCAAGGAAGATAACTACATTCACAAAGACACAGGCAATATAGAATCATACTTTACAAAACACTAAAAGAAAAAGGGAGGAGAAACTACACAAAATAACTTCACTAACAATAAATCAAGCGCAAACAAGGATCACCAATCAATGGTCATTAATATCCCTCAATGTCAATGGCCTCAACTTACCTATAAAAAGACACAGACTAGCAGAATGGATACGAAGACAGAACCCTTCCTTCTGCTGCATACAAGAAACACATCTCAACACCAAAGACAGACGTTATCTCAGAGTAAAGGGCTGGGAAAAGATCTTCCAATCAAACGGCCCCAAGAAACAAGCGGGCGTAGCAATCCTAATATCTAACAAATTAGACTTCAAATTAAAATCAATCAAAAGAGATGAAGAAGGGCACTTCATATTCATCAAAGGAAAAATACATCAAGACGAAGTCTCGATTTTAAATATCTACGCCCCAAATACAAAGGCACCTACATTCGTGAAAGAAACATTACTAAAGCTCAAAATGCACATAAAATCTCACACACTAATAGTAGGAGACTTCAACACTCCGCTCTCACCGCTAGATAGGACCTCCAGACAGAAACTTAACAAAGAAACAAAAGAATTAATAGAAGTTATGACCCAACTGGGTTTAACAGACATCTATAGAACATTCCACCCAAATACAAAGGGATATACCTTCTTCTCGGCACCACATGGAACCTTCTCTAAAATTGACCACATAATAGGAAACATAGCAAATCTCCACAGATACAAAAAAATTGGAATAACCCCCTGCATCTTATCAGACCACCATGCATTAACATTAGAATTCAACAATAACACAAATCGCAGAAACCCTACAAACTCATGGAGATTGAACAATGCACAATTGCACCATCCCTGGGTAAAGGAACAAATAAAAAAAGAAATTAAAGACTTCCTCGATTTCAATGAGAATGAAGACACAACATACACAAACTTATGGGACACTTTGAAAGCAGTGCTGAGAGGAAAGTTTATAGCACTAAGTGCCCACATGAAAAAACTGGAGAACAGTCATACTAGAGAATTAATAGCACAGCTGAATGTTCTAGAACAAAAAGAAGCAAACTCCCCCAGGAGGAGCAGACGCCAGGAAATAATCAAATTGAGGGCTGAAATCAATCAAGTAGAAACCAGGAAAACATTGAGAAGAATCAATGAAACAAAGAGTTGGTTCTTTGAGAAAATCAACAAAATAGACAAACCTCTGTCCAAACTAACCAAAAGACAGAGAGAGAACATGCTAATTAACAAAATCAGGGATGAGAAAGGGGACATAACAACGGACTCTGAGGAAATCAAGAGAATCATCAGGGCATACTTTGAAAATCTGTACTCCACAAAATTTGAAAATTTAAAGGAAATGGACAATTTCCTGGATAGATATCACTTGCCAAAACTAAATCAAGAACAGATAAATAATCTAAACAGACCTATAACCCCTAATGAAATAGAAGCAGTCATCAAAAGTCTCCCAAACAAAAAAAGCCCAGGCCCAGATGGCTTCAGTGCAGAATTCTACCAGAAATTCAAAGAAGAGCTCATTCCAATACTCGTCAAAGTATTCCACACTATAGAAGCAGGAGGCTCACTGCCAAACTCTTTCTACGAGGCTACAATTACCTTGATACCCAAGCCACACAAAGACACAACTAAGAAAGAGAACTATAGACCAATTTCCCTCATGAACATTGATGCAAAAATACTCAATAAAATACTTGCAAACCGGATTCAAGAACACATCAGAAAAATCATCCACCATGATCAAGTAGGCTTCATTCCAGGAATGCAGGGATGGTTCAACATTAGAAAATCTATCAATGTAATCCACCATATTAACAATCTGCGAAAGAAAAACCACATGATCATCTCACTAGATGCTGAAAAAGCCTTTGACAAAATCCAGCACCCCTTCATGATAAAGGTCCTAGAGAGATCAGGGATAACAGGAACGTACCTGAACATAATAAAAGCAATATACAGTAAACCAACAGCTAACATCAAACTAAATGGAGAGAAACTCAAAGCAATTCCTCTAAAATCAGGAACAAGACAAGGCTGTCCACTCTCTCCATATCTCTTCAATATTGTACTTGAAGTTCTAGCTACAGCGATAAGACAACAAAAGGAGATAAAGGGGATACAAATAGGAAAAGAAGAAGTCAAACTTTCATTATTTGCAGATGATATGATAGTTTACATAAGTGACCCAAAAAACTCCGCAAGGTTACTCCTAGAGCTGATAAACAGCTTCAGCAAAGTGGCAGGATACAAGGTAAACTCAAAAAAGTCAGTGGCCCTATTATATACAGATGATGAAGTGACTGAGAAAGAAATCAGAGAAACATCACCTTTTACAATAGCCAAAAACAGCATCAAATATCTGGGGATAATGTTAACCAAGGAAGTGAAAGACCTGTATATCAAAAACTTTGTGTCTTTGAAGAAAGAAATCAAAGAAGATACCAGAAAATGGAAAGATCTCCCATGCTCTTGGATTGGTAGGATCAACATAATAAAAATGGCAATCTTGCCAAAAGCAGTCTATAGATTCAATGCAATCCCTATCAAAATTCCATCACAATTCTTCAAGGACCTGGAAAGATCATTAATCAACTTTATATGGAAAAACAAAAGGCCCAGGATAGCCAAAACATCCCTATACAATAAAGGAACTTCAGGAGGCATCACCATACCTGATTTCAAGCTCTATTATAGAGCTATAGTCCTGAAAACAGCTTGGTATTGGCACAAAAATAGGCAGGTAGACCAATGGAACCGAATCGAAAGCCCTAATTTTAACCCACACACCTATGAACACCTGATTTTTGACAAAGAAGCTAAAACTGTACAGTGGAAAAAAGAAAGCATCTTCAACAAATGGTGCTGGCATAACTGGGTAATGGTATGCAGAAGACTGCAGATAGATCCATGTTTATCGCCTTGTACAAAACTTAAGTCCAAATGGATCAAAGATCTCAACATACATCCAGCCACACTGAAACTTTTAGAAGAGAAAGTGGGAGATACTCTTCAACGAGTTGGTACAGGAGACCACTTCCTAAACATAACACCAGTGGCACAGGCACTGAGATCAACAATTAACAAATGGGACCTTCTGAAACTAAAAAGCTTTTGTAAGGCAAAGGACACAATCAAAAAGACAAAAAGGCAGGCCACAGAATGGGAAAAGATATTCACTAACCCTACATCTGACAGAGGGCTAATCTCCAAAATTTACAAAGAACTCAAGAAACAAGTCTCCAAAACACCAAAGGATCCACTTGAAAGGTGGGGTACAGAGCTAAATAGAGAATTCTCAGTAGAGGAGGCTAAAATGGCCAAGAGACACTTAAGAAAGTGCTCAACATCCTTAGCCATCAGGGAAATGCAAATCAAAACAACTCTGAGATACCATCTTACTCCTGTCAGAATGGCTAGAATCAAAAACACCGAAGACAATTTATGCTGGAGAGGATGTGGAGAGAGAGGATCACTCCTCCATTGCTGGTGGGAATGCCGACTCATACAGCCTCTTTGGAAATCAGTATGGAGATTCCTCAGGAAAATGGGAATTAATCTACCACTAGACCCAGCAATTCCACTCTTAGGCATTTATCCAAATGAGGCAGGTTCATACAACAAGGGCATCTGCTCCACTATGTTCATAGCAGCATTGTTTGTAATAGCCAGAACCTGGAAGCAACCTAGATGCCCCTCAACTGAAGAGTGGATAGAGAAAATGTGGTACATTTACACAATGGAGTATTACTCAGCAGAAAAAAACAATGGAATCTTGAAATTCGCAGGGAAATGGATAGCACTGGAAGAAACCATCCTGAGTGAGGTAACCCAGTCGCAAAAAGACAAACATGGTATGTACTCACTCATATATGGATTTTAAATATGGATCAGGATAGTGCCAGTCTGCACTTCCACAGATAGAGAGTCTGGGAAACAGGAAAGAACCTAAAAGATATGCATATATGCATAGTACCCAAGAGAAGAGGATGGAGACAAGATCCTCTGAATGGATGGGGAACAGGGCGAGGGGGGGTAGTGGGACCTGGGAAGAGTAGAGGGGGTAAAGAGGAAGGGAGTTGGTCATGGGGGAACAGGAAGTTGAGGGGGTGGGGGTAAAATAGGGGGAAGAGGGAATCATAGGATCGAAGACAGATCAGGCACCAGAGTGACCTCGAGTGATCTAAAGGTATAACATCAATTGGCAAGCTAAGCAATAGTGGAAGGACCACCTCGAATGCCCATTCCTGATAATGAACTTGATGTCTATAACTATCCGGGAGCCTTCATCCTGGGACTGATGGAAGCAGAGGCAAACACACAACTAAGCACTGAACTGAACCCAAGGAACCCAGTGACAGAGAGAGAGGAGTGATGAGCAAATTGGCAAGGAATGGGCTGGCAAAACCAGCAGAGACGGCTGATCTGAACAGGGGAGTGCTCTTGGACCCCAGACCAACAGTGGGGAGGCCAGAATGGGACTGATCTGGACCCCCCAAATGTGAGTGTCAGTGAGAAGGCCTGGGCAACCTATGGGGCTCTGAGCTGTGGATCAGTGTCTATCCCTGGTATACAATCTGTCTTCATGTGCCTATGGCACAAAGAGAGATGCTCTCTCAGCCTGGACTCTTAGGGGAGTGCCTTGACCCTACCAAGAGTGAAATGATAGACTTTAGACATCCCCTATGTGGAGGGATTTGGCAATAGGGTGGGAGGGAGGGTGGAAGGGGAGTGCGGGAGGAGGGGAGGGAGAGGGAACTGGGATTGACATGTGAAACAAGCTATTTAAAATTAAAATAAAAAATGATTAAAAAAAAAAAAAAAGAATCAAACAAATTGTTTGATGTATTAAATAAGATATTGAATTAAATGTAGATTGCCTAATAAGGTTTGAAATTCAAGAAAACAGCATTTTGTTAACTGTCATATTCATACAACAGAATCAATATTGTCAAGTACTTTAGCAAATTAAAATTTTAAGAGTTAATTATTAATCATCTATCAATAATTCAAACTTCAATGAGTATTTTTTGCTTTTACTGGTTAAATTGCCTAGAAAGACTTTTCAGAGATAGCAATTACTACATAGGCACAAAATCCTGGTACAGCAGCTTATTTCACTATTATTAATTTCATTAGGAAGTATTAGGAAGCAGGAATGACATTAGTTTCTAGGTTATCCAAGATTGCTACTTCTAACAGAAATACTTTACTTTTCTTCTTGTGACCCTAGTTCTTGGAACATATTTGATATTTCTTAACAGTTGCTATCAAGGCTCTTATTGAAGATCGTTGGGCTATAATTATGCATGTAGGTATATTATCCAAAAGCTTGGAGTGGGAAAAGTGTTGCTCTTTCTTGAAAAATAAGATTTAGTCTTTATAGTCTTTGTGTGTTTATGAAACGGCTGACTCAGATTTCTGTCTTCTTTTATTGCTATTTTTCCATTCCTTCTGTAACTCAACATTTTTATAATCATCTTACTTTTTTGGGTTTTACTTTTTGATAAGATTGGAATTGCAAAGGATCAGAAAATCCATAAAGATGTATGATTTATATGTTAGTAAACTCCGTATGAAAGCCTAAAATTTTAAAGTCAAGCCCATTCTAATTTAATCTCTTCATTTGCATGTTGACTTCCCCATTTCTTTGGTCTATTATTGGTCTTTTTTTGAATATTTTTTAAGTTAAATTAGAAACAATCCTTCTTCACATGTCAATCCCAGCTCCCACTCCCTCCCCTCCTCTCCCATTCCACCCAGTCCTCCCATCCTCCACCAAAACTCCACTCCTTTACTCAGGAAGGGTGATGCCCTCCATGGGGGACCTCCAAAGTCTGTCATTTCATCCAGTGCAGGACCTAGGCCCTTCCCCATGTGTCCAGGCTGAGAGAGCATCCCTCCATATGGAATGGGTTTCCAAAGTCCATTTATATGCCAGGGATAAATACTACCCAAAGCCCCATACATTGCCTAGGCCTCCTCCCTGACTCTTACATTCAGGGCCTCTGAATCTGTCCCATGCATACCTCTCAGCCATCAGTCTGGTGTCCAGAGTAGTCCCTTGTTCAGGTCAGAAGTTTCTGTGGTTTTCACCAGCCCAATCTTGACCCCTTTGCTAATCACTTCTCTCTCTCTGTTACTGGGTTCCAGAATTTCAGTCCAGTGTTTAGCTGTGGGTGTCTGCCTCTGTTTCCATCAGTCACTGAATGAAGGTTCTAGGATGGTGTATAAGGAAATGGTCAAACTCATTATCAGGGAGGGTCACTTAAGTAACTCTCTCCATTATGGCTTAGTTTGCCAGTTGGTGTCATCCTTGTAGATCCCTGGAAATCTCAATAGTGCCAGATCTCTCCTCAAATCTAAAATGACTCCCTCTATTGTGGTATCTCTCATCCTTCTCTATTCTTCTTTTATAATGATAGAAATACTGGTCAGTTAATAAAGAAATAGAAGAATTTTCCCCTTTTCTCTGCCGTTTCTCACAACAATGGTTGTAGGAATTTTATGTACAATTCAGTTAATTAGTACACTAAATAAGATTATATATCTATCCATCTATATATTAATTCATTCTGTCTTTCCTTTTTAGCTTTGCCTGAAGCATTGTAAAATTAGAAAACACTGTTAAAGAAGTAGCTAAATAAAGTAAAATGGAGTCATACATTTTACAGAATTTTAGGCATCTGATGTAAATGCCAGTCTGAAGCTTCCAGGTATTGAGAAATGGACTAATGTTGCTTCAATCAAGTCATACTGCAGATATTTCTCCTGTAAATAAATCTCTTTATATAGATGTCAGAGAAATCAAGAATATTTTTACCTGTTGCTGTTAAAGCATCAAATCTCAAAGAACATTATCTAATTAGTAAATAATGAGTAAAATAAAACAAAATATAAAAGTGCTATTTTACTATAAATAATGTTAGTCATTTAATAATTGCAAATGCCTAGTGAACTAAGGTAGTACAAAGAAGCACACAATCATAGGAAGAAGAAAGATCACAAAACATTTCTTAAATGAAAGCAAGCCTATTCTTTCATACCCTTAAGAATGCATACCAAAGAGTTTTAAAAAGCTTTGTTAACAACATTATGAATATTAAAGAACACCATGAAGACCTTCTTTTAAAGAAGTAATTCATTATTTAATATTTATTTTCTTTCTATTATTGCTGCCAGGTAAGTGGCTTCCTAGCGGTCAAATAGGGATGTTTTTGTATTGTAATGCTGCAGCACCAGGTCATCTATTATTAATCCTATGCATAAATACTCTAGCCACGAGGAAAATCCTCAAACAAACATAGCTGGGCAGACTCAGACTTTACTTCTTCCCAAGAGGTTTCCAGTTTCTGGTCTATAATTAGTTGTCATCGATTCTGACAGAGAAGAGTCTACCAACCCTCTGCCATGTCTCAATAATGTTCTTGACACATTTTATATCCTCAGGCAACATCAACAGTTTACTAAGAGGGACCCAATACAGCAAAGACAAAAGGTGGACTGCAAAGAAAAGTCATCATTTTACCTGGAAGTTAAAATACATTTTACGAAATTATTTCTTGAAAAGTATTCATTTTCCCAAAACTTGGGACTAGGGTTGTGCCACCATTAAAAACAGTTTTAGGCACTTGTTTTTCCTAATAATTGTATATCTGTGTAAAGATATATATTTTTTCCAGCTAGTAAAATCCTCCCATTAAAAATCTTATGCTGGTAATTAATTCTTTTATATGTAATGCTCATATCTCCTGGAAAATGTGTCAACTGTTGTTTAAGTCCTACAGCAATTCATTAAGCCTAAATTGTCATATTAAAAATTCACCTATAATACTCCTGTTACAACACACTGCTGCTTATTGTCTACAGTCAGACTGAAGAAGCTGATTTTTCTATGACTTTCCAAATGGCTGTGGGATCCCTGAGTATGCAGTCCAAGCCTTGGCGCATATTTCCAAAATGCTTAAAGTAACTGTACCGTTATTACTCAGGCCTTAATGTCAGCATGAAGACAATTCCAGTTTTGTTGCTGTTATTATTGTTTGTTTTTTATGCTTAAATATCACTCTTTCTGTATACAGCTCTGTTTTGATACTATTATTTGTATAATATGTGAACACAAAAATTTCAAAAATAAATAGGTAGCTTTAAATACTATACATAGTATTATTGGCCCAAAACAATGATATATAAGGCCTATTTCTAAGGGATAGTTGTATTTTTGAAGGTGTGTCTAAGTAAAGGGATTTGTAAAACATCTTAAATAGTGTTAAAAACAAAACAAATGTATCAATGATATTTGATGCTATATGGAAAACAATATATTTATTTACAAGAGAGAGAGAGTCGCACAAACCAGGAGTTAGAAGCATGGCTGGCTTCCAGGAGAAAAAGGAGGTTCCTTTTCCTTTCACTTCCTTTTATATCTACTTGTGTCAGTTTACATGTCCCCGCCCTCATGGGCGGATAGCTTTGTGGGGTTCACTCCTACACAAATGAACAACAAAAAACATAGCCACTTTCCTGAAAATCCCAAATAAACAGAATAGACAAAGGATAATAAAACTGGATATATGATGTCAAAGTTTAAACTTCCAGTTGACTTAGAAATAGTAAGGAATTGTAATTACTAAGGAAGTGTAGCTGACATTAAATAAGCAGAATCTAAAATAATTAGCTGTCTGAATGTAACATTATAAAACAAATATGTGCTTCATACTAAACAGAAATTTAACCATCTAGAATTTCGGAATTCAAGATAAACACGTGAAATAAATGTGATTAGAGACAGATAAATATGAATTATATTTTGTTTATGTTCTTAATGTATTTCAGTGACAACTGACTACAAAATTAGAGGCGAACATTAGACATATATACAGATAAAATGTGTTATAACAAATGTACGTGGTTTACGAAACAAATTATTTCATAATATTTTATATCTAAGTATACTATAAGTACATTGCAGTATCACTGCTAAGAAACTTTAGGAAAAATATCTGACCTCAATATATACCAGTTTAATCAAGAAAATATATTCATATCAGGTTTTGAACAAATAAAACAGTATTATTTACAGTAAAGAAGTATGATTTTGTCTTTCAGATGCACATTGGAAAAAACAGACCTGTACAATAAATGGTACTGCAAAACCTCAGTGTCCATGAACAGAAGATTCAAATTAGTCTGCTCTTGCATGATACAAAATAATCAACTACAAATGGATCAATGTGTTCCACACAAAATCTGGAGTCCCAAAAGTGCAAGAAGAAAAAGGTATGCAATATCCTGGGTTGTTTGCTGGTTTTCCTTGGGCTTCTTGGGCTAACAGCTCAATTAGAGGTAGCCCAGTACCAGAACTAGAGGTTTCATGTAATGGGAAGAGATACCTAGTTGGAGTTTATTCTCCTCCATGATTTGGAAATTTAAATTTAGATTTCCTACATATGTGTATGTGTTTTGAGAACATTGTATCATATTAGGTTTCCATGTGACCTTCCAAATAACCGTGAATTTTGGCTATCTCGAGCCGCCTCATCCTTTCCCTTTCCATTTGATCACTCCATTAAAGCACTGTCTCTGCTTCCGTCCAAAAATGCTTGTAGTCAGAGTTTCTTTCCTGCTTGTTCCCACAACCATTTAGCCCCAAACAAACACACAGCAGCTTATACTAATTATTAACTGTTTGCCTCATGGATTAGTGGATGTGTATTGTTTAAATCTGGTTTTGTCATGGAATATCTTGTTTTTTCCATCCATAGTGATTGAAAGCTTTGCTGGGTATAGTACTCTGGGGTTGGCATCGATGGTCTCTTAGGATTTGTTGAACATCTAACCAGGACCTTCTGACTTTCAGAGTTTCCATGGAGAAATCAGGTGTGATTCTGATAGGTATACCTTTATATGTACTTGGCCTTTTTCCTTTGATGCTTTTAATATTCTTTCTTTATTCTGTAAGTTTGGGGTTTTGATTATATGTGGCCAGGGGACTTTTTTGTGATCTACTGGTGTTCTGTAGGCTTCTTGAACTTTCATTGGAATGTCTTTCTTTCGGTTGGGAAAGTTTTCTTCATGATTTTGTTGAATATGTTATTTGCACCTTTGAGTTGGGTTTACTCACCTTCTACTATCCCTATTATTCGTAGGTTTGGCCTTTCACGGTGTCCCATATTTCCTGGATATTTTGGGTTAGGGATTCATTGGACTTAAGACTTTGGTTGATGAATCTATTTCCCCTAGTGAATCTTCAAAGCCTGAGATAGTCTCTTCCAACTTTTGTATTCTGTTAGTTATACTTGCATTTTTCATTCCTGATAGTTAATTCACCTTTTCTAATTCCAGCATTCCTTCAGAATGTACTTTATTTTATTGTCTCCATTTCAGCTTTCAAATCTGGCATTGTTTGATTTGTTTCTTGCAATTTTTGGTTTGTCTTTACTTCCATTTTCTTAAAGGATTTTCTACTTTCCTCTTTTAGGGTCTCTATCATCAACATGAAGTTGTTTTTAAGGTCGTTCTCTTCTGCTTCATCTGTGTGGGGATGTTCAGCTCTTGCTGGTGTACAATCCCTAGACTCTGGTGTCATCATATTGGTTTTACTGTTGTTGAATGTGTCCTTACATTGACGTCTTCCTATCCCTTCTTCCAGAGGGTATAGTTGGGTGCTCTTCCTTTCCTGGTGGGTACTGGTCCAAAGTTCTCTTTCTGTGGGTACAAGCAGGTCCAATACTCTGATGGGTCTCACAGTGGGTGCAGGTGGGTCTGAGGCACTCCCTCTCCTGGTGGGTGGGAGCTCGTTTAGCACAGTGTTACAGCATACTGGAGATTGCTTGGTGAGTGGGGGACAAGTAGACCTGGCTGCAGTACCCAAGCCAGGAGATGCCACAGTGAGCAAGTAGAAGGAAGTCGACCCTAGGTGGGGCGGGAGCTCTCCTCTGCCCTGAGTGGGTGAGGGAGTAGACTGGCACTCTCAGCAGGCTCTTCTTTGTTTGGGCCTCCCAGGATGAATAGACCTGGCTACAGTTCCCAGGCCAGGGGATCCCAGAGAGCTATCCAATTTTTATTAACCTAAATATTTTCACATGGTCTTATCTTACCAGAAAATACACTTCCTATCTTCCCCATAGCTACACGTCATCTCTTTGGCATCCTCTCTCTGTGTCTGCTCCACAGATTTCTCCTCATTTGCTAACCCCACCTATATACTTCCTTCCTGGCCACTTGACAATCAGGGTATTATTCATCACCCAATAAGGGAAACATATATACAGAAGGACATCCCCCATCAAATTCGTATTCAATTTCCCCTTGCTATGGTGATCCCCATAATCTATTATTATATACATAATTTCTGCAGTTATAAGTGCATAGCCTGCATGTCAAAGATATAATGGCTAACATCCACATATAAGACAAATACCATAATTGTCTTTTTGGGTCTGGGTTATCTCGTTCAGGATTATTTTTCTCTATCTTTATCTCTACCATTTACCAGAGAACTTCATCATTTTGCTTTTTATTCTGTATTGTTTGTTTTTTAATATTTAATATTATAAATGTATCACATTATCTTTATTCATTCATTTGTTGATGAGCATGTATGTTGCTTCTGACTTCTGGCTATTGTGAATCGAGCAGCAATGAACATATTTTGGTAAGAATCACTATTGTTCATGGTACTGGAAGGTACTTTGTATACTACCACAGGAGAAGGGTAAATGCCAACCCTGTGATCTACAGTGGTGACTTGCCAGCAAATTTTTCTGGAGCAATACTAGCACAAAAGTTATTGGAGTAACCAACCACTACCAATTTTTTTAATGTACAAATGTCTTTATTCAAAAATACAAAATAAATTATCTGTAGGCATGGACAATGACAGCAGTAAACCATTATGTATTGTCAATGGGAACCAGTAACTGATGGTTAGTGATCAGCCAGCCTTCTCTTCATTTTCTTCAGGTGACTTCTCTGAAGTTATCGCTGAGGAACCTGCCTTGAGCTTCCTGTCACAGTTCATTGGTAAGGAAAAACACTATTCTAGGAGTTAGAACATGCCACCTCCCATACCCCCTCCAATTCCACCCATTGCGCCCATTCCAGGGTCCTTCTCTTCTTTAGGAATTTCAGTCACCACAGCTTCTGCTGTAGTTAGCAAGGAGGCCACCCCAGCAGCATCCAGTAAAGCAGTTCTTACAACCTTTGTTGGATCAATGATTCCTTTTTCCACCATGTTCACAAAATCTCCAAACATAGCATCATAACCAAATTCTGAGGAACTCTGCAGAATTTTCTCAACTATCAAAGATCCTTCAACACCTGCATTCTTAGCAATTGTCATTGCAGGAATTTTGAGTGCTCTTTTAATAATTTCTATACCTATTTTCTGGTCGTCATTACAAGGCTTTAATGTATCCAGGGCTGGGATGCACCGCAGCAGCTCGCAACCCCCTCCCAAAACAATGCCTTCTTCAACAGCTGCCCTTGTAGCATTGAGAGCATCGGTGACTCTGTCTTTCTTCTCATTTACTTCATCATCACTTGTTCCTCCAACCTTCAACACAGCTACTCCATCTGACAGTTTAGCGAGTCTTTCGTTCAGCTTTTCCTTTTCGTATTCACTAGTTGTGATGTCCAGCTGCTCAGTGATTTCTTGAATGCGTTTCTCAATTTGAGTTTTGTCACCCTTTTCTTTCAAAAGCATAGCATCATTTTTGGTGACAATGACCTCTCCAACTTTTCCTAAGTCATGGGCTTGAACATCTTCAAGATTTAGATTTAGCCCCTCTTCTCCAAATACCGCACCACCAGTAGCAATAGCCATATCTTTAAGCTGGTTCTTCCTACTGTCCCCAAAACCTGGAGTTTTGACTGCTACAACCTGAAGACCAACTTTTACCCTCTTCAAAACCAGTGTGCTTAGAGCTTCCCCATCAACATCTTCAGCAATTATGACCAAGGGCTTCCGATGAGCATTAGCAATTTCAAGGGCAGGTACAATGGACTGGACACTGGAAATTTTCTTTTCACTCAACAGAACATAGACATCTTGGAACTCACATTTTTGACCTTTTGATGTGTTAATAAAATACGGGGAAATATATCCTCTGTCAAACTTCATGCCTTCAATAATTTCTAATTCATCATTCAGGGTTTTTCCATCCTTCACTGTGATGACACCCTTTCTTCCAACCTTTTTCATTGCATCAGAGATGATGTTGCCAATGTCTTTGTCTCCATTTGCAGAAATTGTAGCAACCTGAGCAATTTCTTCAGGGGTTGTCACAGGTTTAGATTGTTTTTTTAGTTCAGCGATTACAGCATCAACAGCCAACATCACACCTCTCCGGATTTCTACTGGATTAGCCCCTTTGCTGATCTTCTCAAAGCCTTCCTTGGCAATAGAACGTGCCAGAACAGTAGCAGTGGTAGTGCCATCCCCAGCCTCTTCATTTGTGCTATTGGCAACATCTTGAACAAGTTTAACTCCAATGTTTTTGTATTTATCCTTTAAATCAATTGCCTTTGCAACAGTGACCCCATCTTTTGTTACCTTGGGACTTCCCCAACTCTGTTCAATAATCACCGTTCTTCCCTTTGGCACCATTGTAACAGCTACGGCATCGGCTAAAAGGTCTACACCTTGAAGCATTAAGGCTCGAGCATCCGCACCAAATTTGACATCTTTGGCATATGCCCGAGTGAGATGAGGAGCCAGTGCCCGGGACACTGGTCTCATCTGGCGAAGGACTGTGGGTAGTCGAAGCATTTCTGCAGGGCGGCGGCGGGAGGGCACAAGGCGAAGCGGACCGTCGGAGGCGAGTGAGGACCGAGCCCACTACCAATTTTTAATCAACACTCAGTCAATGAGATGGAACCCATTCCCATCACTGCCCATTGCCAACAACTTTAGACTAACTAGGGCATTGACCTACAGGAAAATCAAATATATACACACAACAATAATATTTAACAGAACAGTAGTATTTGATTTTTCCTGCATGTGTGTATGCATATATGTATGTGTTTGTATAGTATATACCTGCCACGGCACACATTTGGGAGACAAAGACAACTTTCTAGAGTAAGCTCTCTCTTTCTGCCTTGTTAAGTCAGTGTCTCCCTTAGTTTAGACACTATGGCATGCTACAGAATAGCTATACTGCAAACTTAAAGGTGATTCTCCAGTGTCTGTATCCAACCTCACCATAGTAGTTCTAGAATTACAAATGTGTGCTAACACATCTGTTAACTCAAGTTCCCCCTCCCTCCCTTCCCATGTTTCCTCATTCCACCCTACCATCCACTCCTCAGATGGGTTAAGACCTCAGTTAGGGAGTCAGTAATGTCTGGCTTACTAAGTTGAGGCAGAACCAAGCCCTTCCCTCCTGTATGGAGGCTGAGCAAGGTATCAGAGTGATCATATGAGCAATGGCATCAAGATCACGATTGGGAAAACCACAGTGACAGTTGAGCCAAACTAGTGAACATAGGCCTGGGGAACCTGCATGGGAGGGAACGAAGCCCTCTGAATGTGGGTTTCTGTTCTGTGGCTGGATTTGTTGTGAGACAGTCTGGCAGTTGGACCAGGACCTATACTGGATTCACACACCGGCTTTTTGGAGCACATCTGCTTTTCTACATAGGTTCGGAGTATTGAATTCAACTTTGT
Source organism: Mesocricetus auratus (assembly GCF_017639785.1). Classification (NCBI taxonomy): domain Eukaryota; kingdom Metazoa; phylum Chordata; class Mammalia; order Rodentia; family Cricetidae; genus Mesocricetus; species Mesocricetus auratus. The sequence goes on along the minus strand of NW_024429190.1, from coordinate 34,927,976 downwards.
GTGCCTAACTCTCTCACTCACTAAAACATCTCGCCATTGACTGTGTTTTTATTACTGTCACAATTACAAAACTTTCGATTTCCTAAATGGGAAATTCCTTCAGCTGTTTAAAAAAACGAAACTGTGAAATATTTGTGGGCATTTGAAAACAATAATCACCGGAATAAAAGTGTCTATTGTGAACAATATTCTTTTTTTTAAATAAATACTAATAAACTGACATGACCTTTAAAATAAAAAAGAAGCTAACTAGGCCCTAAACTTCACATGATGAGTAACCTGACTGAAATGTGAAAAGCCATCTTTATTATGAGAAGAGCAACTGGAAATATCTCAGCTAAGAATTCGCTAGAGACTCTTCCAACAGAGAGAGCTCAGGCAGGCTCATTGGGCTGGGGTTTGGACATGACTAGTTCAAAGTCAGTGAACTGTGGGTGGCATGCCAAGAATAGAGACTTTTTTTGAGAGGAGGTTATAAAAGTTATTCCAAAGAGAGATGTACCTGTCATTGATTTCTTATACTCAAGTACAACAGAAATGAAAGACTACAGTTTCTCTCTGGAAGATTAAAACCAGAATTTCAAGCCAGTCTTTTCTCCATTTCTAAGCTCCTTTGTGAGCAACTGTAATTGTTATTGTATTTCTGTGTTGAGTGGCATTTGGTGGGAATTTTTTAATTACAATAAGCAATCGTACTCTTATTTTACATTTTACCTGTTTGGAAAGGATAAAAAATTTAAAGCCAAAAGACAGACCTAGAAGTATCTTAAGTTTAAGTAAATCTTTTTGAATTATAATATTCACATGAAATCCCAAACTATTTCAGGAAGAACATATGAAATTTTGAAGTCATAAAATTAAAAACCACCATAAATTCATTTGGAACTTATTTGAACATTTCTTTTATTTAGAAAATCAATTATTAACCTTTCCAGAAAGAAAGTCAAAATGTTCTAATCAGAAGAAAATTATCTCAATTTACTTCATCTTCTAAAACACTCAAAACATATCTATAAATATTTTGACTGTGAGAAAAATTACTGTTTGAAGGAGAAGATATGATCTTAATTCATAGAGGTGTTTAAAGTTAGCATGTATGTGTATTAATTCTCGGTGCTTGGTGTTAACTACTATTTATGGGAGGACAGGCTGTGAGTAAATCCTGATACTGCTTTCATATCCAGACTATGAAGAAATACAGAGAATCATTCTTCATCGTCAAATTTCTCATCAAATGATCAGCTCAGATTGAAATTTTGTGAGAGAACTCAAGGGAGAAAATAAAGTTATGTTACAGCCATTTGTCATAGCTATATAAAAGTACTTGTGAAATATTTTCATAAAATTCAAACGATATCATCTGGGTAACTTAAATTGAAATGCTGTCTACATGAAATATTTTTCTTTTAGATAAGTATGCACTAAAAGACTGTGACAGTCAGATCCTGGTAGCTGTAATCCACTGGCTGTTCCATGTTGTAACATGCCTGCTTCTCAAGTGGGCAAGTGATACAGGGGGTCTTCAGAAAGTTCTAACAAACAACTAAGCTCTGTATTTTATGGTAAAATAGAGTGTGACTCATTTCAAAGTGAACTCTTTAAACAGGAATTTAAAGTGCATAGTTTAAAGACAAAGTTAATTCTTTGACATGTTGAGGAAAATATCTAAGGTACTCTTGTACTAGTATGTTTTAAAAATCTGACATTTTAAATGAGTTCTAATTTGATTTTCTCTAATGTTTTTTATAGTAGTACCTTATGATTTTTGAGATATGAAAACAAATACTAAATGTCTATTTAAAATATTCATAGTAAAACTAAGACAGTATCCAATTATCTTATTTGAATTGATGAGGGAATAATTACATCTTTCCTGTATGCTTACTTTGAAATACACAGCGCTGATAAGTTATTTTTTGACTAATGACCAACAACACCAATTTCATTTTCCATATAGTTCTATCAAAACATTCCTGCTAAGTCCTTTCCCTGAAGGTAGCATAATACTACATTTTAAGAAAAAAATACCATGGTAAAAGAGAGTCTCTGAAAGTTCATGCTACAAACATAAAAATCAATAATTACATTCACCTCACCAAGCTACCACATAAGGCAAATGAGAGCATGTTATAATAAGTATATCGTCCACTGCATGAGAAAGACAAAGTTAAAGGTGGGCTGTGCATGATGGTACAAACTTCTAATTGCAATTCTTAGAAGCTGAGGAATAAGGATTATAATTTTGAGGGCATGGCATATTAAGAAAGAATGTATATCTTGAATAAGTAAAAATTGTTTCCGACTAAATCAAATTACGTTGCTAGAGATACGTTAGCTTTCAAAACAAGAGTTCTAACTACTGAGAGATTTAATTAAGGAAAATAATTTACTATTATTTTCTGGAGGCTAGAAGAAATATATGATGATATTGACAGTTAATTTCCCTGACACGAGCTTCTGAAATTTCAAAGCCTGTCTATTATGTCACATTTCCTCTAAAATAGCTATGGGCACTAGAAACAGGCCTCACCTCTAAAAATGATACACTCTATGAGTTCAGGTAAACCATTTTTATTCACACCACTACCATACAATATTGGAAGAGAAAAGTAATAAAATGTTTACCAGATTATGAACTCTCCAAACTACAATAAAAACTGGCCTGGCAAAATATACCTGGTTGTTCAATAATGGCATGAACATCATGGGAGTAACCAACCAATTTTTGATTACATTCAAAGGTTATGTTTTTTCTTTTTGTTTTTCATTTGAGTCACTTCAAAATCCCCTTTCCCTCTTATTCTTGGCAAGAGATTATTTCCTACATATTTAAACCTGATATGTTGGCATTTTAAAAAATATCTATAAATTCTGTGAAGAATCCTACCAAGGCCAATCCTGTATCGAACATTATTTTCAATTAGATTGTTAAGATCCATCTTTTAAAATTTAGTTTTTATACCTGCCCTGATACGTACTATTCTCTACTCATATCAGCAAGAAATGTCCTTTAAAAATGATATTTAAATGATTTTATTTTCACAATAAGATGAACTGGGAGTTAAAAATTTCCCTACCATAGTCTATGGTATCTTTCCTAATACCCAAGTTCTTTTTAGTCTCTACTCATAGCTAATGAGAAAATAGGTTTCTTTATAATTCTAAACACAAAGCTGCCATAGTATTTTTACACTGTTGTGATGGTTAATCTTGGTTGTCACTTTGGATAAATTTGAACAAAATGCAAACAAAAATGCAAATTGCTGGGCAATGCCGTGAGGGACTATATGATCAATCTGTAAATTTGAGGCATGAAGATCTACCCTAAATTGGTGCAATGGCATCTAGTTGCAGCCTGGAATACAGGACCAGCAAAGAAAGAAGGAAATCCCTAAATTTTTCATGCTTGCATGTGCTATTAAAACTTAATTCATAATTCATCCTGTTGCTGTGCCAATCCTTCAGTTTTCTAAGAGACAGAGCCTTTGGACTTTCAGTGTAGATTAAAGACCAGCAACTCTCCAGACTTTTATCACTGGATTGCAATTGGTAGGAGAGCCAGCCATAGGAACTACCAGATCCTTACCCTCTCAACTATGAAACAGCCAACATTGGACCACCTGGACTATATCATGTAGTCCCATCTGGTAAATCCCTAATCATTTGTATTCCTTTAGAGAATTCTGCTTACTCCAACTGACTCTCTACTTTCCTCAAATATACAGGAATATCCTCAAATTTACTTCCTATATATCTCTGATCAAATGACTTATTTTCTTAACATTTCCAGATGTTCCCATATGAAATAGTGTGACCTAGATTTTTATATTGATTTATAATTTCCATGTCCAAAGAAATACTTATTACCACTTAAAATATATACATATATATTTACTTATTTCCTTTCCTATATTCAGAACACACCTTTTTATAATTATACTTTTAATATTAATGGTCAATTATTCCTTAATATGCATGGAAAAAGAGGAAATTTTACAATTCATCTGTTTGATAATAAACCCTGGATCACCAATGGATCAAAAATTTATCCAGTTTTTGATAGAAATGTATAGCTATCAAAGAATGAAAGTAGGATTTCAAAAGATACTTAATCAAAATCTTATAGCTTTCAGTTATATCCAGTCGGGATGCTCTATTAAGATAGTGTATCTAGTAAGTAATATCCCAAATAAAACACATGAATAGTACTCTTTTCTTCTAAATATGTATCATGATCATTATGTTCAGTTAGGTGAATTTATCACAATGTATTCATGAAGGCAAAAATAAACAAACTTCTTGGTAGATATCACTTAAATATAGCCATAGTTTAATAGCTCTTCTAATTTTGTGGAAGAAGATATGTATTTGTATTTTACTTTCAATTTTGTTTTACAATCAGAACTATAGAATTTAGGATCAAAGTTTATAGGATGCAATAATCAAAATTGCCCTTACATTTTGTGTTGTCTGAGAATGCAACAGCCAAGATGAAGAACTATGTTTCTTTCCACTGAGTTATTGGCATCATTATATAGTTCTCCACAGGATATCATTGCCAAATTATAGTACACAATAATATGATTAGGGCTTTCCCTTGGTGTAAACTCATAAATTAATTAAAATAAAAATGAAAACTATTCTTTTCCAGTATGTTAATCAAACAATGCACTCATATAATTAACTCTATCTTGCTTTGAATAAGTTAAGAACTGTATTTATGACATTCAGGGATAGCTACTGCTTATTAATGTATGGCTTTATAATTTATCTTTTTTTCAGTTAGGAGTTATGATGTCAACAATGGACAATGCCTCAGATTACTGTTACATTATGATCATTGACCAAATGAGCTCATATATTCAATGAGGGACACATTGCAATACTCGAATGCTGATTGTTTGCCTAATATAAAGAAGGTATAGTAGACTCTGACAAGAAACAAAAAACATATAACAGACTTCTTTCTAATTCTATTCTCATGTTTATTCATAGACAAATAAACTATCAAACACACAGTTGGAAATCATAGACAAAAACAAGGAAGAGCCATGTTTCTGCAAGCATTTGAAAGCATTGAGATAGAAGGGAATAATTAATCAAATAGCCCAAACCTTTCACTTAGAGTCATATAACATCAATGTCTGCTAAAAATAAAAAATTGCATAGAAAAGTGTTCTCAACTACCTTTATAATATGAATAGACATTTTGTTGCAATTGCAGATAGTATTTTAAAAATATTACACATTTATTTCTTTTTAGATAGTCACCTTTTAATTTAATTTCTTTTTATCTCATACAATATATTCTACTTATAGTTTCCTCTCCCCCATATTCTCCCAGTTCCTCCCCTAACACTTTCCAATTTAGATAAACACCCTTTCTGTCTCTCCTTAGAAAACAAAAAGGTATCTAAAGAATAATGTAAAAATAAAATAAAGTAAACCATAACACAACAAACAAATCAGAATAGGACAAAACAAACAGTAGGAAAAGAGCTAAAGTACAATAAGAGAAACATGCAGATACACAGATACAAACTTTTGCACAATAGCAATCTCATAAAAATAAAACTTAAAGTTATAATATGAGGACCTTTAAGATTAAAAAAGAGCTGGGCGTTGGTGGCGCATGCCTTAAATCCCAGCACTGGGGAAGCAGAGGCAGGGAGATATCTGTGAATTTGAGGCCAGCCTGATCTACAGAGCTAGTTCTAGGACAGCCTCCAAAACAATACAGAGAAACCCTGTCTCGAAAAACCAAAAAGCAAAGAAATAAATAAAATGATACAACATGATGAGAACAATAACATCCAAAGAGACCACTGAGTTAATTTTGTGTTGGCTCTCTACTGCAGCCTACATTTAAGAGCGCATTGTATATCCAGTCATACTCCACTGGAGAAAACTAATTTTCATTTGCAAGGTAGCTTGTGAGCTAAGAATGAGGACATTGGTTAACTTCTTTTTCTCTGGGACCCTATGTGTTATAAACCCATTCAGGTCCTTTTTATGCTGCATTCTTATGTATATCAGTCCTGCTGTGTTTAAAGGTCCTTGCTTCCTTGGTGTCCTCCATCCCCTCTGGTTCTTACCCTCTTTCTGCCTCCTCTTCAACAGAGTTCCCTAAGCCCAGGGGGAAAGGAATTGATGGAGACATTTCATTTAGGACTGAGTGTTAAATAGTATCTCAATCTGCATAATGTCCAGCTGTGGATCTTTTTGTTTTCCCATCTGTTGCAAGAAGGAGCTTCTGTGGTGATAGCTGAGCAAGACACTAATTTAGGAATACAGCAGAATATCATTAGAAGTCATTGAAGAAAAGAATACATTGCAGAAAACCAGGTAATCAGGTGTGAGGTCCTATCTCCAAAAATGATAGAGAAGCTTTACCCGTGACACCTCAACAATACAGCTGCCAAAACAAGATCTGAACAAGAACAACATCAATTGACATGCTAACATAGAGCAGGGATGGGTAATGCATCCCTAACCCTGAACAAAGAACTAAAGAGTTCCAAAATCTGGAGAAAAACTCTTCCCAAAGGATGAAGCTACATCAATATACATGACACTGAATGAACTAACCATTTTGCATTTTCATATTTACACTGGTGTGTGTGTGTGTGTGTGTGTGTGTGTGTATAACAATAAGTATGAAGAAAAGGAGGCCATGATTTGGAGAGGGATCAATGTAGGGGTTGGGTTGTCTTGGGAAAGATCAAAGGGAGGAAGGTAGGGGATGATGTAATCATATTTTAATCATAAAAATGGAGAAAATTAATAAAAATCTAAGGTTTGTCCTATAGATTGCCTTCGTTACTGAAAGATGTCTGTAAGTTCCAGTTAGTGAAACACAGATTATGAGATAGCAATAGTTGTTTTATTTTCTGATGCTACAAAATTGAATTTGAAAAAAGATAGGTTAGCAATTTTAAAACTTGACACGTTTAGATTGATGTGGAAATTTGACTGTCAATGCGGTAGACACAGGCACGCAGCATTTGAATAGGAAAAATTGACTTCACTGCTGGGTGGAGTGCTCAGGAACTTAGCACTTGTAAAGTAATACAACCAGATGCATTATGTACTATGAGAGATCAAGCATCAAATGTGCATTAAAGGTTCAATGTTCTGGCTTGGAAATAACTGGGACACACTAACTATAGAGTTCTACTTCCCATGCAGGACTTATTTGATCAGAACTTGCAGGTGGTAGGGATGAGAACTATATTTAAAAATTTTCTGAAGTGAATTATCAATGCAACCTAATTTGGGGATGATCATGTTTAAAAGAACTTAATCTATCATAAGGTTTCACATCGCCCTACTATTTTCTACTATAAAAATACAGGAAAAAAACTGCCTTGACATATAGAGGGAATTCTCTTTCTGCTTAGTTTTGGGATAATGCATATGCATCCACAGACAGGGATGATAGTAATAATGTGTGAAGTTAGTCAGGACAAGGAGACTTAGATTCATGTCACTCTGAAACTTAAAGAGCAACAGTTGCTCTGCTACAGCTGACATTTGCCTAAAAGACTGGGTTCAGTCTTATGTATTTGAATATGTTAAATCCTTAGTGATGTACCAATGTGAATTAAAATAAATACCTTAAGACTTTGCATTAGTTCGGAGTCCTAATATATATTTTTGAAATTCTCATCTATTATTTGTCATAGACCATGGAATAATCCTGGTCTCATTTCCTGTTTTCTTTTTTTTTTTACTTTATTCCTTTTTTTATTTAAGTTAGAAACAGGCTTGTTTCACATGTCAATGCAAGGTCCCTCTCCCTCCCCACCTTCCCAACCCTCTCCACTAGACTCCCCAGTCCCCCACCCAATCTCCATTCCAATCCCCAGGGAGGGTGAGGCCCTCCATGGAGGATCTCCAGAGTGTGTCATTTCATCTAGGGCAGGGCCTAGGCCCTCCACCAAGAGTCCAGGATGAAAGAGCATACCTCATTGTGGGATGGGAAGCCAAAGTCCATTTGTATACCAGGAATAAATACTACTCAAGGCCCCATACTACCTAGGACTCCTCACTGACACCCACATTCAGGGGATCTGGATCATTCCCATGCTGTCTACCCAGCCATCAGTCTGGGGTCCAAGAGCTCCCCCTTGTTCAGGTCAACTGTTTCTGTGGGTTAAACCAGCCCAGCCTTAACCCCTTAGCTCATCAGTTCTCCCTTTCTGTCACTGGGTTCCAGGAGTTCAGTTCAGTGTTTAGCTGTGGGTGTCTGCCTCTGCTTCCATCAGTAGCTGAATGAAGGTTCTGTTTCCCAGACTCTCTGACATAGGGATTGTATGCTGGAACCCACCTGATTCACTTATAAAATTCATATATGAATATGAGTTATGTACATACCATGATTCTCTTTTTGTGACTGGGTTGTCTTATTCAGGATGGTTTCTTCTAGTACCATCCAATTGCCTGCAAATTTCAAGAGTCTGTTGTTGTTTTTTTTCCTGTGAAATAGTACTCCATTGTGTAAATGTACATTTTCTCTATGCACTCTTCAGCTGAGGGGCATATAGGCTGTTTCCAGGTTCTGGCTGTTACAAATAATGCTGCTTTGAACATAGTGGAACTGATGTCCTTGTTGTATGAATGTGCATCTTTTGGGTGTATACCTAAGAGTGGAATTGCTCAGTCTTGTGGTAGACTGATTCCCATTTTCCTGAAGTGTCTCCATACTTTCAGGAATCATTTTTATAGCTTGTTTTAAAACTTTTTATTCATTTTTACATACCAACCACAATTCCCCCACCTCTCCCATACCACACCTACCATCCAGTCCTCAGAAAATGTAAGGCCTCCCATGGGGACTCAACCAAGCTTGACACATCAAGTTGATTCAAGAGCAAGCCCCTCAACAACTCCACCTCCCACAACCACTCTCCCCACCTCCAGTCCCCTGATTCCCACTCCCCACATCAAGAATGAGCAAGGTATCTCACCATAGAATATGGGCCCCAAAAAGCCTACTCATGTACCAATGATAGATCATGATCCCAATGCTAGGGGTCCCACAAACAAACCAAATAACACAACAGTCACGCACATTCACATGTGGTATCATTTCTTATTTTCATACTAATATTAGCATAATTATAATTTACTGTGTTAGGTAACAAATATATTAATTTCACAAAAAAACTTGTAATAGTCAATGTGCAATGAGTCATCTTTTACTCAGTGGCCTGTGATGAATAGTGTGCATTACTGCTTTTAGTGATGTTATCCTGGCTAGGAATGTAAGACTCAGTAGTTCTGTTTCATGTATGTTGCTGATGACAATTTTGGGGATCTTAAAATAACCATATTTTCAGTAGGTAATTTATTTCCTCTTTCAGTAAACACCTTGCTCCTCCAGGCTTAAGCACAATGAAAGCAGATTTCTTTTCAAATTTTTATTGTGACCAGAAATATTCCAGGAGGCGGTTCCTTCAAATAATGATAAAAGTACCTGCCAAAAGGATGTGCTTGATTTGGCTGACCTGTAGGTTGAGAAAGCAACTTTCAGTTTCAGTGCTAAGAATTGTCAGCCTGTATTTTCAAAGCATAATTCTCCATCCTACGTTGCATTCTCATTTCGAGGAAACTTATCTGCAATGTTACATAATGTAGCTTTCTTGCCATCTGGCCAGTGGAGAACTGTAGGAAATGAAGAAGAGAACATGAGAGCGAGGTGCTGCCTTTTTGTCCTAACATGCCCTTGAGAGTTTTCTATTATTTATTCTGGGGAGAGCAATCCCCCCCTGAAGTGCTTGCTTGATCTTTCCTGCCACTGAAAGTTGGCAGTGAAATGATGCTCATGAAAAGAAATAACTGGAATGTTCTAACAGTTATGTTTCACTTTTCCAGAGAAAGATTGCATTTTCTGTTTAACATTTCACATTTATGGGAATATGTATTCAGTTAATTTTAAAATGGTTGTTTTCAAACAACTGCAGTATAAACAAATCAAAATAAATCAGCCCCCTCCCAAAAAAAGCTCATTTTCTTCATGGATAAGTTTGCAGACTTAGTAAGTAAAACTAGGGAAGGATAGCGATTTTTGAGTTCTCTAAAACAACGATGAATTTGACTAACTGTGTCTTTCTTGAGTACTGTGGATGCTTCATTTGATTACCTTTCTATAAATGGTCTGATGAATGTGGTTGTACAAGAGGGTACCTTACAGTTAGAGTTTTATCCTACAGAAAGTGGGGTGGTAAAAGCAGTAATTTTAAGAGTTGCAGCCTGCAGGATTCCTCTGGTTTCCACAAATTGTATTCATACCTGTTTTTGAAACATCCCACATACAATGCTCATTTGACTATACTAAGTTGTCTATGTTACCTGCTTCTTACCATATATACAGATGACGGATCGACCCCTTTTGCTCCTCCCTGTTCCCCTCCCACCTTGCTTTACATCCAGAACCTACCCTTTACTCTCTCTCATTAGCAAGAAAGAATATTATATATATATATATATACTTATGTATATATATACTTATGTATATATATATAATGATCTGTAAGGTAAAAAGAGGGAATATGTATAAACTATAAAATTAGATATGGCATTATTAAACAAAGAAATGTTAATCAGTGATGACATTGGCTTGTTTGGTGTTGATCACCTACTGCCAGATATGAAGCCTACACAAGAATAGTTTGTTTTCTCAGTGAGACACCTTGAAGAAAGCAAAAATGTCATTTGCAAGTGATTATCAATTGTAAATAGCTACTGGGTTAGGATAACCAAAGCACTAATGTATAGGAATATCAAAATGACATTATAAGTCATTGTTTTCTCTTTGTTTCTATTTTATTTATTTGAGCCAAAAGTTTCATTAATTTTTTCCAGTTACTCCTTTTAGGTGTGATTTCTTCTTTTTGTTCTAGAGAGTTCAGATGTGCTGCTAAGTAACTACTATAAGGTCTTTTTTTTTTTAATGTAAGCAATTACTGCTATGAACTTAAAACTTCATTCATTGTGCCCTATTAGTTTGGATATGTTGTGTATTCATTTTCATTCAGTTTTAAAGAGCCTTCAATTTCTGTCTTGTCCCATTTTCCATTCAGTTGTGAGTTGTTCAGTTTCCATGACTTTGTAAACTTTCTGTTGTATCTGTTGTTAGTACTCAGCCTTACTATGGTGGTTAGATAAGATGTGGGGTTTTGTTTACATTTTCTTATATCTATTAAGACTTTTTTGTATACAAATATGTGGCAATTTTGGTTTAAAGTTCCATGAGGCACTAAGAAAATGTATTTTATTTTGTGTTTGGGTGGAATAATATGTAAATAGTCATTAGGCCCATTTTTTACAGCCATAGACAAAATCATTGTCAGCCTTAATTGAAGAAGCTTCTCTTGCAGCTAAATTTGGTTTATAAATTTAGTCAGTTAGCTACATTATTTCTCTGTTTATTTTTTTCTGGATTACATATTTATTGTAGATAGATAGGTACTGACCTTTCAAACGATTAGGGTGTGTGGGTCAATACATTTTAAAAAAGTAAATAGAAACATTTATAGATGCCTAACTTCTTGAAAGTAGAATACATTATGCTGCCAATCAATATTATCCCAGTGTCTGTATCTAGTGACACCATTGTTCAACTCTATTCTACCTCTGGCAGATTTCTTTAAATATGTAGTACACTTACTCTCTGACTTCTATCAGACTTCTCTTTAATTGCCCTATTTTGCAATTGATAGAATGAATAAATTTGCAGGAAACAAAGAGCTGCAGAGTCTTGAGATTAAATACCCAGCTTCCCAGGTTTAACACCATGATCTCTATGAGATCAGATTAAATATATCCCCAGATAGTAATGGTTTTTCTCAACTTACGAAAGGTTTAAAAAGAAATCTGGCACTAGGGAAATATCCAGAGATCTACAAGGATGACCCCAACTAACAATGTAGACAATAGTGGAGAGGCTACACTAAATGTCCTTCACTGATAAAGAGATTGATGTCATCCTAGAGCCTTCATTCAGTAGTTGATGGAAGCAGAAGCAGACACACACAGCTAAACACCGAGATGAACTCCTGGATACCAGTTGCAGAGAGGAAGGAGTCATGAGCAAAGGGGTCAGGATCAGGCTAGAGAAACCCATAGAAACAGCTGACCAGAGCAAGGAGGAGCTCATGGACCCCAGACTGATAGCTGGCAAACCTGCATAGGACTGATCCACACCCCCTCAACATGGATGTTAGTTTGGAGATCTGGATGATCTATAGAGCCTCTGGCAGTGAATCAGTATTTATCGCTATTACATGAATGGACTTTGGGAGCCCATTCCACGTAGAGGGTTACTCTCTCAGCCTAGACACACAGGGGAGGGCCCTGGTCCAAATGATATGACAGACCTTGAAGATCCCCTATGGAAGGTCTCACCCTCCCTGGGGAGCAGAAATGGGAAGGGATAGGGGATCAGTGGGGGCAGGGGAGAAAGGAAGGGAGGGGGAACTGGGATTGGCATGTAAAACAAGCTTGTTTCTAACTTAAATAATTAAAAAAGCAGTTCTTCATTATTGTTTACTGATATATTAATTACACAACTACTTCAATTATAGTGCAATACTTGGTTTTGTTGCTTAAGCTTCAGTCTGTTTTTTTACCTTGTGACTTATTATAAATTCTACTTGTGGCCTTAATATAATAAGATTTATTTTTGCTCTTGTTTCTGACACTTACCTATCTATCAATATATAATATATATAATATATAGGTAAGTACTATGGAATAATTCCTCTGCACGCTATAAATATATGTTTTTCTCATTGTTAATAAGAACTTGATTGGCAAATAGCTGGGCAGGAAGTTATTGGGCTAGACAGCCTGAGACAGAGAGAGTGTTGGAATGAAGAGTGGCAAAGTCAGACGTGTTGCCAACAGACACAGGGAGACTTGAGGATGTCTTACCGAGAAAAAGTACCAAATCACAATATAGAGCAAAGATAATAAATATGGATTCATTTAAATGTAAGATTGTTAGCTAGTAACCATCCTGAGCTATTGGACAAGTATTTATAAATAATAATACACTTTGATATTAGTTATTTGAGAAACAGCTGATTGGACACTAAAACTCTACCTACAGCTAAGAAAGAATTCATTTAATTAGAGTTCCTGTTAATACACTGCAATTCAAAATCTCTTATGAAATGGACAGGCTTATATGCACATGACAAACACGAACATACACATGTATACAGAGACATATGTACACAAACACACACACACACACACACACACACATATATATATATATATATATATATATATATATATATATATATATGGCTCATGTATTGAGAAACACATGATAGAATTCCTCAAGGTAAAATAATGTCCACATAACCCTTAGTACCACATCATAACATAAGCACAACCTTACAAAAATCCTCTGACATTGTCTCAAGACAAATGTTGTAGTTTCACTTCTGTTACTTCCATGAAATATCCAGAAAATAAGTAACTTATTGAAGACAGAGCTTATTTCATCTCACAATTTCAGATTACAGTCAATTATTTTGAGGTAAGCTGAGGCATCAGGAATTTAAATCAACAGGTAACATCACCTCCCCAGATAAGAGCACAAGGAAAGGAGTGCACACATACTCTCTTGTTTGCTTGCTTATAATCAGCTCAGTTTCTCCCTTCTTGCAAAGTTATATTCATTTTTTGAGGCCACATTACCTTGATACCCAAACCACATAAAGACTCAACAAAGAGAATTATAGAACAATTTATGTTATGAACACAAATGAAAAAATTGCTCAACAAAATACAAACTGAAATAAAGAACACATCAAAAGGACCATCTGCCATCATCAAATAGGCTTCATTCCAGAGAACAAGGGATGAATCTACATACAAAAATCAGTAAATGTAATCCACCATATAAATAAACTGAAGATCACCTCATTAGATGCTGAAAATAACTTGGAAAAAATCCATCACCCTTTCATGAGAAAAGTCTTGGAGAGATTAGGGATACAAGAGACATACCTAAGTGTAATAAAGGTAATTTACTGCAAACTTAGAACCAATATCAAATTAAATGGAGAGAAATTCTAAGCAGTTACACTAAAATCTGGAAAAGAGTCTGGGAAGTGGTGGTGTACACATTTAATCCCAGCACTTGGGAGGCAAAGGCCCATGGATTGCAGTGAATTTCAGACCAGCCTGGTCTACAAAATGAGTCCCAGGACAGGGAAGGCTGTTACACAGGGAAACCCTGCCTCAAAAAACCATACTACTACTACTACTACTACTACTACTACTACTACTACTACTTATAATAATAATAATAATAATAATAACTGTTATTAGGAAATAAATTAGGAAAAATAAGGTTGACTATACTCTCCATATTTACTGGATATATTTCTGGAAGTTTGAACTAGAGCAATAAGATAAAGTGGATCCAAGTTGGAAAGGAAGAAATCAACACTTTGTTATTTACAAATGATACAATAATAATAATAATATATATATGTATATATATGTGACTCTAAAACTCCAACATTGTTACAGATGACAAATATGTTTAACTGAAATGTCTGCATACAAGATTAACTTAAAAATCAGAAGCCCTACTATATAAAATGACAAATAGATTGAAAAAGAAATCAAGAAAACAACACCATTCACAATACCCTCAAATAATATAAAATTTCTTGGGTAATTCTAATTAATCAAGGGAAAGACTTATATGATAAAACTTCAAGTTTTTGAAGAAAGAAATCTGCTGCAAAGTGTTGCAAATTCCTTCTGTGCCTCTTTAGACTCCTTTTGCAGCTCTGCTCAGTACTGGCACTGGTGGCTGGATCCAGCACCCTTGGGTCTGTCCAGCAGGCTACCTCACTGGTTCTGGGGCTCTAACTGCAACCGTTTGCATTTCTGTGAGAGCCATGTCTCATGTTCCCAGGCATCACCCAGAAGCTGTGCCTGTCATCTCCAGTTCTAGAAGTCGGGGGCATGTATCACAATTGGCATTTCTGCCTATTGTCCAGCAGTGCACCTGCTGTTTAAGTGCTTGGCTGCAAAACAAAGCCTCTTAAAGTAGGACACCTATGTACACCAGGACTGCTTGATTAACTGCAGTTACTAAGAAGCCATGTCCAGCTCCATCTTCAGAACTTTGTTCAAGTTTCTCAGGTCCTATGTCTGGATATACATGCCACACATTGGGTACCAGTTGTAGGTAACATTTATTTGGACTGCCAGCTAACAATTAATGACACAGAGACTTCTTATTAAGGATGAAATCTTTGTCTTAGACTTATTCCAAACTGTCTATTACAACTTAAATTAAACCATTTATTTTAATCTATGATTTGCCATCTCTCCTCCATAGTGTACTCCCCATTTCCTCTGTGTCTGGTTGTTTAATCCCAACTTTCTTCTTCCCAGATTTTACATCTCTTCTGGAAGTCTTGCCTAGCTATTGGCTGTTCAACTATTCATTAAACAAATCAGAGGGTGCCTTGGAAGGGACACATCTTCACAGTGTGCACAATGATCAACCCACAACAGAAATTGAGAAGAATCAGAAAATGAAATGATCTCCCATGCTTATGGATAAGTAGGATTAACATAATAAAAATGTCCATCTTTTTAGGTTGTTTCCTGTTTCCCAGACTCTCTATCTGTGGAAGTGCAGACTGGCACTATCCTGATCCATATCTAAAATCCATATATGAGTGAGTACATACCATGTTTGTCTTTTTGCGACTGGGTTACCTCACTCAGGATGGTTTCTTCCAGTGCTATCCATTTCCCTGCGAATTTCAAGATTCCATTGTTTTTTTCTGCTGAGTAATACTCCATTGTGTAAATGTACCACATTTTCTCTATCCACTCTTCAGTTGAGGGGCATCTAGGTTGCTTCCAGGTTCTGGCTATTACAAACAATGCTGCTATGAACATAGTGGAGCAGATGCCCTTGTTGTATGAACCTGCCTCATTTGGATAAATGCCTAAGAGTGGAATTGCTGGGTCTAGTGGTAGATTAATTCCCATTTTCCTGAGGAATCTCCATACTGATTTCCAAAGAGGCTGTATGAGTTGGCATTCCCACCAGCAGTGGAGGAGTGTTCCTCTCTCTCCACATCCCCTCCAGCATAAATTGTCTTCGGTGTTTTTGATTCTAGCCATTCTGACAGGAGTAAGATGGTATCTCAGAGTTGTTTTGATTTGCATTTCCCTGATGGCTAAGGATGTTGAGCACTTTCTTAAGTGTCTCTTGGCCATTTTAGCCTCCTCTACTGAGAATTCTCTATTTAGCTCTGTACCCCACCTTTCAAGTGGATCCTTTGGTGTTTTGGAGACTTGTTTCTTGAGTTCTTTGTAAATTTTGGAGATTAGCCCTCTGTCAGATGTAGGGTTAGTGAATATCTTTTCCCATTCTGTGGCCTGCCTTTTTGTCTTTTTGATTGTGTCCTTTGCCTTACAGAAGCCTTTTAGTTTCAGAAGGTCCCATTTGTTAATTGTTGATCTCAGTGCCTGTGCCACTGGTGTTATGTTTAGGAAGTGGTCTCCTGTACCAACTCGTTGAAGAGTATCTCCCACTTTCTCTTCTAAAAGTTTCAGTGTGGCTGGATGTATGTTGAGATCTTTGATCCATTTGGACTTAAGTTTTGTACAAGGCGATAAACATGGATCTATCTGCAGTCTTCTGCATACCACTACCCAGTTATGCCAGCACCATTTGTTGAAGATGCTTTCTTTTTCCACTGTACAGTTTTAGCTTCTTTGTCAAAAATCAGGTGTTCATAGGTGTGTGGGTTAAAATTAGGGCTTTCGATTCGGTTCCATTGGTCTACCTGCCTATTTTTGTGCCAATACCAAGCTGTTTTCAGGACTATAGCTCTATAATAGAGCTTGAAGTCAGGTATGGTGATGCCTCCTGAAGTTCCAAGAGAAGAGGATGGAGACAAGATCCTCTGAATGGATGGGGAACAGGGCGAGGGGGGGTAGTGGGACCTGGGAAGAATAGAGGGGGTAAAGAGGAAGGGAGTTGGTCATGGGGGAACAGGAAGTTGAGGGGGTGGGGGTAGAATAGGGGGAAGAGGGAATCATAGGATCGAAGACAGATCAGGCACCAGAGTGACCTCAAGTGATCTAAAGGTATAACATCAATTGGCAAGCTAAGCAATAGTGGAAGGACCACCTCGAATGCCCATTCCTGATAATGAACTTGATGTCTATAACTATCTGGGAGCCTTCATCCTGGGACTGATGGAAGCAGAGGCAAACACACAACTAAGCACTGAACTGAACCCAAGGAACCCAGTGACAGAGAGAGAGGAATGATGAGCAAATTGGCAAAGAATGGGCTGGCAAAACCAGCAGAGACAGCTGATCTGAACAGGGGAGTGCTCTTGGACCCCAGACCGACAGTGGGGAGGCCAGAATGGGACTGATCTGGACCCCCCAAATGTGAGTGTCAGTGAGAAGGCCTGGACAACCTATGGGGCTCTGAGCTG
Organism: Mesocricetus auratus; assembly: GCF_017639785.1. Classification (NCBI taxonomy): domain Eukaryota; kingdom Metazoa; phylum Chordata; class Mammalia; order Rodentia; family Cricetidae; genus Mesocricetus; species Mesocricetus auratus. The sequence goes on along the minus strand of NW_024429190.1, from coordinate 34,910,469 downwards.
TGGATCAGTGTCTATCCCTGGTATACAATCTGTCTTCATGTGCCTATAGCACAAAGAGAGATGCTCTCTCAGCCTGGACTCTTAGGGGAGTGCCTTGACCCTACCAAGAGTAAAATGATAGACTCTAGACATCCCCTATGTGGAAGGATTTGGCAATAGGGTGGGAGGGAGGGTGGAAGGGGAGTGCGGGAGGAGGGGAGGGAGAGGGAACTGGGATTGACATGTAAAACAAGCTATTTAAAATTAAAATAAAAAAATCCCCCCCCAAAAAAAATAAAAAAAAATGTCCATCCTACCAAAATCTGTATATAGATTCAATGCAATTTCCACTAAAATTTCAACACAATTATTTCAGACTTTAGAAAGAAAATTCTTAGCTACATATGGATAAACAAAAAATAGGATAACCAAAATAATCGTAAAAATAAAAGAATTAATGTAGGTATCACCATCCCTGATTTCAGGTTGTACAACAGAGATAAAGCAATAAAAAACACATGTTATTGGCACAAACACAGGCTTATGGTTTGGTGGCAAAAGATATTTGACACTTCTTGGTTGCCTGTTTTCTCTTGTAAGTTATTTCTACAATAAACTGTTACCTATACCCTCAACAAGTGTGCCGTTTATCATTACAGCAACAGAACCTAAGAGAAGAGATAGGGGTAACAGCCTAAAATACAATTTTCTGAAAAGAACACTAATAGCACAGGCACTAAGATCAACAATTATTAAATGGGACGTCATGAAACTGAAAACTTCTTTAAAGCAAAGGACACCACCAATCAAACAAAGGCATAGATTATGGAATAGAAAAAAAATCGCCAACTCCATATCCAATAGAAGTCTACTACCCCAAAATACACAAAGAAATCAAGAAACTAGGTATTAAAAAACAATCTTATTTAAAATGGGATGCATAGGAAAATAGAGGATTATCAATAGAGAAATTCCAAGTGGCTGAGAAACACAGAAATATGCAACATCCTTAGCTATTAGGGAAATGCAAATGAAACTATTTTGAAATTCCATCTTACACCTATCGAAGTGGTTAAGATAAAATAACACAAGTGAAAACTCATGCTGGGAAGGATATGGTGCAAGGGGAGCAATTCTCCAATGATGGTGGAGTGCAAACCTGTACAGCCACTATGGAAATCAATGCGATGGGTCCTCAGACAATTGGGAATTAATCTATTTCAAGAAACAGATGTACCACTCTTAGTCAAAGGACACTTGCTTGACTATGTTCTGACTATTATTTATAATAGTCAGAAATTGGGAAACAACACAGATGTGTCTCAACTGAAGAATGGATAAAGAAAATGTGGTACATTGATATAATGTTGTACTACTCAGCTGTTAAAAAATAACATCCTGAAACTTGCAAGCAAATAGATTCAATTAGAAAAAAGTCATCCTAAGTGAGGTAACCCAGAATCTGAAAGACCAATACATATACATATGTATTGACTTATAAGTGGATATTGGTTGTTAAGTGCTAATCTACAATCCACAGACCCAGAGACATTAGGTAAAGAGGAGGGGTCTAGGGAGATATGAATAGATCTCTCTGGAAAATAGAAAATAATAGATTTTTCAGGTGCTTTGGGAGTGGGAGTAAGATGTGGGGGAGTGACAGAGAGAGAGTGTGGGAGAGGGACACCTAAAATTGGGTTGCAATTCGGGTGTCATGTGGATAATTAGTGTAGTGGAAACTTCCAGAATCTATGTAGTTGACCCTAGTGACAATTATGGTACAAAACTTGTAGGAATGGCCAACAATGACTGATTTAACTTGAGGCCAACTTGAAAAGAAAGAGTCCAACACTGTTAGGATGTACAGAAATTGGGGATTGGGCAGCCCAGAGACCTAGAGTAGAACCAAACATGACGTCTCTTAAAATAAACCAATGGAATGATTATTAATGGTATTCTGTATATTTATAGACAGGCACCTTGTTCAATTCTCATCAGAGAGACTTCCACTAGTAGCACATGGGAGCAGGTGCAAACACTCACAGACAGAAATTCTGTGGAGAGATTGCCAAATTGGAGGTCTCCATCAGACCCATCCCCTAGGAGATTGGGAGACACAGGAGAAGAAGAGGAGGAAGGACTGTAGCAGTCAGAGGGAATAAAGGACAGCAGGAGAACATGGCCCACTGAATCAAATACAGGGCTCACATGAACTCATAGACACAGTAGTAGAAAGCATTGAACCTGCATGGGTCTGCATATATGTTACAGCTTTTGGCTTGACTTTTGTAGGGAATCCTAACAGAGCGAGCTGATTTGTTTTTGACTCCTTTGGTTTCTCTTGATACTTTTCCTTCAGTTAGGTTGCCTTGTTCAATCTGGAAGAGCTTTGCCTTTTCTTATTGTATCATGTGTTGTCATGTTTGGATGCTGTTTTTTGGAAGTCTGCTCATTTCTGAACAGGAAACACAGCGAAAGTCAATCTGGGGAAGAAGGAGTTTGGGAAGCTAAGAGAAGTGGCAGAAGGGGAAACTGAAGAATCTCTTTTAAATGAAAATTAAAACATAAGAAACCATATTCTATTCTATAGATATAATGATGTTAACCCATATATACTCTATTGAATCGCACTGAATTTTATTTTTTATTTTCCTCTTCTTCATCAGCTTTCCCATAGAAAATAGAGCCTAATTTGCATTGCTAGCTATTTTCTAAGAATATATTTTTGATTAGACACTGTACTAAAGACTGTATAGAACATACATTGTTTACCACTTGCAACAACCACAAAGGCATAAAACTATTGCTCTTTTACAGACAGGGAGAAATAGAAAACTAAACAGGTCTAGAGATGTGAAGTTAGAATATCAAAATCCTTTAATGGAATAGGGCTTTAATTAAAATAAATATTGAATCTATTAACCATTTTCCTTCCTTTTATCCCTATACCAGGTTCAGTTCTTTGCTTAGTTATCTGGGATTTATTTATACTTTCAATCACAGAATTGGCACATAACTACATTTTTTCATTGCCCTTGCTCCATGTCGGCATCAAATAGGAAAAACTACACACACACACACACACACACACACACACACACACACACACACACACACGCATACACATATCCCAAATGGCCTTTTCTTTTTCCCAGCCAAAATAACTTGCATTTTTCCTTCTTCTAAGGCCAGAAGCTCACTATTCTGAGAGCCGTATTTTAGAAAATTTGACAATTTAAATTCTTCCTCAGCTTTTTTGAGATATAAATCTTCACCTTGCCTCCTGTTAGTTTCATAGCATAGGAACATTTTTCTCCAGGACCTAGGGGTCTTTTCTTTAATGTAATAGCAGTTGAATGTGCAGTCCATGTGTGGTGCTTATCTCCAGTTCTGTCAAGCTGGCCTCCATAAGTAGCACTTAATAAACAGATGGCCTGAGCACCCTGGTCAGCCTAATCTGCAAAGCACTGAAGCATCTCTTCCTTAAGCAACCTCCCTGTTTAAAGCATGTCCAGACTTTTGTTTGTCTGTAGTTTTGTCTAGTGTCGCTTCCCTACTGTGTTCATGTGGAATGAAGTCTTCATCTAATTTGTAACTCCGCCCAGTTTAAATTCTGTTGACAATTGTTTGCACGTACCTTTTCTAGCACTGTTGCTGCTTTAAAGAAAACTTCTCCATTTGTTTATGTGTTTATGGTTCCATGTCTGAAATGAAATCACATACATTTTACGTAACGTTGCCTAAAGAAGAAAGTCTTGTGTCTATTCACAAGTTTTCCCTAGACTCTTCCTCTACCAGATATATTAAAATTTAAAAAACATTTCATAACAAAAGGAAACATTTGAACAAAAGGAAAATATTCACACAAGCTGTGGGCACAATGTTACCTGGACCTCATAACCTGCTCCTCCTTTGGAAAGCAGCCTGTTAGATGCCCTTCTTGTCATTTTTCTTCAGTGTCCACCAAAACTAAGTAATAAAACCCTGGTGCTGAAGACACCAGACATCTTGGGTGCCTGTTATAAAAATTAAACCTGAATCTAAGTAGAAAACATCTTCTGTACCATCTAGCTTTCATATTGCTGGCAGATGTAAAATAGCCCAGGTCTTACCTATATTTTAACCCTGTGAAATAAGACCTCAACTTCCAAGGGTAAGTTTGTTCACTGCTGGCATAACTATATTGGGGAATAGACAAAAACTCTATGATTAGATTTAATACCCATAACAAAAGAAGAAATCCATTCCTGTTACTGAAGACCCACTAAAAATCCCATTGGGAATACTTCATAAGCTGTAAGAGTAAACTTAATCATCTTGTTTAGCTTAATTAACAAAGGTAGAATAATTTGCTAAATATATGTGTTCACACCCATAGACAATAATCATTTTTAACCTTAATTGGAGAAGCCTCTCTTTCAGTAAAATATGGTTAAGGGCAGAGACTTTCATGGTACAATTGGTAAGTGATGGTTACTTGATCATCAATAAACAAGGTATTATCTTTGCAAGGTTCAGGATTTACTGTATAAGAGGGAACAGAACAGAATGGCTAAAATAAAAAACACCAATGACAATTTATGCTGGAGAGGATGTGGTAAAAGGGGAACACTCCTCCATTGCTGGTGGGAGTGCCAACTGGTTCAGCCACTTTGGAAATCAGTATGGAGATTCCTCAGAAAAATGGGAATAAACCTACCACAAGACCCAGCAACTCCACCCTTAGGCATATATCCAAAAGATGCCCATTCATACAACAAGGATGTCTGTTCCACTATGTTCATAGCAGCATAATGTGTAATAGCCAGAACTTGGAAGCAACCTAGATGCCCCTCAACCGAAGAGAGGATAGAGAAAATGTGGTACATTTACACAATGGAGTACTATTCATCAGAAAAAAAACAATGGAATCCTGAGATTTGCAGGCAAATGGATGACACTAGAAGAAACCATCCTGAGTGAGGCAACCCAGTCACAAAAAGAGAAACGTGGCATGTATTCTCTCATATATGGATTTTAGACATAGATATGGGGAGTGCCAGCCTACAATCCCATGGCCAGAGAGTCTAGGAAACAGAACCTTCATTCTGTGACTGATGGAAGAAGAGGCAGACACCCACAGCTAAGCACTGAGCTGAACTCAAGAAAGCCAGTAACAGAGAGGGTGGATTGATGGCCAAAGGGATTAAGACTGGGCTGGTTTAAGACCCAGAAACAGTTGACCTGACAAGGGTTAACTCTTGAATTCCAGGCTGATGCATGGGAATCCAGCATGGAACTGATCAAGACCCCCTGACTGTGGGTGTCATTGAGGAGGCCTAGGTAATCTAATGAGCCTTCGGCAGTAGACCAGTATTTATCCCTAGTATACACACGGACTTTGGACTCCCATCCAACAATGTGAGATGCACTCTCACCCTGAACTCTTGGGGGAGGGTCTAGGCCCTGCCCTGGATGAAATGACAGACTATGGACACCCCTAAGGAGGGCCTCACCCTCTCTGGGGAAATGAGGGGATACTGAGGGGGGCGTTGGGAGAGGGCACGGGAGGAGGGGAGGGTAACGGAGAGGGACCTGGAACTGACTTGTGAAGCAACCTTGTTTCTAATCTAAATTTAAATTTAAAAATTAAAAAAGGAGGGAACAGAAAGTATGTAAGATACAGAAAATAGAATACTAAAATAGAGAGAATGACATTTTCTGGGGGAATATAAAACTGTTGTGTTCAGGAACTTTCCACAACTTCAGATGACTACACAAGATATGTACAAGAATGGGTCCATCAACAGACAAGAATTAATTGAAAAGAGGACCAGCTGGCCTTACTTTTTATTTCTGATTTCTTAGAAATCTATTTCATAGAAAGTGAAGCTATTGGTGTCATTTATTTACCTGGCACTGATTTCAACAGACCCCAATGGGTACTTTCAATGCAATGGTGACAAAGATCATCCTGTTTAAAATAAGTGAGTGAAAAAAAAGCAAAAGTCATTAATATAGGAAGAGGTAGGTAGTAAGATTTGGTAAGGATGAGAGGGAGTGAGAGAAGATGGGAAAATGAGATTGCAGAATGCATTATTCACATGTATGAAATTATTAATGGACTAACTAAATAAAACACAAACTCTCACAGAAATGTAAATTAATGTGTAAATGTAAATAAATGATAATGGTAACAGAGAATAATAGGGATTAATAAAAATTATCATCATTTCCATTTTTACTTTACATCACAGAAACCCCCATTTTTCAAGAAATCACATATAGATTCTATCATGTTATTTGCAATTCTTTCTGAGATTTTGGTGCTGTCCTGGGTTTTCTGTCACATTATTGTTTTCAATCCATTTGTCAGTCATTAGAAAAGAATCTATAATCACTGAAGGACCTGGCATTCCTTCATCATTGCATTGGACAATAGAGTGTGTGCTTGTATTGTTTTCCATGCCAATGTTCTTAACAGAGAAGTGTAAAGAGCTGGAATTGGCTATCAATGGAGGAGACAACACAATTCATCGTCAAAGGTCAAAACAATAAAAGTCTGCAAGTTTATCTAATAATATTCAAATATTGCATTCCCGATGATTTCAGGGTCAGTAGAATAAGTTCAGTTAGAGGAGAATAGGCTTTTCACTTTGTTAATTTGTTAACAACTTTGAAAGAAGAGCATGATATAAGTGATATTGTTTTCCCTTTGTTTAAAGGACTAAAAGTTAAGTTTTAGCATTTATCAGATAAAGAAAGTGAAACTCTCAACTGTTTAAAGAATATGCTATAACACTTTAGAAAGGTTTAAATGCATTCTTTGTGGAAATAGCATGAAGATAAAAGAAGAAATATTTAACTTTTAGCAGTTATGACAGTTCATTATAAGAATTTATATAAAACTATAAATATCACTGAGTATACCATATAGTTCCATACACTTTAATACATTTAAAGATCATATTCTGAAATTTTATGCTAGTGACATAAGACACTCTCTTCTGGGAATACAACTGGCTCCTTTTTACATACACCTAAGTTCTTTATTCTTTAGTAACCATTTAAATGGATTTTAGGCACTCAGTCAAAGAGTTTCATACATAATCTTGAATGTGACTGGTACTGTGAACTGATCATCAAGACTGACTTTATTTCATTTATAAATTCCTTGCAAATAGACTTTCCACTACTCTATTTGTCTATATTCTTCTACGTTTGAATGTCAGTGGGGAATGAACTACAAATACCTTTCAGACTTCATCATTTTTTATCATTGATTTCCTTAAAGGTGCTAAGAAATATGTGATAGAGCTTTGTTAAATAGAAACAATGGATGTAAAAGAGAAGACTGGGGAACATAACTGGGGAAAAGGAGACCAGACGAACATGAACATATATCACAAATGGATACTCTTCTTTCATGGCTTTAAAATATCCCAGTTTGATCAGAAGAGAATGTTCAGAAAGCAATTTACTTGCCACCAAAACTAACAAACCTGGTTACTTAAATTTGATAATCAGATCCTACCTTGTGGAACAAAAGAGTTTCCTCCCAGAAATTGTCCTCCTAATGCCACAGCCCCACTTCAATATATAAGTAAGTAAAAAACAAAATTTGTACAATTCACTTGCCAAGCTTGAGTGAAATGAAAGCAATGACAAAGAGAAGTACAGAGCAAAAATTGGCAGATTTTTTTTATTTTTTTTAATTCCCTTTTCTTATTTATTTCACTTTTCATGACAGACTTTGTTCTTCAGATGAAAGTATGTAAATTGTGGAGATCATGGGTTTTTTGTACTCAGTTCAACTTTGTTTAACAAAATATCCATTTTTTTCTTAGTCTATTCAACTGTTATATCAAGGTACCTTAGTCTGGGCAATTAATTTATGGAATGAACATATTGATCAAAGTTCTGGAGGTTTGAAAGTCCCAGATAAAGTAAGACACATCTGAATGGATTCTGTTTCATACATGGCATCATCTCTGTGTCCTAACAGGTCACAGGAGCAAAGCATCACCATTTTCTTCCTTTTAATTAGTATTAGTCATAGTTGTGGGTTGGGTTTCAGCATATAAATTTAGAGAATGCTATCCTTTTATTGTATCCCCATGTGGAGAAACATTCCTTTTAGTGACCATGTATAAGAGCTATCGAGAAGAGAAGCACAAGTTGAGGTTTATAACTTTGCTTATGTTGTATTAATCTCTTGTTCCATAAACCTTCAATGTAACATTTAGAGTGACTACTATACTCCACTTCTATTTCTTCATACACCTGGTTGTGAAATATAGATCCAAATTTCATCACACTATCAAATTTCTGAAGACTTTATGATCTTACTTCCCCAATTTATATAATCATTTCTAAATTGAAACCAGTGAAAACAAGAACTAAACTGTTTTTATAACTCCACAGAGACTTCCAGTATGAAAATCAGATTGATATAAATTAACCTAGACCAGTGTTTTGAAACTAACTAGAGATGCAGGCCTTTAAAAATAAACATAAGTACGAGTGAGTTTTAGTGTATAAAAAAGAGTATTTAAGTTTAAGTGCTGGAAATTTATCTAGTACTTCCATATTTCCTTGAATAGTATTCTACCAAAAAATGAATATAAAGTCATACAACTACAGGGAACTAAAGTTTACAGATAATGCCTTACACATAATTATGTAATGATAGCTACTAAAACAATATAGATTATGTTGGCACATTCCTATAAAATTATATGTCACAATGGAAATATTTCTTCTCATATAACTTTGGCTAATTAGAATCCAATCTTTTGATTTTATTTATGTTTATGTGAGACTGTGTGCATGCTGTATCTGTGGGTGTTGGGAGGTTAGAAAATGGCATTGGATCCCCTATAGCTAGGGATCCAATGTGTTGTTGGAAACATAGTTTTGATTTCCTGGAAGAGCAGCAAGTGTTCTTAAGTTGTGATCTACCTACCAAGCTCCTAGAATCCAGAATTATTTTTCTATCAGAAATGTAATGGTATGTAGGGGCACAAGGGTGGTGGAAAGGACTAACTCATCCCAACATTTCCTTGGCCAATTTTGGAAGATCATAGTATCCCATCTCCTTACTCTCCATGAATATGTGGGATCAGATGTATGCAAATTATGGATCTTATTCCACACCATGATATGTACATGAAGAGGAATGTAACTCAATACCTCAAGTAAAAGTCTGTCCCAGGTATTTAAACAACTTGGTATTAAGGCAGATAAATTTAGAGATAGCTTTAATCAAAATGAAGGGCTGCATTATTAGTACCCAGTTTTTAGCCCAGTGAATTGTGCTGAAATGGAGACCTTGTTACAATGTCTCCAACTAAGTGCTAAGTCAGGAGCCATCACCTTTGCTTTTCATCTGCTCATTAAAACAACCTTGATTGCATTTGCTGAAACACTATATAGAAATGTTTCAAACTGCACATGAAGCTATTTATAAAGACTGTCACAATTTTACTTTTATCGTATTAATTCTATGATCTACAACCTGAAATAGATCATTGTTTGTACCTCATCAAATATAATCATTCATCCCTGGTATAATTGCTTCCTATCTGTTATTTTCATAGGACAATACATATTCCTTATTATTTTCCTTGGCAAATCATTCTTGTCATTCAAAGTGCATAATAAAAGTAAAAATTTTTATTTCAATTCCTGGTAAGAGTTCTTCTATTTATTATCTGTATTGATTTATGAGGTCTACTGTTTACATCTGAGAGTGGAATCCATGCTGTATTTACCTTTCAACTTTCACACCTAGTATGGTGGCTGGTACAAATAGAAAGTCTATTAATATTATTGAATTAACTAAATTGAATTTCCTTGAAGTTAATAAAACCTCAGGCTGACTTCATAAACACAATTACAGTTTTCAAAACAGGGTCAGCCATGTCTCAAATGTTTAATCATATCTCAAAGTTTACTTTCAGTCCCTGTACAGCCCATTGAAAGAATACAGAGATAATAACAAATAAGGATATTTCTCTATATCTGACTGAATTATTAAAATAATTTTCAATCAGATGATGAAAGGACACATGCATTCTGATGATTGCTTCCAGATTTTCAGAAATCATAAAGCCATTGGAATGATGTCCAAATATGTTCCATAGTTAAAGATATATATTAAATCATTTTAAATACGAAAATTATCATAAAGTGACTCAAAGGCAAAAAGAAGGCTAAAGAACTTTAAAAATCTATATGTTTTACAATGATCTGTAACCCAAAAATGGATTACAAACATTATTTAAATATTATTCAGGAATACTAATATTTAAAAAATAAATTCAGAGAAAATTATTTTGTAATTTTTAACCATTTCAAAGCAATAAACGTTTGACGACCACATTTTATACTTTCATGACACATAAATAAGATTTATATTAGTTGAAGGATTTTTTCTGACTTAAGAATTCCATGATTCATATATTTGTAAGTATTGTCCACAATCTAAATTAATATTCTACCTTAAAAATCAGTATCACTCTTCAACGAGTTGGTACAAGAGACCACTTCCTAAACATAACACCAGTGGCACAGGCACTGAGATCGACAATTAACAAATGGGACCTTCTGAAACTAAAAAGCTTCTGTAAGGCAAAGGACACAGTCAAAAAGACAAAAAGGCAGGCCACAGAACGGGAAAAGATGTTCAGTAACCCTACATCTGACAGAGGGCTAATCTCCAAAATTTACAAAGAACTCAAGAAACAAGTCTCCAAAACACCAAAGGATCCAATTAAAAGGTGGGGTACAGAGCTAAATAGAGAATTCTCAGTAGAGGAGGCTAAAATAGCCAAGAGACACTTAAGAAAGTGCTCAACATCCTTAGCCATCAGGGAAATGCAAATCAAAACAACTCTGAGATACCATCTTACTCCTGTCAGAATGGCTAAAATCAAAAACACTGAAGACAATTTATGCTGGAGAGGATGTGGAGAGAGAGGAACACTCCTCCACTGCTGGTGGGAGTGCCGACTCATACAGCCTCTTTGGAAATCAGTATGGAGATTCCTCAGGAAAATGGGAATTAATCTACCACTAGACCCAGCAATTCCACTCTTAGGCATATATCCAAATGAGGAAAGTTCATACAACAAGGGCATCTGCTCCACTATGTTCATAGCAGCATTATTTGTAATAGCCAAAACCTGGAAGCAACCTAGATGCCCCTCAACTGAAGAGTGGATAGAGAAAATGTGGTACATTTACACAATGGAGTACGATTCAGCAGAAAAACACAATGGAATCTGGAAGGATTTGGCAATAGGGTGGGAGGGTGGGGGGGAAGGGGAGTGCTGGAGGAGGGGAGGGAGAGGGAACTGGGATTGACATGTAAAACAAGCTATTTAAAATTAAAATAAAAAATGATAAAAAAATCAATATCAAGTTGTTTTTGTTTGTGTTTCTATTGCTGTTAAGAGACACCATGAGAACAGCAATTCTTATGTAAGAAATCATTTAATTGGGGCTGGGTTACAATTTCAGAAATGTAGTCCATTATCACCAGGTCCCACCATGGAAAGATAGCAAAAAAGTTAAGAACACTGCCTGCTCTAGGACAGAGTTTGATGTCCAACACCTAGATGGCAGCTCAGACCTATTTGTAACTCCAGGCTCAGGTGATATGATACCATATTCTGTTTCCCTAGGCATGAAAACCATGTTTTGTACAGATACAAGTTTTATAAATTAATTTTATGATGGTATGACTATTAGCTTTTAGATCATAAAATATTCTGACACACAGATTTTACTTGTTTTATTAGTAGTCCTTTGTTTTGAGCATATTCATCCCTTATTCTCAATATGCAATATCTGTTCTCTAACTACACAACATTAACTTCTTCTTCTTCTTCTTCTTCTTCTTCTTCTTCTTCTTCTTCTTCTTCTTCTTCTTCTTCCTCATCCTCGCTCCTCCTCCTCCTCCAACGTGTGACACTGTGGAAAATGGTCTACATGCCAGGAGAAACACCCTTATAAACAGTGACTCTCCTTCTCCCACAGCAATTACCCATAGCTTCTCTGTTAGGGCAGCGACTTTGTGTGAACCTCCTCTCTCCATGATGGCATCTCCAGTTTCCTTCAGTCTCCGATTCAATCTAGGCTTCAGAGCCATAGCTTCATGTACTGACATGCTGCCTCCTGTAAGACTGCACCTCATAAACCTCCCACAGAGCTAGAAACTGAAGATCAAGTGTTCAAATGCCTGTGACTATGTAGGACAATTATCATCCAAACAACATTGTTCTTGGTACCAGTTTTCTGTGTTAATCTGTCAAAACCCTGGAAATAAGTAATATTTTTTCTGTTAATAATGTATAGCTCTTCTTGCTTCCCAAAGAAAAAATATTTTCCTGCAGATATTTTATGACATTTACTCTCTAAAATTTTTTCCTTGCTATTTTCTAGTTGGTCAACTTCTTATGTAATAGGTATAACTGTCATTATATCCTCTTTTTTGTGTCTTTTGTCACAATTTATGCATTCTATTTATTCATGTGAATATGTGTTGAATATTGATTTTCACACTAGTTTTAAAGTATCAACAGTATTCCACTTTGCTCACCCAAAGAAAAAATAGTTTCAACAATTACATAATTAGGTGACACAAACTTTATGATTAGGGTATTAAGTATTGTCTACAACTAGCTGATACTTAGTTTAAGTGAAAAAGTTGATGCTAAATAAGGTTATTATTTTTCTTGCTAATACTCTTGAAGAATTAACATCATTTAAGCAGTGTGAAAATCCTTGACTACACTGACAACTGGACATTCACAAATGCATTTTCATTTTACAGAGCACAAAAGAGCATTTGTGGCTATACTGAAGAGGGGAGATCCATGAATACTCATTAAAAAACATAGCAGTGGAGCAGATGAATAATTTTTGTAAAGTTTTAATGTACAAATGAAATATCTTGATTTCAGATTGAATATACACTGAAATAGTAAATTACATCCAAATAGGAAGGCACTTACAAACAGCTATCAATGATCCAATTTAAATTAAATTAAGGGGAATTTCATTCTTCATTTAAATTTTTCCCAAAATTTTAACTCATAATGTATACATATATACATACATACATACATACATACATATACTGCTGCTCACCATTATTGTCCGCTGAATCAGAGTAAAAAAAATCCACATTGTTTTTCAAAGCTTAGCCATATGTCAGAAGGAAAATAATTCCTAAAAATTATGTAGGTCATAGTTCTTTATAACATTTTTAAAGAAATTAGTATTGTCCTTGTCACACATTCTCAACATTTTTCATTTATGGACAATTATATGTCTAAGAAACTTTTGTCTGTCACAGGTATGAAAAGATAAGGAAAATTATTTTTCTATACAAAGTGTTCAGTGAGCAAGACATTCTTAGAATGAAATTAAGACTTACCTTTTGTCTCTGAAACTGCTGGGAGAAAATATGCATGTTCAACCTTTTGGACATAAGCATAGTATATTTAGAACAACAAACAGTAAACCAATGACCGAAACATCTTCATGTAACCTCTACAATGTAGGAGAGCTGAAAGGAATAATGCTTGCTTGCTCTCGCACCTTCACTACATGTACAAAAATTCAAATAGGCTTGTTTTATTAACTATAGAGAAGCAATCATCAAGTGAAAATTACCTTGAAGTAGAAGCACAGTAAATTATTAACTGAACAAAAATAAATTCTATGCATGTTTTATGATTTTAAACAGAAGGGATGTACATAGTCCTATGATGAGTATGTGCACGTATGTGCCTTTGCGTTTATGGGTTTATTCCAATTATTAAGTTGGTATTTGTGCCTTGATATTTCTGAACTTAAAAATACAGGGACACATGCAGTATGTTAAAACAACAGGAGGAAGGACTGACTCAAGTGATACAAACAATTGTCAACATGTGGTTATGACTTTGTACACTAATTGGTACAATGTAGTATGAAAATAGCAAGGAAAGCAATGCAATGAAAAGTGGGTGAGAATAATTTCTGAATCATTTTATCAGCCCTTCCTGCTTTAATCATCTCTTTCTTATCATGTTATAAATTGACTGGGACACATAGAAAAAAACTAAAAACCCAGATCACTATTCTCAGAGAACTTGTAAACTCCATTCATTTGTCCTATGTCTATTATGTTGACTACAGCAAAATTCTCTTATGTTAGAAGAACATTTGATTCAGAGAACAATTTTCCAATTTGGTAAATATAGAAAAACATTATGTGAATGTCAAAACACACTCGTTTTGGCAAATGGAAAGGAGGATACAAATGGCAAATAAAGAAACAGTGTCAAGGTTTGTGTGTGCATGGTCAGGTTTGAGCAAAGCAGAGAAGGAAGTTTGAGAAAAAAGAGTGGCACAACAGAAATCAGGCATGATGAAAACAGAAATCAATGTCAAAATACAAATTCCAAAGTAACTATTTTGATTTTTAAAAGAAAAACACAAAAGGCATCATGATACCTTAATGGATGAAAATGCAAGCGTGATTCTATCACTTAAGGCTTTACCCATTCCAGGTGTAATTTACTGTCCTCCTCTATGCCCTCTTACCCTTATCGAAACACCATTACATCAATGTATGCTAAAGTATCTTCTTAATTAACTTTAAGTGTACCCTAACCTCTGAGCCATCTCTCCAGTCCCCCAGCCTTTTAAGTTACTTTAAAAAGGAAATAAAAAAAATTTAAATTATGAGCTATTATGAAAAGAATGTTTGGGTGCTGTAAAATTGACATCAGTTATTTTAAGATCATCAAATTTAAATAGATGGAATTTTTGAGAAAAAAAATTGTTGCCACCGAGATACAAGCAGAAGTAAAAGAGCTAAACCAAGGTACACTAACAAATTTTACCTTTAATAGGGCTTTGAAAAGTGAAAATAGTTGTGTTTATATAAATTTGTTAACTTATCAAGTGTCTGCATGCCCTACTTGTTCTGACACTTCCAAACTACATTCCAATATTACTAACATTTAACGTCTTCCATAATTATAAATAATTAAGTAATATTTAGACTAATTATTCACCAGCCATTGTAGATGATCATAAACCTTTAAGCAGATATTTTATATTGCATCATAATTCTATGTAATCTAATTTTCACATATTTAATACTAGATTTTCAGCTTCTTTCTACACAAGTAATTCTTTTAATGACATTAAGACCAAGGGGCAAAGTTTCAACACTCTCTCCCTCACCCTCCTCTAGCTCTCTGTCTCTCTGTTTCTCTCTATCTCTGTCTCTCTGTTTCTCTCTCTGTCTCTCTCTATCTCTGTCTTTGTCTGTCTCTCTTTTTCTCTCTCTCTGTCTCACTCTCTCTCACTCTGTATCTGTCTCTCTCTCTCTCCATTTATCTCCCTCTCTCTGTGTCTCTCTCTGTCTTTCTTCTGTGTATGTGTCCCTTTTCCTCTCTCCCTCTCTCTGTGTATCTGTTTGTCT
Source organism: Mesocricetus auratus (assembly GCF_017639785.1). Taxonomy (NCBI): domain Eukaryota; kingdom Metazoa; phylum Chordata; class Mammalia; order Rodentia; family Cricetidae; genus Mesocricetus; species Mesocricetus auratus. The sequence continues at coordinate 34,895,024 of NW_024429190.1, read as the reverse complement.
GTCTCTGTCTCTGTCTCTCTTTGAAATCCTACTATATAGCTTAGAAGACTGAAGGATTACTAAAGAAATGATAATAAATTTCCATTACATAAGAATGCCAGTATTTTGTTTTTATTTTAATCCAAAAGAGAATTGTTAAACAAGCTAAATTCCATCACAGGGACCATGTATTACACTCATCAACATTTACAAATCCTCACAATCAACCTGAATTCCCCATCTCATTCTGCTGTGGGAAATACTGCGTGTGCACATAAGTATAATGCTAAGCAGGTGTGTAGTATTATTCTAATACCTACTACTGTTTTCAGTCCAGACACAATTCACTCCCACTAGAAACTAAGATCAGATCTGTATCTATATTTTTTAAATTAAGGGAAGATAATTTTCCTTTGGGGTAGATGCTACAGAGCACATTGCTAGATGGAAAACCACTAGTGTTCTCATTTTATTGGTAAAGACTAGAAGCTATCTTATGAAAGCTTCTGTGCAGCAATGGTCACAATGGTAAAACATAGCGTTTGGTAGCATGAAAAAAGGTTAATGTAGGGGACAAAGGGAGAGGAAATCAAGTTCAAAATGTCACATCTCTGTCCACTGATCATAGCTTGCCAGGCTTACCATGATGCAGGGTGTGTTGAAATAAATGTGGAGGAAGATTTTTAAAAAGAGTCTTAAAGCAGGTAACATCAATGCTTCAGAGGGGGATGACTTTTCTCTCTCAGTAAAGACCAAAGCAAGACTTCATTGTTGCAGTAATTCCAGCTAAGTTGTTGGCCTATGAGATGGATAAAAATATAAACATTTAAGCTTATTATGCTTTAAATTATATATGATTGCATCAGCTAACCTCCCCTTGACCTAATTCAGGTAAAGGCAGGCTTTTATTAAACTTCAGAAGTAAAATCATTTCAGTTAGTTTTTTGCACAGTTTGTTATAAGTTATATTAGAATTTGCTTTGCATCTGGAGTAAATGAGCTGTTCTGATTAGCCACTATAGCAGGCTGCAGTTTAAGGGAACCTTTTAAGTAAACTGAACCAGAATGCTCACAAGTGCTTGTCAATTGAAGCTGCAAGTGGCTTAATCTAAATCACAGCTTGAATAATGGCAGCAAATCCTCCTCAGAACCAACAATTCACCAGAGGGCAGATCTGTGACAATCTTTTCCCTTAGCCTTGAATTGTGAATGAGACCTTAAATAAAGAGATTTTTACATTTGTGGACCCATTGGCTTTACTTCTGAATAGGTTATCTACAAATTCAGAATATATGTCCTATCAAAATTGATACATTTTCTTTAATAATAATACCAATTGTTTAACAGTCAAATGATAGCTAATAAAACTTTAGACATCAGATTCTTTCAAAATCACATTTTGATTTATTTGCTGAAGCCCTTAGTAATATGGTCTTTAAAGAAGAGATCAAGATGCATATTTGCAGGTGAGTTTCTTCATTAGAAACTCTCTCTCTCTCTCTCTCTCTCTCTCTCTCTCTCTCTCTCTCTCTCTCTCCCTCTCGCTCTCCCCTTCCTTATCTCTCACCCACTCTGTTCTTCCTAGGAGTGTGTGGACTTACTTATCTATAGCATCAAAATTACATGTTTAAGCCTGATTTCCACAGTGATCCTGTTCACATGTGAAATTTTTCACAGAGGGCACTAAGAAACACAAGTGGAGCCATCATGAATATTGTGACTTTACAAAAGATATACGTCCTTTGGTTCCTTCAGACTTCAGAAGAAATAACAAGATATTTGCCAATGATACAGTGGTTAGGCCTTACCAAGCCTCAAATCTATGGGGAGATTCATCTTGAACTTCCTTGAAACCAGAACTACAAAAAGTATCAGTTCTGGGAACACCTAGCCTATGACATTTTGTTGTGTTGTAGCAGCCAGAAAAGTTAAAAAACACTTTCTTTGTCTTTCTGTCTCTCCTCACTTTTTCAACTATTCATGATTTTTCAGAAAATTCAGCATCTAACAGACATTACCAGAAATAGGAAGGTACATCTGCAGAAAGGCTGAAAAAATGAGTTTATAGACCTAATATGGTATCAAATACCTCTTGTAAAAAGAAAAAGTGTGCTGCCCCAAAGAGATAGAGCCATCATAAAACTTTTATAAAATAAATATAAAAACCAAGCAAAGTTGTGTATCTCTGTGATCTCCGTACATGAATGGATGATGCAAGGTAATGAGCTCAGGGTTATCTCAGGAACTGGAGATTGAGGTCATTGTCGTCTGTGTAAAATCCTGTTTCAAGAACAGAAATAAAACAAGTAAAAGTGTACAACTGAAATAAAATCAAAATACTGTAAAAGTCTTTGCTTTCAATATTCATATACAATGTCTAAACCCCAAAAAGCTAAAGGTTATTCTTTCCTGTGGAGGTTTTCAAACAGCTTCTTCAGAAAATCCTAGCAGGGACTAGCACACAGATAAAGCTTCCATGTTGGCATGGAGTGTGGGAGCAGAAAGCTTTAGCTTTGAGAAGTTTTTAACCACAGTGTGATAGAGACGGCACACCAGGAATTGCCTATCAAGAATGTGACCCACAAAGTATATCTCCAGGAATGCCCATATCCTTTCTTTGTGATTCTTCATGGGATCTAACCACCATCATGTATGGTTCAATCAAAAAACTGCTTTATTGTGAAAGGACAAATTATAAATCTGTAGCATGTGACTTCATAATTAAACAAAGCAACAGAGCAGGATATTTTAATTTTATGTCCGATTAAGATAATGTTTCCTTCAAAGTGTTTAAGTTATATCCAACTAGGTTTTCCATCCTTTTGCTCACATGAATAGAGAAACTTCTTCACAGCAAAGGGCATTGTCCTGGTGACATTGAGTATTTGGAAATCATATCTAGCGCTCCTCTAAACTATGAAGCTGTTAGAAGTTTCAACATAAAGGACAGTAGAAGTAATAAGTAGAACTGTGAAAGCTGTATACAGTCTCGTAAATGATAAGTTTCATGGACACTGACACATGAAATACTTTGTTATATGTTCAATATCAATTTTCTGATTCCACTGGGTAAATAAAGAGACAATGATGGATTATTATGTGTATAAGCCAAACTAAGCCAAACATCCATGGATTCTTGAAGCAGAGAAGAAAATATTTGAAAAAATAGAAGAGTAATCAATAAAAAATGAAACATGTATATAACCTAAGACTACAATCCACAGCTCCAGAGAAGCTAGGTAACAAGAAAACCCTAAGAGGTACACATGGATCACTCTGGGAAGAGAAATTTGATGAGATCTCCTAAGTTAAATGGAGGTGAGGATGGTAGTAATGGAGAGGGGAGGGGGATCAGAACATGAGGGAACAGGATGCTTCTTTTTTATTTATTTTTACATTCCAATCCCAGTTCCTGCTCCCTCTATCCTTCTTCTCCACCCACTTCCTCCAACCCCACCTTCCATCTGCTCCTCAGAGAGGGAAAGCCCCCTTAGGAAGTCTACTAATTCTTTGCCATAGTCTCACTGAGGCAGGAGCAAGACACCTCTCCACCCCCCACATCGCTGTGTTTAGTCTGAGAAAGATATCTCTCCCTATAAAATTGACTCCACTAAGTCAGTTTGTGAATTAGAGTTAGAACCTCTGTCAGTGACCCCATATATTGTCCCAGCTGTAACATTGTCACCTATATTAAGGTCTTATGCAGGTTCCTCCTTTGTCAAGCCAGAGTCAGTGATCGCTCACCAATTCCGGTCAGCTGATTCTGTGGGTTTCCCCATCATGATCTTGAATTATTTGTTCATATTATCACTCCTCCCTCACTTCCATTGTACTCCAGGAATCTAGCCCAGTGTTTAGTTTTGAAAGAGATCATAATATAGAGAGCCATTGGGGTGTTAGGGAGAAACCTGGTGCCAGTGTAATTTCCAATAATCTGCAAGAATGACCCAAGCTAAGACACCTAGAAATAATGCACAGGATGCCCTAACTGGGTTACCTCAGTAATTAGATTGGTGAATACCCCAACTATTAGAATAAAGTCTTCATCCAGTAACTGAAGGAACCAAATACAGATATCCACAACCAAGAACCAGATCAAGCTCCTGCAATTCAGTTGAAGAGAGTGAGGAAGGAATACATGAGCAAGGCAAGTCACAAAGGGGAAATCTAGAGAGACAACTGAATTAAGCTGGTAGAAACTCATGACATCTAGAACTTCTACTGTGGAAAATACAGGACACATCTAAGCCTTCCATATGTGGAAAACAGTTATGTGGCTTGGTATATCTGAGAGATCACTGGAAGTAGTACCATAACATAATCCCGGTAACTTAGCTAGCTTGTTGGAACCTATGCCCTACAGATACATCCCATGCTCAGCCTTAACACATGGAAGAGAGGCATGATCCTGCCTCATCTTAATGTGCCAGAGTATTCTGACTCTTTCTTTACCCATGAGGAAGAGTGAGAAGGGAGACTCTGAGGAGTCTGGGGAAGGTGACTGGAGGTGGGGTAAGGAAGGGTGGGCAGGAAAACTGAGGTTTGAATATAAAATGAGACTTTATAAAATTTTTAAAAATTCTAAAATAATAAACATCAACCATTTCTATAATGATTATTTTAGGCTACTGTTTTTTATCTTTTTAACATTTAAATTAGAAACAGGCTTGCTTCACATGTCAATCCCAGCTCCCTCTCCCTCCCCTCCATCCCCCCACTCCCACTCCCCAGCCCCCTACCCAATCCCTACTCCTCTCTCCAGGGAGGATGAGCACCTCCATGGGGGCTCTTCAGAGTCTGTCATTTCATCCAGGGCAATGTCTAGGCCCTCCTCTATGTATTCAGGTGGAGACAGCATTCCTCTATGTGGAACGGGCTTCCAAACACCATTTGTATGCCAAGGATAAATACTGATCTACTACCCAAGGCCCCATAGGTTGCCGAGGCTTCTTCACTAACACCCAAATTTAGGGGTCTGAATCAGTCTCATGCTGGCCTCTCAGTAATCAGTCTGGGGTCCATGAGCTCCCCCTTGTTCAGGTCAGCAGTTTCTGTGGGTTTCACCAGCCCGGTCTTGACCCCTTTGCTCATACCTCCCTCTCTGCAACTGGGTTCCAGGACTTCAATTCAGTGTTTAGCTGCGGGTGGCTGAATCTGCTTTCATCAGCCACTGGATGAAGGCTCTAGGATGGTATTTAAGGTAGCCTCTCAACTATTGCTTAGATTGCCAGTTAGTGTCATCCTTGTAGAACTCTGGAAATCTCTCTAGTGCCAGATCTTTCCTCAAACCTATAATTCCTCCCTCCTCTCATCCTGCTCTCCTCTATTCATCTTGCGACTCAACCTTCTTGCTCCTCCATGCCCTCCTCTTCCCTTGTCTTCTCCCCCTCTCTTTTTCCCAGCTCTCTCACCTCATGCCCTGCTCCTAATACTCTCAGGTGTTACTGTCCCATTCCACTAATCTGGGGTACCATGGATATCTGTCTTTGGGTCCTCCCTGTTTCCCAGACTCTCTGGCAGTGGGATTGTAGGCTGGCACTTCCCTGATCCATGTCTAAAGTCCATATAAAGTGAGTACATACCATGTTTGTCTTTTTGTGATGGGGTTACCTCATTCAGGATGGTTTCTTCTAGTGCCATCCATTTACCTGTAAATTTCAAGATTCCATTGTTTTGTTTTGTTTTGTTTCCACTGAATAGCAGTGCTCCATTGTGTAAATGTACCACCATTTCTCTATTCACTCTTCAGTTGGGGGGCATCTAAGTTGCTTCTAGGTTCTGGCTATTACAAATAATGCTGCTATGAATATAGTGGTACAGATGTCCTTTTTGTAGTAATGTGCATCTTTTGGATATATGCCTAAGAGTGGAATTGCTGGGCCTTGTTGTAGACTGATTCCTCTTTTCCTGAGGAGTCTTCATACTGGTTTCCAAAGTGGCTATATAAGTTGGCACTCCCACCAGCAGTGGAGGAGTGTTCCCCTTTCTCCACATCCTCTGCAGCAAAAACTGTCATTAATTTTAGCCATTCTGACAGGAGTAAGATGGTATCTCAGAGTTCTTTTGATTTTCAATTCCTGGAAAGCTAAGAATATTGAGCACATTCTTAAGTGTCTATCAGCCATTTTAGACTTCTCTCTTGAGAATTCTCTATTTGGTTCTGTACCCACTTTTAATTGGATCTTTTAGTGTTTTGGAGACTTGTTTCTTGAGTTCTTTGTAAATTTTGGAGATCAGTCCCCTGTCCGATATGGGGTTAGTGAATATCCTTTCCCATTCTGTTGGCTGCCTGTTTGTCTTGTTGACTGTGTCCTTTGCCTTACAAAAGTTTAGGCTTCTTATTTTAATTTTTGTGTCTTGATTGTAACTAATAAACTCTTATGTGCACATGTCAGATAATGAATCCGTGAATCAAAAGTACTAGCACAGTTCAGAATTAATGAACCCTGGATTCATGTTCATTAAAATACTAGTTGCCACCTAATATCTGCTGCCAACTTAAAATGGAGCATACTGGTTTCTTATTTTAAGCTTAAATTTATTTATTTGTAATCTTCCATTTTAAATTGAACTTGTTATTTATGTATCTATTTGTTTCTTCAAGACATGGTCTCAGTATGTCATTGTGGCTGGCTCAAAACTCAGCATGCATATCAAGTTGGCCTTGAGCATGTGACATTCCTCTTGTCTGTACCTCCTGAATGCTAGAATTAGATGCTATATAAAAGAAATCTTATAGAAAAGGTAGATAATGGATGAAAATATTTAAAGCACCATGAATAAGACAAAGGCAGTACCTCATACTTGCAATCCCAAAATGCAAAGCAAGCATTGAAATTTAAATCATACACAAAAAGATTCATGTGGTGGTCCATACTTGCAGTTGTAATAATTATAGGCTGAGGTAGGAGAATCTGGGAGTTTGAAAGCACCTCTGGCTACATAAAGACTCATATCAATAGACTGACCTATATGGACTCTTTTTGAATACATACATACAGACATACATACATACACACCCCCATATATATATATTAATAAATGCCTTGACCCATGAATACTAAAACTACAGAAAAAGGAAGGTAAATAAATTCATAGAGAGGATGAAAACCTCTTCAAACAAAAGAGAATATATTTCATATGTTTCATTCAACTTTGTTGAACAATTGGGGATTGGTTTTTTTGTTTTTGTTTTTGTTTTTTTTTTTTTTTTTTATGAGACAGGGTTTCTCTGTATTGTTTTGGAGGCTGTCTGTCCAGCCCGGCCTCGAACTCACAGCGATCCGCCTGCCTCTGCCTCCTGAGTGCTGGGATTTAAGGCCGTGGGGATTGTTTTAAACTATGAAAATTTGTCATTCCCATAAACCTCGTTTTAGCCCCTTTGTCTTTTTATGTGCTTTCATCTTCAGTGATATGGCAGAATCCAGAGGAAAAAAATCCATAGCACACTTTGGGAAGGTGAAGTCAACATTTTGGTGATATTAACCACATTCTATGTCCTTAATAAGAGTTGGTTGAATGAATTTCTTTCTTTATCAAGGTTAAATGCATTTTCCAGGTTTGTTCCTTTGGTCTTTCTATGTATACAGTTTTCTTAGTTAGGGTTTCTGTTGCTGCTATGAAGCACCATGAACAAAAAAAAAAAAAAACAAGTGGGGGGATTGGGTGATAAGGTTTCATCTGACTTATTCTTTCATATCGCTGTTCATTACAGAAGGAAGTCAAGACTGGAACAAAAACAGGTCAGGAACTGGGAGGTAAAAACTGATGCAAAGGGCATGAATGGGTACTACTTGCTTATAACTCACAGCTTGTTCAGTCTGCTTTTTATTAAATTTCATTTTACATTCCAACCATAGTTCTCCCTCCCATGCCTCCTCCCTAACCTCACTTCCTCCCACTACCCCTCAACTTCCCCCAAGTCTGCGTCTACTCTACTCCTTCTTATGGTTAAGTGCTCCTTTGAAGAGTCAATATAATTTGGCACAATAGCTTGGGGCAGAGCCAGAGCCCTCTCCCATGTATTAAGGCTGATCTTGGAATCCCATCATGTACCATGTTTTATCATGGTCCTACTGCCAGGTGTCCTCAGCTAGTCCAAGCTTCACACCTGTCTCCCACATATGAAGGACCTAGTTCAGTCCCGCGTAGACTCCACAGTTGTAGGTCTAGAGTTCCTGTGTTTCCCCACGCTTGATTCAGCCGTTTCTGTAGATTTCTCCATGATGATCTTGACCTCACTTGCTCATGCATTCCCTCCTCCCTCTCTTTGATGGATTCTGCGAGCTTGGCCTGGTTCTTGGTTGTGGATCTCTGTGTCTGGTTCCATCAATTACTGAATGAAGGCTCTATGAAAATCATTAGGGTATTCACTAATCTGCTGCTAGGGTAACTCCCAAGAAACCACATGTTTTACCTCAGCTAAGACTCCTAGCAATAGTGGAGAGGATTATTGAACTGGCCGACCCCTGTAATCAGATTGGTGAATTCCTCAATCTGCTTTCTGATAGAACTCAGAATCACCAGCCTAGGAATGGCACCATTCTCAATAGTCTCGGTCCTCTCATCAATCATTAATAACATACCTTACAGGCCTGACTTCAACTCCATTTTTTTGAAGTGTTTTCTGAATTCATGTTCCCCTCTCTCAAATGACTCTAGCTTGTATCTATTGACATAAAACTATCCAACACACTAATATAAAGTCTCTATTGATATTCATATTATAAGCTAAAATCCTTGTCAGAGGGGATTAGGTGTTCTTGAGACCTAGAGCCCAATAAGAAATGCTTTCTCATTGGAGGCATTATCCTACTAAGAATCAGGATAATGGGCATGGATGGGCAGACAAAATGACTCTGAAATTAACTGTAATGATTTTAGTTAGATTTTGTGATCAAGATCACTATGCATGGAAAAAGGAAAGAAATGACTCCTACACATTGTCCTACACATGCACACACACCATGAATATTTAAAAATGAAAAAATGAATGAAAATGTATTTCCCTTGAGATAAGTCTGACCTGGTTTTGTTGTTGTTGTTGCTGTTGTTATATAGGCCCGAGTCACACCATTGTATCTCACACTCATTTTATGCCTGGCCTTGTGAACTTTTGCTACTGAAAATGCTTCTACTACAATGGCAATACCCATCATGAAGTCTTTCAGTTAGGGATAGAACTGAGAGATCTGGCAAATCCAGAGTTATGATCTAATTCAAATTAATGTTTCAGGTTGTGCATCCTCATGCATCTTTAATTACAATGAAAATCAGACTAATACAAATCATTGCTCAATAGTCTGAGAGCATTTCACCATCCAGACTTTAAAACAATGATGTATTCACAGTTCATTTTGCTGATCTATTATGAAAACTATGAACACTATGCACATCATAATTTTCAATGTTGTTCTTCATTCTTTCTTTATCACAATCTCCCAAGAGTACTTTCCTGTCATTCTTCATTCCTACAGCTAACAAGTAGGTAAATGGTGTCAAAAGCAACATCTTCCCTAGTAGTTGAATGTTGTGGGATTCCCGCCTGCTGCCTGGGTCTCATCACTGCTTTAGCCCCAAAATAACACACAAGACACTATGTTAATTATGAAGTTGTTGGCCATTTGCTTGGTTTCTTAATGGCTAGCTCAGACTTAATTATTAATCCATATATTTCTATAAGGACTTAACTTTCCAAGGACTGCATCCTGGCTCATCCTTACCCGGGATCACATGGTGACCCTCTCTTCACTACATTTCCCAGAATCCTCCTAGACTTCTAGTTCCACCTATTTTGCTTCCCTATTGGCCAACAATGCTTTATTTATACTAATCAAGCATATACATAGAAGGACTTCCCCCACCAGTTGAAGATAGTCTCTTCCTGTCTAGCTTTCATGCCCTTAATCTTGCCTAAGCTATTATTACCACTCTAAAATCCATGAAACTTGCTACTAAATGCCTTCTCTGGCTCCTTAAAATCATTTTTTAAGAGGAATATTCAACTGTGATTGTATATTTCCATATCTGAAGTCATTTGGTCACTTATTTTTTATGTCATTGTTAGACACATATGACAAATGACATTTTCTTTAATTATAATTATGCAAGATACTATTTTCTGTCTTAGCCTTACATCTTCATATCCTCATATATGATACCAGGTCAATAGATTGTCATTGATCTTTGGGATAATATAAAACCTTGATAAAGGAAGAATTGAGGCAAACTGTGAAGTGATATAAACCTTTGATAAAGAAGTGTTGAAAAAAACAAACATCTTTTAGTTATTTTTTGACAACTTCATTTCCTATAAAATGTGTCTTGATCACATTCCCCTCTCACTTCTGTCTAGCTGTCCAGAGAAACCAGAAAAGTTTTGACTGGAATATATACATTTTCCTCATATATACAAACATATTCATACACTGTCCTGTGTAGCACACTACTCCATACAATAATTCACATTATTATTTACTAAACATAATTGTACTTTCCTGGTATTAACATACTATTTTTCTATCAACACAGTAGGAACACACTATGTGAGCAAATCTTCATAGTTTTATGTAATTTGAAGACTACATAGCAGTCAAGAAATTTTGTTTATGCGTTTGAGAGTATTTATAATAACTGTTGTTTATAACATCCTTATTTACCTTTCATTCTACCTAAATTAAATTTTTTTTGACCAAAAATAATCTTGTGGGATGATCTGTTGCTGTTTGAATTTTATCTTTGATTACAACCATTTGCTAAGAATCCCCTAAATTCAACCAACAGTAAATTTAGAATATTTTAAATTAAGACAAATTGAAGAAATTAAATTTGAATAAAAATCATACTAGATGTTGATTTCAGTTTATACTTCTTCTCTAAGTCATTTATTGCAGTTTTCCTTTTCCACTTATTTCTTGATTTCACATTACTATTGAATATCTTATGGTATCTTTATTGCAAGAAGTAAGGTTTTAAAGAAGCTATATTTAGAGCATATTCAATAAATTTAATTCCATTAAAATTCATTTTAAGCAAATCTAGGAAAACTGCAAGATAGCCTTCTAGTCATAACTTCAGAATTATGAGCCAAGCAAATGTCTTTACTGAGTTACCTTGTGCAGGTGTGTTAGTGTCTCTGAAATGAAGCCAGTTGATATCATTTGTTATATCCTATGAGGTCTGCCGTACATACAGGATCAAAACTATAATTTATTTCCATTTTAATGTAAATATGAGAAAACATTTGACTTTTCTGATAGTGGGTGTAGTAATTTTACAACTATAAACCTGTAAATGGAAATTACAAATTATCACTTTCATATACATGTGGCTAAAATCTCCTTATCTATCTAGATGTAGATATATCCCTTATAAGTGGGAAAGTAGTATTGACCTTATTCTAAAACTTTTGTCATGCTGTTAATAGATGGAAACTTATATTTAAAATATGTGTTATGGAGGCTCTAATTGTTACAGAATATATTTCTGCTAAAATGCTTGGTTATTATGTCTCCATAAAAAGCAGTTCACGCGAAAAACCAAAAATAAAATAAGCAGTTCACATTGAAATACAGAATGAAATACAGAAGTAGAATTCTCCTCTAAGATACAGTAAAGTGTTTACCCGTTGTCTACAGAGAAGGTGTGTTTAACATGTATGCCACTTGAATCCTGGGAGTGGAGGAGCAAGCAGAGATGGGACAAGGAAATAGAACCGTGCAGTTGGGTACTGGGTGGACCAAAACTACATAGGAAAGTGCCATAAGAAAAATACTACTTTATAAGTTAATCTCTCTCTCTCTCTCTCTCTCTCTCTCTCTCTCATACAAAAAGACACACAAACACACACACACACAAAGACAAAATTAAACAAATATATATTTTTACCCTTACACTTGTCTCTTGAAGTATCTGTCCCTCCTGTTAACTATACAACAATCATTGATGTCAGTGTTAGTGTTTTATTAGTTTTTATGTGTGTAAAAAAGTTGGATACAGCACACAAATGAACTTTGGGCACCCATCCCACAATGAGGGATGCTCTTTCAATCTGGACACTTGGGTGAGGGCCTAGGCCCTCCCTGGAACAAAATGACAAACTCTAGAGTTCCCCCATGGAGGGGCTTACCCTACCTAGGGAACTGAGTGGGGATTGGGTGGGGGGGTTTGGGGGCTGAGGGGGGAGAGGAAGTGGAAGTGAGGGAGAGGGAGCTGGGACTTGCATGGGAAGCAAGCTTGTTTCTAATTTAAATATATAAAAGAAAAGTTTTTTTAAAAGTTGAATACATATTTGTTTTCCTATTTCCTATTTCCTACAATAAATCTGGACATTAATTCCAAGGTCCTTCAATTTTTTTTTACAGATTGAGTTTATGATTTACTTACAGACTTTTCTAAAATAAGAAATTAAATACTTCAAGACTTCTTCTTTTATCCTCTGATGAAGTTAAGTTGCAAGTAACATTAAAGAACACTTTTATTACCCATTTTTCTCCTGTTCAGCAATTATAGCCCTAAAGAGGTTTTTTTTTCAGAACTAGCTAAAATTGTATCATTCTCATACCTTCTTTGTGTCCCTCATTTATATAGTGAGTGAAGCTCATTGAGTGCCCTCATTTTACCCAGTAAATGAGACTATCAATGTTTATGATTTCAGTTTAATTTTATCTACAATTTTATATATACATATATGTGTGTGTGTGTTTGTATGTGTATGTACGAATAGATGGCATACATGTCATAGTATGCACAGAGATATCAAAGGACTATTCATGGGAGTCACTTTTATCCTACCCTGTGAGTCCCAGTAACCCAGTTACCTAGGTTTTAATAAATAAGAGGAAAGTCTTTTCCCACAGAGCAAACATCTTGGCCATGGGCATTTACTTTATACTACAAATTATAATGAGTTCTTTGATGGCAAAGATCCAATACTGTTATCTTTATTTTGATAGTGTTCAGTTAGAGCTAATTTTGTTCCAATGAGATGCTAAACCAAGATCCTCATATTTATTCTATCGACTCTCCTGTGAAGTCACACCGGGAATTCTGGTTCCCCTTCCACATTTTTCAAAAGTGTTCTTGTTTTGATTCATATTTTTTTCTGTTCCCGTTGTCTCTTTGTCCCCCCAGGTGAGTGATATTTATTATAGGACAGAGACCATCAGTTTGAAATAGATGAAGAATAATCTGGGTCAGCTCCAAGGCCAAATTCTATATATCATGTTATTTGATGGTTTATGATCCTCTTTCTCACAAATCTATAGGGATACTGTGCATCATGTGTCACCACACAGACAGAGTCACAGCTGCTGTCCCTTGAGGCTGTACATTTGCTCTTTCACCTGAGACAATGGTGCTTTCAGCACCTTGGCATCTACTCACTCAACACAGATGACATTTCCTTTGTCATCTAAGTTAATGGATATACAATAACCTTATAGAAGTGTAAAAGGACACCTCAAAAGGCACTTCAGTTTTTCTTCTATTTCTAGAACTCTCCAAAGTTGACAAGACTGATGAGTAAACTCTAAATGGAGCCATGGGCATTGTCAGTTACAAATATGCACTGCATACACACTGCTAGTTCATAAGTCAGGCTCATTCTGCACTCTATTCCTCTTCAGGACTAAAGTTAATTTGAAGATGATCTAATTTTATTGTTTAAAATTTAAAATAATATTTTATTAATTAAGAATTTCAGTCAATGTATTTTGATCCTTTTCACTATCCCTCCACTAACTCTTCACAGATCCACATCACTTCTCTACCTACCAAATTTCATGCTTTTTTCATCTCTTGGATTTTTTTTCTTTTCATAATCATGTCATTTATTTATAAAAATTATAGTTTTTTCCTCAATATATGTTTTTGTTTAAATTAGAAACATGAATACTTCATATGTCAATCCCAGATCCCTCTCCCACCCCTCCTCCCTTGTCACTTCATCAGCCCCCCCAGCCTCCCACTCAATCCCTTCATCATTCCCCAGGGAGGGTGAGGCCCTCCTTGGAGGAATCTCCAAATCTGTCATTTCATCCAGGGCAGGACCTAGGCCCTTCCCCATGTGTCCAGGCTGAGAAAGCATCCCTCTATTTGTAATGGGCTCACAAAGATCATTCAAACACCATGGTAAACACTGAACCCAAGGCCCCAGTGATTTCTGTGGCCTCTCTCTGACACTACATTCATGGAGTCTGGATCAGTCCCCTGTTGGCCTCTCAACTATCAGTCTGGGATTCAAGAGCTCCCCCTTATCCAACCAGCTGTCTTTGTGGGTTTCACCATCATGGTTTTGACTCCTTGCTCATCACTCCTCCATCTCTGTCACTGGGTTCTAGGATTTCAATTCAGTGTTTAGCTGTGGTTATCTGTCTCTGCTTCCATCAGTCAGTGGATTAAGGTTTTAGGATGGCATATAAGGTTGTCATCAAAAGATGCACAAAGGAACAGACAATAATCATGGCAGCCAAGGTGAATCAGCAGCTTTCTGATACCGGAACGGAAGCACAAAAGAGAGTGTGCATCTCTGCTGCACCGCATTTTATTACCACATCCGTACACCCCGATAGCCATACCCAAAGTGGGCGTGGTCAGTCACACAGTCTCCTAAGATCTCTCCCTACAGTAGTTTAATTTGTGTTGCCCAATACACTTTATTTTATGCTCTCCCATGGAGAGAAATCGACTTAGCAGGAGTTACACCATAAAATTGTGCCTCCTAGTAGGTATAAAATGCCAATGACTACATGGCTGGGGGTAGAACTTCCTGCACAATGATTCCTTCCATGCTGTGATTTGCCTTGCTTGGGATTACACAGCTCTTGTGCATGTTGCCATGATTATTGTCAGTTCCTTTGTGCATCTGCCCTATTATCCCTGGAATGAGACTCTTTTCGTACAAATATGTAACACCCCTTGTTCTTCACATCCCTCTTTTGCAATGATCTCTGATCCATGGGAGAAGAGTAGTAATACAGATATCCTATTTAGGCCACTGTCTCCTCTTCTCTGCGTGTTGAAAGATGTGCTCATCTTTAGGTATATCAGTAAAACAGTAGTAGTCATTTTAAGACTCAGTCCACTTAAAATAATATTTTTCTCCACACATAGGGCCTGTGGTCAATATAGTCACAGGTTCTTGGGCCTGGTAATAATGTCCAAGTATGGGTTGTATCTCTTGGACTGAGCCTTAAATCCATTCCATCGGAAAAATTTTCGTTACACCTGCAATATTCAAGTTATAGTTACACCAATAGGCATATCTTGCTAAGACAGTCATTATCTTGGCTTCCAGAGGTAATAGCTGGGTACAACAGATGATTGTTTCCCTTTTTCAATAGGATGTATAGCACCTTCCCTTCCTACAAAAATTACCTAGTAGAGATGAAGTATATAGGTCATTATCCTCTTAGTTCTTCCATGCTTTGTGTCTCAAGTTTCTGGTATCTTTAGCAATATGAAGAATTTTAGTTCAAAAAGAAAACTTTAACATTACCACAAAATTACCATTCAAAAATATGAAAATGTATGTTTTGAAGTTTCTGATATACTTATTGATAATATTATGTCTGTATAATAAATACTGAGGGCTTTAATTTGTCACTGATGTTCTTTGTCACCAAGACTGGACATACATAATCTCCAGCCAGACAAGATTGCATCATGGAGAAGGGAGGCTATTCATGAATTCCCATCCATATCTGAAAAAGGAAGAGTTAGTTTTATATGTGGTTGTGACCCCTGGTAGGTTGGTCACATGCCAGCAAAAGGCCATATACCCAAGAATGGCATTGACAATCCTTGGTTTATGAATCCTATACTCCACTGTCTGCCTACATAGTCATACACATTGAATCTCATTACTTTTGACTCATTATTCTGCCTGGTTTTTGGCTAAAACAGCTCTATTACTCAACCAATAAAAGCAACATATATTCATAGCATATAGATTGTCTGGCAGACTCTTCCATGAAACAGGAATCCTGAAGGACTGTCCCATATTGTTTTGGCAAGTTCAGCAGTCATTTTTCCTGCTTGTCCTCCATGACCAGTTTATACAGTATACAGCCAAGCTGTCAAGATAAGAGAAGTTTCTTACCCAAACAGATAGATTTGCCATACTGAAATCAAACTCCATAATGAGATTCTTTGACACCCATCATTGTCTTGAAATAATTGGTACTGTCAGGAGCATATCTGTAATATATAATTATTAAATGTTTTGCAGTCTTTTTTCTCACGGTTCTTTGACAACCTACCTTCAAACACATAGCATACAGTATTACTACAGCAGCTTATATTCTGTCTGTTCAGGGATTCTGGGTCAGTCCTACACTGGTTTCCCACCTATCAATCTGGGGTCCTAGAGCTCACCCTTGTTCAGGTAAACAGGTTTCTGTGGAGTTTTCTATTCTGGTCTTGACCCATTTACTCATCACTCCTCCCTCTCTGCAACTGGATTACAGGAGATCTGCTAAGTGCTTAAGTGTGGGGGTCTGCTTTAGCTTCCAACAGTTACTAGATGAAGACTCTAGGATGGCATATAAGTTAGTCATCAGTCTCATTATAGGGGAAGGACGTTTCAGGTAGCCTCTCCACTATTGCTTACATTGTTAGTTGTGGTCATCATTGTAGATATCTGGACATTTCTCTAGTGCCAGATTTCTCTTTAAACCTGTAATGGCTGCCTTTATTACAGTATCTCTTTTCTTGCTCTCCTCTATTCTTCCCCTAACTCATTATTCCTACTGCATCCCTTCTTCCAGTGGGTGCAGGAGGTGTCTGTCCCTCTCCTTGTGGGTGGGGGTTCAAGGTTCTCTTCTGCTGGGTGCAAGCAGGTTCATAGTGGGTGCAGGGAGTGTCTGAGACACTCCCTCTCCAGTGGATGGAGGTGGGACTAGGACTGTTATGTCAGCAGACTCTCGATGGCTTGATCTGTAAGGAGCAAGTCAACATGCCTGCAGTCCCAGAGAGATCCCAACAATGGCAAGTGGAAGTTGGGCCCACCAAATCCAATCTTTGATTGATACTTATTGGCTTAATTACATCTTTATGAAATAGGTAAAATTGCTCTGGTTATTTTGTCAAAGGAAGACTGTTGAATAATGGGAAATATACTTTGGAAGAATTAAGGAAAAGCTTGAGCTATTTATTAAGAACATAACAGAGAAAAGATGATTGCTGTTAGCAACATAAAAGCTATTTTTAACCCACAGATATGTGACTCAGTAAGACAGAAGCAGGAAATCTTCTTATGGACATTAGGTAAAGAAGTGAACTGTAAAGCTCTAGAGAATATAATGACGTCTCAAATCAGTATAAGAATGGCAATGGGAAATTGTGGAGTATTAGCTAGATTCATTTACAATGCCTTAGGACAGTAAATCTTATACTGACAGTACTTTGGTAAATAATAGTCTGCCAAATATGCAGAGGTCCCAAGCTCTGAAAATAAATTTCTAACTGCCAAAAGGAACATTGTAGATGTGAATAAATGAAAGAACTTGACTTGGAAATATTATTCATTAGCTATTCCATAAAAACAAAATAATCCCAAGGGATTATATAAGTAGGAAGCATGATGTAGAAAACAGTTATTTCGGTAGTATGGTCATGAACCAATAATTGTAGAAAATATCTAGAAAATAAAGAGGCATAGAAACCTATCTACCCCTCCCCCCAATTTTCCTAGTTACATTTTATGTTTTATTTGATTTTACTGAAATAACTTTTGTTTTAGAATTTTAATATCTAACAATAAATTTTAATATCTAACAAGGTAATAATTATATATTGTTTTATGATAGATATTTTAGGAAATGATGGTAACAGTATGATGCGGCAAATGGATATGAAATTATATTAAAGGATGGGAAAAAGATCAAAGGATGACCATCTTAATTAATACATTTGGAAGATAGCTAGATTTAAGATAAAGAGATGATATTTGATATACCTAAATATGTTTACCTAATGCAAAGAAGGATAAATAGGAGCCATGGTTGGTCCTTGGGTGCTCCACTTGAAGACATTCAAGGTTGTCCTGATGTTTAATACAGAGTCACATGTGGGAACACCAGACCTTGAGCAGAGACCCACTTCCCCTTCTGCCTGGGAGTAGGCAGCTGTAAGACAATGTTTACTAAAAACATGTTTACTAAAAACAATACAATGCCTAGGGGCATTAAGTTCCTGGAAAATGCCTGCCCACAGAAACCACCCTGACCTCGACCTTGTCCAAAGACTAACCGCCTCTTCTGCCACGCCCAGATCAGTTTTCTGGGGTCAGAGCAGAACCAGTCAGGGGAGAGGAGAGAGCAGAAGCTTCTCTGGTGGGAGCCTTTCTTAGGAAGTTTTCTTGAACCTTTTTGGGGCCTGCTTAAAGTTTTCTTTACATCGTTGAACAAGTCTCTGTGTTGTCAATCCCCGACACCCTCCACAGGTTCTCGGACACAGGCAGACGCGACAGTCACATACTGAAAATGAAAAATATAGGTGATCAAAACATAGCTGAAGAATGAATGTCTGTGAGGATGTACGAAAGGTAGAACACAGGGGAGAATATGAGACTATAGTTGATAGAACCTACCTCCCCTTTGTGTCCCCAGCTAACTTCAATCTACCTGCTGCATACCACTCTTTGGACACCTACAATTTGTTAACTATAACACAATTATCCAGTGTTTCAATGAGCTGAGTACCCTCCTAAACCATGAATTTTCAAAGTTCCATAGAAAAATATCTCTTAGTAGTTCATAATTGAAACTTAATAAATTTATAGTTACAACATGGTTTGCTTTACTTGTTTGGTTTATTGAGACAGTATAGCTCAAATTGATACAGTCACTTAGCTGTAATCCTCAAGCTACAAGCTTCCAAGATCTATTGATACAGACATGAATTCTATCTCAAATATTGTATCCTAAATATTGGTACATTCAAGAAGAGAAAGTTCCCAAATGCACATTTCTTAGGCAGACAACAGGGGTAATATACACAAGAAATCAAAATTAATCTACCTCTTGATATAGTAATATAACATGTGAATAAGAAGCTCTGAATCAACAATCTCCATCTCACTGTTGATTTTCACACTCTATACTTGTCTCCTATCCTGGAGTTCCAGCATATGTAAACCTGAAAGTCCCGCCTCACCTATATGTTGATGTAGTGCAATGCTTTGCAAGGTTGAGAGTTTTGTTTTTCACTTAAACACTAATTTGCTTCTTGATTTTGGTGTTTTATTAATCAATGCAGTGATTCTCTTAAATTTCTCTGTAACACAGATTAAAGATACTTTCTTTCATTTATTCATTTCATGTGAACTTGCCGGATGTTCTTTTTTCCAAAATGACAAAAGGCAAAAATGCTCAGAAAATTGTAGAATGTCAGATTTACCTAATTTTGTTTATAATTTATTCTTTTGATTTGTATCATTTTCTAATATATGAAAAGGAATGCTACATTATAATGACATTGCTGAGGTGAAAATTCAAAACTGAAAATATTCACAATAAAGCACACAGATTTCTAGCAATTAAATGGCATGACAATAACGTATCACACTGTAATAACTTCTTTTAAAGTAAAAAATCGCACATATTAAACTCCATCATTAATTTTACATGAAATGATTTATAAGTACTTAGTTTTTTCAATCTATGTGGAGCCAAACTTCCAGACATTAAAAAATTAGTAATTTGTTACAGATTGTTTATAATTTACTCAATATCAATTCCTTTGTAGTATTATTAATCTTTTTAAAATTTATTTTCATTTGTAATTAGAAAATTAATGCACAGTTGTAAAGATCAAAGACAACAAACATTTATATAATAATTATCTATTCATACTTTGCCCGTTTCTTTCATTTCCATTAACCATGATATCACTAAGTAGTGTTAACAGTTTAGTATTTATTACTGTACTCAAGAGTTTTGTGTGAATCTACTACAGATACATGTGAATATACAGTTCATTTTCTCTTTTGATTTTCATGGTTTACTAGAATAGATTCACCTATGGTAAAAACGGCTCCAAGTCCATAAATAAATGATGAAATAATTTACTTAATTGCTGCATTTTCTGATTGCAAATGTAGCTTCATTTATTTAATGACTCTGTTTTGACAGTTTGTTTCTAGTCACATAATTTACTTCAACCTGTATTCTTGAGGTTTTTGTTGCATGTTGCTGCCAATAGCAAAGT
The DNA here is from genome assembly GCF_017639785.1 of Mesocricetus auratus. NCBI lineage: Eukaryota > Metazoa > Chordata > Mammalia > Rodentia > Cricetidae > Mesocricetus > Mesocricetus auratus. The sequence continues at coordinate 34,874,837 of NW_024429190.1, read as the reverse complement.
TTATTTTAGTTGATACTGGTATAGTCTATACACACAAGAAAATTCTCATCAATCTATTATATTTTTGTTGTTTTTTATCATTTTTATTTTAATTTTAAATAGCTTGTTTTACATGTCAATCCCAGTTCTCTCTCCCTCCCCTCCTCCTGTACTCCCCTTACCCCCACCCTCCCCCCTATTGCCAAATCTTTCCACATAGGGGATATCTAGAGTCTGTCATTTCACTCTGCGTAGGGTCCAGTCACTCCCCTAAGAGTCCAGGCTGAGAGAGCATCCCTCTTTGTGCTATAGGCACACAATGACTGTTTGTATTCCAGGGATAGACACTGATCCACAGCTCAGGGCCCCATAGGTTGTGCAGGCCTTCTCGCTGACACTCACATTTGGGGGGGTCCAGATCAGTCCCATGCTGGCCTCCCCACTGTCGCTCTGGGGTCCAAGAGCTCTCCCCTGTTCAGATCAGCTGTCTCTGCTGGTTTTGCCAGCCCATTCTTTGCCAATTTGCTCATCACTCCTCTCTCTCTGTCACTGGGTTCCTTGGGTTTAGTTCAGTGATTAATCGTGTGTTTGCCTCTGCTTCCATCAGTCACAGGATGAAGGCTCCCGGATGGTTATAGACATCAAATTCATTATCAGGAATGGGCATTCGAGGTGGTCTCTCCACTATTGCTTAGCTTGCCAATTGGTGTTATCCCTTTAGATCACTCGAGGTCACTCTGGTGCCTGATCTGTCTTCTATCCTATGCTTCCCTCTTCCCCCTATTCTACCCCCACCCATTCAACTTCCTGTTCCCCCATGACCAACTCTCTTCCTCTTCACCCCGTCTCTTCTTCCCAGCTCCCACTCCCCCCCCACCCGTTGCCGTGTTCCCCATCAATCTATTATATTAAAAAAAGTAATTTTCTTTTAAATTTTCATTCATTTCTGCACTGTTAAAACTGTTTTCTCATAATGATATTGTTGGACATTTGGTTTAACTTATTTAACCACTAATTTATATCAGTAGCATGTTAAAAATAAATAATAAAAATCAATCAAACATTCTGAAATGGTAAAATAACATGAGAAAGAAGAGTCCATTCAATAGCACAAATAGCTTTGGTAGATTTAACTATTCATATTCACACATGTGAAGAATGGAGATGAGTCATAAATTCAATGATTGTAGAGATCCATAAAATGATATTCAAGAAACTCCTAATCAGTTGACAATTTGACCACTGGTTTTTATTATTTTAGTTGGTATGTGTATATGTGTCTGTTTGGGTATGTGTACATGAGTATTGTGAACCTGGAAACCAAAGTATTACCTGGAGCTGGAGTTCTGAGCATTTGTGTGTCTCTGGACCTAAATTCTTAGAATTCAACTCAGGTACTTGGCAAAAGAAGTATCTACTCTTATCAAATGAGCCATCTATCCAGCCCCGTTCTTTTGTGACACTAAAAGTGGATGAGGGAATTGTCTCTGACTGTTTTGTCTGCTTTTGGGACACTTTTCCTCCTTCAGGACTGCCTCATCCAAACTTGATATGAGGATATATGCCTCATCTTTATTTAATTATATTTTTATTTTAAAACAATCTTTTCTCATTACCATTGGAATCGAAGCAAAGACCTTGATATTAATCCACCATATGAACACATGGTTTTTGACAAAGAAGCTAAAATTACACATTGAAAAGAAGAAAGCATCTTCTGCAAATGGTGATTTCATAACTGGATGTCAACATGTACAAGAATGCATTGATCCATATCTGTTGTCATGCACAAACTTCAAGTCCAAATGTATCAAAGACCTCAAAATAAATACACTCAGACTGAACCTCATAGAAAAGAAGTGGAAAGTAGCCTTGAATACATGAACACAGGAGAATACTTCCTAAATATAATACCAGTAGCACAGAATTTGATAGTAACAATTAATAAATGGGACTTCCTGAAACTGAGAAGCTTCTGTAAGGCAAAGAACTATGTCATTAAGACAAAATGGCAGTCTACAGAATGGGAAAATACATTCACCAACCCCACATCAGACAGAGGGATAGCCTTCAAAATATGTAAAGAACCAAAGAAACTAGTCATCAAAATACAAAATAATCCAATTCAAAAATGGGGTACAGATCTAAACAGAGAATTCTCATCAGAAGAATATCAAATGGCTGAAAGACACTAAATGAATTGTTCACCATTATTAGCCACCAGGGAAATGCAAATCAAAACAACTCTTAGGTACCATGTTTCACCAGTCAGGATGGCTAAGAGAAAATACAGTTGTGATGACAGATTATGTTGTAGAGGTTGTGGAGTAAGGGGAAGAAGCCTTACTTGCTGGGAGGAATGCAAACTTGTATATCCACTTTAAAAATCAGTATGGTAGTTTCTCAGATAATTGGGAATCAATTTACTTCAAAACTCAGCAACACTACTCTTGGGCAAATTTATAAATGATACAATCTCATACTCCAAGGACATGAGATCAATTCTGTTCATAGCAGGATTATTCATAGTAGCCTAGTCTTTTAGTAACTTTTTATGCCATGTTTACTCTATATCCCTGGGAAGTGCTCTTTTCTAAATGTAAGCAAAGGAGGAGTAGAAACAGGGAGTTCAAGGGTATGGGTATGGGAGGAGAGTAGGGAAGGAAAACTGAAGTCAGGATGTAATATATGAGAGAAGAAAAAATGAATAAATTAATTTTTTAAAGATTTTAAGATGGGCATACTGTATCTACAGTAAGGAAAGAGAGATAGTTGAATGTTATTGTCAGATAACTTTTTCATAAGTCTGGGACATCATGTTATGAAATGTCTCTTACCACATCCAAGAATACAGGGTAGTATTCTCTCCTTGTCAGGTCTGAAGGATACTCCAATTCCAGAAATGAGCTCAACCTGGACTATAAGAAGATTTCTTGTGATTACATAATAGCCAGAATTCAGTAGGAGCTTGGGAAACTGGTTCCAAGCTCTGTGGCTACTATCAGCATTTCAAAGTGTATGCCAGCATCAAGGTTCCCTCAATTCCACAAATTCCTATTACCTATTTTCTAGACATCTTAGCTCTTTGCAATCTTCTTCTCCCCAAAACTTCCCCTAGTTCTCAGATTTCCCTCCCACTGCTAATCATTGTCTTTATAATCCTGTTATTGTCCTCCCCCATGACCTATATTCTTGCTTCTCACAATATTTTCTGTATTCTTTGTCTCCTGGTATTCTCCATTCTCTCTGAGGTAGCCCTGGTCAAGTCCAATCTTCTGGTCATGATCAGTCAACACTTTTGGATATCACTGGTTCTCTCTTTCTCTCTCTCTCTCTCTCTCTCTCTCTCTCTCTCTCTCTCTCTCTCTCTGTCTTCAATAAAACATTCTGCTTACCTATACCATAGAAAAGGCATATTGTCATTTTATTTACTCCTAAGTTTTACCTCTCTGGAAATTGTCTAGTGATTTAAATTACAGTCAAACTTGCAGTGATCATCAACTAATGCTCTACTCATCTGGTATAACTTATAGTAAAGAAAAAATGAAATAGTAATCCAGATTCAGAACTTGGGCCTCTGTAATTTGGCTGAGTAACAATCTAAATGAACCTGCATTTTGGAGGGAATATTCCCTCATATAAATATACATAAACCAATTTGAAATTGGATTATTTGCTTTTTTGGTGTCTACTTTCTTGAATCCTTTATAAATTTTGATCAATAGTCCTATAGGGTGTGGAGTTGGTCCAAATATTTTCTGATTCTATAGGCTGCATTTTTCCCAATAGATAGTTATTTTTCCTTATAGAAGCTATTCAGTTTTGATGTCCAATTTGTTTTTTATTAAATGTATTTATTTATTCATTAATTTTATATATGCTACAGTTTGTCTTCTTATTTCCTCTCCCATCTCCCTCTGCCTTGCCCTGCCAAGTAAGAAACTTGATAGAGATCAACACAAAGATTTCTCAATTGAGAAACCCTAAATGGTTAAGAAACAATTAGAGCAATGATCAACATCCTTAGTAATAAAGGAAATGAAATTCAAAACAACTCTGAGGTCCCATTTTGTATCTGTCAGAGTACAAGTGACTTCTTGTGCTGGTAAGTAAGCACAGCAAAGGGGACACTCCTCCATTGCTGATGGGAGTGCAAACATGCACATCCACTATGTAAATCAATATGACAGTTCCTCAGAAAACTGGGAATCTATCTACCTTAAGACCCACTATAGCACTCTTCGGCATACACCCAAAGGACTCTCCATCCTACCACAAGGACACTTACTCAACTATATTCATTGTGGCTGTAGTTTTATAGCTAGAGACTGGAAACGACCTAGATGTCCCTAAGCAGAATGGATAAAGAAAATGTGTTGCAGTTACACAATACAGGAATTCTTTGTTGTTTAATAAAGAAGGGGATATCATGAAATTCACATGCAAATGGATGGAACTAGAAATCATTATTCTGAATGAGGCAAGTCAGAACCAGAAAACAAATATGGTATGGACTTACTTATATGAAAATGATAACCAAGCTATAATGCATAGACCCAGTGATTCTAGGTAAGGAGGAAGGGTGGGGACATATGGATCTCCCTGGGAAGGGGAAATAGAATAGACTTTGTTTGTGGACTGGTGGGGCTAGGAGTGGGAGAGATCTGGTTGTGTGGGAAATGGGATGAAGGGAGACAGTAAAAGGAGAGATGTCTAGAATTGAGGGGTGTGGCATTTGGTAGGCAATGTGGAAATCAAGTGCATTGGAAACTTCCTAGGACCTATGAGGGTGATCCTAGTAATGGAGTATGCAGAGTCTCAAATGTCACCAGGTAAAGACTGTAATAGCAGTACTGGGTTGCATTGGCTTTTGTTGGCCAATGGTATCTTTTGGAGTTCTCAAAAAACAAGACCTAGACTGATTATAGAACAGAGGTTTGACTCAGTAAACTGACAAGGGGACAGCATTGCAACAGACAACATTTGAATAACTTATTGAACATGGAGTGTTAAAGCTAGGGCCTGCATTCAGCCTTCACCACTACATTCTAATATTTTTGATGCAGAAACGCACCCTATGGGCTACCAAAAGGGAAATGTGCACACCAATCCAGTCCCAGAAACTTGCCTGCCATAAGTGCTGGGGAAATGGGGCACAGAACTTGTGGGAGTGGTCAGTCAATGTCCAATTTAACTTGAGGTTCACTCAACAAGAGGAAACCTATGCCTGACATTGCTTAGATGGCCAGGAACTTAAGACTGGATATCCCAGAAACCCAACACTACTGGTCTAAAAAGATAAAAAAAGAACACAGACCAACAGACAGAAAGGAACACAGGGAGGAAGGAAGGAAGGAAGGAAAGAAAGAAAGAAAGAAAGAAAGAAAGAAAGAAAGGAAAAAAGAAAGAAAGAAGGAAAGAAAGGAAGGAAGGAAGGAAGACAAAAGAAGAAGGAAGAAAGGTAGATCAAGCAGTGATATGAATAAAAATTTATAAAATGTAGATATATGACACTTAAATAATAAGATTAATTTAGTATCAATATTTACTTACATAATAAAAGTTTTCAAAAATAATATTCTGAAAATAAATCATTGACAGCATGATCAGAAATGAAACTTCTCTGGCTACATAGAGGAAGTGATATTTTAACAGGGTTTTAATCAATTTTTCTTCATTAGAAAGCAATGGATTGATTCCAGCTGTCCAAAGCATGAATTTTCTCAGTTAACTACATCTCCTTCCAAGGCAGATTAAATCCTTATAATAGCAACTGTGAGATTTGTCAAAGACTAAAAATAAAATGGTAATAGGCTTTGATAGAGTAGAGTCTGACATTGTTAATGGTTTTCTATTTTGATTATTTTGCTTTGTATAAACAGCATGAGTTTGACCAAATACACAGCACAATAATTTCTTAACCTAAGAACACTGTTGATTACAGATTCACTAAGTTTTACTCAACACATAACTAATCTTATGCTAACATTGCAAGGTAATAATTTGATTTCAGAGACACCTAAAAGAAAGATTCAGTTAGTAGGCACTTAAATTTAAGTCTACAATCTACTAACCATAAGGCAAAAAATAATTTAAACATGTTGAAGTTCTCGAAGTTTATTGTATATGTCAGTTTAAGTGATTATATTACTCTTATATAGGACACAGAAAAAAATCTGCTAGCTGATGTTTTGTAAATCAGATGATTTTACTTATGCTAATAAATTGTTAAAATTACTATGCAACACCAAAATTAATTATTGCAAATTAAAAAAGAATCACTGTCCTTTTAATTATTGATCCATAGACACAATGTTTCATTGTGCTAGGTACAGTATTGATGAAGTTTAACAAAAACATCCTATATAACCTGGGTGGATAAAATTGTTATGTTCTTTTGGTGACACTTATAATAAATAATTCAAATTCATAATGGAATCCAGTCTACTATTTTTAGATCAAACACAATTACAATTTTCCCCGAAAGCTTTTTCCATCTATTTAGTTATGCTTTATTAATTTTTTCTTCATTGATCATCCCTTCAAATGAAAATACATATATATGTGTGCAACACAACAAGAAATTGCATACATACACAAACATAAATGATATATATATATGTATATATATATATACAATACATATATGGAAAATAATGAGGTGTAGCAAAACTTACATATTGAATGTGAATACTTAAACATCTTTTGAGATTTCAACTGTTGTTTTAATAGTCCCTTTTCACATCACATATATATGATTTGTGTGTATATATTACATATATTTCTAACACAGGAAAGTATCTACTGGGGATAATTGCGGATTCATGTAAGAAATATTATTAAGTGATCAACCAAAGGATTATAAATTCTGTGACATTTGCAACATGTATCCTTGTTTTGTTAGAACACATAATGTGTCCAGCTGCACTGTTGATTTTGCCAGGGCACTGTCTTCCTTGGCCAACAATAGTCTTCCACTAACTGTATGTTTTTTCATAGTGGAAAATAACTGAGACATATAAGTTTGCATTTTTTAAAAAGACATGAAACACCACCAATCAGGCAATCAAGTGCTAGTTACAATATATAATTTTGTTCCTATTGAACAAATTTTAAATTTCTTAAATTTTACCCACTATCTTTGTAATACAGTAGATCTTAATAGTATTAATATATTCATTACATAGTATTTCCATATTATTTATATCATGTATTTCTCAGACTCTCTTCTCTTAACATAACTGGTCATATAATTTTGTTCATGTTAATTTCCTTCCCATATGTTCTAGTTGTTTGCAAAAACTGCAATTTAGTTTCAAATGTGATGAATGCAGACATTTAAAGCAATATTTTAAAATTAAAAGTTAGTGACAAGAAGAGGGGGTAGATGAGGTTTGTAGAGCTTTATTGTCTAGAGAGAATCAAACGAGTAAGTAAAGGAGTGTAGTTGTTAAGGTTTCTGTAAGCTTCTGAGTTGCTAGACAACCATTCATTCTAAAACATGATATGTCATTTATCTTCCACAATTTCACATTGCCACCTCCTTCTGAAGGGCTAAGTGCTCCAGCTGTAGAGGTTGAGCTCTCCCAGCATGCAACACTTGGCCATCACTGAAAGTTTCAATGAATTAGACCTGTCCATATTTAGAGTCGTTATTCCTGGAACTCAGACATGATCATTTTTCTTCCCCAATGAGATAGTGTCTGAAGGCTTGACTCATCCCAGTATGATGCCAGGGCAGACAGATACTGAAGTTTTAAATTCCAGATGGTTGGCCTCTGAGATTTAAGGCACATAATCTACTGTGAGATTGATGGAAGTAGAGATCTTTAAGGCTGAGTTAACAAAGAGAGCGCCACTTACAAAGTTAAACAGAATATGTTCAAGTCACCTTTGTCCTTTCTGTTTCAATCACAGAAAAAGTGCTTTATTCTTACAAAGATGTAAGAAAAATGTTTGTTTGAAATTTCAAGACTCACCTTACAAAGCAATTTGATACAATGGCTTCTATTTAAATCAGTATGTAAAATAGTCCAATGCAATCCTGTGAGTCTAGTGCAAACCTGTAAGCTATATGTAAACACACACACACACACATATATAATGATATTCAAATAAAGGTCTATGTGTGTGTGTGTGTGTGTCGATGCATAATCTAATAATATTGTACCAACAGAATTCATGGAATATACTTTGATAAACATGTAGCCTTCTTCTTATACATCGTCTCATAATAAAAGTTGCAAGTTTATTAGCCAAAGGGAAGTCAGACAAGTAGAAAAATGAAAAGGAACAAGAAATATAAAACATGATTCAGATAAGTTTTATTGTCTCATATTATGTAATCATAAGAAATTTTAAGACTAATGCTATTGAGTTTTGGACTGTGTTTTATTATGCTGCATATATGTGCGCATGTGTGTGTGTCTACTAAATATGAACCACCCAAAGGAGGAATTACATTGATAGCTATTTATAAAACAAACTAACAAAAAACCAGCAGTGGAAACCAAAATGTGCTTAACTTGGTTGTGGAGTCTACTGTCTAAAAAAACTGCATATTAAGTTTCCCTCGGTTAAGACCTTCCCTGTTTGTTATGTTGCTTTTGTCCACCACTCCCTCTCTCCCTGACAGTTGTGTCAGGCTCACATTTCACCACTTTATGCCCTCTCCCCTAAGACAAAGTATTCTTTAAATTCTCATTCTCTTATTGCAGGCATACCTTTAGATTTCTTCAAGGACTGAATTAACATGGGTAGGGTGATAGTTTCTACATTTTCACATTTTCTCTTGCTCACCTTCAAATTATAACACTTGATCAGAGCCAAGAGGACAACTTTATATTAATCAGTAGCTAAAATACAGTAGGTTACACTTTTATCTTTTAAGAAGAATGCTTCTTGCTTAAAATTATAAAACAGAATTATTTTTTTGATATAAGAATTCTTGGATATCTGAGTCCAAATGTATTACATGGTAACATGTAATAGAGTTCTTGTATATCTGAGTCCAAATGTATTACATGGTAACATGTTCTGGTGGGAAATATGTTGACATTTATTTGCTAAGTTCCATTCCCTAACTAGGCTCATGATATCTGACATGGCCTGTTTCCTAGAAAACAAAATGATCTGAAAATCTTTACAAACCTATGTGGAAGACAAAAATGAATTATTTAAAGGCCACTGCTGTTTTTCCTCCATCCCAATTCTTATATTTCCGAACTCTTCTTCTTGTCACTTCTCTTCAAGTCCTCTCTTGTGCTCACACACAGATCAACTGGTTTCACTCTAGATCTTGCTTAAGTGGATTATAAACCTGATGAAAGGGATCCTCTCCTTGGTGACCTCCTCAGAATTCAGAGCCTCCTTGTACATCCTGTACAATTCTGGATGATTATGTAAAAGAGAAAACACTGTGGTTCCTTTTTTTGTTTCTTTGTTCTTTGTATTTTGTATCCAGAGACTATCTCATATTATTTCAGTTTCAAAGAAAACCTTGTAGCAGCAGCTGGGGAAATAAATGAACAAAACAAACCATGTAACCAACCATTCTTTATTTATTGACTAAACATGTAATCTGCTCTTTGTTTTGCAAAGCAGTCACTGATTGTAGTTCTCCAATTTCTCTTCCAAAGGGGTGAGGGAAATCAAATAATTCTTTTGGTTTCAAAGTTACATAATTGAGAAACTGCCAATATAGCACACACAATTACTATTTTTCTCATACCTTTAATAACTGTTTATTCAAACTAAATATGAATTTGTCCAGTTAAAGGGCTATATTTTAAAGCTGCTAAATTATTTTTTAAATAATCAGATTAATAAAATATTTCATTGCAAGACTATAGTAAAAATCTTTTAAAAATAGCTCATAAAACAAAAAATATATACAATTTTATAAAGATAATTGCTCTCGATAAAAGTACTGGTGGTCTGTGATACATAAGCAATAAGGAATTAAATTTCTATGTGGTGTGTCTCATTGTAAGAGGGAATTAGGAGGAAGTTGAAGGAAGGAGTGGGGAGATTATTTTGTGATGGGGAAAATATACATTCAATAGCTGAGTGCAGGGATCCAAAATGTTTTTCCTCTAAATTTTGGACAGTTTTCCTTAGGGGAAAATTTTACTAATAAGCTTGTTTCATACTTAGGAAGTATGATTGTGAATTACAGAAATAATATCCTAATATTCATATAAATACATATGAATTGTATCAGTCTATTGATCAATCCAATATGAGAAAATAAATAATGTTATTTGTAATAAAATCTAAAATGAAATAAACTAATCAAATTTATACTTAGAAATAGGGAAATGTAATGTCAAGACTGAGGTTAATCAATGGAATTGTGAAGCTGATTAATATAGCTCTTCCAACACATCCCCCTCTGTATTATAACCACTGGCAAAGTGGGTATCTATGTACAGACACATGAACTTATTTAACTAATTTTTCTTTGTTTTTTTAGATTTAGCAGGTTGAATTTATTGATGCATACATACATATATATGACAACAACAATTAAAGAAAAGGAGACCATGAATTTTAGAGGGTGTGTGTGTGTGTGTGAGTGTGTGTGTGTGTGTGTGTGTGTGTGTGTGTTTGGGGAGTGTAAGAGGAAATGTTTGAAAGTGTCAAGTGGGAGATGAGGGAAATGATGTAGTTGCATTTCAGTTAAAAAATAAAATATATATTTAAATAAGCAGCAACAAGAAAGACATGTAGAGCCGGGCAGTGGTGGTGCACGCCTTTAATCCCAGCACTCAGGAGGCAGAGGCAGGCACATCGATGTGAGTTCGAAGCTGGGCTTGACAGACAGCCTCCAAAACAATACAGAGAAATCCTGTCTCGTAAAAACCAAAAAAAAAAAAAAAGACATGTAGATTACATCATGCTTTCTATATAGTACATAGAATCTCACAGTGTGTGTCATGTTTCCTGAAGCTTTTTACTGCCACATGTGGTGGCCCTTCCTTGTATACACCAATGAGATTGAGAGGTCCCTTGAAATAGAGCCCAAATCATCTATCCCATAAATGTTCATCCTGGAAAAATTCCTCCTGTACATGAAAAGCTAAAAGAGTAGTTGTCAAATGAATAAACAAAGAAAAAATAATCAATGGATCCCTCCAGAATCCACATACAGAAATGAAATTCTTGGGAATTCTTTTGTTGTTGTCATTTCCTTCTGTCTTTCTTTTTTTATTATTTTTTATTTTTAAGTTTAAATTTAGATTAGAAACATGGTTGGTTCACAAGTCAGTTCCAGGTCCCTTTCCCTTTCCCTTCCCTCCTCCCATGCCCTCCCCCCCCGACTCCCCCATTATCCCCTCATTTCCCCAGGGAGGGTGAGGCCCTCCATGGGGGTGTCCATAGACTGTCATTTCATCTAGGGCAGGGCCTAGACCCTCCCCTCAAGAGTTCAGGGTGAGAGTTCATCTCACATTGTTGGATGGGAGTCCAAAGTCCATGTGGACTTTGGATTTCATAACAACAGAAAAAATACCCAATAATGTCACAAATAAGTTTCATGTTTTGACGTGAGTTATGCAAAAAAGGTATATTCAATAAAAACTTTGATAATGGCTGAAAATATAAAATGTAATTCTGACATAATTTCCAAGAGGTTAAACCATGAAAATAACAGTATGCATATTTATAAAAACATAAACTAAAATTCTTCATTACATGTATAAAAGTTTTTATGCAAATATTCTGATTGTCTAACAAAATGTATTCATTTATAGGAAGCACTTTACAAGTTTTTATTTTGAAAAAGTAGGTGATGAGAGAGTCATAATAAATATCCATTTTAGTGTACAGCTACTTCTGAGGACAAAAGAAGTAAAGTAATAATATTTGACAATAAGTCCATTGGGACTTTCCTCTTAAATCTATAGAGCTTATTTAAACATGCACATGTACAGGCACAAAAGAAAATATTATAAAGCATTGCTATACAAGAACTTGTCACTTAAATAGAAGTTTATTTCTTTTTCAAATGTGTTATGAAGTTTTCAGATATAATTTGAAATATTTATAATAAATATAAACATACAATCAAAAAATTACATAGTTTAAGGAAAAAATGACGTAGGAGGGACTGATCCAAGAATCTCTCAAAGTGTACGATATTACATACTTGAAGATGGATGAATAAAGAGTAGTACTTCTTTTAACTGACACTAAAGGAATATCTGTTTTTCTATAAAAATTCCTTGTTAACTCTGAAGTGAAAGAAAAAGACAAGTGTTAGGAGATGTCATTCAGTAAAAATGTGTATGATTGTTTTGAATAAAGCACTGTTGGCCAATAGGGAAGCAAAATAGGTGGGACTAGGAGTCAAGGAGGATTCTGGCAAAGAGAGGCAGAGGGAGACACCATGTAGGCAGCCATAGGAGTAAGAGTCCGTACCCTTTTCTCCAGTAAGAGAAATAGTTAGATTAACAATTATGGGTTACATACTTAATCAGAGATAGCCAGTAAGAAACCAAGCAAATGGCCAACAGCTTCATGATTAATATAGTGTCCTGTGTGTTATTTGGGGGTTCAGACAGTGTGCCAGGGCCCAGGGGACCAGCAGGGGAAGACAACACTCTACAGACAAGTATATAAATAACGTACTTATATTAGTGTATGGTTTTAAACATATGCCATATCCCAAAGAAATAAAATACAGTGAGGACTGAAGCCAAATTTTCTTTAAAAAATATGTGACTTTTGAGTGAGCCCATATCATGTCTGTCTTTCTAGGTCTGGGTTACCTCATTAAGGATGTTTTCATAGTTCCATCCATTTACCTGCAAATATCATTATGGCTTGTTCTTTTACTGATGAATAATAAACCATTGAAATGTACCACATTTTATTTATTCATTCTCTGGTTGAGGGACATATAGGTTGTTTCCAGGTTCTGGCTATTATGAATAATCCTGCTATGAACTAAGTTGAGCAAATGTCCTTGTGGAATGATTGAGCATCCTTTGGGTTTATTAGATGTAAAACAAAGAATATATAGGCTACAATCCCAGACCCAGAGAAGCAAAGTAACAAGGAGGACACTAAGAGGGACACACATGGACTACCCTAGGAAGGGGAAATAAATGAAATCTCCTGGGTAAACTGGGGGCAGGGTGGGAAGAGCAAAGGGTATGGGGGATGAGAACATGAGGGAATGGATGATTGAGTTGGGGGACTGAAGAAGAGGGAGAGCAATGAATGAACTGTCTTAATAGAGGGAGCCATTATGGGGTTATGGAGAAACCTGGGGGAATACACAAGGATGACCCCAGCTAAGACTCCTAGCAATAGTGGAGAGGGTGCCTGAACTTTGCTTCTCCTGTAATCAGATTTGTAACTACCCTAATTATCATCATAGAATGTTCATTCAGCAACTGACTGGAGCAGATGCAGAGATCTACAGTCAAGCACCAAGCCAAGTTCTGGGAGTCCTGTTGAGAAGAGAGAGGAGGGACTATATGAGTAAAGGAGTTCAAGGTCATTATAGCGAGACCACAGAGACAGGTGACCTGATCTAGTGGGAGCTCACAGACTCTGGGCTGAAGACAAGGAACCCTGCATGGGGCCAAAATAAGTCCTCTGAATGTGGGTGACAGTTGTGTGACTTGGTCTGTTTGTGAGGCCTGTGGTAGTGGGACCAGGATTTAACCTTCTCTGAGGGATGGTTGGGAGTTGGAGGAAGGGTAGGCACATGAAGGAGGAGGAACTGTGGTTGGTAGGTGAAAATTTTAAAATAAACTTTTGATAACTAAAAACTATTCTGTTGATAAGTGCTTGAATATATACAAATCTCTAAATGAGTATATGTGCTGTGTACCTGCATGTGCACACACTTGCACATATGTGGTGGCAAATGGAATTAGTCCCAGCACTTAGGGGTAAAGACTGACTGAAACAACTCCTGTTTTGCACACACTCTCACACAGACAAATCATAGCAATAGACTTTTGGTAATAAAATACATACAACTTATGTATTATTTTCAAATCTTCACAGACATAAAATATTTTGAAGAACTCTTTTGAATTTCATATTGAAATATTTTCTTTATTTTTCTTGGTTTAATCTTTTTTTTTTTAATTTTATTTTCCAGTTTAAATTTGGATAAGAAACAAGGTTGCTTCACAAGTCAGTTCCAGGTCCCTCTCCCATTCCCTCCCTTCCTCCCGAGCCCTACCCCCCCCCGTTACCCCTCATTTCCCCAGGGAGGGTGAGGCCCTCCATGGGGGTGTCCATAGTCTGTCATTTCATATAGGGCAGGGCCTAGACCCTTCCCCAAGAGTTCGGGTGAGAGTGCACCTCACATTGTTCTATGGGAGTCCAAAGTCCGTGTGTATACTTGGGATGGGTACTGATCTGCTGCCCAAGGCTCAATAGATTCCCTAGGCCTCCTCACTGACACCCAGATTCAGGGGGTCTTGATCAGTCCCATGCTGGATTCCCAGGCTGATGCCTGGGATTCAAGAGTTAACCTTTGTCTGGTCAGCTGTTTCTGGGGGTTAAACCAGCCCAGTCTTAATCCCTTTGATCACCAGTCCTCCCTCTCTGTTACTGGCTTTCTTGAGTTCAGCTCAGTACTTAACCAAGGGGAGTCTGCCTCTTCTTCGATCAGCCACTAAATAAAGTTTCTGTTTCCCAGACTCTCTGGCCATAGGATTGAAGGCTGGCACTCCCCAGATCTATGTCTAAAATCCATATATGAGAGAGTACATGCCATGTTTCTCTTTTTGTGACTGGGTTACCTCACTCAGGATGGTTTCTTCTAGTGTCGTCCATTTGCCTGCGAATCTCATGATTCCATTTTTATTCTGCTGAATAGTACTCCATTGTGTAGATGTACCACATTTTCTCTATCCACTCTTCAGGTGAGGGACATCTAGGTTGCTTCCAAGTTCTGGCAATTACAAATAAAGCTGCTATGAACATAGTGGAACAGACATCTTTGTTGTATGAGTGGGCATCTTTTGGATATATGCCTAAGAGTGGAGTTGCTGGGTCTTGTGGTAGGTTTATTCCCATTTTTCTGAGGAATCTCCATAGTGATTTCCAAAGTGGCTGAACCAGTTGGCACTCCCACCAGCAATGGAGGAGTGTCCCCCTTTCACCACATCCTCTCCAGCATAAATTGTCATTGGTGTTTTTGATTTTAGCCATTCTGACAGGAATGAGATGGTATCTGAGAGTTGTTTTGATTTGCATTTCCCGGATGGCTAAGGATGTTGAGCACTTTCTCAAGTGCCTCTCAGCCATTTTAGACTCCTCTATTGAAAACTCTTGGTTTAATCATAACAGGTAATAAATGACATATGTTTTTGCCGGGCAGTGGTGGCACATGCCTTAATCCCAGCACTCGGGAGGCAGAGGCAGGCGGATCTCCGGGAGTTTGAGGCCGGGCTGGACAGACAGCCTCCAAAACAATACAGAGAAACCCTGTCTCGTAAAACCAAAAAAAAAAAAAACCAGACATATTTTTAATATTGTCATGCTATTTATCTTCTTCTTTGTATATAATTTAGCTTATAAAAATAAGTGAATGTGTTTCAACTCAGAGAAAATTGGAATAAAATAATATTCAATCAAATCAAAATTATATTATCAGAGTATTTTTAAATTAATTAAGGTTATCAAATACTTGATCCTGACATTTCAGTACTTCAGCTAGTTGGTAATTCACTTGACATATTATCAAGTTGATAAATGCTAACAGTGGAGACTACAACTAGAGATATGTAGTTGTTAAATATATGTGCATAATTTCCAAAATTTAAAATAACTGTACATAAATTCTTTGACATTTTAAAAACAGATGAAATTGTATTAGTTAACAAGGTGATAAAATCAGTCATAAATATATAATATTTTTATAAGTATAATATATTAAGAAAGTAAAAGTAACTTAATATGACTCTAACACCATTTAGAAGTCTACTGACATTATAAACAGAATGCTGTATGAATAAAAAAGGATAAGATTTACTACTGACAGAGGACAAAGTATTTTTTGTGATATGAATCTTTTGAAACATTGTCCCTTCCTAAAACTCCTGATAAAATTTAATTCCTTTTGCAAAACTTCTAAGATGTGGAATAATACACTAAAAAGCCCTTGCCAAATATCAATCAATTAATCTTGAATTTACTCACCTAATAACCATGATAGATCTATAATATTTCATTAGAGGATCATAAGCTAAACTAGTAACAGAGAGATATCAATAAGAGTTAGAATTTCTTTTCTGATAAGCAAATGAATCTATTAAAGTTTTGTAACTAGAATGTTGGCAAAAGCAGAACTAATTTGAATGGGGATTCTGAGACAAAAATTCTTTACTGCCATGAAAGCAGGCTAAGGGTACTTCTGTTGAAAGCTAAGAGGGATTCGCTATAGGAAAAACTCAAGAATGGTCATAGATGTATGAATATTAACATCACTGTGATAAAGTCTCAGATGAAGATGAGAAATGTCTCATTAGAATCTACAGTAAAGGTCATCCTTGTTATGAAAAGGTCAAGAACTTGGCTGAAGTGTGTCCATGACAAAAGACTGCATTGCAGGCAAAATTTAATGCTAATAAACTTAGGCTATCTAATGAAGGACATTAATAATAAAATATTTAATAATCAATTTGGTTTACTTTATTTGAAAGTAGAAAGGAATGAATTAAAGATGAAATTCATATTACAAGTGAAACAGAATGTATAAATGGCAGAACACCCTCAGTAAAGTTCTAGATATCTAGTGCTGTACAGTTCTCTGGAATGTCTTCTTCAATTTTTTTTCTATTTCTTCCACATACAAAACATTATAAAATAGCATGACCAAGATAAAATGAATTTGAACAAAATGTATCTTACTAAAGAATTTACAAGTACAAAGGAAAGGCAAGTTATATTTGTCAACATAAGAGACTGGCATGGGAGATTGGTGCTCTTTATCTCTACTTTCAATGTCCTGGAGCTTAAGATTTAAGTGATAAATGTGTTTAAGGTTCTAGCACTTTCTACAGGTACTTTGTATAGAAACACATTGGTACTCTGGTCTCAAAATGCTGTGGCAACTGCCCTCAGAAGTCCTAAATATAGCTCTCCTGCTTTCAAGTACAATTCTGGAACAATCTGGTAGCTCTCATTAGTAAACCTTGGTAGTCTCACATTTTGCTGTGTCTGCAGCGTGTAGACTGTGGAACCGTGGTGAGGACGATGTAGATTAAAATGATGCTGCAAACAATGTGGGAGGCCAGAGTGGAACACTTTAGGACAAAGCTATGGAAGAGAGCACCCACAATGTCACAGTTCTCAGCAGAACCATGTGATTGTAGGCACTACAGAAGATCCTTTGTTGGGAGTGGGGAAAGCCTTAAGTGAATGTGTAAGGAGAAAATGGAGTGCAGAGAGAATGTGTGTTACTGAAAATAGTCGATCCTTTATTTTGTATAATTAGTATGAAATGGTATAATCAAATTCAAACCACTTCCCAGAGAGCATGTAAAATTATTCTCTTAGGTATTTCAACACTGTAATACAGCATTATTCACTAGAGTTACCATGTAGTATAAAACTTTCCTAGTAGACTTACATCTGGATAGTTTAACAACATGGCTGTCATCTCCTTTTAGTTGTTCCCTTAACCTGGGCAGCCTTCATAGTGCTTGACTTATCCAGCATCCTGGGATTTGAAGATCCCTATAAGTAAGATAGTATAACATTTATCAAATTTAAATCATTTGGCATACTGTCTCCATGTTTTGCTATAAAGTTTTTCTTTCATGAAAATCTTCCATTGTGTACACATATCATATACTTTGATTAATCTTGGTTGTCAAATTGATCTCATCTGGAAACAACTAAAACTTGAGCACAGGTGTGTGTGTGTGTGTGTGTGTGTGTGTGTGTGCGCGTGTGTACACAAGTGTTTATTTTTTAAACAATATTATTTTACATACAGATCTCAGTTCCCTCTCTTTCCTGTCCTAGTACACCTTTCTACCATCTCCCCACCACACCAAAAACCAGAATAAAATTTGCCTAACCTTATAGGTGTTATATCTAAATCTGACATGACTTAAACAACCACAGAAAACTTACATTAGTGTAGAGTTGGGCAAAAATATCCAATGATGGTGTAACTGGATACCCAAGCTTAGTAGACCCCCAGATGTTAAAGTAACTTACAAAATGATGGAGGTACCATTCAGCTAGCATACTCGGCATGTAGACAGCACCAACTGCCAAAACAAAAGCAAAGACCGAATCCATTAAAATCCATAGATCTGAGAAAGGCAGCAAATGTACTAACCTTGTTTTTGGGGGGATTCTGTATTTCCATTTTTGTCTAACTGTTTTTGTTAACTGTAATACATACATCAGCATGGGCTGTAGATTTTGTTCTTAAAAGCTCACTCTGAAAAAAGGCTTCCTCCTGCACTGGGATCTCCAAAACCCAGTGTAGTAGCCACCCAACTAATAAAGGATTGTATTATTTTATACCCCCCCAAAAAAGAGTCACTTCTTCAGATACATGGAGATTAACTGCTCCTTCCTTGGTCAGAAATTGACAAAGAAAATTTCTGAATTGGTACAAATTTTGAAAAGTATACAGGAAGCATCAAATACAGATTCATCCTCCCAGATGTTTACAGTCTGTGACAGCCTGTCTGAAAAGGTCTCCGAATGAGGCAACCTCACTTCTTCTCCCTATCCATAATAAATGTGCTCAAGTTCTAAATTTATGAGTAGTTGGGGCTCCACCATGAGAGTGAGGATAGCCCACTCAACCCCAGATTTTCTGTGTGTTTGTCTATTTCTGAAGTTAGACCATCTGCTTTCTAGGTTCTGAGTAGTTTAGAACTCAATAGTCTCTATTATTTCTATTGAAGCTTTGGGCTTCTATCCACCCTGAATCCAAGACTAAGTAGCAACCAGTATATCCTGTGAAGAGCATGTTAAGGAAGCTGCCTTTATGGACTGAACACACAAAGCTAGTTGGGTTGAAGTAAGCCTAAGGCTTTCCAGATCCAGTGTTTATTCTAGTGTGTTAGTGTGATTGTACATAGGGTCTAAAACTATTCTGGAGATTTATGATTTATTTGTGTCTATCTATTGGATTTTAGGCTTATCTAGGATATGTTTATTGTTTTTTAATCTTTTACTTCCTCTGAGAATAGGAAAGTCTACCCTTCGTCTGTCCCACCATTGTACTTCGGAAACAGGTAACATGATTTTTGGATTGTTTTTTTTTCTCAGTATGTTTTTTTATATTTTATTTTTAAATTTAAAATTAAATTAGAAACAAGGTTGCTTCACATGTCAATTCCAGGTCCCTCTCCCTTTCCCTTCCCTCCTCCCGCACCCTCCCACCAACATCCCCAATATCCCCTCATTTCCCCAGAGAGGGTGAGGACCTCCATAGGGGTGTCCATAGTCTGTCATTTCATCCAGGGCAGGGCCTAGACCGTCCCCCATGTGTCCAGGCTGAGACAGCATCCCTCTATTTGGAATGGGCTCCCAAATATCATTCATAAGCCATGGTAAACACTGATCTACTATGCAAGGCCCCAGTGATTTCTGTGGCCTCCTCACTGAGACTACATTCATGGAGTCTGGATCAGTCCCCTGTTGGCCTCTCAGTCATTAGTCTGGGGTTCAAGAGCTCCCCATTGTCCAGTCAGCTGTCTTTGTGAGTTTGACCAGCACAGTTTTGATCCTTTTGCTCATCACTCCTCCATCTCTGTCACTGGGTGCCAGGAGTTCAGTTCAGTGTTTAGCTGTGGGTATCTTTCTCTGCTTCTATCAGTCACTGGATCAAGGTTCTAGGATCAGGAAGGTTGAGTCAAGGTAAGAATAGAGGAGAGCACACTGAGAGATACCATAATAAATGGAGTCATTATAGGTTTGAGGATAGAGCTGACACTGGTTTGTCTGTTTTACAACAAATTACAGACAGGCTTATTTCCTTTTGCAATTTGTGATTCACATTTTACTGAAATAGATGAAAGTATAGACTTTTGTGCTGATATTGGAAGACATTCAAATTTTTAGATTACTTCATATAGAAGACATATTTTATACTCAAGAGTGGTATAAGCTTGAAGTACCAGGTAAGAACACTTGGATTTGAATTTTTTCACCTTAAAAGCTCATGCTAAAATGTACTAATCATTTAACTATCCCAAGAAGTGAATGTGCCAGTGTGATTCTGGACTCATGTGTGGGTCATTATCATAGAGAGTGAGTTCATCAACACAGCATTTTTTTTATAAAAGGATGTGTTGGCTCAGCTTGGCTCTCTCTCACCATCTATCCTCTTCTGCTATTTCATAATTAGAAAATAGTCTCTTTCAGCTGCCAGTCCCTTAATCTTAGACTTCCTGATCTCCAGAGCAGAAGATATTTATAATAATCATGAGAAATTATCCTGATTGTATAATATTTTTACAGCAATGCCAAATGAACAAAGACAGACACCATGAGAAAACAGGTTTTGTTTTTGTAATTATAATTATTATTATTATAAAATTTTAACAAAACTATAGAAGTTGAAAATCATATTTTGGTTTTTAGTAGATTTCTCCTCAGTTTTGATTATTCAAACACAGCAGTTGAGGCATGGTACTATACTTGTTCTTATAGTATACATAATTTGCATACATGTTTCTTTACTCCAGCAAGAATATATTTTAGGTACTAGTGAGGTGGCTTAGTTGTTGAGAGCATATCCTTCTGTCCCTGAGGAACTGAGTTCAATCCCAGCATCTACTGTAGAAGAACATAATTATGAGAAACTTCATCTGCACAGGCTCTGTCCCCTTCTTCCGGGCTCTGTGGCACCCACACAAAAGTGACATACACACACACAGACATGCATACACATACTAATAAACGTAAAATGAATCATAAAAAGAAATGGGGGTTTTGAAACCACAAATATTCCAGTTTTTATTTGGTGTTATGTCCAAACCACAAATTTTCCCTTATAAAATCATATTTATTAGACAGCATTCCTTTGTCTTTAAAGTTCTTACAATTCACCCTATTCAACTGTTGTGTCATTCTCATTGATTCCCAGCATTTTTCATCATCTTGACCACGGTATGCATTCTGGAGCCTTTTCCTTTCTTCTATGAGGATCAATCAGGCATGTAAGTATTCAACTGTGATGTGAAACAATCACTTCATTGGTGATTCTTGTGTGCATCCGTATGAATAAACTTATAAAACAACATTGAGATAATAAGAGTTCATCCACTCATGTGAATAATAACCAGAACATGAATTTTCATGTATATAAAAGCAAAACTGTGCAGATATTATGACTTGAGTATAGAATTTGTATTTATTTCCATTTCACTTTTTCCCACGTACAGATACAAATGTTTTGAATACACATGAAATTTTAAAATAATATTTACCATTAATTGTATTGTAAGTACATTAAATAAGAATAAATATAATTAAATGATTAGTTGGGTCTTAATTAAAGTTTTAAAGGGTTTTGCTATAATGGATTTTCCATTATTCAACATTATACTGAAAGATTTAATTAAAATGATTTACAAACTATAATTATGTTTTCAGGGACACAAGCATCATGCAGTTTCTAATAATAACAAAGCAAAATTGAATGGACAAAAAGAACACAATGAAATATGTAAAAAGGACCGTTTTGTAGGACCTTGTTCTGATCATCCTGGCATAAGAAAATCTCACAGACTCTGTGGTTTAGCCTAGGAATGTATTTTTTCAGAATTCTTCAGCTTATAAACTCCAGATCAAAGTGGTAGCAGAATTCATATTTGATGAGATCTCTCTGTTGGTGGTAGATGGCAATCTTCCCATTGTACTCTCATGAGGCCTTTTCTCTGTGCTCCCATAGGGAGGGACATGTGGTACCTAAATCTTCCTCTTTTCAGAAGGACACTGGTACTTTTGTATTATGACATAATTTTTATGACCTCATAACATTATATACTTTAAAGGATCTCTCTCCAAAGGCAATCTCATAATATGGTTATGGTATCGATCTACAAATAATGGCAGGTTTGTGTGTGAATGTGTCTGTGTATGTATAACAGGCATGGTTTCCTTTATCAGTGTTATATTTTAAATGATTAAGTTTAACAAAGACTTCTATTATGATTTTAAGTACAAAATTAAAACATGTTGTAAATCATGACCTATAATCCCATCGACACCTCCCTGTGTCATTTAAATTATTATTTCTCTCAATTTTTATTGCTGTTGTCAGTTGACAAGAAGACACTGTTCTCTGTATTCACCTCAAAAAGTTTGTAAATACATATCCTCCAAAGATAATAGAAGTGGAATAAACAGGAGAGGATTTGGGTCTAGTTGGAATCTCCTGGTTTTCTTTAATAGATTTTCTTTTTCAGATTCCTTATATTTTGATAGTTTCAACCAGTAAGTTTTTACCATCTTCATTCTTATCCTCCAACTCCTGTGATGTCCTCTCCTCTCCCATAATTTTTCTCACTCACACATTAATAAACAAAAGAAAAAAGTCACAAAAATTATGGATTCTGATTTATGTTGTCCTCATAATGGAGAATGCATTATGCCATAAGAACAATTCTACATTGAGAAAATGTTCTAGTGTATCCTAAAACCTATACCTCTGTCTTTAAACTATACCAGCAAATGAGGGAGCCATTTATCTGACAGGAAATGCAAATATTTTCTCTCAATTGAATAAATTCTTTACTTCTCAAACTTTGCAAAATCATCATGAAAATTTGACCAGTATATAGAAATTTCTCATCTTTGGTAAGGCACATATTTCCATATTAACTCTAACTAATGTCATTTCATCTTCAAATTCAAGATATTAGTAAAGATGTAATCTAATATTATTTTTATACCTGTATTTCACTGGTATTCTATATATCAAATAGTTGGGTGATTATAGCAGTCATCCAGAACCATAAGGATGGCAGAGTTACCACATGTTTCTAGCTTCCAGATCTCTAATTAAGTTTATTTGCATGACAGCAGAGTATAGGAAATTAGGAGTACTGAGAGATTAAGTTCATACACATAAGTACATTTTACTCTTTCCTTGTGTAACATTAATTATTGACTATACACTGAATAAACTGCATGATAAATTAGTCAGAATTAGCTATAAGGAACCAAACCAATAGGAACAATACATATTGCAAAGGAGTCTATTATATTGCCTCACACAGTACAGCTTGGTTGTCCAACAATGGCTATTTTCTTCCTTGAGAGACTGAGTATTTTTTCAGGCACTGAAGGCTTGGAAGATTCCTGGACACCTGGTTTGCTTCAGTCCAAGTTGGAAGCCTAAAAATTCTAAGCAGTTCTGTTAGCCAGACGGACGGAAGCAGGAACAACTAAAATAGGACAAACAGTTTCACCAGCAAGAAGTCAAAGCATGTAAGCAATCATCACGGTTCCTTCCTCAAACATGTGTGTGTGTAGGCTATTGCCAGAAGGTACTGCCCACTCTCTAACAGTGTCTTTCCTTCTGAAGTTAATTATTCTTTTAAATATTATCACAGACTTGCGCAGAATTGTACCTCTTTTCTTGATTCTAGATCCAGTCACATTAACTGTCTCATATGGGAAACTCTAGACTGTTATGGGAAACATTTGCCCTGCAGGTACACAAATATACTAGAACAATTCACAAGAATCAATGGAAACCGCTTTACTTATGGCTCTAGCTTAACAGTGTAAAGGCCACAAATTTAAATCAGCCCAGGGATAACATGCAGAGTTCAGGACTCAATCATGAAACATAATCTTTCCCTTTCCTTTGGAATATAGAGAACTTTAAAAATTTACTTTCCTATCAAGGATATGTGATCATAATCATTTATTAACAAGACATTAATGTTAATCGGAAACTTTTATTTGAACACATTGCCCTGATGGATGAATCCAGACTTAGTCTCTATACATTCAATTCTTTTTTCAGTCATGGATTGTTGGAAGCATTTAACTCCACACATTTCCAGCTTATGTGACTTTGTAAATTTTTATTCTAATTCCCATTGTTGCACTAGAACAGCTAGATCTCTGCAAACAAAGATTCATATCAGGCAGAACTTTACAAGAGCTTAGACATAAATGACAGGACTTCATACAAAACCCCAAGCAGCCTTTGGCCAATGTTAGTTTTCTCACTACATAATTTCCAAGAAATATTTGAAAGTAAAATTTGATAAAAAGGATAAAGATCATGTACAAGGCCAGGATTGTAAAATTTAGAATAAACTCCTAAAAGTCTCTTCCTGCTTGTCAACTATTCTACATTTTGAAAAGATCAGATTGAGAAGCTCCACAATTAGATAGCAGTGCAAATGTTACCATAGCCTTCATTCTGTCTCCACATAGTTCTAGCATGTAGTGTGTGGAGGGAGAAGTGGATTTTAGTTGTTTTAGAAATCCAAGTTATAAATCATGGTTTAAAGAGAAATCTGGCCAGATATCCACAATGATGACTCCAAATAAAATCTAAGAAATAGTGGAGAGGCTACCTTAAATGCCCTTCCCCTAAAATGAGATAGAAGACTACCTTAAGTCACAGCCTAGAGCCTTCATCCAGTAGATGATGTAAGCAGAAGCAGAGATCCACAGCTAAGCACTGAACTTAACTCCTGGAATCCAAGTTGTAGAGAGGAAGGTATGATGAGAAAAGGGATCAAGAAATAGCTGACCTGAGTAAGTGGAAGCTCATGACCCCAGTGAGAAAGCTGAGAAAGAAACAGGACTGAAACAGGCCCCTGAGTCTGGGTGACAGGAGGCCTGGGCCGTCTATTGGGCCTCTTGAGATGGAACCAGCATTTATCCCTAGTACACGAGTGGACTTTGAGAGCTCATTCACCCATGAAGGGATACTCTCTCAACCTATATGTATGGGGGAGGGCCTAGGCCATGCCCCAAATGGTGTGACAGAATTTGATGATTCCCCATGGAAGGTCTCACCCTCCCTGAGGACTTGATGGTGGTGGGATTGGAGTCAGTGGTCAGCATGGGAGGATGGAAATGAGAGGGAACTGGGATTGATATTGTTTTTAATTTAAATAAAAATATGTATTAAAAAGGAAAAACAAAAGAAAAATAACTTTCCTTCCAACTTGAACTTGTATACTTAATTTCTGAATTAGGACAATAAACATTTTTATTAATTAAAAAACAGTAATGGGAATGAAAGAATGAAGGTGAATATTATAGATATTTATAAATGAAAAGACTACTGCATAATAAGAAATGAGGTTTCAAATGGTCCATTGCTTGTATTTCCTAAGTGACTTTACCTTGACTACAGCCCAGTTGAAGAAATGTTTCAGTTACACACACGGAATAAGTTCAAAGGTCAATTGTACATTTTGGTGAGTTTGTTAGAAATATATATTTTATTATTCAAATTTTCAGAGAAGTAGGTTTTAATTCTTATAACAAAATGATAAAAGTTAGAAATAGTATATACTTTTATTGGTGTGATATAATGAATTTTTGTTAATATCAATATAAATTGGTTATTTGTGCAAATAATGCCTTCATTTTAATAAGTGTAGAGGAAAAACAGACACACATGTAGAAGGAAGAAACAATAATGGTCACAGTATAGCTACAAGCTCAGACATTGCAATCACCAACAGAATGTAGATAAACCAATAGATATTCCCCAGTGTCTCCAGAGGGACCACAGGTGTGTTAGGCACACTACTATTACTTTGAAGAGACAACAATACTACAGCAGCTCTTTGAAGAGTATTCATTTAATTTGGACTTTCTTAAAGACCTAGAGACCATAATCTTCATGGTGGGTAGCAAAGCGACATGCAGGCTGGCATGGGGCTGAAGAGTAGCTGAGAGTTCTACAGTCATGCTCAGGCAGCAAGGACTGGGACTGGATTGAGTTTTTGAATCCTCAAAGAATGTTGCTCATGACAAACTTTCTCCAATAAAGTTACAACTACTTGAATGAGGCCACACTTCCTAATCCTTCACAAATATAGTGAGACTGTGAGAGGCCATTCTTAGTCAAACCACCACAACAGCCCTGCTGGAACGTTAAATAAGCCCTGTGAAGCTGATTTTACATTTATACCTTTTATTACTCAGAAGACTATGAGGACACACTGAAAGAACTCTAGGAATATATTACATACTTATAAATAAGTCACTCTTACATACATACATTGTATTCTACACGAATATGAAATTTTATTAGAATGAACTATTACATGATACTCTACTTTGAATTTTAAATGTTTCCCAAAAGCTAGTGTAGACAAGGCTTAGTTCTCAACTTGGTAATGTAGGAAGGTGATAAAAATTTTAAAAGTTAGGGCTAATTTCAAATGTTCTTATTGTTGGGAGAACATCCCTGAAATGGATAGTGAGACTAAACACTTGTGTTCTCTTACCTGCCCTTTTAAAAACCAATATCAGCCCCCACCATGCTGTGGTGTTACAAAACCAAGCAGAGGCCACTGTCCAACAAGCATTTCCTCTGTGTCAGCTGATTATCTCAGGTATTCAAAGTTCTTATTAAAGTCATTATATATAGTGACTATATATGCATGTATAACCACATTCACGCTGCCATACATCTATTTGCCTATAACCGTGTTATTTACTTATCTCTATTTGTTATATAAGCAGAAGGTATGGACAAACTCATGTGTCCACCCCATTGTTCTACCTAGTTTCCTGGTAGCAATTTCATTTTACACTGACCTGTATAAATTCTAGTGCTCTATATGAATTGTTCTATTCATTGATGGGACAACTTAAAGCTATCCTCCAAGGTAAGTTTTGGTGGGGAAGGAATAAATATTCTGGGATAACACTAAGTAGTGACTGTGTATATGCCTTTGTAGGGATAAATGAGAAGTAAAATGCTTCATTTTTCCAGAGTCTATACTGTGTCATTGAGATGTATATTCTAAACAGCTCTTCAAAGAGCCCTGGGTAAGATTTAGCTCTACTTACTGAGAGTACTAAACAGCTTAAAAAGCATTATAGTATTTTATTTTCACTTCTTTCTGTCATCCTCATATCTCTTCATAAGATCATCTGCCAAGTAAGTTTCTGGTAACCACAACTGTCAGCTTCTACTGTCTGGGCAATAAAGTAAGACAACATGTAAGGAAGTGGTTTTAGGAAGAAATCTCTCAGAATGGGATTCTTAAATTTCATTATTCATTAATCAGTCATTGCTTTTACATGGGTACAGACAGTATATAAGTTGCTGTAGCAATAATGTATGCTATGTGTTTGAAGGTAGGTTGTCAAAAACACCATGAGATAAAAGACTGCAAAACATTAAAAATTATATATTACAGATCTGTATACTACAATATGATAAAAGGGTCTTTGGTTTCCTGTTTACCTTGGGATACCATCTTCCTCTCTTTGGGGATTCTTTTTTTATCATTTTAAACAGCTTTTTAAATTTGGAATTCAAATATAATTATACCATCCACTTTTACCTTTTATCCCTTCAGTACCTTACATGTACCCCACTTTTCTGTCTCTCAAAAACATACACATATTCCTAAATATAGAAATACAATTTGCTTAGTCCTATGAGGTTGTTTTAAAATATAACTAATATTTAAATCAATGACTTCAAATGCAGCAGAGATCTTTGACCATATGTAAAAACCAAGATAATCAGTTGAAGGTCTTTGCTGTCCAGCAAGGAGAATAAATTCAAATTTCATATTACATTTGTTGTCAAGTGCATCCAGTGTGTTGAATTAAATGAAGATTTCAGATTCTTGTGCTCCAAAAAACTCACAAGAAATCTCTTTTTTTCTGAAATACATTGCATTTAAAATTTTTTTCTTTTTAAAGTTAATTCATTCTTGGCTGCTTCAAACACGTATATAATTCATTTCAATCAGGTTTATACCCATTAACTTTTCTTATCTTCTCCCTTTCCAGTAGAATATCTTTTCAGTTCGACTCCTTCTACATTTATTTATTTAATTTTTTACATACTTACTCACCTACTTTTGGCAGGAGCCATGTGACTTTTCTGAGGATAAGGACTGAGACTAGCATAAACAAGCTCTTCTTGTGGCAAGGCCCAGGAGATTCTGACTTACTGTGGAAAGTTCGATGCACAACTCTGGGCATGACCCCAGGAGCATACGTACAGCAGGCTCTCCTTATTTTTATTATACAAGCCATATTTCTGGCTGCCTTTAGCTTCACTTTCTCAGTCATGGACAAAATAGCTATTACAAAAGGAAAACTTCTTCCTGATGACCCTCCTTTGAGTGGGACAGAAGAAATGCTGTTAGAAATGTACAGTGGACCTCATTCAGGGCCCCAAACTTGGGTTTTTCAGGTGTGACCCTCAATTCAGGCTTCTTAAGAACAGGATGTCACCTTTGCAACACACCCTGTGACTAACCTGAAAGAGTCACAATAGTTCATGAAGTTTATTTTTATGTATTTGCATAACTGTTCTGGAGAGAATGATTTCAACTACAAGAGTGTTAGAGAAATGCTAATGAATAGATGATATCAGGAGTTAATGGGAACAGTCTAGGATAAGGTAATGAATGAAACAGAGTCATAGACATCCACAGTGCCCTCATAGATGTGCCAACACCCTAAGAAGTTGAGAGGAGAAGGACATGAGAACAATGAGTAATGAGTGCCAACTATAAGAGTAAGTTTTCAAGTTATGTTGCTTATAGGATGAAAGGAAAAACCTTGTATATCCACAGAGAAGATGGAGTAGTACAGAATGTAGAATGAATTGATCCAGTTTAGGCTGGAGAGGTGATGTGAGAATTCAAACCCCACCAGAGGTAAATGTTAACCATAAGAGAAAAAACTGTCTCTCACCATGCATGACCCTGAAAAGGCAAATGATGCCAATTGGGAATATTGTCCTACCTGTAGGTATGCATAGCTAGAAAACTCCCTTTGTGACTTATAAAGTTGCTTATGTTTCTAACAGAGCTATGGATAAAATAGGTAATGGGTACTGATGGGAAAGCTGGGGGACAGAAGAGGAAAAAGGGAAATAAGAAAACTGGTAACTATTATAACCATTTTTAGAAACTTAAAGGAAAATATCTGATTGCAAAACAGTTCAAGCAAACCATTGAAATTTTATACATAAAAATGCTCCAGGCTATCCAGGTCTATTTGTTTGGGGGTGGTCACAGTTTCTGAGCTGCACCACTTCACAATCTGTGCAGGTCATCAGACCCTTCTGGATATAGGCTTCCAGTGTATGTGTCTATGTATGTATGTATGTATGTATGCATGCATGCATGCATGCATTCATGTATTTGCTGAGTTTAGTTTGGTTTCTTTGCTAGATCACAAATAAAGTACATATTTATCCTTGCATAGTTTACTATTGAGTGATTCATTGAAGCAAATGTCTCCCCAGGTAACAACCATTAACTGCCAATAACATTTGACAGAAGGGTGCGTCCTTGTTAGCATCCATAAACGGATTTTTAAACCTTTTATTTGTGTGGGTCTTATGTAGATTATCACAACTGCAATGAATCAGAAGGTTTATAGATCATTTTATGTCCGGAAGATCACAAACTTCCCTATCTTCTAACCCTTATATTTTTATCCACTTCCCCTTTTGTGGTGTTTCCTTGTAAGAGCTATATGACCAGCTCCAGTTCCAACCAGAAATCCTTAGGTGAAATGCTTCTCATGAGTGAAATTGAAAGATAAAAGATTTCTATAGTAACCTCACAAACAATCTCTATTGTTCTAATGTTCTCTATTTAATATGATCTTTATTATTCACTTTCTATTCTAATAAATTTGTCCTACTTCTAACTCCTCAATGCTTCTTCTTCTATTCTAGTTTCTAAAAATTTCTCTTCCCCCAGGCACTTGGAGCAAAAGAAGGACTTACAAGAATATCTCTCATTGGTCCAAAGCACATTCCCAGGTTAAGTGATAAGGGCAGAACCGTTGCCTTGGCCACATAAGGTCCCAAGGCCATAGGAGCAAACCCTAGACCACACAGGGAAGGCATAGTGTTCAATGACAAATTTGAGACACAGATCCATTGTTAGTACACTGGCAAGTGAAGAATTGGCATGCTTTACTTAGTGACCTTGGTTAGACATCTGCAGCTCTGACCTGGTACATAGCTCTAAAGTTTCAAAATTATGGTCTATTTACTAAAGGCATTTAGTCTAGCTTGAATTTTCTATGAGGTGAACATGAACTAATTGTCTGTAGTATTCTCAGCAAGAGAACAAGGCAGGCTGTTAAGAGTCCACAGTCATTGTGGGACAAATAGACCCAGTTATGAATCATGTCCCAGTATATATTCTGTATATCAAACTTGTGCAACTTAATGAAAAGTTATCTTCTAGACATTTCACAGATATATGGACACAGCAAATGGAATATTTTCATGAGATAATCACACAAGCAGTGGAAAACACCAAAAGCTATTATTAGGAAAGAAAAGAAACAGCTCATGAGAGAAACTGGCGGGTCTACCTGTTAAACACTAGTTAACATCTGTTTTATCTCTATTTTCTCTTGCATTCCTTCATCTTTAATGGATGTTCTGGAAATGTCTTCTTTCTGGTTGAGTATTCAAGTCATTTACTGTTAGTACTTTGACCACTTATGAATCTCTTCAGTAGTTGCTGTTCACTGCAAAAGAAGACTTCTCTGACCAAAGTTAAGAACAGTACTTATCCATGAAAATAAACATATATATTTGGAAGGCAGTTTAATGGGCATAACATCAGTAAAATAAAACTGCAATAGAAACCTTTTCAAATGCCTTGGGACCTCCATAGATGTGGATATTTCCAGAAAATAATTTCTATCTAAATATATACACACCCACACTTTCTCCATATTCTCTGTCTCTATACTGTCCTCATTAGTACAGCAACTAGCAATTTTAGAGCATCCTTCTGGAAATAGTATGGAGATTTGTTTATTATGGCATGGGCGTTAATGGTCCTTCAAAAATATCTATGAACTCATCCCTCAAAACTGGAATATTATAATTGAACTATATTATTAAGATGACTAAGACTGATATTGGAATGTAGAGTGTATTATATGGGGATCAAAAATTAGTCATCTCAGATCAGGTTCACCTCTTTAAACATAGGGGACATCTCAGCACAAAGGAGGTCAGAGACATTCAAGGTGAAAAAGACTCCTTTCCATTGAAGTTAGACAGTCCTGGCCAAGTAATGTGCTTCCTGTCAATTCTGTGAACAGTCCTTAGAAGAGAGCTCATGGAAAAATGAGGACAATGATCTAATAAAGACAAGAAAATTAACTGAAACATATTCTTCTTCCCCAACTCAAGAAAGCATATCAGACTTGTACATGCCTTTATTATCTTATATGTTCACACATGTCCTACATCTAACATGCAGAGCTGTAAAGGTCTGTATTTTTATTTTTTGATGTATTGTTTAAAGCTATATCATTTGGGGAAATTTACTATGTCAGCAACTAAAAGCCTAATAAATATGTCAATCTTTAAAATTTATACTATCTTTACCTTAGAAGTCAATTTTGTAAAATTAAATGTAACTATTGAATTTCAGAGATATCCTTAAGTGATAGAACTGGAAACCTTCCAAATATTTCCGCATTCACATAGAGAAAAGCTTCTTGTAACTTTTCACATACAGAACTGGAGGAAATATCATATTGAGAGGTGTTGAATCTGAGATGAGTGAGTAATAATAAAGAGACTAGTGAGCTGTTATAGCACATGCCTGTAGCATGTGAAGAAGAGGAAAATGCAGGTATATTATAAGTATGTGGCCAGCTTGGGCTACACACTTCAGAAGCAGCAAAACTGACCAACTACTCAAAGCATCTGCCGCCAAGACAAACACTTGATTTCAATCCCTTGAACTCAGATGATGGAAAGAAAGAAGTTACTCATGAAAGTTACCTTATGACTGCTCCATGCATTCCATGAAATGGACATGCATGTACATGTACACACACACACACATTTTTAAAAATACATAATTCATATTGTCAATGGTGAGCATTTTTATAAGAGTTTCCAGGTCCTAAGACACCATACTCTAGAAGGTCTTTATATAAGCAAGGTTGCTTCACCTCATTCCTGCATAATAGTCAGATACCCAATGTGAATGACAATAACCTAATATTTTTTGCATTTCCTCATTAACTAAGACTATTTGTCAGTTTAACACTAATGGTAACCTTAATCTTGATGTACATGTTTTATACTTGAAGGTAGAAAAAGGGAAGGGGAACTCATCCTTTACTTTGACAGACTAATCACAAATGTGGGAATGGCCTCAGCTGAATTCATTCCACTGCACATAAAAAAAGCCCAAAACAGAACATTCAAATAGAACAAATATAGGATCAGAGTAAACAGTGAAATAAGAAATACAAAGAACTGTAAAACAAACAACTCTAAAAGTATGTTGACATTGCTATTAACTATGTATTACTTATTCCTGTTTCACTTGTATTATTTATTATTAATATTATTGTCACCATCAGTATTATTTTATTATTCCCAATATGGGTTATATACTTATTTTGAGGAGATTTATATAATGAGATTGTGAACTTTAGGTTCATTCTTCAATATTTGAAGACAGTGATACATTTAAAAATTCCAAAGGCTTATTTTCAAGCAGTAGTCATAGAAATAATTGAGAAAATAGTAGAATGCATAATTTTGGTACCTGGAAGTTTTTCTCATAGGCCTTGTGTTTATTATTTTATAAAATTAATGTGGACACACATATACACAGGATGATATTGAAAGCCAAAAAATTGAGTCCAAAATAGTTTGAGTTGTCAGTGAGAGGGTTCCTGGTAGTGACGTTTTCTGAGAAGAATCATAGACCAAACTTCAGACCACCTTTTGATATCTAGCATGAATTTGTGGCACTAAGGATTTTCCAGTCATTTTTATAAAGTCCATAAGGGTAGTTGGTTGAACTGAACATACCCACATTTCAATTTGTGATGTGTATACACCTAGGAAATTTACAATGTTTCAATGTTTCATTGTTGCTTAAATGATGATTTATCATTACTTGTCCTGTATTATTTGGATACATGTCACTTGAAATTTCTGTAATTTTCTTTTAATGTAAAACTTTGAAGATTCTAGATTCTTCTTAACAGGCAACACAGAATGAAGCAACTGTATAGGACATGCACTGAACAAGCAATCTATGTATTATTTGATATAGTCCATCTGTGATTTTATTTGAAATGATATTATTTACAGTTTATTTTAAACAAAACTGGCAAGTGAAAATCCTGACTATTAGCAGAATGGAAAACATTCAAAAAAGGAAAGCTGTGTTTCATAATTTCTTTTTTCAGTCTAAAACCTAAGAAAATCCATCAGTTAATGCAATGGTGCATTATTGTACAAAGTATTGAGAATAAGTCGTTGTGAATGATCAGCCACAGGTGAGACATCTACATCTCTCCCTGGTTCAAGGTGCAGGGAATATTGCAGAGGAAGGATGCAAAAACTGAGGGAGTCTGAGGATAGGAAGGAGTGCTGTGAAATTTTATCCTGTGGACATGACATGACTTTTACATACATGGTCTTATAACAACTGAGGTTACCTTCACAGGGCCAGCAAAATATCAAATCCATTATTATTTCCTGTAGATTAGGAAAGAGCTTCTGAACACTCCTCCACAGATGAGGAGCTATTGACATTTGATGACTACTGGAGGAGGGAGAATAATTTACTATGTTATGGTCATTGATATTTTCCCCATTTCCTGGTGGATGATCCATAGCCATGATTATATCAGCATCATTGTCATCATGTTGGGATATGTGCTTAAAGATTCTTCCTTACAATTTTCAGATGTATTTCTTTAATACCTTCTATTGTTATACTTTATATCTATGGATATACCTTATATAATTATATGTAAAAGCGAAGAATTTAAAAAAGAATCTTACATTGAGAAAATATAGCTGACACACATCAGGTTCTTAACTCACAGTGATCTCACAGAATTTTAAGTTAAACACATTTTCTTAATATTCATTGTCTATGAAAAATGCTTGAAGTTCTGCATCTGGTAAAATTGAAGCTCTAACACCGAGCTATTAACTCTGTTATTCTACTTCTTCCTGACAATACTCAGACAATATCTTAATACTTTTTCTCCCTCACAATTGTATTGTCCACAGAACAAATATTGTCCCACCATCTGTGATTGTTCATCTTGGTGTCAACATGAATGAATTTGGAATCAACTAAAATTCCAAAGGTAGGAGAGTAGACTGGGGCAGAATCCTTATTACCCACAATGTGAGCAGGTAAACCTGCACACATGTTTTTTTCCTTTTTTTTTTATTTTCCAGTTTAAATTTAGATAAGAAACAAGGTTACTTCACAAGTCAGTTCCAGGTCCCTCTCCCATTCCCTCCCCTCCTCCCGTGCCCTCCCCCCAACCCCCCCCTTATCCCCTCATTCCCTCAGGGGGGGTGAGGCCCTCCATGGGGGTGTCCATAGTCTGTCATTTCATATAGGGCAGGGCCTATACCCTTCCCCAAGAGTTCAGGGTGAGAGTGCACCTCACATTGTTCTATGGGAGTCCAAAGTCCGTGTGTATACTTGGGATGGGTACTGATCTGCTGCCCAAGGCTCAATAGATTCCCTAGGCCTCCTCACTGACACCCAAATTCAGGGGGTATTGATCAGTCCCATGCTGGATTCCCAGGTTGACGCCTGGGATTCAAGAGTTAACCTTTGTCTGGTCAGCTGTTTCTGGGGGTTAAACCAGCCCAGTCTTAATCCCTTTGATCACCAGTCCTCCCTCTCTGTTACTAGCTTTCTTGAGTTCAGCTCAGTACTTAACCAAGGGAGTCTGCCTCTTCTTCGATCAGCCACTAAATAAAGTTTCTGTTTCCCAGACTCTCTGGCCATAGGATTGTAGGCTGGCACTCCCCAGATCTATGTCTAACATCCATATATGAGAGAGTACATGCCATGTTTCTCTTTTTGTGACTGGGTTACCTCACTCAGGATGGTTTCTTCTAGTGTCTTCCATTTGGCTGCGAATCTCATGATTCCATTATTTTTTTCTGCTGAATAGTACTCCATTGTGTAGATGTACCACATTTTCTCTATCCACTCTTCGGGTGAGGGACATCTAGGTTGCTTCCAAGTTCTGGCTATTACAAATAAAGCTGCTATGAACATAGTGGAACAGACATCTTTGTTGTATGAATGGGCATCTTTTGGATATATACCCTGCATACATGTTAATCATCAAATTCTTGTTATCTAACTGTAAGACAATAGATTACTGTGATGTGAAGCATGCATCTTTTTTTTCTGTTTTTCTCTTTCTGGCAGCACTAAGTCTATAGAATTTATGTTTAATTATGCAATTTTTATACACTATCAAATTCAAGTTTAGCTTTTATTGTTGCTGTGTTTTCCAATATATATTTTATGTAACTTAACCCGGTAATGTAACCAATATATCTGGCTTGGGAATTCTCACCTGATACAAGTTCTTAAAATGTATTAATAGTAAAGAAACAATATATTTAATGTTTCCTTAGTTATTGTGGTAAGAATATTTGAATGAGAAATATCCCATAGCCTGAAGTATTTAAATACTTCGTCCCAAGTTATTGTTTACTTTTAGTTAAATTATGGTACATTTTAGAGTTGTAGCCTTAAAGAGGGGAATATATCATTAGGGGTGTGATTTTAGAGTAGCTTCAAGTCCTTTTCATACCACTCTCTGCTATGTTTCATTTGAAGATGGAATCTCTCAGCTTCTTTTTTTTTTCTGGCTGCCTGCTGCCATGCCTCCTCCATCAAGGTAGACACTCCTTCTGAGACCCTAGACAAGTTAAAATCTTTCTTTCACATGCTGTGTTTAGTCTTAATATTTTTTACAGCATGAGAAAGAAAAGTAGACCACATAGCATACAAAGTAAAGCATTTTGTGTTTAAACATATTTTCATACATAGCATTATATTTTTTCCATTTCTCTCTTGTGCTACTCCAAGATCTCCCTCCACATATCAGAAAGTTAGAGGGATCATTGTTTATAACCTTCCTGATACTCAATGTCTTCCAATCTAAGAGGCCAAGATAATGGTACAGTTTTTTTCCTCTTATCAACAGTGATGATGATATTAAAATTCATCATGGTAAGAATTTAATTTGGATTTACTTTTCAAAAGTACTTCATGGTATATCTTCTACCGATTTTATTTTATGTTTCTGAATGGTGATGTTTAGAAAATATATCTATACTCACAGAAGGATATAGAGAATGAGCCTAAGTTGGCAATAGCACCAATGTCAATATTTGATCATTGATCATTCTTTTAAGAGTATTCAGCATCTGTGGTGAGAGAAATAATCCTCCTAATTAATCTCCATGCCTTATCATCCAGAAGGTTTATAGGTTATGTGTAATAGAAAATTGAAGATACAGTTGATATTAAATCTGTTAATCAGGTAAACTTCACATAAAGAAATTGTCGTCAAGAATTATTTCAGTGTACCTGTCAAAATGGCAGTGCAACTTCAGAAGTAATAGTGAAATATGGGAGGAAATGTAACCATGCAGAAAGCCACAGATACTGTACTTTGAAAGAATCAAAAAAGAAAGTCACAATGTCCATGAATCTTTATGAAATTACTATGATAACCCTTACCTTTTCAAGGTCATGTAAGAATTAAATGATAGAAGGTTTACTCCTCAGTAGTGAGTTTGCTCCCAGACTGATTGGGGGGTTTTTAAGCAATATAATCTTTCTGAGTCTCCCTGCTCCTTTATGTAACCTCATTATGCTTACTAATGTATCTAGTTGGGCGTGAACCTAAATTTTCCTATTTATCTTAGACTCCCTTATTAGCTGCCTCTCAATGACTTATTTTTTCCTATATTTTAAGGGTCCTACAGATATGCTTGGGCCCATTTACAAATAGTAGGATAGTCTCACCATCTTAAGGCAAGGAAACTTCATGGTATCTGAATGTGAGTGTTTTTTTACAGTCACATTGTACAAGACTCAGGGTGTTGGTCATATTTCTATCAAATAACTATCAAGACTATCACAACAAATATCATGTAGCTCTGCAATGCATTTTCCATGTGCAACCACCAAAGCACATTGTGAACTCCAACAGGTTCAGTTTTTTTACACCAGTATTTAGATTAAGGTTCAAAGTTTCCTTAAGCTTTTTAGAAACACTTGAATAAGTCTATGGGAGCTATGTTTAATTAATAGAATTTATTGACATATGTGTTACATATTTAGTCTAGCCCTGTTAATGTGGTATGCCTCTGAATGTGGTATGAGTTTTTACTTTGAAGTGCCTTAAGATTGACATTTGAAGCTGTGCTGTGACTAATAGAGAAATCCTATTCTACATTGGCTTAAAAATACTAATATAGTTTTTAAATGGTTAGAGGAATCATGCAGTCACACAAAGAGGTCCAAAAGACTTAGTTCTGAAATAAAAGCACAGCAAAGAATACTTGTGAACTAAAATAAATTATATTCCTGTAAGACATTTATAAGAATGTGCTTTCTAGCCAACAATTAATAGAATTCACAGAGGATGAAGAACAATATGGATTTTCAAACAAATAAACAATCGTTTTATTTGTCACTTTTATTAAATGAAGATAACTTGTCCCATATAAACAAAATATGCCCAGACAATGGCATATGGAACACTTAAC
This sequence comes from Mesocricetus auratus, assembly GCF_017639785.1. Classification (NCBI taxonomy): domain Eukaryota; kingdom Metazoa; phylum Chordata; class Mammalia; order Rodentia; family Cricetidae; genus Mesocricetus; species Mesocricetus auratus. Next base: position 34,837,102 of record NW_024429190.1, on the reverse strand, counting down.
AATAAAAAGATAAAAACAAAGAAAAGTAGCTCTCGCTTAGCCATATGGTATTGTTGCTGTGAATATGGAAGTTTTCCTCAGGGTTTCAAATTTCAAGACAGATGATTTCCTTTGTCAATGTTATTCAACATTTCTGTAGAGTATTTATGAAATTGAAAATTCATTTTCTTGATATTTTATTAGGACATTTTGGTAATAAATATATCATTAGGATTAAAGATGTAATAAAAATGAAAGCCTGTGGGTGGTATGCTCATAGAACCTATGAGGCTGAGGAAAGTGAGGATAGTTACATAAGGGAGCTGATTGATACTGAAGACGGAACATAGTAGCTATAGCCAATGTTAACATTATGAGTCATAGTCCTTCCATATCTGTAGGTGTTCCTACATCTGCTCAAAGGATAATCTGCTTTCTAAAATATATGAGAAGCACCAGTGATATCAGAAGTGATTGTCTACAATGCAAGAGGGACTTCAGCCCCCATAAATGGAAATATTACAATTTTCCATAACTTTCAACTAAATATGACACATTCTCTTTGCTAACCCACTGGATATATATGTAAAAAGTTACTTTACGGAGAAATGGCACATACGTTAAAATAAAATAATACTTTCATCTTTGACAATGCTAATGAACAATTTCCATTGTCACTATGATCTTATTATTTCCTAACATAATATTACGCAAAAATTTTAGAAAGAATGTAGGTTATTGGTATTTGCCTTGGTTGCCTTCCAAATTTGATAGGTAAGTCCCTATTTATGAATGCACCATGTACTTCAGAAACATGGACCAAAACCAATGAACTGGACCTGACCATACTATGCTCTCCATGATGACTAGTTTTCATAGCAGTAGAAGGCATATGCAAGATTCCAAAAGAGGGTAACAACCATTACATGTGCACATATGAATCACATGAATGAACAGCGTGGCATGATAACCTTATGGTAAAGGAGTGACATTCATAATATTGGTGGTAAACCAGAGCTGTCAACCTGGATTTTTAAGATCTGCTCAAAAAGAAGGAAAACACACCTGGAATTGAAACCTAACTTTTCAGTGCTAGATGAAGTCTTGCTATTAGATGAGAATCTACAACCACCGATTTACTAAATACCACCCCCCAACAACAACTTATAAATATCTGTTCGTTCGCCCATAAGAAAGGGTAGTCGTTACCCTTCATCAGGGAACATTCTTCGTAGAAGACATAGCAAACCAAAAAAAAAAAACCACAATTAATCAAAACACAGAGTTATGGAGTCCATTCATAATAGTTACATTTGAAAAACACTGCAGCACCTACAGCTCAGGGAACATTGTAGAAGAGGAGGTGGAAAGATTTCAAGAGTTGAGAATCAGGGAGTTTTCTGTGGAATTTTGGTTCCTGGAAATATCATAAGCTAAATCCATATTGTCTCACCAACATGACTGCCAAGCAATGAAAACACACGCATGAACGTGCTGTTGTAGTGGGGAAAACGCCCATGAGGGCTCAAACATATAAAGAGGTTCTGAGAAAAGGCTGCTGAGATAACTGAGAAAATGCTTGGGGCAGGAGGGCTGGCCATCCCTGAGGAAGAACACATCAATTGGTTGTTTATTGACAAATGATCAGCCCTGAAAATGCACATAAATTTAACATTGTAGGAACTGAGCCAGTTATATCTAGAAATAGTCTTATGTATACAAATGTGCATATAAGCATGCATTAAGAATTCGTGAAAAATGGGCCATGAATTTGAAGCAAAGTGGAGAGGAAGGGACTGTGGGAGAAAAAGGATGGGAGAAATGTTTTAATTTTATTAATCTCATTAATAATAAAGAAACAAAATGTGTATAATAAACTCATTTTTGTATGATTCTAAAATTCCTGATACATATATATTCTTACATCCCATTTTATAGCCATCCAAGGTGAATAATTTTTAAATATTGCAATCATTATGTGTTAATATGGAAAATTCTATGTGATGTTTTATTCATTGAAACAGTCAAGGTAAGCAAAGAATGCTGATAATTGTGTTGAAGGAAAAAAAATACATATTTATGGTAACAAGCTTTTATATGCAAGTAAATTTCTGGAAGCTTACAGTATAATTTGTATCAATCAGTATACAAATAAGAAACAGATGGTGAACTCAAATTAGAATAATTTGAAAGGGTTTATTTACAAAGAAATTAATTACGAAGGTGTGGATGGATATAGGCAACTAAAAGCAAAGGATAGTACAAGATTCTTAATTATAAACAGCAGGACTACAACACGCCTAAAACTAGGAAAAAGATAGGAATCCTTTCTCATGCTAAAGGACTGGTTGAATTTTATTTAAATAAAGCAAACATAAGATGCTCCAGGCACAAGATAGATGATTAAACACACTGACCTCTTTCAATTTCTTCTCTCTCAGCAACCCAGCAAGCCTAACCCTATGGAAGCAACCCTGAAAGCCAAGTTCTATGGTTAAATGACTCCTAGGAAGCATCTTACCAAAGAAAACCATAAGGATGAGACAGAAAATATTCTAAACTAGAGGAGAGCAAGTGGAAAACACACACTACTTTTTCCATAGGCCTTTTACAATATATTCATTATAGAGAATATCTGCTCCCTCCAGAGAGTTTTATGGTTATAGTTCCTGTTTATTTATGAATAATGGCCCATAATATGTTTCCAGGTAAATAATAAACTATGCAGTAAATATCATACTTTAAAAGGCAGCTATACATTTTTTCTTAAGAGCATCTAATTATATCATTAAGTATGAAAGTATCTCAGTAAATGGACAATTTTTGAGAAATTAATTTGAGTATTATATTTACATCATTCTATTCCCTTCTCTACTTCCTCTAATTCCCCAATTACCATCCATTCTTTCTAAAGGTATTTTTATGTACATATGTGTATCTGTAAATACAATCCATTGATATCATCTAGTATTGTAAATGTTTTTAGTATGTGTTTACAGTTGGACTCTGTAGAAAGGCATATCAGGGTCTTTGCTGTGTCTTACTCTCTCCAAGTCAGCATATCTGGAATTTTTCTTCTAAGCATAATTCTGTAATGGTTTATTTTTAAGTTTTTTAAAATTGAGCCACATTACAATTTTTTGTAGTATTTTATTTCTTGAAAGTAGAGGAGTCACTTGGGTCTCAAAAAATTTAAAACTAAGTCCAAATGTTTAATAGGAATAATCAAGTTGCCCATACGTGTGGAGATGGTTAGCTTGGGAGCAGTCAGTGTGCTTGCTACCTGTTCTTACGTCATAGAATTAGTTATTTTATATGCTAAATTATCAAGGAAGATTTTGAATTCTGTTCTGTGGATAAATCATTATCTTTCCCTGCTTTGTGATATAAAAATGTCTATTGATAGTATTCACCACACTTTCCCTTCCCCTCCATCTCTTCTAACAGCCTTGCTACTACGTTTCCTTGTACAGTGCATATGCTCTTATTTTAAACCCATTAAGTCAACTTAGTGCTTGTGAGTATATATATAGCTACAGGGTGATGCATCAGCAATGAACAATCGCCCAAGGATCACATCTCTGAAGAAATGACACTCTTTTCCTCATTATCTATCAGCTGCAACAGTTTCCCACTAGATATGCAACCTCACATGCCTCTCCATGATTCAGGTTGGGATATTTGGGTGAACAAACCTCTTTTTACTAATCAATCCTTGGTCCTGTATCAAGAGGAAAGGTTAGAAATTTGGATACCTGATGTTCTCCTTATTTCACATTTGTTTCCAAAACTTATGCTTCACTTACCCTGTGTAAAGACTCCTGAAGAAGGAAGAAAGCAATAGCGATCAAAGTCTTGACTCACCTTAAAATACGGAAGTGTTTGCTGCACAAACCTGAAGAACTAATACCAGAAAGGTTTTAAAAAGGTAACCACTGATGCACACACTGCTAACTCTAGAACTATAGAGAAAGACAGACGAGGAGAATCTGTGATATTCTGGACACTAGCGTGGCTGAAAAATAATATAAGTCCAGTTTCTGACAGAACACTGCATCAAGGGAATTGAGGTTGACAGTGACAGTGGAAGATATAGCATGTCATCTATGCATATGAATTCTCATACATACATACATAAACGCACACACACACACAATCAGAAGTGCTTCATACAAGGTAGAAGAGCAAGAAAAGACATACCTGAAAAAAGGGAACCTTTATAGGTTTAAAGAGAACTTTGGAACTAGGGAAATGTCCAGGGATCCACATGGAGGACTCCACCAAGAATCTAAGCAATAGTGGAGAGGTTACCTTAAATGCCCTTCCCCTATAATGAGAATGATTACTACCTTATATGCCTTCCTTGAGTTTTCAGTCAGTAGCTGATGGAAGCAGAAGCAGACACCCACAACTAAACACTGAGCTGAACACCTGCAATCCAGATTGAGAGAGGGAAGAGTGATGAGCAAAGGGGTCAAGACCATGTCGTGGAAACCCACAGAAACAGCTGACCTGAGCAAGTAGAAGCTCACCTACCCCAGTCTAACAGCTGGGCAAACAGCATGCATTCTAACCAGGCCCCATGAACATGAGAGTCAGTTGGGAGACCAGGGCAGTCTATGGGACCTCTGGCATTGGAACCAGAATTTATCCCTAGTGCATGAAATTTTGGAGCACATTCACTACGGAGGGATAATCTCTCAGACTAGATACATGGGGTGAGTGTCTAGGCCCTGCCCCAAATGATATGACAGACTTCGATGATCCCCCCATGGAATTGGATGGACGGAAGGATGGGGGTGCATTGAGGAAATAGGATGATAGGAGAGAGAAGGAACTAGAATCAGTATATAAAATAAGATTGTTTTTAATTTAAATAAAAAACATATTTAAAAGACAACTAGAAAACTGCAATATATCAGCTAGTGTGCATTTATGTGTTCAGGACTCAATGTTCTGTGAAGTTTCCCTGGGAAGCCTTGGGATTTCTAGCGACAAAGTTATGAGATTCCCAGATTCCACAGCAAAGACAGTCAAGTAGAGCAAATAAGGGGAACTATAAGAGACAAAACCCTGAGTTTCTAAGATGGACACCTAGTGCCATGTATGACCGTATCTGCAACATTACACCAGAGTTGTGTCTATGGCCACCACGAAATTTCTGTCCATAAATAAAAATGAGTCCCAGCTTTAAATTAGAACAGTTTTATAATCCATTCCTGCTGCTGTGAGGACCATCCTTCCACAGCTCTGAAACTGAGGGGAGCCACTGAATGAAGGGAACTATTCACTCAATTTAACTTTTCTATCCAAGGGAGGAAAACTTAATTCTCTGAGTCCAGCAAGTTTGGCAAAACTTATCTCTCTGAGGCCAGCAAAAAAGGAAACACACAGACTCCTCTAGGGTCTTCCTATCACCTCTTGTTCCTCTCATTATTTCTTTGCTTACCTCTATCCAGATGTATCCCTTCTGTCTCTTCTTAATTTTTCTTTTATACCTTATATACCCCAGCAAAAGCTTTCAAGCAGTATAACAATGACAATGTGATTACACTCCATTTTAAGTGAGTGATTATAATCAATAGAACTAAAAAACAACATGTTTCCAATTTCCCTTACATGATTAAGCATTCTATGTATTACAGGTACAAAACAAATTATTCCCCAAGCAGCTTGTTATAGATTAAGAGAGTGTAAGCAAACAAGCAAAGTATTTTTCTCTGCCAGTTCTTTTGCTGGTAGACTGAAGTTTTGTGGTTACAAAGAAAGGATCAATCACTTTATTGTTTATCTCAAAATAATCCTATTTATTTATTTATTTATTGTTTTTTCTTTTTTCCTGACAGGGATTCTTTGTATTGCTTTGGAGCCTGTCCTGGAATTTGCACTGTAGACCAGTCTGGCCTTAAACACACAAAGATCAGCCTGCCTCTGCCTCCCAAGTGCTGAGGTTAAAGTGTGTGCCACTAACACCCAGCTAAAAGTTAATTTTACAAAAATCTTCAAAGAATCACAAATCTAAACTTGTGTATAGGAAAACAATCAGTCATTTTTACTTTAAATCCTCAGGGTGCATACCAGCTCATCAACATATATTTTTTGTATCAAGAAGATTAGGGCAGAAATGGATACAAGTAATTAATCTTCAGCTTCAATCACCAACACATTCTATCAAGAAAGGTTTGTCATCCAGCAATAGCCAGCCTGCCATTGGTTCTGTTCACTGACCTCAGCCAGTCCCATGCTCAATTAATAAAAGTGTGCCTTTAATTTTTTATTTATATTAAAATGATATTATTTTAAATACCAAATCCCATTTCCCTCTCCTTCCCATCCTCCAACTCCCCCACCATCTCCCTATTACACCCCCATCCATTTCTCAGAGAGGGTGTGGCCTCCCATGGAGGATAATCAAAATCAGTCACACCAATTTGGGTAGGACCTAGGCCTTCCCCCCTGTATCTAGGATGAGAGGGTATCCCTCCATAGGGAATGGGCTCCAAAAAGCCGGTTCATGAACTAGGGATAAATACTGATTTCACTGCAAGAGGGCCCAAAGATTGCCCAAGCCCCACAACAGACACACATGTTCAGGATACCTGGTTCAGTCTCATACTGGCTCACCAGATGTCAGTCTGGAGTTCTGAGTTCCCACTTGTTCAGGTCAGCTGGTCCTGTGAGTTTCCCCAGCATGGTCTTGACCCCTTTGCTCATTACTCCTTCCTCTCTACAACTGGATTGCAGGAGTTCAGCTTGATACTTAGCTGTGAATGTCTGCTTCTGCTTACATCAGCTACTGGATAAAGTCTCCTTGATGGCATTTAAGGTAGTCATCAATCTCATTATAGGGGAATGGCATTTAAAGCCTCTACACTGTTGCCTAGATACTTAGTTGGGGTCACCCTTGTGGATTCCTTGGAATTTCCCTAGTGCCAAGTTTCTTGTTAACTTCTCAATGGCTCCCTCTATCCTGATATCTCTTTTCTGGCTCTCCTTCTGTGTTCTTTCCCCAACTCTAACTTCATGATCCCTCATGTTCTCCTCACTCCCCTTCTCCCTTCCTTTATCTCCTACCTCCCTTCCAAAGTGTGCCTTTTTAAAATTTAAATTGTTCTCCAAGATTTTCTTCCTCAAAGCAGTTGACAAAAACATCTGAACCTAAAGTTAAGTCATTATTTAAGTCTTTTTAACCTATGATGAATACTGAAACCTGTGAACACATGTATCAATATTAAAAAGAACTTGAGCTAACTCCTTTAACCTGAATGTTTTCTTAATCATTAATCTAAACCATAGTGTATAAGACTCCCTAAGAGAAATTCATAAGACTTAGCTGTGTGACATTTCCTTGTTCTTAATTTCTATCATTTGCATCCCCTGCTTTATCAGGAGTGGAGGTGACATTATGCCAACCTTTATCTATATTAATTTTCCCACTAAATTAACCTCTATAATAATTACTCATTATAACTGTTAAAAACTTTAATTATCAGAATTCTATTTACACTAACACTATTGTTGTATGAAATTACTTCAGTTAAACAGTGCTGTTTAAGAATAAATCATTTTCCTAATTCTCTACAGATAAAAATGCCCGTAAACAGAGTTTTTCCATGCAGTAATCACAATACATTAAAGGTAGTGGGGAATCCTTCCACGGCCATACACATCATGCCACATACAATTGAAAAATGGCTGTGGCAAACATGGAAAGTTACAGCGTCAACAAGAGATATTCTGGAGCCTAAGCCTTTGGGTCTTGCCTGTTCCATATTCACCCACCAGTGCCTTGCATTCTGGGGAACCTAACTCCTGAAGTCAATTGCCACCAGCTGCTCCTCTGGCATGGACCCTGGCACATTCCAATTAAGTTGAAATATGGTGTTTCCTCATTGTGGACCATGATATTTTCTACAGATACTTTTGTGTAAAATACAATATGTGTTTGTGGTTTGATAGGTTTAGTGAGAGTCAAGTTAGCAAAATATCCCTTATATCAAAATCTTCCCCCCTCATGGTCTCTACTGAATTGGAAAACTAATTGGGAAGATCATTTATTAAGGGCACCCACCTGAAAAGGGCCTTAATAGATTCATGTTGAACCACAGGAAGTTGATTTCTGTTAAGTGCTGTGGTTTAATTTAATCATAACTTCTCTTTAGTCTCTCCTAACAAAATGGGATCATTTTATAATGTCTTTACTACAGCCTTAGTTTTGGAAAGAATGCAACTTTACTAAAGTTTAGTTGACACCCAACAAATTATGTGCATTTAAATGCACAACTTGAAAAAATTTGAAATGAATAAGTGTACATATTTACTCATTGGGACAATTGTAATGGGATGAATGCCATCCTCACAAAGCTTCCTGCTCATCCTGGTTTGCCTGCATCCCACCTTTTCCCTCTATAAGCAACCACTCAATAGTTTAGTAACAGTAGAGTGCCTGTACTTAAATATATGTAAGGTTTACAGGCAACATTTTCATTCCAGGTTTCTATCTCTTATCATAAAGAATTTAAAATTAGCCCACCATTGTTGTTTCATTAATTCATTATTTTTATTGCTGCATTTATCTGCTAATGAACATTTTGTATGGTTCAAATTTTAGCAAATTAAAAATTAACATGGGGATTTGTGTAAAATTCTACATAGAGACACATTTTCAGTAGAAAAGAATATGTAAATTCTATTGAAGAATTAAATTTGGAATTTCAAAACAGTCCAAAAGTATGTCCCAACAAATGTGTATACAAATTTCATAATCTGAATTAACAAATATGTGATATAAGTATAGTCTTAAAATTTTCAAGCAATATAAGTGTTGTGCAGGACTCTCCCTGTGTGTATTTTCCTAATGACAGATTGTTCATATGCTCATTGCCATACATGCATTTTTATCCATGCAGTAGTCATTATATTTATTACATGATTATTTTATTGTTCATATAAAACTTGTATAATTATTGATCCAGAGCTTATTAAAATAACTTTATCAAATATGTAATACTTTTTTGTTTTTATTTTTATATATATTTTTATTTTAAAACTTAAATTTAAATTAGAAACAAGGTTGCTTCAGGTCCCTCTCCGTTTCCCTCCCCTCCTCCCATGCCCTCCCACCAACCCCCCCAATATCCCCTCATTTTTAAATGTTTTAAATGATTTGTTTTTTGTTTACATGTTTTTAAATAAATTAGAAACATTCATGCCTCATATATCAGTCACAGCTCCCTCTCCCATCCTCCTCCCTTGTCCCTCCAAGAGCGCCCACTCACCCACCACCCAATCCCCATATCATTCCCCACAGAGGGTGAGACCCTCCATGGGGTAATCTCCAGAGTCTGTCATTTCATCCAGGGCAGGACCTAGGCCCATACCCATGTGTCCAGGCTGAGAGAACATCCCTCCATAAGGAATGGGCTCCCAGAGTTATTTCATACACCATGGCAAACACTTATCTACTACAAAACGACCCAGATATTTCTGAGGCTGCCTCAATGACACTACATTCATAGAGTCTGGATCAGTCCCTTTTTGGCCTCTCAGCCTGATGTCTGAGGTTCAAGAGCTCTGTCTTCTCTGGTCAACTGTCTTTGTGGATTTCACCAGCACGGTCTTGACCACTTTGCTCATCACTCCTCCATCTCTATCACTGGATTCCAGGATTTCAATTCAGTGTTTAGCTGTGGGTATTTGTCTCTGCAACCATCAGCCACTGGATGAAGGATCCAGGATGGCACATAAGGTAGTCATCAACATTATCATCAGGGAGGGGCCATTAATGTAGTCTCTCCACTATTGCTTAGTTTACCAGTTGGTCTTATCCTTGTAGATCTCTGGAAATCTCAATAGTGTCAGCTCTCTCCTCAAACCTGTAATGACTCCAACTATTATGGTATCTTTCATCCTGCTCTTCTCTATACTTAACTTGACTCAACCTTCCTGCTCCCCCATGCCTTTTTCTCCCCTCCTCTTATCTCCCTCTCTTTTTCCCAATTCTTTCTCCCCTCCCTGGATGTTCCCAATCTGCTCAGGAGATCTAGCCTCATTCCACTTCTCTGGGGTATCATGCATACATCTTGGGAACCTCCATGTTTCCCAGACTCACTGACACTGGAATTGTAGTCTGACACTCCCCTGATCCATGTTTAAAATCCATATATGAGTGAGTACATACCATGTTTGTCTTTGTGTGCCTGGGTTACATCACTCAGGATGGTTTCATCTCCTGTCATCCATTTGCCTGCAAATTTCAAGACTCCATTGTTATTTTTTCCACTGAGTAGTACTCAATTATGTAAATTTACCACATTTTCTCTATCTACTCTTTAGCTGAGGGGCATCTAGGTGGCTTTCAGTATGTAGGTTAGTACATATAATGCTGCTATGAACATAGTGGAACAGGCATACTTATTGTGTGAATGGGTACATGCCTAAGGATGGAATTGCTGGGTCTTGTGGTAGAATGATTCTCATTTTCCTGAGGAATAGTCATACTGATTTCCAAAGTGGCTATACAAGTTTGCACTCCCACCAGCAATGGATGAGTGTTACCCTATCTCCACATCCTCTATAGCATAAACTGTCATTTGTGTTTTTGATTTTAGCCATTCTGACAGGGATAAGATGATATCTCATAGTTTTTTGGATTTGCATTTCCCCAATGGCTAAGGATGTTGAGCACTTTCTTAAGTGACTCTCAGCCATTTTAGACTCCTCTATTGAAAATTCTCTATTTAGTTCAATCCCTCACTTTTTACTTGGTTCCTTTGGTGTTTTGGAGACTTGCTTCCTGAGTTCTTTGTAAATTTTGGAGATCATCCCTGTGTCAGATGTGAGGTTAGTGAATATCGTTTCCCAATCTGTAGGATGCTTTTTGTGTTGCTGAATATGCCCTTTGCCTTACAGAAGCTCCCAGTTTCAGGAAGTCCCATTTATTAATAGTCGATCCCAGTCTTTGTGCAACTGGAGTTACGTTCAGGAAGTGTTCTCCTGTACCAAATCGTTCAAGGGTGTCTCCCACTTTCTCCTCTAACAGGTTCAGTGTGGCTGGGTTATATTGAGGTCTTTGATCCATTTGAACTTAAGTTTTGTGCATGGCAATAGACATGGAACTATCTGCAGTCTTCTATATGCCAATATCCAGTTACGCCAGCATCATTTTTAAAGATGCTGTCTTTTTTCCATTGTATAATTTTAGATTCTTTGTCAAAAGTCAAGTGTTCAAAAGTGTGTTGATTAATTTCAAGGTGTTCAATTCTACTCCATTGGTTTGCCTGTCTTTTTTTGTGCCAATACCAAGCTGTTTTCAGTACTATAGCTCTATAATAGAGCTTGATGTCAGGGATAGTGATGCCTCCAGAAATTGCTTTGTTGAGCAGATTTTTCTTGACTATCCTGGATTTTTCGTTTTTCTACATAAAGTTGAGAATTGTTCTTTCAAGGTCTGTGAAGAATCGTCAACAGATTTTTATGGGGATTGCATTGAGTCTGTAGATTGCTTTTGGCAGGATTGCCATTTTTGCTACATTGATCCTAACTATCGAAAAGGGTGGGAGATCTTTCCATTTTCTTCTTTAATTTGTTTCTTTAAAGACTCAAAGTTCTTAAGATACATGTCTTTCACTTGTTTGATTAGCATTACCCGAAGGTGTTTTATGTTGTTCGTGGCAATTGTAAAGGGTGATTTTCTCTGATTTCTTTCTCAGCTCTTTTTATCATCTGTATATAGTAGGACTACTGATTTTCTTGAGTTGATCTTGTATCCTGCCACTTTGCTGAAGGTATTTATCAGCTGTACTCCCTGGTAGAGTTTTTCGAGTCACTTATGTAAGCTTTCCTATCATCATCAAATAGTGAAAGTTTGACCTCTTCCTTTACAATTTGTATCCCCTTCATCTCCTTTTGTTGTTGTATTGCTCTAGTTAGAACTAAAAGTACAATATTTAAGAGGTATGGAGACATTGGACAGCCTTGTCATTTTCATGATCTTAGAAGAATTGCATTGAGTTTCTGTCCATTTAGTTTGATGTTGGCTGTTGGTTTACTGTATATAGCTTTTATGTTTAGGTATGTCCCTGTTATCCCAGATCTCTCCAAGACCTTTATCATGAAGGGGTGTTGAATTTTGTCAAAGACTTTTTCAGCATCTAGTGAGATGATCATGTGATTTTCATTTCTCAGCTTGTTTATATGGTGGATTACATTGATGGATTTTCGTATGTTGAACCATCCCTGCATCCCTGGAATGAAGCCTACTTGGTCATGGTGGATGAGTATTCTGATGTGTTCTTGGACCTGATTTGCCAGTATTTTATTGACTATTTTTGCATTAATGTACATGAGGGATATTGGTCTGAAGTTCTCTTTCTTAGTTGTGTCTTTGTGTGGCTTGGGTATCAATTTTATTGAAGCCTCACAAAAAGAGTTTATCAAAGACCCTCTTGCTTGACGAGAATTCATATAACCTGTTCTTTGAGTTTCTCATAAAATTCTGCACAGAAGCCATCTTTCCCTGTGCTTTTTTTTGTTTGGAAACTTTTGATGACTTTTTCTATTTCCTTAGATGTTATAGGTCTAATCAAATTGCTTACCTCTTCTTGATTTAATTATTTTGGTAAGTGATATCTATCCAGAAAATTGTCCATTTCTTTTAAATTTCAAAATTTTTTGAGTATCATTTTTCAAAATATGAATTTGTGATTCTCTGGATTTCCTCTTGTGATGAGTATGAAGTGACCTCCTTCATCTCTTTTGATTGATTTTAGTTTAAAGTATAATTTTTTAGGTATTAGGATTGCTACCCATGCTGTTTCTTGGGTACATTTGATTGGAAAATCTTTTCTCAACACTTAACTCTGAAATAATGTCTGTCTTTGAAGCTGAGGTGTGTTTCTTGTATGCAGCAGAAGGATGGATGCTGCCTTTGAATCAATTCTGTTAGCCTGTTTCTTTTTATGGATGAGTTAAGACTATTACTATTGAGGGAAATTAATGACCATTGAGACCTCATTTTTGTTTGTTTTGGAATGGTTGTTTTTGGTGCAACTGTATGTGGATTTCCACCACTTTTTCTTTTGCCTGTTGGTAAGTGGGATTATCTGTTGCCTATGTTTTTCTGGTTGTAGTTAAATTCCTTGGGTTGGAGTTTTCCTTCCAGAATTTTCTGTATGGCTGGGTTGATGGATATGTATTGTTTAAATCTGGTTTTTGTCATGAAATGTTTTGTTTTCTACATCTATACTGACTGAAAGATTTGGTGAATATTGTAGTCTTGGATGGCATCTGTGTTATCTTAATGTTGGTAGAATATCTATCCAAGACCTTCTGGCTTTCAGAGTTTCCATGGAGAAGTCAGGTGTAATTCTGATAGGTTTGCCTTTATATGTTACTTGGCCTTTTCCCCTAGATTCTCTTAATATTCTTTCCTTATTCTGTATGTTTGGGTTCTTGATTACTATGTGGCGAGGGGATTTTTTTTTGGTCCACTCTATTTGGTGTTCTGTAAGATTCTTGCACCTTCATTGGCACACCTTTCTTTAAGTTGGGAAAGTTTTCTTTATGATTTTATTGAATATGTTTTCTGCTGCTTTGAGGTGTGTTTATTCACCTTCTTCTATACCTGTTCTTCTTAAGTTTGGTCTTTTCAAGGTAACCCATATTTCCTGGATATTTTGTGTTAGGGATTTGTTGCACTTAAAATTTTTCTCGTCGATGAATCTAATTCTCCTAGTGTATCGTCAACACCTGAGATTATCTCTTCCATCTCTTTTATTCTGTTGGTTCTGCTTGCATCTGTAGTACCAGCATTCTATTTCATTTTCCCAGCTTTTCTAATTCCAGCATTCCTTCAGACTGTGCTTTATTTATTGTCTCTATTTCAGCTTTCAACCCTTGCACTGTTTGAATTGTTTCTTGTAATTATTGCTTTGTCTTTTCTTCCATTTCTTGCAATTTTTGTATTGTGTTTTCTTCCATATCTTTAAGGGATTTTCTCATAGCCTCTTTGAGGGCCTGGATCATTTTCATGAGGTTGTTTTTAATGTCATTCTCTTCTACTTCATTTGTGTTTGGCTGTTTCAGCCTTGCTGCCATAGGGTCTTAGGACTCTGGCAGTGATATTGGTTTTTCTGTTGCTCCTTGTGTTTTTATATTGTCTTCTTTCTTTCTGTTCTTGCAGTGGGTTCCAGAAGGTGTCTCTTCCTCTCCTGGTGGGTGTGGGACAAGGGTTCCCTTCTGCTGGGAATAGGCAAGTCCATTGCTCTCTGGTAGCTCTCTACTTCCTGGCCTTGCGGGTGGAGAAATGGACTAGGATGCTGGGGTACATTGGCTCCTGCTGCCGAGAGGAGCCCCTGGAATGGAAACCACAGTGGCAGACCCTAAACACAGGCAGCTTCCCTAGTCTGAGGGTGAAGCAGGAGACTAGGCTGCTGGGGTGCCTTGGCTCCTGCTGCTGGGATGGAAACTGCAGTGGCAGATCTCAAGCACAGGCAGGTGGCCCGGAAAAGGCCCTGGTTTACCTAGTCCTGTGGGTGGAGCAGGAAACTAGGGTGCATTGGTTCTGACTGCTTAGGTGGAAGATGTAGTGATAGACCCCAAGCTCAGGCAGCCAACCTAGTCCCGTGGGTGGATCAGGAGACTAGGTTGCTGGGGCGTCTTGTTACTGCCACTGTGATGGAAGCCACTGTGGCTGACCCTCGTCACCCGCAGGCGGCCTGGAAATGGGCCCTAGTTTACCTATGTAATTCTTGAAGGTTTAAAATATGTGAGTAATATATCTATATAAACATATAAATGTGTCTTATATATTTCACTTGATTTTGTCAAAGAAAGATTTAAATTTAACAAAATATGATTACAAATTAGAAAACCAATGTAGAAATATAAAAAATTAAATCTGAGATATAAATTATTTATTTTGGGAAAGCTAAAACAAATGTACCCACATTCTAAACATAATAAAAATAATTTGAAACAATTCTATGAATAACTTATGGCTATAAATCCAACATATCATTGAAATAAAATATTTCATTAGTATTTTAAAGCATTTTCAGTAAGAAACTTTCTTGGAAGGAATATAACTTGATCTTGAAGATGGTTTTCCTAGGAAGGGACTTAACTATTGCATTCCTAATGTGCTGACCCCTATGATCTCCAAAAAAAAAAAAAAAGCTAGGCTACATAATCTACACAGTGCCACCATCAGTGACTGAGAACTGTTATATTCTGATGCTCAACAAGCATAAAAATTTCCATTTGATAATGATTTTGCAATGTGTACAAATAAAAGCAAATATCCCATTGCTATTTTCATCTTTCTCATTTTAATGACTGCGTATACATCTACATGTTACTATTCACATATTAGTATTTCTCACATATCAATCAGCAGCATTTGTCATATGGAATTGATATGTAACTGATATTGATTCCATTCCAGAATCTCCTTATATGCAAGTTGTGGAAAGGGCAGGGGATATTTTTAACCACGCCTTTTGTTCCTTAATTTGTGGCATTTACAATTCAAACAATTGCCAATTGCTATCTCCCAATAGAAAACATTCTCTTTGTTGTTTATAACTTTATTCTACATAATAGTAGCTACTGGGTGAACACCTGAGTTATGTAAATACAGAAACCTGTCTTATGAGTCTTTTGGAAATGAGGTCCTCACACTAAGATTCAACACCAATTGGTTATATTACTGATACCTGTATGCCCCAGTTTATGTTTAGGGAACATTGCACCCTGATAGAAACTACAATTCTGCTATCAAATGTCAAATACATTATTCATAACACATAGAAGTAAAGTTTAATAATTAATACCTCAATATCACTGATAACCAACACTCTCCTTCCTCATGTCAATATATAATTTGGAAATTCTTTTTGATGCAAACCCAAAGGAAACATCACACTTAGCAGGAGGTCTGAATTCTAAAAGATATATTCACACACTCAAAATCTGATCCAAAACTTATTGTGAGTCTCAGCAAATATTTCCACTAAGTCCCCATAAATAGAAGTGAAAAATGTTGCCTACTTATTCCTTTTAGAAAATCTGAGAGATGGTACATCTAGGTGAAATACTCACTTTAAAACTGTGATGCCTCAAGGCCATGCACAGCCCAGTATATATGCAGAAATGAACCTTGTTCATAATGCAGCTTGAAAACTGACAGTGCAGAATTAGACTGAAATGAATGTATAGGAAGAGATTTCATGGGAAGTGATTGAGATCTTGGACTGTTCATGACTCTGAGAATCAATATTACTAACAAAGTGGAAGGGGACATTTTACTAGCTGGTCAAAGACAATATAAAATTATTGTACAAATATAAAATCTCAGTTAAAGGATATCATCATCCCTTTAACCAATATTATCTTTTACTTTTCCTTAGTACCACCAATTAACATATATTTAATCAACAGAGTATATGTACCCCTCTTACCAGAGAGATACTCTCTTCAGAATACTGGTTTTTAATATCGATTATTCTCGGCTATTGTTGTAATTGTGAAGTCAAAATTAATTCATGGGAATAATATGAATTATATATTTATAATAAACTGACAGCATTTCATGAATCTCAAATAGTATATGGCAAGGTGTAGATGGATATTATTCTTATATGGAATGGGGAATCATTATTGTTGAAAAGACAATGAAATAAAACACATATCCAGTGATTAGAAAAGCAATCCTAAAATAACTGTTTTGACAAGGTGATTTCAAATTTGAGTGATAGGCAGGAAACATGCAAATATACTTATGGAAATAGTACGACTGATTAAAAACTGAGACTCCACATCTGGAGCATTCAATGTCAAATTCTGATTCTCTGCTGACATATTAGGAAATGTGTTCTCTCTACACCCCAGGCCATTTAGGTATGTTTTCTCTAACAGTAGCTTGGTTTCACAAAGAGTCATTTTTATTTCTCTTGAGAGTGCTCTAGCCTGAAGCATAAAGACCTACATCCACCCATGATGGAAATTTATATCCAATATGACCAGGACAAGATGATTTCAACTCTTATGTACAGGATGGCTCCCTGCTGCTCTTGGCTTTGTGAAACTCTTTGTTGTTCACTCTCCCTGAAGTTGTAGACTTTATTTTTTCCACTAACAAGAGAGCATTTCAATTCTGCTGGTGTCCCTTTAGTGAATGAGGTGGCAATACTGCTAACTTCAGCACTTTGAAATGGTTACAGTCAAGTTTTAGATCACACAATCCTCACACTATTACTAACTGTAATGTTTCCTAAGCAATACAGCTGTTTGAGAAAACCTGGGAATTGCATGGGAAAGGGAAGGTGTGGAAGGAGCTCTATTCAAAGACAAGGATCTCCTTTATACATTGACTGAACTCCAAACGGACCTTTCCTATTGACAAGCTAAAGGTATTTCTCATAGTGGGACAGTCAAGCAACAAAAACTCATTTTCTTTCAATTGAAATGAATTGCTAAAGTCACTGCTTCAAAGGATGACCTCTTCAGAAACAGGGCATAGCATTTTAGTTCTGTTCCTCCCCCATCTATGTGTGATTAGCAGAAAACTGTCTTCCATTCGGTGTCTTACTATAAAGGAAGCCTAGGAGTAAGAAAAGAACAATGTCCGTACGGTAGTGTGATTCTTCAATAGACTCGTTCTTATTCTCCACTTAACTACATTGTTAGTCTTCTACATTATCCTTTTAACTGATTTTCCAAATGTGTTTGTTCTTTGTAAAGACAAAAATGAATTTCCACATGAGATTCATTTAACATTTAATCCTTGGCAGAAATATAAAATGACAATGTTCAATATGATTTATTTTGCGGCATGGGATGTATTAACCACATTTATTTATCTATGTATCTATTTATTTATTTATTTTACCATTGTCTGATAGTATGCGTAGTGTCTCTAGTTTAACAGTTTTTCTTTCCTATTTTGTTATGTTCAGGCGAAAAGTTCCTATTCTATGCATTTGGATTTTCAGTTTTAATTGTGTTTGAAAGAGTATGCTTACCTCCATCTTTCCTAAATAATAGAGATGAAATAAGGAATCATAGAATATATTTTCATGAAACAACCAGTTTATCGTATGTAAATCCAATATAATAACACCGTGATGAATATCTAACCCTTAATTTTTTGAAGATTTTGCGGTGAATTGGTATATATTGAAAGCTTTAATGATACTTTCTAAATTTCATATTAACTTTCAGACATCATAGAAAATAGTAACTGCTCTCAGGCACTGAGAAACTAATATTCTATTTCATCAAAATATTTAAGAAATATGTAATGGAAAATGTCAGTGAGTAATGAGTATAAAATGGCGATATTAGACACATTTATGATTCATCAGTTTATACCTATGCATAACTTTAATAACCACCTAGAGAGAAATGTAACCATTATCCTGAGCCAAAAGCATTTGGAAAAAATTTAACTATCCATGATTACTACTGTGGATGTTACATTTATATTCATCATGTTTTACTATAACAGTTTGAAATTTTAAGTACCAACGCCAAATCCTAGTTAAATAACTTTGCTTTCAAACTATTTATTGAGTCGGGGTGGAAAAGTGGATGTATGTTGAAATGGAACAAAGCATCATGTCTTCCTATTTTATTTTTTGCTAAGCTATACTTGCAGTTTTAAATTACATAACAAACAAGAATAGCCATCTTCTACATTGGGAGTGATATTGAGAGCATTTATTTTGTTCTAGCACTATGCTTCCATAGAGAAGATCACTTCAACGACATTTAACGTGTCAATAGAAGCTAGAATTTTTGGTGAGATCACAGTGCTGTCAAGAGAGATGCAAGGCTCCAGTGGAAAAGTTTAATCAGAGTGGCAAAGTCAACAGTCCTTGAGAAACCTTTTACATCTGAAGGCCGTCTTAGCCTTATGATGCTGGGGAGCTTCTGGGTTTGATCCTGAACACACCTGACATGGTTTTTGAGACAAATTACCACTAAAGTGGTATGGTCAGAGAAAGACATCAAGGAGAAGAGAGAAGGCTCATTTAATTGCCTTTGTTCCTTAGTGACATAACTTAAATTGAGCTTGTGTTTCTGAGAGCACAGGGGTATTTGCATATCTAGATTTTCATAAGTGGAAAATGAGCACAAACCACTTGGCCTACAGGTAATGTATCACTTGATATTTGAAGGACAAAGAATATAATGAGGAATTTTCAAATACAGTTAAGTATTTTCTCCTGATTTGGGGATAGGTACATGAGGCTCCATTCAAATGCAAAACAGAAAACAATAAATACAAAGGGGAAGAATTGAAAGTCAAAATACATGCCCTCAATATATATTCCCAGAGAAAACTTATATTTCATGGTTAAGTATAAGTAAATTAGATATGAGTCAGCTCTGTTGATTTAAGTGTTCTAATATTAAACAAAGAGATAGAGATCTCTTTGAAACTGGTTCATATCCTGAAAAATCTCGCACAAATAACTTGTGTGGAAGATCTTCATCTAAATTTAACTAAACACATAAAGAATCAGGGAAGTACCAGGGTAATGATTTAAAACTAAATAAAAGTTGGATGATCTCCATCAGTATTCAAGTGCTGAGAAACTTCAAATCTTTAGCTGAAATCTGGTTGTGCTATGATTTCATAGATGTACACACACACACACACACCCACACACACACACACAGTTTCACATATTTAACATAATTTAGATCCAAAGCATCAGATAAATTTAGATCTGCTTGGTTCACTTCTAGATTTCTTGGAGTTTGCTTGTAACAAAACTTCTAATTTTACTAATATTCAATGGTGTCTAAGTAAATGTAAAATTATTACATCTGTTATAAATATTACAGGGCTTATAACTCGGCTAAATACTAAGTTTTTATGAAACACAGAGTCATCATTTAAGGTTACTTATATGCAATATAAATCTATAAAATGCAAATAAGTGAAACATCACTAATTATGAACTATTTTTCGAAATAGTTGAGGAAAGAATCTGCAACATCATTTTTTTTTCTTCTCCTTTGAAATCACTTAAGAGACAAGGGTCTGACAGATGAAACTGGAAAAATCCATGAATAGTAATAGCAATTAAACAGGATGCTTTGGAGGGGAACTGCTAGCTGTATCGTCTTACAAATGAAGTTAACTTGCCAACAGCTTCTGGTATCCCTAGGCAATGACTATATGAATTAAATACATAAAGTATACGTGTGCTTTCCTTTTCAACTGTGCAATCCTATTTTCATCGCAGAGTGACTAGTGAGCTCTACAGAGATGGTGTAATAACGACTCTATTATGCTTCCTCACATGTGCTATTTCAGGCTTACTACAAAGGAAGAGCGTTTAATTCTTTATCAAGGATAGTTGTTCTTTACTTAACCAAGTTAACTCCTTCATTAAGATTTCTAATTTAACTAGGCCCTGCCTTACATGAAATGACAGACTATGGACACCCCCATGGAGGGCCTCACCCTCCCTGGGGGAATGAGGGGATAACGGGGGGGGGGTTGGTGGGAGGGCACGGGAGGAGGGGAGGGAAAGGGAGAGGGACCTGGAACTGACTTGTGAAGCAACCTTGTTTCTTATCTAAATTTAAACTGGAAAATAAAATTTAAAAAAATAAAATAGTGAAGGAATATCCGCAGTGTTACCTATAGAAAAAAAAAAGATTTCTAATTTAAAAAATCCAATCTTGATTCCTTATGAAGCAAGCACCTAGTGCTTTGTTCAAGTGTGGTGGGGACAGGTTTATATATGCAGGGAATGTACAACACAAAATGCAAGATTATTTATGCTATAAGGTTAATTTGTGTGAGAAGCACCCAAATTATGAAATCATCTTCATGAAATATGTAAAGCTTGCCAGGCAGTGGTGGCGCACGCCTTTAATCCCAACACTCGGGAGGCAGAAGCAAGCAGATTGCTGTGAGTTCGAGGCCAGGCTGGACTGACAGCCTCCAAAACAATACAGAGAAACCCTGTCTCGTAAAAAAAATATGTAAAGATCATTCAAGCTAAAGATAACGTATATTTGTATTTTTAAGATAGAATGAAAGTGTAAAGCAAATCCTGTCAGGTAATAAATATACAGCACAGTTATTGAAATAATTGAAAAGTGGACACTAATATGAAGACATGTACATTCTTACTTCATAATCTGACATCATAAATATTTGAAATTAAACTGATTTTTAGAGAATGGAATTGATAAGTTATTATTTCATCCTAAAAATAATCAGTAACTATACTTGTGGTTTTGACTGTGAACTATAAATTGGTAGTCTTTCCAATAAACAGTGAATGCAGCTGATAGAGAATTACATTTGTGTACTTTCATCATCTACATGACTATGAGAAGGATTTTAATAAAATGTAATTTGGAATATTGTTCCCATTTTCAAAGGTAGATAGGGTATATACCAACACTTTGTGTGATTCTTGAAACCAATCTGGATTAAATTTGTAATGGTAGTTCAGAGAACCACTACAACATTTACGGATTTGCTCCTATGATTCACTGTATTTCCTTGGAGAACAGAAGATCAAATCTATTGCAAAGTAAGTATCTCTGTTAAGTGTTCCAAACATTGCATCGTTGATGAAGTAAAATGTCACATTTGCTTATTGCTTATGCTTCTTCTGAAAGCTAAAGAATAGAGGAACAGCACTGAATATGTGGTTTTCTCGAACATTTGCAGTTTCCACCTGCACACAACACACTTCAAATATTGACAACACAGATACTGAATATGGTGATTTACTTAAATATGTAGAGCTTGTATGATCATACCTGCCATTTTTTGACATACAGAAAACTTATTGCTAATTTCATGTACCAATTATTTTATTTATCATATAAGATAACAGGGTGAAAGTTAAAGATATGCTTTGCAACACTGTTTCTATCTTTTGGAAGGGTGACAGACAGTAGTTAGTAATTAACATTGCTATGCAAACTGGGTGTTAAAAAACATAATTTGTGATTCTGTATTTTGGCACTAACCCCAAATTCCAAGGTACAGATCCTAGCAAATTTGATTTTACCTTTAGCTCTCCTACAGCATATAAATTGAAAGCTAGGCAACTTGTCATTCAAATGAGTTATTAAAAATTGAGATGCTGGATCTCACCAGTTCAGAATCTTGTGCTGTCAGCACTATATGAAGAACAATTTATAAAACCTGAAGTACTATTGGTCAAATGTTAACCATATATACTTGCATTGGTACTTTAATTAGTTCAGGGCCTCTTTTAAAAGGAGGAATTTGCTCTACGAAAAAGTATTGTCCTATTCAGCAAGCAATAACTGGTCCTTTTACGTGTGTTCTTGCATGGCTTTAATAAGCAGTTGATATTTAGCATTTCCTTCCCTGCAATGTAATACAAATATTCATGTTTCCTGAATGGACTGTAAAATCCCAGAGGGAAATCATCATGTTCTACATGCGTTTTATTAATTTATTAATTACTCTTGACACAGAGATGGAATGTGGTAGAATTAGTAAATATAATCACATCTATAAATCAAAGTCACGCTTTCATTATATCATATTTGTTAGCTATATGTACATTTTTGTAAATCAACATGAAATAAATCCTATAATACACCATTTTTAATGAAATAGATGATACAACACTTACAATTTCCTTTTAGTCTAATATTTATTTTTATCATCTCATAAGATTATTTTATGGGAAACAAGTGTGCAAAATCTCCCCAAGAAGATGCTTGTTTTTATGCAAGCATGACATCCACACCATAATGGTGTCATTGCTGGTAGTACATATAAAGAACCTGTGCGCTCAGTTCTATTTAGAATGACAACCACTGAAACTCATTTATGCTGGCAAGGAAAATAAGCGAGAATAATGAGCTCCATGCATTCTGTCGAGAAAAGAACATCACAATGAATTGCTTCCGGGGGGGGGGAGGTTAATGTATCATAAGTCCAGCTTCAGCAAACAAGGATGTTGGCTTCACATTTTGCATTTTACAATGACTTATCTAAATTTTGTTTGGTTGATTGCACTAAATTGTTTTCTTTTTGAAAAACAATAGATTCTCTCTGCAAGTGGAATATGTGACACAGGTAAAATAGAAAAAAAGAGGGAAGGCTTCACTAGCATGGCTAGTTAAAAGGTTATTCTCTTATAATTTGTGTTTAGAACCTAGTGCAAGGTTCCAGAACTCATGCTGCTGACCATGTTTCTTAATATATTATCAAGAAACCAAAGCGAACTTTAGTGGACAAAATCATACTATATCTACTACAAGGGCTGAATGAAGCAAGTGTGTAAACATATGAAGAGAGGTCAGCAGTCCTTGAAAATTAATTCCATTTCCTAGTCTGCCGAGCATGCAGTAATTCGGGGGAGATGATAATATGTTATAGTCTAAGTCCATAATCTCAGAAAATAAAAGCCTAGTTGCTGCATGACTTACAAGAGGAAAACAAGCTTACAGTGCATGGGTCTGCGTTGCTTGGCAAGTAGTCGATAAAACTGTACCTTATGACTTTCTCTCCTAAAGGTTCTAATCAAAACAATTTATTTCAGGCATGTAAACCCTGCGTTTCAGACTCTAACTATTGTCAGCATGAGCAGCAGCATCAGCAGTAGCTGATGCAATTTTGGGATTGAGAGTCTCAGAGCTCCCCCATCTGTCTCAGTAATGGTTAGATTTTGTAGGAGATCAATAGAGTCTGTCAAGAATAGTATAAGGATTTCCCCCCCTAACCTTTACAACAGCAATTTCCCTCTACCCAGTCTTGCCCATTCGAAGAGCAGTGCCTGAGGACATTATGCAGAAGATCGGGACTGACATGTCTGGGAGGACTTTACCTAACAGAGCACTAAGTTATGGAGCCAAAATTCACATGATATAGCTAATTTGACATCTTACATTTAAGCTGTGAGCAGACAACTAATGGTTTCTGTGGTTGAAGTTAACTTGCTTGCCTCTGTGAAAACAGGGCAGAAGTGAAAGGCAAGAAAGGGATCGGTAAACAAAGCCACAATTTATTTTTGTGTGAGGTTTATCTGAATGCTCCAGTTGGTTCTCTGAATGTGTTTCTCTCTCATCACCAGTGGGATAGGAGAATTGAAAGTGATGTGTTTGTCTTAGTAGAAGGTATAACTAGATCCTGGGGGGAGACAAAGTGTTTGCTTTCTTTCTGCTCCAGTTCTCAACTGAGAAATAAAACCAAGAGGATTCAATTCTTTTCCCTGCAATGGGCTTGTAGCTGCCATGACTCACTGCTCAGAGCCACAATGTGCTAACTGTTGTGTATCACTGCCGCTTAGTGGTTGCCCAACAGCAGACGTGGTAAAATACTTACATCAAACTTTTGTGGGTAAACAGAGCACACAGTCCCTCCTCTCAAAGCCAGAAAACAGGGATTTATGTGAACATCTGTCCTTTGCTTAAGATGCTGCTGTGCTTTGTGCATTGCTGGAACCCTAAGAAAAGGAGGATATTCTGGACAAATAGATTTGAAATTCCCTCTGTTGGCCTCTTACCATGTGCTCTAAGAAGCTGCTCAGCTTCTCTCAGTTTCATTATTTTTTCCATATCCAATTGAAATTTACAAGTAATTTATATTATTTTTACTATAGTGAGATAATGAAGGGGGTATCACATCTGTTATTGTTGCTCCACAGCAGTGATGGCAATAGGAATGTAAACTTGAAAAGCATGCAGTGTTACATTATTGCTTAACAAAATAAAACATAAGAATGTTATGTAAACTATACTGTAATCATTGTGAAATTACAAATAGATCCTGCCTAGAAAAGTAACCCCTGGGAACATAATTCAATGGTCCCTGCTTAGATTCCAAATTATTATATATTTAATTGATGTGGTTTGATTTATGGTTTTCTAAAATGTTTTTGTAATTCAAATCTCTGCAGACTTATTAGAAATCTACTACACGGCATCACTGTATTGTGCAGTGGGGAAATGGCAAATTGTACTTTTGTTTTTATGATATGTTGACATATATTTAAATTAGAACCCTACATTAATGATTTACAGTAAGTTATATTGTACTAGAGGTAAGACAGATGGCGACTAGCATCCTCGGAGCAATTTTTAAAGAGCACAGACTGTTTAAGTGGAATGTAAAGTTGTATTATTAGAATTGGACTTACAAGACAAAATGTTACTACTAGAGAGACAAGCAAACTTAAGGACACACAGCAAGTGGAGAATGTTCTAAGAATAATGAAAACATCAATTATGAAAAGTGTTTGAATCACATGTTAAGAATAGCAAACAATAAAGTTAATGAGGATATTATTTTCCTTTGTTGCCAAGAGAAGTTTCTTTGGCCAACCACATGGATGAAAGAGATACTTAGGTGGAAGAGGGATAGCTAACAATACCTCAACCCTAGAGAAACAACCACAGGCAACTGAAGAGTGCTGAAAGCTGGGGAATGTGTCATTTTTAGAAATGGACCCTTGGGTGGCTGTCCAGTACCAAGTGGTCAATCCTGAAGTCATACACATACAAAAATCATGAAGTAGAGCGGGAAGGCTGTATATATAAATTTAGAAAAAAAAGATATGCAACAGCAATTAAAGAGAAAGAAGTCATGTATCTGAGAGAGTTAGGAGGACTACATGGTTGAGCTTGGAGGGAGAAAATGAAAGGGAGAAGCAATGTAATTCCTTTTTAATTTCAAAACAACAAAAAGTAAATTAGCAAAGAAAGAGAAGGTGATTTTGATAGACTTTGGCAAGCATTTCATTCCATGTTTAGGTCTTGAGTACTTTATTTATTACAAAAAGGTAATCATGAGTATATATTTATATCTTAGGTAATTTTCTCTAATAATTAACTTTAAGAAGTTACTATTAAAATATTAAAATAAAATAGTATGCCACTAAATTCAAAGTCAGACACAATTTATAACTGTAAGCAAATGTTCTCTTTATTTTTATTTTATGTATTTTTCTCATTTCACCACCAAATTATTCTTTGGTTTATTTCTTATTTCTATCAACTTCATGTAAATATATCAGTACCTTTTCATTTTTCCTAAATAACTATGTTCTGCTTAAAATATGTAATTATTGTACCAAAAATCCCATAAATATCCAAATGTCAACAGTCAATGAGAATAGTCCAGCATGGGGGTATTATAGGAATATGTAAGTACTGGGAAGTGACAGTCCAGGCAATTCTTCTCCAAAGTGTCTTGATAAGATATTTCAACTAGACCCACTGCATAGATAGATCCACATACGTGTTAATGTAGCTCCCTTGTTACAAATATTGCCAAATTCAAGGCACTAGCATCTGTCACCTCAACTACTACATTAGCTGTTACTATTTTAGGCTTATGCTTATTGACTTCAAATTCTCTTTGTAGTTCTCACTTCCCTATACATAAGACTCAGATTTGCATTCACATCACAGGGTCCTTATATTGTCTCCAGCTGACTGCAAAGGAAGGCCATCATGCTCTAGCCACACAGGTATTCCTGTTCTTTATAACAACTTCCTTCTTTCTACCACGATGCACATCCGATTGCTTGCCTATCCTGTACACTTACTTCCATATACTTCCAGTGTGTATTGTTTACTCTCCCAAGGTTTTTATTCTGGGTTCCCAAATTTGAATGTGATCCTGATCCTTAAAGGTTAAGCACCTCTTGTTTTCAACAGTCTCTACCACACTGTCATGTTTTCACTACTCCTTACAAGTATTTGGGAACATTCACCAAGGTAACCCTTGCCTTTTTTATTCTCATGGTACATCTTACAGAATCTGAGAAACAGCAGATTGATTGATTTCCGTTTTGCACTCTGAGAACTTTAAACAGCATATGCATGTGTAGTATTCTCTGAGTGAAGAAATAAGTGAATACATGATTCAATAAAGCATATTTCACATGGGAAGAAAAATAAACAGAAACTGGGAGCCTAAAGAACAGAAAAGGCAGAAATAGAAATGGAGAGGGGCAGTCTAGACGAGAGAAAAATAATGTCACTGTCACATATATCATCAGTGATGCATGAGAGAAATGTAGGAGGCATAGCCAGTATCCAAGTGGCCATATTTACAGTCAGTGACAATTAGATTTCTGAATGTTAATTTATAAGTGTGATGTCTGAGAATCCATCTGCCTCCTGTGCATACATATGCTGCTAGATGGAGGATGAAGTGTAGTATCCTGTACCTGTGACTCCCTGGAGTCTGGGCATCAGTGAAGTGTGGTGTCTAGCAGAGTATCTGTAATATTTACACACTATCACATGGTCTGCTCACAGATCTACCAGGTATTTCAGAGTTCTTGCAAAAACAGGGACAAGGTTCATTGAACAGAAACCTTGGCATTTGTTGACATATTTCTCATTATAACTAGCTGGATTTTAGTGTAAGATTGCTGCTTATTAATAGAAATATAAGAGGAGGTATGATGTCAAATAAATGGAATTATCATTGTTAGATAGGCCCAAGAACACTGAACTAAAGTTCTAGAGAAATAAAATCATAAGCTCAATGCTGACTTAGGGAAAACCTGAAACCATATCATGAGTCAAGATAAAATGATATGCTAAAATTTAAAAATTATAAGGGCTTCATATTTCAGAGCCAAAATATAAGGGCTCTGTGTTATATTACCCTCCTAGTACACACAAAGTCTTAGATATGTCCTTGGTACAAAATAAGGAAGCTATGGAGGTAGGTAGGTATGAAGGGAGGGAGAGAGAGAGGAAGCAGAGAAAGGAAGACAGCAGTGGAAGATAGTGTAAAAGAAGAAAGTAAGAAAAATGATAATTGAGAATCATATTAGCTCCTGGAGGCACAAGACAGAAATGACACTATTTGAAGACTTGTCTGGTGAACAGGTAAATATCCAGTGAAACCAGCATGAAGAAAGAAGATCGATAGTCTCCGTGTCAGGTTCAGACTTCTATTTCAAGTATGCTTTTGAACCATCAGCCTAAGGTGCTGATGCTGCAGCTATCCCTGGTGATGTGATTCTGAAGCATAAAAGTTTCTGCTGCTGTTCTATTCATAGTAGTCAAAAATTGGAAGTAGCATAAAACCCAATCAATATAGAATGGATAATATACATAGAGTATATTTACACTATAGTATAATCCTCAGCTATCTCACACAATATTTTACCATGATGATAGGAAAGAAAATTCTCTAACTGCACCTAAATTACAATTAACAGTGAACCACAATAGTATACGGAGGTTTTGTAAAGCATGTAGATTCTCTAAAACTGTTTTTTAAAGAGACTCTTCTGGGAAAATAGGCCAGGAATGTTTCTCTGCTAGACTGGTCTCATCTTGGCCATCTTTCCACTGTGACCTAATATTTTCAGCATATTTGACCATAAGAGTGTACAGTGAGTGCCAAGAAACTGAGACTGTATTGAATAAAATGAATTAGCTACTCAGTATTTTCTTCATTTATTTCAGAATTATGTGTATGTATTTGTCTTAATGATTTCAAAGTGTATTAATTATCCTCTAAATTTTTCATCTTCTGGAAAGCACAGTGATGTGTATAGAATTCAATGGAGAAAGATGGTCCTTCAGATGCACAGAATAAATGTTCTAAGAAAACACATGTGTATGAACCACAATACATAAGACTGAACAAATTATCTCCATTAATTTTTTTCCTGCAAATTAGGAAAAGACTCATCATTCAATTTTATCAGAAGAACACCATGTTTCTGCTAATGGAAGATGTTCTGTATGATAATTGTTTAAAAATTATCTCTGCACATTTACAGGTTTAGAAAAATATCAGAAAGCAAGAAATATCTATTCCATTAATAAATTCAGCATTAATATCAATGCAACATGTAAATATATAGAATTCAGAGTAAGATATGATTTAAGCAAAATTTAAGACTATAGAATAATTTCTTCCAGTCCTCATACTAGGATGTAATTTTAAATAAAATGTAAAATTAATTCACAAATATTCACATGATTAACAGTGACCAAGTAATAACTATTTCATAAATATGATAGTAAAAAAGAAAAAGACATGTTCATCTGTTCTGTTATTTTGTGATTTAATATATTTTCAAAGAAGTATCTTTGTTATCTGACTACAAATATTCATAGAGCTGTATGCACCTATTCATAGTTGCTTTGTCCATTGTTTCATGGTACAAGGAGTTGGCGATTGATGGTTATTCAAGATAGTTCTAGTGCAAAAGATTACTGTCTACTCTCTTTTAGAAAAAATTGGAACGTTTTCATAACACTTATTTAGTTTTGATTTGTCTTTTAATAGTGGTGTAGCTAAACATGTCAATGTAAGGTGAAGTAATTAAGGAACTGAATTATTCTTTCTATGAGAGTTTAAGCTATCAGAAAAAATCCAGAGAATATCATCAAGTACAACTACTCTGTCTGTAAACCTTGGTTGAGTCTTGCTGTTCCTCCCTCTGGAGCACCGTCTCAAAGATTGAGCTAAGGCAATCACATGCAGCAGATACAGAGATTCCTGGTGTTTACTCCAAAGGACCTGAGCTTATTCATAAGCAGATAGGAAGCTCACACAGTGAGGCTGTAGCAAATACTGGGTATCTACTCACAGCTCATGTGGGGAAATGGTATTTCTGCCAAAGCTGCAAGCCAAACCACAGACCAGATAATTCATGCAAGGAAACTGGAAGTAGGAAGTAACCAAGAGCCCTCGTAATAGCGAATCTACTTCAAAGAAATAGCCTTAGAAGCTGGGCGGTGGTTGCCCACACCTTTAGTCCCAGCACTTGGGAGGCAGAGGCAGACAAATCTCTGTGAGTTCGAGGCCAACCTGGTCTACAAGAGCTAGTTCCAGGACAGCCTCCAAAGCCACAGAGAAACCCTGTCTTGAAAAGTCAAAACAAAAAAAGAAAGAAATAGCCTCAGAAAAGGAGAGAACATATAGCTTCATTATTCTGTAAGTAGGAAAATGTGGATTTTGTAATGGGAATTAGAAAAGCTACAATCTGAAAGAATGTTGAAAAATCATCTTAAATGATAAGAACAAGCACAAAATAACACAGATGATATGGTCTATGTTTATAGCCATTCAAAATAAATAAAACCAAAAAGTAAATCAAAGAAGTATAGATTTGGACTGGGGATGCAAAGTTACTGAGGATATGGGGTCCTTTCTGTTAGAAGCCAGTTTTTATTTGTGTGATAGAAATAATTTCAAATTCCTATGATGGTTCTTGTACAACTCAGAATATTATATATGTAATTTATATCTTGATTAAAATGGTATGTAGCAAATATGAAAACATTAGAAGGAATATGGACCACAGCAGGACTGGAGACATTGTTGTCTGAGCACCTTAGGAGATTCCTTGATAAATTAACTGTTTCTGGGTGTTAGCATATGCAAAGAGTTCCATCACAGATACTATGTACTGCTTGTTTGCATCATTCATCTTTAAGTCTATTAAACATTGGAGTGGATCGTCTCATTGTTCACACAACATATGCCTGTAGTGGTAAATACAGGCTTTTATTCTATGATATTAGAAGCCAGATTTGGGTTCTTTTCTGTGGTAAAAGCTGTTCAAATAAGGAAAGAGACAGATAAGTAGCAAATGAGGAAACTTATATGGGTATTACATTGATAATGGCAATATCTAATATGTATGCGTTTATCTTTCAGAAGATACTTCATAGGTTTTACATAACTGTAACTTGCTTGTTATTTGTATTATGCAAGTGAAATGTGCACATTTATATTATCTATTGCTCACTAGATTCAGACATTGAGACAGAGAAATAATGTAAGTTTTTCGTAACAATTTGCAGGTAAGTGAAGAGACAGAATTTTAAAAAAGAGTCATCCTCTACAGACATTGTTGCAAACAGATATGCTGGGCTAAGAATCGTTTCTAAGAACAACAGCATGCATTTGACTCAGTTCAGCTCAGCTAGATTCATTGCTACCCTCATTCAGTAGATACTTTAATGCTACACAAAGTCACTGAATAATAGCTAGTTAACTTATAATATCATTATTGTATTGCTAAAGACTGTCTTAGATGACAGTATATAGTGCAGGAAGCAAAATGAAGAACATTATAATCTCTGCTTTTAGCTTCGTATTTCAGGATAAATTAATCTACAAAATAACCCAAAGGAGGCAATGATTCTCAAAATTTCAAATTTGATATGTTTTCTTCAAATACCTAGGCTGAAGAAACCACTATATAATAAAATCACGGCTATTTCATTGTGAAGTCAGTTTTTATGATTTGCATCTCTATAGATATTTATCTCATTGGACTTACAACTTCTGGTATGCTATAAGGAACCTCTCAGTGCTTAGGATTTGAGTTTTGATATGAATCTGCATATGATAAATTGAACCTGTATTATGATAAATTCACAGAGAAAAATAGGAATAAGGATATATGGGGCTTTCTGGGAAGACAGACAGCTGTGAGAGAAGGGGAGACCAAAGTGATCCTTTAAGAAGATTGGCATTTGAAATAATTCTTGACAAGTGAAGAAGGGTGATGGCAATATAACATGGAAGATGGGTAATAATGACTCCAAGCCAACAACAGACACTGGGAGAGAACATGGATCAACTGGATGTATTTAAACATATATACTCTGTGTGAGTATGTGTGTGTGTGTGTGTGTATTTATGTGCGTGTGCATATGTTTTTACAGTGTGTGAAAAAGAGAAATAGAAAAAAGATGAGCAATAAATATAGAAATAAAGATGTATTTGGAAACAAATATAGGACCAGGAGAACTGACCCAATATTATGAACTAAGAATGCCTGATATAAGGCTTTTATAGTAATTTTGGAATCAACAGAAAATCGCTGAGCTTATTGATAAGAGAATAACATGGTCATATCTATATTTTTTAAACTAAACTGTATTTTAAAGTTATGACATTTTCAAACATTGAAAGAAAGGTGCATGCATCCTAGCTAACAAACTGTCAGAGTAGAACTAATGAGATGTAGCTAACTATGGAAGGAGAGAGAAGATGTTATACATTATACATGGATGAAAATAATAATGATAAAAGAAATAACTACATGATGTTGTATGGAATAAGAAATATGAAGGAAAATTAAGAGCCTATGACAAGAATTGGCATAAACAGTTGATATTTCTATGGTAAGTATTGGTGGTTGTCAGAAAGCAAGAAGATGAGAAAGAGATGGTAGACTTTGTCAAGCAAAAATCTTGTTTTCTTAAAAATTTGAAGATTATATTTGGACATCTTTGAGATAATATGCAATGCTGAAATGTATTTAAAATGTAAAATTTATGAGATATCAATATGTAAATAGAAGTATCAAACTTAAGATACATTATAAACCAAACGAAAATAAATGGCCATGTATATATTTGGACAAAGGGGAGAATAGTCAGTCTAGGACTATGCTGGAAAGGGAAGTTAAGCCTTCAATTTTTTATTTGAAGCCTCTTAGTGCTATTTAAATCATTCTTCAGGTATTGTGTGACAACTGAGGAAATACAAATCAACACAATAGAATAGTTAAAAAGTTGTTGCCAATTTAAAATTACATGGAAGGTATAATTT
Organism: Mesocricetus auratus; assembly: GCF_017639785.1. NCBI lineage: Eukaryota > Metazoa > Chordata > Mammalia > Rodentia > Cricetidae > Mesocricetus > Mesocricetus auratus. The sequence continues at coordinate 34,804,551 of NW_024429190.1, read as the reverse complement.
TATACCTGACTTTTAAGTAAGATCAGAATAGTACATATTTCTGTAGGAAAGTCAACTAATTTACAAACACATTTTGAAAATTTGTGTGTTTAGTGTGCACTTATATTTATACATCTGTGTACATGTGTTCACTACCATAATTTTTGAGACAAGGAACCTCCCTGAATCCAGAACTGAAAGTAAGTAAGCAAGTAAGAGGAACAATATCCAACAATCCAACATAGTATATTGTGAGGCAACAAATGGATTAGCAGCAATTCTTCTATTCACATTAGCTGATTCTCTGCTAAATTAGTCTTGGTTATGATCTTGCAGATCCTATGAAGAAAGAAAAGCAGATGTTGATTTTATTTAAATACGTAAGTGGAAAGGTGATGTCCACTAAAACCCATTCGTAAGTATAACAGAGTTGTCAAGACAGACTGTAAAAAAATACATGAATTGTTTATAAAACCCTGTGTTCAGAGTCCCTAAAATCTGTGGCCAAGGTCACAAATTAAGAGAAAGGAATCACATTGTTATCTTTATGTGTACTCCTTAGACACTGCTCTTCAAGTCAGATGTAGGTACCTGTCTTTGGAGGGCTTCAGACAGATCCAGCCGACTTGACTTGTTAGTACCTGAAAGTGGAAGTGTGGGTTGAGAAATAAAGATATTAAGATACAGACACAGAAAAGAGTCTGAAGGTATTCCAGTGAATACTGAACCCCTCAATTTTATTCTTCAATATTCTAATATACTCAAATCAAAAAGGGGGAAAAAGGCAAGAGACTTCTTTATCAAGATACAAGGAACAAATACTTACTTCTTTAATTTTCCAAATAGTCAGTAGACAAAGTCTCTCATTATCTGACCTTATGTGTTAAGAGTAACCACATCTTATACCAAAATCTCTTGTTATTTAGATTAGATATCCATGCTGAAGACTAACCATCCTAAAATAGCCATGCATTAGAACTTTATGTCTTCTGACTTTAAACTTGGAAGAGTGAGGATAGTTTTGAACTATCTGTGCTTAAGCCAAAATGAAGTGAAGTCATTTTTATGAACAGCAAGACTCATGGCAGGATTTGTGAAGGCAAAAAGTACAGGCTATTTTCAAAATAAAATTATTTCAAAAGTGATGAAAATTTGTAACACTTAATTTGCTAGAAACTAAGAAATTCCACTCAGGTATTAAGTACATGCTACAAATATAAGTGACCTTTTTCAGTCATGGTATCTGATGCTTGGAATCCCTGACAAAAGAGGCCAGGGAAAGAAGATTCCTATAAATTTAATATTAGTATGGGTATGAGAGTGAGAAAATATCTAAAATAATAAAAAACAAGTATGTTTAAATAAATAAATACAGTTTTCCATATTTCTCACTATGATTTTGTCTTCCTTCAATTTCAAAAGATTCTTCACAGATTTGTAAAACTAGCAAGAAAATATAAATTTATAATAAAATGGTGATAGGTGAGACAGTGTTGCCTGGACCTTAGAGTTTATTGTACCACTAGGTTTCCTTATAGAAATTGTTCAAAGACTTGCCACTGGTATATCATCAAAAGATATTTTATTTGCACAAATAATTTAGTAAATAATTAAATCAAGTTTTGTGAGACTATGTGGTATTCAAAGGAAATGTAATTCTATGTTTTTCTGGTTGTAGTTAACAACCTTGTTTTAGTGTTTTCCTTCCAGATCTTTCTGTAGGGATGAGTTAGTGGATAGTTATTTTTTAAGTCTGTTTTTTCATGGAATATTTTCTTTTCTCCATCTATGATGATTGAAAGATGTGCTGAATATAGCTATCACTTGCCAAAAATAATCAAGAACAGGTATTTAATTTAAATAGTCCTATAGCCCCTAATGAAATAGAAGCAGTCATCAAAACTCTCCCAACCAAACAAAGCCCAGGTCCAGATGGACTCAGTGCAGAATTCTACCAGAAATTCAAAGAGCAGCTTATACCAATTCTTCTCAAAGTATTCCACACAATAGAAGCAGAAAGATCTTTGTCAAACTCTTTCTATGAGGTTTCAATAACCTTGATCCACAAGCAATACAAAGACACAACAAAGAAAGAGAATTTCAGACCAATATCCTTCATGAACATTGATGCAAAAATACTCAATAAAACACTGGCAAATCGGATCTTAGAACACATCAGAAAACACATCCACCATGATCAAGTAGGATTCATCCCAGGCATGCAAGGTTGGTTCAAAAAACGAAAATCCATCAATATAATCTAACATATAAACAAGCTGAGAATCAAAATCACATGATCAACTCACTGGATGCTGAAAAAGCCTTGACGAAATCCAATACCCCTTCATGATAATGGTTTTGGAGAGATCTGGGGTAACATGAACTTTCCTCAACATAATAAAAGTTATAAACAGCAACACAGCAGCCAACATCAAACTGAATGGAGGGAAACTCAAGGCAAATCCTCTAAAATCAGGAATAAGACAAGGCTATCCCCACTCCCATTACCTCTTCAATATTGGACTTGAAATTCTAGCCAGAACAATAAGACAAGAAAAGGAGATGAAGGGGATACAAATTGGAAAGGAAGAGGTCAAACTTTCACTATTTGCAGATGATATGATAATTTACATAAGTGACCCAAAAAACTCTACCAGGGAACTCCTGCAGCTGACAAATACCTTCAGCAAAGTGGCAGGATACAAGATCAACTCAAGAAAATCAGTAGCCCTACTATATTCAGATGATAAAAGGGCTGAGAAAGAAATCAGAGAATCATCGCCCTTTACAATAGCTACAAACAACATAAAATCCCTTGGGGTAATGCTAACTAAACAAGTGAAACACCTGTATATCAAGAACTTTAAGTCTTTAAAGAAAGAAAATAAAGAAGACACCAGAAAGGAGAAAGATCTCCCATGTTCTTGGAGAGGTAGGATCAACGTAGTAAAAATGGCAATCTACCCGAAAGCAATATACAGATTTACACAATCCCCATTAAAATCCCAAAACAATTTTTCACAGACTTTGAAAGAACAATAATTAACTTTGTATGCAAAAACAAAAGACCCAGGATAGCCAAAACAACATTATTCAACAAAGCAACATCTGGAGGCATCGCCATCCGTGACTTCAATCTCTATACTGAAAACAGTTTGGCATTGGCACAAAAATAGAAAGGTAGACAAATAGAACCGAATTGAATACCCTGATAATAACCCATACATGTATGAACATCTGATTTTCGACAAAGAAGCTAAGAATATACATAGGAAAAAAGAAAGCATCTTCAACAAATGGTGCTGGCATAGCTAGATGCTGGCATGTACAAGACTGTGGATTGATCCATGTCTCTAGCCATGAACAAAATTAAGTCCAAATGGATCAAAGACCTCAACATAAATCCAGCCACACTAAACCTCTTAGAAGAGAAATTTGGAGGCACCCTTGAACGAATTGGTACAGGAGACCATTTCCTGAACATAACTCCAGTAGCAGACACTAATCAACAATTAATAAATGGGACCTTCTGAAACTGAGAAGCTTCTGTAAGGCAAAGGACATAGACAGCAAGACAAAAAGGCAACCCACAGATTAGGGAAAGATATTCACTTACTCCATATCTTACAGACGGCTGATCTCCAAGATTTACAAAGAAGCAAGTCTCCAAAACACCAAAGGATCCAATCAAAAAATGGGGTACAGAACTAAATAGAGAATTCTTAATAGAGTAGACTAAAATGACTAAGAGATACTTGAGAAAGTGCTCAACATCCCTAGTCATCTGGGAAAGGCAAATCAAAACAACTCTGAGATACCATCTCACACCTGTCAGAATGGCTAAAGTAAAAAAAACTCTAATGACAGTTTATGCTGGAGAGGATGTAGAGAAAGGGGAACACTCCTCCAATGCTGGTGGGAGTGCCAACTTGTACAGCCACTTTGGAAATTAGTATGGAGATCCCTCAGGAAAATGGAAATCAGTCTACCAGCAATTCCACTCTTAGGCATATATCCAAAAGATGCCCATTCATACAACAAGGACGTCTGTTCCACTATGTTCATAGCAGCATTATTTAATAGCCAGAACCTGGAAGCCACCTAGATGCCCCTCAGCTAAAGAATGGATAGAGAAAATGTTGTACATTTACAGAATGGAATACTATTCAGTGGAAAAAAAAACAATGGAATCTTGAAATTTGCACGCAAATGGATGGCACTAGAAGAAACCATACTGAGTGAGATAATCCAGTCACAAAAAGAGAAACATGGTGTGTACTCACTCCATTTATGGATTTCAGACATTAATCAGGGGAGTGCCAGACTAGAAACCCATTGCCAGAGAGTCTAGGAAACAGAACCTTCATCCAGCGACTGATAAAAGCAGAGGCAGATACCCACAGACAAACACTGAACTGAACTCCTGGAATCCAGTGTCAGAAAGAGAGAACTGATGGGCAAAGGAGTTAAGAGTAGGCTGGTTTAACCTGAACAAGGGGCAGCTCTTGAACTCCAGATTGATGACTTTGTGGAAATCATGGGACTGACCCAGTCCCCCTGAATGTAGGTGTCAGTGAGGAGGCCTAGGTAATCTATGGGGCCTTGGGTAGTATTTATCCCTGGCATACAAATGAATTTAGTGCCCATGCCACAATATGGGAGGCTCTCACAGCCTGGACTCTTGCGGGAGGGCCTAGGCCCTACCCTGAATGAAATGACAGTTACTGGAGATCCATCATGGAGGGCCTCACCCTCCTTTATGATCGGAGTTGAAATTGGGTGGGGGACTAGGGGACCTAATGGGGAGGGTGAGGCAGGAGGGGAGGGAGAGGGGGCTGGGATTGACATGTGAAACAGGATTGTTTCTAACCTAAATTTTAAAAAAAGACATAGTGGAATAGAATTACTCAAATGATAAAAATATCAGGTTTGACAGGCAATTCATCACAACATCTTTGGGAAGAATTTTTTAGGATGTGCTGATCAATGAGTACCATGTCAAGAGACAAGCATATTGATCAATAATATGTATAGACTCAGTTCCATCTAAACAGTAGACCTCAACTTGAAAAGAAAACCTATCAATTCATAAATACAGTGTAAATTACTAATAATAAATTGTGTTAATGCTAATAAACAGTTATAGTCTTAAAATTAATCTGTTCCATCTGAAATAGACTATTTGCTAAAAAAGGGAAGAACATTTTTTGACATTTTTGATGTCTAATTTTAATAGAAATTATTATAAAATATATGATAATGAGGCAAAATATGTCTTTCCAGAATAGAATAAATAAGGAAACATAGAGTAACTATATATTTGATGTGCTCCTGTCCAGCTTACAGTAGGGGCTTTGCTATGTTTGCTATGTTCCACCTGAACAAGCATGGGGGCTTAGGTTTGGATGCTACCACCCTCTAAAAGAGCCAGGTTTTGTGGTATGCATCTCTGACTATGGCACTGATAAAGTAATAACATGCAGATATATGCACTTGCTGCTGGTCAGTTGTAAGTTCTGTATTCAGTGAGGGTTCTCCTCTTGAAAATGATGGTAATGGACACATGTATACAGATGCACAAATATAAATGTACACTGAACACACAAAGTTAAATTTTCAAAAAATATTTGCAAAGGACTAGACTTTTCTATGTTGATTTATCCTGTGTCTGATCTTACTTAAAAGCCATGAATGGGAACTGGAGAGCTGTCTCAGGGCTTCAGAGTTCATTCTTTTTCTTGAAGAGGGCAATAGTTCAGTATCCATCCCTGAGCTTTTTCTTTAATAATTCAGTTTGCAAAAAACATAAAACTAATATAACTGAAAGGATCTGTCTAAATTAGTTTCACTTTATTCTGTGAGTAACAGAAGTTTCTGGCTGTTCTACTTGCTGACACATTTGATTGCTTACAAGTAGACCATGAAACATCCTTCTGTGTAGCATCTTACTTATGAAGTTATGTCTTGACACTTACCCAAGTAGAGCAGCGTTATTTCAAACTACGTATGTGGAGAACATGATTTTACATAGAATGCAGGGTCTACAAGCTTCTATGAGTAAATGATGCCTCCTGAGATGCAAATATATACTGTAGTGTATTTATGCTGGTTTTCTTTCTGTCATGTACAATCACAATTAAATCATTGAAATATTGCACGAGTGATTGCTAAGTTCTGTTTGATTCTATGATAAGGAGCTATAGGATAAGGACAGATGAGAAAACCTAGGAATGAGAGGTCTTCACTCTTATTGTCGTCACAATGGAAGAAAAGCACATCTGCTTTAGGACAGATTCTTGCCTATTTTCTCTGAGTTCCAGGCCTAGGAATATACATCTTAAGAACACAACCATTTTCTGTTAGTGAATGACATAACTGGCAGATTATAAATGATATAGCTGCAGTAGTCATGCATAATTGATTTAGCATACTGTCCAATTAGATGCAGCATATTCAATAGAAATAAACTTTACCTTGATTACAAGGTCATATTGATTTAGAACATGTACAACTATGAATATGTATAAAATTTATAGGCAAGTATACTTATTAAATTAATAGAATTATTTATTGGGATACATTTCAGATTCTAATTTTCATAAGCAATGATCAATTTCTAGGATGTTTTGTACTTCTTAGAATATAGCTTTTAAACTAGATAGTACATAGAATACCACCTGCATTTTTCACTAATGTCTACCAATCTAGCATCTAGTATCTAGTTAAATAGTAAACATACCGAGAAGAGTAAAGAGAAGGGATGGAAAACAGTTAAAAATAATGTGTTTGAGGAAACACTGTGATTTTCACACTAAGTTTTTCAGGGTTACTAGGCCATAATTTATTTTTGAAACTGCCTAGACAGAATACTGAACACACTGTTCACTGCATCTTGAAAACTGACAGATACTTAGAGAATGTTAACAACAAGTACTTTCTTAAGCACTGATGTTAGAGACTGAGGGAGGCACTTGAAAAATTAGGAAACATCTGTTGGGGTGTGACTTGTCAGTGTAAAGGTAAATTTCACAATTTATAAACTTCTTCATATTTTAATATAAAGGTGCAATTATAAAACAGAAAATACATATAAAATAAACTTATTATTCTTTAGTTATTCAGAAATCACACAAGTTTTCAAAATTAAATTAAGGGGCCAAATTGAGGAAATTATTTTAGATCCTCAGATCACATATAAAAATCAGACATGGTGATCAAATCTGAAACAGAAACATGGGGCAGGTTTGGAATGAGATGGAAGACAGAACAATAGACTCAATAGCCAAACAGTAAGTTTTTAGATCAGTGAAAGACCTAATCTCATAAGATCCATGGAGAAACTATGCTCTTTGAATTGAAAATATTATCTATCTGGAGGTTTTGTCAAATCACTAAGCATCCTAAAAATGAGACCATAAATGTAAGATGTTGGGACCCATAAAGATGGCTCCCCTTCATCTTGCTTCAAGGTCAGAGAGTTCAAAACTGTCCTTAGTAAGTCAAAATAACATAAAGGTCTAAGACTTGGCGACTGCAGGATGTTTTGGACTTGATAGCATATATTTTATCTAAATATCAAGAGACTTGGGCTGAGGTATGTTTACTCTTGACCCTCAAGGTCAGATAATGAGAAACTGAGTCTAAAGGTGGTTATCAAAGACTTGGAGGATTAAGTAAAGGAAGTCTGCTTGTTCCTTATACATGATAAATAAGTATTTTGCCATGTTCCCCTTTGATTGGGGTATCTAAGAATGTTGAAGAATAAGCTTGGGGTATCCAGTATTCACTGGATTGTCCTCCTGACTCTATCCTGTGTCTCTGTCCTTTTCTTAAGTGTTTCTTTATGTGCCATTTTTCAATCAAAACTCTCCCCTCTTGGAACCAGGCTAGTTGGCTGAATCTGACTGAAGGCCCACAAAGATGGTTATTACAGATTGGCCCTGTTATTTGGGCTACTACAGATGGCCACAGCAATAAGAGAGAATAAAGACAGGCATATGGGATGGTTTTAAGGAAGTTAAGGCAAGGACTAAATGGTATAATTTTAATATAATCTCAAAAGTAAAAGATAAATGCAAAACTAACAAAACACATCTACTACATTTATATTGTTATACTTTCATATGTGTTCACCCTAGTAAACTTCATGCACTAAATGATGTCTTAAGTGAGAGCATGAATCACTGTGGTGATGATTAAAACCAATGGATATCATGTGTACTAGATGTGTTTGTAAGGAAGTTAAAGTATCTCTTTTTCACACTGTTAAAAATAAATTTTTCTCAGATTAAGAAGCATATTGGAGAGTAGTTGAGGAACACACTCAAATAAAATCACCTGGTCTCTGTGAACACACACACACACACACACACACACACACACAAATACACACAATTACCTGTATACATTATAATTTACACATACTCTATAAGCACACACATTCACACAGATTAGTTGCATAAAAAGCAATTAAAATCTCAACTACAGTTTCATTTTTCACTTTGTATACAAAATTGATCAAACAAGGTTTATTTTTAATGGGGGATATCTTCATTGCCATTTCTAAAGTAATTTTTTTTAATTTTCTGCTTACATGTCAAGGCATACCTAACCTATGACTAAAATACAATAATGCTGTATTAGTCTGGTCTTGCTATCTTTTGAAAATTCATCCATTCTATGAACCTCATAGAGACTCATCAGCAAAGTAGAAATAATGATTTGAAGATGAGAGATGGTAACAATAATGATGATGAATTTAATTGTGTGTGACTATGTTTAAAGTATACTAAAAACAAAAAACAAGCTATTTTCTTTTTTTTTGTTTTGTTTTACAAGGGTTTCTCTGTATTGTTTGGGAGGCTGTCGGTCCAGCCTGGCCTTGAACTCCCGAGTGCTGGGATTAAAGGTGTGCGTACTACCGCCCGGCTAAAACAAGTATCTTCACCGTATCGAGGTAATCTTTTGGTTTTAAAAACCTTACATTTTCTTAAAATAGTAGACATAACAAATTAAAATTCTTGTTTTTAATAGAATGATAATATACAATACAAAGACTTAGAAATAAACAATGAATTAATGTTTACTGGTAGTAATGTTTATTGGTAGTCACAATGAAATCATGCAAACTGGAAGATATGGAGCAGATCACACATGCCAGAAGTTGTGTTTCATATAATAAGGACAAACAAGAGAAATATTCTCTTTAAGGCAAAGCAAATAAGACAAATAAACACATAAAGCAATTTATCTTTTCTTTTTCTCACTATATTCTCTAGATCATTAAACCTAGTGTCTGAGTGGCGTTTTCTCATTCACTCATATTATTGTTTTTTTCCATTAACAATGGAGACATATCTTCACACTAGGTGAAAGAGAGTGATAACTCTACTTAATTGTAGCTAACCTAGCTTTCTCTTTTCCTTACCTGTGATTCTCAAGAACTACAGCAGAATATGTGGGTAGTGAAAAATCTTCTGAAAATGGAATCCTGAACTCTATTTAAATCTCCCTAGACAAAAAGTTTTCTAAGGCACAGTGGCCCTATGAGGCCTGTGACTGGATGAGTTGAAACTCAAGAGTGAAATCTTTGCCAGAACCTCCAGCCTAGTGAAAATAGTCACTTGCAGATGGGGCCATATCCAACCCTGGGCAACTTCCCTGATTATTGTATTCTGCCTCATGTAATTCATGTACTTTCTACTGTATCTTGAAGCCTTTATATGAAAAGCAAATTGTTTCATGTGACCTCATGTGTGTATATATATATATATATATGCAAACCCTTTGTAACTGAGCACTGAATATGTCTCACAGTAGTCACATAACAAAAACAGAGAAATCTTTTAAAATCATTAACTAATTCATACCCAACCAAATATCTCCAAATGCACGAGGTCAGTATTTATTGAGCTCCCAAATAGTCATTATGATTAAATGGGAGACAGATCAAAGTAAATGTGATTATGACATTTCAAAATTCAAACTCTGTCTCATTTACAAAAGGACATATTATGAAATTGTATGCATATTAAAGTACACTGGTATACATATATTTACTGTAGTTATTCAAGGTTTCTGGTTCCTTCAAAGTACTTTCCTTTTCAAAATGTAGCCCTGTAACAAACAAAGGCAAAAAATTTACATGCACCCATGAAACCTTTTTAGGATCATGAGAAGCATCTATATAATTACATAGTAAAAGTTTATTTTGCCCACAATGATTACAAGTAACTTGATGAGCACTGGTTATGAGCAAAATGACACAAATATCTCTCCCATCCTTCAAGATAGTTTTATTCTGCGGACATAATACTAAAAAATAAAGAGAATATAACCTCTTAGTTTATTGATTCTATTCCATGACTCCCATTGAGATAAATATACTTTTATTAATTTACCTTAGAGTATTTTTTGAAGACTGGAATTAGACTCAAAATAACTAATTGCAAAAAAAGTACTCAATACCTTTAAACATCAGGTTTTTTGAATAATTCTATCATACTCATAAACACAGAACTTGAGTTTTGAAATATATTTTGAAAGTCGAAAAATGCTATCCAATATTTTAGGTAATTATATTTAAATTGTAAGAATTTCTTTTTTGTCTATTGTATATATTCTTTTTTAATTTTTTATTATTTTAATGTTAAATAGCTTGTTTTACATGTCAATCCCACTTTCCTCTCCCTCCCTTCCTCCTGCACCCCTCCAATATCCCCTGCAGCCTCCCACACTATCGCCATTTCCTTCCACATAGGGGATATCTAGAGTCTGTCATTTCACTCAGGGCAGGGTCTAGGCACTCCCCTAAGAGTCCAGGCTGAGAGGGCATCCCTCTTTGTGTTATGGACACATGAAGTCCGTTTGTATGCCAGGGATAAACACCGATCCACTGCCCAGGGCCCCATAGGTTGCCCAGGCCTCCTCACTGACTCTGACACCCAGGGGGTCTGGATCAGTCCCATGTTGGCCTCCCAGCTGTCAGTTTGGGGTCAGCGCTCTCCCCTGTTCAGATCAGCTGTATCTGCTGGTTTTGCCAGCCCATTCTTTGCCAATTTGCTCATTGCTCCTCTCGCTCTGTCACTGGGTTCCTTGGGAAGAATTACACTGTCCAAGACAAAACAAAATTTGCTGTAGTTTGGTAGTAGTCTTGAGAATTGCAGCTCAAAAATCATTCAGAATAGACGTGAGCCTGATTCAAGCCACAGGAGAACACATAAATGTCAGAAAATACATTCACATGTATACTGTCACAGAATAGGCTAAAATTTATGGTTACTCATATTGGCACTGGGCTGTTCAATCTGTCAATGAAACAAATCCGTGTTTCTGAAAGTCTTCCATGACACCAATGTGGGTACTCGACCAACAAACAGGAATCGGAAGACAAATAGCAAAATGAGGATTAATTTATTATTTTGTTCATCAAACAAGGAAACCATAAACATTCAGAAAGACTATAACTACACAGAAAAATACATTAGAAATTTGTTTTTACTTCTTGAAGGTATAAACAAATACTCAATAGTCTTTGTATCAATCTTGACATTCCAATGCTGAGAGGTAAACATACTATTTTTCAACTTGACACAATAAACATGCAAACATATTTGCCAAACAGCCTTCAAAAAAAGAAAAAAAAACTTTGTCTATTATACATCTCAGATGAGAAAGTGTGTTAAGTTGTAATCTTGAGCATAGAATGCTAAAAGAAAAGTTTGAATATTTTATTTTTGAGAAATCATAAAACAGCTGCAGAGAACTTTAACTGACTCTTAACTTATGCATAAATAGCAGAGACAAATTGTCTTCTCACGAAAAGGCTAATGAATGTGTAAGAGGTTTAAATGGAAATTCTGCTTACTTACTAAGACTGTTACTTGGTCTATTAGTCTAATCCCCAGCACAGTAGAATTCTCTAAGCTGATTCTCACTAATTTTAGAATGTCCCTGAAACAAACACTAAATTCAGCCTAAAGACAGAAATTTCAAGAGAAAAAAGTTTTGAAAGGAGAGGATATAATTGTTAAATTTCTTCTAGCTTGGGACTCTAACAAACTAGAGCAAGCTCAAGTAACTTTAAAGTGCCTGCAGGTAATTCAAATATTCATAAATTAATCATTTAAAAATGATTATTAGAAAATTGTTCTTTTCTATTTATTCTTCTCTCATATATTACACCCTAACTGCAGCTTCCAGTCTTATTCCCAACTCCCAATCTCTGTACCTTCCCTCTTCCTGAGATATACTCTGCCCCTATTTTCCTTCAGAAAACAGCAGGGATATCAACCAAACACAGCATAACAAGTTACAACAAGATTACACTCATATCAAGGTTGAACAAGTTAACAGAGTAGGAGGAAAAGGGTCCCCAAAACAGGCAAAAGAGTCAGGGACAACCCTAACTCCCACTTTTGGGAGTCTCAAAATAACACCAAGCTACACCACAGAGGACCTAGCACATACCCATACGGAGTCAGTGTTTGTTGCTTCAGTCACTGTGAGTCCCAGGGAGCCCTGCTTACTAGATTCTGTAGGTCATGTCCCTATGGTGTTCTCTCCTCTCTGGCTCCTTCAACCATGCACTCTCCCCTCTTCTTCCTCAGGATTCCCTGAGCTCAGCCTAAAGTGTATTGCTCCTCTCATTTTCTAGATGAAGCATCTCTTAGGACAATTATTCTATGCTCCAGTCTGCAAGTATATATCAGTAGGATATATATCAAGTATATCAGTAGGAATCATTTCACTACTATTTTTAAAAATCATTTAAATTTGGAGTCATTGTCTTGTAATCTGTCTATGTATGTCATATTTGATGCATTCCCTAAAGAGTGGCTTTTAGACTACAGTGATAGCTCAGCTCATAAAGTGCTTGGTCCACAACTGAGAGGACCTCCATTTCATTTGTAAAACTCACATAAGGCCTGGCATGGTGCCATACAATTATATTTCCAGAGATGGAGACATGGGGACAGGGAGACTGAGGCTCTTTTGGCATACCCAGTGAGATTCAGGCCAATAGGAGACCATATTTCAGAAAAAAAAATAGAACTTCCCAAAGAAAAAAACACCAAGGTTGGTACATGGTCTATGCACGTGCACATGAAAACATACAATATGAGTAACTGTTCATTTTATGCTATTAGCTCTTTATATTACTATATCCAATATGGTGTGAATGTATTTGCACCCTGCACCTCCTCCAAGATCCTTCCCTACTCATCCTACTTTGTGTCAGTTTTCATTCTTTAAAAAACAGTATCTGCTTCACCTGTCGCTGCCCTTCTAATTTTGAATGTGTGTTCTTCTGCAGGAGCACAGTCAAATTACTATGTAACAGAAACTGATTATTCCTTGACATGCCCTCATCAATTGTTGATATTAGCTTTGCATATACACACATCATCCACTGTAACAGAAGAAACTTAAAAAATAGATATGTGAGTGCATATGAGAGAGAAAGTATATCTTCTCTTTCTTGTCACTCTTTTTTTTAATTTTTTTAGAACACTTATTCCTCTGTGCCAAAGATGAACATCTATTTCATATTTAAATAAATAGTTGTGTTCTATGGACTAGGGATCCCATGTATGTTTTGGTACAGAATATACATATAGACATATAGACATAACATGTAGCAGAATACCACTTTTGTCCTTGGGGATATATGGGAATCTTTTAGAGATACACTATATAATTACATCCATTATTTTAAATATCTTCTCTTATATACTTTGAAATTTATGCATGTCAGCAAATACATACTTCTATGATGGCACAGTGCCACACATACTTTTTGTTATTAGGTCACATGTTTCTTTTTCACTTCAGAAGCTATTAAATGCTCTGTTTCTTTAACTGTATCCTGACCCAAAACCAAGAATGAGTAAATACAATCACAAACGGATAGGTGAATTGTGCCAGGCATTTTACAGGGGGAAAAATTATGAGAATTTATCTAACACCAGGCTTCTCTGTTCTGTACAGAAGATTAAGCTGCCATGTATGTGGAATATTGATGAGGCAAGCTTGAAAACATTCACTCTAAAATGCTGAGGTTTTTTTTCCACCCCAAAGTTTCTGGCTGACAGTCTGGCATCTTAGTTTACATCCTGGGCATTAAACCTGGGCTATAAATAAACCTAATGGGGTTTTCAATAGTTTTGTTTATCTCCCTGAAGACAGGAGAAACCTGCTGCTAAGAAATGTCAGATCTTAAACCTTGTTTCTGTTAGTTGTTTTTAATTTGTGTTCCATCTTCTGTTTCTCTGAAGCACACACAAAAGTCATCTTCAAAGAGCTCTTTGTCGTATTTGAAATTCTTAAGTAGTTAAGCTTTGGTTTGAAGAACTGCCTGGAAAATTATAGAAAGGTAGTGCACAACACACATTAAACTCAGGTATGAACAGTTACTATTTTCATATCACAATTTTGCATTCCAACATCTCAAACAAAATTTGCAATATTTAGAAACATGATTGTGTTTGTGAGTCTATGTGTTGTATGTTACTGAGTGTCTGTATGGATATGTGCATATGTATGACATCATTACATAGCATTACATTTTTGTACATTATTCTTGTCCTGTAATATTTGTTTATGCTGAGCTTTCTATCTTATTTATTATTGTATCATTTTGAATCACTTTAGGAAACCTATGGGATAATTTATCAAGCTAATTTTTCATATACAGTGATTCAGGGTATAATGGATAAAATCACTTTTGAATTTCAAACAACTGCAAATGCATTCTATTTAAATACCATGACAGTCAGGATTTTATATTGTTTTAATCTGTTGTTCCTATTTTTCATTTAGAGTTATATAAAACATTGATATTACTGGTTCAGTTTCTTTGCAAGGGCTCTTTAGCACAGACAGAGTGAGATTTATGTTGAGGATTCCAATGGGACTGTGTCTTTCTCAAATATCTAGTCTTGCCGAGATGCCTTAGAAACTTGGTTGATTAGCAAGTGAAAGCAAAGCCAAAATTCAAACTTGCCATGTCCTAGTTATACTGCTCATAATGCTCCATTGTGCCTTGAGTTGTAACACAAAATTTCTTTCATTTATTTTTGTTGTTGTTGTTGTTGTTGTTGGGGATGGAACACAGAGCACTAGTTATATGGAGCAAGATCTCTATTACTAAGCAGACTTAATGTCTTCTATGAAGCTAAGATCTTATATAATGGTTTCATTTAAAGTGAGCAAATTTACTGACAATAAGTTAATATATACAATATATGCATTTGTCTTACAGATTTAAGATTAAGATGTAAACTATTTACAATTTAGAAACTTGTGAGGCACTTTAGTTCTTTCCATTTTCATTTTAATTTGGGACTGTGCCACTCTAGGCCTGGATAATTTCCAGTTCTGTTTGCTGCTCCCACATTTGTTTCATGCATCGCCTTTAGAATTTGATGACAAAGTGTGTGTACTATGGTACCATCCATGAATGTCTCTATATCAGTTACTTACACAATGTATATTTCAATGCCTTCACTCAGAGAGGAAAATAGCTTAATCAACACAAAGCAATAACCTGGTGCATAGGAAATGAGTGGTAATGCTATGTGTCACTGTATAATACAAACCATTACATTTCTGGGTCACACTTGTAGAAATCCATCAACTCATCATGTTTTCCTAGTTTTGAAATAACTGCTACAAATCTATGCTAACAAAAGAACCATGGGAAAATCATCTAAAATCGATAGATTTCGGAGGTGTTAAATAGACTAAAATTATATTGATTATCAGAATAAGACCTCAACCTAAATATCCTATCTGCCAGAACGCTTCCACTAAACTATTCTGTCATTACAAACAAACTCAATACTCCATGGTTTGCAATGAAAACTAGTTATATTTACTCTCCTCCACTTACCCTAAAGTGTCCATGTGTTACTTCTGGTGTGAAAACTGGATCCACATACTGTACTCATGTACAGAAGCAGCTGTGGTTGGTTGGGGGTCAGTCATCAGTGGTGATGGATTTCTCACTCCCCTTTGTGATGGTATAATAACAAGACAGAAAAACATAATGGGGCAAAGGAATACAAGCCCAAAAGGGGGAATGGAGACTCATCTTTTGTTCTCTTGCTTTCCCTCATTGTAATTTAAGAAAAACAATGCATAAAGGAAAGACGTCATGTGACAGCGTTTAAGCAGAGGGTCTTTTTTTTAATTGGGGAAAGGGATCGTAAAAGGGGAAAAGGGGGAAACTAGACTCTTGGGGGACAGGAGCAGCAGGAAAGACAAAAGAATGACACAGAGGGGGAAACATACAGACAGAGAGTGGGAGAGAAAGAGGAGAATGGGAGGTGGGCAGGACCCTTTAAAACGGGAACATACTGAATATGCACAGTTGATGCACTTAGTGACTGCAGCTGAATGGATACACTGTCAGAACCCCAAAGACAGGTCAGTACAGTTGCCTGAATACTAAAATCCATGCCCTATGCACTCTGAAATTACAGAGTAATTTTTAATTCATATGACCTAGCTGGAAAGAAAAAAAAGTCCCTTGATTTAGAGAAGCTGAAGTATTGCATATTATACTGAAGTTGCAGTTTTATTTACAGTCTTTTTGCATGCTTTATCCAATTAATTCACAATGCATATAAATATATAATTGCAGTTTGCTGCCTGCTTCTCTGTTGTGCCTGCCTAAGTTTCTGGAATCAATCCTTCATTTTGTCAATTGTCTTTGTCACGTGTCTGATAATAGCAATAGTAATGCCACAAATGTAGCTAAAAATCTTCATTTTCACATCAGCTTAACAACAAGAATATATTCTTACTTTAATTCCAAGCCATCATTGAAGAATGCCTGAAGCAAGCCAGGTGTGGTTATGGAACGTCATAATTCGAGGGACTCATGAGGCTAGGATAGGAAGATGGTCACTTTACAGGTAGCTTGGGAAACCCGGTAGACCTGTGCCTCAAGCTAAAATGTGGAAATGAGCAGAAAACTTTAATTTGCATACGTGAGATTTTGAGGTCAATTGTTGGGCTAGTGCTAAGATAACTGAATTATTGAGATTTAATTATGTGACTTTGATGGATAGCATCTGTGAATGTGAAAGTTTCCCTACACCACACTTTAACTTGAGGAACATGTTTTCATATTCTATAAGTGGACTCATATTATGTTAATTTAGGCAACTTAGCTCAAGAAGTCGTGGTATATTCAAAGTTTTGGTGTTTATTGAGAGTGCAAACCTTCTTGGTCATTCTTAGGAAATGTAAGTGCCTGGCATATGTGTACAACAGATCCAAGTCAACACAGCAGCCTTGGGAACAGAGATTTTCCAGATAATCTGCATGGCTAGGAATAAAAACTGAGTGTATATTATTGTGTGTCATTGAAATCAGCCCCCATAGAATTTATTGAAGATATAATTACAAAACAAAATGCATTTTATTTATTTACTCTTCAAATTATTTTCCCGTGTCAACAATACTTCAGTTTCTGGTGGACTGAAAAAAAAAAAAACAGAGTCATGTGGGAAAGAGAGATATGGAAACAAAAGAAAGATAGTATGTCCTATATAAGGCAACAAATTTGATCCCTGTTGATGTAGTTACAGGTTACAGTTAACACATTGATATTATTAAGGTTTTTATGCCGATAATAGATTTTTCAATAAGATCATGACATAAAAATCTCAGGCTGGCCTCCAACTCACAGACATCAACTTGCCTCTGCCTCCAAAATGCTGGGAATAAAGGCATGAATCACCAAAGTCAGAAGTTATTTAAAAAATTATCACGACTAATTAATTCCATGAATATTGTTCTGAGAAACTATTTTATCATAATGAAGGTGGTAAGAAATTTGATAAGTGCTTGTGTTGTCTCAGTATCTGCAGGAATTCCTTGTAAGCCTTCATAATTAACACTGACATTTACAAAAAGGACAAAAATCTTAAAAAGAGGATTCATTTTCACAAGGGTATCTGTTTATTTGTCATAACGTGACCAGGTATGGCATGTTTCTTTGATTTTCTGATTTCCCTGACCAAATGTACAAATTTTTATCAATATGTCCTGGACTATACCTGCTAAATCAAAATCATCTATGTTCAAATTTAGCTTCAGAATTCTAAAAACATTGTAACAGATTGGATCTTTTACCCAGCTCAAGACTTCTTTGATTCTTTATATCCTTATTAAATACATTGAATCAATTCTAAAAATGTTATGTTAATTGCCAACACTGTTTATAGACCTCAGCAGCTTTGTAAGACTCAAAGAAGATAAGGTTTTGTTCCCTAAATTTGTGAAAATATAAAAAGATTCTTATGACTTCATACCCTGCTGTTTTCTTTTCTTCAATTATTTCACTTTTAATTTTTGCCTCCTTCAAATTCAAAATTCTTTACTCCATATTCTCTTCGCCCTTGTTTTACATTATGTAGAATAAACTGTCATCATTCGAATCTATTATTTTTATAGAATACCCTTTAGATGATAACCCGAAATAGTGTTGGAACTACATATCATGAAATCATTTCATTATACAACTCATATTTATATCTATCATGTCATTAACATTTATGTGAATACTGTTGATGATTCCTGGCTTGAGTTATCTGCATTCTAGATTTCATTCTAGGTCTCTGGAATATGTCACTGTTGATTGTGGTTTCTTCTAATTGTATACACATTCCGTTCCTGATGAAAATTACAATTTTGTCAATATTACGTAATGTAGCATGCCACTAAGCTATATGTACTGGTCAGTTTCTTGTCAACATGATGCAAATTTGTCATCCTAAGAAATGGAATTTTCATTCAGGAATTGCCTCCATTAGATTTCCTCTAAACAATTTTGTTAAGGCATTCTCTCCATCAATGTTTGATTTGGGAGGGCACAGAACATATGGACTTTATTACCCTGGTTAGACTGTTCTGGGTTATAAATAAGGAAGTTGGGGGTGGAGGCATCTAATAGCAGCATTACTCCATAGGTCCTGTCTGAGTTTCTACTCCTCTCAAAGACCCACTAAGATTAGGACACATTAGTCAAATAAATCCTTCCCATTCCAAGTTGCTTATTCATGCCATGTGTCTCAGCATTAGAGTAATAAGAAAAGATCAATAAAGTACCTTTAATTATTCTGTGTACCTCATTAGGATGAATTATAATTCACAATTTCCCTGACAATCAACCTCCCAGATGTTCTTAGGTTTCCAGTCCTTTATTACATTGAGTACTCTAGACCAGGACACTTGAAATAGTATTATTTTTATATATCAAAAAAGAAATCTCATTTATGCAGCGTGAAGTTTAGATACATTGCTATTGTACTGGAGCATTTACTGAATCTCATTGTGTTGTGCTTTTAATTCTCCCACTAGAAGGCCATAACCTCTTCATTCCTTGTATTGGGTTAAAGTAGTGAGTGAAAAATTTCAATTGTTGCTAAGCATAGCATCTCATGCTCACTTCCTGCTCTTTCTTGGTATAGAAGGCGTGATTGAAAACTGTTCTTTTGGAGAGGCTAAAGTCTAGAGGATGTGACTTCAAAACTCCATTTTTAGTGTTGAACAACTTTTTCTCTACATGACATTTGATGTTAAAAGTTTCAACCACTAACAGTGAAGGCTTTTAAATTTGACTGTTAATAAACAGATCAACTCAATCCAGGACTGAATTGCTAAAGAGACCATAATGTTGTTGGTTTCCAGCCAAGTTCTTGGCTAGAATTTCTCACCAATGGGTGGTAACTGCCTGCTCTTATTTAAGGCAATGAGTCAAATGGCTGGTTACAGCACTAAGGACAACAGTGGCAATTACAGGTGTTTCATGATCAATTGAGCTGATGTTTTTGTCCATAATTTAGAAATATTTAAAAGGATAAGTATGGACATAGATAGGATAACACAATACACCCTTGATTCCTAGATTGGTGCTGACAACAAGTTGAACTTCTTAGCCATTAAAGTCATCTTTGCCCTTATATGCAAACATTCTCCTTTTAGTCTTTCTAGTTTGTATGCAGGCCCCTAGGAACTTACCAGTCTGCTACATCTAAAGTGAAGAGATAGGTGTAGTAGTTGTAGAACTTGTCTCATTGTGATGCAGCTCGCTGTTCCATTTGCAAACAGTTCTTTAATATTTTGATATCTGCTATTGCAAAATCTAGTCATTTAAAATGTATTTCCTTCTTGTCTTAGAATTGTCCACACCTAGCTTAAAATCCAAATTAGCCTTAGCTCATATAATAATGTAGATCATCAGAAAAAGGGATTATCTTCTTATTTTCTGTTTTTAGAGTTTTTAATATTTAAACTTTTCTTCTTCCTTCTTTTTAGCTGCTGTTTTCTCACATGTGTTGATTTTCATCTTTTTTGTGGATCCTCTTTTTCCTAAGGTTTAACCATTTTTATGGCTTTTATTATTGACCAAAGTGTGTAACACAAAACACAATATTTCTTGCTCTTAACATTTGATAAAAATGCAGTGTTTGGTGATCTCCAATAATTCTACTGACTCAAATGTTATTTCTCCAAGAAAACCAATATTTCTCAATCCAAGAGATCAGTAAGGATATGAAACATTAGCTAATGTGCCTGTGTTCATCATCGCAGAACCTCCTGACTGCAGAAGATTTTGCTGATAGTGGCTAAAGCAGATGTAGTCCATAAACCCAATTGCTTTTGATACTCATCTAATCATACTGAGTACTCCTCCAGGTCATTTAAAAGTTTAAGACTCAAAGAAGTGTGTGATTCTTACAGAAGCCTATTTTCTCTGTATAGCTCTGTGTGCTAGAAAGTTCTTTCCAAGTGATTTGTTTTTATTTCTTTGTGAATTCTCTTTATTGCTCCTATCACACTCCTGGGTGTCAAACACAGGGAAATCCTGCTTCTTTCATGTGATCTCATAGCATTTCAGCACTGAGTTGTCTACCATTTAGTCTTATAAACAGCTAATACACAAAGAAATTTACTTCCATAAAGAACTCCATTGCTCAATGCCATATAATAAAGTTGTTATTATGTGATGAAAACACCAAAGCTTACTTCAAAGAGGTCACAGTCTGTATCCAATTGCCTGGGTGCTTCTACTGTTTTGGGGAAATTGTTTACTCTTTCCTCCATACTGCTCTCATACAGAATGGAAATAATGTGGTATCTTTAAGAGTGCTTTACTTATTATGTCCTTTGAGATGCATTAAAAAGGCAAAACATCAGAGATTGTCTTGAATTCCAATAGATACTAAGGAAGTATTTTTTACCTTACTATATTTTTATAGCTACTTAAAAAAATTGGTGTGTGTTCCCATTGTTAACTTCAAATGATTGTCTAATAGCAAATGTAGATCTCGTGGAGCATATGGAGTTCTTTAATTGCTACATCCATGGTTTGCTATTTTCTCTTCCTGACAGAACTTTAATAATATATGCACATAGATTTTATTCATATGAGCTAAAGTACTTTAATAAAGTTATAAATTTAATAACCTTGTGTAATTACACTAAAGTTTCTCATTAAAGCATCCTTGGCTCATGGTTTTTCTCCTACTTATTCTGCTTTTTTCTTTCATACCCATTTCCATCAACTATTATTTCTGCTCTACTTGCCACATTATTTTGTTGTTGTTGATTTTGCTTCCTTCTACAAGTATTTATTGAGCATACAACATCTGATAGGAACTTGAAGTGCTTAAAATTGAACAATAATATCTCCTCCAGTAATATGTTTACAAACAAGAGGAATTGTGGGTAATGATTATCAAGCGTCCCTTTGAAGCATGTATGTCATAATGTTTAATGATCTTGGTAACACTAACATACCTCTGCCACCAAAACCAAATGCAATTCACCAATTCAATGTACTACAGTTCCGGAAGAGAAAGAACAAACACATAAATGAACTGGAAATGAGCACTGGAACATTAAGGCAAGCATATATACATATTATAATACATATAGTAACCAAATATTTTTCTAGCCAGAATATTAACTCAGAACCATGAGTAATAAGAAAAGAAAAGCAGGAAGGACCTTTTCATTTACACTGAATTCTATCTCATTTTTTAAATTTATTAATTTAAATTAGAAACTTTTTAAACTTTTTACACATATAACATTACTTCACATGTCAATACCAGCTCCCTCACCCTCCCCTCCTCCCCTGCCTCCCTAACCCCCATCCCATGCCTCCTCCACTTCCCAGGGAGGGTGAAGCCCTCCATGGCAGATCTACAAATTCTGTCATTATCATCCGGGGCAGGGTGTAGGCCCTCACTCATGTGTGCAGGCTGAGAGAGCACACCTCAATGTAGAATGGGCTCCCAGGGATAAATCTTGATCTACTACCTGAGGCCCCATAGATTACCAAGGCCTTCTCACTGACACCCATGTTCAGGGGTTTGGATAAGTCCCATGCTGGCCTCTCAACCATCAGTCTGGGGTTCTTGAGCTCTGCCTTGTCCAGGTCAGCTGTCTCTGTGTGTTTCACCACTCCAGTCTTGACCACTTTGCTCATCACTCCTCCTTCTCTTTAACTGAGTTGCAGGAGTTCAGTTCACTGTTTAGCTGTGGGTGACTGCCTCTGTTTCCATCAGTCACTGGAGGAAGACTATAGGATGGCATATAAGGTAGTTATCAACCTCATTATCAGGGAAGGGCATTTAGGTAGCCGCTTCACTATCACTTAGATTCCTAGCTGGTTTCATCCTTTAGATCTCTGGAAATCCCACTAGAGATAGATGTCTCCTCAAACCTACAATGTCTCCCTCTATTAGTGTATCTATCATCATTCTTTCCTGCATTCTTACCCTGACTAAACCTTCCTGCTCACCTGTCTTCCTCTCTCCTCCTCTTCTTCCCCTGTCTTTGTCCCAGATTCCTCTCCCCTCATGTCATGCCCCCAATCAGCTCAGGAGATCCTGTCCCATTCCCTTTCACTGGGGTACTATGCCTATCTCTCTTAGGGTACTCGCTGTTTCCAAGACTCTCATGCAGTGGTATTGTAGCCTGGCAATCTCCTGTTCCATGTCTAAAATCCATATATGAGTGAGTATATACCAAGTTCATGTTTTTGTGAACGGGTTGCCTCACTCAGGATGGTTTCTTCTAGTATCACCCATTTGCCTGGGAATTTCAACATTCCAGGTTTTTTGTTTTGTTTTGTTTTGTTTTTTCTGGTGAACAGTACTCCATTGCATAAATGTACCATGTTTTCTCTTCCACTTTTCAGTTGAAAGGCTTCTAGGTTGCTTTCATATTCTGGCTATTACAAATGCATATAGTTGGACAGATGTACTTGTTGTATGAATGTGCATCTTTTAGGTATGTGCCTAAGAGTGGATTTGCTAGTTCTTGTGGTACACTAATTCCCATTTTCCTGAGGAATCTCCATACTTATTTTCAAACTGGCTATAGAAGTTGGCACTCCCACCAGCAGTGGAGGAGTGTTCCCCTTTCTCTACATCCTCTCCAGCATAAACTATCATTGGTGCTTTTGATTTTACCCACTCTGATAGGAGTTGTTTTGATGATGACTAAGAACATTGAGTGCTTTCTTAACTGACTTTCAGCAATTTTATAATCCTCTATTGAGAATTCTCATTTAGTTCTGGAACCTATTTTTTTATTGAATTATTTGATGTTTTGGAGACAAGCTTCTTGAGTTATTTGTAAGTTTTGGAGGTCAGCTCTGTGTCAGATGTGGGGTTGGTTATCTTTTCCCATTATTTTTATTTTTATTTTAAATAGCTTGTTTTACATGGCAATCCCAGTTCCCTCTCCCTCCCCTCCTCCCGCAACTCCCCTACCATCTCCCCCATCTTCCCACCCTATTGCCAATTCCTTCTGCATAGGGGATATCTAGAGTCTATCATTTCACTCAGGGTAGGATCCAGGCACTTCCCTAAGAGTCCAGGCAGAGAGAGCAAACCTCTTTGTGTTATGGACACATGATGTCTGTTAGTATTCGAGGGATAAACACTGATCCACTGCTCAGGACCCCATAGGTAGCCCAGGCCTCCTCATTGACTCTCACATTCAGGGGGTCTGGATCGGTCCCATGCTGACCTCCCAGCTGTCGATCTGGGGTCTAAGAGCTCTCCCCTGTTCGGATCAGCCGTCTCTGCTGGTTTTGCCAGCCCATTCTTTGCCAATTTTCTCATCGCTCCTCTCTCTCTGTGGCTGGGTTCCGTGGGTTCTGTTCAGTATTTAACTGTGGGTGTTTGCCTCTGCTTCCATCAGTCACTGGATGAAGGCTCCAGGATGGTTATAGACATCAAGTTCACTATCAAGAATGGGCATTCGAGGTGTCTCTACAGTATTGCTTACCTTGCCAATTGGTGTCATCCGTTTAGATCACTAGAGGTCACAATGGTGCCTGATCTGTATTCTAACCTATGATTCCCTCTTCCCCCTA
Organism: Mesocricetus auratus; assembly: GCF_017639785.1. Lineage (NCBI taxonomy): Eukaryota > Metazoa > Chordata > Mammalia > Rodentia > Cricetidae > Mesocricetus > Mesocricetus auratus. The sequence continues at coordinate 34,780,166 of NW_024429190.1, read as the reverse complement.
TCCTACCTGCCCCAGTCGACCTTCCTGTTCCTTCAAGTCCTACTCTCTCTTCCATTTCTCCCCCTCTCTATTTCCCAGGTCCCCCTCCCCCCCACCCCTTGCTGTGTTCCCCATCTGTTCAGAGAATCCCTATACAATAAAGAAACTTCAGGAGGCATCACCATACCTGACTTCAAGCTCTATTATAGAGCTATAGTCCTGAAAACAGCTTGGTATTGGCACAAAAATAGGCAGATAGAGCAATGGAAACGAATTGAAAACCCTGATTTTAACCCACACACCTATGAACACTTGATTTTTGACAAAGTAGCTAAAACTATATAATGGAAAAAAGAAAGCATCTTCAACAAATGGTGCTGGAATAACTGGGTACTGGTATGCAGAAGACTGCAGAGAGATCCATGTTTATCACCTTGTATGAAACTTAAGTCCAAATGGATCAAAGATCTCAACATAAATCCAGCCACACTGAAACTTTTAGAAAAGAAAGTGGGAGATACTCTTCAATGAGTTGGTACAGGAGACCACTTCCTGAACTTAACACCAGTGGCACAGACACTGAGATCGACAATTAACAAATGGGACCTCATGAAACTAAAAAGCTTCTGTAAGGCAAAGGACACAATCAACAAGACAGAAAGGCAGTCCACAGAATGGGAAAAGATATTCACTGACCCCACATCTGACAGAGGGCTAATCTCCAAAATTTGCAAAGAACTCAAGAAGCAAGTCTCCAAAACACCAAAGGACCCAATCAAAAGGTGGGGTACAGAACTAAACAAAGAATTCTCAATATAGGAGGCTTAAATGGCCAAGAGACACTTAAGAAAGTGCTCAAATCCTTAGCCATCAGGCAAATGCAAATCAAAACAACTTTGAGATACCATCTTATTCCTGTCAGAAAGGCTAAAATCAAAAACACCTGAAGACAATTTATGCTGGAGAGGATGTGGAGAGAGGGGAGCACTCCTCCACTGCTGGTGAGAGTCCCAACACGTACAGCCACTTTGGAAAGGAGTATGGAGATTCCTCAGGAAAATGGGAATCAATCTACCACAAGACCCAGTAATTCCACTCTTAGGCATATATCCAAATGAGGCAAATTCATACAACAAGGGCATCTGCTCCACTATGTTCATAGCAGCATTATTTGTAATAGCCAGAACCTGAAGCAACCTAGATGTCCCTCAACTGAACAGTGGATAGAGAAAATGGGGTACATTTACACAATGGAGTATTACTCAGCAGAAAAAACAATGGGATCTTGAAATTCGCATGTAAATGGATAGCACTGGAAGAAACAATCCTGAGTGAGGTAACCCAGTCACAAAAAGACAAACATGGTATGTACTCAGTCATATATGGATTTTAGACATGGATGAGGAGAGTGCCAGTCTGCACTTCCACTGACAGTGAGTCTGGGAAACAGGAAAGTACCTGCTGTTTTGACTTGTTGACTGTGTCCTTTGCCTTACAGATGTTTCTCAGTTTTAGTAGGTCCCATTTATTAATTGTGAATCTCAGTGTCCGTGCTACTTGTCTTATGTTCAGGAAGCGTTCCTCTAAAACAATTCGTTCAAAGGTACTTCCAACTTTCTCTTCTAAGAAGCTTAGAGTGGCTGGATTTATGGTGAAGTCTTTGATCCATTTGGACTTTAGTTTTGTTCATAGCTATTGACATGGATCTATGTGCAGTCCTCTACTTACTAGCATCCAGTTATGGAAGTATCATTTTAGTCTCTTTCAGTACTTAATGCAGAGGATCCTTATAGCTTGTGATTGGACATTTAGGCCCATCAAAATCAGCAGTTCTGAAAATATGTGGATATGTCAAGTATGGTAGATCATGTTTGAAGTTCTACATGAACCATTTACTTGTTATGAAGGTCTACCATGCCTCTTTCCCTTGGGCCTTCACTTTCTGCCTTCTAAGAAAAGTAATTTAATTTTCCATGAAAGCTCTGAATTGATTGTTTGATACTCTTTAAACTTTGATATGCAACAGAGTAAAATATTGATAGGTTTATAAAAAGTATGAACGAATGTGCTAAAACTTTGAGGTGTGTTGTGTAATTATTGACTTTTTAACTCTTTCTTATTGTCTATAACATGGAGATCAAGGATTTTGAATGGTCAGCAAAGTTTCAGGAGTTAAATGTAAGAAACCAAAAGCAAACTAATCAGGTATATTAAAAGATGCTGACATAGGCATTAATCATAGACATATAAGAAAAATCCATTTATTGATGTCACAATACATTGATTTTGAAGTATTTTTAAAGTAGTTCTAGAGAAACAGGAAAATTCAATCTACATAACAGCATACATAAGTGGTATCAAATATATAACTTTATTGTAATTTTTGAAGTGTTGTGTCATGTCAGTAACAGTCTACTATATGTAGTTGTATAAAAAAACAATCAAAATTGAAGTTACTGAAAATACAGAAACTGAGTTTATCACTTCCTACTCTATGCTTACTACTGACATGGTTAGTTGATTCATTATATCCATCTCAGGTGACACTTACACTTCTCCTGCATCAGAAATGTCTACACTGAACTTCATAAAACAGGCTCATCTGTGCTCAGCATGATCTCATCCTTTCCTGGATTATCTGGGACTGACTTTCATGCTGTCCATTGCAGAGTTGAAAACATGATTTTTGCCTGAAATAATCATGTCTACTCAGGTCCTATTATATGCAATACCTGATTAGCATCCAGAACTTGATAGTTAGACCTTATTGTTGAACATACCATATACTGATGTAACAGGACATGAAGAAGTCAAGCTGGCAGTGACCTGGAATTTCTATCCTTAGTGGCTATTTTTCATAGTGCTGATAGGTGCTATGCATACTATTGTTGGAGAAAAGTAATCATTAATCTTACCCATTTCTGAATGTTCAAGCTACAAGAAATGATTTGTATGGAAATGTATGCCAACTTGTGCAGTACTGGCCAGAAAATCATGAGAGTAACCAACCACTTCTTAATTAGACTTTTTTCATGGTGCATGAGTGGACACCCATCCCGGGCATAATTATCAGGCCAGGAACCTATGTTTGGTTATGTCATAGTATTTAGAGGAGGATCTACTACTACTAAATCTCCAAAATGGACATATTAAAAATATTACTAATGAATAATTCCTATGTCAATAGATTGATGAATATCTTATTTAATTATAAACCTATTTTCAGCAGATGTTAATTAACATAAAGACCACCAACTTGCAGAAAATAAGAGAGTAAGGAAGCCTCAACCTTAAAAGGACACATATATTTCTCTCCATGTGCATGTGTCTGCTTATGTGTGTGCATATGTGTGTGTGTGTGTGTGTGTGTGTGTGTGTAATAAGGCATAACAAATACAACTATAGATATTCTATCTTTGCAATCCACTGTCTGTGTTCCATTTTGAAGTGTTATAATTTTGCTCTTCATATACATCAATGTGTTTACTACTATATACTTATTAATCACGGGAGTTGAGGCTTAACTTAAACACCTTTTTGATATAATTTTCAAGAGTTTTTTCAATTCTCCAGGAACACATACTTATGCACATACATATAATTTGATATTGGCATTAACTCAAACATGTTTTCAGATTCTGAGATTTAGATGTTGCATTCAAAATGTGAGAGTAGATTTTGCTTCATTCCTCTTCTCTGGGGTACCATGAATATCTCTCTTAGGTTCTTTCCTGTTCCACAGACTCTGTCATTGGAAGTGCAGACAGGCACTATCCTGATCCATGTCTTAAATCCATATATGAGTGAGTTCACACCATGTTTCTCTTTTTGTGTCTGTGTTACCTCACTCAGGATGGTTTCTTCTAATGTCATCCATTTACCTGCGAATTTCAAGATTCCATTGTTTTTATCTGCTGAATAGTACTCCATTGTGTAAATGTACCACATTTTCCCTATCCACTATTCAGTTGAGGGGCAACTAGGTTGCTTTCAGGTTCTGGCTATTACAAATAATACTGCTATGAACATAGTGGAGCAGATGTCCTTGTTGTTTGAATGTGCATTTTTTGGATATATGCCTAAGAGTGGAATTGCTGGGTCTTGTGGCAGATAGATTCCCATTTTCCTGAGCAATCTCCATACTGATTTCCAAAGTGATTGTACGAGTTGGCACTCCCACCAGCAGTGGAGGAGTGTTCCCCTCTCTCCACATCCTCTCTAACATAAATTGTCTTCGGTGTTTTTGATTTTAACCATTCTAACAAGAGTGAGATGGTTCTCAAAGTTGTTTTGAACTGCATTTCCCTGATGGCTAAGGATGTTTAGCACTTTCTTAAGTGTCTCTTGGCCATTTTAGCATCCACTATTGAGAATTCTCTTTAGTTCTGTACTCCACCTTTTAATTGGATCCTTTGGTGTTTTGGAGACTTGCTTCTTGAGTTCTTTGTAAATTTTAGAGATCAGCTTTCTGTCAGATGTGGGGCTAGTGAATATTTTTTCCCATTCTGTAGCCTGCCTTTCTGTCTTGTTGACTGTATCCTTTTCCTTACAGAAGCTTTTTAGTTTCAGGAGGTTCCATTTGTTAATTGTTGATCTCAGTGTCTGTGCTACTGGAGTTATGTACAGGAAGTAGTCTCCTGTACCAACTTGTTGTCACAAAGAATACATATGTAAACTATTTTCATTAACCATATTTGATTAAGCAGAATTATATATAGATCTACAAACATCACTGAAACTTAACAAGTATTCCATGCAGGCAATCTTCTACAATTATATTTAGAATACCAGAATCTAGCTTGTGTCATTACCAAACCATGAGTGACAGTCATTTTGGAATAGATCAAACTAGAAGAGTTAAGTCCTTTTGTATTAGAAGATTGTTAAATATTCTATAATATGCATGTCTATTTGCTAAGGTTTAATGTACATACACATATCTATAAACATCTTTCAAATGAATGTTTCTACAAATACAATTGCACTATAATTTTTTGTTATGCCAATTAATTTACTTATTTAATTATTTATTTATTTACCATTGTGTGTAGACTCACAACTTCTATGGCAACCTATGGTGGTCAGAAGACAAGACCGTGTAGCTTTTCTCTTGCCAGCTTTACATGTATTCTGGGATTTAAATCAGGATTTGGTGCTTGCATGGCCACAGTTTTACTAACTAGGCCATATCTGAAGCATTTGCTAGTGATTTTCAAACACCAATGATATTATTACATAAGGAGTTCATTCATTGATTAATATTCATTTGTTAGAAATATGTGAGTCGATGAAAATGAGATGGGAAATGTAATATTGCCACCTTCCTTCATATTGATTTTTTATTAAATAAGAATATTCAAAATTCAACACTTAAAGTATGTAATTTAGTATGTAGTCTTTTTTTCATCCTAGGCATATTTATTAGAAAAACCCAAACCCCATTCTAATGCTTAAATTATAAATGCTCCAGAATATCTTTAATTTTCTCAGTTTAATTTTCTCCTTGAGTAAATCATTTATGAGACTATCACAAAGTATAAAACTCTTTCCTTTCAACATAAATCTTATATTAACTATAGTACCATTCATTCTTCAAAAAATAATTTTTTGTTTATACTTTTATTTCTGTCTTAAAGCAAAGGTATTTCTAGTGAAATTGATAGCCCATGGATTTAATTTCATGGAATTATCAATTACAACACAGATCTCAAATCAACTAGATAAATAATTGAAGTAGCAAAGATATATTGATTAATCAATGTCATAACAAATAAAATAGAATGATATTCTTTCATTTACAGATTAAATGCTAATAGAGAAATAAAACTTTAATCATAACTAAAAATGACATTAAATTTTCTATTGCTACAGAAGATCCTGTTTCTCCTGTTGTAAGCTGTACTAGAATTTGCTTATCATCAAATTAAATTAAACATTATCTGCCTTTCTTTTATGACTAAACTGTATTGCTATATTTCCATTATTTTCTTCTAATCCATGGAAGAGACATTGGTACAGAGAATTTTCTGATTATTTCTGAGAATCAATGTATTTTATATACAATTACTATGGAAGAGAAATAAGAAGCAAAGGAGGAACTCTATTCCTTTAGGAAACATTTTTTTCTTCAATTCTAACCTGGAAATGATTTCAACCATGTTACCAAAACAGTTTATTGATTTTTCTTGGATAGTAACCTGGGTAGAACATTTTAGTCACAAAATTGTTAGGATATTCTTTAATTTGTAGTATGTTGCTCTCAAAAATTCAATGATTTTTCCCAAAATTTTAAAGTAAAAGTAAAATCAAAATCAATGAATTTAAAATGCTTAACAAAACAAACTTGATCTCTTTGTATGACTAAAATTAATAGAGAAGCCAAAATAAATATCAACAGAGCAATTGCAAGAATGAATTAATTAATGATGGTCACAAAATAATATTCATCTGGGAGACAGATCAGAAAGCAAGAGTGCATGTCATCAATCATGAAAATCTGAGTTCCATCCAAAAAATCCACATTAAAAAAAAAAACAAGCCCTTCACTTTTACTCACATTGCAGACAAGGTTGAAACATGTGGATCCTAGGACTTAATGGTTACCTAGGCTAGCCTAACAGTGAGCCAGTGACAGATGATGACTCCTGAGACAAACTAGTGTAAATCCTTAGCTTCTGAAACAGCGTTTAAAAGAAACAAGAAAATTTACTTTTATAAATTACATGTGGACAACACTTGAGGGACATCTTCAAGGGTTAATTTCTGGCCTTGACACATGCACAAACACTTGAGCAAATTACTGAGTAGATGTGCAACATAAAACATAACAGGCATTCAAACATGTTCACAGAAGTGGACAAACACACAAATAATCTCTGGTCAAGAGAGAACTGTTAAAAATACAGTATAGTATACATTTTGGCAGATATTTCAAAACTAATTTGTGAATCCAATGAACAATTTGAAACCCTAAGTTTGAATAATTAAACACAGAAAACAATAGTCATAAAGAATGCATTTTCTAAAACCTGAAGATATATCAACTCCAAATGATTTAATATAAATTAAACACTATGAAACTGCATTTTAGTCTGTTTCTGCATAGAAAATACTAAAGCCCAAGTTTTATAAAGTCCCAGGACTAACGCTCCTAACATATATGTCTTGGTCTTATATTAGATTTCTGGGGAAAAGAATGAAGTAGCCGCATCCCTTCCCATGTGACTATTATAACCATAGTTACTGTTCTAGCAAAGGAATGTGCGAAATGATAATTAAAGGATTGTTTTGTGGATGAATAGGGATGGAGAAGTCCAAGTAAATTCAGCAAAACTTCTGAGACTGTACATAGGACAATAAAGTAATTGGTAAGTGGCTGCCATCCGGCAGCTGCCTACCTTTCTGTGTGAATAATAGGTAATTGCACATTTTTCCCTGTAAAGGAGCAAAACGAAAGAGGAGAAAGAAGAGACTGACTTTTAAAGAAAAGGCACAATAATCCTATTTTGGGGAACAAGGCAATTTTAGGTAGTTAGAAATTTGGACTTCTCTCAGCTCTGTAACTCTTGGTCTGCAAAATGAGAGATGGCTTCATGATCTGAATTGTTTCTGAAATCCTTCCTGTTTTCCTTAAAGCCCACAGGTTGAGATTTCTCATTGACAGCAACTACACACAGTGTATAAGCACATCAACATTAGCATAAAACCACTGTCACTTGGTGTCCATGAATTGGGGTCTGCGCTCAAATATAAATAGTGCAGGAAAAGTCTCTTGCTGTATAGTCTAGCTTTTGTATTTTCCTTAGTAATACTAGTTCAGTGAATATACAGAGTGGGATGCAGTTCATTGAAAATCACCACTCAGTGTCTTAGGATGTTTTTCTTGGATACATGAAACATCTTCAAATGTCAAATATTATATTGAACTAATATATGGTCATCTCAATTGACAAAGAAAAATACTGATAAAATCAAATATGCACTCATGGGATAAGGAAACCATGCTTTATGGAGTTTTTAAATATTGCTCATAAGATCCTAGATTCTGTCCCTAGCCACACACACACACACACACACACACACACACACACACACACCCACAAAGAAATGCAATTACTGAACAAGAATCAGTAAAATTTAAATGGCAGGAATTTTGGTTTATTATAATATATTTTATGTCTCAGCACTGAAAATAGTTTCCAAGTCATGAAAGGCAATAAGAAATTAATTTTTAATTGAACTAATAAAATGCAAGTCTTTAATTTGAGAAATGGTACCTATACAACTTAAAATATTAATAAACAGCCACCTAAATGAGAAAGTTATAACCATCCTTTTAAAATAGTGACTAGTAAATATTAAAGTGTTATTTATGTCTTACTCAATTTTTCACAGAAAATTTTATGTAGCAAAATGTGAAAACAATAAACAATAAATACTCAGGAAATGGAAGCAGAGAACAAAACTTCCATTATTTCTCAATAATGACTTTCTACATGAAACAAAGATTGACAATTTATTATAAATAATTGAATATATTGGAAAGTTCAGCAGATAAAAGATTTAAAATCCAATTTTATTTCTGAACATTAGTAATAAACAAACATTTTGAACATGTTATAATTTACAGAATCTATAAAAGTGTTTTACTTGAAAATAAATTTAGGAAATGATGTATAGTTTTTTTAAATAAATAATGAAGCTGCAATAAGCATTACAGAAGGTCGAAAAGATGAATAGATATCCTAGGCTTAAAAGTCTTTATACCATGCAATGTCAGGTTTCCTTAATAGATCCTAGAATTTAAGTGATATGTAAAGTACTTCTAATAAATTTTCCAATCCACATTTTGTGGCATTAAAAAAACTAATAATAGAAAAGATGCAAAATTAGCTTGTGGAAAAGGTCCTAATTATAGGAATGTAATGTTAGGATACAGCATAACACTGTGTGTGCATGCATGTGTGTGTGTGTTTGTACGTGTCTGTCTGTGCGTACATACATGCGTGTACATATTCATATGTTCTAGTACAGGCTGGCAGGAGCCAAAATCCATATGTGAGAGTCAGAGAATTACCTCAAATTCCAGCCTGCCACCTTGTTTAGACAAGGATTCATTGTTATTTTCTGCTCACAAGCTAGCTTGTGAGCTTCCTGAGATTCCTGCGATATGTGCTACCATGCTTGGCTTTACATGGATTCTGCAGATTCATACTTGTGTCCTCTCACGGGTGCTACAAGTTATTTGCCCACAATTATTTCCCTAGCCCATAAATTGACTGTTGAAGTTACAATAGGGTGCTATGTAGTAGATACAGAAACATACAAAGCAACAACATGGTGTAAACCAACTGCTTTCTTTTTGGGCCATTTCACATGAAGAAACACATGAAAATCTCGACAAAAACTGACAGTTGTGGAACTCACATGTCCTTTACATTCCTAGTCCTCTGATGCTTGAGTGCAGCTGCCACTCAAGTTTCTTATTAAAGTGAATGGTGATCATAGGAAAATTCGCAACTGATCAAAACTCAGAGAATTAGTGACTGCTGAATGCTGAGCATATATGAGTAATCTCTGTCACACTCTTCCACTTGCTCAGTGAGCATGATCGAAATAGGAGGTAGGAATGTTTTAAGAGCAATAGTACCTGAGCAAAACTGTGTCTTCTGGACATGACAAAACCACAACATTCAAGAACTCACAGCTCTTGCTGTTGTCTGCACAAGGCCTTTACATGATCAAGGCAGTGAACATTCTACCATGGAAGGAATTGGAGTTCATTAGCTCCTATCCCTATCTGTGGAGTGGTAGACAATTGATGCTTTCTTGGACAGAGAGAGTCAGGTATGCAGATTGACCACCATCCAGGAGATGGACTCTATCAGGAATACACAGACAGCATCGATTAGAATTCATGGGTTATCATGTAAAAATAAATGCAAAAAATAGGACACAAAGTTGGATGGATTTGAAGGTTAAGGTGGATCTGGAAGGAGTTAAGAGAAGGAGTTGGGCAAACACATTGTATGGATATCTGAAGAAGTTCCTAAAATTCATCAAAATTATATACAAACTAACTAATAAAAGAAATGATAACAAACACACACACATAGCTTATTAGTAAGACTGCCTAATGAAGAGAGTTTTCAAAGAAGCTATTCCAAAAGTGAAAAATAATGTTGAAAGTGTGACACACAAGTGAATAAGTTTCATATCATTTGTAACCTCCCTATTAATGGCCACTCCATTGGCAACTATATTCTGTTTATACTGATAATGTTTTAGTTTAAAAAAAAAAAGCTTGTGCTTTGTCATGCATTATTATCCTTCATTCACAATTCTTAGATTCACTTCATGATTTTAATTTTCAATTCAATCAGTTGTTTCTACTGAAAATAAATATCTCCCAGTCAATCTGACACAAATGAGAATCAATGTCCACAATGAGATAAATAGTGCAATGAAACAATACTAAGCTAGATTTGGTGATAAAAGAAATTCACAAATGAATACATATAGACTCCATAAGAATGGATAAAAATTATGCCAGCATGATTTTCTATTGTACTAGTGTTACTGTTATTTTGATGAAATCAAGTGACCTAAAGCAAGTTGGGCAGGAAAAGGTTTACTTGGTTTACATATCCTGAACCATAAATCACAGTCTACTGAGGGAAGTCAACCAGAACTCAAACCAGTTAGGAACCTAAACGCAAGAGCTGATGTAGACACCACATAGGAAAGCTGCTTATTGGCTTGCTCTTCATGGCTTGCCCAACCTTGTTTTGTATATAACTGAGGACTCCCAGACCACTGATGGCACCATTCACATTGGGCTAAGCCCTCCACATCTATCACTAATTATGAATATGACACACAGGCTTGTTTAGAGTCCATTCTCATGTAGGCATTTGTTATAGAGTTTAACTCCTGTCAGATGATAAGAACCTGTGTCTATTTGACATAAACATAGGCTGCACACCTATGAGGACAAACACAGATGGAATTGTGTATAAGTTTGACTTTTTACTTGACAATCACTATATATTAGAATATTTTTAAGATATTAAGACTATTGATATTGCATTTATTTTAAAGAAAATAATAATGTCCCCAACCCCTATCACTATCAAAGTAGCATCCTAGGTTTGTTGGCCTCTTCCAAGAAAAAGAATTTCTATGATGGCCTCTACATTTTTTTCTCTTTCAGTAGGAGAATTAACAACATTTCTCTTGATTTTTCCAGCTAAGGCACCTGAATATTATGGAGTAAATTTATTCTTAATTCTTTATGGGTTTATATTTTATCTGCCTTAATAAGTAATTTGTGGTGAAATCAATAACAAATGCACTTAAAATTGATTGAAAGTTTAGCCATTTAAAGGAATGAAGTTCATAATGAATATTCACCTGTGATGTGTTTACTACAGTGTATAAAGCTATAGCCATACCATTTATTACACAGAAAATAATGATTTGAATATCAGTGGCACACACACATATATACATATACATATACATATAAATATACATATACACATATATATGATGTAAATAGTGACACAAGATTTATATATATTATCATAAATTATTTAACATAAAATCATGCTATGTATCCAATTCAAAAGAGCACAAACTTACTAATAAAAGTGAACTTTGGAATTTGTTAAGATGTGTGTACCAACAAAGATTAATTTCTTAAACCCAAATTAAATTAGCTTATTCAGAGATAACCATGTCTGTCTGTAAGTAATCAATTTGCATAGCATACCAAGAAGGCAAGTGAAAAATTCCCTCTCTCTGATAGTTATAAAAAATGATGATGAACTTACACATGCAGTTGTAACAAACTATTTGGTACTTGTAGACAGTCTGTTTGATAGATGTCAGCTTTATAACCTATGCAGCTGTCTGAGATTTGGCAAGTAATTCCAGTTGTGACATTTCCACCATACTTGACAATGAAGCAACACACTCAACTGGCAGCTCTGAAGAGAATAATCTTATGAAGCCCAATTAGTGAGCTAGTTGCCAAATCATACATCCTGAAGAGAAGCATTGGTGACATTTTGGAGATATGTCCAAGGTAAAAGGAGGCCCAATGTAATGATAGCCTTCTGCAGAGTTCAGTCCCTCCGAAAATCTGTGCTGTTTCAGAAACCTAGGCAGATGTAGGAGGGAGGTCAGTTTTCCCTTTTGAAGAGAGCAACTCACATTTAAAGTTTGCTCTAGTCTAAATGTCTTAGCTTTGAGTTGTTTCAGAGTCACAAGTACATGTGGAATAAATCTAAATCTTTATATTCCATTAGAACTTTCATAAGGATTATAAACCTGGAAGACAAAACTAAGTATGTAAATTTCAGAACACTTCTATATGAAATGAGATAATCAGTCCTAACAAAAAAAATGGTCATTTTCTCTCTTCATTTGAAAGATGAAAAATATTTAAACTGTGGAATTTCATCTTCTCTGCTATTGAGTAGTTATCTAACCTATAGAAAATGGATATTTGTGCAAAAACTACACTGTTGGAACACATTTTATCTCCTCCTTTCATGTGCTTATCAGAATTTCTTTGCAATAGCATGATGCACCTCTTAGTCATTTCTTTAAATGAAATAATTCAGGATGAGAGAGAAGTATTATACAACATTAAGCTGGTGTATTTTTTGATGTAACATGAGTTTTTTGTCTTATTTATTTTTTAATTAAATCAGGAACAAGCTTGCTCCGCATGTCAATCCCAGCTCCCTTCGCTCCCCTCCTGTACAGGCTCCCACCAAGCCCCCCTCTGCTCCCCAGGGAGGGTGAGATTTTCAGTGGAGAATCTTCAAACTCTGTCATATCATCCCCAGCAGGGTCTAGGCCCTCCCCCATATGTGCAGACTGAGAAAGCATCCCTCTATGTGGAATGGGCCCAAAAGTCCATTAGTACACAAGGGCTAAGTACAGATCTACTATCCAAGGCCCCATTAATTGCCAAGGCCCCCTCACTGACACCCACTTTCAGGGGGGCTGAATCAGTCCCTTTCTAGCTTCTCAGTCACCAGTATGGTGTGGGGAGCCGCCCCCACATTCTCCGTTACAAGATGGTGCCTACACCCGTTGTTGGTTGGAGTAAAACAACCTTGGTGCGCATGTGCCTAGTACTTTTCCATCCCTTACTCTCTGCCTCTCCCGTGGCGCCATATGGGCTGACGAGCAGGAGCCAGTCAGGAGATGACACGTCTGAGGCGGGGACTGCTGGGCTATATAAGGGTTGGGCTTTTCGCTCCCCAGGGTCTCTGCTCTGTAAGCTTATGCTCTCCCTCTCAAGACGCATTAAAGCTGTTCTGCAGAAGGATCCTAAGTGTGCCGCGTCGTTCATGCTGGCTAGACGGTAGCGCGGGACATCTGGTGCTGAAACCCGGCATCATCATCAGCACCATCGGAGACCCCTTGGATTCAAGGAGGATTCAGAACTGCAGGTAACTACACTCGGAGAGGTATGTTATTCTGGGACTTTGGATTGGAGCCTGTGTTACAATTGTTACATCGTTACAATTGTTAGGTGCCTTAAGTCCAATGTAAATAAGCTGCAGTGCCTGACTGTGTGCTTTAGTCTCTTGTAGATAAAAGAGCTGAGTGAGGTCATTACTTTTGTTTCAATTGCGCCCATAAGTCGGACGTAGATAAGCCGCAGGTGTTTATTTTTATCATGGGCTCCTCTCAATCTGTCATTACTGCTCTGGAGTCAGTACTTAAACAAAGAGACATAAAGAGTAGTCACAGGACATTAAAGAATTTTGTTAAAGAGGTAGACCGGGTAGCTCCTTGGTTTGCCTGCTCAGGGTCCTTGACTATTGCTTCATGGAATAAATTAGGCAAAGATCTGGATAGGAAATTAATCGAAGGGGACCTGAGACAAGGGACCAGGGCAATCTGAAAGTTTGTTAAGAATTGTCTAGAGGATGAAAACTGTCAAGGGGCTGTAGCGGAGGGACGAGATGTCCTTGAAGAAGTTCAGGATAGCATGTCAGAAACCGAGCGTAGTGAGAGGTTAGGTGCACGTAAAAAGAAACCGGTTGTATCTAAGAAAGATAACCCCCCGCCGGTAAATCTAAGGATAAGGGGGAGCCCTTACAGTCCCCAAGAGGGACATTAGAAGATAAACAAAAGAGGGGAGAAGGCTTATACCCTTTTCAGGAACTGGAAGCTTTAAATCTTAGTAGTGGAGAGAACACAGAAGGGGACGATCTAGATCCAGAGGAGGAATATGATTTGGAAGAAGAGGCAGCCAGGTATGAGGAAGAGAGATATCATCCTGATGATCTACAGGCCTGCCCTACAATCCTCAGGGACAAGGCATCGTGGATCGAGCACATCGCACACTTAAGTCTTACCTAATAAAACAAAAAGGGGGAATTATGAAGGAGTTGCCCCCAACACCAAGAGTGGCTATTGCCATGGCATTGTTTACTATGAATTTTTTAAATCTAGATGATAAGGGTCAAAATGCAGCAACAAGGCATTGCTCGGATCCGCAAAGACCCAAAGAATTTGTAAAATGGAAAGATGTGCTAACTAATGAATGGAAAGGCCCGGATCCTATTCTAATAAGATCCAGGGGAGCTGTTTGTGTTTTTCCACAGAATGAAGAAAATCCCTTTTGGGTCCCAGAACGACTCACCAGAACCGTTATGGAGCAAAAGGATGGCAAGACATATTCCCGTGACAAAGAGGAACAACTTGACATTGATGGCACTAATTGCAATGAATTGGACCTATGAATTTGAGCAGACGCTTCGCAAATTGAGGGTCGCCATTGTTCAGATTAATTCTACCCGCCTTGACCTGTCCTTCACGGAGGGATTGTCTTCATGGATTTCTTCAGCTATTTTATATTTCAAAGAATGGGTGGGGGTGGGATTGTTTGGAGCAGTCCTATGCTGCAGAATAGTGTTTATTCTCTGGCTGGTCTGCAAGCTCAGAACCCAAAACGAAAGAGATAAGGTGGTCATAGCACAAGCACTGGCTGCGCTCGAGCAAGGGGCGTCAACCGATATCTGGTTGACTATGCTTAAGCAATAGGCTGCCGACTGAACAGCTCCTGCACACCCGGAACTTAGGTTCATTGCACAGGGAAGAGTGTTTAGTCTGGCCTCCCAAGAGGGGTGTTGAGCAAAGGCATCGCACAGAGAGTCATTTTCCTCTGAGAGACATGTTGGCCTGCATAAGGGTTACCTGCTGTATTTTTTCCCTTTTCCCAGAAAAAGGCAGAGGACAGGTCGGAAGCGTCCTGGATTTTGATGAATCTAGGGATAGGTTTTGTACACGTCTCACTAATTTTGTTCTTTGGGAAGTTCAACCACTGTCTCTACCCTCTAATGTCCTGGGAGAGCCTGTTTGCTATTAAAACAAAAAGGAGGAGATGTGGGGAGCCGCCCCCACATTCTCCATTACAAGATGTCGCCAACACCCATTGTAGGTTGGAGTAAAACAACCTTGGTGCGCACGTGCCTAGTACTTTTCCATCCCTTACTCTCTGCCTCTCCCGTGGCGTCATATGGGCTGACGAGCAGGAGCCAGTCACGGGATGACACGTCCGAGGCGGGGACTGCTGGGCTATATAAGGGTTGGGCTTTTCGCTCCCCAGGGTCTCTGCTCTGTAAGCTTATGCTCTCCCTCTCAAGACGCATTAAAGCTGTTCTGCAGAAGGATCCTAAGTGTGCCTCATCGTTCTTGCTGGCAAGATGGTAGTGCACAGTATGGGGTCCATGAGCTCCCCTTGTTAAGGTCAGCCGCCTCTGTGGGTTTCACCAGCTGGGTCTCGATTCCTTTGCTCATCACTCCTCCCTGTCTTCAATGGGGTTCCAGGAGTTGAGTTCAGTGTTTAGCTGTAGATGTCTTCCAGCAGCTACTGGATGAAGACTCTAAGATGGCATATAAGATAGTCATCAGTGTCATTATTGGGGGAGGGCATTTAAGGTAACCACTCTGCTATTGCTTAGACTGCCAGTTGGTGTCATCCTTGTAGATATCTGAAAATTTCACTAGTGCCAGATCTCTTCTCAAACATATAGTGGCTCCCTCTATTATGGTATCTCTCATATTGCTCTCATCTTTTCTTCCCCTAACTCAACCTTCCTGCACCCTCATGAATTCCTCTCCCCTCTGCTTCTCTCCCTCTCTTTCTCCCAGTTCCCTCATCCCAGCCCTCCCATACCCCATTCTCCCAATCCCCTCAGGAGATCATGTCCCATTCCTCTTCTCTAGGTTACCATGCATATCTCTCTTAGGGACCTCCCTATTTCCCAGACTCTCTTGAAGTGGGATTTTAGGCTGGCAATCGCCTGCCAAATGACTAAAATCCACATATGAGTGAGTACATACCATATTTGTCTTTTTGTGACTGGGTTACTTCACTTAGGATGGTTTCTTCTGGTGCCATCCATTTGCCTGTGAATTTCAAGATTACATTGTTTAGTACTCCATTGTATAAATGTAGTACATTTTCTCTATTCACTCTTCTGTTGAGGGTCATCTTGGTTGTTTCCAGGTTCTGGCTATAACAAATAATGCTGCTATGAACACAGTTGAACAAATGTCCTTATTGTATGAATGTGCATATTTTGGGTATATGCCTAAGAGTGGAACTGCTGGATCTTTTGGTAGACTGATTTCCATATTCCTGAGGAATCTCCATAATGATCACCAAAGTGACTGTACAATTTGGCACTCCCACCAGAAGTAGGAGAGTATTCTAAATACTCTCCAGCATAAACTGTCATTGGTGTTTTTTATTTTAGCCATTCTGAAAGGACTGAGATGTTATCTCAGAGTTCCTTTCATTTGCATTTACTTGATGGCTAAGGATGTTGAACACTTTCTTAAGTGTCTATCAGCCCTTTTAGACTCCTCTATTGAGAATACACTATTTAGTTCTGTACCCCAATTTTTAATTGGATTATTTGATGTTTTACTGACTAGCTTCTTGAATTCTCAATACAAAAATACTCAATAAAATACTGGGAAATCAAATCCAAGAACAACAACAACAAAATCATCCACCATGTTTAAGTATGCTTCATCCCAGGGTTTCAGGGATAGTTCAACATACAAAACTCCATCAATGTAATCTAACATATTAAAATCTGAAAAGGAAAGCCACATGGTCATCTTGCTAGATGCTGAAAAAGCCTTTCACAAAATCCAACACTTTCATGATAAAGGTCTTGGAGAGATTAGGGATAGCAGGAACATTCCTAAACATAATAAAGGAAATACACAACAAACCAACAGCCAACATCAAACTAAATGGAGAGAATTCAAGGCAATTCCTCTAAAATCAGGAAAAAGATAAGGCTGCCCACTCTCTCCATATCTCTTCAATATTGTACTTGAAGTTATTGCTAGAACAATAAGACAACAAAAGGACATCTAGGGGATACAAATTGGAAAGAAGTAATCAAACTGTCACTATTTGCTTATGATATGATAATTTACATAAATGACCTGAAGAATTCTACCAGGGAAATCTTACAACTGATAAACAGCTTCAGCAAAGTGGCAGGATGCAAGATTAACTCAAAAATAATCAGTAGCCCTACTATGTAGAGACAATAAATGTGCTGAGAAAAGAATCAGAGAAACATAAACATTTACAATTGCCACAAATAACTTAAAATACCTTGGAGTAATGCTAACCAAACTAGTAAAAGACCTGATCACAAGAACTTTGAGTCTTTAAAGACAGACATTTAAGGAGATACCAGAAAACGGAAAGATCTCTCATGCCCTTGGATATGTAGAATCAACAGGTTAAAAAATGACAATCTTACCAAAAGCAATCTACAGATTCAATGCAATTGCTGCCAAATCCCAGCACAATTTTCACAGACCTTTAAAGGACAATTCTCAACTTTATATGGAAAAACAAATGACCAAGGATAGCGATAACAATCCTTCTACAATAAAGGAACTTCAGAATGCATCAACATCCCTGACTTCAAACTATAGTATACAGATATAATAATGAAAACAGTTTGGTATTGGCACAAAAATAGACAGGTAGTTAAATGGAATTGAATTGAATTGAAGTCCCTGATATTAACCCACACACCTATAAACTCCTGATCTTTGACAAAGAATCTAAAACTATACAATAGAAAAAAAAGCATCTACAACCAATGGTGCTGGCATAACTGGATGCTTGCATGTAGAAAACTGCAGATAAATCCATATCTATCACAATGCACAAAACTTAAGTACAAATGGATCAATGACCTCAACATAAATCCAACCACACTGAAGCTCTTAGAAGAGAAAGTGGGAGGTACCCTTGAACAAATTGGTACTGGAGACAGATTCCTGATCATAACACCAGTAGAACAGACAGTGAATTTGACAATTAATAATTGGGGCCTCCTGAAATTGAGAAACTTCTGTAAGGCCAAGGACACAGTCAACAAGAAAAAATGGCAGCCCACAGAAAATGGAAAATGTATTCATCAACCCCACATCTGACATGGGGCTGATCTCAGTCTGGTGTATTTTTAAGCAGTTGATTTCATAGAAATTTAGAGATTAAGTGGTGACTGTGGGTAGGGTGGAGAAAGGTGAATAAATGTTACCAAAGGGTATTAAACCACAGTCTATAGACATCAAATTCATTATCAGGAATGGGCATTCACGGTGGTCTCTCCACTATTGCTTAGATTGCCAGTTGGAGTCATCCCTTTAGATGACTAGACTCTCACTGGTGCCAGAACTCTCTTCTAACCTATGATTCCCTCTTCCCCCTATTCTACTCCCCACTCAACCTTCCTGTTCCCCCATGACCTACTCTCTCTTCCTCTTCTCCCCCTCTCTTCTTCCCAGCTCCTACTTCCCCCACCCCTCGCCGTGTTCCCAATCTGTTCAGAAGATCTTGCCTCATTCCTCTTCTCTAGGGTACCATGCATATCTCTCTTAGGTTCCTTCCTGCTTGCCAGATTCTCTGTCAGTGGAAGGCAAAGAATGGGCTGGCAAAACCAGCAGAGACAGCTGATCTGAACAGGGGAGAGCTCTTGGACCCAAGACCGACTGCTGGGAGGGCATCAAGGGACTGATCCAGACTCCCTGAGTGTGACAGTCAGTCAGGAGGCCTGGGCAACCTATGGGGCCTGGGCAGTGGATCAGTGTTTATCCCTGGCATACAAACGGACTTCGTGTGTCCATAACACAAAGAGCAATGCTCTCTTACCCTGGACTCTTAGGCAAGTGCCTGGACCCTGACCTGAGTGAAATGACAGACTCTAGATATCTGCTATGTGGAAGGAAGTGGCGATAGGGTGGGAGGCTGGAGGGGGATGGTGGGGGGGTTGCAGGAGGAGGGGAGGGAGAGGGAACTGGGATTGACATGTTAAGCAAGCTATTAAAATTAAAAAAACAACCTAAAGGTAATAATAATAAAAAATCCAAAACAAAACAAAACAAAAACACAGTCTGATATTTTCAGGAAGCTTGGGTATACAATGTCAAAGTAGAGCCACTGAAGATTAATATTGTATAGTAGAGTGACTACAGGTAATACAAATCTTATAAATAAGTAAGAAATGGCATAATAATTTTACCATCAAATAACAATATTTGAAAAGTGGATATATTAAAATGTATTTAAAGATTATACAGTATGCATATATCATATGGAAAATAGTGAATGTATAAATTTTCATGCTTTTATTTCTCAGTTAAATTTAATTAAGGATAACATTCTGTAGATAATTATTAAGTTACAGGTAACATATGCAAATGTTGTAGGTTTATTGATATAGTTTATTACAGAAACACTATGAATGTATTTCTGGCTTATTTGCACAAGAGGATTCAAGAAGAAACTCAAGGTCATACCACATAAACATCTCAAAATTGAAATTTATATGTTGGATAATTAGAAAACAAAATGAGCACAAAATAAACTTCATAACAGATCAATATATGAATCAGCAATAATGCATAAACTGAGAGTTTAGAGAACTCTAATTTAGTTGTGATATACTATCAGAAAATCAATGAAAGATGGAGCAAAACATAGCTGAGATAAGATCAATATGTTTGCTTTAAGGGCATGTTCAGATCAACATGGATTTACACCTAATATGCAAACATATTGGTATTTTTTCAAGACAATAAGTAATGCTTCTATATGGATTGCTGACGAGTTATTTAAATTTTTTGCTAAAATAAAGATAATAGATTACATGTACTAAATGTCCTTGGAAAGTATATTTTAGGGAGGCCAGATTTTCAAAATACCATTTTAAAGATAGTATAATAAGTTCAATTCATTGAGATGGCATGTTCCATTTTTATTTTTCAGTTGCTAAGATTTAATTAGCATTTCATGTTATGGGTGAATTCCAGTGATAGACACAGAATAAAGTTAAAAAAATTTCTGCATGTCTAGAAAATGTCCAGAAGAAGGTGCTGGTTGACACTTGACTGACAAGGAGGATGTCACTCAAACAGAGGAATGAAATGGCAAATACTAGCAGTGGACCAAAGCCTCTTTATTCTACAGTTGTGGTTTGGAGAACTTTCTGTTGTACTAGGAAAACATATGATTCTCATTAATTATATGAATCACCTCTGTATGCCAGTGGAAACAGTGTGCTCTGCCTCAATGGCAGACATTAAGAAAAATGATTAGAGGCAACCTAGCTTTCAATAGGGGGTTTGATTGTTGATTTTTGTTGTGATTTAGACTTAAACATATTTGTACCATGAACAATGAAACTTAAATTTGTAAACATATTTCTCAGATGGCACATGATCATTAGGGTTTGATGATTATTAAGTTTGATTAGATTGGTAAGGCTATGTGTTGCCTGGGAGCTAAATATGGGATCTCTCTGTATGTACCCACTGCAAGTATCTGACTAAATATGATTTAAGTATTGGGAGCTGATATTTAGGAATGGGAATGGACTGGATACGGCAAGGGATCCATAGGAAAGAGAAAAGCAGAATTTTTCACTAAGATCTGATTAGGTCTGTGAGAATGTGGGCATCAAATGAAGACAGACCACAAGATGTAGCCTGCCACAGAGCTGAGGGTGAGACCCAGCAATTGGATTTGGAGGAGAGGAGGGTTCCCCTGGGAATGCCTATTACAATGGAAGACTGAGATACTGAGATATCTATGGGCAAGGATGGTTGGAGGAATAATTTTGTATGATCCATGGTAGGTGGAGGCTAGAAGCAAAACTCCAACCTAAAAAGACCAACCACACTCACAAAAACACAATAAATAATCCCAGACTGGCAAATCAAAAGAAGGAAAACATACACAAACACACACACACACACACACACACACACACACAAAACCACTTCAACTACCATCACCACAACAACAACATCAGGAGTCATCATCCCTTCTCATTGATAGCCATCAAAATTAATGCTATCAATTTTCCAATAATAACACACAGAATAAGAAAATGGATGTGAAATATGTATCCACCCCTTTGTTTAATTAAAGAAACAAATCTTAATATCAAGAATGGACATCACTTCAGGAAAAAAGATTTGGAAGGATAGTGCAAGCTAATGGATTCAAGAAGCAAGCTAGTGTTTCCAGAGAAATAGCTGACAAAATAGACTTCAAACAAAAACAAATCAGAAAAAATAGGGAAAAACACTAGACACTTATCAAAGGGAAAAAACATCAAGAGAAATTCAATTCTTAATTAACATCTAAGCAACAAACTCAAGGATAGCCACGTTAATAAAAACAACACAAAATAAAACACACTTCTAACAACTTAATCACATAGTAACATTCACACCCTGATAGTGGGAGGTGTCAGTACTCCATTCTCACCATTATGCAGATCATTCACACAAAAACTAAACAGAAAAAAACTGGAACTAAGAGATGTTATGAAGCAAATGATCCTAACAGGTAACTGTGGAACATTTCACCCCCAAACAAAAGACTCTTCATTCTTCTCAGAACCTCCTGGAACTTTCTCCAAAATTAACCACATATTTGTACACAAAGCAAGTCACAACACATAGGAAATAATTAAAATTAAACTAAAACCAAAGCCAATAACAACAAAATACCCTGCATCCTTTCTGACCACCGTGAACTAATGGTTCATAACAACAGCAACAGGATAACAACAACTTTACAAAGACACAGATATTGAATAACTCTCAACTGAATGGAAAATAGGCCAAGACAGAAACTTAGAAATAAATTAAACATTTTCTATGATCAAATGAATATACAACATCCTCAAACAAATGGAGCATAATGAAGTCTAATCCAAGAAGGTAGTTCAGGACACTAAGTGTCTCCATAAAAGAGAGAGTGAGAGAGAGAGCATGCTCATAATAGTAACTTAAAAATTAAAAGTTTGAGAACAAAAGGAAAACATCACACCCAAAGGAATATATGGCAAAAAGTAATCAAACTCAGAGTTGAAGTCAATAAAATATAAATAAAAAATGGAAAGCTTATAAAAAGAATCTGTGGAACAGAGAATTGGTTCTTTGTGAAAATTAGTAAGATTGCCAAATCCTTAATCAGATTAACTAAAGGGTGGAGAGTGAATATTCAAATTAATAAAATTGGAGATAAAAGTTGGATATAATAGGAGATGCTGAGGAAATACAGAGAATCATAAGGGCATTAAAAAAAACAAGCCTATACTCCAGAAAATTAAAAAATCTAAAAGAAAATGGATAGTTTTCTCAATATGTTCCACTAACCAAAGATGTCAGTGTGGTGGGTTATCAAGAAAAAAAAAGGTGGGTCCAGACAGTCTTGGACATGGGGAAGAATTGGTAAGAGTACAAGAAGATGAAACTATAATCAGAATATTTTATATGATTTATATATGCAATAAAAGGAAATAAGGAATCAAATAGAACAAACTTCTCTGGTTTAAGGTCATAATACATATTAATTAGTGGATTCAAAGTTGATTGAAATGAAGCAGAGGGCTGGGTGGTGATGGTGCAGAGGCCAGCAGATCTCTGTGTGTTTAAGGTTTGCCTGGTCTATACAGAGAGTTCCAGGACAGCAAGACTAGACAGAAAAACAAAAACCAAAAAGAAAAACAAAAACCCAAACCAAAGAGAGGAGGAAATAAGAGAACTATGAATGCATCTAATCGGAAATTTTGCCCATATTACTAATGTGGCTCAGAATATTTCAGAAAATGCTTCTACTATATTTTTAACTATACTCTTATAAGATTTTGAAAGACAGAAATTGCTTATATTTCATTATTTTCAATTTAAATATGTCAACATTATAACTAAAGAAAGTAACAATTTTAATGACATGAATTAAAATACTCTACTATGCTAACCTCTTTATACTTGACTGTCACACAGCTTGTATTAAATGAGAAATTGGTAACTAATGACGCAGTGTTGACATACATTTGCACATACAGAATTATATTTTTCTTGAGGGGAATACTAAAGACAATAAGAAGACATGAAGCAGAAATGAATAGATTCATAATTTCAAGTCAGTGTGTCCCCAAGTTTCCTGTGCATTAGAGACATTATAGAGTTTAGAAAAAGTGCGAGGACTGCTTTTATCTAGTCATTATGGGTTTTGATTATATACAATCAGAATTGACCTGTGGAACTTGAATTCCTAACCAGCATCTCCATAAGTATAAATATGCATGCTTTGAAAGACATGTTTTGAGAAGTCTAGAAAAATTAGTGCCTTGTCATTGGGTCAGAATTGCTGAAAAATCGTCAGGTGATAATACAAAAATTTAAAGATTGTCTTCTGTGATGCTTTATGAAAATATTCTTTTCTTTATAAATGTATTGCTAATGTTCTTCAGTACACACCATATTCTGTTCTTCAAAGTTCTTTTCTTTTACTTAAAATCTGTATTTATTAGGGAAAAAAACAATACAAAAGTCATTATCACAGAGCTACAAAGTGTCACATGGGTAGGTTTGCTCAAGATGAACCGAAATGACAAGTGTAATTTTCTGAAAAGACATATGTAGTTTAATGAGTAGAAGTAGGAAAATTATTCTAAGCATAACAGAGACATTTCAATTCCATTTAGATAGAGGTAGGATAAAAATGGTAGAAGAAATATAATGCAGATTATTGTTGCATCTAATATTAATATTCATATCCTGTAGATAAAAATAAGGGTAAAAATCTAGATAATTATGCAACCAACTTAAGTAGTTCAAAAATTCAGAAATTCTCTACAAATGCAAATACATAATTTAAATATATTATAGTGGTTATACTTTAATATGTGTCATCTTGAAGAACATTTTTAATCAATAGTTTATTAAAATTATTCCATTTGATATATTTTATTTCTGAAGTTTTAAATTTTAATGTGACATATATTAATCTGTGTTGTAGTACCAAGTATAATGAAACGCTCCACACCAGACATTTTCTTACTTTATTAGGTCCTATTTCATATGATGATTTCTTATAAGTGCTATGAGAATGAAATAAAGGCTGCTCTGCAGTATGTACAAATGTATCACATGTTGTCTGTGTTTCTTGGTTTACAGGGTATTTGATGATTCAGGATGTTAGAAATTACATAGTAGTTTGATGTTTTTGTACACAATTACACACACCACATAATATACATTCATAAGTGATGAATAATTTCAAGTAGTTTCATTTTGTATGTAGTCAGTGGCTCAATCTCAGCAAAACAATTCAGTGATCTGATAGAAGCAAGAAAATTTGGAGTTCAGAAAACTGAACTATGTATTAGAAACTGTAAGTTATATTAGAGACCTATATTAGGTTACCATACATGAAAATACAAGAGGGAAATAATGCGGACTTTCAGGAACAGAGGACATAAAATTCCCCCTTGTTTTTGTTTCCCATTCTCAATTTTTCTGTTCTGCTGTTAATAATGTTGGTAATAACCATTTACTTGTTTCATTCAATTTTTCTTATTTTTGAGAATGTCATATATGTGAGCAAAGGAATATTATCAGAGCTGCCTATTTCCCCCTCAAAGTTCCCCTTAAGCCCATTAGTAATCACTGCAGCTAAATTTCATTGTTTTTTCTGTTTAATTTTGTTTTCATAATTTTCTGAGTCTCACCAGCGCTGTCTATATAGCATGAGTGGTGAGATAGCCACTAAACCATGGGAAACCTATTAATAACCATATCCCCAATAAATAATGATTCTCTTTCCCCCAGAATCAATCTGCTGTTAAAGCTCTTTGGTAAAGGATGAGATCTGGAAAGCATCTATTACACCCACACAAGAATTTTGGTTGGCTTGATTTGTTGTGCTCTTAGGTAGATAACCACAGATGTTGGTTCACTGCTGCAAAATCCAGAAAAAAAAACCTTTCACAGCACCCTCTTCCATCTTTCTGTTGTTACATTCTTTTTCCTCCTCTTCTTCCAAAGTGTGTGCTGAGCCTTCCTAACAGTATGGTTAATATAGATATTCCACAATGTGTCTTCTACATTTTCATAATTGTATACATAAACATTAGTCACCCTCAATATTTGTCAGAGACACTTTTTTTGGTACTGGGTATTGGTCATGGAGAGATACATAATTGGTTAAATTGCCAAGAATTAGGAATATAGAGATTATCCATAAGTGGAATATCTACTCAAAGGCCTAGGACCTCCTCAGCCATGGGCTTTTGATCAGGAACAAAATGCAAATAATAGAATTACCTACTGTGGAGCAACCAATAAATGCAGTCAGAAAGCAGCTAGTTCACCCAATAACAATTTGCTACAATTGCCCTTTGAGTACATTTTGGCTACAATGAATGTGTCTTAGATGGTATTGTCCAGTGCTAGCAAGACAACAGGTGTGTTTTCTTCCCCATTAATGGACATTGCACATTTTGTAGGACAATGGGAGCTAGCCAAGAAAGCATAACTTTTGGCATAACGAAAATTGAGTTCTCTATATTCTGAAGCCAAGAGTTATGTTGCCTTTAGCAGTACTGAAGATATTGCCTTCCAGGGATTGAGAGGTGGTTTAAAATACCTATAGTACAACAAAATAGGACAATATAATATTAGTGTAACAAAAGAAAAGGAAAAATACTGAGGAATAGATGTTAAGTGGGGTTTAAAACTAAGGAATAGGAGAGAGGAGAGAAATGATTCTCCATTTTGGAAATGATTAACAGTTTCACAAAAGTTTTACTATGTAATTCATAGGGTATATTTTTATGTATTATCTTATTATTATTATTTAAATTTTTGTATTTACTGGGAGCTTCTTGAAACAATTATAACACTTCAGTCATAATGTTCTAAATAAAAAAATCAACCAAGATATATTTCCAAAGGGATTAAAAATTTTGCTATGTCTATA
This sequence comes from Mesocricetus auratus, assembly GCF_017639785.1. NCBI lineage: Eukaryota > Metazoa > Chordata > Mammalia > Rodentia > Cricetidae > Mesocricetus > Mesocricetus auratus. Next base: position 34,753,834 of record NW_024429190.1, on the reverse strand, counting down.
TTCACAAATGGTGCATATTCAGTGATTAAAAAATAAAATGGGAAATGTTTTAAAGCACAAAAATAGGAATAAAATATAATTTTACTTCCATAAGTTTCATGATGTATTGTGAAGAATTTTGCTTTGAAAATAATGAGAAATTGGGAAATGTAGTGGATATAGGAATCATGGGAAGTACTTGCCATGTTCTCTTTCATCATTATAGTTTCAATTTTTTGTTTAGCTTTTAATGGTGTATTTATCCTTTAACACCTTTTTATCCTTATACATATGGCTTTCTGGATTCCTTCATTTTAATTTGAATTCCTTAGAAAGCAAAAGCAACAATTAAATTAATTTGTCTTTTGTTAACTTTGTGTCCTTGTATAATTTGCTGATTTTTGTATGCCTAGAATCATTTCATCAGTAAAAGGTTCTGCTAAAATATAACCATGGTAAGGATTAATTAACTATGAAATATTTGTCACAAAGGTTGATGAGTAGCATAATGTTAAATAAATAACAGCAATAGTTTGAAAACTTAAAACATTACTTGAAGTATAAATAGGTTTGAGATCTTAGTTTCCAGTGAATCTAATAATTTAAATTCAAATGGGGTATATGTCACCTCCATGAGAGCTGTTTAGTCAAGAAATTCTCCACAAATACTATGAATGATCAAGACCAACAGAATAATTCACAAAGTTAATAATAAATTAATTAAAACAGTAGTCAAATCCATTGACTGAAGATTAAATATATATGGGAATGCATGCTCTCGACTTAATAAAGATATTGCATTTCAGGACTTGAGGCATGATTTATTGGCTGCCTAGTTTGCCTTCTAGTTTGCTTCCTGCTGTTGTGAATAATGCTCAACTGCACCATCCCTGGGTCAAAGAGGAAATAAAAAAAGAAATTAAAGACTTCCTCGAATTCAATGAGAATGAAGACACAACATACCCAAACCTATGGGACACTTTGAAAGCAGTGCTACGGGGGAAGTTCATAGCGCTAAGTGCTCACATGAAGAAACAGGAGAACAGTTATACCAGAGAATTAACATCACAGCTGAAAGCTCTAGAACACAAAGAAGCACACTCCCCCAGGAGGAGTAGACGCCAGGAAATAATCAAATTGAGGGCTGAAATCAATAAAGTAGAAACCAGGAAAACAATACAAAGAATCAATGCAACGAAGACTTGGTTCTTTGAGAAAATCAACAAGATAGACAAACCTTTGTCCAAACTCACCAAACAGCAGAGAGTGAACACGCAAATTAACAAAATTAGAAATGAAAAGGGGGACATAACAACAGACTATGAGGAAATCCAGAGAATCATTAGGTCATACTTTGAAAACCTGTACTCCACAAAATTCGAAAATTTAAAGGAAATGGATGACTTCCTGGACAGCTATCAATTGCCAAAATTAAATCAAGAACAGATAAGCAATTTAAATAGACCTATAACCCCTATGGAAATAGAAGCTGTCATCAAAAGTCTCCCAACCAAAAAAAGCCCAGGTCCAGATGGCCTCACTGCAGAATTCTACCAGAAATTCAAAGAACAGCTTATACCAATTCTTCTCAAAGTGTTCCACACAATAGAAGCAGAAGGGTCTTTGCCAAACTCTTTCTATGAGGCTTCAATAACCTTGATCCCCAAGCCACACAAAGATACAACTAAGAAAGAGAACTTCAGACCAATATCCCTCATGAACATTGATGCAAAAATACTCAATAAAATACTGGCAAATCGGATCCAAGAACACATCAAAACAATCATTCACCACGATCAAGTAGGTTTCATCCCAGGGATGCAGGGATGGTTCAACATATGAAAATCCATCAACGTAATCCACCATATAAACAAGCTGAAAAACAAAAATCACATGATCATCTCACTAGATGCTGAAAAGCCTTTGACAAAATCCAACACCCCTTCATGATAAAGGTCTTGGAGAGATCTGGGATAACAGGGACATACTTAAACATAATAAAAGCTATACACAGCAAACCAACAGCCAACATCAAACTAAATGGACAGAAACTCAATGCAATTCCTCTAAAATCAGGAACAAAACAAGGCTGTCCACTCTCTCCATACCTTTTCAACATGGTACTTGAAGTTCTAGCTATTGCCATACGAAAACAAAGGGGGATCAAGGGGATACAAATTGGGAAGGAAGAGGTCAAACTTTCACTGTTTGCAGACGATATGATAGTTTACATCAATGACCCAAAGAACTCTACCAGGGAACTCTTACAGCTGATTAACACCTTCAGCAAAGTGGCAGGCTACAAGATCAACTCAAGAAAATCAGTGGCCCTACTATATACAGATGATAAAAGGGCTGAAAGAGAAATCAGAGAAACATCACCCTTTACAATTGCCACGAACAACATAAAACACCTTGGGGTAACGCTAACCAAACAAGTGAAAGACCTGTATCGTAAGAACTTTGAATCTTTAAAGAAAGAAATTAAAGAAGCCCTCAGAAAATGGAAAGATCTCCCATGCTCTTGGATAGGTAGGATCAATGTAGTAAAAATGGCAATCCTGCCAAAAGCAATCTACAGATTCAATGCAATCCCCATTAAAATCCCAGCACAGTTCTTCACAGACCTTGAAAGAACAATAATCAATTTTGTATGGAAAAACAAAAGACCCAGGATAGCCAAAGCAACCCTGTTCAACAAGGCAACGTCTGGAGGCATCACCATCCCTGACCTCAAGCTCTATTATAGAGCTATAGTCCTGAAAACAGCTTGGTATTGGCACAAAAATAGACAGGTAGACCAATGGAATCGAATCGAAAACCCGGGTATTAACCCACACATGTACGAATATCTGATCTTTGACAAAGAAGCTCAAAATATACAATGGAATAAAGAAAGCATCTTCAATAAATGGTGCTGGCATAATTGGAGACTGGCATGTAGAAGAATGCAGATCGATCCATGTTTATCCCCATGCACAAAACTTAAGTCCAAATGGATCAAAGACCTCAACATAAATCCAGCCACACTGAACCTCTTAGAAGAGAAAGTGGGTGGTATCCTTGAACGAATTGGTACAGGAGACAGCTTCCTGAACATAACACCAGTAGCACAGACAGTGAGATCAACAATTAATAAATGGGACCTACTGAAACTGAGAAGCTTCTGTAAAGCAAAGGACACAGTCAGCAAGACAAAAAGGCAGCCCACAGAATGGGAAAAAATATTCACTAATCCCACATCTGACAGAGGGTTGATCTCCAAAATTTACAAAGAACTCAAGAAGCAAGTCTCCAAAACACCAAAGGACCCTATTAAAAAGTGGGCTGCAAAACTAAATAGAGAGTTTTCAATAGAGGAGTCTAAAATGGCTGAGAGGCACTTGAGAAAGTGCTCAACATCCTTAGCCATCCGGGAAATGCAAATCAAAACAACTCTCAGATACCATCTCACTCCTGTCAGAATGGCTAAAATCAAAAACACCAATGACAATTTATGCTGGAGAGGATGTGGTGAAAGGGGGACACTCCTCCATTGCTGGTGGGAGTGCCAATTGGTTCAGCCACTTTGGAAATCAGTATGGAGATTCCTCAGAAAAATGGGAATAAACCTACCACAAGACCCAGCAACTCCACTCTTAGGCATATATCCAAAAGATGCCCATTCATACAACAAAGATGTCTGTTCCACTATGTTCATAGCAACTTTATTTGTAATTGCCAGAACTTGGAAGCAACCTAGATGTCCCTCACCTTAAGAGTGGATAGAGAAAATGTAGTACATCTACACAATGGAGAACTATTCAGCAGAAAAAAATAATGGAATCATGAGATTCGCAGGCAAATGGACGACACTAGAAGAAACCATCCTGAGTGAGGTAACCCAGTCACAAAAAGAGAAACATGGCGTGTACTCTCTCATATATGGATTTTAGACATAGATCTGGGGAGTGCCAGCCTTCAATCCTATGGCCAGAGAGTCTGGGAAACAGAAACTTTATTTAGTGGCTGATCGAAGATGAGGCAGACTCCCTTGGTTAAGTACTGAGCTGAACTCAAGAAAGCCAGTAACAGAGAGGGAGGACTGATGATCAAAGGGATTAAGACTGGGCTGGTTTAACCCCCAGAAACAGGTGACCAGACAAAGGTTAACTCTTGAATCCCAGGCATCAGCCTGGGAAGCCAGCATGGGACTGATCAAGACCCCCTGAATGTGGGTGTCAGTGAGGAGGCCTAGGGAATCTATTGAGCCTTGGGCAGCAGATCAGTACCCATCCCAAGTATACACACGGACTTTGGACTCCCATAGAACAATGTGAGGTGCACTCTCACCCCGAACTCTTGGGGAAGGGTCTAGGCCCTGCCCTATATGAAATGACAGACTATGCACACCCCCCATGGAGGGCCTCACCCTCCCTGGGGAAATGAGGGGATAACGGGGGGGGGGGGGCTCGGGAGGGAGGGAGGGAATGGGAGAGGGACCTGGAACTGACTTGTGAAGCAACCTTGTTTCTTATCTAAATTTAAACTGGAAAATAAAATTAAAAAAAAAAGTATAACCATAGTGGGGGAGAGGGAAAAAGTGATGAATTCAACTCATTTTAGAGATTACATTTTGTCCCTAAGGGACAATAAGGCAGAAGGTCAAGAAGGAAGAGAGAGGGGAAGGCAGAAATGGAAGCAAAAGCCATGGGGGAATGTAGCTTACTGACTGGCTTGTTTTCATGGCTAGCTTGGCTTCCTGGGCAGGGTGACCTGCACACAAGTGTTGCTGCCCATAGTGGGCTGGGCCTTCCCTTTTCAATCATTAATCAATCACTCCTTCTCTTGTTCTTACTTTTCATTCTCTCTCTCATTCCTTCCCCCTCTTTACTCCCTCTCTCTCTCTCTCTCTTCATCCCCCTCCCAACATAAGCATATATCTGAAATATACTATGAACACACACACACACACACTTGAAACCAATTCTGAATTCATTATTATGTTGTATTACTCATTTTACCCTTTTCGAATTTTGAAAACTTCTTTCATAACATTGAGAGAAAATTATATCACTTTCTTCAAAAGAATAATTACAGAGCATGTTCCTTTATATGGTCATTTTTCCATACATTAAAATTCACACACAAAGAGCCATGGAACAATAGGTATCTTATGATAGTTTGTAGTCAAGGGCAGATTTCTTTGTTTTATAGATTTAGATATTTATATAATGGATGTTTATCACTATCATTCCCTATTTTCAACCCATCCCCCATGATTGAAACCATTTTGATAAGTACCATTCCTGTTTTCATTTCTATATTTTGTGAATGATCCAATGGACTTAATTACAGTTTCATGGCCAAACATAAGTAAGGCAAAATTAATTAGTGCCTTTAATACTAAAGAAAATGATACTCTCTGTCCAACAGCCATAAACTGTCAATAATCCTTCTAGTATGTGGAACTTCCAGGGGTGGAAATTCATGGGCCTCTATTCCATCCATGATAGAATAATGATAGATCAATTTTATAGATATTATGCATAGAATATAGGCTGCAGGTATATCTTGACTATAATGACTATATAATGCCCAGAAAAAGATGTCCTAAAAATCAATGTAATTTTGATTTTCATTTCCTGAGTGGTTAGTCGTATTAAGAAATATGACATGTGTTTTATAGCTTTGTTTACTTGTTTAAAGAAATGTCTAGTCAAGTCATTTACTCCTTTGAAAGTATCCTTGCTGCTGACTTTTGTGAATACTTTATATATATTCTGCTTATTTATGTCTTGTTAGGTGTATGATTTGCCCACTTTTTCTACCTTTTACATTGCTGTTTTATTCTTGTGGTAATGTGTTTTGTCAAGTATGATTTTAAAATTTTAATATTACAAAGGCAGTTCACATCTTCTGGCTCCGAAAATATTACTTTAACAAAACAGAAAGGATGTGCAAGTACCCTTGTTCCTGTTTTGTACAAATAATAGACATGTGACTATACACATTTTTTCATCTATCTTTCAGTGTGAAATGCAAATACCAGCACCAGATATGTAACACACCTTTATAAACCTCTACAATTTCAAAATCAACTACAGCATAACTTCCTGTCTCTCCTCCACACTTTAGGCCAGTCACAACTTATTAGACACAGAAATGAAAACAGATGGGAGCATTTCTAAGTGGCTACTAGTGGGTCTTCAAACAAAGAAAGTTGCATTCTTCACAGAAATAACTACAATGAAAGAAATGTGAAACTTAAACACCCCACCCTTTCCTACACCCATGCCCTAAAGCAATCCCTCCTAACACTATTAATTCTGAAGAAAAAAAAAGTATGAGTTTCAGTAGGTCTCATTAAGATATGTTAGTGGATGAGAGTTAACATTCCCCACAAAGTTTTCACTCCATCTAAGTGCAACATTTTATAGCCACAAAGATAGTTTACCCACATTTTCAATTTCTAAGTATGAACTACCTAAGCAAACATCTAACTTCTGCAACTCAGACTCTCTCACATTTCCTCAGACCACAAAGTAGTAACAATAACTTTCACAGATGAGGAGCCTGGACTTGGATGCACTCATATTATCTGGAGGGGTGTGGATGTAAGCTCTGGGAGAGTATTTTCTGATTCCATCCCCACTTTCTACTACCTGCTGCAATCCTTATATTCTTTGTCCTACTCACAAAGGACTTAAAACCCTTTAAAAAGGGCATAAATTATAGAAATCTTTAAGATAGATACTCAAACAACATCAAGACCCAAGGATGCCTCTCAGCAAATAAGGAAGATAAAGGAAAAAAGGAAAATTCTGTCTTGCCTGTTCTTTCCTCTCCTAATCGTGCTAATAGCAAATGGATCATCCACAGAACGAAGCACAAAGTCATAAGACTAATAGCAAATCGAAAAATGCTATCAAAGAAACCCAATTATGAGTACATTCTTATCCATAGTGAACATGAAATTTACTTTTGCTTTATTTGCACAGGATTTCTAAGAGTCAGGTCTCCTAAGGGATATTAGATACTGTCAAGTTTATAATCAATATTGGCCATTGCAACACTATTGCTTATTAATATGATACCAAATCACATCACTTGTTAGCCATAACATCTACCGGTCATCCCTATATGCTTAATATCATTACAAAATGCAAAATGCATTCAGTTAGAAATACCTCATTATCTTTTACAATTGCAACACTGTTTAAAAGCCCAAAGTCACTTCTGAAAATCAATGCAATTTATGCTGTGGCATGCCACACTCATAACATTAAAAATAAACAAACAAATAAACAATACAAGAATTCAAATGTATAGAGCACTAAGTAAATATTCCTAGTCAAAAAGGGAATAATATAGATATAGCAAGCAATGATTGAACCACACAGAGTAGCATGAAACCACCAGTAAACTTAACCCCAATCCTTTTTCTTTCTTTTTATATAAACAGCTATAGTGATATACCTCCACCATAATGCTATGCTGCTACCACCTGTGGATTTTGGTATATTTTACTAAATGAATTTTATTTTTCAAAGTCTATTTCCTTATTTCCCTCTGATATTGTATTTTCTTGTGTTTGCTTTAAAAGATTACTCTTTTATTAAATTTGTTTATTTGTTTTACCTGACCACAGTCTCCCCTCCATTCTCTCCTTCTTCTCCCTCCACCCACCACCAATCCTCCCCCAACAATTCATTACTTAAAAATAACTCCCAGGTCATTATAGGTCTACTTTATATGCTTTTTGTACTTCAGGTGCAATAATTTATACTGTAGTATCTTCAATGCAAATGTGTGTGTCCAATGAACTTGGCAACAGTTTAGAAAAATATAAATTGAAATGTGATACATCCTAACTATCTTGATGAGCTTAAAATGAAAGTACTCTTAGAAAATACTCGGAGCATATACAAAACATGAAGAAATTTATTGAGTTTAATAACCTTATCCTGAAATTATTATTGCTCTTTTGAGTCTTCAGAAGTGTTCAAATCCAGCTCATGGTATGTAACATAAATGTCTGATCTTGTACATACATGTGAATAATAATAAAAAACTCTATCACTTCAAAAGTTGCATTCAAGATAAACAAAGATGCTTAATCTGAAAAATTCCTCAGATTAGTGAATAGTGATGATTAAAGGAAATAAGTCACTTATAAAAATACTCATGAAGATAGTGGATTATATTTCATGCATCACTGCTTTATTTTGGGACTGTAGTTCATTATACAATCCAGTATGAGTGATGGGGTTTGTCTGGTATTTATATATTGAAGAGAAGATAGACTCATATGTACTAGTAGTATGCCAATCAACTGCATTTTTTTTTTTGGTTTTATGAGACAGTGTTTCTCTGTATTGTTTTGGAGGCTATGGGTCCAGCCTGGCCTCGAATTCACAGAGATCCGCCTGCCTCTGCCTCCTGAGTGCTGGGATTAAAGGCTTGTGCCACCACCGCCTGGCTAATCAACTGCATTTTTTATCATTTTTTTAAATTTTAAATAGCTTGTTTTACATGTCAATCCCAGTTCCCTCTCCCTCCCCTCCTCCCGCACTCCCCTTCCCCCCACCCTCCCACCCTATTGCCAAATCCTTCCACATAGGGGATATCAGAGTCTGTCATTTCACTCTGGGTAAGGTCCAGGCACTCCCCTAAGAGTCCAGGCTGAGAGAGCATCCCTCTTTGTGCTATAGGCACATGAAGACTGTTTGTATATCAGGGATAGACACTGATCCACAGCTCAGGGCCCCATAGGTTGCCCAGGCCTTCTCACTGACACTCACATTTGGGGGGTCCAGATCAGTCCCATGCTGGCCTCCCCACTGTCAGTCTGGGGTCCAAGAGCTCTCCCCTGTTCAGATCACCTGTCTCTGCTGGTTTTGCCAGCCCATTCTTTGCCAATTTGCTCATCAATCCTCTCTCTTTGTCACTGGGTTCCTCGGGTTCAGTTCAGTGATTAATTGTGTGTTTGCCTCTGCTTCCATCAGTACCAGGATGAAGGCTCCTGGATGGTTATAGACATCAAGTTCATTATCAGGAATGGGCATTCGAGGTGGTCTCTCCACTATTGCTTAGCTTGCCAATTGGTGTTATCCCTTTAGATCACTCGAGGTCACTCTGGTGCCTGATCTGTCTTCGATCCTATGATTCCCTCTTCCCCCTATTCTACCCCCACCCCTCAACTCTCTGTCCCCCATGACCAACTCTCTTCCTCTTCACCCCCTCTCTTCTTCCCAGCTCCCACTCCCCCCCACCCCTAGCCGTGTTCCCCATCCATTCAGGGGATCTTGTCTCCATCCTCTTCTCTTGGGTACTATGCATATATGCATATCTTTTAGGTTCTTTCCTGTTTCCCAAACTCTCTATCAGTGGAAGTGCAGACTGGCACTCTCCTGATCCATGTCTAAAATCCATATATGAGTGAGTACATATCATGTTTGTTTTTGCGACTGGGTTACCTCACTCAGGATGGTTTCTTCCAGTGCTATCCATTTCCCTGAGAATTTCAAGATTCCATTGTTTTTTTCTGCTGAGTAATACTCCATTGTGTAAATGTACCACATTTTCTCTATCCACTCTTCAGTTGAGGGGCATGTAGGTTGCTTCCAGGTTCTGGCTATTACAAATAATGCTGCTATGAACATAGTGGAGCAGATTCCCTTGTTGTATGAACTTGCCTCATTTGGATATATGCCTAAGAGTGGAATTGCTGGGTCTAGTGGTATATTAATTCCCATTTTCCAGAGGAATCTCCATATTGATTTCCAAAGAGGCTGTATGAGTCGGCACTCCCACCAGCAGTGCAGGAGTGTTCCTCTCTCTCCACATCCTCTCCAGCATAAATTGTCTTTGGTGTTTTTGATTTTAGCCATTCTGACAGGAGTAAGATGGTATCTCAGAGTTGTTTTGATTTGCATTTCCCTGATGGCTAAGGATGTTGAGCACTTTCTTAAGTGTCTCTTGGCCATTTTAGCCTCCTTTACTGAGAATTCTCTATTTAGCTCTGTACCCCTCATTTTAATTGGATCCTTTGGTGTTTTGGAGACTTGTTTCTTGAGTTCTTTGTAAATTTTGGAGATTAGCCCTCTGTCAGATGTAGGGTTGGTGAATATCTTTTCCCTTTCTGTGGCCTGTCTTTTTGTCTTTTTGACTGTGTCCTTTGCCTTACAGAAGCTTTTTAGTTTCATGAGGTCCCGTTTGTTAATTGTCGATCTCAGTGCCTGTGCCACTGGTGTTATGTTTAGGATGTGGTCTCCTGTACCAACTCGTTGAAGAGTATCTCCCACTTTCTCTTCTAAAAGTTTCAGTTGGATTTATGTTGAGATCTTTGATCCATTTGTACTTAAGTCTTGTACAAGGCGATAAAGATGGATCTATCTGCAGTCTTCTGCATACCAGTACCCAGTTATGCCAGCACCATTTGTTGAAGATGCTTTCTTTTTTCCATTGTACAGTTTTAGCTTCTTTGTCAAAAATCAAGTGTTCATAGGTGTGTGGGTTAAAATAAGAGCTTTCTATTCAGTTCCATTGGTCTACCTGCCTATTTTTGTGCCAATACCAAGCTGTTTTCAGGACTATAGCTCTATAATAGAGCTTGAAGTCAGGTATGGTGATGCCTCCTGAAGTTCCTTTATTGTATAGGGATGTTTTAGCTATCCTGGGCCTTTTGTTTTTCCATATAATGTTGATTAATGTTCTTTCCAGGTCCTTGAAGAATTGTGATGGAATTTTGATAGGGATTGCATTGAATCTGTAGACTGCTTTTGGCAAGATTGCCATTTTTATTATGTTGATCCTACCATTCCAATAGCATGGGAGATCTTTCCATTTTCTGGTATCTTCTTTGATTTCTTTTTTTAAAGACACAAAGTTCATGATATACAGGTCTTTAATTTCCTTGGTTAACATTATCCCCAGATATTTGATGCTGTTTTTGGCTATTGTAAAGGGTGATGTTTCTCTGATTTCTTTCTCAGTCACTTCATCATCTGTATATAATAGGGCCACTGATTTTTTTGAGTTTACCTTGTATCCTGCCACATTGCTGAAGGTGTTTATCAGCTCTAGGAGTAACCTTGCAGAGTTTTTTGGGTCACTTATGTAAACTATCATATCATCTGCAATAGTGAAAGTTTGACTTCTTCTCTTCCTATTTGTATCCCCTTTAATCTCCTTTTGTTGTCTTATTGCTGTAGCTAGAACTTCAAGTACAATATTGAAGAGATATGGAGAAAGTGGACAGCCTTGTCTTGTTCCTGATTTTAGAGGAATTGCTTTGAGTTTCTCTCCATTTAATTTGATGTTAGCTGTTGGTTTACTGTATATTGCTTTTATTATGTTCAGGTACATTCCTGTTATCCCTGATCTCTCTAGAAAGAATGGGCATTAGGCAAGACCTCATCATGATCACATATTTCATGCATAAAAGTTCTTTTCAGGATTTTTAAAAATATTTTCTTTATTAAATTATGTATCAGAAAGCCATATGTTAGCTCAGGAAATGAAAGATGATAAATATCAAGAAATTTCATGAAAGTTATGACAAATAAGAAATCTGTAAAAATTAATTAGGTCCTTATTATTATTAGTTAAGCAGTGATAATCCCAATATTTCTTTGCTGTCTGAAAGGAATAACCTTGATCCTATTGTTGTTTTGTCTTACAACTGTGAAACAGGAAGGAAGAGAGGCCTATTCAAAATACTAATGGCATGCTGCCATATGCATCAAATATAAAATGCTAATGGCATGCTGCCATGTGCATCAGTGAGTGAGCTCTGTAGGCCACATGGGCATTTTTATATTTTCACACACATATTATGACATGGAATAAATATTACACATGAATTATACAATTTTTACAATAATTTTTTATTTAACTTTTTCATTTCAGATTTTGTTAATTGACATGTTCTCTTTCTGTCTATTGGTTAGGTTGGATAAAAGTTTGTATATCTTGTTGATTTTCTCAAAGAACCAACTCATTTCATTGATTCTTTGTATTGTTTTCTTTGTTTCTACTTTATCGATTTCAGCTCTCAATATGATTATTTTCTGGCCTGTACTCCTCCTGGTTGAGTTTGCTTACTTTTATTCTTGACCTTTCAGTTGTTCTGTTGATTCTCTAATGTGGCTATTCTCCAAGTACTTCATGTGGGCACTTAGTGCTATGAACCTCCCTCATATCACTGCTTTCAAAGTGTCCCATAGTTTTGGGTATGTTGTGTCTTCATTCTCACTGAATTCTAGGAAGTCTTTAATTTTTTTTTATTTCTGCTTTGACCCAGGAATGGTGCAATTGGGTATTATTCAATTTTCATGAGTTTGTAGGGTTTCTGCAATTTGGTTTTTGTTGAATTCTAATTTTGACGCATGATGGTCTGATAAGATGCATGAACTTATTCCAATTTTTTGTATCTGTTGAGGTTTGATATGTTGCCAAGTATGTGGTTGATTTTTGAGAAGGTTCCATGTGGTGGTGAGAAGAAGGTATATTCTTTTTTATGTCGATGGAATGTTTTATAGATGTCTGTTAATCCCAATTGTGTCATAACTTCTATGAGACCCTTTGCTTGTTTCTTAAGTTTCTGTCTGGTATTCCTGTCTAGTGGTGAGACTGGGTGTTGAAGAATCCCTCTATGTATGTTTAGGACTTTATATGTGATTTCAGTTTTAGTAATGTTTATTTTACAAACGTGGGTGCCTTTATATTTGGGGCATATATGTTCAGAATTGAAACTTCATCTTGGTGGATTTCTCCTCTGATGAGTATATAATGACCTCCTTCACCTCTTTTGGTTGATTTTATTTTATTCTAATTTGCTAGATATTAGGATGACTACCCCCACTTGTTTCTTGGGTCCATTTGATTGGAAAATCTTTTCCCAACCCTTAAATCTGAGGTAATGTCTTTCTTTGAGGCTGAGGTGTGTTTCTTGTATGCAGCAGAAGGATGGGTTCTGTCTTCGAATCCATTCTGTTAGTCTGTGTCTTTTTATGGGTGAGTTAAGGCCATTAATATTGAGGGGTATTAATGACCACTGATTGCTCACTCTTCTTTGATTTGCAATGGTTATTGTTGGTGGAATTCCACCCCTTTTTTTTCTTTTGGCTGTTGGTAAAATGGTTTTATCTAATGCCTATGTTGTTCTTGTTGTAGTTAACTTCCTTGGGTTGGAGTTTTCCATTCAAAACTTTCTGTAGGGCTGGGTTAGTGGATATATATTGATTGAATCTAGTTTTGTCATGGAATATTTTGTTTTCTCCATCTATATTGATTGAGAGCTTTGTCAGGTATAGTAGTCTGGGCTGGTATCCATGGTCTCTTAATGTGGGTAGAACATCTCTGCAGGACCTTCAGGCTTTCAGAGTTTCCATGGAAACTAATAGGTTTGCCTTTATATGGTACTTGTCCTTTTTCTTTAGCTGCTCTTAATATTCTTTCTTTAATCTGTATATTTAGGGTCTTGATGATTATGTGGCGAGGGAACTTTATTTTGTGTACAATTCTATTTGGTGTTCTGTAAGCTTGTTATACCTTCATTGGCATGTCTTTCTTTAGGTTGTGAAAGTTTTTTTTCTATTATTTTGATGAATATGTTTTCTGCCTCTTTGAGGTGGTTTTCTTCACCTTCTTCTATACCTATTATTATTAGGTTTGTTCTTCTAATTGTGTCCCATATTTCTTGGATGTTTTGTGTTAGGGATTTGTGGGACTTAAGATTTTCTTTGTTGATTAATCAATTTCTCCTAGTGTATCATCAACACCTGAGATTCTCTCTTCCATCTCTTGTATTCTGTAGTACTTGACTGTTTGTCCAGGTTTTCTATTTCCAGCCTTCCTTCAGATTGAGTTTTTTTATTGTCTCTATTTCAGTTTTCAACCCTTGCACTGTTTGAATTGTTTCTTGCAATTTTTGCTTTGTCTTTTTGTCCATTTGTTGCATTTTTTGAATTTTTGGTTTGTTTTTCTTCCATTTCTTGCATTTTTTTGTTTGTTTATCTTCCATTTCTTGCATTTTTTGATTTGTTTTTTCTTCCATTTGTTACATTTTTTGGTTTGTTTTTTCTTCCATTTCTTTGAGGGATTTTCCTATATCCTCTTTTTGTGCCTCTATCATTTTCATGAAGTTTTTTTTTTAAAGTCATTCTCTTCTGCTTCATTTGCATTAGAATGTTGGAGTCTTGCTGGTGTGGAGTCTCTAGAATCTGGTGGTGTCATATTTGTCTTTCTGTTGCTGAGTGTGTTTTTGAATTGTCTCTTTCCCATCTCTTCTTCTAGTGGGTGCAGAAAGAGCCCCTTACTGCTCTGGTGATTAGGGGACCAGAGTTCCATTTTGGTGGGTGCAAGCCAGCCCAACATTCTGGTAGTTCTCCTCTTCCTGGTACTAGTCCTGGTCCCATGGGTGGAAAAGTAGCCCAGGAATCTGGTGTGTATAATCTCCCACCTGATCCCCTGGTGTAGTTGGTTGAAGGGAAGACATGGGATCTGGGGTGCATGGCTCCCACTGAGTTGGGAAGCTCTGTGGAAGTTCCCAGCCAATCCCCAGGCACTGGAAGACAGACCCGGATGCGGGCCTTTTTACCTGGACTTCTCTTCGCCTTCTTATATCGTTATTATTCTTAAGTTTGGTCTTTTCAAGGTGTCCAAAATTTCCTGGATATTTTGTATTAAGGATTTGTTGGATTTAAGACTTTCTTTTGTTGATGAATATATTTCCTCTAGTATATCTACAGCCCCTGAGATTCTGTCTTCCATCTCTTGTGTTCTGTTAGTGATGCTTGCATATGTAGTTCCTGATTATTCATTCAGCTTTTCTATTTCCAGCTTTACCTCATTTTGTGCTTTTTTATTTATTTTGTTTTATTTTCTCCATTTCAGTTTTCAGGTCTTGAATTGTTTCTTTCATCTGTTTGATTGTTTTTTCTTGGCTTTCCTTGATTTCTTCAAGAAATTTGTGGATTTCTGACATTTTTGGTTTGTTTTTTCCTCCGTTTCTTTTTTTATTTTTATATATGTTTTTTATTTAAATTAGAAACATGCATGCTTCAAATGTCAATCCCAGCTCCCCTCTTCTCCCTCCACCAGCCCTCCCATCCCCCCACCCACAGACCAATCCCCACATCATTCCCCATGGAGGGTAATGCCCTCCTTGGGGCGATCTCCAAGAGTCTGTCATTTCATGCAGGGCAGGACCTAGGCCCTTCCCCATGTGTCCAGGCTGAGAGAGTATCCCTTCAAGTGGAATGGGCTCCCAAAGTTCATTTGTATGCCATGGTGACCACTAGTCTACTACCCAAGACCCCAGAGATTTCTGAGGCCTCCTCACTGACACTATATTCACGGAGTCTGGATCAGTGCCCTGTTGGCCTCCTAGTCATCAGTCTGGGGTTCAAGAGCTCCCCATTGTCCAGTCAGCTGTCTTTGTGTGTTTCACCAGCACCGTCTTGACTGCCTTGCCCATCAGTCCTCCATCTCTGTTAATGGGTTCCAGGGGGTCAGTTCAGTGTTTAGTTGTGAGTATCTGCTCTGCTTCCATCAGTCACAAAATGAAGGTTCTAGGATGTCACATAAGGTAGTCACCAACCTTATCATCAGGTAGGGGTTATTAATGTAGTCTCTCTACTATTTCTTAGTTTTCCAGTTGGTGTTATCCTTGTACATCTCTGGGAATCTCACTAGTGTCAGCTCTCTCCTCAAAGCTATAATAACTCCAACTATTATGGTATCTCTCATCCTGGTCTCCTCTATTCTTACCCCGACTCAGCCTTCTTGCACCCCCATGTCTTCTTCTACTCTCCTCTTATCCGCCTCTCTTTCCTGGTACCCTCTCTTCTCCCCCCATGTTCCCAATCTACTTTTCCTCCATTTCTTTAAGGGATTTTCTCACATCGTCTTTGAGGGCCTCTATCATTATCTTGAGGTTATATTTAAGGTCATTCTCTTCTGTTTCATCTGTGCTGGGATGATTCAGTCTTGCTGGTGCAGAATCCTGAGACTCTGATGGCGTTATATAGGTTTTTCTGTTGTTGGATGTGTTCTTATACTGGATTCTTCCCATCTCTTCTTCCAGTGGGTATAGGGGAAGTCTCTTCCTGTCTTAGTGGGTATGGGTTCAAGGCTCTATTCTCCTCTCTCTCTCTCTCTCTCTCTCTCTCTCTCTCTCTCTCTCTCTCTCTCTCTCTCTCTCCCACCTCTCTAATGGAAGGTGAAGGGGCAAGACCAGAATTGTGGCCAATGATGGTAATTGCTTTTTTCTGCCTCCAGTTCCCTCTGCAGGTTGTGGTAGCTGGAGGGGTCCTGCTGTTGTTGGTCAGGGGAGTCGAGGAGGGGGAGGTGTGCTGCAAGAGCCCCAGGGACTCACCTCTCTATTTGAGGGTGGAGAGGTGAGGTCAGAGTGGTGGGGGATGATGGAAGCTGCTTTATTCTGCCTCCATGTCCCTATGCAGGGCTCAGCAGCAGGAGGAGTCCTGTGGTTTGGGTCAGGGGAGTTGGGGGGGTGGGCTGCAAGAGGCCCGGGTACTCACCTCTCTACCAGAGGGTACAGGGGTGAGGTCCAATATTGTAATTTTTTTAGTAAATAAGCAAGAAGCAGTCATAGTGATGGCCATGCTTATACGGCATACACTCTTTTATTCTCCAAAACTATAAGATTATTACTATAATATGCAATTTGATAACCCTGTTGTTAGCCTATTTCCCCTATATTTTCTCTCTTTTTTGCATTTCCCTCCTGGGTTATTAAAATATATTATTTTCTCATACAGTATATAATTTTTACATTTTCTCCTCCCTCTATAACTCTCAGTTCCTCCCCATGTCCCATCACATCCAGATCCAATCCCTTTCTGTCTCTCATTATAAGAGTACAGGTTTCCAAGAAGGTAACAAGATGAAATATAATATGATAAAACAAAAAGTCATCAAATCCAAACTGGACAAGACACACCAACAGAAGGAAAATAACCCGCAAATGCTTTCACTACTATCAGAGAACCACTAATTCACACTTTAGAGTCCCATAAGAACATTATACTGAAAGTTGTCATATGTATGCAGAGGATTTGGTGCAGACCATGTCAGTCTTGTGTTTGCTGCTTCAGTCTTGAGTTCATATGAACTTGGCTCAGTAGATTTACAGAGTCTTGTTCTCCTGGTGTCCTTCATTCCCTCTTGCTCTTACACTCTTTTCACTTCTTTTACGAGATTCCCTGAGCTCTGAGTTGAGGGATTTCATGGAGACACCCTATTTAGAGATGTGTGTTCCAGAGTCTGCATCTAGAAGAATGCAAGTAGATCCATACTTATCACTATGCACAAAGACCTCAAGGTCAAATTAGATATATTAAATCTGAAAGAAAAGAGTATGGGATTGTCATGTAGTCATTTGCACAGGAGACTTTCTGATTGGAACAATGACAGTGCAGGCACTAAGACCAAAATTGAATAAATTTGACTTCCTGAAGCCGAAAAGATACTCTAAGGGTAACAACTCTTTCTTTCAGGCAAAGTGGAAACTTGCAGTTTAGGAAAAGATTTTAGTTAACTTCCTATATAACAGAGAATTGATATCTAAATTATATAAGGAACTAAAAAACTAGATATCAAAAATCCCATCAATAATCCAATTTAATAATGGCAGATATTTCTAAACAGAGAATTCTCTATAGAGGTCTAATGGGACATAGCCAACCTACTAGCAGCCACAGACTTTGTAAGTAGCCGTCAACTACCAATAGCATCTCCACTAGGGCTAGGATGTGTAGGTCTTATTCAAGAAAATATCAACATTATGAACTGATGGTTATTCAAGGTATGGTCAGAAGACTACAATTCCTGGGTTTCTTTCCTATTCCCAGCTTTTCCTTTCTTTCCAGCCATTCTGATGTCATGTCAGTGAGCCCTGAGTGGAGAGAGGTTGATCTTGATGATACCATTGAACACTTATACTCAATTTATTGTAAATGTCCACATTTTTCCAAAATTTTCACAATGTTTGTAACCAAGTACTGTGCATTGCCATTGAGCCTTATGATTTATCAAATATATGGAAACTACTTGAAAAAGAGATATTTCTGATTCACCATTAAATTCACAATAGTGTCACAAATAAATAATCAGTAATTAGTGTATTGGTAAACCCCAATAGAGTCAATGTTTTGTTTTGTTTGTTTTTCATCAACAAAGTTGTGTGTCACAACTATGTATAATTATCATCAGATTTCCAATGCCTCAACATCTGAATATGATTGCTGTCCATTTGCAGTGGCCTAATAGTTAAAAATTAATTGAAAAATAATGCTAGAAACATCTTCAAATTTTGAGCAATATGAAGTCCTGTAAAATATAATTTTCTTTCATGAATAATAGAATTTTATTTCCCTATTCAATTGCCTAGAAACTTTCCTCTTAACAGAGCTAAAGAGAAAAGAACGTTGAAAGCATAATTGTGCATATTAAAACTTTCATTTTTGCATATAGAAGAAAATGCATGATTAAATAAAAGTTGATCAAAAAAGAAAGAAAACAATTCTGAATGCTTAATATCTAATAATTGCACTGACACATTCCAAGTATATATTCGTATTTTCCCTTTTCCTTGTTTGAAGTTTCATATATCTATGTAACGTTTTTAGATAAAATGCATCCCCAGTTTCCTCTAATCACTGCTCTACACCTATTCCATCACTATTCTACCCCAACTTTATCTGATCTTTTAATAAAAACCACTGAGTCCACTTACTGCTGCCTATGTGTTCATAGGTGTAGATCATGTACTGGAAAAATGTTATACCTTTGAAGAAGACTATTTCTTTCCCAGAAGCCATCAGTGGGAAACACCTCCTGGGCTGTGGGTAGAATTTTATCAGCCTCTGTGCCATTCATCGTAGGATTGTTTCTGGCCTAATCTGACACCAGTATTGTGCATGAAGTAATAGCTGTTGAGTTCATGTGTGGGCCATGTCTCTTATGGAAAGAAATAGTGTTTGTCTGTCAGTGTGCAAGATTTCTGGCTGTTGAATTCTTTCTGCTCCTTTTTCTGTGATGTTCTCTAAACCCTGTTGGGAGAAGTTGTGGTGTAGATATCCTGTTTATAGCTAAGAATTACACTATCTCTTGTTTGCTACACTTTGGCCAGTTGTGAGTCTCTGTAAATCTGCTATCCATTACAAATGATACTTTTCTAAGAAGGGTTGAAAGATTAATTAACCTATGAGTGTAAATGCAAGAGCTTATCAGGCAATTTATTATGATGTCTATTTAGAGGCTAACAGCATTAATTTCTCCATCAGGGCCTATGGACGAATTAACCATGTTTTGTTGTTTATTTGTTAACAGGAGCAGACATGTGTTCGGTCTTCTGAAGTAGGTCTTAAATACAATCAGAAAGGACTTTTTTCCAATAACATTCTTTCCATTATTGTACCAGTAGACATATTTTTCAGGGTAGCTGTTATTGTAGATCATAAGTTTCATATCTGGGTAAGACTTTTGATTATTTTTCTTGTTGAGTAGCATGCATAGCCCTTTCCAAATCAATGCTTTTTTTTCAAGACCCTATCCAAGCATCTTCATGTTTGATGAAAAAAAATCTAGCAATACAAGTGTTAAGTAATATAGTCCTTTGCATTAGCCCCCATAAGAATCTTGCAAAATATGTTCGAGTAAATATTTGATCATGCTATTGGAAGAATGGGATATGTACATAATAAATGAGAAATTTTATATCATCCATTTTAAGATGTGCCCATGTATGTGGGCACATCTGGTCATCACATGCATGCAGTCCCAGTTGCTGGGTAGAGTTTGTTGAATGCCCTGGAACTGAAACTGCTGATACTTTTGAGCTGCTATGTAGGTGCTAGGAATTTAACCTGGGTCTCTAGCATCCCAAACTTGAAATTGTAAATACTAAGTAAGTACTCATACATCTTTAAACAATTATAGAATATAATATGCATCCTCAGATTCTTATTAGTTGAAAATTCTGTACAACATACTTTGATAATATTCATTCTTTCCATCCCCCACTCCCTTCTCTAGTCATCCATCTTTATTCCCTTTTCACTTTACAACCACAAAGTTCAAATAATACTGCCCATATAATCATGGGTGTGTGGTTTCTATCAGAGATCAGCTAGTAGTTACTCTCTTCAATAAATCTGATTGTCTTTCCCAACAGCTGTCAAACAACAAAACTTCTCAAGTAAGGGTGAGGCTAAGTACCTACAAACTTTGTCTATGATAGGATTTTGTCTGGCTTAAAGTTTTCTAGGTCTTGCACATGCTGTAATTTTTGCTGTGACTTCATATATGCAGTAACTCTTCTGTGTCTGAAACATGATGTCCATGTAGATATGTATCTGCCTCTTGCAATCATTCTGTCTCCTTTTTAGCAGATATTTCTGAACTCTAGGAGCATGAGGAATAATATAGCTATAGGGTTGTACTTTCCATTGTCTTATTCTCTGTGCCTTGGCCAGTTGTAGGTATCTATTTTAGTCCCTGTCTACTGAAAAGAGAAACTTCTAAATGAGAGTTGATCAGTACAATAATCTATGGCTGTAACAATAAGTTTTTGCAATAGAATCTTCCTAAAAGGACACAGAGCTAATAAAAGTCCCCTTGGAGTTATCAGATAATGGAGTGGCACTCCCCTACTAGACTTCAGAAGCTAATAAATATAAATTCCAAAACCATGAATGGATTACATCTTTGTAGTTGTTGGTCAGTGACATGACACAACATATATTACAGGCTAATGCTAATACTATTGGCTACTCTTAAACATGTGATACTGAGACCATATTTCTGGAAACACTAAATATTTGCATTTTAAAATATGGAAGAATCAAGCTAGTCTTATCCTGATCTTTCCTCTGTACATGATAGCTTAATAGTGCTGGAAGTTGATGTGAATTTTGGTAAAGAAGAAAAGCAGACATAAGTCATACACCCGTATAAATTCTGAAAACTATAATAAAGATTGTTTTGAAAAGACATGGCCACTAGCTTTATTAGTTTGATAATTGTATGAAGGTCATGAAAGTATAATTAACCGACAATTTTATTACTTTATTGGAGGTTCATATTATACACACACACACACATGTACACATGCATACATACAAACATATACATACAGTAGGTAACAGACATACAGAGAAGCACAGGGACAGAGAGTCAGAGACACCAGACACAGTTGTTGGGGCCAAGACGTGTAACTAGACAGTTCATTAGCCTTAGGAAATAACTTGCTACTGTTACTTTATTCTAATTATTTATTTTATATCATTTGTTATATACATTATAATCATATTCATTCCAAAACTTGTTCTTCTATTAGAATACCTACTTTTGTTTTCCTCATATTAAAAAGTCTTAAAACAAATGTACTGCAAATTAACTAAAAAGTCCCTTGTTAGACAGAAATACTCTATCTTAGCTAGAAAATCAGACAACTGAATATGAAGAGGATAAAAATGAGAAAGGAGGGAATTGAAGTATCCTTATTTGCAAGCCATATGATTTTACAAGTGATAGATTTTAAGATTCCATTAGAAAATTTCTATAGCTGATACATAGTCAGATAATCAGAAAGACACAGACTTAGTTCACAAAAATCAGTAGATTCATGGTATACAAATTGTAAACATACTGAGAAAGAAATCAGAAAACCATAACTTTCACAATAACAAGTTAAACTAAAAAAAATGCAAGTAAGAGACTTGTAGAGTCAAAAGCTTTAAGAAACTGAGAAAATTGATGAGGAAACCATAAGCAGAAAAAAATTTCCCATGAACATGGAACAGTAGGATTAATGTTGGGAAAATACACATTTTGCCAAAAACAATATGAATATTCAATCCAACCCCATGAAATTTGAAACACAATAATTCACAAAGTTGAAATGAAAACAATCTTAAAAATCATATTAATAAACATGGCAGCTAAAATAATCCTGAATAGGGCTTATAGGACATCATCATTCCATATTCTATGTTGCTCTACAGAGGTACATAAAACATCATCATTTTGGTAGGAAAACCAGTATATTTGTCAATGGAATAGAATGTAAGACCTAGACATAACGTTACATACCTCCAGAAGACACCTGATTTATAACAAAAAAAATCTAAGATACACACTGGAGAAGAGACTTCATCTTCACTAAATACTGCTGGTCATATTGGATGGCTGCATGTAGAAAACAGAGAAGGGATATACATATACTGTCGTGCATAAAATTCATCTCCAAATGCATCATGGATCCCCACAGAAAACTAAGTAACTTGAATCTAATAGAAAAAGGAATTAGGTAGTGTATTTGAAATCATTGGCACAAAAGTACTTTATGAACAAGACACTTACAGCACCTATGTTTAGTGAATCAGAACTCATGAAACTAAAAAGGTGTACAGAAAAGGAAACCATCATTTGAGCAAAACAGCAGCCTATTCAGATTCAGAACAGATAAAAACTATTTGAATTGATTTTCAGTTTTTCAGAAAATCACCCCACTGGCTTCCATAGTGACTGGACCATGTTACCCTCCCAACAACAATGATTAAGCGTTCCCTTCTTACCACTTCCTCATCAGCATGTGTAGTTGATTATTTTATTGACCTTGGCTATTCTGCATGAACATTTATTTAGTGTTTGTCAGCCATTTGTGTTGCTCCTTTTGAGAACAATCTGCTTAGTTGTATAACCCATTTTCAACTGGGTTGTTTGTTTCACTGATGCTCAACCTTTTAGTTATTTACATATTCTGGAAACCTGCACTCCAATAAATATACAGTTGGTACAGATTATTTTACCATTCTGTAAACTTCAGTGATAGCATGCTTTGCTGGGAAGAAGCATTTTGCCTTCAAGAATTTTCACTTATTAATCATTGGTTTTAATGCCTTTGTTATTTAGTGTACTGTTTATCTTGCTGTTCCAATGAGTTCAAGACTATCTCTACTTTCTCTTCTATCATGTCAGAGTAATTTTTAATTGAATATAGATTCTTCTCTCATACAATACATTCCAAAAACAGTTTCTTTTTTCTCCACTCTTCCTGATCTCTCCTCTTCCGAGATCCATTTCACTTCCATTTCTTTTTCAGAAAAGAACAGATCTCCAAGAGATACCAGTCCAAACAAGACAGAGCATAACAAGGTACAATAAGACAAGGCAAAACCCTCATGTGGATACTGAACAAGAAAATCCAGTAGGAGGAAAAGGGTCTCAAGAAAAAGCAAAAGAGTAAGAGAGATACACATGCCATAACTGTTAGGAGTCACCCCTCCCCTCTAAAAAACACTGTCATAACAGTTATAACATATGAGCAGAGGACCTGCTGCAGACTCTTGAAGGTCGTGTATTTGCCAATTCTGTGTGTGTCTATATGAGCCCTGCTTATTTAATTTGACAGGGACTGTTCTCCTGGTGTCTTCCATCCCCTCTTACTCTCAAAGTTTTTCCTGCTCCTCTTCTAAATGGTCGCTTGATCTCCAGGAAAGGGACAAGATACAGACTTCCAATTTGCACTCTCTGTGTGGATAATGTCTTGGTGTGGGTCTCTGTACCTGCTCCTCCCATCTGCTTCAGGAGGAAGCTTTTCAATTGACAATTGGGCAAATCTCTGATCTGAGTAGAGCAGAAAAGAAAATCACCAGGAATCATAATCATTAATTATTATTTTGTTAATTAATTTATTTATTTTTGCCAGTAATTCATGCTTCTACCCTAGGTCTCTGGCTATCCAGGATCCAGTTCCTGTCCATCCAGTGTTTTGTGATGAGGTTCTTGTTGCATCTAGAGCTGAGCTTTGCAATCTGACACATGTGGATCTACTTTTACTCCTCCACATGCAACTATTCAGTTTTGCCAGATTGATTTTCAGAGGATAATGTCTCTTCTCCACTGTGTATTTTTGGCATGTTAGTCAAATATCACTTAGTGTGTAGAATTACTTCTGGATCTTCACTTCCATTTCATGAATCAACATATCTGTTTGTATGCCAATATGATGATGTTCTTTTTATTAGATCTCTATAATATACCTTGAAATCTGGAAGGTGTGTAGCTAGAAAGGCACCAGGAAAAAGAGGATAATGCCCTGGGGAAATGAAAAATAGAATACAATGTTATAAAGGGGTAAAGAGGAAACTAGACTAGAATAATTGAGAACAGCATTTGAAGGATGGAGAAAGAAGGACTATGGAAAGCAAAAACCAAACACTAAAGGCATTTTGAGAAATCATATGGAAACCTACTACTGAACAATCTTCCTAAAATATATCTCGTGTGTGTGTGTGTGTGTGTGTGTGTGTGTGTGTGTGTGTGTGTGTGTAGGAAATTAATAGAGTGAGGGAGAAAATGCCCAAGATAGTACATGTTACTAAATAAAACACCCAGTACCAGGAATGCATTACGTATATAAGAGTCATATGTCCAAAAAAATTAGTGTTTTCCATATACAAAATGGAAAATTCAAGATGAGCATCCAGAGTGGAACAAGGCCTATACAGATTCGACATAAATGCAAGAAGAAAGTGAATATGGGGTCCCACACCCAACCAAGACACAATTTAAAATTGATACTTGATGCAAAGTGGTCATCAGCTGTATTCCAATGAAGCCACACTGGGCATATCACCCATATTCTAGCAGGCCTCATACTGAGAAGTAGGCCAAGAAAAAACAGAATCTATGTTTTATTATGTGCTTTCATTTGGTGTTTAATTCACACTTATTTTATTTATTTATTTATTGAAAAAGAAAAATATGAAGTGGGAAGGTCATGAGTGTGAATATCTGAAAGGAGCTGTTGGGGGTAAAACAATTCGAAAAAAAATTTACTGTGTGAAAATTTAAAATCATAAATTGTAAACAAAGTCATTAAAAACCAGTTTGAGTGGCATGTTGTTCTGTGAAACCCAAGAAGCACACCTCATTGTTATTTACAAAACAGCAGTACATTTAAAACAGTCTTGAGAATACAAATAACCAATCTGCATACACTTAACCTATTCAGAGAGGTACTAGAGAAATTACGCCAAGTTTAAGGGCTTACCTCAAAATATAATACCTAACTTTTGCCATGGTCTTACTGCAGCCTGAAAAAAATTCAAATTTAAATATTGGTTAAATTAGTATTGTATGTAAGCTAGTAACAAACTAGGAAAAAGAAAAAATATGAAGAAAGTTATATACTGAAATTTGTCATATGATTTGTCTGAATATTTTCTGTTGATACTGCATAGTGATATGAATTATAGCTAACTATGATTACCACTTAATAATATTAAAAACTGTGAATTTAATGGTCCTTAGTTATAAAATTATATTTATTTTAACAAACTTTATGAAGTGTTTACCACGTTGCAATTCTAGTTCATTCTCTCTCTCTCTCTCTCTCTCTCTCTCTCTCTCTCTCTCTCTCTCTCTCTCTCTCTCTCTCTCTCTCCTTTCTATCTCTATCTGTGTGTGTGTGTGTGTGTGTGTGTGTGTCTGTGTGTGTGTGCACATGTACACAAATGCCAAATTCCAGACCACCCCTGGCAACTTAAAAAAGTCAAATATCCCCTTCTGCCAGTTAGGTAAAGGAATCGAATTCAGGTCTTTAGTTTCGAGAGCAGGCATTAAGACACATTGAGAATTCATGTTTGCCCACCTCTTTGTAATGTTTAAAGGATACCATCTGTTTTGCAAATGAAATGTAATTGTTAAAAATTTCATATGGCTCCTTGTCAAAAGTTCTTATAATTTCTTAATGAGACAATATGCTGTTATGCTTCATTTAGCTAATTCTAGTAACCATGCTTTTGTTAATCAGAGGAAGGAACAAACATTTAATGAACATTATTATTATTGCTACACATTTAATAATTGAGGACATTCCAGGACAGATCTTAATCCATGCCACTGACAAGCTTCAAAAGTATTAGAAATGTGTTTTGGTAGAAAGATCATTGTTTCATATATGCCATCTTGTGAGTCAACCTGACTGGTTGGCGATTAGTAGGACCCTGGTGCTCTGCTTTAGTAAGTACTATAGCATTCTGCCATTCAAATTCAGAAGGTGCCATGTTATGTGTGGTAGAAATTATTTGGGGTACACCTGTCTGCTCTCTGTGTTGTCAGTCACTCATGCACTGGCATATTTGGGTACCTCAATCTGCCCACACATTCACAAAATGCTGCAAATATTCAGAGTAAATATTCTTTGTCTAAATAGAACATGTGGACAAAGAGCATTTGAGAATTATTCTAAGAAGGGCTGAGGGCAAGCAGGGCCCTCAGCCCTACTTCAACCTTACCAGGTTTTCACTTTCATGATGCAGGTTTTCTCATTCTCCTTTCATGTTATTCCAAGTTCCTTTGCCTTAAAGGTGTGTCTTAATTCTGCTTCTCATTTTGAGATGTAATATTGTGTAGCACTAAATAATGAATTAGGATTTTCATTAGAAGGAGCCTTCTAGAAGCACAATGCTTTGATCAAAGAGGAAACTTTAATGAAGAGAATTTCAGGTAACGAAGCAAGCCAGTGGCGGAAATAAATTGGTGCAAGCAGGCGTTTCTACATCAGCTCAGAAAGAATCAACTAGGGCATGAAAACTACATCACATGGTTTTAGTTTTAAAAATTACTTACATCTTTCTGGGAAGTTAAAATGAACTATAGCATATGTTAAGTCCCAAATCTGTTCAAAGCTATTTACATGAGTGGTATGTTGGAGATGAATGGAAGAGAAGGATAAATTATTAATGTGGTTCTGCAGTTTTCAAAGAAAAAAATCCAGTTCTAAATTCAGCTTTTTAGAGCAGTCACAAAACATTCTCTTCCTCTAACCTCTAACAAGAGGTTTAAAGGAAAACTTTGCTGGAAATGAAAAAAAACTATTAAATACTGGCAAGAAATAATTGTCTCATTAAACCACTGTCATTGCTTATCTTGTGTAGTACTCAAAATGCTTTGCTCACTAAATATTAAATTATAGTGTATATTACATTACAGTGGTTAATATATTTTTACATTTATATTGAAGGTATATCCCACATTAAAATTAATTGTGATTCTATATCTAGTCAAGGAGAGAAAACTTAGTAAAAACCAGTGTTATATGAGACACTTTGCCTTCTGTTCAGTAGATCTTAGAAGTATCACATAAAAAACAAAAGCAAAATGCAATGCTGTGTATCAACACTCATGAATTATGTATCATAAAATTTCCTATAAAGATCAAAGAAAAAAGTAAAAAGGTAAAGAGAAATTTATTACTGAGACAAGATTCAACTACTGTGCATTTCTATTCCCTCACATTGTAACAAAACAAAAATAAAACTTAAGATCATTTTTTGAAAGATATTGCAGTCTCTAAGAAGACTTCGTTTTGGATTTCTTGTCCATTGCTCATAATTATATATTTAGTAACCTAGAATTATACAGGCACACTGTAGAAAGAATGAGTCCTTCATGAATGAATGAATGAATGAATCTACAAAGAACTAATCAATAGAGTACACAAAGTTCATATGTAAAATTTCAATGCTATTTTCAATTTCCTTGAAATTGGGAGCTGTTCTTCAATTATTAGAAAATTAACTGTTAACAAATGAAAAAAATCATGAAATAATCTTTTGTTTCTTTTTAAAAAATAGTTTTAAACAACAATATTCAAGAACTGTCTAAATTTAAATTGTAATTGAGGTGACTCTACTTTGATTAAGAAGTTTGAACTTGTTCTCATATTTGGCTGATTTAAATGCCTGAACAGGAAACAATGGGACAGGCAAGTGAAATAGGAAAGCTCCACATTTCAACAAAGTACAACTGTACTTAAATCCATCAATAGCAATCATATCTTGATTTAAAACTTTTGTTCTGCAAATATTTCCTAGTTTCTAAGAATGAAAAATTATAGTTATTTAGATTTCCCTCATGTGATATAACAACAAAATAAGCCTTCAAACCTTTAATCTGGAAGCAATCACTTTTGCCTGGAAAATTTTTGTTCACTAGTACTCTGATAAAAGTAATTCCATGACGTTGGTTATGGGTTCGAGGGTGGGTCCTGTTAATCTGTAGAGCCTATATTCCCATAACTCTCAGTGTTCCACAATCTAAAATAAGACTAATTTTGGTTATTCCCATGAGACTCTCTCAGCCTAACAGTTGTGAAATTTTCCTTAGAATCAACTGTCATGCTATCTCTAATAAAATCTTCACAAAATGTTTCCTTCTTATAATTTCACTTATTTCTCACAATCATACATTTTATTTCTGGCCCATTGTGGTACTTAATTTCATGTCAAATTGATACAAGCTAAATTCATTTGAAAGAAGAAACCTCATCCTACAAAATGTTCCCAGCAGATTGCCATATGGGAAAGCCTGCGGAGCATTTTCTTCATTGATGACTGATATGAGAGGGCGCAGCTTATAGTGAATAAAATTCTGATAATTCACTGAAATCAAACTTAATAACAGACAATTTAATGCAGGAAAATATTACCATCAGAATTAAAAAAAATAATAGAAAAATAAATGAGATGGTCGATTTACACAAGGTATAAATAAAATACAATGAACAATAGTCTATTTTAAGGACACATGCAGATTTTTACCTATTTGATTAGCTAAATAATTCATGTGGCTACTTAAGACATAGAATCTTACTGTGGAGTCTTAGCTGGTCTTAAAATCAAAGTAATCTTCTTATCTCAGACTCCAAATTCTGGGAATATAAGCATGTGCCACTATACACAGGTTCAAATTTTTTAAACAAAATGAAGCCATTTAAAATTCTGTGCTGTGTGTAACTTTGTTAATTTGTGATTATTCATTTTTACACAAAATGATGACATATAGTTGAATGAAAAAGTGGGATATCAAACGATATGTCCATCAAATGGATATTTACTCTTCTAGTCACATTGCTATATAAACTAACTACTTATGCCTTAAACTATGGTAAGAAAATTAAAAGCACAGAGTTAGTAAAAATATTTATTGCATGAAGTCTAAAAGAAATGTTATAATTGATAATGTGGACACTTTAAGTATACATAGCACTAAAGAGAATTATAAACCCCAAAGAAAGAAATTGAGCAACCATACAATTGGGCAAAGTATGTCAACTAATACTTTATAAAGTAAGAACATAAATGTCAAGAGACATGTGATAACTAATACTTCAGGAGTTGAAACAATCATAAGTCCCAGCTATTCTATGTGTGAGATGAAATGTTGATTCCCTGTGTTGATGCTTTCAGTGCCTAATAGTTTAACATTTCTGTTTCTTAAAATAGGTTCAGAAACTCATAAGAAGCATGGTATATTTAAAACATGTTTATTACCCTAAGTTTAATATTTTTCTCTCTGATGATAATTATAAATACTCTAACATAATCATTGCTGAGAAATTTGAGATAAAAATACATAAAATGGATAAAACCTTCCTATAGAAAAATACTAGCTCATGGATATCGACTCATGGATAATGCATACAATGCAGAGAATCTTTGAAGGTGAAGGCACCAATGAAATGTTAAGGAACATGGAAATTTGTATTTTATATTCGCATTCCTTTACATTCACAAAATTACATAACAAAATAACCTATTCTTTAATGTTTAAAGACATATTATAATTTTCTTACACAAATATTCAGAATTGTTCGAATTCATGCAATTAGTATAAATTAATTTCATCATTAAACTTGCAAATATTCCTAGTCTTAGCATTCAAGTTGGCTATTACACTACTTACCTTAAACAAAACTATGTTTAATATTCATTTTATGCTTAATACATCTATTTATTTATCAATAAACCATTTTTTTGATGGAGATGGTTTTCAAGATGTTCCTAGAGATACGCATTGCCACATCATTTGGTGGCATTAACCTAGAAGAGTGGGGCCTAAAATTGATACAGACTAAACTCTCATGCAATTTATATTCTAAAGGCATTCTGGGGGTTAAGCAAGGTCCTTTGAGCAAAGATCAGTTGAGTTTAAGTTATATATTCAGTCACAGGGAAACCTGTGCTTGGAAGCATCATTTGGAGTAATAATAGGTAAAGGCAGTAACCTAAAGTGTGCCCACTTCTATTTACTATACCTTGAAGGGGCATGAAAGTACATTCCAAGGACAACCCACACTAAGGAGGAACAGAGATCGGAAGATACTTGTCTTGTTTACTTGGTGTTTTCTCACAAGCTCTCAAAAATCTCACACAGCACCATTCACAACTGTATTTCCACAGATAACAAAATGCAGAGGTGCTCAAATAACTTATGCAGAAAGAATGCTATTTACATAAAATCTATATATACCTGTACATATTTTGTATTATCTGTAAATTATTTATAATACTTAATGAAACATATGTTGCATGTGTTCAATACAGAAACAATTTCTAAATCTATATCTGTGTCTGAAGAACTGTTGAAGGATTGGAATTCAGTTCATAGTGGTTTTCATGATGATCACATTTTTTGGTCTAACTGTATTCTACAAAACAAATAAACTGAGCTTTTTATGTCTTTCTTTTGCTAACACATTGTTAAAATATTCAGATCTCATACCTTCTGTTTTTTTGCCTTCTTCTTAGCAAATGGCTGGAAGTAGGGAGCATGTGAATATGACTTTCTCTAGTTATAGATGATAATATTACGTGTCATGACTTTTATACTGAGTTGTCAAAATCCTGGATGATGAACAAGTCATTCTGAAATTACTTTTATATTGGGATATCATTATTGTAGAAATACCGCAAGTGTTGGTTGCATACACCTCCCTCTCTCTTCTTGCCTTCTCCAAGTCTATCAAGAGGGTACTATTATGTAAAACTTTACTCATTTTTCATGGGTCAAATTATAAATATGCTAGACTAAAATTCTGATTGTTTGCTTGTTTGAATTATCTGTAAAATGAATAAATGTTGAACTTATTAAGTACATATATAAGAAGCAAGGCTTAAAATACTAAATAAGCAATAATAATAAGAAAGACAATAATAATAAAAATGATAAGGTCACTAATGACAATTTTAGAAAATTTTCTTGGTTTGCTTACTTATTTTTATAGTGCAATTTATAACCATGTGAGTATTATTTCACAGAGAATTAAATATCAGAGGTACATCCTATTGTCATACAAAATGTGTCCTCATGTATGACATATATAAGCATCACATATACATTATATAAAATGAAATATCTAAATTAAGATCATATATGTCAAACATTCTGAAGTATGTCGAGGACCATTCTTCATTTCAAAACATGATGAAAACATATTCAACAATAAAATTTATAAGTATAAGAAATTGTAAAGAAAGAGCTAGTGGAAAGAAAAATATGAAAGAGGAATAAGATGTCTACTTAAAAGTCATTATTGTATTAAATTAACTTTTAAGTAAGTATGCTAAAAAAAACCCAACTACCTCATGGCAGGAAGCATAGATGATTTACATATGTCTTGCATTGCATTTTATTCTTGAATTCTGATAGGTAGATACTGATGCTAATCCACTTGAAGAAGCAGTTATTCATTTGTTGCAAATCATATGTGATAAGTGGCAGTGCTTCTTTCCTCTGTATGAGATGATATCAATAAAAAACTAATGTGTATTCTATAAAATGTCTCATGTCCTTAAAATGCTAAAGGAAACATTTGAGTTAATAGGATTATTTTTTTTTACCCTGATCTTTACCATTGCTCTGATTCTAGATATATTTAGCACAGAAACAAACAGAAGGAACTATGCCTCTGATAAAGGCAAAGGAATTTAACAGGCACATCATGATTAGTGCCAACTACTTCTAATGGCTTAGACAAACAGCAAATTACCTGAAGTCTAGCAAGCAGATGCTTCAGAATAGACCTGTGACAAATGATAAATGACAAAAATCTAAGATGAAATCAGACCCAATCTCACACCTGCTGTCGAACCAACCCTAAGTAAGCAAGGTAAAGTTTCAGAGAGAAAGCATGAAGATTGTTTCTGGCATTGTACTGTGTTATTCATTTACCAATGGGCAATCATTTGTCTCTTCGTTGCAATAAAGTAATTTCACTTTCATGGGAATAGCAATAGTGCACCCAAATCCTTTCATATGAACAAACAAGAAAATGCAAAAGCTGATCCACTTAATCAGATTTTGATTGTAGCAGTAAACACAACTCAATCTTGTTCTACAAAATACTACTTCAATGTTTGTTTTTCTCATCTGGTTCAAGTTCATGAAGAAGAGTATGATTGCATTTATTGCTGTATTTATTACTTTTTAAAAATTTTTCAAAAATTGCAACAAAAATTTTTGTTGAAAGAAAAAAAATCAAGTCATAGGAGTGCAAAAAACATTTCATTGAATGATGAGCTCCACATTTCAACAAAGTACAATTTTACTTAAAATCATTAACATGAATTATATCTATCTATGTTTCAAATATTTCTTCTGGACTGTCATTAAGCCTCCCTTCCCAGCGGGAGCCTACACACCCCAGCTCCCTGGTCTACTCTACCCACAGGACCAGGCAAACCTGAACCAGTTTCCAGGCCCACATTCCAATGCCTGGGGACTGCCTATGAGTCTCCTCTCCTGGCAAGAGCCAACTCACCCAAGAATCCCAGTCTCCTTCTCCACCCACAGGACCAGGACTAAGACCAGGAAGGGGAGAACTACCAGAGCATTGGACTTGCTTGCACCCACTGAAAGGAAACTCTAGTCCCCTACCCACCAGGCAAGGAAGATGCTCTTTATGCATCCCCTGGAAGAAGGGATGAGAAGGAGTCAATACAAAAACACACTCAGCAACAGAAAAACAAATATAGCACCTCCAGAGTCTAGAGACTCTACACCAGAAAGACTCCAACATTCCAGTGCAAATGAAGCAGAAGAGAATGACCTTAAAAACAACTTCATGAAAATGATAGATTCCCTCAAAGAGTATATGGGAAAACCCTTAAAGAATTATAAGAAAAACCAAATCAAAAAATGAAAGAAATGGAAGAAAAAACAAACCAAAAATCAAAAAAATGCAAGAAATGGAGGAAAAGAGAAAACAAAAAATTGCAATAAGCCACTCAAACAGTGCAAGAATTGAAAGCTGAAACAGAGAGAATAAAAAAAAAAACACTCTGCAGGATGCTGGAAATAGAAAGGCTGGGCAAATAGTCAGGTATTACAGATGCAAGCATAACCAACAACATACAAGAGATGGAAGAGAGAACCTCAGGTGTTGAAAATACACTAGGAGAAGTAGATTCATCGACCAAAGAAAATCTTAAGTCCAACAAATACCTAACACAAAATATCTAGGAAATATGAAATACCATGAAAAGACAAAACCTAAGAATAATAGTTATAGAAGAAGGTGAATAAAGCCACCTCAACAAAAACATAGAAGAAAACTTTCCCAAACTAAAGAAAGACATATCAATGAAGATACAAGAAGGATACAGAACACCAAATAAAATGGACGACAAAAAAATGCCCTCACCATACAATAATCAAGACCCCAATACAGAATTAAAGAAGAATATTAAGAGCAGCTAAGGGAAGTGGTCAAGTAACATATGAAGGCAAACCTATCATAATTACACATGACTACTCCATGGAAACTCTGAAAGCCAGAAGGTTCTGGATAGATATTCTCCCAACACTAAGAGACTACAGATGCCAGCCCAGACTGCTATAACAAACAAAGCTCTCAATCACTATATATGGAGAAAACAAGATATTCAATGACAAAGACAGATTTAAAAAATACATATCCACTAACCCAGCCCTCCAGAAAGTTCTGGAAGGAAAAGTCCAACCCAAGAAATTTAACTACAATAAAAAAAAAGATAATAGATAAACCCACTTTACCAACATCCAAAAGAAAAAAGGGGTGGAAATCCACATAAAATTCCACCACAACCAACCATTCCAAAACAAACAAGAATGAGCAATCAGTAGTCATTATTGTCCCTCAATATTAATGGTGTAATTATGATAGGTTTGTATGGTGAGGGAGATTACTTAGAACAAACTGTTGGTTCCTTAGCTGAAGTGGTACAACAAAACCGCCGAGGTCTCGACCTAGCCTTTTTGCGGGAGGGAGGAGTTTGTGCCGCCCTTAAAGAGGAATGTTGCTTTTTCAAAGACAAATCAGGATTAGTTAGAGATAGTATCAGAAGAGTTGAACAGAGTCTGGAAGAAACAAAAAGAAATTTGGATCAAAGTGAATCTTGGTACAAAAATTGGTTTTCTACCTCCCCCTGGCTATCGACTTTGCTGCCTAGTTTGTTAGGACCTTTTATTGGCCTTATGTTACTTATTTCCTTTGGTCCTTGGGCATTTCGTCGCCTTACTGGTTTTGTTAAAAATCAGGTTGATGAGGCTACCAAAAATTCAGTTCAGGTTCACTATCAGCAGCTCTCTCAACAAGACCCCGAAGAACCTGAGGCTGTAGACAAACCTACATTCCAGCCTTTGAGCTTTCAGGAGTTTGAGTACCTGGCTAACCGCCCGCGTTCACTCTGCTCCAGGCTGTGGAGATGCTTAAGACGGGGATAGCTTGGTGCCAGAATCTGGGAGCAAACATGGCTCTCTAAACATTGCCGGCAAAAACTTAATTCATATCCTCTCTCGCCATGTCCAGAACTGGAAGCCCACCAGGTAACCTAAGACAGGCACTCCACCCAATTGCTCTCTTCTTTTACTATATAGAAAAGGGGGAGATGTTGGGGACTGCTAGAACCTTGAACAAAATGGAGTCTGTCAACCGTTTCTTGGCCTTCTGCCTACGTGACTGCGAGCACACATGCCCTTGAGACAAAGGAAAAGGCTAACCATTAAAGTTAAATTTACACAGGGCAGCCCACCCGCCTAGCCAGGGGGAAATACCCTTACAGAGCAATTGTCTTTGTTAACAAAATTATAGTGTTCTGCTGTACACTTCCTATCCTTCCCTAATTCTTGCACCTGACTTACACTGACAAGCATTTGTGGAATGTAACTAATGACTGATGGAAAATTACAGCTTTGTCTTTACCGTATTTGGTGTATATTTGAATTGAGACTTGATTGACATGCTTGTACCACCCCCTGAGGTCCTTCCTCTATAAATTCCAGCGCGCCCCCAAAAAATAAAGGCTCTTGATCAGCAAACGTTGTCTTGAGCCTGTTTCCATTAACCTCTTGAAGTTCACTTTCCAGATCGGATCTGCTCGTGAAGGCCCACTAAATTAGTAGCGACCCTCATCACCTCACCCCCGCGGGTCGGGGGGTCCCTTCCCGGGGGTCGCATTGGTTCATTGAGAAAATCAGCAAAATAGACAAACCTTTATCCAAACTTAACAAAAGGCAGACTGTGAACATGCAAATTAACAAAATCATAAATGAAAAGAGGACCATAACCACTAACACTGAGGAAATCCAGAAAATCATCAGGTCATACTTTGAAAGCCTGTACTCCACAAAATTTGAAAATTTGACTATTTTCTGGACAGATATCGCTTGCCAAATTTAAATCAAGAACAGATAATTAATTTAAATAGTCCTATAACCCCTAATGAAGTAGAAGAAATCATCAAAAGTCTCCCAAACTAAAAAAAGCCCAGGTCCAGAAAGCCTCCGTACAGAATTCTACCAGAAATTCAAAGAACAGGTTATACCAATAATCCCCAAAGTACTCCATGCAACAGAAGCAGAAGGGTCTTTGCCAAACTTTTTTTTACAAGGCTTAAATAACCTTGATGGCCAAGCCACACAAAGAAATGACTAAGAAAGAAAACTTCAGACCAATATCCATGGTGAACATTGATGCAAAAATACGAACAAACCCACTTTTTTAGACATTGATAAATTCTTTTCGTCACGTGATATTTTATACAAGAACACTTCAGATGTGCTATTAGATGTGACTGATTTTAACAAATCCTGTTATATTTGTATCAGCTAGTTACATGTTCTATTCATAGTTTTTGTGAATCATTGCCTTTTTGTTCCTAAAGATGGCCTATTTTGAGCCTTTGTATAGGTACATTCCTGTTTTTGTGACAAAAGAAAAACTTTAAACTGTCCCAAACAGAAAAATAATGGCTATCAGAAGTATGTTTTGTTTTAGTGTGAGTTACCGTTACTGTATTTGTTTATTGTAAAGGTGGACATTTAGCGTTCAGTGCAGTTTTCAATAAAAGTAATTAAAATTTCAAAAAAAAATACTGGCAAATCCAGCAGAGACAGCTGATCTGAGCAGGGGAGACCTCTTGGACCCCAGACTGACAGCTGAACCTCTTAGTCGAGAAAGTGGGAGATACCCCTGAACAAATTGGTACGGGAGACTGCTTCCAGAAGATAACATCAGTAGCACAGATACTGAAGTCGACAATTAATAAATGGGACCTCCTGAAACTGAGAAACTTCTGTAAGCCAAAGGAAACAGTCAACAAGACACTGAGGCAGCCCACAGAATGGAAAAAGAAATTCACTAACCTCACATCTGACACAGGAATGATCTCCAAAATTTACAAAGAGCTCAAGAAGCAAGTCTCTAGAACTAAAGGATTCAATTAAAAAGTGGGCAACAGAACTAGAGAGTTTTCAATAGAGGAGTCTAAAATGGCTGAGAGCCACTTATAAAAGTTTTGTTCAACATCCCTAGCCATCAGGGAAATATCAAAATAACTCTGAGATACCATCTTACTCCTGTAAGAATGCCTAAAATCAAAAAAAAAAAAAAAAAAAACAATGACAGTTTATCCGGGGAGGATGTGGAGAAATTGTCACACTCCTCCATTGCTGGTGGGAGTGCCAAATCATATAGCCACTTTGGAAATCAGTATGGAGATTCCTCCATAAAATGGGAATTAGTTTACCACAAGACCCAGCAATTAGACATATTCAAAAGTTGCACATTCACATAACAAGGATATCTGTTCCATTGTATTCTTAGCAGCATTATTTGTAACAGTCAGAACCTGGAAGCAACCTAGATGCCCCTCAGCTGAAGAGTGGATAGAGAAAATGTGGTACAATGGAGTGCTTACTACTCAGTGGGAAAAAATGAATCTTGAAGTTTGCAGGCAAATGGACGGCACTAGAAGAAACCATCCTGAGTGAGGTAACCACTAGCCAGGCCCACTTTTGGGCATAACTAGTAACAAAAAGACAAACATGGTATGTGCTCACTCATTTATGAATTTTAGACATGGACCAGGGGAGTGTCAGCCTGTAATCCCACTGCCAGAAAGTCTCAGAAACAGGTAGGACCCTAAGAGAGATAAGCATTTTACCCCAGAGAAGGAGAATTATGCAAGATCTCCTGAGCAGGTTGGGAGTCTGCTAGGGAAGGGGAGAGGGAGCTGGGAAAAAGAGGAGGGAAGAAGCGTAGGGGAGGGGAAAACATGGAGAAGCAGGATAGTTGTGTCTGGGGAAGAATAGAGGAGAGGAAGAAGAGAGATACCATAATAAAGAGAGTCATTATAGGTTTGAGGAGAGATCTGGCACTAGTGAGGTATCCAGAGATCTATAAGGATGGCACCAAATGACAAAAGCAATATTGGAGAGACTACCTTAAATGTTCCTCCTTGATAATGAGGTTGACTACTTCCTTATACACCATCCTAGAACCTTCAACCAGTGACTGATGGAAGCAGAGGCAGACACCCACAGGTAAACCCTGAACTGAGCTTCTGGAATCCATTGACAATGAGGGAGGACTGATGAGCAAAGGGGTCAAGACTGGGCTTGTTTAACTCACTGAAACAGCTTACCTAAACAAGGGCTGGCTCTTGGACCCCAGGTTGATGGCTGAAAGGCCAGCATGGAACTGATCCTGACTCCCTGAATGTGGGTGTCAGTGAGGAGGCCTAGGCAAGATCAGTATTTATCCCTGACATTCAAATGGACTTTGAGTGCCTATTCCATAATGAGGGATGCTTTCTCATCCTGGACTCTTGGGGGAGGGCCTATGCCCTGCCCTGGATAAAATGACAGACTTTGGATATCTCCCACAGAGGGCCTCGCCCTCCCTTGAGAAAGGAGTGGATATTGGGTGGGGAGCTAGGGAGTTGGTGGCGGAGCAGGGGAGAAGGGGAGTGATAGGGAGCTGGGATTGACAAGTGAAGCAACCTTGTTTCTAATTTAAATAAAATAAATAGATAAATAAAACATTTGTTCTGCAAACATATGCAAAAACCATAATATCTAGTGATAATTTGCATATTCTGCTGAAAATTAGAATAAGTCAGAAAAATTTTAGATGATCATAAGATTACCTGTAATTTGAACAACTGATAAATAGTCATGCTCATCTGGGAATGAACATGAATTTATCAGCCTCTAATCAAAAAGCACATTGAAACTTCTGCTTTGTGTAAACATCCACCACCCCAATTGCTCAGATACTGAAGACTCTAGGAATTGCTTAGAGAATTTTTACTTATTTTTGGAGCTTACAGTTATGAATGAATCATGATGACCATGGATGTGAACAATTCACTAAGAAAATGAAAAAAACTCTAAAGTTCTTCTTTTGGCATTGTACCTAACAGAGAACAGGAAACATGTCATGAAATAATTGGATTTTAATAGAATTAACATACCATAAGGAATTTTATGCATAAACTATCTAACATTGGGTCCCTAGCAGGAAAGGAGAGTTATTAGTTTCAGGTAAACAGTCTGTACCACACTCCTTTACAGTTTGCTCAAGAAAATCTTAGATTTCCACATAAATGAGAAATCATAGAAAGTAAAAACAGGCAAAGACAGAGACAGAAAAAATACAAGTTAGTGATTCTGATATAGGCAGGATGGGATATGCAAAATCTATTGAATTTTTTAGAAAAATAATGATGTATCATACTACAGTCTATTTATACACTTCTTCCTAATTTTGCCAACTTTCCATTTAGTTGGTTTATTAGGTATCATGTACATATTTTCTCATAATGTTAAGATGACCCACTTTTCGTTGTGTTGCTCTTAACTTTACTAATTTCTGACCATTGATTTGGTCTGCTTTGTGTCTTTTCCTAGTGATTTAAAACATAGCATATTTTAATAATTCTTCCCAACATGAACATATTGTAACCACAACAGTTTTATCATGTATAATGTTTTCATTTTACATCCATTGTATTTTAAAGAGATTATTTGTTTTTCTACATTGATATATTGACTAATTCGAGGTATACTATTTAAGGCTTAAGGACCATCATGTGGTTTATGATCGTTTTACAACCCAAGGTACAAAAATTCTCGATCAATTCTATATAAGCATTTGAAAAAAAACACAAATACATAAAAATCAAATCCCAAGTGTATTCTTCTGTTGGGTATAATATCATTGATATTCAGTAATAGAATGTATATGAAAGCATATTTTTTATTTTATTTTCCAGTTTAATTTAGATAAGAAATAAGGTTGCTTCACATGTCAGTTCCAGGTCCCTCTCACTTTCCCTCCACACTTCCCATGCCCTCCGCCCAACCCCCCCCATTATCCCCTCATTCCCCCAGGGAGAGTGAGGCCCTCCATGGGGGTGTCCATAGTCTGTCATTTCATATAGGGCAGGGCCTAGACCCTTCCCCAAGAGTTCAGGGTGAGAGTG
The DNA here is from genome assembly GCF_017639785.1 of Mesocricetus auratus. Classification (NCBI taxonomy): domain Eukaryota; kingdom Metazoa; phylum Chordata; class Mammalia; order Rodentia; family Cricetidae; genus Mesocricetus; species Mesocricetus auratus. Next base: position 34,714,250 of record NW_024429190.1, on the reverse strand, counting down.
CACCTCACATTGTTCTATGGGAATCCAAAGTCCGTGTGTATACTTGGGATGGATACTGATCTGCTGCCCAAGGCTCAATAGATTCCCTAGGCCTCCTCACTGACACCCAGATTCAGGGGGTCTTGATCAGTCCCATGCTGGCTTCCCAGGCTGATGCCTGGGATTCAAGAGTTAACCTTTGTCTGGTCAGCTGTTTCTGGGGGTTAAACCAGCCCAGTCTTAATCCCTTTGATCATCAGTCCTCCCTCTCTGTTACTGGCTTTCTTGAGTTCACCTCAGTACTTAACCGAGGGAGTCTGCCTCTTCTTCGATCAGCCACTAAATGAAGTTTCTGTTTCCCAGACCCTCTGGCCATAGGATTGTAGGCTGGCACTCCCCAGATCTATGTCTAAAATCCATATATGAGAGAGTACATGCCATGTTTCTCTTTTTGTGACTGGGTTACCTCACTCAGGATGGTTTCTTCTAGTGTCATCCATTTGCCTGCGAATTTCATGATTCCATTGTTTTTTTCTGCTGAATAGTACTCCATTGTGTAAATGTACCACATTTTCTGTATCCACTCTTCGGTTGAGGGACATCTAGGTTGCTTCCAAGTTCTAGCTATTACAAATAAAGCTGCTATGAACATAGTGGAACAGACATCTTTGTTGTATGAATGGGCATCTTTTGGATATATGCCTGAGAGTGGAGTTGCTGGGTCTTGTGGTAGGTTTATTCCCATTTTTCTGAGGAATCTCCACACTGATTTCCAAAGTGGCTGAACCAGTTGGCACTCCCACCAGCAATGGAGGAGTGTCCCCCTTTCACCACATCCTCTCCAGCATAAATTGTCCTTGGTGTTTTTGATTTTAGCCATTCTGACAGGAGTGAGATGGTATCTCAGAGTTGTTTTGATTTGCATTTCCCGGATGGCTAAGGATGTTGAGCACTTTCTCAAGTGCCTCTCAGCCATTTTAGACTCCTCTATTGAAAACTCTCTATTTAGTTCTGCAGCCCACTTTTTAATTGGGTCCTTTGATGTTTTGCAGACTTGCTTCTTGAGTTCTTTGTAAATTTTGGAGATCAACCCTCTGTCAGATGTAGGGTTAGTGAATATTTTTTCCCATTCTGTGGGCTGCCTTTTTGTCTTGCTGACTGTGTCCTTTGCCTTACAGAAGCTTCTCAGTTTCAGGAGGTCCCATTTATTAATTGCTGATCTCACTGTCTGTGCTACTGGTGTTATGTTCATGAAGCTGTCTCCTGTACCAATTCGTTCAAGGGTACCACCGACTTTCTCTTCTAAGAGTTTCAGTGTGGCTGGATTTATGTTGAGGTCTTTGATCCATTTGGACTTAAGTTTAGTGCATGGCGATAAACATGGATCGATCCACATTCTTCTACATGCCAGTCTCCAGGTATGCCAGCACCATTTGTTGAAGATGCTTTCTTTATTCCATTGTATATTTTTAGCTTCTTTGTCAAGGTCAGATGTTCGTACGTGTGTGGGTTAATATCCGGGTTTTCCATTTGATTCCATTGGTCTACCTGTCTATTTTGTGCCAATACCAAGCTGTTTTCAGGACTATAGCTCTATAATAGAGGTTGAGGTCAGGGATGGTGATGCCTCCGGACGTTGCCTTGTTGAACAGGGTTGTTTTGGCTATCCTGGGTCTTTTGTTTTTCCATACAAAATTGATTATTGTTCTTTCAAGGTCTGTGAAGAATTGTGCTGGGATTTAAAAATGGCAATCCTGCCAAAAGCAATCTACAGATTCAATGCAATCCCCATTAAAATTCCTTCACAGACCTTGAAAGCATATTTTATACATTGATAGCATTCACATATTCTGTGTCCTTTCATAATTGTGTTGAAATAGCCATCAAAAAATAATACTTCCAGATGTTGGGCATTGGTATATGCCCACTGATTTATGGTTTTATCATCATAACACATATAAGAACACAAATTGTTACATTTTGGGAGTTAATGTAGGTAAATATAGATTCCATGTCAACAGTTGATTTTAAATATAATACTGAAGTTTGTAAATACCTTAGGACCATTCTTAATATTTTCCTTGATTTTCTGTGCTAAACTACTAGGTCTACAACAGTATTTTACCAATAAATTAGGATTAGTTTAACTTAAGACATGATTGATGAACCTTTTTTCTCTTCATTGTGTGCTATACTTTGTTCCACTTCTATCAAATTAGCATGAAATTATGAACACATCTATTTAATTTTATTTCAAAATATACATCAAAGTTATTTTGTGAGAGCTTCCTTGAAAATAAATTAGAGTTTATTATAGCACTTTGCAGATATATGAGTTGAAACATTTCATTTCCTTAAAATTCACATAATAATAACAAAATAAATGTGCAAAGTAATATATAGGTAGTGTTGAGCCCTGCTCTCTGGAGAAAATTCCAGTATCTATTATTCATCAATACCACTACTTCTATTAATGGGTCCTGGTAAAGCTCTCCTTACTTTAGTGTGGAATTTTTAACTGGCTTGATCTTATGCGGGTCTTGTATAGGTAACCACAGATGCTGTGAGTTCATATCATGTTTGTAACCTAGCATTTCCCAGTACTCTTCTTCATCTTCTGGCTCTTAATTTCTGTCTCCTTTTTCTGAGTTGCTCTCTGAGAGTTGGTAGCAGTAGTGGAGTGTTATAGACATCCCATACATACCACAGTCACTTATTCTCAGCACTTTGGGTGGTAAAGTGTCTTTATTAGTCAGCAACCACTTTAATAAAATAATTAGATAAACATCGTGAATAGGGTCTTACATAATGTCTATGACTTCCCTAATCATGGGTTTTACCAATATTTATTGTACCAAACATGAATTCGCTTCTATGAAGCAGGACTCAAATCTAAGGAAGGAATGGCTGGTTACCCTGAAAACAGTTTGCCTATAATGTACCAGTGAGCACATCTTGCCTAGTAAGTCTGTATTGTAGCATTTAAGATTCAGTGATAGATAAAACCATTGATGCCGTTTCATCCATATAAGCGTCTATAGCACTTTCAGGGAATTATGAAAGATATTCAACAGGTAGTGTTACATGGCCGGTTCTAAATTGTTTTCCCTTTATCCCACAATCAAGCTACGCTTCATTGTTATTTTACTCAATAAGGTATTAACATCTAGCTATTGTGAGAAACTAAAAGCTATAGAAATAACTCATATTCCTTGGGTGTGCCCCTGGGAGCACCATGATAGATAAGTCATATGGACATAATGGACATATCTTATGCCTGGCACAAAAGTTTTCATTTACCATTCTATATTTTATGGGCACAGCATTGTTTACTATAGTGAGATACTCTATACATACTCATTTTTTAAAGAAAAGCAATATGTTTTAATAAGCTTACAAACTAGTGAGATTTCATAAGGACTCAATGTACATAAAAGAATATTTTATTGAAGATTACACAATAAAAATATATAAAAATCATTGCACCTATGTATACTATACAGTCTTATTTCAGTCTTTAGGAGTATGCAATACATAAATAAATGTTTTGCTGTTAGAAATAGTTCCCACCTATTTCAAGTGCACAGAATAGGATCACTGGTCTAAAATATAGTTTTAGAGCTAATAGTGTGACTCTCCAGAAAACGTTTTGCCAGTCTAACTTGGAGACCTGAGCTTGATTTCTAGAACAAACACAAGGTGAACAGGAAGGATCAACTGCAGAAACTTGCCCTTCAAACTTCACTAAAGTTTCACGTACCCACATACACAACATGCACACAAGTCAATTAATCATTAAGAAATTTAACATCGGGATTGAGTGTTCTTTTGATTCAAGAATATTACTTTAAAATATATTCTTACTTAAGTATCCCATTCACGGGACACGAGGAAGAGACTAGTGACTAGATTCATGAATTTCTGTCTGGTTCTCCAGGCCATTTTACAGTGCAAATTATCTCCCTTGAATTCATCTTTGCACAATAAGGGGAGGGGGAGCAAACACCAGTATTTTGTAAGAGAATTTGACCATGTATACATAACAAGATCAAAGAACACTTTTAAAACAAAAATGATTAAAAGAATGCATATTGGGTTATAACTTTGAGAAGAAAATTCAAAGAATATAAATGTCTCAACAGAGCTCATGGAATATTCTTTTACTATGATTTAAAAATTTCATGAGTGCATATGATGTTTGAACAAATCCACTCCCAAATCAGGTCCCTCCCTATATGCCCTTCACTGTTCTTCCTAATTCCATGTACTCTTTTGAAACAATATTTGTCCAACTAATGCCATAGGTATGGACAAGAATATAAGGTCATCCCTGAAGCATAGGTAGCCTATTAGAGCTAACATCACTAAAGATAACTGGCATTCTGTTTCCCATAGCAATAAGCGATTTCCAATAGTACCCCATGTAAGAAGGGACTTCATGAGACATGCTCCAATCTCTGTTAGGATTTGAGCTGTTTTGATCCTGGTCATGTCTTCTACATGCAGCCACAGCCACTGGGAATCCTAAACTGTAATGGCCCTGTCACATCTACAAAACAGTATTTCATGGAAGTCTTTCACCATCTCTGAATCTTACAACCATTTTACACTCACCATGTTCCAGAATCAACCCTCTGAGCATTTGGGATAAGAAATGTGACATAAATATCTAAATTATGGATGCACACTACAACCTCTTAATCTCCCTACACAGTATTTGTAAATCACAGTTTGGTTCATGATAACCTCATGAACAGAAGTTTATAAAAGAGAAGAATTACAAGCTTTCTTGAGCTACATTTTATGGTTTGTGTTGTAGTTGATTATATGACCATGTGTGTTAAAATTGAGATTATTGTTAATTATCATTCCATTACTCTTTTTAAGGAAAATTGTTCCTAATTATAAGAGCTTTTTAACTTTATTCACTTTAATTAGACTAAAACATAAATGCATATGCTTTTTTCCCCTTTTGGGGGGGTTACTCGTTTATTTGTTTGTTTTGTAGTTTAATATGTGGATTCAGGCAAATTCTGTTTATAATCCTATTGGGAGCAAGCTTTTTTGTAATAAACTGAATTTGTTCTCTCTGCTAAGTATATACCATCTCATTCAGTCAAAAAATTCAGGCAGAGCTGGTGGCTTAGAAGATAAGGTGCCACACGAATATAACAGCCTGAGATCAAATGACCTTAGAACCCAGGTTACAACTAGTATGGCAGAATGTGTCTACAACTTGTGGGTGAGGAAGCAAAAGGACACCCATGACATTCATCATTCAATATAGCCAGATTGACCAGCTTTGGCTTAATTGATGAAACCAATCACAATAATCTGGTTGGTCATAGTGATAGTAATAATAATTAATAATGATAATAAGTAATTGAGGAAATTCATCCCAGCATTAACTTCGTCTTCCACAGAAACCTGAATTAGTGACTGTACCAGCATGCACATGTATACATACCTGAATACTCTATAAAACACACACCATGACAAACAAAAAAAATGACATGATAAACAAAACTAAAGTGATTGAATCACAGGCAGAAGGAATAAATGATGCAGTAATCAGAAGAAATAATTCTGTGACAAGAGCTTTCTCTAATGAGAGAGAATAAGAAATAGGGATGGGCCACATAATTTTAGTGGGGTTACTGAAACAGTGTGACCAGGTCCCTAGTTCTTGTACCAGATAGTACCCCATCTCCCTAAGACTTACTGAAACAATGATGAATAGAACCTTGGAAGAAATTGGAGCAGTTGCTGGAGCTCCTGCTCCAATCAACTGTGTTTTTCCTGGAGTTGAATATGCTCCAAATACATGGAACACCAATAAAGTTGCAGTGTTTAGTTTGCTAAAAACTTAAAAGAAAGGCCATTTTTGAATAGTGAGGATTTAACCCCAGAAACTTTTAATGACTCTTCTCTGTAACTAGGTCTTTGCTTTCTATAATGTGTGGGCAGCATGCTTAGAGGTGAAAGGCCTAAGGTGGGTGGGAATAAATAAATTGAAACTATACTATTCTGTTTATTCAATTCTGTGTAGTGCATTCCTGAAATACCATGTGACTGCTGAGGATCTAAGGAACCACAGGAAAATGGACTTAGAGCTCTACTAATTTGATAGCTGTTTGTGTTATTGTTATTATTATCTATGTTATAATTGATTGGTTATACTTATTGCCCTCAACCCCATATACTCTTTCTTACACTATGAAAGGCAGGTACACCTAATGACCTAGCTCATTTCTCTACTAAGTGAAATTCTGCCAAACACCCAAAGAGTTCATGGTGTATTTTGCATTACTCACCATGTATTTCTCATTTCTCTACTAAGGAAGACATTTTCTTAGTTGTTTTTATCTTGCTGTATCTTTTCAAAGTCTCCTGTTAACCTACCCTAATCATTTTCATAGGTTAGGGCCACCCAGGAATGACTGCTTAGTGCCTCTGATGCTATTCACTGCTTCTCTTGATAAACCTAGTGTGGTGATATCTTGTTTACACTATAATAAAAAAACTTGCCTGATGGTCAGAGGGCAGCTCTATCCACTAGTTAAGCATAAAGGTCTATAGTTCTATACAGACAGACAGGAAGTGAGATGACTGGGCAGACAGAGGGATATCAGTGGGATGGGGCAGGAACTCAACCTCTTTTCAGTTTGAGTATTTTGTAGAGGTAAGAACTCTAGTGGCTGCTCTGCTTCTCTGATCTTTTCACTGCCCCCCCCCAATATCTTACTCTGGGTTTTTATTAATAAGGACTATTAAAACTCATGGTACAACCTAGTATCATCTTTGGAACATGGTTGCTGTCTAGTACAGCATGTTCATTGATGACCTACCTTAAACAGTTACACCTTTTACTAGTGACTGTGTTTCACTTATTTTTGATACCTTTAGTATTCTTCTGAGAAATGAAACATAAATTTAAAATAAACTTAATGAATTACCTTTAAGTCTTTTAAAACTACCATAACTTAAAAGTTACAGTACTTGTTAGGATATTTTAAATCTATTCAGCTGACTATCTTAAAGCTAGAATTGCTTTGCATTCACATCTATGAAAGTGAGAAATTTACAGACTGTTATTATTGTTGTTGACTTTCCCAGTCACTGTTCCTTTTATCAATATGCATTTATATTTTTTAGTGTTTTTCTGCTTGTTTCTGACTCCCTAGGTTTCAACATGTAATTACTTTTCACTCATATATGGATTTTAGACATGAATCAGGAGACTGCCAGCCTACATTCAGTGACTGATGGAGGCAGAGGCGGAAACCCACAGCTAAACCCTGAACTGCACTTCTGGAATCCAGTGACAGAAAGGGAGGGCTTATGAGCACAGGGGTCAAGACTGGGCTGGTTTAACCCACAGAAATAGCTGACTTGAGCAATGTGGAGCTCTTGGACCCCAGACTGATGGCTGGGAGGACAGCATGGGACTGATCCAGACCCCCTGAATGTGGGTGTCAGTGAGGAGGCCTAAGCAATCTATGGAGCCTTGGGTAGTATTTATCCCTGGCATACAAATGGACTTTGGGTGTCCATCCCATAATAAGGAATGTTCTCTCAGCCTGTACTCTTGGGGGAAGGCCTAGGCCTTGCCCTCGATAAAATAACAGACTCTGAAGATACCTTATGGAGGGCCTCACCCTCCCTGGGGATCAGAGTGGGGATTGGGAGAGGGACTGGGAGGCCTGGTTGGGGGGCAAGGGAGGAGGAGATGGAGAGGGATCTGGGATTGACATGTGAAGCAAGCTTATTTCTAATTTAAATTAAAATAATAAAAAATATTTTAAAAAAGCAAAAAACCATTTTAATGTTTTTAAGTCTATTTTTTATAGTTGTTCTTATTCAGGAAATATCTCACTGTGCCATTATTTAATTTAATTTTTAAAACATAGATATACTCAGTGGACTTCTGCTACTCAGGAGCAGGACACACCAATAAGAACCCATGAGTGACCTGCTTGCCCGAGGAGCTGGCCTCTCTCCTGGATCCTGTCCCTCTGAACTCTTCCTGTAGCCCACACCATCCCAGCTTAATCGGGTCCTGCTGATGGACTGTGCCTGCAATCCCAGCAGATTTCTGCCACCCAAGTGCAGGCCATATCAGGCAATTCTTGCCTCCTGGAAGAATTGCCCCACTTCCTAAATTGTGTTTCCCACAAAAACTCCCACAGCCCATGTAATCCAGGGCTATCACCTGCTCTGCTTCTGGGACTGCAACCAATCACAGCTAGATTTCTGTCACTCAGGAACAAGGCACACCAGTCAGAACAAGATCAAGCCTCAACAGCTTGAACAGAATTCAGTTGCTCAGGTGCAGGTCACACCAGTATATAAACATGAGCAGGCCATATAGTCCTCAGATGAACAGGAGCACACCACACAGTCAGATGAACAGGAGCACGCCACACAGCCAGATGAACAGGAGCAGGTCACACAGTCAAATGAACAGGAGCAGGTCACACAGTCAGATGAACAGGAGCACACCACACAGCCAGATGAACAGAAGCACACCACACAGTCAGATGATCAGAAATGTCATGCTGCACCAAAGGCCCATCTAAATGCCAGAAGGCCAACTCCCAACCTGAACAGAGATTCCCCACTAGACCAAAGGTCATACCAGCCACCAGAATTCCAAATCACAGAAACAAGAAAACCAAAGAGGAAACAGAAACCAAGTAATATAACAGCCACCCAGCAAAGACCAACTCAGAAATCAGGGACTAAAACTAATCATGAAAACTCAGATACCTAAACACTGGTGTAAAACTACAATCAATTCTTCCTAGGGCAATTGGCACCACCAGAACCTAGCTATCCTACTAAGGCAAGACCTGAATATTCCAATGCAGAAAACACACTTATAGGAGAAGAGGATGGATCAGGTGGGCTGAATGGGGGAAGAGAGTACTGGCAGAGACAACTGGAATCTGGAAGCATCCCTGGAATGAGCAAGAAACCTATGGCAATGAAAATTCCAAGGAATCTATGAGAATGACCCTAGCTAGGATGTTGGGAGAGAGCTCACTTATCCACAACACTGACCACACCCTTGGGCGTGGGCACAGGTACTTGGGAGAGGAGAGATAAAAGGAAAAGGAAAAGGCCACAAACTCTCTTATGGGGCTGTGATCATATTCAGAGACCAACAGAGCACTGAGCTCAGTTCTCGGCTTCTCATGTAATTGATTTCTTTCTCTCAAATAAAGTATCATACTAACCCACTTCCTGGTATCCTTGGCATGGCTCATTTTCCATCTTCACTAGGACTTGTAGCAATAGGGGAAATGGAGCCTGGACTGGCCTTCTCCTGTAAAGAGAAGACTTCTAGGGCAGGGGATGGGACAGCAACCCAGCCAGAAACCTTTCAACCTACAATTTGCCCTGCCTACAAGCTGTGCTGTGGTAAAGATGGCACAGAAATTTCAGAAGTGATCAACTAGCGTCTGACCTAGTTTAGTACCCTTACACTGAGAGAGACCTTACCGTGGAGGGCCAAAACCCAGAGGTGGGATACGCCAGAGACCTAGGATAGAACTATAAATGACTGGTAAAAACAAGTCAATGAATGATTTGTAACGATGTTCTGCTATACTCATAGATTGGTGACTATCCCAACTCTCATCAAAGAGGCTTCCCCTGGCAACTAATGGAAAAAGATGCAGACCCGCAGCCAAACATGAGAATTCTGTAGGGTAGGGTAGAGATTATAGGAGCCAGAGGGCTCAAGGGCATCACAAGAACCAACAACCAGGAAGCCTGCATGGGACTGACCTAGCCCCCCTGAATATATGCTATGGTTGTGTAGCATGATCTTCTCGTGAAACTCCTAACACTGAGAGCAAGGGCTGTCTCTGACTCTGATGCTTGTTTTTGGGACCCATTCTGCCCACTGCATTGCCTCATCCAACCTTAAAAGAAGAGGTGCCCAGTCTCATTTAACCTTGATATACCAAAGCTGACTGATATCCTTGGGCTGCTCACGTATATCTGAAGAGAAACAGAGGAAGAGGAGTGAATGGGAGCAGGGAGGTTTTAGGGAGGAACTGGGAGGAGAAGAGGCAGAGGAAACTTTTACTGGGTTATGAAAACAAAAGTAAATAAACACATATATACACACAAAAAAAATCATCCAAACATTTTGTCCCTTGTTTAGAGTATGTGCACGTGAGTACAGGTGTCTATGGAGGCCAGAAAAAAATTTTCAGATCCTCTAGAGCTGGAATTACCAGAAGCTGTGAAAAACTTTTGAACAAAAATATTGTCTAATATACCCTTTACAATGTGCTTTCATCATTTTTCATTTCCTACTAGGACTCTCAAGTTGTTGTTTAATTTTCTACATTGCTGTATGCTGTGGTTCCCTATGTTCTGTGAAACACAGTACTGAACTTCCAATTTTATTTATTAGAATTTTCCTTTCTAGACCTTGAGATTATAATATAATTACATATGATTTCCCCCCTTCCCTTTCCTCTATAAACTTCTTTTCTCTCCTTCATATTCATGGGCTATTTTTAAATTAATTGTTGTTATGTAGATATAGATATGGATATATATATATAGGTATGTAGGTATGTATTTGTAATACATAAATATAATTCATCCAGTCAGTATAGAAGAATGAATATCATCTGATATTGGATAATAAGTTCATATATTCATCCCTGCCTAAAAGAGTTTTTCCTGCTTTAAATATTGCTTAGTTGTTTATAATTCTTTATGTAGTATTGAGCCCTCATGCACTCCTCTCTCATTTTGTTCAAATTACATGTCTATTTTTTAAATAGAACAAATGCTTTGCCACCTAGCTACAATTCTATCCTTGCCTTATTTACCTTTTAATACCTGACCAAACTACTGTGTAGTGTCATCTTGTTTCACCAGTGGACTTTGGTAGTGACTGTATCCTAGGGAGCATGGCTTCAGGTATGCAGCTGTGACACCTTATAAGGAAGAGGAGGGGCTGACTGACTCCCTTGGGCTGTAGACAGATCTGGAAGGGCAGAGACAGCATCTTCAGCAGCAGGAAGACTATAGTGCTTATTTACCATAATAGTATGAGTGCTCCCCTAATAAGTACCTGTTAGTCATTTATGTGGGTCTTGTGGGCACCTTTAAACCCACCGTTACTACTCAGAGTAAATCAAGAATAAATTTGCAGCTGTAGATAGTAACTAAAAATTTATAGAGAAAAATAATTGCCATAATCTCCAAGAGAAAAATCTTTAAACTAGATTTAAATAGTTTGCAATGAGAATAATGATAATAAATGTTCAATTTAGCAATACTGTCAATATTTTGTACTACAGAGTTATATTTATAAGTACAAATACCTAAATAGTTAAAAATTTTCCATTTTTTGTGAAGTTTTAAAAAGATATAAACACAAGTTTACCCCTGACATGACTTAGCTGCCCAGATACATTCTGATTTAATAAAAATGAAAAGGAAATTACAAAGTTTGCTGGAGTTTTTTTGTTTATTTTATTTTATTAATTTATTTGTCTTTTTTTGGTTAGTGCATGTCAGCAACAAAATACTTGAAAAAAATCAACCTAAATGAATCTGATGTCTTTCTTCACAGTTTATTCCATGTTTGCCTCTCTCCATTGCTTGTGATAAGACAGAAAAAATCTGGTCAAATGACATTCATGGGAAAGATATGCAACCTTGTGAATAGGGGAAAGGAGCCAAAGAAAGAGGCTCATTGAATTATTCCATTTGACTCTGTATGCCTCCTGGCAGTGAAGGGATCAGTCCCCTGTTTAGCAGGCATGACAGGCTGCAGAAAAAAACAGTAGGCCTCTGACTCAGCATGTGTCTGAACTTCCTGGTCAGTACTTAGCCACTAGGAGGACAGATACCCTCCTCTTGACAAAGAAACAATTAGAAGTTAGCTGGTGGGATTCCGGATGTGCTTTGTGGCTCTAGGGGTGTTCTAGAGTAAAAGTGGCACAGCAGTGACATAGCAAATGCCTTGGGATGACTGATGGGCCATAGCAACCAGATGAGCAATCAGCATAGGACAGGCTGCCCAAGCTCAGAAGCACACCAATCTTGAGACTGTTGTGTACTCCTAGCCACTGCCTCTTGGTTCCCCTGGGTCCTTCTCCAAGCTTCTGCATAGATGAATGGATGAAGTGTCCCAGTTAATGAGATTAGCTCATTAAAAAATAAAAGACACTGCTTTTGCATCAGAATGGGTCTTCTGGTGGTTTGGAGGTTCAGAATTTTGGCACAACAGTCCTTTCGACAATGACCCCAATTAATGGCTCCACCTATGTGGATTCCTCTTGAATCTAAATCTCAATTCAGTAGTAGTACCAGCTGTAGAGATTCATCTGTTTATGAGCCTGTTGAGAACTTCTAAAACAACATTATAACATTTAATTATCAATATTCTATCTCCAAAAGAATTGAATTGGTGACTTCTTTTTCTGGTCCAAAAAACTCTGCAAGGTTACTCCTAGAGCTGATAAACACCTTCAGCAATGTGGCAGGATACTAGGTAAACTCAAAAAAATCAGTGGCCCTATTCTATACAGATGATGAAGTGACTGAGAAAGAAATCAGAGAAACATCACCCTTTACAATAGCCAAAAACAGCATCAAATATCTGGGAATAATGTTAACCAAGGAAGTGAAAGACCTGTATATCAAGAACTTTGTATCTTTAAAGAAAGAAATCAAAGAAGATACCAGAAAATGGAAAGATCCCGCATGCTCTTGGATTGGTAGAATCAACATAATAAAAATGGCAATCTTGCCGAAAGCAGTCTACAGATTCAATGCAATCCCTATCAAAATTCCATCACAATTCTTCAAGGACCTGGAAAGAACATTAGTCAACTTTATATGGAAAAACAAAAGGCCCAGGATAGGCAAAACAACTCTATACAATAAAGGAACTTCAGGAGGCATCACCATACCTGACTTCAAGCTCTATTATAGAGCTATAGTCCTGAAAACAGCTTGGAATTGGCACAAAAATAGGCAGGTAGACCAATGGAACTGAATTGAAAGCCCTAATTTTAACCCAAACACCTATGAACACTTCATTTTTGACAGAGTCGCTAAAACTGTACAATGGAAAAAAGAAAGCATCTTCAACAAATGGTTCTGGCATAACTGGGTACTGGTATGCAGAAGACTGCAGATAGATCCATATTTATCACCTTGTACAAAACTTAAGTCCAAATGGATCAAAGATCTCAACATAAATCCAGCCACACTGAAACTTTTAGAAGAGAAAGTGGGAGATACTCTTCAACGAGTTGGTACAGGAGACCACTTCCTAAGCATAGCACCAGTGGCACAGACACTGAGATCGGCAATTAACAAATGGGACCTCCGGAAACTGAGAAGCTTCTGTAAGGCAAAGGTCACAGTCAGCAAGACAAAAAGACAGTCCACAGAATGGGAAAAGATATTCACTAACCCTATATCTGACAGAGGGCTAATCTCCAAAATTTACAAAGAACTCAAGAAACAAGTCTCCAAAACACCAAAGGATCCAATTAAAAGGTGGGGTACAGAACTAAATAGAGAATTCTCAATAGAGGAGGCTAAAATGGCCAAGAGACACTTAAGAAAGTGCTCAACATCCTTAGCCATCAGGGAAATGCAAATCAAAACAACTCTGAGATACCATCTTACTCCTGTCAGAATGGCTAAAATCAAAAACACCAATGACAATTTATGCTGGAGAGGATGTGGAGAGAGGGGAATACTCCTCCACTGCTGGTGGGAGTGCTGACTCATACAGCCTCTTTGGAAATCAGTATGGAGATTCCTCAGGAAAATGGGAATTAATCTACCACAAGACCCAGCAATTCCACTCTTAGGCATGTATCCAAATGAGGCAAATTCATACAACAAGGGCATCTGCTCCACTATGTTCATAGCAGCATTATTTGTAATAGCTAGAACCTGGAAGCAACCTAGATGCCCCTCAACTGAAGAGTGGATAGAGAAAATGTGGTACATTTACACAATGGAGTATTACTCAGCAGAAAAAAACAATGGAATCTTAAAATTCGCAGGTAAATGGATAGCACTGGAAGAAACCATCCTGAGTGAGGTAACCCAGTTGCAAAAAGACAAACATGGTATGTACTCACTCATATATGGATTTTAGACATGGATCAGGAGAGTGCCAGACTGCACTTCCACTGATAGAGAGTCTGGGAAACAGGAAAGAACCTAAAAGATATGCATATATGCATAGTACCCAAGAGAAGAGGATTGAGACAAGATCCTCTGAATGGATGGGGAACACGGCAAGGGGTGGGGGGGGTGGGAGCTGGGAAGAAGAGAGGGGGAGAAGAGGAAGAGAGAGTAGTTCATGGGGGAACAGGAAGGTGAGTGGGTAGGGGTAGAATGGGGGAAGAGGGAGTCATAGGTTAGAAGACAAATCAGGCACCAGAATGACCTCTAGTGATCTAAAGGGATAACACCAATTGGCAAGCTAAGCAATAGTGGAGAGACCACCTCGAATGCCCATTCCTGATAATGAACTTGATGTCTATAGCCATCCGGGAGCCTTCATCCAGTGATTAATGGAAGCAGAGGAAACACACAATTAAGCACTGAACTGAACCCAAGGAACCCAGTGACAGAGAGAGAGGAGTGATGAGCAAATTGGCAAAGAATGGGCTGGCAAAACCAGCAGAGAAAGGTGATCTGAACAGGGGAGAGCTCTTGAACCCCAGACCGAAGCGGGGAGGCCAGCATGGGACTGATCTGGACCCCCCAAATGTGAGTGTCAGCGAAAAGGCCTGGGCAACCTATGGGGCCCTGAGCAGTGGATCAGTGTCTATCCCTGGAATACAAACAGTCATCGTGTGCCCATAGCACAAAGAGGGATGCTCTCTCATCCTGGACTCTTAGGGGAATGCCTGGACCCTACCCGGAGTGAAATGACAGATGCTAGATATCCCTTATGTGGAAGGAATTGGCAATAGGGTGGGAGGCTGTGGGGGAAGGGGAGTGCGGGAGGAGGTGAGGGAGAGGGAACTGGGATTGACATGTAAAACAAGCTATTTAAAATTTAAAGAAAAAATGATAAAAGAAAAAAAAAAGAATCGAATTGGTAATGGCCATAGCACAAGTGCTATATTTATGTATAGTCAGATGAAACTGTAGGAAAGGTACTACAACAAATTCCCTGGGTTTTCATGGGGACCTCCTTACTACTTCTTCAAAGCATAAAACTTCTAGGTTTATACTCACAGAAATGTCTTCAATGAAATCATGCAAATTGAGTTAGAATCAGTAAATCATTTATGTATACATTCCAGTTGGAGACCCTAAATACGCACGCACACACACACGTGCGCGATCACACACACATACACACACACACACACACACACACACACACACACACACACACACAATGAATCTACTTTACAGGAAAAGGGTAAAACCAAAATAAAAGAAAACAGACCTGTGAATCTGAAACAAAATACATAGATTGAAATGATACTTATGAAATACTATTATATTAAATAGTACAATGAAAAACTGTCAAGTGTATACTTCACTCAAAATTAGGCTCAAACAGGTTTGGGGTTTTTTGTTTGTTTGTTTTTATCCTCAAACATTTTTCTTGGAGTCTATGGTTGTTTGTATTAACTTTTCTTTCAGGATTGTAAATGGATTTCTTAATTGATCTAAAAATAAAAACCCAGAGTCAGATATTGAGGAAAATGTGAGACATCAGAGAGAAGAAAGAGCAAACCAAAGCTACCTTTATCTCATTAGCTTCCCAGCAGGAAATAGCATGAGTTCCTATTTCTTCTCTGTTATATCACCTCTCCCTCAGACAACTAACTTCCTGTCTCTGCCTAGCCATCTTACCACATGTTTCCACCCAGCCATACCACTTCCTGTCTGTCTGTACAGACCTCCTGACTTCTATGGTTAGCTATTGGCAAGCTCCATCCTCTGATCTTCAGACAGTCTTTATTTGTACAAGCAATATATTACCACAAAGAATCAATTGGAAACTGTATAAAAACACAGTAAGAATTCAAATCAATTGGGTTCTCTATTTTACTTACCATATCAAGGGGATACTATGCTATGTTTATATTCTCAAAAGTTATAAAATTAAAACTACCTTCTGGATAAGATATAGCTATGCATTCATGAACACAAAATATTTGTGATTACCTGAACAAGATAGGCAGCATTGTGTAGAAAAAGAAAGAAGAGAAGAAAGTAAAAAGGTAAAATAGACAGGAAGTTGGGAAAGGTCAAGTTGGGGGACATTAGAGGAACTGAATAAAGATGTGGAATGTAGATGTGATCATATTTAATTGCATAAGTGTAGGAAGTGTTAACAATTTCATTCTAATATCTATTGCAGTTCTGTTTCATGGATGAAGACTGCATGTTTCAGACATCTAATATGACTTGATCCCCTAAGCAAGGAATATCACTGTTGTGATCCTGTATACACTGAATAAAGATGGCACTTCTAGTGTAGGAATTTTTACGCAATTTTAAAACCCATTTAGCCCACTCAATTGAAATATCTCTACTGAACATCTCCAATCAAAACATTTTTCAATTCATAGCTTTACCCAACATTTCTTTTCTGACAGACATATTTTATAAATGCATTAAAAACCAACAGAGACCAATATATATATAATCTTTTAATCGCACTTATCTTTCTCAACTTTCTTTTTCACTTTGAAAAATTCTAAATCATCTTCAAGTGCTCTCCTGAGAAAGTACTTCAACTATTTCTGAATTAAGTTTTCTGTCATCTCTACTCCTCACTTTTTTCGAGTTTAGTCACAAATGCTTCAATGCTGAAATCAAGGTGTCTGGTTTCCTCTTTCATATTTAATGTACTTATGACTTTCAGAAGAATATTACTTTCTTCTTAAAGCTACTGGGCTCATAACCTTCACATCTTTCAAACTCTGTCAAGTTTCTTGACTCTCAGTGTGTGATTTTAGGAAGTGGCATATAGCTGATTTTGTTGATCTGCCTGAAAACCCAAAATAATTTATATAAAATTGTACATGTTTTTCGAAGGCAAATTCACAATAGTTCAGAACTTAATTGTTGTAACATGTTTAAAGTGTTCGTTTATGGCATGGTAACAAAGTTTAGAATAAATACTAAAGATTTCTTGTATATTAAAGCATTTTGATCAGGATGCTATTTAAATGTGAAATAGAGAACGAGAGCTGGCGGTATACGCCTTTTATCCCCAGTACTTGGGAGGCAGGGGTAAGTAGATCTCTGAGTGGGAAGACAGCCTGTTCTACAAAGTCAGTTCTAAGATAGCCAGGGCTACACCTGGAAACAAAAACAAACCAAAAAAAAAAAACTAGCAACAAAAGAAAGTGAACTTTTTAGTAATATTCTGTGTCTTTTATTTGTCACATCCAATATTTTTCTCTTGGCATATTTCATTGACATGTTTGCCATTCTTTAAATTATCGTTGTTTTTAAATTTCATTTAAAAATCAAATGAATTGATCTCAAGATGTTCTTTCAAAATTGTATGGCAAAATATTAATAGACTCTTGACTGTGAAATAGCTGATGTAAGTTAAGAAAGTAATGTATCATTTAATCCTCTCAGTAACAGTTAGCTAACATTTTCTTGCCCATCCTTTATTTGCTATGACTGATGATATCCTAACTGTAAATCTTATCATATGTCTTTACCTTTATCTGGTTCTTCAGTAAATTATATATGTGCATATTTATATGTATAATCTTATACATAATAAATTGTCATCTTTTGAAGAACTCCCTAACACAAACTTACTCATAATTTTAAAAAAATTAACTGTTAAAATGTTTCCCAGGAAATAGTAAATTATAATTTCTAATCCACTCACCTATATTAATCTCAGTTACATTTTCCAATTTCATTGGAATTAACTGTGTTAGGAGAAATAAATAGCAATATAAATAAGCAAATTTCTAAATTTACTACAACAAATATTAGTAATTTTTTTATATTGAACAGAAGCAAACTATAGAGATGAGAGTGAAGTAAAAATTTCAAATGATTGGGAAGTGTTTTTCCTTAACAATAGTTTCCAAATCAGTTTTATGCCTCACTACAACTGGTAATTGCCTACAGTACTCTTAAAAAGCTAATGACACCTGTTAGAGCAATTAGCTTGTGTCTGCTTATATCATTCTTCCCTACCAGATACACAGTTATAATGACTAGATGTATGTCACACATCTTTCTGGAAATGCAATTAGTACCTTGCAATGAGAGACAAACATCCTATATTTCTGTCCCATGCTTTTCTATTTATACAACAAGCACACAGTGACTGAGGGGGATTTTCCTTATGGAATATAGTAAGTTTAATTGTGAATATTTTAATAGTACAACAAAAGCTAAAGGGAGTGGATTGTGTTAACTGCAGGCACTGTGGAGCTCAACAGATATCCAAATTTGCTCAGCAATAGCTTTTCATTTCTTTGTTCTCTTCTTTGAGTTAATCTACCTCCTATGAAATACAATCTAAACCATAAATAAATGAAGTCAAGTTTCAGGTTTCTGTGTCATGAAAATGAAATTGAGAAAAGATTTGCGTTTAGAGTGGTAAACAAAGCAAGAATTTCAAAATTGTCAGCAAAGAGTTAAGTGATTTATTTTCCCATCTAATGGTTTAGAGATATATTTTCTTTCAGTGGAACAAAGCAAGCTTCAGGAAGTCTAACTAAATAAAGCTTCTAGAGAAAATGCAATTACTAGTGTGTACAGAGCCGGAGCAGTGCCGAGGACATAATAACTTTTGTAACCCTGAGAGGAGGCCAGCATTAATGAAGACTAGTCATGAAAATCTTACCAGTTGGAACATTGAAAACAAAACAATTAGCAGGCTTTTATTTCATTAAGCATCCGCAGCCACTCTGAACATAATCTGAGACTTTAATGAAAAGAGTTCTCTATTTAACCTCTGTTCAAGTGAAAATCTGCAACTGTGCCAAAAGCAGTAAGAACTCTAAAGTATCATTGCACTTCAGAGAATATATGCTCAGAGACTCGCTGCCATAGGGGGAAAAAGAGTCATGTCCAGTGATATTCACTACAGGCTCTTTATTAGAAAAATGGATTTCTAAAACCAATGATAGAATTTGTATAAATGTAATGTTTCAGTTATATTATAGTAAATATATACATAATTTACATCAATGGAACACTGAAGTAGATCATAGTAAATACCTGCAATGAAACAACAGGAAAACCTCAAAATTATACTGTATTTCCTGGGGAAATGATACTGAAATATTATTATAGAAAAACAGAATTTACACTTGTGCTGTCTCTACTGTAGTTTTACATTTTCAAAATTTTACTATCTAGAAAATCTGTGTCCTGCTTAGGAATAGTCAACAAACTCCAGTTGGTAAAATACAGAGAACAGATACCCAATGGCCATGGGTCTGTCTTATACTCTGAATGATCTGAGGTTTCTTCAAAAAATCATGACCAGGTATGGAGCACAAATAAATAAAAGGCCCAGTGACCAATATTCCGGTTCAAACTTCAAGCTGAAGAGCAGAAAAGCAAAGTAGCTGGTCACTAGCTCTTACTCTACCTCAAAATGAAAGGTGATCCTGGCTCTACCAAACCACAGTCTATAACCTCACCTTGGCATGGCTGGAGAATCCTGAGACTTCTATGTCTTATCTTCAGTGTGGCCAGAGAATGAATGCCTGATACTGATCACTGAAGATCCTGTTCCTATTTTTTATACTCCTATGTTGCTGGGATTAAAGGTGTGATGCCAGGTGCTGAGATCACATTTGCATGAGATGTTTCTCTCTAGGATTTGATCAGTCTTATATAGATCTGAGGGTGACCGTGAACTCACTGAGATCCCACTACCTCTTAACCCTGAGTCCTAGGATAAAATGTGGGTACCACCACTTCCTAGCTTCTGGCTGCTGAGATTAAAGGTGTGTATCACCACTGCCTGATTGTTATCATTTGAGGCTGGCTTTGATCTCTGAATCCACAGACATGCTTTGATAAATCATAATATATCACCACACAAAGGATGGGATGATGCTGTCAAGAGTAAGAATGCCTGATACCAACCATGACTTCTTGGGTCAAAACTGTGAAAAGAAACTATGTGGAGCAGCATTCACCTATAATCTAAGAACTATGAGAAGGTAAACAAGAGATTGCTTGGACTTACCTCCAGATTCAATGAAAAATACTCATTTTTATTTTTATATATATTTTTATTTTTAAATTTAAATTAGAAACAAGGTTGCTTCACATGTTAATTCCAGATCCCTCTCCCATTCCTTCCCCTCCTCCCGTGCCCCCCAATATCCCCTCATTTGCCCAGGGAGGGTGAGGCCCTCCATGGGGGTGTCCATATTCTGTCATTTCATCCAGGGCTGGGCCTAGATCCTCCCCCAAGAGTTCAGGGTGAGAGTGCATCTCTCATTGTTGTATGGGAGTCCAAAGTCCATTTGTATAACCGGGATAAACACTGGTCTATTACCCAAGGCTTAATAGGTAATCCTGGGCCTCCTCACTGACACCCACATTCAGGGGGTCTTGATCAGTCCCATGCTGGATTCCTAGGCATCAGTCTGGGATTCAAGAGCTAACCCTTGTCAGGTCAGCTGTTGCTGGGTGTTAAACAGCCCAGTCTTAACCCCTTTGGTCATCAGTCCTCCCTCTCTGTCACTGGATTTCTTGAGTTCAGCTCAGTGCTTAGTCATGGGAGTCTGCCTCTGCTTCCATCAGCCACTGAATGAAGGTTCTGTTTCCCAGACTCTCTTGCTATGGGATTGAAGGCTGGCACTCCCCAGATCTATGTCTAAAATCCATATATGACAGAGTACATGCCATGTTTCTCTTTTTGTGACTGGGCTACCTCGCTCAGGATGGTTTCTTCTAGTGCCATCCATTTGCCTGCAAATCTCAGGATTCCATTGTTTTTTTCCTGCTGAGAGCTGCAAAGTGCCGCACCCTTAAGATGGTGCTGGCTTCCACCTTCTGCTAGCCCGACAGCAGGTGCTCTTTATGATAAACAACACCTATATTTGGTTAAGGCTGGATATCAGGCTTGCTTCCACTTACGTGGAGCTATCTGCATGTTCCACGTGGCACACTGGGGTTGGCCACCCACGGGGCTTTTAAGCTGGGGGTTGGGGCTCCCTGGCGCTCCCCCGGAGAAGAAGATTGTTCAGGGTTCCTGAATAAACTGCTTAAAGAAGAGTCTGGGCGTTGCATCTTCCTTTCTGGTCGAGGTGGGCACGACAAATGGTGGCCTGTACTGGGAGTCTTTTCCAACTGACTCAGAACTTTTTGCAGTCAGGGCAGCGTGCTGGTAAGTTCCCAAGGTAAGGTGGGACAATTAAAGGACTGCTACAAAAGCAGGGTAAAAAAAAGAACTGTGACAAGAGTGGGGTAACAAGAGCAGGTTGGTTTGCTCTTCTCTGCAAAGAGAGAGCTGGACAAACGGTTCGCAGAGTAGTGAACCGAAAGTAAAAGCTCAAAAGAAACATTGTTAGTTTAGCTATGGGCGCTGCTCAGTCGCACCCAATTTCTTTTGTTTTTTTTTTTTTTTTTGCTCTGAATGAGCTGCTAAGATTGAAAGAGAAACAGAAACGGCAAAGTGGTAAATAAGTAGAGAAGCCGGTTGTGGTGGCGCACGCAGGTAGGATTTGCTGAAGAGGCAGAGGCAGGCAGATTTACAAAGAGAAACCCTGTCTCAGAGAAAAAATAAAAGTAAAATAAATACAGTAGTAATAGATAAATAAATAAGCCACGTAAAGATGAAAAATACACAGAAAGTTTGGATACTGTATGCTATTGTGTTTTTCAGTTTTTTCATTGCTAAGAAAGGAGCAACTGCTAAAGTACACTTAATTATAAATGCAGCTGAATTAATTCAACTTATATATTTTAAAAATGCCTTGAGGATTCCTTCCAGGCTTCTATGGTTTGATGAACCAAGACCCCCCGGAAAGTGGACCAGGAGTTCCAACAATTGAAACAGCTGAGATGATGCAGTCTTACAGAACCGGAAAATAAGGACTTATACATGTTTCTGAGTTTTTGTCATGATCCCCATGGTATGAAGATCTTGATTTTTGCATGGGACCAAGGTACGATCCAGGCTTTGGTATATTTTCCAGCTTAATACATGAAATCACCAGAGATTTGGATACTATGGGGAGCTTTTTCACTATAAAAACCCTGTACCATGTGTCAAAATGAGTTTTCCAGGTTTAATGTAAGGTGTCACTCAGGTGTTTCTTCACTTGGCTTATTGCTGGGCAGGCTCAGATGGGTTGGCTCAAACCATGCAGCCAGGTGTAGCCAATTTGCTCATTGCAGTACTTTTCTCTGTAACCAGAAGCCTCCACTGTTGTTCAAGGGTGTCTTCCATTAAAGGAAACTGTATAAGCAGAAGCACAGACCAGCTGAGATCAATGTTCTGCTTTCCCTTCCCTCACTGCAGGCTTTGGCATGTCTTTTCCCACGGCGATTAGTGAAGCGGTCAACTTCATATATAATAACTTCCTCCATGTGTGTGAAGAAACAGTCATGTGGGTGGTGGGAGTTGAACCTGGGTCCTCTGGCCATCTCTTAGCTCCCCAGAATGGTAGGGACCTCATCCATCCTTATCCCCCACATTCAATCCTTCAATCGCTACCTTACTAATTCTACTCAGCTTTCTCCAGCTGCCTCACACCACGTGGGCTATTTTAGCCAGTTAATGCTGCCCTAATTAGAATCTATTACAGCCAGTGTGGTATTAGTCGCTTTACCCCTCTACTCATTAAATGCTACCCAGTCTACCAGCCATGCAAGTGGCTTGCAGAAAAAGAAAAAGAAAAGGAAAAAAGAAAAACACTATGACAGGTATTGAAGTGAAGGGCTGTTGCAGACCTACTGCTCCATCGCCATACCCAGAAGTGGAACAGCCTACTCTGGAAGGTCCTTTTGTCCAGGGACATGGAAGCAAGTACATATGGAATTGCGGCTTGCTTTCCGTGTTCCAAGATCAGCAAGGACACCTAGTGATTGGAGCAGTTTGGCTTGCACATGTCATCTGTTCAGTATGCCAATTTTACAAAAGCTGCAAATTTGTCTAAGTACTTGTCCAGTTTTCTTTTACAGAATTGGTCACTTGAATTTGACGATACTTTGAAGGAGTTGAGGCTGGAAGTGGTCCATGTGAATTCCACCAGAGTGGAACTTTCCTTTGCATCGGGATTATTGTCCTGGCTGACTTCTGCAATGAACCATCTTGAGTGGGCAGGTATAGGAGCATTAACAGGTCTCTTGGTGTTAGTCTCCCTGGTTTGCTTGTGGTTTCTATGTAAGATTAGAGTCACACAAAGACACAATGCAACCATGATCATTCAGGCCTTTACCGCTATTGAAGCAGGACAGTCCCCCCAGGCATGGTTAGCCACCTTAAGAACTAATTAAATACACTCAGGGTGCTAGGCAAAGCACTGCACTCTGTCAGCTAACAGTGACTTGGAGAAGAGCATGTCTAATTGCATGCGGGTTGGTACCCAAAAAACGTCCCGCCTCTGAAAAAAAAAAGGTATCGGATGGGTCTGATGCTCCTTGGGTGGATGACACCAAATGAGAAATCAGTACAATGTCCCTGTCTATGTCAGAGATCAGACCTCTACTCTTGCCTGTTGCGTTTAAAACAAAAAAGGGGGAATTGTAGAGAGCTGCGAAGTGCCACACCCTTAAGATGGTGCTGGCTTCCACCTTCTGCTAGCCCGACAGCAGGTGCTCTCTATGATAAACAACACCTGTATTTGGTTAAGGCTGGATATCAGGCTTGCTTCCACTTACGTGGACCTATCTGCATGTTCCACATGGCATACTGGGGTTGGCTGCCCAAGGGCTTTTAAGCTGTGGGTTGGGGCTCCCTGGTGCTCCTCAGGAGAAGATTGTTCAGGGTTCCTGAATAAACTGCTTAAAGAAGAGTCTGGGCGTTGTGTCTTCCTTGTTGGTTGAGGTGGGCGCGACAGTACTCCATTGTGTAAATGTACCACATCTCTATCCACTCTTCGGTTGAGGGGCATCTAGGTTGCTTCCAATATTACAAATAATGCTGCTATGAACATAGTGGAAAAGACATCCTTGTTGTATGAATGGACATCTTTTGGATATATGCCTAAGAGTAGAGTTGCTGGGTCTTGTGGTAGGTTTATTCCCATTTTTCTGAGGAATTTCCATACTGATTACCAAAGTCGATGTACAAGTTGACACTCCCACCAGCAATGGAGGAGTGTTCCCCTCTCACCACATCCTCTCCAGCATAAATTGTCATTGGTGTTTTTGATTTTAGCCATTCTGACAGGAGTGAGATAGTATCTCAGAGTAGTTTTGATTTGCATTTTCTGGATGGCTAAGGATGTTGAGCACTTTCTCAAGTGCCTATCAGCCAGAAACATACTGTCTTAATGGAATAAGATGGAAAGTAATTGAGCAGAACACTCACCATTTTCTTCTGCCATCCAAATATATCCTGGGCAACCATATATGCATATTTGCATATAACATACACATATATCAAAGACACATACAAAAAGCAATATATTCTTACTAGGCACAATTTAAATTAAAAATATAATTGAAAAGAAGATATTCTGCTCTACTTTGGGAAGAAAACGTAGATCTGTTCATATATAGTATAGTCAAGAAAAGAAACTAAAAAATGAAAAGTTCACGACAAAGCACCAATTCCTGTTCTAAAGAAGGGTTGTCTAGAACACAGATGAGCTGTTTGTCAGTGTACCCTTTGTCTGCTGTAATACAGTCATGTAAGCACAGACTACAACACATTTTTTAACAAAGAAGTTTTGGTACTTTATGCCTAGTCCCAAGAAGTGACTGATATTAATATAATTTTATTTTCTCCATCTGGCTATATATGTAGGCTTCTTAGAAATACTATACTTGGCTTCTCAAAGGAAATAACTCTTTTTTGTAATGTTTTTATTTAAATCAGAAACATGAATGCTTCACATGTCAATCCCAGGTCCCTCTCCTACCCCTCCTCCCTTGTCCCTCCACCAGCCCCCCAGCCCCCCACCCAATCCCCACAGCATTCCCCAGCGAGGGTGAGGCCCTCCTAGCGGAGATCTCTAAAGTCTGTCATTTCATCCTGGGCAGGACCTAGGCCTTTAACCATGTATCCAGGCTGAGAGAATATCCCTCTATTTAGAATGGGCTCCCAAAGATCATTCATAAACCATGGTAAACACTGTTCTACCTATGGCCCCAGTGATTTCTGTGGCCTCCTCACTGAGACTACATTCATGGAGCTTGGATCAGTCCCCTGTTGGACTTTCAGGCATCAGTCTGGGATCCAAGAGCTCCCTCTTATCTGGTTAGCTGTCTTTGTGGGTTTCACCATCATGGTCTTGACCCCTTTGCTCATCACTCCTCCATCTCTGCACTAGGTTCCAGTAGTTCAGTTCAGTGTTTATCTGTGGGTATCTGTCTCTGCTTCCATCAGTCATTGGATGAAGTTTCTAGGATGCCATATAAGGTAGTCATCAACCTTACCATCAAGAAGGGGAATTTAATGTAGTCTCTCCACTATTGCTTAGTTTGCCAGTTGGTGTTATTCTTATAGATGTGTGGAGATCTCACTAGTGTCAGCTCCCTCTTCAAGCCTATAATGACTCAATCTATTATGGTATCTGTCATCCTGCTTTCCTCTATTCTTACCTTGACCCAGCCATCCTACTACCCCATATCTTCATCTCCCCTCCTCTTATCCCCCTCTCTTTTACCTGGCTTCCTCTCCCCTCCCCCGATTTTCCCAATCTGCTCAGGAGGAGATCTTGCCTCATTCACTTCTCTTGAGTATCATGCATCTCTCTTGGGAACCTCCTGGTTTCCCAGACTCACTGGCACTGGGATTGTAGGCTGTGACTCCCTTGATCCATATCTAAAATCCATAAATGAGTGAGTACATACCATGTTTGTCTTTTTGTGTCTGGGTTACCTCGCTCAGGATAGTTTCCTCTAGTGTCATCCATTTGCCTGCAAATTTCAAGATTCCAGTATTTTTAGTCTTAAAAGGCTAAAGTATGTTCCCAAGTACATTAGAATTGTTGAAATGTGCTGTGTATTAAACAAGATTTCAGATTTAGTCTGAATATCATTGGCTAGAGTGATCTGCTGAACATCAAAAGGTCATTTAAAAAGTTTTCTGTAAGTCACTGCATCAAGTAGCTCTCTAATGCAATTGACTGCTGATTCTCAGCAAATTTACACATTGACTAAAATAGATGTGAGAGCTCCTGTTGATCACAATCTGATTTGTTTGCTCAAATCCTATAGGTTATGTTAACTCGAAACTTATCAAAATTACTGTACTACAATAATAATAATCTGTCAGCATCTAGATTCTTTCTCTACCTTATGCAGCTAATTAATACTCTGGAGAGATTTGGGTAATTTTATAGAACATATTAACCTTAGCACACTGCTCCTGATGCTGCTTGTTTACCGGACACCCACAAAGCAGCATAAATTTAAGTACAGTTTAATCGACCCTTCCAGGCCTAATAGAGATCAAACAGCTAGAACATACACATAATGGTAATTAACCCAAAATGATGCTGTTTTTGTAGATAAATGATGATAAACATCACATTCGGTATCCTAATTCCAGGCAAACCAAGAGAATCGAGAGAGCAGGCTATAACCCTGTCCTGTGTGTCATTTATGCCACAGTAGCTTAGAGTGGCTGCTGCTGGCAAGGCAATCTGATTTTTAATTACCCTGTTGTTTCCAACACATAATGGTCATGGATTGTTCAACACCAGCCCCATGATGTGAGCTGCATTTTGCTCTTCTCCTGCCTTCTTCCTAGTGCAGAATCGACAAAATTTAACACCCTGTCTTACTAATAGGAAGCGTGAAAACTAATTGGTATTCTCTGTTTTCAAATATTTGTATCCTCAAGCCTCTGTGCCTAAGAACGCCTGACAGAGTCTCTTCATTATCTCATTATGCTATAATTATTGCATACTCAATTGCCAGGCCTGAGAGTAATTCATTTATGCCATGCATCAATATAAGTTTGTGCCCGAACAACTAGACTGAGAAAACCTCAGAGCACAGTTTTATTTGTCTCCCTTTAATTCAATACATAATGCATTCTGTCTTTATATTAAAAGAAGGAAAATTTAAATCAGTGTACCAACTATCCTAGGTCCTAAGGCTCTCAGAAATGCATTTACTATTGTATTATGCCACACAGAGAAAAGATAAAAAAGCACCTCCTAATGCCTGCTCAGTCCTGCCATCCAAACCTGGCATCAGGATATACTCATTTACTACTTCCAAAGTCCCCAGGCATTTCCCAGTCAACAAATACTTCCAAAGTCCCCAGCTCTCTCTTCTTGTTTTTGAGATAATGACTATCTCATCACCTGTTTCTTATCTTTCAACTTAATTTTATTCAATGATATTCATTCTATTTAAATAAATATCTACTTCATAAGCCCCAGCACACAGATTTACAATTTGCAATCCTAAATAAAACTTTCATATTATTTCTTTCTTTCCTTAATATATGGTTTTATTTAAATTAGAAACATGAATGCTTCACATGTCAATCCCAGGTCCCTCTCCCACCCTTCCTCCCTTGTCCCTCTACCAGCACCCCCACCCCCCCATCCAATCCTCACATCATTCCCCAGGGAGGGTGAGGCCCTCCTTGCGGAAATCTCCAAAGTCTGTCATTTCATCCAGGGAAGGACCTAGGCACTTCCCCATGTGTCCGGGCATTTTTATAAACATATTTTTTAAATTAAGTTACTTCATCATGCAATGTAATGAGCTCCATCATGGCATCCTCGCGAATATATATCATTATACTTTGTTTTCATACTCTCCTTTCCTGGCTCCAGATGGTTCTCCTTATTCTCCTCATCAGACCTATCTTCTTGTGTGTCCCTATAACATATATGTCATCACCATCTCTATTGTCCACCTCCCTTAAAGTCTCATTGTCCCTTCTCACAGTAGATTTTCTAGTTTTGTGATCTACACACTCACATGTATCTCACATTTATAAGTAAGCATACAAATAATTTTAAAATTAGGTTCCAAGTGTGAATGGAATGGAGTGTTATTTTCTTTCTCAGTCTGCTTTTTTTCACTTAATGTAATATTCAATTGTAAGAATATCTCCCTGAAACTGTTATGACTTTTCTGTATGTCTCTATAAATTTCGATTGTGTATATGTACCATATTTATTTTACTGTGAATCTCTTAATGGACATACAGGTTCATTTAATTTCCTTGTTACCACCAATAGTGAGGCTAAAAACATGAATGTACAAGTGTCTCTGTGATATTCTGATTTAAGCTTCTTAAGCTATTTTCCTAAAAGTGTGTAGGTGGGAATATTCTGGTACTATTTTCACAGTTTTGAAGAATACTCATGACTTTTCCCACAATTTGCATTAGAACCACCAATGCATGTAGGACATGGTGAGTGCCTTCCACCCACATCCTTATCAACATTTAAAGTTATTGGTTTTCTCAGGTTTGTGTATTCTGATTGGGAATTAATTTGCATTTTCATAATGGCTGGAAATGTTGAACACTTTGTTCTTTCTTGGTAGGTATGAGACATTTGTATTTTTTCTTTGGAAAAGTATCTATTCAATACATTAGCCAATCTTCTTATTTGATTTTTTTTAGTGCTGGAATTTTTTGGAATTATATTGTAATCTGATGAAAACCAGGAATATAAGAAAGAAATAGGTATATCTTGGTAATCCTTTCTCCATTTCTGGCATTATTTATAATTTCGGCATACATGAAAATACTGAAATGAGGCTGCCATGTTGGCTATTCCAGTGCCAACAAGGGATCACAAATATCTTTCCTGGTTTTCATGACTCTTCATAAGAAATGTTAATTGTGACTAAATAATGTTATTATTTGATGATATTATGAATTGGAATTTTCAGACAATCTAGAATCCAATTCTTCTGATAAATTATGAATAGTCTTGATTTTTCTGTCTTTAACCCAAAAACATGTGTAAGGACTTATCTGAGTAAGGACTGGTTGAACCAAATCTGATAGTCAGTAACAATACACATTAAGCAAGCAATCTGATGAAATTTTGAAAAAATACCCTTGTATCAACAATGTATAAATTGTACATATGATAGCCTATATCTTTTTGCAAATAAACTGTTCTGTAATTTAGAATGCAGAGCTTTTTAAAACCCCATTTTAAAATTTCTAATCTCAAGGTCACACACAGTAGTAGTTTCTATAAGGCAAAATCTACTCACCTTCTATTCTCCAAGGAAATGGCAAGACAAAGAGAAAAATTGAAAAAACATGCAAATTCACCTTGAAAGACTGGATGAATGAAATGCCTCAGTTCCCCCTGAGGAAATATATCTATAAAAAAATCTGAGTGAAAAATTCAAGAGAGAAAGCATTCAAAATTAAAAGTCTAATAGTTGATGAAATTATAACTTAAAGGAAATGTTGGGAGCATTTTTCCCTGAGGTATCTGAAGTCCTTTTAAGAACTGTTTAGAGATAACAATTTTACACTCCTTTTATAATTGAGGAAATTAAGAAAGCATGACACTAGCCTGTCTCACTTCTGAATTCAAGGTGCTAGCACTATGAAAATAGCCAGTATAGCTCCAATAGCTTTTCATTTCCCACACATTGTCTCTGGCAAGGAATTCATCCTCTGAAGGCAAAGTTCAGTACTAAAATTAGCATCATCTAAGAAGGATGAGAGTAATGGATTAAAAACCTAAAGTATACAGAAATGGCTAATCCTTCCTTTTATTTAAACAAATATTAATGAAACATTGTCTTAAGGAAGAATACTGGGAAAATTCCTCCCAAAGTAGACCACAGTGGAGATCTGAGGCATATTTAAACAATACAACTTTCTTACTATCTTGTTTTAAATAGAAGCTGGAAGACAACATTCAAAATTACATAAACACACAAATGCACATATATATAATATTTGTTTATGATGGTATGCTATTGTTTTGCATCAATAATCTCATTATAATCACCATTATTTGAAAAGAAACATAATAGTGTTGACCATGATAATGATTGTGGCAACTAAGAGGAGGAAAATGGTGACAATGACAGTGATTTTTCTTTTATTTATTTATTTATTTATTTATTTATTTCCTAGAAACTGAGGTCACCCTACATGCATAATGCAGAACTTAGAAAACTGAAAGTCTAATGGAAAGTTTTGAGAATCATAAAGCCAGAATATTCACCAAGAAATGAAAATATATTACTCATTGTCCTGATGTTTTCTTGCCTTGTCACAGTGACCAGCTGAAGGGTATAATGGTTGTTAACTTTATATTTGAAATTAAATGGCAATTCCGTATTATAGGGGTAGGAGACTTAATACGTATGCACTGTTGATATCCAGTTAATGGCTTCTATTCTAAGAAGAAGGGTTTTACCAAATCATTTATCCCATTACTCAAACACATTTTCCAGCTGTGATAATATGCTGATGTAGATGTAAATAAACAAAATCCAGAGTTCTGAAGACCATGATGTTTGGACTGATTTAAAAGCCAACACCTAGGAGACATCATTGGAATGACTTCTTATTTATTTTAATTACCTTGGCACTGAAGTACTTTTAGATGGCCAATTTGGTCAGAGCTGCATGGATTAAATTAAAGAATAAAGAAATAATTGCTTTTGAACACTGAAAACCTGAGAATATACATTTTAAAATTGAATTTTATATTTCTAAACTATAATATCAACATAAAACATAAGAGACATGAAAGGCTTTTTGTGGTCTTTAAACTTTATTTAATAAAGTCAGGTTGGATTTTATCTCTTCTGCTTTTCCAGTTTGTACAACATAAAGTACAATCTCACTTCTAAATATGTCTTTCTACTCTGGATAGCATCATTGCTGACTATCAGTTTGTTTGTTCACCATTGTACCTCTGCCACAACTAAGATATTTATTTTAATGTTTATTTTTGAAAACAGTAACAGCTAAATATATGTGTACATGAAGATAATGTTACTACAATGGTTTAGAGATAGCATGTGACACATATATTAAATAGAAATAGAAATAAAAATCATTCTCAAAAAGTGTTATAAATTTATTGAACAAAGAGAATGAAAGGTTTGAAGTTGTCTGCCTTTCTACTTCTTTAATATTGAAAACTAAGCTGTGAATGGTGGTGCATTCCTTTAATCCCATGACTCAGGAGACAGCGGCAGGTGAATCTATGTGAGATTCAGGACATCCTGGTCTACATGGTAAATCAAAGCCAGCCAGAACTACATAAAGGTCCCTGTCTCACAAAAACAAACAGCAAACAAAAATAAATATCACAAAACAACAATTTTGTAAAAACGTCACAAATTACAGGAAAGTCACAGTCATATAATTATATACTTACTGTGTATGGCATGGGCAACTCTATGATCATGTTCACTGGCAATAATTTATTCTAATTTTATTTAAAACACATTCAATACTGGGATTGACAGCAGAAAAATATAGCTATTCTAATATAATTTATTAGATTGTTATTGTCAATAAAACCATGTCATCTTAGGATCCATCAGGGATTTATATCCTATAAAGAGTTCGATCATGTCCTTTGCTGGTTATTTTCCCCCAGTGCAATCTACAAACATCAAAACACAAAACTAATTAGTAAGATACTCACAAGCATCAGTGAGAATTCATGATTTCCTTGGCCAAAATTTAGTATTGAAATTGTCTGAAAATAATTTAAAACCAAGAAAGCAGCATTTATGCCAGATTTGGTTATACTTGTGTGAAATCACAAAACTTGGGAGGCTAAAGCAGGAGGACTGCAGGTTTGGAGTTATCCTAGGGTGCATCCCGAGACCCTGTCTCAAAATACAGAATTATTTGCTTATGAATATAGTACATGGAAGAATTCATTGCTTGCTTAGGTTGTGACAATTTTATAAAAGCTTCCTAAAACTAATGGAGAAAAGCTGAGAAGTCATGTGTCATAATAACCAACTCTTAGAAGTAAGTATCTCAGAGATACAACTTTTTGGCTAATTGTGTTGGACTACCCAACAGGTTTCTAAAGGACACAATAAGATGTCTGTGACCACTGAGGACTAAGTTTGTATAAATGCCACTAGCTCATTTCATGCAGTTCTACTTAGTCTTCACCACCAGGATGGGATCTCCAGAATTGCCGGCTACTTCACCTCTTGCAGCAATGAGCAAGTGGCAGCTTCAGTTCTACTTTCATGCCCTCAAGGTCAACACTCCCACACCTGGACTATTAGGGCCAGCGCTACTGGGCTGCCCATGTGTGGAGTGTGAAATTGAGGCCACTCTCCCAAGTACTGCAACTGGTGAGGGGCAGAGACAGCTCTCCTGCTCTTATGTTCTCAGGGCCAACTCTGCTAACATTCACAGGTGCTTGAAGAGGGGCACCATACTCATCTCTCCCACACATACCAACATATGGCACATGAGGGTCCAGATTTCCCATGATCTTGTTCTCCTGTACCCCTGTCAACAGGGTCAGCTCTTATTCTACTGCACAGGCAAGGTGCAGAGACCAGTTTCCCTAGTACTGTAGCTGATAACGGGTAGATTCAGCTCCCTTGCCTACCACAGGTGGCATGGGTAAGGGTGTGGGTTTAAAAGAATTATTTTCCAAGATTTATTTTATTATTGCAAAATTGCACCTTTTTCATCTTCTGTAACAGGTGTAACATTGCTGTAATTTGTTCTGCTACTGGGTGCTGACTCAAAAAACACACTCACAATCCAGTTTTTGACACCCATGCACATGTAGGAAAGATTAAGTCGATTCAATGAGTTTGAAAAGCAGAAGTTGGGAAAAATTCCCATAGGTGCTGGTGAGGAAATAGGACAAATATTGATGAATGGGATTGGTTTGATCAAAATAATCATTTGCATGTATCAAACTCTTAAACAATAAAAATAATACATATGCAGAGATAAAATTGAGCCTGCTGTACAAAATAAATTCAAGAAATCTAAAATGTCTAATTATTAAAACTGCTAAAGTGAACTAAGTGAATTACTTTAGTTGTTCTTACCTGACTAATTGTGCAGACAAAAAGAAACTTTTGGAAGTAATAGATGTGGTGATAACTTCAATGAGAGACATTTTTTTTCAAATTCATCAAATAATAGACAGTTCCATGTGAAAAATAAAATTAAATAGGTGTTTTTATTGGGTTATCAAAGAATGCAGCACCTTCTGCTGTTTCTACTCTCAGTCGAGGGCCAAGAATTTTTAGAGTCTGCCTAAAGATTTCAGGATGTGTTATCAGTTGGTCTCATTCCCACTACTCAGTTCTTTACACATCACCATTGTTCTAATTCAAAATTAGAGACAATAACTTGAAATCCACCAGCAATTTGTTTTAATCTCACATATAGCATCAAATAAACTAGTATCTGACCTCTAACTTGATATCTCTTACTCTCCCCTGACATGCTACTTCTTCTTCTATGAAATACGAGACTCAATCTCTATGGTTTAAATGACTCCGGAATTTGTCCTCTCTTTGTATCTACCAAGAGAGTCATTTATTTTTAACTGGAAAAATGGATATATGTGGAAGAGCACATTGCTCTTTCACAACATTTCTGTTCATACTCTTTCTTCTCAGTTATTTTTCTTTTGATTCCAAACCTCAGAAAGTTATCCACTCCCAGTTTCACTTTCTCAATCTACTATATTTTTTCATTACCAGTTCTTTCTATGGAAAATATAAACTATTCTGGGTGGTTTGAATAAGAATAACCCCCATAGGCTCATATATTTAAGTGCTTGGTCACCAGAGAGTAGCACAACTTGAAAGCATTAAGATGTGTGTCCTTGTTGGAGTAGGTGTGACTTTATTGGAGGAAGTGTGTTACTGGCAGTGAGCTTTGAAGTGGGTTTTCAAAAACCCAAGCCAGACCCAGTAATTCTCTCTCTTCCTTAGGCCTGTGGATGAGATGTAGAACTCTCAGCTACTTCTCCAGCACCATGTCTGCCTGTGTGTTTTAATACTCACTACCATGATAAAAATGGGCTAAAATCTGAAACTGTAAGCCATCCTTAACTAAATACATTCTTTTATAAGAATTGATAACCTCAGATTGTCTCTTCACAGGTAACAAGGTAACACTGATTTAGCTGACTATGTGTATTTCCCCTGGAATGTCAGTATTTCTGAAAAGTTCTCTGAATACAGAGAACTTTATTTCTGAAATTTATTGTTAAATTAATAAGAAAATTTATCTGTAAAAAATAAATACCCTTATATAATTTTCTCCCCTGGAAAATATTTATAACCAAATTATTAGAATGAAAACCTAGAATATTTTTCTCTTGCATACTTTCAAAACAATATTATACCTACAGAAACTTCTTCAGTGCTTTTATATTTTCCTATTTGTGAGGGTTTTATAGTTTATTTTGTTGCAAAAAATCTAGTCTGAAATTAGACTGTTTAAAGAAAAAATGTAAAGGGTAAATAAAATTATTTCATGACCTACATCTTCATCATTATCTCCATGGTCATATCTGAGATTTACAAAAGACATACTACCTACTGAACACTGTTCGCTTAATGTAAAGTTGGTTTAATTTTGATGACACTCCTACACAGTGGTTATGAACTACTTGCATATTTCTAATGACTCTCCCTATTTTAGGGTAATGTAACTGAGATAAGTGACACAGACATTATGTAGTATAAACTCATCCTGAAAATGTTCAGCTTTTAATAAGGATTCACATATGAAGTGCTAGCCTACACAATAAATGCATCACAGCTAAAAGATATCATGCTTCAGTGAACAGAGAATGCCCTGTGGCTTGGCATATTTTTAATAGCTATGGAACCAAAGAACACAACAGAAAAAACAGGCATCACCCAAACTTCTATATTTGCCAGGACTTTACCCTAGATGATGCATCAAGTGTCTTTCTCCATCAGAGTGAAGAATGCTAAGTGCTAATCAGTTATCTACTTGTGGATTTTGGCTCACCAAATACCCCTTATTGCCAGGTCTATCAGGACATAATGGGTTCATTTCAGTATTTTGAATCCCGAATCAAATTACCTAATCACCCTTTTTGTCACTGATTGCTCATTGGACTGTAAACCAGGAGAACTGACCACCTGATATCACCATCTGAAATTTATCTACATTGCTTGCCTTTTCACCTGCTACTGTGCTTTGCAATACACACAGGTGCACGGAGGTCAATAATCCTAATCATAATGGTGAACAGTAAGCAACAGCAAATAAAGAGCAATGATTCCTAGAGATGCTTGCCATGAAAGAGAACAGGAATCATCAGCATCCCATAGCTCATTCAGGGTTTCTGATTCTCAGAATGAAAGTGCCCTATCCAAAAACCAAGGTGCAATCTCTTTTGAAGCAGAAATAATTTACTTGATGAATTTGTAGAAGAATAAATAAGAGAATATATGTTACACAGCACATTTTCATATTTTTCATCATTTTGTATAGTCCTGTTACTTAGTCATACAATGCCCTAGCTACAGTGAGTAGATCATGCCTTCTCAATTAGATGATCCACAGATGTGTCCAGAGGCCCATCTCTCAAGTGATTCAACATTGCCATGGTGACATTTAACACTATCATACTAATTCTGTCTTCATTTTCTTCCTTGCATGAGGGCTTGAGTCATAGCATACTACAATGCACACTGTATTACTGTGTGTGTATCATCTTAATTTTTAGTTTAAAATTAGTTCATAATTGTTTCTGCTCTACTCCAGACTCCTGATGTTTCTCTCTGATCATTCTCTTGTTTTCATTGTGCATCTTCTGTTTTTCTGTCAGTAAATTATTTTTGCTTAACTTAATTATCTTTCCTCCAATTATAACTATAGATAGTATACCAGAGTATAAGAGTATGTCATGCAGGTATTAATTCGTCACTCACTTCTACTGATTGTTGATATTATGTTACCAAGTGTATCTCATTTCTACTAAATAGATTTACCAGCAATCATGGTCTATGATCTGGGATTATTAAACCAAAAATCATTCTTCCTTTAAAATTATATAACAATTCAAAATATGATAAAAACATATGGATGCATTCAGAATCTTGAAAGGAATCACTACTTTTAGGTTTCAAATTTTAACTGTAGGTGCCACCTGCAGCCATCTAAGGAATAGAACAGAATGGTAAGCAGGAGAGCATGAAAAAAAAAACACTCAAGTTAGCTTAGTGTTCCCAACCGTCCTTTTCAATGTTACCTAGAGAGATCACTTCCCTCAGTCTCTTACCAGGATAAATATTGTTACTGATCAAATTATGATTCCACCTACCCCTACCATTCAGACTATTCCTCATTCACTCTACCAGTCAACTTTCCATTACTACAGACAAATGTAATCAACATATAGCAATGAATTATATGGAATTGCTGGGGGAGGCCCTCTGGGAAATCCCTAGAAGAAGGGGAGAAGAAGTTAGAGGGATAAAGGACACCATAAGTATATGACTCACAAAATCAACTAAGTCACTTCCATAGGGGTTCATCATAGGGGTTCACAGAGATGAAAGAGATAATTACAGAATTTTCATGGGTCTTAGTTATGTCCTCTGCATCTATGTTATGGTTATATGGCTTGGTGTTCTTAAGGTACTTCTAACAGTGGGAGTGGAGGTTGCCTCTGGCTCTTTTGTCAGCTCTTGGCACCCTTTTCCTCCTACTGGCTCGCCTTATTTAGTATTAATATGAAGGTGTGTTCTTAGTCTCATTGTCACTTGTTATGTAGTGTTCACTTGGTATTCCTGGGAGGTCTGCTCTTTTCTGAATGGAAAGAGAACAGGAGCAAATCTTGGTAGAGGTAATGTGGGGTAGGACTGAGATGAGTCTATGAAGGGGAAATAATGGTTGGGATGTAATACGTGAGTGAGGGAAAAAAGAAAAGAAACAATGGATAGTATTGCTGGAATGATGACACTCACATTGCATGGCTCTTATCAGCTAATAACTTAAAATCCAGAATGTCTGACACTCTTTTTATGTTCCACAACTGCTTGCACTCTGTGAACATAACTTACCTCTCCACACATACTCATAGCTAAGAATGAAATAAGTATTTAAAGAACAGAAGGATTGGTTTGTTTCCCCTCATGGTTTTAGAGGATTCAGACAACAGAGTAGGGTATGCTGTCTTTGAAAATGTAGGAAGGAAAGCTGAACATAGGAAGAGGATATGTGAATGAAGCTGTTCATCATGGCCAACAGGATCAAAGACAAGGAAGAATATGCTAGGGTCCCATTACCTCCTTCAAAGCAGTGCTGTCATAATCAAATATACTCCCACTAGAACCTATGTCTTAAAGGTGCTACCAGCTCAGAATGGTAGCAAACTGGGAACAAAGCTTTTGATTAATTGAGATTTGAGAGGTTTTCTGAATCTCTGCTAAAGTAGGTACCTTGCCTGAGGTTCTGGACTATGCAGTCTGTGTCCTTATGAAGGTACTTGGTTGTACAATCTCTATCCATTACTTTACAAGTGTCTGTTTAATTATTGCTATGTGAAAATATGTATTGGTTCCCAAGGAGTAGGGGAAAAATCAGTGTAATGTTTAGAAGAAGAAACAGTAATTAAACATGTTATTGAAATGAATTATACTATGTATGTTTACATATGATCATAAAAATGATACTATAGGTGTTGTTGTTTTGCTTCAGCTTTGCGTGATGAAACAGAAACCACAAAACTCAACAAAACCCACTTGGAGTTTATTGGGGAAAGGGAGCCAAGAGAGGGATAGATGTTCTCCAAGCAGGAAAGGGGATGGAAGGGGAAGAGGAAGGGGAAACAGAGATGGAAGAGGTGAACAAGTGGGAAGTGCTCACTTAAAAGAGAAAGCTTGTACATTCTTACAGAGTCCTTATGCAGTCATGTAACACATGATGTAGCCATGCAAGATGGGGCCATTTGAGCTATTTAAGTGTCTGCCTGATTGCTGGTGTGTGCATATCCTGCCCATTGTCAGGGGCAGGGTCAGCATAATAATGCCTCAGTCCTTACAACAACAGCATCACAAAAAACTTACCCCAAATGAAATTAGAATTTGTGGTGACAGAGAAAAGAAAGCAGTTTTATTTTGTCATTAATTACCATCTGCTTATTTGTTTAGAAACCATAATGTTTTCTGCTGGTCTACTAGGTCTCCTGAAGGAATAATTTTTGTCAGCAAGATATTTTTGCACTCAGAATAGACAGAGTAAGATAAAAGATGATATGTAAACTATTCTATTTCACAATCGGAAAGGCATATAAGTTGCATCCTCTGCAATGCATCTTGAATAAATGGCTTCTCAAAAATCCATCATCAGTCTTTAATATTGATTAAGTATTAGCACAACTTTCATCAAAAGATAGAATGGGGGAAGATAATCAAGGTAGGTAAAGTAGTTAATTTAAAAGATATAGAAGGAGAATCTAACATAGAAGTATTGGAGAAAAGTCTATTTGACCTGTGTAAATAAAAGAATATACCTGAGCCTATCAGAGACAGTATCATTCAAGTCACCATATCACTTAAGATATTTTGAAAAGAATCATAACAGAAAATTTCCCAGAGTTAGGAAAAGATATGCCAATCTGGAAACAGGTGGTATTTAAGACAATAAGTGGGAATAGGAAAGGCCTGCACCTGTGGCATAATTAAAAATTTAAACCCTGACTCCAAAAATTGGTAATTAAAAGAACAAACTTATACCTTGGAAATCACTATTCATGTTTTTATGTAGTCATTTGTTTATTTTATGTTTTATTTAAAATTTTTTGCTCACCATCATTTTAAACTACTTTTGGTCTTAATTTGTAAGGACCTGTAACCAAATGTGTCAGATCTTTTGCACTAAGAAATCAGCTTATTTCCCATATATATGGGGCTTCAACTACATATTTTTCTTTTTTTTTCATTTTAGAAGCATATCAATTCCCCCATTCCCTCACTCTCCCATCCTCTCATGCTACCCATCAACTCTCCAACCCAACCCCGCCCACTCCCCAAGGATAGTGAGACCCTCCACAGGAGACCATCAAAGTCTATCACATCATTTGGGGGAGGTCCTAGGCCTTCTTTCTTGTATCTGGGCTGTAATAGTATCCCTCTTTAGGGAATGGACTCCCAAAGTTCATTTGTGATTTAGGGATAAACACGAGCTCCACTGTTAGAGGGTCTCATAGACTGCCCTAGCCTGCTAGCTGGCACCCACATTCAGATGGTTTGGTTCAGTCCGATGCTGGTTCCCCAGCTTTACAACTAGGGTCTCCATGCTCTCACTAGGTCAGGTCAACTCTTTTTGCTTGTTTCTCCAACACAGTGTTGGCTCCTTTGCTCATCCCTC
Source organism: Mesocricetus auratus (assembly GCF_017639785.1). NCBI lineage: Eukaryota > Metazoa > Chordata > Mammalia > Rodentia > Cricetidae > Mesocricetus > Mesocricetus auratus. The sequence goes on along the minus strand of NW_024429190.1, from coordinate 34,674,793 downwards.
CTCCCTCTTGCAATGGAATTCCAGGAGTATGACTCAGTGTTTAGCTCTGGGTGCCTGTTTCTACTTCCTGAACAGCTACTGGAGGAAGGAAGGCTCTAGGAATGATAACCAAGGTAGTCATCAATCTCATTATAGGGGAAGGGCATCAAAGGCAGCCTCCCCACCACTGCCTAGATTCTTAGTAGGGGTCATCCCTGTGAATCTAACTTTTCCCCTGTGCCATACCTCTCTCCAAAACAACACTGACTCCCTCTATCAAGGCATCTCCTTTCTTGCCCTCTTCTATTCATCCCCTGATTCAGTCCTCCTACATATTGTGAGAATTATTAAAAAATACATGCTTATATAACGTGCAGCAAACTAAATACTTTCACTGATGAATTATGTAATTTTAAATACTAAAATATAGAGCTCAGTTTGTGTTTAGTGTCATAAAAAACTGATATCACTCAATGTGCACATAGTGTATTGTACACACATATTCACATGTATGGAATTCATATTCAGGTATGTGTGTTTACATGTCTTTGCATAATACATATTTACATTATATATAATACAAATATGTGTATCATATATGGTTTTTTGTTTTATTTATTTTAATTAATTTATATTTTAATTGAAAACAATCTTATTTATCTTATTTTACATACCAATCCCTGTTCCCTCTCTTTTTTTTTTTTTTTTTTTTTTTGGTTTTTATGAGACAGGGTTTCTCTGTATTCCGGTTCACCCTGGCCTCGAACTCACAGAGATCCACCTGCCTCTGCCTGCCGAGTGCTGGGATTAAAGGCGTGCTTCACCACCGCCCGGGCTGTTCCCTCTGCTTTAAGTCCTCCCATTCCCCCCAACAACCCTCCATCCCACCTCTATCCACTATTCAGGGAAGGTGAGGCCTCCCATGGGGGATCATGTCACATCATTTGGGGCAAGACCAATGCCCTCCCCCATGTATCTAGCCTAAGAGACTATCCCTCCATAGGGAATGGGCTCCCAAATCCCATTGTGTACTAGGGATAAATACTGGTTTAACTGTCAGAGGCTCAATAGACTGCCCAGGCCTCCCAGCTAATACCCTCATTCAGGGGGCCTGGTTAGGTCTTACTCAAGTTCCCAAGCTGTCAGACTGGGATCCATGAACTCCAACTTGCTTACGTCACCTGGATCTGTGGGGTTCTCCAACATGGTCTTGATGCCTTTGTTCATCACTCCTCCCTCTCTACAACTGGATTCCAGGAGTTCTGCTAAGTGTTTAACTGTGAATCTCTACCTCTGCTACCATAAGATACTGGGTGATGGTAGCATATGGTGGTCATCTATCTCATTATAGGTGAAGGACATTTAAGGTAACCCCTCCACTACTGCTTGGATTCTTAGTTGGAGTCATCCTTGTGGATTGTTGGGAATTTCCCTAGTATCAGGCTTCTCCTTAAGCCCATAATGGTTCCCTCTTTTAAGGAATCTCTTGTCTTGCTGTTAACATGTCCCTTCCACATCTTTACTTCTCTTAATAGTCATATTGATTTTGTTCTTTGTTTCAGTTTTTCAATTCCTTTATATATAACACAAGGATAGCACATGCTCACAACTCAGAAGATTGTACTACAAGTTTACTCATTTATCAAAGTGTTTAATACACGGCTACACATTGAAAGGGACCTCTACATTTAGAGAAAGTCTTGGAGTTAAGTAATATGAACTACATTTGAACATTGGCCCAATCATGGAAACAGATGATGTAGGACAAGGTATTTAACATCTGTACCTGATGCTCATGTGAAAGCATTAATATTATACTAAGTTTCAACTTAGAAAATATGATAACTTCTAATAATTGTCAATTTGACAGGTTTTACAGTCATCTATTACAATAACCTATAGGCATGTACATGGTAGTTTCTCATTAGGTTTATATGTATAATATACTCTCTAAAGAGTTTGAACTACACTTATCCAAACCTTTGTGAATGATGTTAAAATGCATCTTCTGTAGGAACTACTCATATCATCTTGGATAAGTAACTACACCAAACTCCAATTAACTGCATAATTATCTCTATTTTCTTCCTTTTTCTCTCTCTCTCTTCTCTCTCCTGCCTCTCCTTCCTTCCTAGCATAAATAAGGTAGGAACATTTGTTCTACCATGATCTGCTTTACATAGAGTAGGAAGATAAATAACAAGGGATAGAAAACATGAACCAACACAAGTCATTTCTTCTCTTACATGTATTGATTTTGTCAAAGCAATTGGCAGAAATAGGAATTAACAAAAGTTATTAAAATATAGGAAATGAAATTCAGAAAAAGCATACCCACACTGAAGAAAAATAGTGTGGATTTGGTAGAGAGACTACAAATGAATTTCTTAATAAAATGCCCAAGTTTTAACCGTAAAGCATGGTAACCATTGAATACTATAGAAGTCCAAAAATAAGCTATTTATTGATATTTGTAGAAGTCAAACTATATTCAATGAATGTCATCCACATAGTCATGGGTATACTGATTAACAAAAACACCAGTTATTAAAACATTAAAATAATTTTTGCTATTCTACTCCAATCCATGTTGTAATTTTGTAGTTCCTACTATTTTTCCCTTTCATTCTATGGCAGGAAACTTAGCCAATGTGGATGAATTTTTGAGGGTATAAATATTGGATACCATCGTGGTCATTTGTCTCAAATTTTCTAGATATTGTGGGTAAGAAAAGGCAATAAGCAATTTGCATTAAACATTATGATTGCAGCAATCCCCCCCCCAAATGGCTTTCTTTGGTTGTTGTTTAATAGAAATGCTATTTGTAACCATCCTCTTCCCATGAAAGTAGTCATCAGGGACATTAGTGCCTGTGGAGGTCCATTACGAAGCCTAAACACTTCCATTAGATAAAAGAACTAAAATGATTATGAATAATGTTCTCTTCCTTCCAAAGTATTCTAAATCAAACACTCAGTAGTACAATATGTTTTAGGTTAATTGGTTTAATCCAGTTTTAATTAAGTTGATGTTTCCATGCCAACAAATGGTTTTTAAATTGTTGAAATCCTGATGTTTCAGAATATGACTAAAATTAATTACCTAAGAACATTTGACTCAATATTTTGGAACCATGTAGTGCAATTTTAGCATTGCTACACAAATGATTTTAATACTGACAGCTAACAATGTTGAAGAACTTTTGAAAATTATAGTAATGATAAAAGGTTTGCTTTGTTATTTTAAATTTTGTACATTGAATTTTTAACAATTCATATATGTGATAGATTAAATGTAGATTAAAACCATTTTATATACAAAATCCTTTAAGATGGGCTTGGTGGAACTGGTTTTTAACCTCAGCTACTAAGAGGGTTAAAGTACGTTAATGTTAATGGCACATTTGAGGCCTGCCTTGGCTGATGTAATGAGTTCAAGTCCAGCCCAAGCATCTTTTACATGCTTGCCTCAAAATAACAAAGTAAAAAATTGAACTGAATACATAGTGAAAAGATAGAGCATTTACTGAGCATGAGAAGGGTCTCCTGAGAGAGAATAGAAAGGGAAGGGAGCAGGGAGGAGGAATCTAGGAAAAGAGAGGGAGTGAGATAAAGGAAAAGGGACATAGAACATCCTACCACACACATCACTGTGTCTCATTTCTAAATTTAAAAATACACCAATATTTGGAAATTATTTGGAGATAAAAGGGTTTAGTTGTCTTACAGGTCAAAGATTATTGTTAGGGAAACCAAGACAGGAACTCATGTTAGCAATTCAGGGGCAGGATCTGAAGCAGAAACCACAGAGCAATGGCTTGCCTTCAGATTCATACTCTGCTCATCTTCTTAAACAGTCCTAGCTCACTTGCCTAGTGAAGACACTGGTAAAGCATGCTGGAGCCTCCCATATCAACCAGTGATCTAGAAAATACTCCAAAAGCAAACCCTCATACCAATATGGTAGAGACAATTCCTCAACTGGGTGTCTCTCTTTCCAGATGTGTCTAGTTGACAACCAAGAATTAGTACCACACCATCTTATGTATATTAATAGATGGGATGCATTTGACTGAAACAAAAGGCATTATGGGAAATTTATGTGGCCTCATGTTCAAAGAAAAAATCAAAACTAACAAAATTAGATGTCTTTGGACCAACTTATAATTGGTGACTTGAAAAGAGTAGTAATAAAAAAATCACCTTCAAAACAGTGATATGGCCGGGTGGTGGTGGCGCATGCCTTTAATCCCAGCACTCGGGAGGCAGAGGCAGGCAGATCTCAGTGAGTTCGAGGCTGGGCTGGACCGATAGCCTCCAAAACAATACAGAGAAACCCTGTCTCATAAAAACAAAAAAACAAACAAAAAAACAAAAAAACAAAAACAAAAAAAACAGTGGTATGTTAGCTGAGAAAAATTTTAATGCAAGAAATTTGATATTTATATTTTTACTATATTGTTGAAATACTCTACAAGGTAAATACAGTTATATAAATGTACAAATAGTTATATAAAAACAATTAATTTAAAAAGAGTCTATAAATCTGAAAAAGTGCAAGGAGATACATATGGGGGGACTTGCAGGGAAGAATGGGAACTGGGAATGATGTGAATGTAGTATGATCTCAAAAAAATAAAAGAAATATTTTATAAAAACTTGCATTAATTTTGAAAATTAATGAGGCAGATATGCTTTTTGTGAAATTACAGAATCAAACATGTTGGCAGAGTGTGCCTGCACCCAGAAAGCCCTCAGTATTTAAGGTAGAAGGCTGGCATTCATTCCCAACTCAGACTGAAAAAATCTAGATCCACTTCTTAGGGACAAACATGCATGTAATTTTAAAAGCCATCAAGTCTTTTCCTCCCGGCCAGAAAACTGGTGCTGACATATGTTGTCTTGGTGACTGTCTGTTCGCTGATAAAATAAGGGGTGTACCACCTCTGCTGCTGTGACCTTCCAGCTGCCTCCCAGCACTTCAACAACCTATGGACTCCTTAGTATTCCAACTGATAATGGCTGTCTGGCCTCAGTCTGACTAGTGTACGCAAATTAGGTGTATCTTGCTTGTTCCTGTGTCTTCAAGTTACATATAAACTAGCCTGTTATCCCAATAAACAAACTTCCTGGGAAGCAGACTTCCAAGTGTTTCTTAGCTCACATGGACTCACAGATGTCTGACACCCTGGCCTCTGTTCTCCCCTAGGTCCTAAGACCACTAATGTGCTGTGTAGTCTTAAGTCTGGCAGCAATGTATAACAACACATTTCATTATATTTGTCATTAATATTATTATGCATGTTTACATATGACCATTTTGTGCACTTTTCTAATGCGTGTAGAGCATCTCCCCCCATCTCAGTCTCAGGCCCCTTTCCTCCATCCTTTTCCTGACTGATCAACTTTGTTCTCTAGATGTTTTACTTCTACCTTTATGTTATCTGGATATATTAAAGGTTCTATACTTACAAAGTCTAGGACTATCAAAATAAGTAATCAACTCATTCATTATGACATTTTAAAATCAATAATTTAATGCAAGAAACTCATCTTATAGACGAAAGATTCCTCAACATGTAAAGAGAACAAATATGTAGAGATAATACTTACAAAACATAATTGCAAATCTAGAATAGAAGTAGACATGTTCTGGATATTGTATGTTTACTTGACAGAAACATAAACATATCCAGAGACTGGTAAACTCAAATGAGAAATTGTTCCCATTAAGATTGGTCTAAGGGCATGAGTGTGTAGCATTTTTCTTTGTGCTGCTTTTCTGCAATGATTCCCGAACATCAAGTGTAGGATTTGTGTTGTAGATGTATCCATTAGGAATGGTCTCCAGACTATGAATTTTGATTGGTTGTAGTTTTCTGTAGTTGTCTCTATCTGTTACAAAGAAAAGTTTTCTTTTCTCTTTTTCCTTTGTGTTTTTTTTTTTTTTGTTTGAGATGGGGTTTCTCTGTATAACAGCTGTGGCTATCCTGGAACTCTTTTTGTAGACCAGACTAGCCTCAAACTCACAGAAATTTTACTGTCTCTGCCTACTGAGTGCTGGAATTAAAGGTGTGTGATGCCCCCACCCAGTGAAAAATTTTCTTGATAAGGGGTGAAAAGTACACTTTTCTGTGGGCATAAGTATAAATATTTAAAATGCAGTTAGGCATTATGCTGGCAGAGTAAAGTAATGGTTGTAGATTCACCTCCACGAATTGTGAATTATTGGTAGTTGACTAGGTTTCCAGTACCAGGGATGATTTTCTTCTTACGGTTTACTGCTAAGGTATACATGCCACTACTGTACCCAGGGATTTTGGGCCATGCTGGCCATTGCCATGGCACATAGTCATCCTAGCTCAGCAGAACTGTTGTTTACTCCCTTTTATGAAAGCTATCATGGATCCTCTGATACCCTGAAAGATTGTCTTCTTGGAGGCAGAGAAATTCAAGTTTTTTCGAGAGATTTGGGGTTCTATGCTTGTAATGCAGCATATTTTCAGCAACAATAAGTTATGTATACCTCTGGGGAAAAAGCAAGAGCTATAGAGCAACGGCATAATACTGTTTTCAGAGACTCTTTGTTTGTTTGTTTGTTTTATTTTGTTTTTCGAGACAGGGTTTCTCTGTATTGTTTTGTAGGCTGTCCTGGAACTCGCTCTGTAGACCAGCCTGTCCTCGAACTCATAGAGATTCCACCTGCCTCTGCCTCCCGAGTGCTTGGGTTAAAGGCATGTCCCACCAAGACCCCCACTTGTTTTTGGAGACTCTTAAACAACTTGTTATCCAATACCAAATGGTTAACCCTGAAAACATATACATACAAAACATATACAAGCAAGTAACAGTACAGACTGTACAGGCTTTAATTGCATAGTGGGGGAGAGTGCAAGAGGGTTTGGAGGGAGGAAACAGGCTACATCATAATTTCCAAAAACCCTCTTCCTAGGTTCCTGCCCCAGTTCTCTTCTTGAATCCTTTGATGGCTCTGTGCAAATCAAATAAATGTTTTCCTTCCTGCAAGTTGCATTTGGAACCTGTTTATACCACAGCCACATGGTGATGCTGCAACGATAAACGGCACACTTACTGAAAGTAAAAATAAGTATTTATTGTAGAAATTACTCACAAGAGACCAAACAAGTAACCCAGATGAGCCGAGTAGTTTTCCGCCGCCGAACTGGAAGCTGAAAGCCGGAAAAAGAAACCCAGACTTCTGTTGTTCAGTCTTTTATACCTTCCTCCACAAAGCCCCTAGCCATGCCCTGGCTAGTGACATAGTTCACCACCTATGTCTGTCCGTATACATCTTTAGTCATGCCTAAAGTGGGTGTGGTTAGCGGTGTGGTAAACCACCCTTTTATTACCTCATCTGTGTGGGCCTCTAGTTAGTCACATGGTTAATGGCGGCATTTGTCTTCCTCCTACAACATGGAAAAAATTAAAACAGAAATTTCTACGGATAATAGATGTTGCTGTGCTATACCTGACCTTGTTGTTTTTGTGGGGGAAGGGGGAGGATTGGGATCACAATTAGAATGTTAAATTGGAAAAGCCACTGAATGCTCAATGCTTAATGGACTGTTCTGTATGGAACTGAAAGGTAAGCTCGTTGACAAGTATAGATAATGGAAGCCTGACATAGAGAGTTTCAGAAACGTGGAGCAATTTGAGTTATTTGCACAGGTTTGATGACAATCTCTCGCTCATTGATGTTTGCCTTTCATTTCTTCAAGAGTCTTGAGATAACAGCCATCTTCTCTCTTCTATAGTCATGATTGCCCAAATAAACTTGTTATTTTATTGCAATCTAAAATCTTTTCCAGTTCTAAATGACAAACTGTGTTACATAGTGCATGACCAGAAGATTGATATCACCTGGAGACTCAAATCTTCCCCGCTTTGACAATTCTCTAAACATACTGACTAACGTAGTCTTGAACCAGTATTTGCCAACTTAAACTTTTTCTTCAATAGCTGATTCCAGCAGTTAGTATCCCAAGAATTTAAGGATAGTTGATTTAATTTATCTTAGCATTTATGGATTCCTTCAAATGGATAAAGAGTACATGAAGTAATGGTAGAGCTAAGATAGAATAAGGTACAGAGGAAACTACAAAGAAATGAAGATGACCATTACATGGTGCTGTTGATAGAATTTCATCATGATTTTGGAAATTCTGAAGATGTTAGATGCCAGAACCAAGTGATGTGACTCTTTGAGTTGTTGCTGCTGAGATGAGAGCAAGTGATGCTGCTGGAGTTAGTACCAGAAACAAAGTATATCAACGTATATCCTTTTCATTCTCCTCTGTATCTGCTACTGCCTGATAATGAGTTCTGAACCCCATTAGAAAGAGAAGCCACGATTTGCATAATGTTGGACACAGCACCACAGAGTGATGGCCATTGTAATTAAATAGTGAATTTGGAGCTATACGATCACAGGATAATGGACAGCACATTATGCTTATAATTTAGTATTCGTGATTTACTCATTTCTCTCTTTTATTAAATGCATCTGAATTCCTCCTGGTGCTTCCAGGCTTTTTTAGAACACAGTCACATTCTTGTAATTTTCTATTTAACATTGAAATTTCTAATCTTTGACTCAGATCAGTGTGTAATGGGCCATCTCTCCATTCTCTTAGCTCTTTCTAGACAGCGGCATTCCAGGTTTTCTTACCTTGGAACATCATTAAGTTTATCACATAAGCACTCTTGGGGCATTTATTACCTATCTCTGCACTCTATTTCATTATTATCCTGCTCATTTTAAGGAATGACAATCAAATGCTTAGCAATACAAATTAAGTGTGATTTAAGTACATATAGGATGGGTCACTGGTTGAACAGAGTGTATGACTATGAAAAAGTTTCCAATTTCTTCATTTAAAAAGTGAAGTAATAATGCATAGTTGCTTTCATGTATGAATTTTCATGAGCTAATTAAAATTAAAGTTCAGCTATCTCTGTTGTTGTAAAATCATGTGGAACCCAGTAAAAATGAATATCACTATAGAATTACTTGGGAGAATTATCTCCTACACTCACTCACACACACACACACACACACACACACACCACATAGTGAGTTACATGAAAAGATAAAAGCACAATTTATGAATTAGTCAGTGTCTGTAACTGAGTATCTTTATCATGATGTTCAGTTTTGGTGCTCTATTCAAGATCACAGTAACTTTGAAGTGTGGCTCTTTTCTCTGTTACAAAACTGTATGGACTTTCGGTGATTATTTCAATCCATATGATGTAACCTGTGCTTTGAGATATTGACCAGGCAATTATTGAATTACTATGTGCATACAGTAAGCAGTATTTCATCATGCTGTAATAAGTATAAAAACAATAGTTGATTTAATAAAAAGCATTATTACTTAGGCAATGAAAAGAAAAGGAGGAAGAATCGTGTTGTGAAGAATGATAGATAAATAAAAATGCCCGGCAGTCAGGACAGAGACAGGCAGATTGTCACAAATCCAAGGTCATACAGATAAACAGAGTGATATCTAGATTGAGCTAGAATACAAAATGAGACTCTTTTTTAAATAAATAAATAGATAGATTCATTGTAAGTAAACGAATGTGGTTTATAACTAAAACCTTCCCTGATATTTTTAACACATTAATACAGATGGTGATTTTAGCATTAGAATCCCTGACTATTTTTCAGAAAGCCAATGAAAAAATAAATTTTAGTCATTTCGGTGAAAAATAAAATTCCCCATTGCACCCAAACTATACTCTTGTTCCTTAGTCACATGCCACACCAACGATAATTGAATTTTTAGAAAAAAAGGAAGACGTCTGAAATTATAGTTTTGAGGAAAGAAAACCCTTCACTTTTGCAGTGCAATATTATATCCTAAAACAGAGGCAACGAAAAGACAGCACATGGCTCAGGTCAACCAGTACATTGATGAAGTAAGGTAAGATTAGTAACCTTAATGTAGAGAAGCCTCTAATCTGCATCATGCTTGAATATTAATGAGCTTCCAGCTTCACTCTCCCTTCATTGGACTAAGTTTTCTTGAAAAGTTCATTCCATCCAGAATGTAACCTACATTCTGATTGGTGAGACACCCATAAAACCAAGCCAAGGCCATTGCTCTCAATGAAGTACTGTCTGAAAAGAGACCACAGTATAGGACAGTGAATATTTGAGAGGAGCTTATGTCTAACCATTTTAATAATAAGCTGACACATGCCTGCAATAAAATTATGAGTCAAAAAATAGAGTCAGATCAGCATTATGCTACGGCAAATCGCTGCAGTAAAATAACTATGTTCTTGGAGCAGGGTGACTTAAGGGAATCACATTTATTGAACTGCTCCAAATCACAAAGGCAGTTTAACATCATAAGTTATCAAATTTACATTAAAATAGTGGTACAAATACAGAGGTACAAATGCAATATATTGTACCTAAAATACTACAAATTCCTTTATTTTTCATTATGCCAACATATGATCATAGTTTAATTTAGCTGTTTGCTTGCATTTATTCATATAAAATATACAACCAGTTGCAGTATATGCTAAGACAGGAAATAATAATTAAAACATAAGTAACATAGTTTGGGTGCATATTTTTTCAAAGTAAGAGTTTTTATTTGTGTCTTGCTAATCCTTAAATCCTTCAGAAGCAAGCACCCATAGAGAACAAACCAAGCAGCAATTCTTATGACCTTGAAGAGGTAAGGAGAGTCACTGGATAATAAAATAGAATGGAAAATGTTATCTTAGATATACAATGGAAAAATTAAGGTTCAGTGCATAGTGTACTTATCATGCAGTCATGTGTTCCTCAGTTTATATATCCAGAACACTGTAAAGGCAAATCTGTTAGTACCTATCTAAAACCTCAGTTATCCTAGAGGGAGATGGGCAGTCAAGACAGAAAGACACTTGGAAGTTTACAAGGCAGGAGAGTCGGGCAGACACAGCATAATGGAGAACAACAAAGAGAAGCTCCTTAGCTCCTTCAAAGAAACTTGCAGGCAAGGTTGGATACTGAGATTGCCTTCTCATCTCTGAACCTGGCTATGGCACCTGCATGTCCCCACCAGCCACACACATATATACACACCGTACATACCCAGACATGTATGACTCATACAACCTCATGCAAAACTAATAAATTATATATACTATGCTATGAGCAAACCACTCACAGTCTCCAAACTTACATATGTATGAGAAAATACATCCCAAAGAATGCTAACACTGAATCATGCTAGAAATAAAACACACATACTCAGATACAGTTAAGGATTTGTTTTTTTTATTTTTGTCCTCATTCTTATGGGCTTAAAAGCAAACCCCAACACTAGTCTCAATAACAGTGTGAAGATATTAATTGTTCTTAATTCAGTATTCAGTTGTGAGTTGAATTCTCTTATCACCCAACAATAACTTCTGGTCTTGAAATCCTATTACTCTTAACAAAATACTAATAAAAGACCTAATATTAAGTTCTCGAGATGCTGGTAGGAAACTGCAGATGGAGGGGCCTACATGCACTTTGGTTAGCTCATCCTATGTACTTATAACACAATCATCACTCATTTAGTCCTATACTTCAGATTTCATTAGCTTAGAAATTGTAAAAATCACTTATTTTTTCATGTACCTTCTTAGTCTGAACATATCACTTCTTATTTAAAAATATTGCCATAGATAATACTTGTAAGTGTGTACATGTACATGTGTGTTATTTGAGCATATATGTATGAATGGGAATGATTCCTTTCCTTACAAAGGAAAGGTAATGAATTTACTAACCAGTCATTTTACCTTTGAGACAGTCTCTTGGAGAACACAGAGTTTGTGTTTTTGGGTAGGCTGGAAACCAGAAAGCCTCCCTGATCCTCCTATCTTATCTAAACACTACCAGAGTACAGACACTCATGATACTCTCCCTGGATTTTTCATGTGGATGCCAGGATCTCAATGTCTCATTCTTGAGAAGCAACTGCTCTGAACCATAAGACCATGTTTCCTACTGTATAACTACTTTGTTTTGTATTTGTTGTTTTTTTTATTATATTAAAAGCAATCTTATTTTACATACCAATAGCAGTTCCCTCTCCTTCCTGTCCTCCCACTCCCCCTACCATTGCCTCATCCCATCCCCCATTCAATTCCTCAAAGAGGTTAAGGCCTTCCATGGGGGATCATCAAAGTCTGTCACATCATTTGGGGCATAACCAAGGTCCTTCCCAGTATCTAGACTGAGCAAGGGAACGGGCTCCAAAGAGCCAGTTCATGCATTGGGATAATTTCTGGTTCCACTGCCAACAGCTGCATAAACTGCCCACGCCCTGCCTACTGTCACACACACTTTTATTGGAAATTTTAATTGATATCGAGATTAGATGTACATACATAAATGTGGAATAAGCATAATGATCATATATATATACATATATATAGTGAAATTGTCATATACAACCACAACCAGGGTAATTTCTTCAACACCACAATTAATATATTTATATTTCATCACTTAATTTTTTATTTATATGTGTGTGTTCATTTATTACTTTACAACTTTTTAATTTTCATTATATTTATTTGTGTTTTTCATATATGGAGGAGGTCACGCCACAGTTTGCATCTGTGTGTGATTGTGTTTTGAGGTCAAAGGCAAATTTGAAGGGGTCAGTCAGTTCTATGCATGCATCATGTGAGTACCAGGGACTGATTCAGGGTGTTAAGCTTGAAAGACTCTACCATAGCCTGCTTCATCTAGCTGGTCTTATGACTTTGTAACTAATGATATAGTCTCAAGCATCCATCTACCATGATAGTCATGAATCTGGGTAGTCCCATTGGAAAAAGGATCCATTCTTTTTGCTGTTGCATAACCAACTCTCCCTCTCATTTTAACCCCAACATATTGAGGACCACATTCCCAGTGTGTGAAACCTTAAAAAATGCACCCAAAACAAATATAAGTCATGCCCCCACATATCTTAGTGACGCATAACTCAACTTATTTAAAAGCTTAATTCATATTTCACGTAATTTTATTGCATCTGCATTCTATGACTACATAAAGTGTAACTACCTTCCATTTCTTTTGCCATAGCATATATCAGTGATGGTAAACTAAGCAAGCAGCCTAAAGACAATACAGTTTTTATGTAGAAGATCATTAGACAGATTCAAATAGCTAAAAATAATAAATGGATTGCATGACTTTGTTCAATCACCATAATTATTTGAACTGTTTGGAACAGCTCTCTAAAATAATTCTGAGAAACTTCCATTTCCCTTCACAATCATTGTATTTCTGTGTGTTCATGTGAAAGTTCTTATTAAAACTAATTCATTTTATGCAGTGACAATAGTGTTGAAAAGCCAGCAGGAATATAAATCATCCAATTATTCCCATTGAGGAAGCAGCATGCAAGTGTAAATGAGGCTGGAATGATGGTTGCACAACTCTGTTTAGTCTGAGGGGCTTGCTTTGATGACTTGATTCAGGCTGGAATCAGCTGTTTTGTGCCTGCGTTCTGTGGGAGATTATTTATTCGTACACACTTCAAATTGTACAGCATGATGCATGGAAAATGTGGGAGGAAAAATGAAGACAAATTATGGTGTGGGATTTCTACTGGAAAAAGCATCTGCTGTGGAAATAGACGAGGTTTATTGGTCTGGAGTAATTATCAATGCCATTTCAAAATCAATGTCAACCTAGCCACTTTGTGTGTCACAATTTCCCTTAATTGAATTTATTAGAGATGTAAGCAGACAGAAAGTAATGATCAGTTCTTTAATTGAAACAGCCAGAAACCAAAACCCATACCTCTCTACCCTGTGACACAGACAACAGGGCAAAATGTGCTCATTAAAAATCAGGGAAAGTTGATAAAAATTGGTGTCATTGTCTGAAAACTTAAAAACTCAATGCAGTATACAACTTAGAGACATTTAATAAGGCAAGGTTGAAGGCGGGGCAGCTGTTTCTTTGAAATACAACTTTATTTTCTGTGTTGTCCTAACTCTAGTCTTTGATAATGAATGAAGAAAAGAGCCAATTTAAAACTCACGGATGTCCTTCCAGAACAAAGTTGAGTGGCACACTGAGAGCAAATTAGAGGGAAGTGAATGTCAGTGTAACACTCCAGATGGTCTAGAGAACTCTTGTTAATAGAGCTGTGTGATTCCCACTGAGAGCAGGAGCTAAATGGATCCAAAGATTTAACAATAGTCCTGGGCACAGACTCATTTCCTAAGAAGCTATGCTTGATGATTTGATTATATCCAATGTTAATTGATATAAAGTTTTTAAAGATACCATTCACTGAATTCCACACTTAGACAACAATAAACTCTGTAAAAAGCCACTTGTTCATAGTCACATGGATCTAGGACACCCATCACTAAACAAGTAACTATACTTCTGCCCATTTCTACCCCAACTCCAATTCACCACATAGCGAACTAGGGACTTAAGTGGTCTTGCCCACTCAGACCCTAAAAGTCCATTATTTTCATCTGGAGACCCAATATCTCTCATGTACTATCTAAATGATAAGCCTCCTTTCAACAACCAGGTAATGATAGTCCCCACTCTACTCTCAGGATACAAGATGTTGCTGGTAGCCTCTATATAACAACAGTGTATAAGAATGAATATAAATCAAAGATTTCTGCCTGAAATTTTGACACTTGGACTTGAATGTCTCAGTATAGAAACCAGAATTAACAAGGGAAGAGAGATAAGATTATAAGTCACAGAATCTGGAGAGCAAATGCTTGTGTATTGCTGCTTTTGTGAAGAAAGTTAAATTAACGTGTCCCTAGTTTTGGTCATCGAAATACAGGTGTCAAGGGAAAAAAAGCAAAAATATAATCTTAAAACAATTGCTCATCTGCTGTATGATGTGATGGCTGTTCTTGAATATAGACTTGACTACATCTGGAATTAATCAAAACCCATTTGACTGAGGACACATGTGGAATGTTATCACTTGAGGTGGAAAATGCTCACTCTATGTTCAGGTGTATTGAGGTCAGATGATCCACCTTTAATCTAGGCCACACCTTCTGCTACCTGCCTATATAAAGAAAATGGAAGAAGGAAGCTTGTGTTCTTTTGACTTGCTTGCTCTTGCTTTAGCTCTCCCTGGTAAGCAATGTCTTCAGTAGTACTGAGAACTACTAAGCAGAAGAAAAAAAAACCAATGAAATCTTGAAATTTACAAGCAAATAAATGGAACTAGAAAAAACCATCCTGAGTGAGGTAATCCAGATATAAAAAGACAAGTACCCATCATAGGTTCCCAATACCTACAATGGACCACTTGTGACTGCCTATAGTTCCACATCCTGAGTAACTAACAAATTCTTCTGGGTTCTTTGGGTATCAGCATTCATGTGTTCAAGCCAATTATAGACATACATACACACAAATAATTCAAAGAAAGGATAAATCTTAGAAACAGGTAAAGATATGCAACAAAAATCAATGAAAAAAGGAAGTCATGTGCCTGGAAGAGAGAAAAGAGGAATATCTAAGAAGATTTGCAGAGGGAATGGAAAGGGGAAATTTATAGTTTAATCTCAAAAAGTAAAAGAAAAACTTAAAAGGTAGTAAAATTAACATGAGAAACAAATGCTATGAATATGAAGTTAGGGAATGAAGAAACAAAAACATATGTTATATGTATTTTAGTCAATAACTTCACATGCAATGCTGGGTCTATCAATTAAGAAAACTGATAGGGCAGACATTCTGCCAAATATTATATACATAATTAGGCATAAATTAGTGTCTTGGTTTCAGCTAAGTTATTACTGGTAAGCTAATCACAAAATTGAAAATATTAACAGTGAGCTGTCATAGAAAGAGATATAGACTATATTATTTGGGGAATTATCTACCTAGTTAGTAATAAAAAAAATCACAGTAAAAAGAATTTGGCTACCCAATAACAAAGGGTCACTCATGAAAACACAAACACACTAATAACAACATATAGACTGATTATGTTGTATTTATATACACATGCACAAACACATACATACACAGACACACACACACACACACCAACATATTAAAAAGATAAGATAGCATTAAATTAGAGCACAGTGTGGACAAATGAGAAAATCTGAAAGCAGGAAAGGGACAAGAGAAAGGAAGTACCTATACTGTAATATCAAAAGGTAAATGAAAATTGTTTTCTGAAAATCCTAATGAATTTTGATTTGGTTATACACTTCTCAAATAGTAATGTACACAAAAAAGGGATTTTCTTTGTGAATTTCATGACACACACCAAACACATACACATACACACACACACACACACAGACACACACACAAATATTTGAATGTCTACTAATAAAAAGAAAACATTTATAATTTATAATTAAAAATTTATAAATTAGCCGGGTGTTGGTGGCGCACGCCTTTAATCCCAGCACTCAGGAGGCAGAGGCAGGTGCATCTCTATGAGTGCGAGGCCAGCTTGGCCTACAGAGCGAGTTCCAAGACAGTTTCCAAAACAATACAGACAAACCCTGTCTTGAAAGAACCAAAAAAATTTTTTTTAATTTCCACGGGTCTTGGAATAAATCTATCTTATCCAAACTTTAAGAGATACCTTTTGGCATGCAAGTTAATGTTGAGCTTTTAAAATATAGATTTTATTCTTAAGAATCTGATATTTCAAATACATTCACATGTGCTGTTGTTTCATCTATCTGTCTAAATCAGCTAGGGAAATAGAATAGATCTTGTGGGTGGACTAGGGCAGTTGGGGATAGGAATAGAAGGAATCAGGTGGGGAAGGGAGGGATAGATGGTGAGAGTACTGCAGAGATCTCTGGAATAGGTGGACATTTGGGGGCAATGTGGAAACCTAGTGTAATAAAAACTTTCTGAAACTTATGAGGGTGACTCTAAGGAGGACCAAGAGTATTGAAGGATATGTAATTTGAACCAGCCATCTTCTGAAACTAGGCTAGGCTCCTACTGGAGGGAATGGGAGACCAACCCAACCACAAAACCTAAAATCTCCAAACCTTCTTGCATGCATTATGTCCTGGGACACGGTAGCTCAGAGCTTATGAAAGTGGCCAACCAATGATTGACCTAACGTGAATCCCAAGCCACAGAAGGGATCCCATGCTTAGCATTCCTGTATGGCCAGAAAGTGGAAGCAGGATGGCTCAGAGACTTAGGGTAGACCCAAAAATGGCTGACAATAAAACAAACTACTCAGTGAAATGATCGTTAAAAATATTCTGCTATAGTCATAGATCAATACCTAGCCCAGTGTGTTTAAATAGGTTTCCTCTTACAGCTGGTGGGGACAGATACAGAGACCCACAGCCAAATGTGAGTTAGAGTTTGGAACACTAAAGAGGGGGAGGAAGGACTGTAGGAAACAGAGGAGTAGATGACAACAGGAAAATGTCCCGCAGGCTCAACTAAGCAAGGCTCAGAGGGGCTCACAGAGATTGAAATGACAACCATGGAGACTACAAGGGTCTGCACTATCCCTTCTGCACACATGTTGCAGTTGTTAGCTTGGGTTTTGTTGGATTTCTAAGCGTGGGTGTATCTGACTCTTTTGACTGCTCATGGGGCCACATTTTTCCTACTGGATTTCCTCCCCCAGCCTTGATATGACAATTTATGCCTGCTGTTATTTTATTTAAATTGGAAACAAGCTTGCTTCACATGCAATCGCAGTTCCTTCTCCCTCCACTCCTCCCCTTCCCCCCCACAGACCCCATGCCATCCCCTTTCTGCTCCCCAAGGAGAGTGAGGCCTTCTATGTGGGATCTTCAAAGACTGTCATATCCTTAGGAGCAGGGCCTAGGTCCTCCCCCATGTTTCTAGGCTGAGAGAGCATCCCTCTATATGGAATGGGCTCCCAATGCCTATTATTATTGCATCTTGTTATGTTGTGCTCAGTTGACATCACTGACAGGTCTCTTCATTTCTGAAGAGAAACATAGGAGCCATAGATCTGGGAAAGGTAAGGGAAACTGAGAGGAGAGGTGTAATACGAATGAATAAAGACCCAGAGACTGATATTGGGGTTCAAACTTGAAACTGAATACCCAAAAAGCAAAGCAGCTTGCCACTAATTCTTACCTCTACCTCAGGCTGAAAGATCTGATTCATGCACAAGCTCTTCACCAAGCCTTGAACTGCTAGTTCACCTCAACATGGCTGGAAAATGAATGTTTCCTACTGATTACTTGATCCTGTCTACTATATCCCTCTAGGACTGGTATTAAAGGTTTGAGCTATAATTCTCTATTAGACTGATAAAATCTTGTGTAGATATGGGTGACCTTGGACTTACAGGAACCTAGGATTAAAGATGTGTACCAGTGTTGGGCCTAAAAAAAGGCTCAGATGTGAGACCCAGTGTAACCTCCTGAGCCTGGCTATTTTGGTGACCTGTCTCTGGCCTGTATCCTCCACCTGGGGGTGACTCAGCAAGACCAGATATAAAACTGCCCCTGTTTAGCTTCCTGCCAGCTTGGTGAAATATTATTGGTCCTTACTCCTCACATCACCTTACCCCATCCTAAGATTCCCATCTGCTACCTCAGCCCTATATAATTTCCTGCCTATTGGAATAAGTCGAGATCCTGCTTTGGCAAGTCTCCCAACTCAGTGAATATTTTCTCTCAGGTAACTAATGGGAGGAAGGTCTGAGTTGTCAACACTCACCATCTAGCTCAGCCTCTGCAAGAGACCAGCTGGACAAGCCCTTCCCCACTATACTTGCCTGAGGATTCAGCATAACTCCCCATCCTATCTTTTGTCTGCTGGAATTAAAGGTGTCTGTCAGAACTACCCAATCTCTATAGCTTGAGGCTGACTTTGCCTTTCTGAATCCTCAGTCAAACTTTAATAAATCATAAATAATATAGCTCTACATAGAGAAGAGAGGAAACTGTTTTACAGATGTATCTTACAAGATAATAATTGTTTATTACTTTTTGGATGTTTCCAAACAGTTGTAAACTGAGCCACAGTGAGAAAATGATATGGAAAAGAAGATGGTGATGTACAGGTGTTGAGATCCAGGTTATATTTTCTTAATCATTGGTTCAAATACATTTTTAAAATGCACTGGAACTAAAGCAATGAACATGGCTTCCAAAAGTTTATGCTGCCTACAAGGTTTTATTTTGGTATAAATACAGTCAGAATGTTACCAAAATGTGTATTCTTAAATTCAGGCCCATTCATTTGTGCTGTGTGCATTGATATACCATCTCTTCGACCATCATCTGTAAATCTCTAACACAGTTCTCCAAAGTAACATAACAGGTGTAACCTTACATGTGTGTGTAAATATATAGAGATATTTGAATGTTTATATTAATACAGTCATACATATAATCAAGCATATGAATGTATAGTTCAAAATGCATTTATGTATATATAAATATGTTTAGATATATAATAGATATGAACATGTAGATTTGTGACTATTCTACATATATATATATTGAATGAGTTATGTTTAAGGAACTGACTCATACACTACAAAAAATTCCTAAGACACTGAGAGAATCACAAACTCTAGATCCAGTAGTGTCTTGTACTTCATTTCACATTTGAGGGGACAAAGAAACTGATAACCTACTTCCAATTCAAGCAAGTAATACTGTAGATAGAGTACTAGTTCAATATGGGTAGGCTAATCTGCTTTGTTATGTGTGCCTACTTAAAACTTAATGATCTCCTCCCCCATCCCTTTCTCCCCTTCTCTTTCTCCTCCCCTCCACATGCTCCCAATTTATTCAGGAGATCTTCTCTCTTTCCCCTTCTTGGGGTCTTGTATGTTGCTCTTAAGGTACTCCTCGTTTCATAGCTTCTCTCAGGTTGGGGATTATAGGCTGGTTATCATTTGCTCTACGTCTAATATTCACTTATGACTGCATACATACCATATTACCTTACTGAGGATGTGGGGAAAAAACAGAGACTGAGGACAAGGAAAGAAATGTCTTGATAGAGGGAGCTTATTGGCTTAATGAGAAACCTGGTAGTAGGGAAATTCCCAGGAATCTACAAACATGACCCCAACTAACAATGTAAGCAATAATGGAGAGGCAACCTTAAATGTACTTCCCTTATAATGTGATTGATGACTACGTTAAATGTCATCATAGAGCCTTCATCCAATAGCTGATAGAAACAGAAACAGAGATTCACAGCTAAGCACTGTGCCTAACTCCTGGAATTCAGGTGTAGAGAAGTAGGGGTGATGACCAAAGGGGTCAAGACCATGCTAGGGAAAACCACAGAAACAGCTGACCCGAACAAGTAGAAGCTCACTGACTTCAGGCTGACAGCTGGGGAACCAGCATAAGACCAAACCAGGCCCCCTGAACATGGGTGTCAGTTGCGGGAGGAAGGGGGCTTGGGCAATTTGTGGGGCAGCTGGCAGTGGAAGCAGTGCTTATCCCTAGTGCATTAACTGGCTTCTTGGAGCCCATTCCTTATAGAGGGATACTCTCTCTGCCTAGATACACAGGGGAGGTCCTCCCCCAAATGATGTGACAGACTTTGATGACTCCCTCCTGCCATGGAGGGCCTCACCCAACCTAGGAATTGGATGGGAGGGTGGGATGGAGAGGTGGTAGGGGGAATGGGAGGAGAGGAGGGAGTTGGTATGTAAAATAAGATGGTTTGGATTTAAATAAAAATTAATTCAAAAATTATCGATGAACACCAGGAAAACAATAATGTGGGAACAATATCTTGGCATGTTAAAGCCAAAATTCATTTGTCACTTAAAACTAGAAGATATGTGTCCAATGTGATGAAAATATCCTTATGAAATGGAAATGCTGCATGTATTAGCATGTCTACTGCTGTGAAAACAGAAACAAATAAATAGAATAAGACCCAAAGAATCTTGGGGGTGGGTATTGCACATCAGTGATTATAGTTCATCACTAAGTTAAGCCAGGCCTCGAACTCAAGTGAGGAACCTTTAAACAGGAACTGAAGCAGAAGCCACAGGGTACACTGCTTACCGGCTAGCTCTCCATGGCTTGTTCAGCCTACTTTCTAATGCAATCTATGACCATTTTCCCAGGGGTGACACTACGTATAGTGAGCTGGGGCCCTTTAGTCATTAATCACGAAAATACCACAGAGACTTACCCATAGGCAATCTAGTGAAGGCATTTTCTCAGAAAACTCGCTTTCCCCATTTGTGTCAAGTTCACCAAAACAAATCAGGACGTTCTACTTGATATTTGGAAGCTTATATTTAAGTGGGGTTGATAGATAATTACACACAGAAGAAGTAACATGCAAATAAAGACCCAAGGGAGTGGGACAAGGACACAGCCATGTGGTAGAATCACAGAATATGCCTGCAAAAGTAAAGTCTGTGAAGCAGGTATCTCTATCTCTCTCTCTCTCTCTATCTCTCTCACTTTCTCTCTCTCTCTCTCTGTGTGTGTGTGTGTGTGTGTGTGTGTGTGTATATGTCTGTGTGTGTTGTAGTGACCAGCCTCCCCGTTTTAGCAGCCATAACAGGCTACCATGTACTTGCATGACCTTGCAGCTCCTGTCCTGGTCACTAGGAGGTCAGATGCCCTCCTCATGGCAAGGAGCCAATCAAAAGTTAGCTGACAGGGCTGTGCTTTACGGCTCTGGGTGTGCTTTACAGACAGTGCACAACAGTGACAAACAGAACATAGCAACTGCCCTGGGAGGGCATATGGGCCATAACAACCAGTTGACCAATCAACACAGGTCAGGTCGTCCAAACTTAGAAGCACACCAACCCTGAGCTAATGGGTTTATCTCGTTAAATAACTTTAATAAAAGACTCTTTACTTTTGCATCGAAATGGGCCTCTTGGTGATTTTGGGGTTCAGAATTTGGGCACAACAGTGTGTGTATGTGTGTGTGTGTGTGTGTGTGTGTGTGTGTGTGTGTGTGTGTGTGTGTGTGTGTGTGTGTTGGAAGCACCAGGAAATCAGTGTGGTCAGTGTAGTTTGTTGCAACGTATGTGATACAAGATAGGCTGTTGTAAAGGAGGAAATCTACAGCATAATTTTGTCATTACTCTGAAATCAGTGATAACTTAAGAGTTTTGAGAATATAAATGGCTTAATTACACCTCTACATTTCAGCTTCACTGTGGCTAATGTGGGGGATAAAAGGAGGCAGGATGGAGGCAGTGTCCCTAAGAGATTGTAAAACAAGTCAAGGGAGAAATCATTCTAACTTCAATGGGAGATATTTGTGGGGTTAGTGAAAGTTAAAAGAAGTTAAAATGTATGTTTAAATTATACATATAGTATGAAAATTCACTGATGGATTTTTTTAGGTTATTTTCCTTTAAATTTTATTAAAAAGTTTTTTCTGACAACATATTTCAATCATATACTTTCCCCTCCCCCAGGTTACTCTCAATTCCTCAGACTCACATTGATTAAAATTTAAGCTTCTATAAATCTTATGCTGTCATTAAAATTGTTTATTTTCAAATCTTGAATGTAAATCATAATTTTGCTCATTTGCTTTATTAAATATGTTTTATTATTTGACAGAATAATAGACTTATCTTATTAATGGCTATAAATATTTGCAGACATATCTGAACATAAAATATATAATAGAGAGGAGCTGATCTAAATGTTTGTGTCTCTGTTTCTGACAACTTGATATACCCCACCCCTATTGTGACATATAATAAATGTGGACTGCCTATATGGGACATAAGTTTTCAATCAGCTAGAGAAATTCTCTGGAGAAATACTTAACACTGCTCATACAACTGTAAATCCCTAAGCATTAGCAATTTACTTGATAATTTGACTTGAAATATAAATGTCAGTAACTATTTTAAAATCAGATGAAGAAAATTTTCTCAGTGCAATTGCCTAGTGCTCTTGAATATGAAGAGAACAATGGTCCCCAGTGTTATAGTTTCCCTTCGTACTTTAAGAATTATTTCATTCAACACAGTATTTCAATTATAATTATACATAGCAAATTCAAATGATGGAGGTTGTAGAACTGTGGAGAATGTCTCTTCAGTTCACAATGATTCTTCCTTACTTCCAGGAGCTCTACAATGCCAGCTTTTACAAAAGATATTTCATTACCCTAGAATAGTGAATAGTTTAAAAGCAAGCTGTTTTCTGACTGTGCCCTACTGTCACAGACATTGTAAGAAGGACTATGCAGGAATCCTTCCAAAGTAAAATTTAAGTTATTTCTCCCCATTTTATTGTAGAAAACCTGCCATGATTTATTTTTTTCTAATTTTTTTCTCATTCTGGAGCTCTGGAAATGTGATTACAGATTGGTTTCTTGTAAGAAGTCACCATGAAATTGTCAGGAATATAGTCATAATTAGAGGCAGACAGAGAGACAGAGCAATAATTAATGGCAATTTGCTTTGGATAGTCTATGATACAAATGTTAAAGTGCGTTTTTACTGCTTTCTAACATATGCCACATAACATTAGTAAGATCCTTATCCATGTATTCAGAAATATTTATGATATATCTAGTAATACTGAGTTCTAGACATTTTATAAGTTAGTGTAGGAAGCAGAGGAAAATTATAGGCCTGGTTCATGGTTAATTTGAAAGACAATCTCTTGTATTTATCATATGTGAATTATTTTTAAGCTTTACTTTAGGAATATCAATAGATGAAGACAAACTACATAATAACAAGATAGAATAGGTAAATCATCAACAGTGGAAAAACACCAGAAAAAGAGAGGGTCAAAAGTTCAACTCTTTTAAGACTTCAAGTTGGGTTAGAAAAGTTTATAGTAAAATGGTTCAAATATTATGTACATACACACACACAAATACACACATACCTTATTTTTCCACTCTATTCATGAATTAGGGTGAAGACTTCTAAAATACAGTAGTGTGAGTACTAACTGGGAAAAAAGAAAGACAATCAAATACAAGACGAATTGACTTATCCGAGGCATTAAATTAACACATAGCAGAGGATAAGAATTTTGTATCCCATAGAGTATTGCTTTTTCCATTTAAATACCAAACCAATTTTGAAAATCAAAAAGAGCCAAGAGTTCAGGGCCTCTTCCTGTAAAACCACACATGGATGGGAAATTAGGTAAAGCAACATGGAAAGTACCCAGCTAAAGCCTTTCCATAAATATTCACTAATGTATGGAATGATTTAAATTTCCTTAGCAGTGACATTTTCAGTTATCTCCCCTGTTATTTTTTCCTTTTTTCTTTTTATTTAAATTAGAAACAATCTTACTTTACATATCAATCCCAGTAATCTCTCCCTCCCATGCTCCCATGCCCCTCACCAACCCCCATCCCATCTCCTTTCTGCTCCCCAGGGAAGGTGAGGCCTTCCATGGGGGAACTTAAAAGACTGTAATATCATTTGAAACAGGGCCTAGGCCCTCCCCCATGTGTCTAGACTGAGAAAGTATACCTCTATGTGGAATGGTCTCCCAAAGTGAATTTATATGCTAGGGATAAATACTGATCTACTACCAAAGGCCACATAGATTGCCGAGGTCTCCTTAGTGACACCCACATTCAGGGGGTCTGAATCAGTCCTATGCTGGTTTCCCAGCTATCAGTCTGGTATCCATGAGCTCCCCCTTGTTCAGGTCAGCTGTTTCTGTAGGTTTCACCATCCTGGTCTTGATCTCATTGCTCATCACTCATCACTCATCCCTCTCTGCAACTGGGTTCCAGGAGTTCAGTTCAGTGTTTAGCTGTGGGTGTCTGCTTGTGTTAAAATCAAAAATGCCAATGACAGTTTATGATGGAGAGGATGTGGAGAAAAGGGAACACTCCTCCACTGCTGGTGGGAGTGCCAACTTGTAAGGCCACTATGGAAATCAGTATGGAGATTCCTCAGGAAAAGGGGAATCAGTCTACCACAATATCCAACAATTGCACTCTTAGGCATATACCTAAAAGATGCATTCATACAACAATATCATGTGTTCAGCTATGTTCATAGCAGCAGAACCTGGAAGCAACCTTGATGCCCCTCAACTGGCGTATGGCTAGAGATAATGTGGTACACTTACACAAAGGAGTACCTACTCAGCGGAAAAAAATCACTGGAATCTTGAAATTCATAGGCAAATGAATGGCACTAGAAGAAACCATCCTGAGTGAGGTAACCCAGTCACAAAATGATAAACATGGTATGTTCTCTCTCATATATAGATTTTAGACATAGAGCAAAGGATTACCATCATACAATCCACACCACCAGAGAAGCTAGGAAACAAGGATAACCCTAAGAGAGAAATACATGGTCCCCAGAGAAGGGGAAAGGGACAAGATATCCTGAGAAAATTGGGAGCCTGGTGGGAGGGAAGAGGGTGCTAGGAGAAAGAGAAGGAGATAAGAGGAGGGGAGAGGAGGACATGAGAGGGCAGGAAGTTTGAGTCAAGGGAAGAATAGAGGAGAGAAAGATAAGAGATACCATAATAGAGGAAGCCATTATAGGTTTAAAGAGAAATCTGGCACTGGGGAAATTTCCAGAGATCTACAAGGATGATATCAACTAACAATCTAAGCAATGGTGGAGAGGCTTCCTTAAATGCCCTTGCCCAATAATGAAACTGATGCCTACCCTATATGCTATCGTGGTCATGACTCTTAATTCAAGTAAATGCTATCATGTAAATTTTCTCTATTAAACATTCAGATGATGATTACAGCAGCAAATAAGCAACAGATAATAGGTACAAATATAGGTTGAGGGAAAACTGAACAGTTTAAATATAATCATGAATTTTCTTGTTTTTTTATTTGGGACTGTCTTTACACCTACCATTGATCTCATAGGTCTCTGGGCAGAGTCTTGCTCCATAACACTGCCTGTTCTGGTGCTTTTCCATGTTCAGCTTTGTATACTCAAAGAACAGAAAATATCCCGTTGTGATAAGGTGTCGAGTACATCTGTGATTTTGGCCATTTGTGGTAATGTATTTGGCTCTGTTAAAGCTTAAAATAAGATGAGGGCTGTTTCTCAAAACAAGCACAGTTATCTATGGAAGATAATAAAATTTACCTTCAGAGAGCTAAAGAGGTTGAACCAGTGGGTAAGGAGTTTTTGCTGACCTTGGAAAGGGCATAATTCAGTTGCCAGCGCCCACATGGTGGTTCACAAATTGTGTAACTCTAGTGACAGGCATCCTGGTATCCTTTGCTGGCTTTTGAGGAAATCCTATACACATGTGGTGTATATATACACACTAGCAGGTGCACATGTTTGTGCCCTATCGTGCACATGTGTGTGCGCACGCACACACACACACACACACACACACACACACACACACACCTAGGCACATATGCATACACATAAATAGATAAAATGTTACAAACAAGCCAAGCCAATTTAAGAAAAAGCTTTGCTCCAGAATCCTAGTATTTAGTACTGTGACTCTTCCTTAGGTCAGAGGCGCCATTAACATCCCTATGTGCAAGTACTGTCTCAAGAAATACCCTACTGACTCTCCTGACATAAATGACAGAGCAACTTGCATGGCATTGTGGCACAGTTCCAGATCCTTCCACAGGAAGAGTTTATTTGTGTTTTAAAATGAGAAATCCTATCTAAATACTGGAACTCAAGAAGGAAATTTCTATTGATTTCCTAGTCTGTAATCTCAGCTTTTATTTAAATCTACTTTTATTTTCAAAATCTAGACTCTATTAATGTTAATAAAGTTACTGTAAAATAGGTTCTCTTTTCATAATTCTGAATTTACAGTCAATAGCATGTTTTTCTTTCTTTTAGTTTGTTTTCTTAATAAAGCAGAAGTATAAACATATTAAATGCTATATTGATAAATATGAATTCTATTCAAATGTTAGCACTAAGATGTCAGTCCTAGAACTGGAAAGAAAATGCAGCTATATAACCCAAGCTAAAGAATGATGTTCAGTAAGTCTAACAATCGCCATTTAATTACAGGTAGACCTCTACTGTAGGGAGAGATCTTAATAGGCATCTGTAGCGCTGACCATGCCCTTTTGGGCATGACCACAGGTGCATACTGGGCATGACCACAGGTACATATGGGGCATGTGTGATATAGGCCTGAGGGGAGGCATGGGTGGTCTCTCAGGGTTTTGGTCGAACTTTGGAGGTCAACTGAGATTGGAAGCTTGGAGCGATGACCCTGGGTTATCGGTTTCTCATATAAGTGATTTCTCCCTAATTAATTTAACCTACCTCACCCCTATCCCATGTATGGTAATCTTCCAATACTCTACTATGATTATCATGCTATATTCTTCCTTTGGATATGTTTCCTATAGATTAAATTTTGGTCTTTATGGATGTTCATCCAAGTTTAATAGACAAATGTCTTCTGACAAATTCATGCATAGGAAACCACCACTTCATCCAATATACACTCATAGAGTGCACAAACACAGAGAGAGACAAAGACAGAGAAATTTATTTCAGTTTTAGGAGATAAAAGTAAACATTTAAAATTTTAAGTTGTCAAAACCTTAGAATCAATAAAAAATCAGATTGTAATACATCGTCCTTTAAGCTAATTGTACAAACTAACTGGAATTTTGTTATCAATCCCTAACCTTACACTTACCTTCACTAAGTAATTTTCAACACACTATAAAGAGCAGAAATAATCTTGTCTTCCCAGTGAAGATTCCAGATTGTTACTTGAGTTACTCAGTAGGAGCATCCTTAGAAGTAGAGTTGATGGGAATTTCACTTCCATGGGAGATATGAAGAGACTCAATATTTTCTACTGCAATTGTACATTCAGGGGTATTGTCAGATTATATACAAAATGAAGATTGAAAATTTATCTATGAGCCCTGCCAAGTTTCTCAATAAATATATAAAGTAATTTAAAGTTACAGAAGGAGTTATTTGTAAGCTCAACATATTGTGTGGTAAAGATTTAAAAAACTCAAAAGCCTTTTATTGAAAGTTTTGATTGGTTTAGGAAGAACATTTCTACATTTGACGTTTCCAAAGCCATGAACAAATAATCTTTTTATCTTAGAGTAGATACACATCCTCCTCATCTCTGCCTCTGTAATAAAAGTAGAAAAACTTGTGGTCCAGAGGTATGGGCTATAGAAATATAACAGAAATTTTGTTGTGCTTATATATAATACATGTATATACAACACATTTGTTTCTGAGAGGGAAAAGCTGCAAAATAGATTTGAGGTGTTCATCTAATGACAAATAAAGGCATGGATTATCCATTATAGTCTACTCTCAAATATTCTTCTCTTCTGCACTTCATACCCAATATTTTAGCTGAATGTGTCAAATATTTACAAAATGAAGCGACTGTGTGTACTACAATTAACAGGACAAGAAGTGCAATAATACATTGCAGGAAATACATCTCCCTGGGCCTCACTGATAGGAGAGGACAATAAATGAAGTAACAGAGGAAATCATTTATGAACATAGTTCACTAAAATCAGTTTCAGTTGGTTTCTTGGAAGAAACCAAGAGAATGTATAAGTGATGAGAATGAATCTGACACTCAAAATCATTCATCTAGTCACCTGAGTGTTCATAATGAACTTCTGATGAGGCGGGAGAAAGAGCCAGGAAATACTTGACATTCAATACCCTGTTGCTGTTGAATTCCTTACATTTGATTTTAAAATTCATATTTTCTAAAATTTGGCATGTTTTTTCAAAACTGTTACCCTATGAGTTCATTGGCAGATATCATGAACTGAGGCCAGCCTTGACTATATATGATACATTGTTTCAAACAAAATTATATTTGATAACATTTGGGTTTTGGTTTTTACTGCTTTTGTTCAGTGTGTATTTCTATAAAAATAGACAAGTGGAAATTATCTTGACTCTGCAATGGGCAAGACATAGAACAATTTGATTATTCCTCAGATTCCCTCACATGGTCTTTGTAGGCCACACTCTGTACATTTATTCCTTTGCTTTCAGGTAAGTACTAAAGTTTTCCATTGTCAAGAACTCAATTAAACTGGAACTGTGGACCAGAGTGCCTATTGAGCATGGCATCTGTCAGCCAGCTTAAAACAACTGAGACATGTTTATGAATTTTGGGCATTTCATTGTTGATTTATCCATTTACCAATTAAGCATCTGGCATATTTCCATTAATGGGAAAGTTACTAAGAAAGATATTATAAATATTCATATACAAGCTTTTGTGTGAATATCCACTTTGTTTCTGTTTGGTAAATACAAAGAAATGAGATCTCTAGGACACGCACTGTGCATAAGTTTATCTTTATAAGACAGTACAAATGGTTATTAGCAAGTCTGGGCATTTGCATTCCCCACAGCAGTAAAAGATTTCCACTTGCTCAACACTCTTGTTGTTCCTAGTATTTTGAAGTTCATTTTTATTTTAATTGAATACACACAACCATTTATGATATATTGATACCTATTTCAGTTTGCATCCATTGCTGATTAAAGCCATTTGACACAAAAAGGCCAAATGTTTGTAAGCAATCTTCTCAACTTCTTTGGTAAAATATTTGTTCATCTAGTTTGATGGTTTTTAAAATGTGTTGTTTACATGATTTTGAATTTTGAGAGTTATGTATGATAAATAATTACAAGTTTTCAATAGGAAATAACATACAAATATCTTCTCTTGGTCTATGTTTTACCATTTCGTCCTTGTAACTATATGTTAACAAACATTTTTTTTAATTTTGCCATTTTGGTACAGTTCACATAATATGAGAACTCTACCTCAACAAATTTTAAACATTCAGCATTGTTATTTATTTTGACACATCGATAAAGCTCTAGAGTGCTTCTAAGTTTCATACTTGAACCTATGTAGTCATTGAGGGACAACTCTTCATTATTCTCTCTCTAACCCATGAAAACCATATGTTAGCATTTCTGCTTCTAAGATTTAACCATTTATATGTCTGATACACCTGGAGAAAAACAGGACCACTGTGGCTATTTCTTCTGCAGTTGGCTTTTTGATTTCATTATAACTTTAATACTTTTCTATATGCTAGTAATAAATCACCTTCTCCACTAATTATGAATACTATTCCATTACAGGGTACAATGCTTTGAAAATGGCATTTAAAAATATTGATATATTTTCCATTCGTCAATAAAATCATGTTAAACACATGCAGATAGACATATTAACCTAATTAATATACTCAGTATATTAAGTAAGTTACTTAAATTATTACCTAATATAATTCTTACCAACATGTATAGTGAGAACAATATGAATTTTGTCTTCTAGTGATTTTCTGTGATGTGGTGTAGATCTCTACAAACATTCTTTCTACCTCCCAGAAAAAAAATGCACTTCTGAAAGTCTTTCTCCCTTCCTAAATCCAGCTATAAATTCCTGAAAATCATTAGTCCACTGCATTCAGGTCACAAAGATTCTGCATATAAACGTAATATTGCAAAATTAGCTTCCTGTACATGATTTATATCATTGTGTATAATATCTTCCAGATTCATCTGTGCTTGGATATAAGATTCCAAGGTTTATTTCATTTTAGGGTAGAATCATAGTATAAAATGTGTATGTGTTGGTGGGCACTATTTATTTATTGTTCATTCATCCACTGGTGAACATTTAGGTGCATTCCACAATTTGGTTCATGTGGATGATGCTATAATGAACATGTATGGATATTTCATCAAGAAACTGCCCTTTTTTATTTTAAAACTAGTAATCTAGTTGTTGTGTCATATAGTAGTTTGATATTTAATTCTAGAAAAATCTTATACAGTTTTCCAAAATTGGTATAGTAAGTCCAAATTCTACCACCAATATAAAAAGGTTTTATTTTCTTCCCAAACTTGATAACTATTTTCATAGTTATATTTTTATTATATTAATTATAATGTATTTTAAGTAACTAAACTAAATTATAATTATATTTAAGGTAACTAAACTATCATTAACCATTTAACTTATTTTGTATAGAATTTAAGATAAGCATTTAACTTCCTTATTTTGCATATAGAAAATCATTCTTCATAAAACCTCTTTGTTGATATGATAATTCACATATTGTGAGTTCAGCTCAGGCTATTTAATCTGAGCTTATTCTCTACACATATAAGTCAATATCAGACTAAATGACTTTCATCTTATGACTTGATCTTCAAATTTATAAGGCGAAAATAGTATACTCTGCTATCCTTCAAGTCTGTTTCATTAATTTGTGTTTCCTGATTCCATATATGTTTTATTGGTTTCCAATGTTATTTCTGAAAGTTACTGGAATGTTAAGAGATTTTGTTATAAACATTAGACAATTTTAGAAGTTTCTCCTTTTATTTAAATTTTTTATTTTCCTTTTCCATGTCAACCCCAGCTCCCCACTACTTCCCATTTTCCAGCCCTCTACTATCCTCCTTCCTAGTCTCCATCCATTCATCAGAGGGGGTAAAGCCTTTCTTGGGGATTCACCAAAGTCTGGCATACCAAGTTGAGACATAGGCTGAGTAATGTATTCCACTGCAGGAAATAGACTCCAAAAAGCTTGAAACTAAGAATCTTCTGTAAGACATAGAATACAGTACATATGAGAAAACAGTAGCCAACAGAATGTGAAAAGATCTTCACTAACCCCACATGTGACAGAAGGCTGATCTCCAAAATACATAAAAAACTGAAGAAACTAGACATCTAAATGGCAAATACTCCAATTTAAACATGGGGTAGAGATCTAAACAGAGAATTTTCAACATAAGAAACTCAAATGGGCCGGGCGGTGGTGGCGCACGCCTTTAATCCCAGCACTCGGGAGGCAGAGGCAGGCAGATTTCTGTGAGTTCGAGGCCGGGCTGGACCGATAGCCTCCAAAACAATACAGGGAAACCCTGTCTCATAAAAACCAAAAAAAAAAAAAAAAAAAAAAAAAAAAAGAAACTCAAATGGTCAAAAAACATTAAAAGACTTGATCAACAACATTACCTGTCAGGGAAATGCAAATCTAAATGACTCAGAAAAACCTATCAGAATGGCTAAGATCAAAATAATTGATGACAGCTTATGCTAGAGATGGTGTAGAGCAATATTGTAGCCCAATTTGGGGGGATTTTGTTGGATCCAGATGACTTGTTCAGGTCCATACCTGAGAGGGGGAGTATGGATTGAGAAATGGCCGGCAGAAAAATTAAAAATACTTAAGAAAAAAGGGAGAGAGAGACACAGGATAGTGATGGGAGAGCATCCAGTGAGTACTGACCCCCCATGTTTATTGTGCACCCCATCAAAAGAATAGGAGAAGGCAAAAAAGACTTTCTTACCAAGAAACAAACAACAGCAAATGTAATTACTTTCCCAATATCCAAAACACCAAATAAGTATATACTGAATTGAGTATTCTATTGCTCGGCCAGGACATGTAGTGACCACATACTATGTCAAGTATCCTCTTGTATTCACATCTTAGGCCAGATAGCCTATTGTCAAGGTAAGATACACAATAGCCACCTCTTTGGCCACATATTCTGCAGTTTGACCTTAAAGGTGCAATGGCTGGTAAAAACTCTCTGACCTTAATTCAAAATGAAATGGAGTCAATTCTGTGAGTTCCCACAGAGTAAGGGGGAACACGACTCCATTGCTGGTAGGAGTACAAACATGTACAGCCACTTTGGAAATCAGTATAGTGATTCCTAGGAACATTGGGAATCAATCTACCTCAAGACCCAGAAATACTACTCTTGGACATATACCCAAAGAATGCAGAATCATACCACAAGAACATTTACTCAACTATGTTCACTTTAGAAATTTCTAATAATTTGTCTCCTTTAGTTTATTTTAGGAATATTTTATTATTTAATATTATAATCTACTATATTATATTTCCAGGAAAAATACATAAAATACCTATTCATCCTACATAATAAGAGAAAGATAGCTCAAAGTAATGCTTCTCCCTCAATTAGCTCAGGGAACCTATGAGTCTATTTTGTTTGATTGAAATAACATGCATTAGAGGTTAGTTACAGGAGTATATGTGACTCTATAGCATGTACTTCACAAATCGATGGGGCCTCTGTTAGTGAATCAATATTTATCCCTGATGTACGAATGGACTTTGGGAGCCCACTCCATATAGAGGGATACTCTGTCAGCCTAGACACACGGGGGAGGATCTAGGCCCTGCTCCAAATGATATGACAACTTTGAAGATCCCCCATGAAAGGCCTCATCCCCCTGGGGAACAGAAAGGGAATGGGGTAAGAGGTTGGTGTGTGGCAGTGGAGGAGGGTAGGAACAGGGAACTGGGATTGACATGTAAAACAAGCTTGTTTCTAATAAAAATTTAAAAAACAGAAGTCACACCCTAGCCTAGATTTGAATTCAAGAGGCTTTGCCTGCATGAATTGTAGCAAATTATACTACTGAAGAATCCCCTCTGCCCAGATTATATAACCTGAGAGCTATGAGAAGCATGTTTTGTAATATTCCTGAGTTTGTAAGCTTCTGGAGTATCAACAACCTCATAAACTGTTTCCTTCACTTAGGAGGGAGTATTACAAGCCATGAAGTATTGATGTAAAAGTTAGTATTTTAAATCTTTGGCTTCTTCCTAAAAGCACAGATTTATTTTTAAATTTGGGTGTGAAATTGCTTGCTCAGAGGACTGGCTGATTCCTCTGTCTAGGATTATGCAATTCGTATCTACTTTTGTTACAAGTCTCTAGTACTGAACAGACATTTCAGAGGGGACAGGAATGAAGAAATCAAGGCCACCTAAATCAACAGAATTAGCACACATTAACTCACACATATTGAGGCAACATGCACAGGGCACGCAAGGATCTGTACCAGGTGGGGTCCTAGAGCTGAAAAGAGAAATGGACACATGCCCCATATCTAACCCAGGAGAAATTTCCAGTTGATTTCTTTTTAATTTAGTTTCTTCAAAAGGAGTCTCACAAAAAAATGAGGAAGTGTTCACTTATTTATCTTTAGGAGTAAGAAGAGAGTTGGGATTCCTTTGCAACAAATTTCCTTTTTCCATTTAAATTTTGAGCCATGCTTAATACAATAACTATACTAAAAATTAAATAAAAAGCATTATTAATTTAATGAAGCTTCATTTGTATATTGTGTTTATCATGTGTGGAAGTTAACATGCAATCCTACACGAATTCAGATTTAGGCACACTCAGAATAATTGTCAACAAGGACACAAACAAAAGCAAATACTGATGACAACTGAGTTGTGGCACCTACGTATCATTAGTGGTAATATAAATAAGTAAATTCACAATTGAAATTAGTGTTTAAGTTCCTACATACACAGAGACAGAGAAAGACAGACATACAGACAGACAGACACATTCACAGTTTGTTGTAAAAGTTTCCAAGTAAAATACTCAGAATGGTAAATGCATGTCGCATAAGAAGGTTGTTTTATTTTTGTACTCCAAGATTTCTCCCAAACATATTGCCTTCCATGAACTATTTTCTGGAGCAGTTTCTCAGAAGGGTTGAATAAGATTTTTCTCCTCTTGCATAATGAATTAAATACAAGTGGAATAAATATAGGATTTAGCCAAAAATAAAAGTTTGAGTACAGAAAAAAGGTCAAGGGAAGTTGATGGAAGGGAAGTTGAATCAGTTCAAATTGGAGAAGGAAAGCTCTTAAAATATATTGGGGGAGGGAGTTCCTTTAACACAATTAAAGTGAAAACAATCACTTGCCAGATATGCTTGAATACAGAAAGCTGTACATTTCACTAATTTGTCCAGCAAGGGATTAATAACCTGTATATACCAATAGTTAAAAAGATATACAAAAGGCAATTATATAGCTGATAAAAATAATGAAATTATAGTGTAATTCAAGATGCTATTATTAATGATAGTACTGTGGCAGTACATAATTTAAATTTTATTATTTATATTATTTTAAATGAAAGAAAGAAAGACATATATGTGTCTATGTATGATTTTACACAAGTATTAGTGCCTGTTACAAATATGGTACCATTAAGAAGTATAATAACACATGTAACCAAATGAGTGGATATACTGGAGGGCTCGTAGCAATATGAGAGGCTAGTGTCTATTTTATGTATTTTTAATAATTCTTTGTTTAAAATATTATATGCCTATTTCAATATTTTGTTGAAAACATTATATATAAGCAAAATTTGCAATATATTCTGTTCATAATTCTCCTTCCCTCATGTGCTCCAATATCTTCCCTCACACTGGGGACAGGTAGGAATACATTCTTTCTAATTTCACCCATCCCCCATTTTTAACTCGAAAGAAACACAATAAGCAGGAAAATTATCATCCAGATAGAGAATTAACAAAGAAATGGCAGATTTAAACAGCTCTCCATGAAAAATGCAATGAACAGACCTGCATGGAACACCGTAACCCTACCCTTTAGAGTACACCTCTTATCAGTCCACAGGACATCCTCTCAGACAGATAATATCATATGTCACAAAACTAGTATCAATAGTTTAAAAAATGAAATGTCAAATAGCTTTTGCAGCTTTACTGATCTGCTTTAATCCTGACCCATCACTTCTGCGTTGGACAGTAATTTTTCTTTACTATTATTCAAGTTTTCATCTTAGGACCTGTGGCCCTTCCCTATTCTTTCCATACCTGGTAGTTCATGTTCTTGCTTCTTTTGGATCTCCACCATATAGGCACTATTTGTCTCTTTTGAAACCTCAAATTTCTATTTATAAATTAACTAGAAATTTCTCTTTGAAGAAAAAGTATTTGTTTGCCTCTTTATTCTCCATTTCTTCTGTTGTTTTATATCAGCTCCTACCACTTTTATCAGCGGGATTGTTTATAAAATGCTTTAATTCCAATAAGAATAAAAGTTAGTATCTTTAATGAAAATCATAATTTAATAAAAATAGACCTGATACAACATCTCAGCAAGGACAGACCGTTAGCTAATATTTCTAAGCTATAAGAAGAACAACTTAATTAAGGAAACACAAATAAAAGCCTTTTAAGGGTTATTAATTTCTAGTTCATATAAATCATCACATTACTAGCCCATTGATCTGTTCTCTGCTGTAAAGATGGAAATTTCAACCAATTTTTGATCAAGGATTGAATTTCAGAATACATAAAACCAAGGGTCATTTTGAGCAGTGCATGTTAATTGCACTTTATAACTCCTTCCTAGTTTCAATGTTTTCCTATGCAAATGATCTGAGTTCTCTGTAAAGAAAATTCTAGAGAGAAAGAAATTTAAACAAATTTTCAGCAAAAAGAATTTCTCATAATTTTAATAAGCAACATTTTAGTTGCTTTTATGGACACCTATTTTGTTCTGGACCCTTTGCAGACCTCTTCTTGGCAGAGATGAGAGGGGGAAACTGGTTTGTGATAGCTATGCCTTTAAGAAGTAAGACCTCAGTAGACTGTTGACTTCTATTCCTTATGCATCTGTAATTATGATACACAATTACACATAAAATAAATTTAGGAATTCAGAATCTATGCCATCAAACCATTGACACAGTGAGATAATATATGTGTATACAATAGCCACCTTTATTCAATATCCACAATCATTCACAACTTTAAATACGTATTTGCAGAGTTTTTAAACTTAATATAACTCATAGCCAGGTTTCCTATGAGATTTTACTGCTGGTCTCAATGACGTTAAAATATTTATTACAGACTTAAAATCATGTTTACAATTGAACTGTAGTCCAAACTGAAAGTCCTTTTGCTGTGTTCCATCATCCTGGGAAGATTTGCTCTCTTTAGGAAGATGTAATTATATCAAACAACACAAAATATGGATGAATCCAAGAGAGATGTTTTTCTTGTCACAATTCATATATAAGTGAAGTGAAATTGGAAACACTTTAATTCAGTTTAAAGAATAAGTTTAATGAGACAAGGGCTTTGTAAATTCAGAATATATATATGGTTATTAGAGGTAGAACAAAGTAAGCAGAAAGATAATTACTACCTAGTATTATTAATAAACTATTAAGTACATGAATCAAAGTAATATATTGAAAAAGGAAGAAACACCAACATATACTTAGATGCAGGCCCATCTGAAGAACAGTTTTCTCTACAAAAACTCTAAGCCACAGAGGCATGGAATGTTCTATTTTAAACCCTGAGTAGTAAGAATGGCCACTGACATTGCTGTATCCAACAATGATGACCTTTTAAAATTTAAAGAAACTGAAATCATTTCATGACAAATACAACCCAAAAATCCATGAACAACAAGCCAGAAAGAAAAGATACTTCAAGGGATAATACCCACAAAAGAGAAACATAAATACATATACATTTTACCTAAAATAAGTTAATGGCAAATGGAAAAAAATACCATCCATTACACAATCATGAAACGGTAGGAATTAACATATATCCTTCAATAAAGAGTCTGCTTATTTTTTTCAAATCTTAATTAAAAATAAATTAGCATATTTATTACAGTTAGGAATTTCTCCTTATTGTATGCTGAAAATATATTTTGTTAACAATGACAATATCTGCCTTGAGAAGAAAGGATATAATAGTTGGATAAAATACATTCAAAATAAAATTAATCAGTAATTTTTGCTTTATGACATTCAGTGCACCAGTCTTTGGGGCACATGTGTTCTGAACTGTAATCTGTGTGTGTGTGTGTGTGTGTGTGTGTGTGTGTGTGTGTGTGTGTGTTTTCTGTTGCATATAACATCTAGATGGTTGTGCATTAACTCCAGGAATCATGCCTACCTACTTAAATACATTTCATTTGTCTAGGTCTCAACAATTATGATACATTGACTGATGAATGAGCCCCAGGAAGCTTTCTGTCTCTTTTTCCCCAAGTCTGGTATTAAAGAGTCCACTGTGAAAGTTTCTTTCTTCTCTCAACTTGAAAAGATAGATGATTAAAGTTAACAGAAGAAAAAAGGGGGGTTGCGAACTGCCAGCAGGCCTGGAAATTTTAAACTAGATAATGTCATTCATATTCAGCACTTCATGCATGCAAATTCAAGAACTTTGTATACTGAGATATCACGTGGCCATTCATTGCTTATTGTATCCAAATCAATTTTTTTTTTTTTTGGTTTTTCGAGACAGGGTTTCTCTGTGGCTTTGGAGGCTGTCCTGGAACTCGCTTGGTAGACCAGGCTGGTCTGGAACTCACAGAGATCTGCCTGCCTCTGCCTCCCGAGTGCTGCCAAATCATTATATTTTAAAGAGTTATATAAGTCATCAGATTGTATAACATCAAATGAAGTTAACAATATCGTGTAACAATAATGAGTTTATTGGGAATTCAAAGAAACAAGGTGTGTTTCTTGTATGCAGCAGAAGGATGGGTTCTGTCTTTGAATCCATTCTGCTAGCCTGTGTCTTTTATGCGTGAGTTAAGGCCATTAATCTTAAGGGATATTAATGAACATTGATTGCTCATTCTTCTTTGATTTGGAATGTTTGTTTTTGGTGGAATTATGTGTGGAATTCCACCCCTTTGTTCTTTTGGCTGTTGGTAAAGTGGGATTATCTATTGCCTGTGTTTTTCTGGTTGTAGTTAACTTCCTTGGGTTGGAGTTTCCTTCCAGAACTTTCTGTAGGGCTGGGTTAGTGAATATGTATTGTTTGAATCTAGTTTTGTCATGGAATATCTTGTTTTCTCCACCTATAGTGATTGAGAGCTTTGCCGGTTATAGTAGTCTGGGCTGGCATCCATGTCTCTTAGTGTTGGTAGAATATCTCTCCAGGACCTTCTGGCTTTCAGAGTTTCCATAGAGAAGTCAGGTGTAATTCTGATAGGTTTGCCTTCATATGCTACTTGGACTTTTTCCTTAGCTGCTCTTAATATTCTTTCTTTATTCTGTATACATGGGGTCTTGATTATTATGTGGCAAGGGGACTTTTTTGTGATCCACTCTATTTGGTGTTCTGTAAACTTCTTGTAGCTTCATTGGCATGTCTTTTTTTAGGTTGGAAAGTTTTCTTGTATGATTTTTTGAATGTGTTTTCTGCACCTCTGAGGTGGTTTTCTTCACCTTCTTCTATATCTATTATTCTTAGGTTTGGTCTTTTCCTGGTGTCCCCTATTTCCTGGATGTTTTGTGTTAAGGATTTGTTGGACTTAAGATTTTCTTTGGTTGATGAATCCATTTCTCCTAGTGTATCTTCAATACCTGAGATTCTTCCATCTCTTGTATTCTGTTGGTAATGCTTGAATTGGTAGTACCTGACCGTTTGCCCAGCTTTTCTATTTCCAGCTTTTCTTCAGATTGTGTTTTTTTTATTGTCTCTATTTCAGTTTTCAACACTTTCACTGTTTGCATTGTTTCTTGCAATTTTCGGTTTATCTTTTCATCCATTTGTTGCATTTTAATGAATTTTTTTGTTTGTTCTTTCTCCCATTTCTTGCATTTTTTTTGGTTTGCTATTTCTTCCATTTCCTGACTTTTTTTGGTTTGTTTTTCTTCATTTCTTGCATTTTTGGTTTGTTTTTTCTTCCATTTCCTGCCTTTTTTGGTTTGTTTTTCATCCATTTATTTGAGGGATTTTCCTATATCCTCTTTTAGGGCCTTTGTCATTTTCATGAAGGTGGTTTTAAGGTCATTCTCTTCTGCTTCATTTGCATTGGAATGTTGGAGTCTTGCTGGTGTGGAGTCTCTAGAATCTGGCTGTGTCATATTTGTTGTTCTGTTGCTGAGTGTGTTTTTGTATTGTGTCTTTCCCATCTCTTCTTCTAGTGGGTGCAGAAAGAGCCCCTTACTGGTCTGCTGGTTAGGGGACCAGAGTTCCCTTTCGGTGGGTGCTAGCAAGTTCAATACTCTGGTAGTTCTTCTATTCTTTGTCCTCGTTCTGGTCCCATGGGTGGAGAAGAAGACCAGGAATCTGGGGAGCTTATCCTCCCACCTAGTACCCTGGTCCCTTTGGTGGAAGAGAAGACTTGGGATCTGGGGTGCTCCTGCCGAGATGGGAAGCTCTGTGGCCTTCCCCAGTCACTGGAAGGCATGCTGGGATGCGGGGGCCTTGTTTACCTGGATCTGCAGGTTTTCAGGTCTCGTTGGTGGAAGAGAAGACCTTGAATCTGGGGTGCTTGGCTCCCACTGGGATAGGAAGCTCTGTGGCCATCCCCAGTCACTGGAAGGCACCCTGGGATGCAGGGCCTTCTTTACCTGGATCTGCTCAAATTACTTCTTAAAAGGCTTGTTAAGTTTAAGGTAGAGTTTATACTTAGATGAAATAAACAATGAATTCATGAATGGATCACATCATAGACTGAAATTTTAACAATCTAAAAGGTAAATTGAAAGACAATAAGGAAGGGTATATGTGAGGGCTGAGAGAAAGAAATTATAAAAGAGATGACTGACAATATCCTGTCTTAAGCTCCAAGACTTTCCAGCACCTGGGGTTGAAAACTAAAATGATGCAGCTTGGAATATGTATTCATAAGACTATTGGCAAGTGTTCAAGAGCCTAGATTTGTTAAAACTCTTCAGTTGAGCAATATCTCTCACAAGATGCTATTGTCTCTGTTTAAGAATAAATATATTTCAGGTTTGAGTAGGACATGTCATTATCCACATCATGGAGAGTTTTTAGGATTGTAAAACCATACTCTTGCCATTGGGAATACTGGGGCAAGTATTATGATTTGTAGAATTAAAAAAAATGTAATGCCTCCCTTGTCTGTTTCAACTGATTATCTCCTTCAGCACTATCAACTTCTAATCAATGGAAGAAATGTACAGTTAGGATGCAATGCTTGGAAAGACAATAATGAGATAATGGAATAAGAACAATACAGGTATGTCTTACAATGTCCACAGAGAAATTTTGCAAAGCACTCATAACAGACTTGTATATTCATTCTTTATGTACATGGAAAATTTAAATCATAGATATTAGAGCCCTAAATAGGATAAAAATTACTTCTTAAATTATTTTAGAGTATTGGACTGTAAAAAGAAATATTGTATCAAAATTCTACTCTTAAAGAACATGTATAGAAAAAATATCTACATTTATTTTTGTCCTGAACCCTAGGTAAGTAAGTTGTTGAGCTGCAGTTTCTCAAACACAGTCATGAATAAGGGCAGTTAGTCATGTCTAACCATTTGTTTACCATATCATGCCACTATATAAGATAATAGAATAAACCTATATGTGAGATCATTAGTCATTACTCTTCAAAGATGTCACCTATTAACAGAAGTAAATAGGAACTTTGAGGGCCCATAATCTTCATTGGGTCCCTAAAATGTTCTCAGTAGTTGTTATTACATAGGCTTAAGAATTAACTTTCTGGAAGCTGTCATATTTCATCAATGGTAACTAAAATTTCCTTCAAATTAACACACCTTTGTGTTTAGGATTCTAGAGTTGGTAATAGTGGGTAGTGGTGATGGGAAGACATGAAGCACACTATCATTTATACCTCAGAGTTATTTCAGCCAGCTTAAGTTCTCCTTAGAGAC
This sequence comes from Mesocricetus auratus, assembly GCF_017639785.1. Classification (NCBI taxonomy): domain Eukaryota; kingdom Metazoa; phylum Chordata; class Mammalia; order Rodentia; family Cricetidae; genus Mesocricetus; species Mesocricetus auratus. The sequence goes on along the minus strand of NW_024429190.1, from coordinate 34,633,316 downwards.
TGAACAAGTAAGTCTTGCTGATTGTGAGATTTTGAAGCAAACCCATCCTATTGAATTTTCAGTTTAACACTAGGGTAAGTTAATTCAAATAACTAACTTCTGCAAATTACCTGCCATTATTCAATTTTTCTGACAGCGTTACTCATATATTAGAAATGGAAGCATATCATTCCTACAGTGTCCTTTGAATGTGGAAGGGTTACTATATAATCAATCACAAACTCTCTTAGTCTCCAAGAAAGGATTCTCTAGTCAGTATGAATTGTTCCCTCATTCAAAGATTTTGCACAATGGCACTGCACTATCATATTTTAAGAATAAGAAGAGCTACACTCGAGTTCGTTATCTCAGCAGAGAATGTTTGTGATAATGGAGCTGCCAGGCTTCATCAGTGTCTTCCTGCTTTTTCACTTTTATTAAAATAACACAATTCAGCCTCCTTCTGATGAGAATTCATTTTGATATTAACTCACTTTAAAATGAGTCAATTTGATTTTTAAAACCTTGTTGATTTAAACTCATTTTAACATTTCCTGATGTAACATCTTGTATTTTTGTGCAAGAATTGTGAGCCTCTCAACTCTACTATCTCCTGAGAAAAATGTGAAGAAACAGAAAATTGTTAAGTATAAAATAAGCCCTACATCACCTTAGAAATCTTCCCCTCTCAGTGCACCACCATTCCAAAAGAATGTTTAACTATTCATTGTCTGACTCTTCTGGCACAGTCTAATAGCTTTGGATTTATTCATGTGCCTGAAATTAGATAAAAACTTGTCATACCTGCTTCACGTAAAAATGGTCACTCTGGTAAGCTAAGAGACTATAAAACTGTTAGCTGAAACACAATTCAAGCTATTCTATTTTCATTTTCCATTACCATATCCAGTTTCTAATGCGTTTTCCTGTCTAGAAATTATTCCAATGACAACTAACAAACAAAAAATGCCAGTGACAATATGTCAGTGATAATTTAATATAGTTCTAAAGTGTTTCATACTGTTTGTGAGTAACTTACATACACACACACACACACACACACACACAAAGGAGGGAAAGGGAGGAAGGAAGGAAGCTACCATGTCATGTGGTTCCTAATCTGGTTGGTATATGTTTCTGTGCATGGAGAAACATGAAGTTGCTTCAGAGATAAGCAGCACTGAAAGTTTTCCTGTAAGTTCTACTTTCCTTGGGATTCCTTGCACTGCATATTTATGAAATATTAACCAAATTTCAAAAGTCCAAATCACTATATGTGATCTGTATTAGAACCCAGTGCCCTTATAGATCAAGCATGTCAAATTTGTATTCATCACTATTAGATTGCAGAACTTCATAGACCACATATATAAATGGGAAATTTTTAAAATAGTCGGAATTGCTCTTTCAGTGGTAAAAGTACCCAAAATGAGATCATTCAGTTGTAAAGAATTGAAAATTTGCATGTTTTCCACTTCAATTTCAATTTTACATATATGTTTGCTTAGCATTGAAGGGCATTTTTGCTTATTTCTTATGATTTCTCTTCAGAAACAAGGCAAGAATCTATTTTATCTTTCATCTTACATTAACTGCTTTAACTCACTTCTCATATATTTTCCTATGCACTTTTCTTCATTGTTTTGTTTATGGCATAAATTTTCATGACACCTATTGTCTTATCTTCAACTAAACTTGAAATGAACTCAGAAACATACTTTAGAGTTGAAGATAAGACAAAAGGTATCATTGGCATTGTCTACATATTGTAAAATTAATCAAAGAGTATTTTTTGAATTTTTTAAGTTTGTGAGCGTGTTTGTGTGTGTGTCTGAGTATGTGTAGGATATGGGCATACTGAAGCAATTTATATAAGAATTTCATGTGGCAACCAATGACATTGTGAAAAGAAAAAAAGGGATATATATATATATATTGTGTATAGTTTTACATTTTTAGAGTTAAAGCCTTTCCTTTTTATATAGACAAAAATTGGCAAATGTTGCAGGAGAACTGTTCATACAGCCAATCTACTGTGCCAATAATGCCAGCAAAAATCAAAGGATGGAGTTAGTGATTAGTTGACTGGGATTAACCATAAAGCTCTTGAAGGATTTAAGAGGTTTTCTAGAAGGATAAGGACAAAGGATTTCTGGAGGATTTCTAGGACTTGTAGATGGGGGAAAATGTAGAGATAGAGCCAGTCAATCAACTCTTGGATTTATCAGGTCTTTTTTTCTGACTCCCAAGTTTTATTATATTGGAACAATGTAGGTAATCATTTCAATAATTGACTATGCTTTCCAAACAATGTGCATTTTGATAGCACTAGCTTTGTAATCAGTGTATTATTTTTAAAAACACATGAAGGTAAGAGAGGGACATGATATGGGACATGTAATCCAAACCAAGTAGGAGTCATGTGGTATAACTTTGAAAAATTCCAAACGCATTGTATACATGTTATGAATTAAGGGTACAAATTAGTTTCCATATGCATTTGACATAATCCCTGGCTTCCTTTAGGTGACGATTTTTACAACAACTGCACTTGCGAATCATCTGGGAGTTACTCACCACTACATGCAGTATCAGACAAATCAGAATTTCTAGAGCAAGTGCCCCAACTGTGTTGTCACCAACAGTTCTATTGATAACTGAATTGACAATGAAATCATAATTAACCTTTTTAACAAATTTAGAAAAATAATTCCAGCTCTGGTTACCTGATGAAAACATAATAGGAGATAAAGAATTGAGAAAATATGCACAAAACTCTACTAGCATACTATTGCTTTGATTTCCATAGGATAAACCGGTTTAGAATCTCTAAAGATTTACCCTGTCAAAACTGGCATTTTACTTCTGAACAAAGTTTAAGAAGGTAAGCAAAATACACTAACATTTTTAAACACCTAAAATATTTTAAGAGACATACTTGACATTTTTACTATGAAAATATAAATTCTAATTTTTACATCTCAAGAACCACTTACTCAACATTGCACATATAATCAAAAGATGGTGATCTGAGCAAGGTTTTTTGAAGGACTTGATGCAAAAATTTAGCTGCCCAAAATAACTGCGTTACCAATGAAATGAGAAAAGCATGACTTGGTCATTCACAAAGAGAAGGACGAGAATAATCCTTATGAAGGGCATTCACTCATGTTAAAAAAATATGCCATGGAACATTTCCTTGCAAAGCATGAAGGAAAGCGATCAAAAATAGAAAGAGATGTTCTGTGAGAAAGAAGGTAAAAAATAATAACAGCAATAGGAGATGAGTGTTCTTCAAATTGCTCAAATGATGTGTTCACAACAAGGACAACAACAAAACAAAACTACAATGACAAAGCACTGGATTCCTTTTCCAGCCCTTTAAAATAAGGAAAAATTATTATTAATGGGATGTGACTTAAATGCCAAATGCATTGGTGGCTTACCATTAGCTATACCATAATCACTAAATATAGAACTATTGTGTTGCCTGATTGTCAAAATATGCTGTGTAAAATCAGTTTTTGCATTTTCTGCTATGAAAGAATTACAATGAAGGCATCTTCCCCCTACATTTCCTTTTATGCTATGTTATGCAGATTACCCTAATATTCTTAGTGCTATCACCTTGGCCTCTTAGCAACCTGAAACTGTAAAACAATTTTGTATTAATATAGCAACAACATATGAAAAAGAGCACAGCAAATACCCAGCTGTTCCCATGTAGCAAGAGAAAAGAATGTTTCTAGTACTGAAATGCCTTATGTTTACAACAGACTTAGGCTTACTTCTTTGGCAGTTATAGCAAATTTAGTATTTTAAATGAATATTCTTTTTGTTTTAACCTAAAAGTTTATTTTAAAACATACTTTGGTAAAGTCTGCTTATAAACTACAATGACTTTTTACTACCATTTTGCATTTTTCCATTACTGAAATTTGTCTCAATATGTCTTAGGGGTTAATATTTGTACATGCTGATAAATAATTTAATTAATTCTCAATAATTGGTAGGTTAAAATCTATGAATATATGTTGATCTATTGCTAAATGGTGTCATTCTTTTAAACTTGAAAGTCTCTCCTCTTACCTTTTCTTTTTCATCAAATTCATATTTGACTCACCCTTCTGCATGAGCACAGGATGTAAATCCAGCACCATGATCCATGAACATTTTTTATCCTTAGCTTATAGTGTTTTTCTGGTTCTGTTTTGTTTTTTAAGTGATGAATGAAAGTATTGGGGTCTCTATGTCTCTGTCTTTGACAATTCATAACAGCATCAGTTGTAGTATTTTATTTTGCCAATATCTTGGAGGCATAAAAAGGATCACATTCTTACTTTATTTTATGTTGAGCTTCCCAATTTTATTAAGTTTAATATCTTCTCACTTGTGAACTGACCTTTCTCTCTCTCTTTTTACCTTTAGGAAATAACTGTTAAATTTACTTCTTCCTTTTACATTTGGATCTTCTTGATAATGCATGTGTGTTGATACTGGTTTTCATGTTTAACAAATACTAACATATTCTCTAAGTCATTAGGCCCTAAAAATTAAACAAATGGATCCTTTTAATAAAAACACACCCTCCGGTTTATTTTTAATTAGCCTCAAGTGTTTTGTTTCCAGAAAACTTCCTTAGTCACTTAGCATTAGCTTCTAAATCATTGAAGTTTTATTTAGGTATTTATTCTACTGAGCAGAAATGTAATCATACATCCAATTTCCTTTGTTTTACCTGTGTCCAACTATTTCAGCAACAGTTGTTGAAAAGATTTTATTTTCTCACATGTTCTTCAGAGGAAATTGTGATTGTTGAAGAAAATGTGTATGTATGTTGCCTAGTTAAAGGACTTCCACTGCCTGTTCCTATTAGAAATACTGGTAAATATGAATGTTTACAGCTTTGTAACAAATGGTGCTGATCTCTATACATCCTCTACCCATATTCTTGTCTGTCAGTGGTCTTTTCATACTGGTTGGTATTGCAATTAATTCTTAGGTGAATTGACTAAAATGACACTAATAGCATGATCTTAAACAGGTGATACTGTGTGAGGAGGTGTAATAATTACAGTCTTATGGAAGGAAGCATGTCACCAGAGACAGACTTTGACAATTCAAAGGCTCAAGGCATTGCCAGCTGTCTACTTGCTTCATAATGCTTTTTCAAGAGGTGAGCTCTCAACTCCCTGCTCCTACTGTTACTTCTGATGCTTGCTGTCATGTTTTCCCAACATCATGGACTCTTATCCTCCCCCCAGATAAGTCCAAATAAATATTTTCTTCTTTAAGTAGCCTTGGCTATGTTGTTTATCACAGCAATATAAGAGTAATAAAATTCAAATATATTTTAGAATCAATTTTGTTCGTGTGTGTGTGTGTGTGTCTGTGTGTGTGAGTGTGAGATAATTGGGTTGGGAATATTATGAAAATAATGGATAAATTTAAAAGGATTGATTCATTTTAATAGTATTTATATCAATAAGTAGAATACCAAAAAATAGATTCAGTTCTCTGATGAATGTCTTTGAACTTTACTCATTTCCTATAGTTCTTGCTGATAAAACAGTTGCTTCATTTTATTTTCATGTTTTTTTTTTACTGTTAATCTTTATTGTCAACATGTAACTAAGTACTCTAGGTGTTTCTACGAAGAGGAATTTAACTGAGTACAGAAGAGCCATCCTGAGTATGGACATCAGTATCTTATAGGCTAGTGTCTGGGACCAAATCAAAGGCAGAGTTAGAGCTGAACAACAAAGTTCCTCACCCTTTGCTTCCTAACTGCAGATAACGTATGACCATTGTCCCAGACTCCTGCTGCCCTGTCATCCCACAATAGTGGAGTCTGTTTTCTTAAACCATGAGCCCAAATAACTCTTTTCTTCAATATGCATTTGTTAGGTATGTAGTCTCAATATTAATAATGATGATGATGATGATGATAACAGTAATATAAGATGTAAATATTTCATTTTAAAATCACCCTTTTTACTGGTATTGTATAATCAACATTCTGTATTCATTTCAATAGGTTTATAGATCTCCCTTAGTACTTTGAGATTTTATGTTTTGTTTTTGTTTAAAAAATTTTAATTGAAATAGAATTGCATCACATTCTCCTTCCCTTTTTTTTCCCCAGCCCTGACAGGAAACCTTTTTCCAAATCTTCTCATGCCCCTCTATTACTTTCAATTGGATAGCCACCTTTTATCTTATTATTACTGTTGCATATATATATATATATATATACATACATACATATATACATACGGGATGATACACAAATGCAACCTGCCCATGTTTATGTAAATATGATTTTGAAATTTTTGGCAGTTTGAATATATTGGTTTTTTTCTAATAATTTTTAATCCCAGATATTCAGATACAAGGTTTGCAAATTATGTTATGTATTTATTGATGTGGATTACTGTGTGTACTTTTGAAAATGTTTTAAGGGTTTATATATATTTATAGTATTTGAATTATATGCTTCAAAACTGCCTAATATTCAACCTTATTTTCCACAGTTTTAAACTACAAAAATTCATACATATGTTAACTGTTTATGACTAGGCCATTCATTAATACAAGAGTGCCACAAGTCTACTAAAAACTTACATAAATAAGAACATATGAAATAACTGAATGAAATATGTCTTGAAAGTTTAGGACAAAGAAAGAGAGTATGAGAGAAAAATTTTTGCAGAGAATGCAGATAGGCAAGCTGAAGGATAACCTTAGCACATATATCAAAGTTTTGGCCAGGCAACAGGAGAAATGTTATTGTAATGACAATAATGTTTTTATTCATACTGTTGTGTATCTCAGGTGATGATGATCTGAGACATGCTTGCACCTGCTGTCTGTCACACCTTGTAGAAAGGTCATCTGTACAGATCATGTTCACTGATACAATCTAGCACAAGAAACCAACAAGTATTTTATTAAATAACAAAATTCATAAAATTGTATTCTTGTATACAGATATACTTTTGTGTGTGTATGAGTGTTAGTGTGTGTGTGTGTGATATGCAATGGAGTGGGTAGGTATGTATTCGAGTATGCACACACATGTAGTCCATAGCAGTTAAGAGTATTAGGGTTCTGTACTCTTATCCACTGAGTCATTTTCTCAGACCCTAATTAATAGATACATAATTTTTAAATAGCATATTATACATAAAAATGTGAATCAATCAAATACACATGACTTTATTTTCAATAATTTTCTAACCAATGTTCCTACAGAATAAAAATCTGAGATCATCTACCTTGACAGAGTCTGCTGCTTGCAAGTCTATGACTCTGATGAATTGTTATATATTCAATAATATGAAAACATGCACATTAAAATATTTTAGTGAAGTTAAAGCATTTAGCACAGATATTTGTGTTATTAATTTGTGTTACATATCCAACTCCAGAATTAGATCTCAGATTTTTGTTTCAAGAAAAATGATTTTCTTTTCTCAGAACCTTAACTTATTTATCACAGGGAAATGAAAATTTAGTTGTCACACAATCTTGAAAATGGTGAGACTTATCACAATGCCAATATTCCCTTTATACATAAAGGGTGATATAAATGGACACACATTGGATAAGGAATGACATACCTCAGAAGTCTGATACATTCAGCACACACTGAGAAAGAGTAAATATACTAGGAAAGCCCTTGCATATGCAAATATCTCATCATGATCCCAAAAGGACTCTTAGATGATTCCAAATCCCAAGTGAATGAATATTTCTAGTCCAAATTTGTTTGCTCTCAGGTGTTTTGATGAAATATTCCATGATAATTGCTTTCAGTAGCAACATAAACCTGCATTTTAAAATCACCTACTTGCTTCATTTTCTTGACAAGCTGAAAGATGCCCAGTCTCTTCCCAGACTATGTCACAAAAACAGCTGTTTTTCAAGGTCTCAGCTGGGACAGTAGTTAAAAGTCCTTGAAAAGGAAATGGTGTACATTCAATTAAGCTAAAGCTGCAGCTAAAACAAGTATTATTTAGTGGGTTTTAACTAGATTACTTCTATTACAGTAGGACTCTAACAGGGATCTCAAGATTATGCAAGTTACAAGTGATGCCAGAAGCATTTCTCCTAATTCTACTCTTGAGAACAAGGCAGCACTCAGATTAGGTATTCTATGGCATGGGTATCCAGATGCTGGAACTGCACCATTAAGTCCACACATACTGCTTTAGGGGTAAAACCAGGTAAATTAACCACTGATAATGAATCAAAAATACACACTTTGTGACCAAGAAGCAAGATTTCTGTCCTTTATTAAAAATACATGGGGAAATGGGTATAATTCATAATATCTCTGTAGAATTCACTGATGTTTCAGTGAAAGATCTTTGTATATTTGAAGTCCTGTCTTTTTTGGACTTAACCCTTTTCAACATTCATGCCAAATTTCAAACTTACGTTGTTCACATTCTCATCTGATTGTTGTTTCCAAAATTGTTATTATTTAGTAATTGATTTGTTTTCTGTCTGTTCCATTCTGCACGTGTGTGTGTGTGTGTTTGTGTGCTTCCAGGACTCGAACTCAGAACCTTTGCATATAAAACATGTGTTGTACCACTGTGTGATATGCCCAGTTCTTACCACTACTGTTATTTGGCAATGTTTTTCTGACCATTGGATGGTCATTCATTTCGATAAAGTCTTTCCATTCTTTGAAATATTGCTTTAGTATATTTTGGAATAAAACTATACTAAAGCTACTGCATTCTGGATCTTAGCAGCTTGACAGTCCTAACAGCATGCACATTTAAGTTGTCTAAAATAAATTGACTGATACAGATACAGATATATATACACCCATACATATTTTTGCACACATATATAAGTTTACATGTACACATAAATGAATGAGCACAAAACAGTGTGTGTATGTGTGTTTGTGTGTGTGTGTGTTTTCTGTGTTCATTTATCTATGGTACAAATTATTGTTTCCCATAACATACTATGATAACTTATTATATGTTTTTATATTATGAAGATAATTATATTATTATATATACTACTTAGTGATGGTAGAACTGAAATAAATTACCTATCTGTTCCCCTCCTTCATTCCTTGAACAGACTTGTTCTATATGTATCAGGGTACACACACACACACACACACACACACACACACACATCCCAAGTTATTAATAAAGTAGAAAAGCATGCATTAATGAATTTTTGCATGTCAGTGATTCCTTTTCCTTTCTCAAACAGGAGAAACTGTTTAACTTCCTTCTTCTTTCTGTAAATAACGAGATGGTTTATATTTGCTTCAGTTGGTTAAGAAGCAATCAACTGAACAGCTCTAATTAAATGTAATGCTGATATTAAGCTCATAATCATATGGCTAAGCATTACTTCTGCAATGGATGACAATACTTTACAAGTATAGTCTGTTTGTATCTTCACCACAAACTGATAAAACAGTGTTTCATTGTCCTTCCAATTTAGCAATTTTCTCTTTCTTAAATGGGCCAAGTAGTTTATTTAATGGTTCATAAGGTGTCTAACTCCAAAAAAATCAGTTTTGAGCATCATAATATAGGAAAAAGGAATACTGACAAGCATTTGACTTTATAAATAAAGAGGCTGGCAGACTACTGGCCTGTGTGATAGAAAGCTTTACACCATGATTCAGGGCAGTAAGAACAAAACGAGTTTCTGTTGCTTCCTTATGAATATAGCATTAGTAATAAATTCTGTTTCCTTTTCACACATCCAGGAAAGGAAGAAATCAGTAACATAGCATGATAAATTATTAAGATCCAGAGAGAAATTTAATAAAACTTTGAACTAAAGATTCTCATTCTATTTCTCAGGTTTCCATAGGAAACTTGTAATTTGATGGTTTTTTTTTTAATACAAAGCACAGGTTACTCAGCGTGGAAAGCACAAATCACCAGGTCAAAATCTCCATCCTTGTTGTGCTTGGGCAATGTTCACTCTTGCCTTGTTTTTCCCTACTGATATTGAAGGTAATTGTTTGTGGCGTGGGGGCGCTCCTGTGGCAAGTGTCTTTCTCAGTGACTCTCCAGTTTATTGATTTATTAATAATTTTCGAAAATAGATTTGTCTTTCACACAGCTTCCCTGCTGCCTTCCCTCTCCCCAGAACTCCCCCCTCTCCATTTCCCTTCAGAAAGGAGCAGGTCTCCAAGAGACAACAACCAAACATGACAGAGCAAGATACAGTAAGACAATCCCTCATGTAATGGTAGGACAAGAACCCAATAGGAGAAAAGGAGTCTCAACAGCAGGCCAACGGGTCAGAGACATAACCGTTCCCACAGTTAAGACTTCCACAAAAATTCCAAGCTAACAGCCATAAGACATAGGCAGAGGACCTAGAGTTCAAGTGAAGGCCCTGTTCTTGCCACTTCACAGTCTCTGTGAGCCAATATGCATCCTGCTTAGGTGATTCAATGAGCCAGGTTCTCCTGCTGTCTCTCCACCCCCTGTGATTTCTACTGTCTCACCCTTCTTCCTTGGTGTTCCCAAATCTCCAAGGAGAGGGGCCTTATGGAGACCTCAAATTTAGACTCTTTCTCCTCATAATCTCTGGCTATTAGTCACTGCATCTGCTCCTATCTGCCTAGGGATGATCAGAAGCTTGTCTGATGACAACTAGACAGGACACCAATCATTGAGCTTAGCAGAATATCACTTGGAACCCTTTCATTGAATTTTTTTCAGTCATGTTTGGTTCTACTCTATGTCTCTGGGCTATCCAGTCTCTGCTTGTCAGCCATCCACTCAGTGTAAGTCATGCACCTCAAGTTCAATCAGATATTGGTTGGCCACCATTGCCAACATATCCTTTAGGTGGGACACATTGTAAGTTGAAGGTTGTGTGGCTGAACTGGTGTCCTGTTGTGGGATCTTTTTGTACACTGTGAAGATGTGTCTCTGCCAAGACACCTTATGATTGGTTTAATAAAGAATTGAATGACCAATAGCTACACATGAGAGGGTAGGCGGGACTTATGGTGGAAGAGAGGACCTCTGGTGTGGGGGAGAATCAGAGAGGCAGAGATGCCAGAGAGATGGGGGCAGGGAGTTGGACATACAGTATGAAGAACAGGTAACAAGCCATGTGGCAGAATGTAGATTAATATAAATGTGTTATTTTAAGTTTTAAGAGCTAGTTGAGAGCAAGCATAAGCGAAAGCCAAGCTTTCATAATTAATAATAAATCCCTGTGTTATTATTTCCAGAACTGGCAGCCCCAAAAAAAAGGCCTGTTACAATGTTTAGTTTTTTTCTTTCTGTAGCCTAAAGGTTATCTTCCAGTTTCAGAGAGACTGGAATACACAAAGTAAGGGTGAAGGATCTGTGCTGGCACCAGCTTAATCTTTCTACCTTCAGTGAGCTATGCGAATGTCGCAGTAGGCAATAGGGACACTGACAGGTTTAGAGAGAGCATCTGTCCTAGCACCAGCCTGGGGTGCTTGGGGAATCTCCACAATACCCCCTCGGTCAACAACGTGACCAAATATAACCCTGATCCACCACTGGAAGATTTGTCTGACTACAAAAGTCGGCCAGTTCAGATTCCATATCCTCCATTAACAGAATTCCTCACTAGGATCACCCTCATAGATTCCAGGAAGTTCACACTAGCTTTCCACACTGCCTTCAACTATTTATTGACTGTTTTAGTTATTTTTAATTGATTCTTTGTGACTTCACATCATACATCCCAATCCTACTCATTTTCCAGTCCTTTTATATACACCCTCTACCCTTGTAACCTCCCCTCAAAAGAAAATAGAAAATATAAATAAAAAATTACAATGGAAGCTGCATTGTACCATGTTGTGTCACAGGGAGTATCGTTTTTTCCAAGCAGTTTTATTTGCAATGTTCAGCACAATGAGTCAGCAGGCTGGTTTGAGACTTCTGGCTTCCACCTGATCTTCCCTGAGAATTCTCTCAGATATCCTGCTGAGAACCAAAGCTGCAGGTTTCTCCAATTTACTTTTTAAGGTTTGTTTCCTTTTGAACCTGGAGTTCATTGTCACTCTGCTGTCTGGTCAGCTAGCTCCAGGGAATCTACCTGTTGCTGTTTTCTGGTGCTGAGATATCACCTACCAGTTTTTTACATAGGTTCTGGATATCTGACCTCAGTAACTCTGATTACACAGCACTTTGCAAACTGAGTCATCACCTCAGGCTCTCAGTGCAACTCTTTTACTCCTTTACCTTGACAACATGTCATCACTATAATCTCTCAAACCCTATACACAGACACAGTACTACTACTAATACCTAACAACTCACAGGTCAGCATGAATACTAACAGTGAGAGTTTCCATTTCATTTCTACTTGTCACATGCCAGGAATATTGTAAACAGTAGAAGTCTACCTGCATTACTTTTCAATTCTAGAATGGGGTGTTATATATACTGTTTAGAATGTGTACATTGAAGTTAAATTTTTCTATGATTAGACTACTCCGAACCTCATAGCTGGTGAATGGGTTTTGAGCTTCCTCACAGAAAACTGGAATTGCTTCTGTCTTCTGACCTTTTGAATAGCTCATTCACTTAACCCACATCTATCCAATGCAAATTTGCATGTGGTTCTAGCAATATGCAAGCAAGCAAGCAAACAAAAAGACAATGAGCTAGCAAGAACTCTGATGACTTAGTATTAGGGAGGAGAGGCAAGTAATGAGACAGTTCAGATACCTTAAGGAAAAGGGTAAAATTTATCCATGGAAATTCTGAAATATCTTTTCAGTGAAGAGAGCCAGATCTACAGGCACTAGTGGCTAATATCCCCTCATCTTTGATAATGCTGCAATGATTTAATTCAACAAAACTGAGAATGAAAATGGCAATGAAGCCGTAGCAACTTCCAATTCTAACAAAGATACTCCATTCTGCAAGAAATTTCCCTGATGACATGTTGGTATAGTTTATCCAGATTTTCATGAACCTGTAGATATACTTCTAAAATTCTAAACTCTCCCCAGGATACATCAATTACAACTTTCATAATCCTTTTGGAACAATATTAGCTTAAGGCACTATGCACATTCTATTATCTCTGAAGTAACCATTCCAATGAAATGCATTTTGAATTTGTAGTATGAGAAAATCTTCATTTTTGGGTGGATATTCACCTGATATGACTTTACATACTTCAAAACAATTGACTTCATTTAAACATATTTTATATAATTACTTACATAAATACATGTTTATTAATTATTTTATTTTTTACTAGTTCTTGAAGTAATATATAAATATTATCTTCAGTATAAATAAAATCTTATAGCATTAGTATCTGTCTTGTCCATTAAAATGCTAGGGTTGAAAATATAATATACTTTCAGTATATCAATGTGGGATGTCTTTCTGTTTGTGTGAATATGTTTTATTACCATTGTTTAACAAAGAAACTGATTTGGCAAATAACCAGGCAGAATAGAGCCAGATGGGAAATGCAAACACAGATACAGAGAGAAGGAAGGCAGAGTTACAGAGACACAGGAAGCTGCTGGAGAAGCAACATTTTAGGTGAAAAACCTCATGGTGATATACAGGTTAATAGAAATAGGTTAATTTAAGCTGTAAGAGCTAGCTAGAAATATGCCTGAACCATTGGCCAAACAATTGTAATTAATATTTAACCTCAGAGTAATTATTTTATAAGAGGTTGCAGGGATGGGTGGGATGCATAAAAACTTCCAGCTACAGTATATTAATTAAGGATCTTTGATTTACTAAAGTCTAGGACAATAGTTACAAAGGCTGAGGGGTGTTATTGTGTTTTATAGAATGAGCAGAATCGAAAGAAAAGCAAATATTAACTCAAGCAATTTTAAGTACATCCTATGATGTGTTATAAAGCAAAATAAAGGTATTGTGAAAAATCAAAAGATTTAAACACAATTCTAGGGACTAGGGGTATATAACTGAGAGCATGATAACTTGAGAAGAAATCCTAAATATAAAAAGCTTTAGAGATACACTTCATTGATATAACAATATAAATAGAGAAACATAAAGCTTAATGTCAGAGCTTTCCTTTAAACTGAAAGGTTTGGAGACAACATACTAGTAAGTAATGGGAAGCAAGCATGAGGTAGAAGCAACAGAAGTGAGAGTTCATGCAGGCTTTACAGATAATGTGAGGATTGCCGATTATATTCTGAAGATAAAAGAAAAAGAATTAAAATTTTAGAAGACAATGTGATGAAATCAGATTTGCATTTTAACAATGCTATTGAAGATGCGCCATGGGAAACAATCCAGTGAAAGGATTTGAGACTAGTCTTATCTTGTTCTGAAGCTGGATTCTTTTCACTACACCTGGGTGACTTCAGCATCTATTAATTTGCTTTGCAAAACAACCTATGGCACAGGGGGAAAAAAGCAAACGGGAATTACTTTTCACAAATTATACAAGTTGAAACTGAGATAAAAAGAAACCGTATGATGTCAAGTTCTTCCTACTCCAATGTCAAATGTCATGGTTAATGAGCTAATGAGTGATGGCTAAGAATGACGATAAACTGCTCTATGCCAGGTTCTATGATTAATGTCATTTGTCTGCTAACTCCTGGAATATTTACAAATATTATGAAGGCTTTAATATCTGAAGAAAAGGCTGTGAGATGTTGGGGTAGGGGAAAGCAAGACAATTTTCCATCTCTACTTTTCTGTACTACAGGTTACCTTTGTGATCACTGCTCATTCCTGAGTTAGACATTATTTATTTTGCTATTTCTCACGGATATAAGCTTTATATTGATCTTCCCATCTATAAGGAGTATTTTCAAGTGTTAATCTTTGTTAAACAATATGACAACAAAGACATGGTCTTTTTGTATACTGATGAACAATAGACACAAAATGTTCTCATGTTTGGACACTTAATGGAAATTTTCACTTGACGTTTACTGATGTCATTCAGACAATAAATGCAAATTTGTAGAGAGTATAAAATGACATAATGCTATGTCCAGTGATTAGACTCTTTGAACACAAATGGTGTTTTTCTGTTAAAAAAATAAACCAGTATCACTAACACACTTACACTCTTAGAGGTAAAAATAAAGGACTTTAAATAAATTTAATAATTTAATTTGCAGTTCACATATTTATAAACTTCCTTCTCTGTCTCCCTCTCATCCTTCCAAGTTCTCCCATGCATCCTATTCTATCTCAGATTGA
This sequence comes from Mesocricetus auratus, assembly GCF_017639785.1. Classification (NCBI taxonomy): domain Eukaryota; kingdom Metazoa; phylum Chordata; class Mammalia; order Rodentia; family Cricetidae; genus Mesocricetus; species Mesocricetus auratus. Next base: position 34,618,122 of record NW_024429190.1, on the reverse strand, counting down.
TAGCCTCCTAAAATTTGATTATTATTGTTATACACATATAACTACATAAATTTTAAAATATGACCTGAAAAGTCCCATTAGTGTTTGTAGCTATTTTTATCAGTTTAGAACACTTGTTGAAATATTTTTATACTAAGTGTGAACTCTGTCATATTCCCAACTTTGACATGTCCTGAACGTGATTGAGTTGACATATACTGCAGTTTCTCAAAATCATAACACTTTCTTCATATGTAAGAACATTTTTAATACTCATTAACTTCCCTAAAATCAGAAATAATCATAGGAATTTTGAATCATTGTTTTAGCATGCAATGTATTATGTTGTCAAATGTACAGATTAATGAAAAGTTTATCCACCTAATAATTACTATGACAATTATAATATATAGAAAAAAAGAGAATCCATTACCATTTACAGTGGTTTGATTTATTCTGTAGACATTTGATGCAGAAATGGGTGCCTTGAAAAGACCTATGATTCCTAGATGCAACTGAGTTATTTAATGGTAGTCATGGAGATAAGAATTCTAAGAAGAATCAGCATGATTTTTGTGGATTAAAATGAGAGGAAATCATAGTTAACGTTCTTACTGAGTTCGTGAGCTATTTATGAAACTACTTGACACTGGACTACTACTGTATATAATTAAAAGAGCTTATTTATTCAATGTTAGTCACTTTTTCTCATATTTATTACTTTTTCATTTTCATGTTGTTTGGGGGTTTCATATAGAGTGGGTCTTTCCTTATACCATCTTTTCATTATTGTACTGTAATGTTTCTGAAATATTGTGTTAATTGCACAATGGAAAAATGCATAATTCCTTTGATGCTCCTCTATTAATTATTATATATTATCTATGAATTTTTTAATTTCACTGGGACAGACTTAGTATAAGAGAGTCCCCAGCCCAGGGTGCTTCTGTCTGGGAGGTGCACCTGAAAGGTATTGCAGTTTCCATGCAAGTTCTATGTGGGGATTTTGACAAAAACACACAAGTAACAAGCAACATTAAAGGCATATATATATATATATATATATATATATATATATGCAATTGAATAGAGAAAATACTTGAAGGTAAGAGTGTTTGGAGGTAAAGAAGTAGGATATAATAATAGGGCATTAAAGATGATCAATGTACCTTATATACATTTTTAAATGTCATAATAAAACCATTGTTTTTATGACTAACAAATGCTAATGAAAATGAAAAATCAAAATTTGTAAAAGATGGTCATATTTCCCTCTTAGACTTAAACATTATTCCTCTTCTTGGGTTTTGCATTTTAATGGACAGAAGTAATCCAGAAAGAGCACAATGCTCTGTAATGATACTGTCTTCTAAAGTCTAAAGTGCATCAGCACTGTAACTATGAATAATCCTGAATCTCTGGTAAATCAATCACATAGTAAGAAAAAGTTCTAATCCCTTCTTTTTTCAATCTTCTTCCTCTCCTGTGTATTATTTAATAGAATATGTTGTATTTGTAAATTTTATTTTCAATAAGGTAGTTAGAATTCCTAAGGATTGAGGGAGCTGAAGAGATTCAAAACAGTAAAGAGTCATTGTGAACAATTTCTTCTCTTGGGCACGGGGCTTACCATGGCTTTGCCATCTTTCCCATGAGTCTTCTGGTTACTGACTAAATAATAGTTCTTGGCACCAACTGTAAAAATTGGCAATATTCCTGGCTTCACAAATAGTGTATCAACTGGAGTATGATGTATACCTTCATTAACAAACTGGGCCATAGTTCCAATAAATTTGCCCATCCAGTGGTTTATTGCCTGTCAATTTTAATTTAGTTAAAGATATTTTTACTTAGGAAGAAAATTGTTTTATATTGGCAGTAAACCTCGTGTTGGCCATGCCAGAAGTGTTAATTAAGCAACAAATACCAATATTATTTATTTAAGCTTTAAAAAACATGCTCCCCAGACTTCTTGGAAGCATCATCATGAATTTTGTCAAAAATCTTAAAATCTATGTCAATAAAAAATATGCTGACGTAAAAATAATTTTCACTTAAAATTGTATTTTATATGTAGTGTATTATAATAGACAGAGTACTTTATTGTATCATGAAGTCAATGGCAGTTTTATTTTTTCATTAGAAACCTCAGTTCAGAAAATATTTTCAATCATTGAACATAGAGAATTTGAGCTGATGCCTACCTAAAGCTTTTATCCCTATATTCTAGTGCTTTAGGTCCAGCAAAGTACTCTGTACCTACACAAGGAGACATGGAAATGTCAGCACAGACACATATCCTTTGATCTACTCTACAATGCTGTCCTGCATGGGAGATATGCAACTGCAATGGTGGAGCCTGGATGGCCTAGAGCCTGAGGGATCTTGGATAAAAACAAAGCAAAATAAGCACTAAAATGACTTCTAATGATATACTGCCATACTCATAGATCAGAGCCTTGATAAGCAAAGCTTCTTCCTGCAAGCAATAGGAAAAGTTACAGACACCCCTATTCAAAGAAATACAGAGAATGAGAGACATTGGAACACTGTGCCCTAACTGAGATGTCTCCACAAAATCCCTTGTTTCAGGGCTCAAGGATCCCTGTGGAAGAGGACTTATAAAGGATGCCTTTTGTATAAATATCATTGCTTCAACTTTAGTGTTTTTATGAAACTCCTGAATGTGTGAATAAGTTGGTCAGTGTTCCTTTTGCCTTCATGTGGGATCTTTTCCTTGCTTGTTTTGTTCAATTCCTATGTGACAGTGAAAGACCCCTACCAGGACCCCCTAGGAAAAGAAAAGCAAGGCCAGGCCGTTGCCTAATGAAAAAAAACCCAGACCAGGTGCCTCGCCCAGCTGGCAGGATGTCAAACAGGATCTGTGGTCACCAGAGCAGTCATGGGACCCGGATAATAATTGCTGAAGCATGCCAGGGTCTTTTATGTGGCAATACCAGGACACCCAGTCCTTGGCAACTACCCCTGCCCCCAGTTGTGTCTATGATCACCATAGTAGTCATGGGACCCGGATAATAATTGCTGAAGCATGCCGGGGTCTTTCATGAGGTAATACCAGGAAACTTAGTCCTTGGGAACTACCCCTGCCCCCAAGATGAACCAATGAAATGCCTGTTGCTATGCTGATACTTATGTAACCATTAAAACTCTATAAAAATTATGCTCCCTGCAAGCCTGGTATGCTCTGCACACGAGTTGCAGTAGCATCCGCAGGCGCCTATGTACTCAATAAATCACCTCGTGAATTTGCAGCCAGTGGTCTGGCCCCAGTTTTTGGGCAGAGGGTTCAGTTCAGTGCCCGGCGCTTTGATGCCGAGGTCTTTCAACAGAATTTTTTCTATCTTATTATATTATATATTATATTATTACAAAAATAATCACATTATCAGACTTTTAAGTATGAAGTTTGAGGAAGCTAAACATCTACAAGGAGTGCCAAAGTTAATAACTTTTCTGTTACTGATAAATTATCTACTCTCAGGTAAATGATTAATTCTTTTGTCTGTCTCCTATCAAGTAGAGGGAACAGAGCACAAGCTAGTTAGGCTAAAGTAAAGATTAAATGAAAGAATTACACATTAAGTTATTTTCTGCATGTAATAAATTTCTAGTAGTTGTTCATTTGTATAAACATATTGTGCTAAATGTTCATCTTTAAATATGAAATTGCATGAAAATTTCTTAATTTTGATAAAAATATAGAGATAGTTCATTTATCACTTACTACATAACAGAATATTTAAATATTCAAAGGATTTTATTATAGTTTATTATATTTATTAATAAAAATCATTGATTTGATATGATATTACTATTATTAGTGGAATATTTAAATATTAAATTGTCTCCCAAAATAATATTTTCATTATGCTCAAGAAAAATCATGACCTACTGCCATGCCCACGCCACAAGCAACTCCGAGGTATCAGGAAAAGAAAGACCAGATGTCCAGCTGTTTGTACTAAGAAGTGTCTTTATTTTGCAAGTGTTAAGAGGTCTCTCTCTTGTAGGAGGGAGCAGTCTTATATATAATCTTATAACACAGTAGAAAAACCCCAGGTGGAAGAGAACATGTTTTCCTCATTCTAGATGTTGATGTCCGTGGGGCAATGTGAGGGCAGAAAGCCAGGACTCGAAAACAGGATGCACCTGTGGCTATCAGCTGACAAACAACTCAGAGACTCTGTGGGGGCTAGGCCCAACAACCCATTTTTCTTTAGGTATTTCATTTAAAACTATTTTATTGTCTTCATCCAGTCTTTTGAAACCATGTATATATTTTCCTTTAAAATAGAGCAACAACAAAAAAGGCACATAGAATAGAGTTATGGAACTATACGTGTCTATATGAATGTATGTAATAAATAGCCTTCCCAGTACAGGCTTCATATATCATGATCTGTGTCTTAAAATCCTAATGAGGTGAAAGGTAGACAATTAAAAGGAAGTCAATAGTAACAATTTATTAGTTTTAAAGTAATTAGTGTTTAAGTTGTTTGGCAGGGGAGTCTAAGATACTCCCAAAACAACGTAGGCTTTTGATATTGTCCTAAGTTCCTTCCAAAGTTGTAAGTCATATTGTTTTTTTTATTTTTTAGGTTAGAAACAATCTTGTTTCACATGTCAATCCCAGCTCCCTTTCCCTCCCCTCCTCCTTTCCCTTCCCCACCAGGACCCCAGTCCCCCACCTGATCTCCACTCCGATCCCCAGGGAGGGTGAGGCCCTCCATGGTGGATCTCCAGTAACTGTCATTTCATCCAGGGCAGGGCCTAGGCCCTCCCCCAGGAGTCCAGGCTGAGAGAGCCTCCCATATTGTGGCATGGGCACTTAAAGTCTATTTGTACGCCAGGGATAAATACTACCCAAGGCCCCATAGATTACCTAGGCCTTCTCACTGACACCCACAATCAGGGGGTCTGGGTCACTCCCATGCTTTCCACACAGCCATCAGACTTTGGTCTTAAATGATTTTAGCTAGATCTGACTAATAGCCTTTTCCCCAAGTACTAGCTTTCATAGTGTGGAAAGGTGGGCACAGGCAAACTCAAATGTCCCAGGAAGGGCAATCAATACTCTTACTCAGATGCAATGCTAATGAACTAAAACAATAAACAATGGCAAAATATCCCATCCACACAATGGTGGCACTTACAGCTGACAATAACTAACACCTGTCTAATATGATTTAAGGCCTACTTAACAAGAAGAAAACCATCCTGGTAATGTACACAAAGCCAAATGACTAATGAACTCATGTGTCTTAGAGGAGAAACAACTACTACCATTTTTCCTAAGGCAGTTTACTTCTTATCTGAATCCTCAGTACTTATCCTTATACTCACAGATGATTGTCACCCTCCTCCACAGTAAGAAGCATTTTCATGCAGCAGACAGAAGACCACTGCAGAAAAACACAACTGGTCAAAAAGCAGAGAACAATGAACCATGAAATACCCAGCACGAATTGAAACATCTACAACATCTACAATACAACTCCTGTACCTAATGACCAGTGAACATTTAGAAGTCAAGGTAGAAAGATTTTAAGAGACTAGAGGAACATGAAGTCTGTTATCATGATTTCTAATAAAGATGTAAAAGCTATACTCATGAAATCTCTACTACATGTCTGTCAAAGCAAGACCTGAACAATAAGAATACCACTTGAGGTGTCAAAGTGGCTTGCACAAATCTCATGGGCCATACACCTAGATCAAGAGATATAAGAAATTAATAATTGCTGAGAGCAAGACAGTCATTTTCAGAGATAAGCCCCATGAATAGTTATCTATCATTAAATGGTCAGTCCTAAAAACTTGTACATACATACAAGTAACAGTAAAAAGATTCAGTAGGGTTTTTTGTATATTTATTCATGTTCATGCATATATGCATATATATGTGTATGTATGTGTGTGTATCTCCCATACCATTTAATGATAATAACAACAATACTAATAATAACAATAATAAATGGTCATGAATTTGAAAGTGAGTAGAGAGATGGGAGGATTTGGGCAAAAGGGAAAATGACATACTATTTTTTTTTTTGCTTTTTTTTAAATTTTATTTTCCAGTTTAAATTTAGATAAGAAACAAGGTTGCTTCACAAGTCAGTTCCAGGTCCCTCTCCCTTTCCCTCCCCTCCTCCCGTACCCTCCCCCCAACCCCCCCCCCGTTATCCCCTCATTCCCCCAGGGAGGGTGAGACCCTCCATGGGGGTGTCCATAGTCTGTCATTTCATATAGGGCAGGGCCTAGACCCTTCCCCCACACTTACTTTGCTTTATATTTAATGATTTTTGTCACGATTTTAGAACTTTAAAGCATGAAAAAGGTCAATCAATAAATTAATTATTAAGTTTTTCTTAGTTTCTAGAGAAAATGTCTTAACCCTTTACTGTATTTTGGGTAACAACAAGCATGGGAAAAGATGTTCTTTTAAACTTTATTAATTACGGAGCTGAAATATTGGCAGCTGTGTGTAGCTATGGCCATGCATGTGTTTTTGTCCTGTTTGTTTAACGAGTGCATGCTTCTTCTTCTAGTAGAAGATGAATTATGATATTAAACTCTGAATCTTTTGGAGAGGTTGTTCAAACTATGGAGCAGAGACATACTAACCTCCTTTCCCTGAGTGGTACCATTAACAAGTGTCTTCTAGCGTGTGGACACTGATGTTGTTACACTGAAGCTTGCCCATGTTTAAAGACAGTGTGAATGGGGTGGTTGTCTGTGAAAAGCAGGTGTGTGTACATGTATGTGGAAGTCAGAAGTTAACAGTGAGTGTCTTTCTCTATAAATATCTATCTCATCTCTTGAGAAAGGGTATCCACCTGAACCTGGGACTCATGTTTGATGTAGATATGCTAGCCAACAAAGCCAGAGTCACAGGCATGCATCACCACATCTGGCTTTTTATGTGTGGCCAAACCAGCCAAACCTGAATCTTCCTGCTCTTGCAGCAAGGATTATCCCATCTGAGGCATCTCCACAGGTTACTTACATTTTCTGTAGGCAAAACGAGGGGGAACCTGCCATCTATTATTGGTTCTTCTCTTAGATTTTTTTTGTTGATAAAATCGATCAAGAAATTAGGGAAAGTCATTCAATAAAGACATTGACCCTCTATTCTATACCAAGAAAGTACTAAGGTTTTACAAACACCTTCAGTGAGTAATCACAACAACTGAAAGATTAATATCATGACAACTTTACAGTCAGAAGGAAGTTGAGTCTGAGAGCATGAAACAACATGTTTCAGGTCACACCCTTCCACTGGTCCATGGAGCTATTAAACTGCCCCTGAATTTGACAGTGAGCTCAAGCTAAAAAAGTCTGCGTCATATATACGACTTAGAATGCCTTTTCATAGGTTAAACCAAAATAAAACATGTCCTAGGCGTTTTAACAGTCTCACAGAATATATGTTTAGGTTTCTTTAAATTTTCCTTTCATACTATTTAATTAAAAAATAATATCAAAAGCTTTAAAGAAAGAAATCAGTGTTTAGCGGAATTTTCTAAGTAGCTGTCAGGACCTTATTAATGTTGTTATTTTTTCTTCCTTAAATGATTCTTGAATCATTCTTAAAACTTCATTAATTCCCTGATGTTAAATGCAGTTTGGATGCACAATCATATGCTTAGTTGATGCCTGATGGTCTTTTCTCTAATGGTAATAACAAATTGATAGCATTGTCAACTCTATTTTGAGATATCATAAATATCTCTATGATATTTATTAATGACTGCAATGAAACCTTGTAAGTACATTTAAGAGATGGACATATGACTTCAATATAGTCTTAGAAATCTTTATCCTTAGGTTCCTTACATGAACTTGTTCATACTTTTGCTGGTATATTTAGTTTTATCAGCTGACAACTGGGATTCATGAACATATTGAAAGTTTTCTCAATCTCACTATCTGTACACATTCATTATACTGAATAATTCATTGCACTCACAATCCACGAAATCTATTCTCAATTCTTTCTTTCCTCACTTGAACGTACTGAGCTCTACTTACAATAATTTCTGAATCATATCCTTCACTGTCATTCTTGCTTCTTTTATCTGAATCTTCATGTTATCCCAAAATGCCCAGCATTATAGTTTCAAAAGCAGGTTTCCCTGCAGTTATACTCAGTTCTCCAGTTTCACTGGGTTCATCTGAATGGTATGCAAAATACAAACTTGACCATGTTAGTCTTTTGCTAATTATGCCTTCATGGGCTTGTTAACCTACCAGTTAATCTGAAGGAAGTTCACATTTCATACACAGTTTTGAATGATCAAATGCCAGGAAAACTTTATCCACTGCACTCCACATATTTCCCTAGTTGACATATATATATATGTATATGTATATATATATATATATAAAACAATTGTTCTATATATTCTACTCTGTCATTATTTCAGTAACATCTTTTCCTGAGATAACTACTTTCTCTTATCCTTGTTTTTGTTGTAATTATTATGTTTCAGTAACTTTGCATACATTGTATTTTGGTCATGTTATTTTTCCTCCTATAACAACTCCATATCCTTACACATCCAACTCCATATTTTGTTTCTTTCAAAACAAACAAACTGGAAAACAATGCCAATTAGACAAAAAGCAAAACAATAAAATAAAAAACCCAAACCAAACAAATAAAACAATAGTACACACACACACACACACACACACACACACACACACACACACACACAGACATGGAGTCAGACCATTTTGTGTTGACCAACAAAACACTAAATGTATGTTCTGGCCTGGAGTATGGTTAATAAACTCAGTGGCACTCCACTGCATGAAACGGATTTTCCTTTCCTCAACAGGTATCAGCTGCAAATATCTTCTTTGCTGAGAGTAGTAATTTCTGTTCAATTCCCTTTCTCAGTGCTGTGATTTAGCATCTATGCACCAAGTAAAGTATTTGAGTATGACAATGAAGAATGCAGTGAATCTTATTGGAATTCTTATTAAACAAAAAGGAAAATTAAGCTTATATACATGGTGAAAGTATTAACCTGTCAGAGATAGATAAATCTCCACTGAGTCACAGTGCTTGAATAGACGGAAAAATGGAAAATCATCTCCAGGCAGTACTAGAAGTAGTATTCCAAGCTGGAGATTCTGTGAGTGGTGGAAATGATGTACAATAGTATTTTTAGGAGGATAATCCTATGTGTGTAGTATTACACAAAAATCAAATGAAGTTTCACTTCATGTCAGGCCAAAAATTTGTCAAAGTGATTCTAATAACATGTGGTGATTGAGAGACTTTTAACTTTGTAGGGATATACAAATATAATTCTTTACTATGAGAACTATTGAAATTGTTAATTATGAGAATGTTACATTTCAGTTTAAGATGTTATTTAGCCACTGTCTGACAAAGAAAATAAAGGCAGAAATGTAACAATTATCTTATCTCCCTAAATTTGAGCTCATTGAAACAATTAAAAATAGCAGAACATGAATGGAAAGAAGAGTAGCATAAACTTGGTAACTGTATTAATTTCATTTCTGTTGCTGTGATAAAATACTCTGGCAAAAAGTAACTTGGGAGAGAAAAGGCTTATTAAACTAACTCTAGCTACAGGGTATCAAGGAAGGGAATTCAACACAGTAACTAAGTAGTAAGTCACTTCACATCCATAATCACATATAAAGAACAATCACATGTGCTGGCTGTTTGCTTAATGGCTAGATTTCTTTTAAACACTTCCAGACTCAGAATAAGGAATAATGCCACCCAAATTGTTCTGGGTCTTCATACTTCAATTGACAATAGGACAGTACCTTCTTAGATCAACATGTTCTACATAATTCTTCATTAATATTCTCTTCCCAGGTGATTATAGCTTATGTCCCATTTACTGGAAATGCAAACTAAGTAGAGTATAACAGAGAAATTGGTTATCATCTGATTGAAATTTGAATCAATAAAATATCTGTAAAGATTATGATCTTCTGAATTCACAGATTCTAGGACTTCTAGAATTCTAGGTTCTTCCTCATTTTGAACTGAACAAATACATATACATGAAAAAGACAGGAAAAGCATGTCACCATGTGAAAAAGCAAAATAATGACGTTTCCTATTCCACATTATGAAGATCAATAGAATGAGACAACTCAAAAGTTTAGCATAGAATAGGAAGAAATGACTTGTTTACAATAAAATGAAATAAACTATTGTAAATGAAGAATCAATGAAGGGGAAGTATGTTCAGTTATTGAGATAGCTTCATTGAATGTTTTTAATATAAACTTTTATTTAAATTAGAAATAATCTTGTTTTACATGTCAATCTCGGTTCCCTCTCCCTCTCATCCTCCCATTCCCCTCATCAACATCCCCATCTCACCCTTCATCCACTCCCCAGGGAGGGTGAGGCTTTCCATGGGGATCTTCAAAGCCTGCCATGTCATTTGAGGCAGGGCCTAAGGCTCTCCCCTGTGTATCTAGGCTGAGAAAGTATCCCTCCATGGGCCTAAAGAGCCCATTCCCCATGGGGGGATACTCTCTCATTGAAGTTTTAAGTACTAAGTAACTCAATGTGTTGACAATTATAGGGTAGAGACTGGGACTGACATTTCTGTTGAGATGGGGTGAACTCAATGGTTGAGTACTTGCCTGGCATGCATACTATATAGTGTCCTTCTCCGATAATGAGATTGAAGACTACCTTGTATGCCATCCTAGATCCTTCATCTAGTGGGTGATGGAAGTAGAGGCAGACAGCCATAGCTAAACACTGAACTGAACTCCTGGAAACCATTTGCAGAGAGGGAGGAGTGATGAGCAAAGGGGTCAAGACCCACTGGGTGAAACCAACAGAAACAGCTAAACTGAACAAGAGGGAGCTCATTGACCCCAGACTGATGGCTGAGAGACCAGCATGGGACTGATTCAGTCCCTCTGAACATTGGTGTCAGTGAGGAGGCCTTGGTATTCTTTAGAGCCACGGGCGCTAGATCAGTATTTATCTCTGGCATCCAAATTGACTTTGGGAGCCCATTGCACATGGAGGGATGCCCTCTCAGCCTGGACACATGGGAGAGGGCCTAGGACCTGCCCTGGATATGACAGACTTTGGAGATCCCCCATTGTTGGGAAAGTCTTTTGTCAATAAAGCACTGTTGAGCCAATAGGAATCTAGATAGGTGGGACTAGGAGTCCAGGAGGATTCTGGAAAGGAGAAGCACAGGAGATTCAAGATGTAATGCCATGGGGTAGGAGCCCGGAACTATTCTCCGGTAAGAGACATACTTAGATTAACAATTATGGGGTAATTACTTGAAGCATAGCTAGCCAGTAAGAGACAAGCAAGGCCAACAGCTTCATAATGAATATAGCCTCCTGTGTGTTTATTTGGGACTGATGCGGCTCTAGAACCAGGCTGGCAGGAATGCTTTCTCACAAGGAAAAGCTTCTCTTAACACCCCATGAAGAGCCTTACTCTCCCTGGAGAGTAGAGTGGAGATTGGGGGCACAGTTGGGGGGATTGGCGGGGGCAGGGGAGGAGGGGAGGGAGAGTGAGCTAGGATTGACATGTGAAGCGTACTTGTTTCTAATAAAAAATATATAAAAAATGAAAAGCTCCAGAGATTAGAAACACACTGTATCTGAAGAGTAGATTTTTGATTATACTACCCAAGGTGCCTGAACACTTGAAGAATAGAAGTGAATTGGCAGAAGAAAATCTCTCAGAACCTAGAACCAAATGATCAGGAAAAGTGATACTGTCAAAGAGACTTGACACTAACCAGATTCTCCAAAGAGAATGGTGCTAGACTTAGATCAGAAGTGATAATAGTTTTAGAAGGAAAATTAGGCATTGAGGAAGTTGTGTTATAGAATGTATTGAGAGCATGGATAAAGCCAGTTTGAGACATCTGGGATTTGATCAAATTTTAAGGAGAACAGCAAAACAAGACTCATCCAAATGAGAGGCTAAAGTCCCAGCCATGCAGTTTGTATGGTAGTTAAAGAAAACTGAAAAAGGCAAACCCATAGTGGTTCTCACTCTAGGTGTTGTGCAGCATGTAAAAGGGAAGTATAAGAGAGATGAGAGGGAGAGTTGGTCCACATGAAGATCATTATTATCACTGAATCTTCATGGATCTTTGCATCAGTTCCCGAACACCATCAGGATTATTATAATTCACTCTAGTCATGATGGTGAGTTTTGCCTTCAATTTCAATGACATTTGGGAATGATGTTAGAATAATTGTTTCTAAGGAATCGAGAAATCAGTTCAACATCATACTGGTGGTTGTTACAAACATACTAACTGTCGAATGTCTTTTGTTTCCTTTTTATCTTTTCAAAGGTAGTATAGATACATTCTGTTATATGTTTTTATCTAGAATTTTACAATCTAATATGATAGTTGAAGCATATTTGTCTTGCTCAAGTGTTCTAAGTGTTCCCTTTGTTCATATATACAGGATACAAAACATTACTGGTCAAAACAGCCAGACCTGTATATACACAATGTACAACAGGTCCACAAAATGCAATGAAATGGTTAAGGTTAACCCAAACCACAGATCATAAAGCACATTTAGAGATGTAAGATCTAATCAGAGACATTATTATTTCTGTCTGTGTATTTATTGCCATAGAAGCTATGAGTCAGTTATTTGGTAATTCATTCTAATATGTTCTAGGTAATAAATACATAGAAAAACACAATAGCATGTAACAAAACTCATATATCACAAGAGGTAATGACAAATACATAATATTACTGCCAATGGCCTATAAGTATAATACATTCTGGGTTTGGAGTTAATGTAAAGCAATACAAAATAATCATTAGAAAGACTCACTCTACCATTTCTCCCTTCATTAGCCAGTAAGACTGAGGCAAGAAACTGATGCTTTCTCTAGTCTCTTTTTGTTTGCAATAATGAAAGGAGTTGGAACAATGATGCCTCAAATTCCTTGAAGTCATATCTCTGTGATTTTAGTTGAATATAAAAATTTAGGGCATTAATACAAACATTTAAGTATAATTTAAGAATCAATGTGTAGGCCAAAAACAACACTGTACTTTATACATTACCAATGAAATTGCTCATAATCAAGATTTACTTAAAACTAATAAAGCAAGTAATATAAAAGAAGCTTTGTTTTTAAGAATTTGAGATAGAGGGGAAAGATTAATTTTGAAGACCCAAAAGATCCTGTGGCTAAACACTCTGACAGTTTCTTTTGTCCCTCTTCCTGCATTTTCAAATCCTTCTGCATTTCAGCTCTCAGAATGTGAACTCAAGGCCAGCTGATGATACCAATCTTGCCATTTACCATTCAGGAAAGTAGATAAGATCAATGAGATGATATTTATAAAGTGATTTGAGCTCTTCAAACAGTAGAACTATACAAATATCATATAGACTACACTCAAGTATATAGAAGAGAATTACCTGAACTTCAAATTTTACAGAGAACTTTCCATGTAATGGAATCTGCCCCAGTAAAATTTAGATTAATAAAAATAAGTGCTACAGGGAAGTTTGTAGATAGCATTTTGACATCCTATCTGCTCCAATAATAAACCACAGAAAGTCACTCTTGTGTTCAATATAAAAGTAAAAAGAGGTATTGACACCATTCCTGACTTGTGACTAGACTTGTTTTTAATAACACAAGTTCTTCAAGTTCAGTACTTCCTTCACAGTCTGGTGTTAAAAGAGGTGGTTAGTAATCAACTCAAGTTAAGGGCTTCCTAATAGACAAGCACATTAAAAAAGAAAAAGATCCCTATTCTGAAATCTCACAGTCCCTAAGTAGTATAGGCATCTACTAATTAAGTGGACATTATCTGAGCAGAATTTGCTTGCTAGTTTCTAAGTACCCAAAGCTGCAGAAGAAACATGTGATCTCAGTCCACAACGACTTCCTAAACCACATGATGCATGGAGTTGAGTAGGAATGGACAATAGCTTGTTCCTCCTATTCTGATTGCTATAAAGGTATGCATGCAACATTGATTAGTTCAACAGAACTTTGCATTGAAGAAGAAAACCTCTCTACCCTTGAAGTCCCAGGCATTAATTAAAATAACAATAGATGTACAATGTTTTAAAATTTATTCAGAATAGATACTGAAGGGCTTTGGTCAAACATGAAAAATTTTCCCTGGTTACAATGAATGTAATAGTTTGTCTTGGCTGTATCTGGAATAGTGGTTCATTGACTATGCATTAAATTCATGGCTAGCTCGATAAGTCAAATTTTTCCATGATTGTGAATTATAAATAAAAGAGGATTGTTCTGTAATTTCATTAAAGATACAAAATTACCTCCCATACTATATTATGGTTTCCTGAATTATTGTGATTCTCTGCTCAATCTCTTATTGTTTGTCAGATCATTAGAGGAGAAATGCAGTAAGCAACAGAAGAAAGACACATTACTTGTTTAAGTAGAGGAAGGAGTAGTACTCCAGAGGAAGCAATGAATTAATGATGTCTTCCTTTAGAAATTACTCTTCTCTTCATGGAGAAAGATAATAGATGGAAGCATAAATTCTCCTTCCTGGAAGGAAAGAAAATCAAGCTTACAATAAACCTTGCCCGTCATGTGTAACCCATTCACAAGACCAGTCAATCACATCCTAATCAAATCTACATCTGGAATGTATAAGCAAGACCCTGTTGCAAACTCTGGAGGTAAAAACTTTTAAAAGTAGAAAACATGTAAGATCTCTATTCACACATGTTTTTCTTATAGGTTTGAAAGGGGACTAAACTAGAAAGCTAATTATCTGGGCCAGTTCAGCTGCTTTTGAGAAAGGCAAAAGCTACCTTGATAGAGGGAGCCATTATGAGGAATTTTTTTATTATGAGGTTATTGTGAATCCTGGCACTGGGGAAATTCCCAGGAATCCACAAGGATGACCCCAGCTTTGAATCTAAGCATAGGGGAAAGGGTACTTAAAGTGTCCTTTCCCTATAAACAGATTGATTTCTACTTTAATTGTCATTTTTATCTAGTTACTAATGGAAGCAGATGCCAAAATCTAGAGATAAACACTGGGTCAAGCTCCTGTAGTCCAGTTGTAGAGACGGAGGAGAGATAATATCAGCAAAGGGGTCAAGACTATGATAGGGAAGCCCACAGAAACAGCTGACCTGAGCAAGTGGGAGCTCACTGACTCTGGACTGACAGCTAGGGAACCTATACAAGACCAAACTAGGCTGTCTTAATGTGCGTGACAGTTGGGTGGCTTGGGAAGCTTGTAGGGCCACTAACAGTGGAACCAGAATTTATGTCTAGTTTATGAACTGGCTTTTTGGAGCCTATTCCCTATAGAAAGATACCTTGTTCAGAGTGGGGAGAAGGTGTGAGGAACAGGAGGATGGGAAGGAACGGGAACTGGGATTAGTATGTAAAGTAAGATAGTTTTAAAATAAAAAATTAATATAAAGAATAATAAGAATGAACCATATATGTTGGAATACCATACTTACACCTGACTTATTTGGAAATGCTTTAAAGGACTCTAAGGAAACAGACTGTAGCCAGAAAAAGGCGTTCAATACACATTTAAGGAAAGAATCTTCCATGAAAAACATCCAGTGAGCGATATAAGAATAGTTGGATCAAGCTCCAAACCCTTGTGAGTAAGGGAAAGCCTATCTGAAAGTGAAATTCAAAGTCTAGGGACCAAGAAACAGGGAGATGAAAATTAGAAATTACGTGTGTTTTTGTTCATGTGTGCCATTGATAAGTCCACCGGAGGCCTTGGGTCTGGGGCCTGATTTACTCAACCTGTAGAAAGTATTGCTTTCTGTTCTTCAGATTTAAGATTGTAATATGTTGACCTTAAACTAGGGATGAGTTTATCATAAGAACAAAGACCATCAAAAGTAGAAACAGTAGGAAAAGGATGAAGTATCAGACTTGAGTACCCCCAAAACGCTTGATCATCAATTGAATTAATCATCAGCTTTAATGATTAAAAAAATCCAAGAGCCGAGCATTTTAGTCAGTCTATAGAGGTTGAAAGGTGAGACTGTTTTCAGGCCTTGTGACTCCAGGCTAAACACAATGAAACTCACTCATAGATTTTAGCTCTAGACAGCTTTCACTTTTTTCTTTACTCTTTAATTATATTTTGCAGGATGATCACAGTTTTCCCTCCTTTTTCCACTCCTTGTCCCTCCCAAATCTCTCCTCTTTTCCCAACCCACCACCATCCTCTTTCTTGATTCATGACTAATTAAAACCAGAGACAGACAGATATTGGGGCTAAAGCTGAAGATCAGAGAATAAAAAGTGTCAGTCATTTCTCACATCTACCATTGCTGAGACAGAATGAGTCATCCACCAAACCTCAGACTGCATTGCCTGGACTGCCCTGATTTCCTGTCTCCTCCAGCCTTATATTACTCTCTCTGACCAGCCATATTACTCCTGCCTCTACCTCCCTAGTATTTAGATAAAGATGTGTCACTCCAAGTCCTGGGATTACCTTTGTCAGAACTCTGCTTTTCTGTTAGACTGGATCAATATTGTATAGGCCAGGGTAAATTTGAACTAGCAGAGATCCATCTTCCAGTATCTCCCAAGCACTGGGACTAAAGATGTGTGCCACCACTGCCTGGCCTCTATGACCAACTAGTGTGACTAACTTTGCACTCTGATCTTCAGGCAAGCTGTATTTGTTAGATCTTCAGAAAAGAGCAGGCATATAACAGCCAGCCATGCTAATCTAGGTGCAGTAAGACTAGACACTTTCTCTCTTATTGAGGTAGACAAAGCAACATAGTAGGAGGAAAGGGTCCCTGAAGCAGGTGACAGAGTCAGCGACAGCCCCTGTTCTCAGTGTCAGGAGTTACACAAGAAGATGAAGCTACACCACTGTACAGAAGGCCTGGTTCAGTCCCATACAACCTCTGTCATCAGTGGTTCCATCTCTATGAGCTCGTATAAGCCCAGGTTAGCTGACTATAAAAAACAAAAACAAAAATGAAAAAGCAGCAACAAATGATGCTCTTCTTTGTCTATTTAAAATTTGATCTGATTATTTGAGGCCCACCTGCATTTGGAAGATAGTCTGTTGTTTGTTCTTTCAATCTAGCAATTTAAAAGTGAGTCACATATTGTCATACAAATGTCTAAAGAAAAGGTTTGACCAATAGCTAGGTAGTCCACAGCCCTGAAAATCTGACATGTAGATTGAACATGCACACATGAGGGTATTGGAAAACTAGCTGATACTGTAAATGTGTGTGAAAAATGAAGACACAGCAGGAAGGAATCATCACATAATTTTAGAGACATGGGAGGTGAGGCTGGATACAATGTGCCCCTGCTTATAGTTGACAGTCTAGGGACACATTTAAGTGTGTAACCTCTGGGATTAGAAAAATGTGAACTTAAATGCTCCCTGCATTGCACTAGCATGGCACCAGGCATTTGTTAATTCATCCTAAATCACAGGCTCTATGTATGCAAGCAGGAAATATACTAATTCCTGCCAGGCAAAGTTGTTAAGATAAATATGCAAGTACTAACATAGCACACTGATGCATAAATCTGGAAAAAAATAAATTTCATTATTTTTATCAGAAGATTGGATAGAGTAGAAAGCCCCAGGATGGAAGAGAAACTTTGTTCTTCAAATTCAGTTCTGTCGATGGATTTATTTTCTTTGCAGAGGATTTGTTCACTGCTTCTTTTCTTCATAGACATTGTACTTTTATGTAGGAATCAATAGTACACAATAAGCATACTGTAAAAAAAAACAATGCACACACGCCTGTGATGCTCCTCTGATCCTCCCAGCTTCAATCATGTATCTGATTGGGGGAGGCAGGATATCTCCTATCACACTGAAAATTACAGGAACTGCTTTGGGTTCATACCACTGGATGTTTCTCAGTACAAGGAGCTGGTGAACTGCTCTTGAAGGACACTGGTCCCACAGGATGGAGAGAGAATTAAAAGTGCCATTTCCTGTGGCTTTTCGTATGCTCTGCTAAGTAGTGATTTTTCACACATCATGGAGTAATCATTTCCCTTCATCCTGACTGAGAAAATTAGTAGAAACACAAATGAAGGGTTTTTAAAAATCAATTGCCTGTGAATGATGTTACACCAGGGTAAGGTGGCAAATGAGGAGTGTTCCTAGTCTGAGTCCCTCAGTGTCCCCATGTAGAAATTATAGCAAGAAGAGGCCTGGGGAGTATCCACTGGTGTTTGTAGCTTATAAGGCTTGGCAAGACAAGAATGAGATACTAGTATGGAATATAATGACAGTGAACATGCCTAGCAATGCAGAAACATATGGAGCTGGGAGCCAGGGACCAAAGCCAGGTCACTATGGGGTCTGATAGTGGTAATAGCATGAAAAGATATATAGCAATTAGCTTGTTAACTAATCTCATGGGCAGTAAATTTTGCCATATGCATGCTTAACCTGCTTGACATAACTTGAAATAATGAGATAATAAATTGTTATTGTCAACCATCACTTGTAATATTATTTTATAGAGTCAGTCATGTCTATGAGAGAACCATAGCTCATATCTTTAGTTGTTACAGATATTGGATGCAGTCACCTTTTTGTTTGTTAGGGAAATTCTATGCAGTCATGTCAAATTCAGATATATCTAACCCAAGGGAAGTAGTAGTTTATTTGTTTGTTTTAAATATACCTTTTAAGTTTGTCACAGACCTTGGGAAAACAGAATATGCATGAGAAGATTCCAAACTGTTTAGACAATCCCTTTTCTAGATTGGCCTTGCAGATTCTTGGACAAAGCATAAAAAAGATTAATGCAGACTATTAATTTGTGTGCATTTAGAAGAGGGGTTTACCTCAGCTTTTCACTTGAATTTTGATAGAGGCGGGGTGTCAACTAGGTAATAGCTACTTCTGGAGCACAGTAGAAATACCTTTGATGGTTAACTTCTCAAAACATAGCAGTAATTATGAAAAATTAAGATTTCAAAGATTAGTTAGAGAAATTAAATAGCAGCAAAGAGTAAGATAGTGAAATAGAAATAGTAGAAACTTTTTAATTGACATGCACACTGGCTTTACAGCATTTAGTGTTAATTAGTTTAAGTTGATAACAAGCACAGCATTAGCTAAGATGTAAAATGGATTGCCTCTGACACATCCTCAAGCATCTTGCTTCGATAAACCTGTGTCCTAAGTCTCACATCCATTTGAAGCCTTATTTTATTTATTGGGTAGAGGATACTTATAGCTGGAACTCCATCATGATAGATATTTAATGTGTTTCAGGCACACAGGAAGTCATGATATTGTGGATGAATCTTGAAAAAACAGCTTGGTATTGGCACAAAAATAGACAGGTAGACCAATGGAATCGAACTGAACACCCTGATATTAACCATGCATGAACACATGATCTTTGACTAAGCAACTAAGAATATACAATGGAAATAAGAAAGCATCTGCCGCAAATGGTGCTGGCATAACTGGATGCTGGCATGTAGAATAATGCGGATTGATCCATGTCTATTGCCACGCACAAAACTTAAGTCCAAATGGATCAAAGACCTCAACATAAATCAAGCCACACTGAACCTGTTGGAAGAGAAAGTGGGAGGCACCCTTGAACGAATTGGTACAGGAGACCGCTTCCTGAACATAACTCCAGTAGGACAGACACTAAGATTGGCAATTAATAAATGGGACCTCCTGAAACTAAGAAGCTTCTGTAAGGAAAAGGACACAGTCAGCAAGACAAAAGGAAACCCACAGATTGGGAAAAGATATTTACTAACCCCACATCTGACAGAGGCCTGATCTCCAAAACACCAAAGTATCCAATCAAAAAATGGGTTACAGAACTAAATAGAGAATTCTCAGTAGAGGAGAGTAAAATAGCTGAGAAACACTTGAGAAAGTTCTCAACATCCCTAGCCATCAGCGAAATGCAAATCAAAACAACTCTGAGATACCATCTTATTCCTTTCAGAATGGCTAAAATCAAAAACACCAGCGACAGTTTATGCCAGAGAGAATGTGGAGAAAGGGGAACACTCCTCCACTGCTTGTGGGGGTACCAACTGGTACAGCCACATTGTAAATCAGTTTGGAAATTCCTCATGAAAATGGGAATCAGCTTACCATAAGGTCCAGCAATTCCACTCTTAGGCATATATCCAAAAGATGCACATTCATACAACAAGGTCAACAGTTCCACTATGTTCATAGAATTATTATTTATAATAGCCAGAACCTGAAAGCAACCTAGATGCCCCTTAACTGAAGAGTGGATAGAGAAAATATGGTACAATGGTGTACTCTTCAGCAGAAAAAAAACAAGGGAATCTTGAAATTTGCAGGCAAATGGATGACACTAGAAGGAAACATCCTGAGTGAGGTAACCCAGGAACAACAACAACAAAAAACATGGTATGTACTCAGTCATGTATGGATTTTAGACATGCATCAGGGGTGTGCCAGCCTACAATCCCATGGCAAGAGAGTCTGGGAAACAGAACTTTCAACCAATGACTGATGGAAGCAGAGGCAGCTAAACAATGAGCTGAACTCAAGGAACCCAGTGACAGAGAGGGAGGAGTGATGATCAAAAGGGTCAAGACTAAGCTGGTTTAACCCCCAGAAACAGCTGACCTGAATAAGGGGTAGCTCTTGAATCTCAGATTGATGGCTGGGAATCCAACATGGGACTGATCAAGACCCCCTGTGTGTGTGTCAGTGAGGAAGCCCAGGCAACCTATGGGGCCATGGGTAGTAGATCAGTATTTATTCCTGGTATAAAAATTGGACTTTGGGTGCCCATCCTACAATGAGAGATGCATTCTTGCCCTTGACTCTTGGGGGAGGGTCTAGGCCCTGCCCTGGATGAAATGACAGACTATCGACACCACCATGGATTGACATGTGAAGCAACCTTGTTTCTAATTTAAATTTACAAAATGATAAAAAAAAAAACCTGGAGTCAGATATAAAGGAAAATGCTGAAATATCAGACAAGCCAAGAAGCTTGCCTCTAGTTCTTGCCTCTACTGAATGCTCAGACGAAGGGGCAATCCAGAACGCTTTTCTATAAAACCTCAGACTGAATGTATTCTCTATAAAACCACAGACTAAATAATCTGAGCTCCTATCCCCTACTGTCTTATATTCCTCTCTCCACCCAGCCATATGACTCCTGTTTCCACCTCCCTAGTGCTGGCATCAAAGGCATGAGCTCTGTTTCTCTATTTTTTTAATTAAAAAAATTTAAAACAATCTTATTTTACATACAAATCCCAGTTCCCCTCTTTCTTCTGTCCTTCTGCTCTCCCCACCTTCTCCGCCCACCACCCTCTCCTCAGAGAGGGGAATCATCAAAGTCTCCCACATCATTTGGGGCACTGCCCCCTGTATCTAGGATGAGCAAGGTATCCTTCCATAAGAAATGGACTCCAAAAAGACAGTTCATGCACTGGGGATAAATATTCAGCCCATTGCCAGTGACATCTTAAACAGCTCAAGCCTCCAATTGTCACCCACATTCAAGTGGCCTACTTGGATCTTAAATGTGTTTTCCAGCTGTCAATTCAGAGTCAGTTAGCTCCCACTTGCTCAGGGCAGCTGTTTCTGTGGGTTTCCCCATCATGATCTTGACTACTTTTCTCATCACTCCTCCCTTTCTACCTCTGGAATCCAGGAGTTCAGCCCCAGTGCTTAGCTTGAATCTCTGCATCTGTTTCCTTGAGTTACTGGATGAAGGCCCCATGATGGCAATTAAGGTAGTCATCAATCTGATTATAGGGGAAGGGCAGTTAAGGTACCCTCTTTTCAATTGCTTAGATTCTTAGTTGGGGTCATCCTTGTGGATTCTTGGGTTTCTCCTTATCTCCATAATGGCTCTATCAAGATTTCTTTCTGTTTGCTCTCTTTCTCTGTCCTTCCCCCAACTTGATCTTCCCAATCCCTCATGTTTTCCTCCCCATCTATTTTTCCCCTGTGCTATACTGAAAACATCCCAGTCATGTGATGCTTTTGTGACTGTATCACTGGGTACTAGGAGAAATTTTATATGCTTGCAATAGATTACTAAAGAAACCCAAATGGAATCATTCACTTCATGCTTTTAACTTGGCATATCACAGTTTTGAAAATGACACTAATATGAATTCTACAAGTATAACACATCTCCCATTATGACAGAAGTGAGATGGAATACAATATCCTTCTAAATCAACAGTGTTCCAAACTATGTCATATATTATTTTATCTGATAAACTTGTAGATCAATAAATGTTGCAATGTTGCTTTTTAAACTATTGATTCAACATAAAATGGTTGGCTTTCCTCCTTAAAAAATAACAAAAGGAAACATAAGTTATAACAGTAGATAGGAAAAATATATTGATGCATTTCCCTAAAGAATGCTACACAACTTGCTAGATAATATATTTCTAAGAGAAGTTTATATACAAAGCTGTAAGTAGATGTATTATTGATTTTAATACAAAAGAAAAAATAACTCGATGAATACAAATTGTGCCATCCTCCTTCAACCACAGGAATGTTCAGTTGTGATTTATCTTCATTAGCCTGAGTCATCAGTTTTAAAAAGTAGAAATATTTGGTTACCTATTTTCTTAGTTTTGGTTTGTTTGTTTTGTTGCTTGGATAAAATGCCTTGATGAAAGCACCATTGGTGAAAAAGGATTCAGTTTGGCTCACAGTTCTGAGGTACAGTGCATAATTTAAGTGAAGTGCCCATGGTGGGAGTTTGGGCAGATGGTCTCATTGAACCCACTGTCAAACAGTCAAGAAACAGAGAGTGATGAAAGTTTGTGCCCAGTGAGCTTTTTCACTGCTTTATTCAGCCCAGAGCTCAGGCTCAGTGAACAATCCTGACAACTTTTAGCATGAATTTTCTTACTTCAGTGAACCTAATCAACAGAGTTCCTCACAGACATGCCCAAGACCTGAAGAATTAAACTCAAGTATAACTAGAAGCATGTCCCCTATGGGAACGCCATATCCTGTAAAACTGACAATTTTCATTTACCATTCAAAATATATTCTGTGATTTGGTGGATTATTTGAAGTTGACTCTTTTTTTCTTCTAAAATTTCTCCTACGAACCTTATCAGGTTGAAATCATGTTTGAAATTCTAATATACTTTGCTCTTCACCTAAAATGTTTCCATTTTTGGATGATTCACAACGATATTACCAGCAATGACACTATTACAAGTCAGAAAATCTTTCTAATACTGCTCAAGGCAAACTAGAACTATTTGTTAATATTATATTTATTGTAAATTTGGAACCTAAAAAGAGGTTAGATAACTTACTTGAGACTGCACACATAGTACACAAACATATTCTAAAACTGTGGAGTTTTGCATGCTTAAATGCAATTTCTGTATGAAATATGAATCAAAAGTGGTACTGAAGTTTGAAGTTAGGGATTCATATTTTGTATGCACTCTACCACTGAACATTTGTTTCAATTATTTTCTCTTGTTACATTTGAAACAAGGCTTTTTGAATTCTCCATGCTAGCTTTGAACTCAGTCTTCTTGGCACAGACATGGGGTTAGCTATGATTGCAGTAGGATTACAATCATGTACCATTAGGAACTGTGATTATTTTATATTTGTCTCCTCATGAATTCTCTACTTCAGTGTGAAAATTTCTTATAGCCTTCACTATGTGGCTTTTCATGATTATCATACGAAAATTTCGGCAGTGTTACTAACACTACCTTGGTAAAGATGCATGTTACATCGATTTGGAATTAGAGAGGAAATGAAGGAGAAAAAGAGGAAAAAAACAGAGACAGACACAGATGAAAGACAGATGAAGGATAACACTAAGATAAAACAATGACAATTAAAGGAGCATTAAAAACACCTTTTGCAAATATTCAGATAAAAAACATATTTGGATCCAACAGAGTGGCTCATCTGGTAAAGATATTAGTCACCACATCTAATGACCTGAACCTACAACATTAAACAATTTTGAAAAACTGAGCAAAGGTGATGAGAAACAATTCAGCTCCTCAGTAAGAGTTGTATGCACTTTTAACATCTGAGCCTCACTTTCTGAGTCATTTGTTTAAATACTTTTTGTATTATAATTACAAGACTAGTTATCTCTTCCCTTTCTTTCCAGAATTGTGGGAACAACAGACCTTGACCAGAGGCCCACTTCCCCATCAGCCTGGGAGCAGGCAGCTGTAAGACAATGCTTGCTAAAAAACATGTTTACTAAAAACAATGCTGTCCCCAGAGCAATAAGTTCCTGATAAGGGCTCGCCCACAGGAACACTCTGACCTTGACCTTTTCCATTGACTAATCACCTAGTCCTAACCCCCACTGCAGCCTCTGGTGTCAGAGCATATAATAACCAGCCAGGGTAAAAATTAAGTGGAGCCTTCTTGAGGGGCCTTCTGGGTGCCTTCTGGAATCCTTCTTGAAGCTTTCTTTGCACCACTGACTGGTCTCTTTGTCATAAATCCTGACACCCTCCACACATTCTCAGGCACAGCCTGCGCAGCGGGCGGGGCACAGAATAGCCTCCCATAAACCCCACTTGCCTACTAGTTCTCTTTCAAATTCATGACCTCTTTCACATGCATGTGCACATACACACACACACACACACACACACACACACACACAAAATACAGCATGATTAGTCTGTGTAATGTTATTTGTATGCATTTTACAGGGCTGGTCATTTGCATAACCAAATAGTCTCCTTCCATTAGAACTCCCTGAGTCTTAACAACTTTATCAGAGGAAATTCCTGTTATAATGCCATCCCGCCATATCCCTAATTCCTAAGACATTTTCCCCCCTGACTTGAGAAAGAATACTGTAAAACATTGCCCTCACACACTTACAACAACAGTGGCTACCTGCACAAGATTTGCCAAACTCAGGCCCATCAACCTTCCATCTCTGTTGAATTTTAAGTTATTGGTACATCACAATAGGAAGGGTGTGATTGTCTGATAAGCTCCATCCATGAGAGCATGGACTTTGTGGACATACTCATTCACATTTGGCAGATGAAGAAAGAGAGCCAGACAGAAAGCAGGTTTTGACCAGATCCATATACATGCATGCCGAAGGCATAATACTGCTGGCAAGACTGCTTGTCTCAACTTAGCTAAACAGAGCACCCACTTGACAGCAAATGTTCGAACGTAATATTGTGTACAGAACATTTTAGAGTTAAACCATAGCAGTGATTTACTTTAATTCTTATTATTGATTTAATTTTTATTTGAACATATATTTTACTTACAATATATTCTGATCATAGTTTCCCCTCCCTCCCCTACTCCCAGATCCTACTCACCTTTCCACCAATACAATTTCACTTCTTTCTCTCTATAGGAAATAAACAGGCAAATTAAAAGAAAAAATGGTATATCTTCATCAATTTCTTCCCTTCATGACTCAGAAAACTATATGGACAAGAAGGCAGAAAGATTGCAAGAGCCAGAGGGGGTGGATGACACCGGGAAATACTGGCACCCTGACACACTGGACAAAATAACATATGTACTCCCAGAAACTGGGGCAGCATGCATAGGACCTGCACAGATCCGTGCAAAATGGGGTTACATCATTGAGAGGGAATGGACACATGAGCTCCCACCACTAACCAAGAATCTATCTTCAACTGACATCTACTTATAAAGAAAAAATTAGTTTTCTTCATGGAGTCTCACAGGATATATAAATCACACTTAGAGGCAAGCGCAATGCCCAGCAAAAGATAGCCAATACCAAATGAACTCAGTGGCCTTTTGGAGGATTTTTGTTTGTTTCATATTGCTTTGTAAGGGCTTTTTTTTAACCTTACTGGAATTTTATTTGTGTACTTTGCTTTTTTAATTTGGGGTTTGCATGAGTTTTGCTGTGTGTGTGTGTGTGTTGTACTTTTTTGGTTCTAATGATAATTTCTTTTCTATAGGAGAGGGGCTTGGGGAGGTTTCTCAATGGGTAATAGCCTTGTTGGGTGAGCATAAATGAGTACATAAAATCAAATTCTCAGCATTCAGAAAGAGCTAGGCATTTGAATGAATAATAAGTGAGAAGATATGTGTAAACAGATAATTAACATTGAAGGAACACCTTTATAATAAAAAAAATGGTACTTTTTGGTTCAGTGACCCTTGTTTTGTATCACTAACACAGAGTAACACAAAGACACCCAGCTTCCTGTTCTGTTCTCTGCATGCATGGATGCATGTACCTGCACACTCACTTTAATAGAACACACACACACACACACACACACACACACACACACACACAAACACACATATACATATACATAGAAAAAACGGAAGCAAAATAATAATGAAATAATATTTCTAAGGTAAGTTTAAATAAATGGCAAAATAAATATAGCAATGTACTATCCTCAAACATACTTATACATTATCATTGTTAATGTCTATACATGTACATTAAGGGGAAAAGTACCTAGTATACCAAAGATTACAGTCTAGATGTTACCCATGATGTTAAGCACTTGAAGTTTTATTCTGATTTTCACATTAAAAACTAGAAATTGTTTCATTAAACTTTCTTATATTTTCATTTACTTCTGACTTATTTTTTCTCATATACTTGATCAAACACATCTATTTTAGAAATCTTTGTAGTTATAAAAGTCTCAAACATCATGGTTTCATGTTTCATTAAAATTGCCTTCTTTTATTAAGGATATCAAGTAATTTTCCAGTGTATGCTGTGCCACAGTTAGGTCACAGCCTTGGCTTTAAAAAAAAGTACTCAGTATTATTTGTTTGGGCAGCTAGCTTAGGGGTGGTGGCATCTTCTGTATCTAGGCTTCGATTGAATCAAATACTAGAAAGTCTTCTTTGTCTTCCAGATATCAGAAATTTGGGAGCCTCAGCTATATGCCTGAAGTATTCAGTCAGGTTTCTGCATTCTGCCTAACCTCTGCTAGAGCTTTAGAATTGGAGGCTCACCTGAGCATGAGCCTACATCTCTAGCAAGGAACTACATGGCGTGTGCATGCACACACATACATACACACACACACACACACACACACACACACACACATTCTCCATCTACTCTCTGTTGCTTCACTCCCTCTGTTTCCATCTTATTGACATTCAAGCCTTAGGTTCAGTAGGTTCATTTGGATATTTCTGGGATGGTTGAGGCACTCAGTTCCTTTCCCCAAACAGCCATTTCTACACTGCTTACTCTTTAAGAAATTCTCACTATTTTCTTACATACTGTATTTCCAGTTTAAAGAATTTAGAATTTAGCATGCTAGTTTATTACCCATTGATAATTGTTGCTGGAAGCTTGGAAGACTCAATCTTTATTTTTAGAGATGAACTCAATGTTTCCCATTTAGAATTATGTTGAAGAATAGGGTCTGAGGATCCTAAACAACTACTTTTCTTCACAGACACTATCATTTTCATCTCGCTTTGAACATGAACATTCACATGTGCTTGCATCCACTGGCATCTAGAATAATGTTATGAAAATTAAAAATATGAGTAATGTTCATAACTCAGCTACTCTCTTGTCAAACTTTACACTCATTGCCCTGTTCCCTGCCAATAATAATAATAATGCTCTGAGGATTGATTATTAACCTACATTCAGTTTCTTGCCTAAGCAAAAGCTTTCACTTTCTGTAAATGCACATGGGAATCACAGACTCTAACCTCCCAAGTTCCTCTGTTTTTATGAATGCTATTCAGATTATCACCTCCTAATGGCAGTGATCTCCCTAAGCTATTATCTCAAGCCATGCTAGATCCTCTTAACATTCCTGTGTCATATCATTGTCTTCCTTATTAGCATCAGCAAGCACACTTACTCCCTCCTAATTACTTGATCTGTATGTAGCCAGAGTATGGGTGAGATGCTATTTGTTAGATTCACTCAGTGTCTTCTCTAGTTGCTAGGTGATAGCAGCCAGTCCCAGCCAAAAATACTTAACAATCTTCAGATGAAATTTTCCTGTTACTTTTCCTTTAAGTAGCCCAAGGCACCTGTGCCAGAGTGATTTAGACAGCCTTATAAAACTGCTTAGATTAAAGAAACAGTTTGATTGGCCCACAGATTAATGTGAAGGGTAGATTAATTTTTGTGTGTGTGAATTACTAGCTTAGCTGAAGCAGCTGCTTACATTTGAAACTGCTAACACCATCATATTCTAGCACACAGAAGTATGGTTTTCCTAGGAATGAAGATATCCAAAGGAGAAACTAATAAGGCATATCTAAGTAGGGTGTTTGGTAATCAGGAGATAACACTCTGGAGGGATTAGGAGCACGAGGCTGCATTTCTGTCACATTATTACCTCATGATAACCAGTTCCTTCTTGTCACACCTGACTGCATAATTCCTATCCAATTAAAAGTGACATTTTGTGGTGATGTTAGCAATTTGGGCACATACTTTTCTTTCTTCACCTGAGAAACTTCCTGCAAGACAGATCACTGAGAATTGAATGTCTTTGTTCCTTGGATGTCCTCATATTTCCTTGCTGAGGACAATGGTTTAGAATATTTTAAATGGGGCTGGTCATAGAGCAAGTGTATCTGTTTTCCTGGGAGATGTACACAGGTGTGAATTGTTCTTTCAAAGGCTATGAACCCGGACAACTTCCTTTGCTCCACCTCAGCACTGACTGCTAAACTAATCAATGCTTTTAAGATGAAATTCTATTGCAGTAGTTATCTTCCAACTTTTCTGTGCATAAGAAGTATCAGGAACAAGGAATTCTGAAGACAAATCATACAAAATCAGTCACTGTACTCATCAATGTTTACCCTGATTAGCATGTAAAGACTGTATACATAGTTTTATATTTTGTATTACGTTTAACTCAGTATACACAGTATGTACACACATATATACATATGTTGTCATGAAAGAAATTTGGAAAGATAGTCCTTAAAATTGAGCTGATACAGAAAAGATCGACTTCCCCTGAAAAAATAGTAGTTAGTATACTGTCAATTCCAGAAATTGATATATATGTACATTTATGTAGATAAACAGAGAGGGTGAATCCTTCCATGGGGGATCATCAAACTCTGCACATCATTTGGGGCAGGGCCTAGACTCTTCCCATGTGTCTAGTCTGAGAGAGTATCTCTCTATGGGGAGTAGGCTCCCAAAGTCCATTATATACATATATTTAAAAAAAGAGATTTTGATTCATTTTCCATACCCATTTTCTTGAGATTAGAGGGAAAACTTAGGATAGTTCTTCCTATGTATAAGCATGCTGCTTTCTCTTGCCACTTATCAGGCCCTACCATCACCTTTATTTTTAGATCCCAATGTCTGCCCCTGTCTTGTTAAGCCCACTTGCCAATAGCAATTCTGCAAAACATGTGCTAAAACCAGGAGATCCTTTTTGAGAAAACTGTCTCTGAAGGTTTTGTTTCCCAGGTGATACAATTGTGTCTGTCCTCATAGTGTTTTGACAAATGTTATTTCTGTTCTAGATTTGTGTGTCACTTATTTGAGATCTATGTATCTTTACAGAATTAACATAAAAACACAAGGAACACCTAATGTAAGGGGATAAGAACTGGATACAGAGAATAGATAGAAGCTGTGAAAGAGGATATAAAGCTAATTGTTTTTGTAGTTGTAATTTTTTCATGGATTTTTTTGTTTGGGTGGTAGATAATTACATAAGATATATTCAGGACTTGAAGTGTAAAATTTAATGTGATGCTGCACAGCTTCCCTTCTGAATACCTATGCTAACTTTGTAAAAGTTCACTGAGCTGGATAGAGTTTTAGTCTGGGAAATTTTGGTGTATGATGCTTTCATTTATTTTCCAGTTCTTTTTATAATAAATTTAAGATGTTAAAAATTGGGACTGGGGAGATGGCTCAGAGGTTAAGAGCACTGACTGCTCTTCCAGAGGTCTTGAGTTCAAATCCCAGCAACCATATTGTGACTCATAGCCATCCTTAATGAGATCTGGTGCCCCTTCTGGCATGTAGGCATATATGCAGACAGAACGGTGTATACATAATAAATAAATAAAACTTGAAAAAAGGAAATTAAAAATTTTAATGAAAAAAATTCCAGATACATTGATGGCTTTTTCATATGATATTGAGTATCCTTTCAAAGAGACAGAAACTTCAATTTTTTTATTATGCTGAAATGTACATAAAGTTAGTATCTGAAGTGTTCTAAATATGTAAATTGACAATCTTACCTGTATTTCTGATGCTGCTTCTACATGTTGTATCATATAGCTGAATTTCATTCCTTTTCAAGACTGAATTGGTGGTGAATAAAACACAATGTTTGTCTGCTAAACAGCTGGTGGGCTTTGGTGCTTGGCTTTGACCATTGATAGATGTATACTCATTCAGTTTCTTGTGTGCAAATGAAAATGTGGTCAGCCATAGTCCTCTCCCAGCTGCCATGACCTCTCTGCATATTGTCATGCCTTTGCCACCATGATGTACTGTGCCCTTTTTGGAGCTGTAAACCAAGATAAAACTTTTCTTTCCTAAGTTACTTTAGGTCATGCTATTTTGTCACAAAACAGAAAAGTAACTGACATAAAACTGATAACAGGGTGTTGGGTTGTTGCTGTGATGAGCTGGACTATGTTTTTTTGAAATTGTTGTTGTTTTGCTTTGTGTTCCTAGAGAAATTTGGGAACTTCACACTGGAGAAGTCATAGAGCTCCCTGGGAAGATCTCTATAGGCCATTCTTATGCAAGTTTAAAAGTCAAGTTTTGTCTCACTTTTTTTTTGTTTGTTTTTTTGAGACAGGATTTCATCGTGCTTTTGGAGGTTGTCCTGGAACTAGCTCTTGTAGGCCAGGCTGGTCTCAAACTCACAGAGAACTGCCTGCCTCTGGCTCTCAAGTGCTAGGATTAAAGGTGTGTGCTACCAATGCCCGGCTAAAGTTTCATATTGTTTTTTTAAAATTTTAATACAATCTTTTTTCATTTTACATACCAATCCCAGGTCCCACTCCCTCCCCTCCTCCTGCTGTCCACATCTTCCCCCAACCCCACCACTATCCACTCCTCAGAGAGGATACGGCTTCCCTTGGGGAGTCAACAAAATCTGGTACATCATTTTGAGGCAGGACCAAGTCTCTCCCCCATTTATCTAATCTGAACAAGCTATCTCTCTAAAGACAATGGGCTCCAAAGAGCCAGTGAAAGCACTGCTAGTGGCCCCACAGACTGCCCAAGTCACACAACTGTCACCCACATTCAGAGATTGTCTATGCATGACAGAAGGCTGACGGAGATACTAACCTAATATATGAGGAAAGGACCTTTATTACCTAATTTAAGCCCTCATTTCTCCCTACAAACACCTTATTTATTAGGGTTTCATTGTATAAATTGTAAGAGAATATAACTGAGATCATGAAGTACTTCAATAGATTCTAGCACGATTTTGGTATAGAAAGGAATATTTTAAACTTAATACCTCACCAAAAATTTAATCTATTAATACCATGAGCGATAGATATATTAAAACTCATTTTAGTCTCCACATATGGACCTTGGAAAATAAGACAATGGCGACTTTCCAATGACAATGTAAATCTGGAGTAGGAAGTATACAAATGCTAATCAGATATCTACCCTTTACTTGCTTTAGTTAATTTCTTCCTAAGTAAATTATTAGTGTCTGACTAGTGCAACTGGAAAAAGTGGAAACTTAAATGGGAAGATGACTCTATACATAATGCCAAATGTTTTCCTAATTCTAAAATGTGCTATATTATTTATGATTTATTAAAACTTGCCTGAGGATTCAGAAAGCAAAGTCAGTCTCAAGTTATAGAGATCAGGCAGTAGTGACACACACTTAATGTCAGCAGCCAGAAGCTAAGAGGTAGTGGTACATACCTTTAATCCTAGGACCTAGGATTAAGAGGTAAACAGATCTCTGTGACTCTAAAGCCACCCAGATCTACACAAGATTGATCCAGTCCTAAAGAGAAATGGCTCACACAAAGATGATCTCAGCACCTTGGATGATGGGGCTTTAATCCCAGCCCTATAGGGCTATGGAAGATAGGAGCAGGGCCTTCAGTAGTCAGTATCAGCCATCCATTCTCCTACCACATAGAGGATAGGAAGACATTGACATCTTAGAATTCTCCAGCAATGCTGAGGAGAGGTTACAGTCTGAGGTTTGGTGGAGCCAGGGTCGTCTTTCATTCAGAGGTGGATTAAGAGCTAGTAACCAGCTGCTTTGCATTTCTGATTTTCAGCTTGAAGCGTGAACCTTAATATCAGTCTCTGTTTTTTTATTTTTTGAGTCACACTAAAGCATGTCTTCTCCTCTTTACAGAATCAGTAGAGCCTGTAACACCAAACCAACTTGTCAGCTGATTGAGTGTCATTCGATATAAAAATAAAGATAGCCTTAAGTTGAGTAAAAGAAAAATCAAAAGTAGCTGTTAATTTGGGGCATACATAAGCATTTTTAAAAAATGACATAATGAAAATTAAAAACAATTATTGAAGAAATAAATGTCCTCAATGCTGACAAGAAGTCCAGGATAGATTCTCAGACAGGGTAGTGAGAGCTAGACTACACACATATGATTCCCTGGAGATTTCTCACAGGCAGATCCATTTATCGGACAAGTTTCCAGAATTGTGGTGAGCATTTCTACAAAGCCTCAAAATTTTCAGTTTAAGCAAACACAATATGTGATTTTTATAAACTTATATATGGAAGTTTTCTGTTCTTTTTTATTGAAAACAGATTCTTTTATGGGTATATTTTAATGTAAGAATCACTGCAAAAATAAGTTATAAGTATCTAAAACCTAGTCAATGCTTTTCTTTTTCTGAGATTTACCTCAATATTAAAGTTTATTCTGGATATCTTAACTCAGAAGTAACACATAGTCTTTTTTAAACTTCATTTATTCATTTATTTATTTAAATTAGAGATAAGCATCATTCACATGTCAATCCCAGCTCCCTCTCCCTCCCCTCCTTCCCTATCCCCCACTAACTCCCCCAATCCCCCAACTCACCCCCCACACTACCAAGGGAGGGTGAGGCCCTTCATGGTGGGATCTCCAAAGTCTGTTATATCTTACAAAGCAGGGCCTACATATTCTTCTAATTAAATAAATTGAGAATATCACTACACATCTTAAACCTTTGCACCTTCCCTCCATTCTTATCCAAGACTCTTATATCTGAGGAATGGCATCACATTGAACTCAGCTGCTCAACATAAATAATAACAAAATAATACATACTTGACTCATTGAGATACCAAAGACTGTCTCTTAAATCCACTTTCTATCAAAAATTCTAGCTTGCAAGTTGGAGCTGTTTCTCAGCCCTCCTTGAAGCTGACAGTTGCCCAGGTAACCGTGTTCTAAACATTGGTGTTGATAGGAAGTGATTGCAATGCCTTCTGCAAATATAATACTGTGTGCAACGTGTAGTTCTTACTGCCTTGAACACCACTTTTATTCTTTTCATTCAACATGTATGAAAGCATGAAGCAACTCCTCTTTAGTCATTCATATGATTGTGATTTCAGTCTAGAAAACAGTGGGACAACAGATTGGAAGTATTCAGTCCCTAGGACACTGCATAGAAGAGAGCACTGCTCTCTGTCTGACACAGTGTGATTGTAACATGACTGAAAAACAAACAAACTGTTTACATATGAATGTTGCCTGTTTTAGCCTTTAGTTTGTCTTCATTATGCTTTCTCTAAGTTTCTATTACTATCAGTACTCCCAAGTCTCACAGTAACTTGCACAAACCAATCCAACAATTTTGTCATAAGTGTATCATTATAATTAAATACATCAACATATTATTTTTTAAAAACTCCACATGTAGTCATTACTATCACCCTAGATAAAAATGTCATGTTTATAATTATTCTATTTAATTTCATTTTTATTCAATATTGGCCTGTTGCTAAAATGATAGATTATTTGGGAAAAAGAATTGTTGCTTACATGCTTTATAGATCAGGTATATAGATACCTCTTGTTTGTCCACTGGTGTTTTAATTGCTTGAATTAATATAAACACAGTCACATAGATTATTAGCTAGAGTTGTGGTTTGAATGTGTCAAAGTTCATGTGTTAAATTCTTGTTCTTCAACATGGAAAGATTGGAATCTATGGGTTTTTGAGATGTATTTATGGCATAAGGCCTATGTTTCCAATAACGTACTGATAGCTTGATACAGGAGTAGTTTCCTTGTAAAGAATGAGGTCCTCTGTCTTTTGTATTTACTTTAACACCCACTGCACACAATATGATGTCTTACATCATATAATTTCTTAGAAGGAAGAACACAGCCAACTACACCTCCTCCAAATTGGACTTCTTAGTTTCTAGAACAAGTAAAAAAAAATCTGCTCATTATATACTATTAATTCTCAAGCATTTTATTATAGCAACAAAAATAAACTTAACACACGGGGCCACTCACAAAATTAAAATGAAGCATGTGATAAATTTCAAACTAGTGGGTTGTCATTAAAAGCAGTAGACTATTTGAAAATATTGAAAAGGAAACTAAATAGAACTGAGGTTCACCGAAAAGCCCTTTTAAAAAGCATCACATTACGTAATGATATTTAATAACACAAATGCTCTAAGAATAAGGAACATTTCCATATAATTTAGTAAATAAAGTGCTATTAACCCAATATCCAAAGAGCTTTTAGATATGTAGTGAAATGAGGAACTTAATTTTGTGTCTTATCTACCTCAGAGCTATTAGCCAAAATCAAACCTCGAGCTAATAACTATAATATGAAGGCTCATCATTTCCAAAGCTGCTAATACAAGAAGTTTTTGTAAGTAAACAAAAAACTAGCAATTTCACTACATATTTTAGCAAGTAAAAGAAAAACAGTAGTAAAAATCAAGCCTCAAGTTAATACCTTTAATATGAAAGCTGTTAATATAGGCAATTTTAGTAAGTAAAAAATGAAATGGAGGCATGTCTAAGGTATAATACTATATTTCATTTTATTAGACAAAAGGAAAAATAAATTTTCTATTGCAATTAATTTAAAAGTCTCATAAACAAAAAGGAGATGCATCATAGATAATAATAATTTGAATTTGTTTTTCAGCTCTGCTATTTTGAATGAAATAATCAAATAGGCAAAAAATATTCACAATATTCACAGTAAAAGAATCATAATGAATGTTAACATATGGCAAGGACCTACAGTAGTTGAATTTGACTTGGGATATACAGCTATTTTCAACAATGGCCTGGCTCTTCTATTTTTGCAACCATTTCTTAAAATTCTTCTTCTCATTGTAACTATGCTCCATCAGCATATAAAATAACAGTCCCAGTTTCTGGCATCAAGTACAGAAAATGGTAAACCTTAATTGTACTAATCCTGTATCATGACATATATTAGAAGGAAAAATATTTTCCTGTTCTTCCAGAAGTCATATATTCATATATATTAGACAACATACACAGAGTTCAATACTGTTTGTGATTTCAAACTACAAGTAGGGTGTTGAAATCCTTAGCCCATCTATCCTGAATCATGGAGGGTGGCTATGTATGTAAGTGAAAAAAGCAACAGGAAATTGGGCTGGCACATGTAACTCATGATACTGTAAATATACAAAATTAATGTCATCTCTTACATGTCATGTAAAAAACAAATTCAAATTTTTTCTAATCTTAAATAAGTTGTGCAATGGAAAACTTTTTAGTAAACATGACAGAACCTTTTATGATGCTTTATAATTGCTCAATAAAATCCACTTTAAATTCAGGTGGTGTAAAAACACAACTATATGTTAGTATTTATGTGTTGTGATAATTTGCAAGCTTTACTGATCTTGTTATGATCAGGTGACCTGAGCTTGCATTAGTCATAGTATAGAGGTCAATGGTTCAAGGAGCTTTATGTTAATTGAGTCAAATGTCAGGCTCCATTAACCACATGAATCTCAGTATGCTCTTCTTTAAGTGGTATTAAGTGTTCCAAGTGGTATTAATTTCACAGCATTGTTGCTACCCTGCTATCATGACCAGCATAAATTGGAGCTCAACAACATTGGTTAAATTGAGAAGAAGCTTCAATTTTTGAAGGAAGGAGCTGTTGGCTCATATTATTCTTCCACACCAAGCATAAAGATATCACCTAAAAGAGAAAAATCACAGTAAAAAAGTAGCAAGTAAGTTTTTTAAGGCCATTTGTTACTGGATACCTTGCTTGCACACCTCATGGGGGATGGGGTGAGAAGATGCAGTATCAACGATTCAGGCACCCAGAGTCAGTCAGTAGCAGAGCTTGCTGCACACTCATTTATTAAGGAAGTTATGCCTGCCTTTGTACCCCCTCCCAAGGTCCTATTGACTCAGATGACTGACTCTGCCATGTTGTCTTTTCCTCATTAGTGTCTCGGGGTCAGGTGTCTCTTCATCAGCAGTTTCTGCGCATAGAGGCAGGCTTGGCTCAGGGAGGAAGTGCCTACTGTGCATGTACATGCTCACATGGGCTGTCCTAGGCATTGGGACAGGGCAACTGCTGCTTGGGTAGGCTGGCCGCAGTTTCTCCCACAGTCACTGTGTTTCATAATATAAATTCTGACAGAGCAGTAATATAGGACATGTAAATAGCATGAGAGACATGATGACATATCCATCAACACATGGGTATTTCATGTATGAAAGGGAAACTGGAAAATCTTCAATAAAACAGAACTTAAAATGTTTGGTTATAAGTATGGGAAAATAAAAAAAATGTCTACTATTTCCAACCAAAACCAAAAATAAATACAAAAACATCTCCATCCAGATTCATGATAGTAGGACAGATTTTTTTAAATTATCTAGCCTGAAAGTGCTAAAGGAAGTTACTGTAGAAAAACATGCGAAACCTGCAGAATGGCACAGGTTAATACAGCCATACATGCCAGTCTTGGATGATTCATGGAAGTTAGAAGACACTAAAGACACAAAGATGACACATAGTACCATCAAAATGGCCACTATGTTGAATATATATACAAGTTCATATAACCTCAATTCCAAGTAGCTATACTTGTATGTTCTACAACTGATAACAGAATGGATATTGTTAGGGCACATGGGACAGGCACCAAAGTGGCAGACATAAGACAAGCTGGGACCAGGAGAATCATCATGAGAGAGCTAATGACGAGCTTGAAAGAGAACTCATAGCACTAAATGTTTAATACATAAATTAGGAGCCAGGTAAAGCTTGTAATATATAAATAATATAAAATAAATATAATAATGACAGGTAAACACTGAAGAAATAAGTCTGGAGAGATGTCTCAGCTGGTAATAGCACTGGCTGCCAAGCCATACAATCTAAATTTGATAACTAGAAGATAATTCATGGAAGAGATAACCTGCACCACAATGTGCAAGCCCACCTGTAACGTAGACACTTTGGCACCTGCTCGTATATGCAGCTCGCACACAATAAATTACTTACTTAATTAAATATAAGAAGAAATTGAAAGTTTAATCTAGGAAAGTATTTAAGTAAAATTAAGAGATAATGATTATGAAATAGTTTATTTTTTAGATAAATTGAATGTCCATGAACTTTTAAATAATTTTCAAAAGAAATAGAGATGATTTAGGAACAGATTTATGGACATTTATAATTAGAAGAAAGAAGCTTGCAGATAGTAAATAAACATGGTAGAAAAAGAGAGAGAGAGAAGCAGAGACAGAAAAAAACAGAAGAGGAAAAAATGGAAGGTAAAGTTTTAAAAGGAAGGAAGCAAGGAAGGAAGGAAGGAGAGAGGGAGAAACCCTGGGCATTCAATTGTATAAAACAGGTTGGAAAGCTTATGTGAAATAAATACAGTTTTTAGAAATTAATGTGTATTGGGCATAGCTGCATGCTTACAATAGGATGTGTGCCTCAAAGATGGAAATATGTGTGAATGAGGTAGACGTCATGATAATAAATAATAGAGGTGCTTGTTCTTTCAAACTACCAGAGCTTTCAGGGTGTACAACAGCAAGGTTTTGAAAGGAGGCTTGACCAAATTTCTTGAAGTATTCTGCTTCAGTTCATAAGTGGTTGCTGATCAGTAACACACGGGATCATACTTCACAATAAAACCAGCATCCTTGAGTTACTGTTGTCACTAAATACTGCCTCAAAGGAACCAGACGTGTCACGGGTACTTCATTTCAGTCTGAGAGCTTGTATGATAAACTGCATCTAAGGCCAAATTGATCTATGTTTTTCAATATATGCTGATTACAAAATAATGCTCTGATATTCCCTAAACTAAACAAAGTCTCAAAATTGTTGAAAAAGTAAAATAAAAATTAGATTCAGGACCACATGTCATTTTGGATATGTACAAGTGTAGCAAGGGCATATTTAAAAAAAATTTACGTGATATACTAATAAACTTGAATTTAATACACAATTGTCACATGATTAAAGCACTTTTATAGTTGTGCACTGATTATTCGTTCAGTAAAACTTGATAGGCTTTCATGGACAGCATTCACCTTATACCAAAAAAGTTTTTGCTCCATCTGAGCTTGACCTCTACAAAGCAGTGTTGATCACAATGGCGATGTGTTTCAGGTGAGCTTGATTTTCAAACGTATGACTTAGGAGGATCAAGGAGCAATAGCTAAATGAATCCTAAATTTTGTAAAAAAATATATTATGAAAACCATAATCTCATAAGAACCCTATTGTTCCAAATGGCTCAGAACATGTTTACCTCCTGTGG
This sequence comes from Mesocricetus auratus, assembly GCF_017639785.1. Classification (NCBI taxonomy): domain Eukaryota; kingdom Metazoa; phylum Chordata; class Mammalia; order Rodentia; family Cricetidae; genus Mesocricetus; species Mesocricetus auratus. Next base: position 34,579,334 of record NW_024429190.1, on the reverse strand, counting down.
CAGCAAGCGACATAGAATGGGAAGAGTAACTTGATTTGACATTTGAATGAGATGGTTGTTTTCAGTAAGTAGTTCATTAACAGAATTTTTATTTATATTTAATTTTTATTAAAATGAATTGTCTTCAAAACATGCATGCATACTTCACATGTCAGTCCCATCTCCCTCTCGACCCCTCCTCCCTTGTCCCTCCACCAAGCTTCTTCCAGCCCCCCGCCCAATCCCCATAACATTCCCCAGGGGGGGTGAGGCCCTCCTCGGGGGGGGGATCTCCAGAGTCTGTCATTTCATCCAGGGCAGGACCTAGGCGCTTCCCCATGTGTCCAGGCTGAGAGAGCATCCCTCCATGTGGAATGGGCTCGCACAGTTCATTGGTACACCATGGTAAACACTGATCTACTACCCAAGGCCCCAGAGATTTCTGAGGCCTCCTCACTGACACTACATTCATGGAGTCTGGATCAGCTCCTGCTGGCCTCTCAGCCTCTGAGTCTGGGGTTCAAGAGCTCCCCCTTGTCCGGTCTATGTGGGTTTCACCAGCATGGCCTTGATGCCTTTGCTCATCACTCCTCCATCTCTGTCACTGGGTTCCAGGATTTCAGTTCAGTGTTTAGCTGAGGGTATCTGTCTCTGCTTCCATCAGTCACTGGATGAAGGTTCTAGGATGTCATATAAGGTTGTCATCAACATTATCATCAGGGAGAGGCTATTAATGTACTCTCTCTGCTATTGCTTAGTTTGCCAGTTGGCTTTATCCTTGTAGATCTCAGGAAATCTCACTAGTGGCATGTCTCTCCTCAAACCTATAATGACTCCATCTATTATCATGTCTCTCATCCTGTTCTCTATTCTTACCTGGAGTCATACTTTCTGCTCCCCCATGCCTTCTTTTCCCCTCCTCTAGTCCCCTTCTCTTTTTCCTGGTTCCCTCTCCTCTTCCCCAATGCTTCCAATCTGCTCAGGAGACCTTGGCTCATTCCACTTCTTGGTGTATCATGCATATCTCTTGGGAACCTCCTTGTTTTCCAGACTTACTGGCATTGGGATTGTAGGCTGACACTTCTCTGATCCATGTCTAAAATCCATGACTGAGTACATGCCATATTTGTCTTGTTGTGACTGGGTTACCTCACTCAGGATGGTTTCTTCCAGTGCTATCCATTTACCTGCGAATTTCAAGATTCCATTGTTTTTTTCAACTGAGTACTACTCCATTGTGTAAATGTACCACATTTTCTCTATCCACTCTTCAGTTGTGGGGCATCTAGGTTGCTTTCAGGATCTAGCTATTACATATAATACTGCTATGAAAATAGTGGAACAGACATCCTTGTATGAATGGACATCTTTTGGATATATTCTTAAAAGTAGAATTGCTGGGTCTTGTGGTAGACTGATTTCCTTTTTCCTGAGAAATCTCCTTACTGATTTCCAAAGTGGTTGTACAAGTTTGCATTCCCACCAGCAATGGACGAGTGTTCCCCTTTCTCCACATCCTCTCTAGCAGTGGTGTTTCTGATTTCAGTAACAGAATATTTTTAACAATACCTGACAGATCTGCTCCACGTCTCCTCCCATCCATACTCAACCCTTAATTTCATTAGAAAACAAAATAGCATCTAAAATAATAACAACAAAGTTAACTGAACTAGGACAAAGAGAAGAAAAATAACAAAAGAAACAGCAGAAAAAACACACATTGATGCAAAGACACACACATTTGCTAACACAGAAATTCTATAAAAGCACACATTCTGAAACTATAATATATGCAAAGAAACTTAAGGGAATTTTTGTTTGTTTCTTTGTTTTTTTTGTTTTATAAGCCCTGACAAAGAACCTCCCCAAATCAAAAAATGTTAGTGAGTGGAAGGGGGAATTGTAATTCAAATTTAGTTGTGTAAATACATACATACATACATATACATGTATATATTTGAGCTCATTGTTTCTTTACAAGGACTTTTTTCAAATTATGTAGATATGGAGGGGTTTGGCATATCATTGCACACATATGGAAGGATAGGTCAGAGGCTAACTTGTGGTGTTAGTTCTCTCCTTTTACCACGAGTGCTCTGTGGGTTAGATTAAGCCTGCAGGCCTGGCAGCAAGCTCCTATCCTCACTGTGCCATCTCTCTTGCCTCTTGCCTGCATTTATTTCATTTGTGCAAAGAAAACTGTCATTGTAGTGGGTAGACCTAAAGTCTCAAACCAAGCAGGGATGATGTCAGGTAAGCATGCATTCAGAAGGCACCTCTGAAGTAACCCCAAGTTCTTGAGTTGACATGCAAAGAATTGCAGTGGGGGCAGAAGTTGTTCATTATAAAGAGGATAAATCCAGAAGCCAAATTGTGCAGCAATGAGATTGTTTAGTAGCCCAAAGTCCCTCACTGTACACAGTAAGGCTACTGTGTTACACAGATTGTGTAAGCGTTTCGGGATGGGTTGGGACAGGATGGAACAGGAATGGGTCAGGTATTCTGGCACTCGGGAGTCACAGAATACTGAGTGTTACACAGCTCAGGTGGAAAGGTATCCTGGAGCTCGGGAGCCAAGGACCACCACAGGTTGCAATAAGCTTGGCAGCTTACAGCCTTGCCTCAGAGAAAGGCTTCTCCGGTGTATCAGCTCTGCTCCGGCAGGACAGGGTCTTCTAGCTGGGGATTTTCGTCTAGTGTAGCAGTTTTGCTAGACAGGAGGTTTCTCGGGCAAAGTTGCTACAGTTCAGCTCTGCTCCTGGAGAGCAGAGAGCGGGGAGCAGAGTGTAACAACTCCGCTCTGCCAAGTAAGGTTTCCAGGGCAAGTGTTACAGCGCTGCTGGCTCTGCTCTGCTCTGCTCTGCTCTGCTCAGGGTCGCCTCTGCTCTGTTGCCACTGCAAAAGAAGATCTTCACCCAAAGCTCATCAAAAGGGGTTTATCGGAAGGCAGCTGGACCAGCCAAGCTGAACATACACAGGGTTTATATAGGGATTCCTGGGGTTGGGGAAGTTTTTCCAGAGTAGGGATTGGTCTGATTTCAGTGCTGAACTCAGATTGCCTAGAGCTCTGCTCTGGGATTGGTTACTTTTTTACACAGGATTAGGGTCAGATTTGGCTCTGGTTTCAGGGCCAAAGTGTGTTTCTTTCTCTGGTCCTTTTTAGGCTTTTGGCTCCAATTTTAGGGCTAGGGTACATTTCTTTCACTGACTCTGATTCCAGGGACCAAGTGTGTTACTTTGGCACTGGTTTTAGGGTCAGGGTACATTTCTTTGGTTGTCGTTGCAGGGCCAAAGTGTGTTTCTTTGGCTCTGCTCAGGGTGTGTTTCTTTGACTGGTCCCTTTTCCCTACAGATTGGGCCCTGGGGGCATTTCATTTCAATAGCATGGGGATTTGGAGTAATTTCCTTTTATACAGGCTTTCTCATGCTTGCTCTCCCTATTATATGGAGTTTTACACACAGCTTTGGCAGTAAATGTCTCATCAGTATATTTGATATGAATATTATAATGAGCCTCAGATATCCTTCAGATATCCTGGACTGCCTCTGTGTATGTCAGTGTGGCTGAATTTAGTAGGCCTACCTGTGGGTGAGGTAGGTAGATTTCCAGCCTTCTTCTTTGGTGTGATACTCTTGAAGCCTTTGAAGAAAGTCTCTGGGCCTCACTCTCTGATCTATTCTCCTGCTTTAGAATAATATTTAATATAAATTTAAAATGGTAAAATTCTCATAATGAACATAGTGTCTCCTCTAGTAAACAAAAGAACTAGTGATTCTCCCAGGGTATCTCACTTTTTTATACTGCTATTAAGAAATAATTGGGAAAGGAACCCAACGACAGTTTATGCTGTGAAAAAGGATTTCTGAAGATTTGTCCTTTTAGATAAAGGTAAACATCTATGTATAAAACTATTGATAATTATTGTGAGGCTTTGGGAGGTCAGAATCCCTTCATGGAAGTGAACAAAAGCTGTAGTTCAATGATAAAGTGGTGGAGAAAAAGAGGATTACCAGGGTCAAGGGTTGGCTTGTATTTTTTATAAGACTTGATTCTGGTGAAGTGGAGACATGGAGTTCAGAGAAGTCAGGGTTACAGATCCAATTAGTGCCTGCAGGGAAGGAAAGAGCTGATATTGTGGAGTAGTTAAATATCAATAAGGACTTCAAATAGAAAGTTCTCTGTTATATGCCATTCTTAGATGAATGGCAGTAAGGTTTTGATGGGGACAGTTGGGAGCAAAGAAGATATATCAATGAGATACAAAGATGAAGAGTGTCAGCTAGAGTTTGCAAGATGGATTGAGGAATTTCTGATACTCTTTTATTTAAAGAATGGGGAGGGAAAGGAAGAGGAAGACAGAAGAAAAGTGCTTTTCAGATGCCATATATTAAAGAGAGTTAGATTTGTAGTCATCGAAAGATAAATACAACAAAGAGTAGGGAAAGAAGAAAGAGATTGTCATTGACAAAGTAGCAAACTTCTGGAGAATCTATTTTTAGCATCTAGGGTGACAGCTGGCTTTTCATAGTGTTTGACTCTTTGACTAAGTTGTCTTTTCTTATTGTCATATGCTTCTGCAGGTTTTTGCAAAAATTTAGTTTATTGATTCCTAGTGAAGTGGATCCGTGTGTGTGTGTGTGTGTGTGTGTGTGTGTGTGTGTGTGTGTGTGTTTGAAGTTGCAATCCTTATACTTTTCATAAATCCATGTAGTTAGCAAAATGGTCCAGAAAGCAATCCAGCTGGATTTAAATGCTAGAAAAATCAATTTTCAATATAAGATCTTATAAGATGTGTTGCATGTGTGGTGTTTGGAAAAAGACTGAGAAAATGTGGGTTAGCTTGTAGGTTAGCAAGTCCCACAGAGTTATGGTTTGGGTGTTCTGAGAACAGAGATATGGGAATAGGAGGTAAGATAATTTGCCTCACATTTACTAGAAATATGGTAGGAATTTCATTGTGGTAGATGATCATTTTCCTGTACACAAGGAAATTAATTACTGTGGCTACCAGAAAGAAGATCCCTAGGAAAAGAGTTGCTGGACAGGAAATCCTGAACTTAATTAGCCAATACCCTGTGACATGTTTAAATGAAAATATTCATGAAACATACACAAACAAGGTTGTATATGTGACTTTGGCTGTTTAATAAAGATGCTTGATCAAAAGAGTCACGAATTTTTATCACCCCCGAAGAACCCTCTACTCACTGAACAACCAATTGTGAAACATAGTTCTTCCTACTTTCTTCTATTCTGTATTTATAATTTCCTTTCATTTTCTGAAAATATTTAAAATGATTTGACTTCTCATATTTTCCATGATCTTAATATTGAAGGTATATGTGTTTCTTCAAAGAGGTTCCATTGCCAGGCATAAACAACAGAGGCCTAAAAGTTTTACTTTCATAATATAGAAGATGTCAACCAGTTTGAATGGGGAAGAAAGAGATAGAAAGTAGGTTTTTGAAGAGTGGCAGTTCTAATATGAGGCAGAGCACTTAAATCCCAGTAAGAATGACAAGATGCATGAGAATTTTCACAAGTCTATGATTTGTGTTGGACAAAATAATTTTGGGTTATGGAAGAATAAAAGCATGGGCATGATAGGTAGAAACCAGAAGTCTAGTTGTGATGAATTTAGATTATATTGAGACTGATATTATTGATGAATAGACTCATCAATCATTTAGAAAACACGTGTTTCTGTAGGAATTATTACTTGGTTCCTACTCAGTAGAAAACATGAATATTTGAGTAGAATTTTATGTGATTGCTCCTACAGAAAGGAGAAGTAAGTTTTGTGTAAAGACCAAAATAAAATGAGTGCATCTCAATTTGAATGAAAATGTATTTGGATTAGATGAACAACAAAGTCATTATGGATAGCTGCATATTTAAAATAGGTGTAAATTGAGGCCTTGAGAACACAACCAAGAAACAACCATGTGCTGGTGAAGTGGACATGAGCTGTAATTATAGGTTTATGTTGATTCCATGATGTCCACAAGTGTAGCATTGTTTGCTTTAAGTTAGAAATGTGCTGCTATCAGTTGCCATGCTATAAAGAGATGTGTAGCTAGTCTTTTAGCCACTAATCAAATCCCAGTATACAAAATTTGTCTTTAAAAGGAAAAACATAGTTATAAATTTGGTCAATTTCTCTTTAATCTCTTTTTCCTAGACACTCAGGAAAGTGTCTGAATAAACATTATTCATGTATTAAAATTAGAGGAGGGACTAGACATGGTTCAGCAGTTAAGATTGGATAACATAATACCATTTTATTAATGTCAGTTTAATTTTATAGGTGCAAAATAATGACATAAAAGGTATTGTCCAATGAGGTTACAAATTAATAGAACAAGAAAGTGATTTTTGACTATTAAGTTATTCTGAAGTAATTATAGACAGTATATTCAATACTGAACAAACCATTGCCATAAAGGTTATACACTCACTAAGTCATACATTAATAATACTTATTTATATTGTGATACCATCTACAACCAAAATAACTATTTTAAACTTATTTTCTCTTTTAAGTAGTTGATTTTATTTTGTTTTTTTCTGAAATAACTTATAAAGACGTTGTGCCATCAAGTTTATTGTACACCACCAGGAAAAAAAAATGCCGTATTTTTATGGATACTATTAAAATGAAAATAAAAAAGAACACCTGTATCTGAGGTAACCTTTGATTTAATATTTTAATGCCTTTAATTTGAGTTGTTTTTCCATCTCATTTTAACCATATAATTTTATGTGTTAGCCCATAGTTATGTTGAGACTCTGTCTGCTTTTGAGATTTAAATATTTGCTTAAGGAGCCCAATGTACCATTCACACTTTTGTAAGAAATTGGTTGAGGCAAAAGGACAACACTCCCTGTGACCACAGTGGGGTCTGAATGGAACAGAATTCACATTGGTCAGCTGTAATCTCTCAGATTCTAAAGCAGTGTCTGTGACATAGTCTTGACATGCTGCAGAGAGTGACATCAAAGGAAGACGAATATGTGTCTAATTAGAATACCAATATTCTTTAGTTCTTCAAAATTTATTTTATGTAGAATGAAAATATTCATTGTAATAAGCCATGGATTTCAATCTCTATAAAAACATGAAGGAAGCTGAATAAAGTGTGTGTGATTAGGAAAAGGAAAAGGAAAAAGCTTAGGGAATTAGCACGGGGCCATATTAACACAGGCACCCTTAAAGGCAGAAATAATGAGTTTCTGTTATAGAATTTCAGTGATATTTGTATTCCCCAATAATGAATTTGATCTTTATAATTAAAAATAAGAAATAAAGTTCATCGGGATTTAGCTCTGCCTAAAAATTAATATAGCTTAATTTTCTCCTACCATATTTTTTCTTTCAGCTAATATTTGATGTTCTCTCAGTTAAATTCTACTTTTTCTTTTCTTTGGTATGTTTCTGATGTGAATATCTTAAGTTTATGATTCATACTGTAGGTAAAAAATTACATCAAAGTTATTATGGTGCTGCATAGCAACCCTTTATTTACCTTAAATCTGCTCTTGGAAGTTGTGATTGTTTTTTGTTGGATAAGTGATGGGGGAAGTCCTGTGTATATGTCAATAAAGCACTGTTGGCCAATAGGGAACCAAGTTAGGTGGGACTAGGAGTCCAGGAGGACTCTGGGAAGGAGAAAGACAGAAGTGAAGGTGTAATGCCATGGGGTAGGAAGCCCAGAAACTTCTCCGGTAAGATAAATACTTAGATTAACAATTATGGGATAATTACTTAAGTCAGAGCTAGCCAGTAAGAAACAAGCAAGGCCAACAGCTTCATAATTAATATAGCCTCCTGTGTATTTATTTGGGACTAATGTGGCTCTGGAACCAGGCTGGCGGGAAGGCTTCTCTTTACAGATAAGTCTGTGAAAATGTGTTGCAAACAGTTTAGCAGAATTTATCTCTCAGTGATGAGTGGTGAATTTAAGAAAATGATGAAAATTATATAGATATTCTGGATTCATATCTGGGTATTAGTGCCTGGTGTCAATGTTCTATGTTGTCAAGTACTGTCATTTGCTCCATAATGCTTGCTGTTTGCTCATAGTGTTTGACTATTAATAGATGTAAGAAGTAGACATATAATGTCTTCCAGAGATAGATGGGGTATCACCTCTATCTGCTTTCTAGGATTGAGTCATTTTAGATGCCATTTTATTTTGAAAACATTTTCATTAGTTAATTATATATGTTAAAAATTTCTAATGTTTTAAGGTATTTTGACAAAACAAAGTATTATATGATCTTTCATTAACACAAAAGATTAAGGACTTGAAATGGATAAATTTAAATGTCCATCTAATATCCATTTGACACTAATCAGTTCAAATTACTACAGAAATATTAAGCAGCCAAATTATACAAGTAAATAATGAAGAAAAACCTCCTATTTGCTGGTTAAAATATTTTATAAGCTAAACTAATTAAGAAAAAATGACTATGAAACATAGTCAATAGTCAACTATTTAATGTGTTACTACTGAAAAGTTTTACAATAGAAAATAACGTTTGAACCTTACTTTTCTTTGTGTGCCTGTGTGTGTGTGTGTGTGTGTGTGTGTGTGTGTATTCAAGAACACAGCACATTCATGCAAGTCAGAAATCTACTTGTCACAGTTCAGCCTTATTCAAACAGGAATTGATTTCAAGTTGTCAGGCCAAGCCACAAATTCCTCTACCGATGAAACAGTCTCTCTGACCCGCTAGAAAATTTGTCTAAGGACCTTTATATTACTTATCATGTAGTTAGAAAGAGATTTGCTTGTCATTTCATTTCTGCATGTGCAGGTGCATTACAGCAATGGCCTTCATATATGTGCCCGGCATGTGGAATCACCTGAAGTTATTTCATACATTGATTGTTTTAGATGTACCCAAGTCCCATTTGGAGATAATCTCTACAGATGGCGTTCAAGCAACGATCTGCCTGAAACCTCCCTGAGTGACTCTAAAATTTGGGAAGCACTGGTCTACCAACAGTAATTACCAACTAGGGAGGAAATAAGTTGATAGGATTCAAGAATAGTGGTCTGCTATAAGGTAATTCCTCCAAATAGAAATTGGCGTGCTGCTCCACCAAAGGGTCCAATAACTTCTCTCTAAAGTACAATAAGGAACCAAGTATCCTCCCATATTTTCCTTGAGTAGCCTTTTTAGCAAGTACTTTATGAGGAGGAAATAATGTTAGTTTAAAAAAGGGAGAAAGAGGAGACAACAAAATATCTAAAGGAGGTGGGGAGCAGAACCTTATAGTTGGGGTTGAAAATAAATTATGACAGAAAGAAGATCCTTGCAAACATGGGTGCAAGTCTGGGTTCTAGTGATCCGATTTGAGAGGGGAAAGTTGTTTTTAATTTCCACACCTGTCCTACTCATCCCAACCACTACCAAGCCAAACAGTGACTAGTCACATTTAGAATCCGTGAATTAGAGAACAAAATATCAGAGTATGTAAATTTAAAACCATTAAAGCAATATATCAAAAGACGCCATCTCTAGAGTTTAAAATCCAGATGCAAAGCCCTCATGCTCTAGAATGAATGAAAATAAATGCCAAAGCAACACTCAGAAAGATTCCTACTATCTTTTCAGTCATATAAATTACGAATTATCAGAATGATTTCATTATCCATTTCTAGTGTTTCTATATAAATTTAATCAAAGAGAAGAATCATGAAGATTCAAATGTGTAACAGAAAACCCAATATAGTTATGATCATATTAAATAAATTACACAGAAGTATCTAGCAGAACACAAAATAAGTTGAGAAAAAGTTGATAATTTCAAGGAATAGGACCCTGTAACTGATGAGTGTCTCTGCTCTTCAATGCAATATTTTCACCATGTAGCAAAGCCACATGAGTAAAAAGGCTTAGCCTACATATTGTACAAAAATCAGTGCTGCTGAGACTGTAAAATAATGCATACATCCACTCTGGAACACTTTGAAAGTCCTATAAAATAATTATAAAAATACTGTGGTGTTGGGGAAGTCCTGTTATTTGCCTGTGCATTTGTCAATAAAGTACTGTCTGGCCAATAGAAAACCTAGATAGGAGGGACTAGGAGTCGAGGAGGATTCTGGGAAGGGGAAACACAAGAGAGTCAACATGTGACGCCATGGGGGTAGGACGCCGGGAACTATTCTCCGGTAAGAAACATACTTAGATTAACAATTATGGGGTAATTACTTAAGGCAGAGCTAGCCAGTAAGAGACAAACAAGGCCAACAGCTTCATAATTAATATAGCCTCCTGTGTGTTTATTTGGGACTCATGCGGATCTAGAACCAGGCTGGCGTGGCAGAGCCCAGGCGACTGGCGGGGGATAAACCAAAGCGGCTAGCAAAAGAAAACCTTCTCTTAACACTGTGGGTTTAGAAATTTTATTCCTGGGAACATAAATCAAAGAAATGAAAACCTATGAGTACATAAAAACATCTTTATTTATTTCATAGTAGCAAAAGAATAAGAAAAATCATGTGGAAGAATCTCATTGTCCATTAAATGATTGATAAGCAGTGCTCATATCATAGGATCTGTACAACAGAAATTAGTTAGCAATGCAAAGGCATGAAGCATGCATCTAAACAGTATGAATGAATGTAGAAACTACTCTTTTTTGTCAGTCATTAGTTTATAGAATTGGTAAGTCTACAGAAATAGAAAGTAGTTGGCAATTTTCTGGGACCAGGTGCCTGACATTTAGGAACGTAACTAAAAATAATCTTCTATGACTTCCACTGTAAGATATATAAATGCTCTAAAGTTTGATTGTGACAATTAAATAAAACATCAAATATACTAAAAATCATTTGATTGTAGTACTCAAATGAGGGAACTGCAATGTACCTGATACGTATTTCAATAAACGTGCTGCTCTGCTACAAAAGCTAAGTAAGTGCTGAGAGGGTGCCTGTTAAATAGATTGTATGATTTTATAATACGTACCATTTTCTCAGGAAACCTCATCTTTGGAAAGACTAATACCCATCCCACAATGTCAGCTTCACAAGAGTAGGTTGCTATGAGAATGAGGCCTGAGCCTCCCTAAATCTTCTTGTCTGGATGTGTGATTTCTCTCTTCCTTTCACTGGCGCTGGCAATCAAGCTGTGATAGAACTACAAAACCCTCAATGCACTCTCTATTAATGCACTGTTCATCTTTGGTCTTTGAGCATCCAAAATCATGAGCTCATTAGGCTTCTCATAGTCACACATTGCCCAACTTCTGCTTCAGTTCCCTTCACCTGTTTCTGTGATGTAGTACTTGACAGTACTGGTTTTGACTTGTGATGGGAGACAAGGAAGGGACAACAGGAACGATACGGCGGGAGATGTGGCTCTATCCAGGACAGGAAGAGCTTGCTTTACAGCTTCTTCACAACTTAGTAGCTGGATCCAGAGGGTTCAAGGCAGAACTAGAAGTCAGGAGCACTTTGCAGGCTCTGCCCTTGTAAATCACTTCTACAGCTAGGCAGTAGAACCAAACTGCTGCAGCTCCCTGAAATGGTAGAACATAGATATGAACCTGGAAGGAATTTCCTATTGAAACTTGATCATCAAGCAACATGTATGTTCTTCAGTAAACTCACAATGCACAATCTAAAACAGGAAATTGAAGGAAGACAGCTCATTAGGGATGTATATTTTGTGCCCAGGATTTTGGCACAGGTGAAGGCAAAACACCAATCAAACACTAGGATGAATAATCACTGATCTAGAGAATGTTTATCCAGAAATTAATAGTGGAGACATATTGATGTGCATACTTTGTAAACGTTTCTATGCTACTGAAATTAGGAAAAACCAATTCTTTTGTAATACTTAGGTTTTTGAAATAAAATCAATCCCTTATCACAGGATAAATAGAGGACAACCATTAATACTCATTATTCCACTTTGACCTCAGGCACTAACACATTTACAGAGGTGAATAGGCTTAATTTTAGATGAAGGAAATGCTCTAATAAAAAAAAAGGTATTTTGGGAGGAACATTTCACTCATATATATATATATTTAAAACAACCAGAACATGTGCTCTCTCTGTCTTTTGGTTAGTTTGGATAGAGGTTTGTTTATTTTGTTGATTTTTCTCAAAGAACCAACTCTTTGTTTCATTGATTCTTCTCAGTGTTTTCCTGGTTTCTACTTGATTGATTTCAGCCCTCAATTTGATAATTTCCTGGCATCTAGTCCTCCTGGGTGAGTTTGCTTCTTTTTGTTCTAGAACATTCAGCTGTGCTATTAATTCTCTAGTATGACTTTATCCAGTTTCTTCATGTGGGCACTTAGTGCTATGAACTTTTCTCTCAGCACTGCTTTCAAAGTGTCCCATAAGTTTTTGTAAGTCGTGTCTTCATTCTCATTGAATTCCAGGAAGTCTTTAATTTCTTTTTTTATTTCTTCCTTTTCCCAGAGATGGTGCAATTGTGCATTGTTCAATCTCCATGAGTTTGTAGGGTTTCTGCGATTTGTGTTCTTGTTGAATTCTAATTTTAATGCATGGTGGTCTGATAAGATACAGGGGGTTATTCCAATTTTTTTGTATCTGTGGGGAGTTGCTATGTTTCCTATTATGTGGTCAATTTTAGAGAAGGTACCATGTGGTGCCGAGAAGAAGGTATATCCCTTTGTATTTGGGTGGAATGTTCTATAGATGTCTGTTAAACCCAGTTGGGTCATAACTTTTATTAGTTCTTTTGTTTCTTTGTTAAGTTTCTGTCTGGAGGTCCCGTCTAGCGGTGAGAGCAGAGTGGTAAAGTCTCCTATTATTAGTGTGTGAGATTTTATGTGCAATTTAAGCGTTAGTAACATTTCTTTCACGAATGTAGGTGCCTTTGTATTTCGGGAATAGATGTTTAAAATTGAGACTTCATCTTGATGGACTTTTCCTTTGATTAATCTCTTTTGATTAATTTTAATGCCAATTAACAAAATCAGAAATGAAAGAGGGGATATAAAAACAGACTCTGAGAAAATCGAGAGAATCATCAGGGCATACTTTGAAAATCTGTACTCCACAAAATTTGAAAATTTAAAGGAAATGGACAATTTCATGGATAGATATCATTTCCCAAAACTAAATCAAAAGCAGATAAACAATCTAAACAGACCTATAACTCCAAATGAAATAGAAGCAGTCATCAAATTCTCCCAAACAAAAAAAAGCACAGGCCCAGATTGCTTCAGTGCAGAATTCTACCAGAAATTCAAAGAAGAGTTAATTCCAATACTCCTCATAGTATTCCACACAATAGAAGCAGGAGGCTCACTGCCAAACTCTTTTTACGAGCTACAATTACCTTGATACCCAGGCACACAAAGACACAACTAAGAAAGAGAATTATAGACCAATTTCCCTCATGAACATCGATGCAAAAATACTCAATAAAATACTAGCAAACTGGATTCAAGAACACATCAGAAAAATCATCCACCATGATCAAGTAGGCTTCATCCCAGGAATGCAAGGATGGTTCAACATTAGAAAATCTATCAATTTAATCCACCATATAAACAAACTGCAAAAGAAAAACCAAATGATGATCTCACTAGATGCTGAAAAAGCCTTTGACAAAATCCAGCACCCCTTCATGATAAAGGTCCTAGAGAGATCAGAGATAATAGGAACATACCTGAATATAATAAAAGCAATATACAGTAAACCAACAGCTAACATCAAACTAAATGGAGAGAAACTCAACACAATTCCTCTAAAATCAGGAACAAGACAAGGCTGTCCACTCTCTCCATATCTCTTCAATATTGTACTTGAAGTTCTAGCTACAGCAATAAGAAAACAGAAGGAGATCAAGGGGATACAAATAGGAAAATAAGAAGTCAAACTTTCACTATTTACAAATGATATGATAGTTTATATAAGTGACCCGAAAAACTCCGCAAGGGAATTCCTAGAGCTGGTAAACACCTTCAGCAATGTGGCAGGATGCAAGGTAAACTCAAAAAAATCAGTGGCCCTATTATATACAGATGATGTCGTGACTGAGAAAGAAATCAGAGAAACATCACCCTTTACAATAGCCATAAACAGCATCAAATATCTGGGGATAATGTTAGCCGAGGAAGTGAATATTAAGAACTTTGAGTCTTTTAGAAAGAAATCAAAGAGGATACCAGAAAATGGAAAGATCTCCCATGCTCTTGGATTGGTAGGATCAACATAATAAAAATGGCAATCTTGCCAAAAGCAGTCTACAGATTCAATGCAATCCCTATCAAAGTTCCAGCACAATTCTTCAAGGACCTGGAAAGAACAATATTCAACTTTATATGGAAAAACAAAAGGCCCAAGATAGCCAAAACAACCCTATACAATAAAGGAACTTTGGGAGGAATCACCATAACTGACTTCAAGCTCTATTATGGAGCTATAGTCCTGAAAACAGCTTGGTATAGGCACAAAAATAGGCAGGTAGACAAATGGAACTGAATTGAGAACCCTGATTTTAACCCACACACCTAAGAACACTTGATTTTTTACAAAGAAGCTAAAAGTATACAGTGGAATAAAGAAATCATCTTCAACAAATGGTGCTGGCATAACTGGGTATTGGTATGCAGAAGACTGCAGATAGATCCATGTTTATCACCTTGTACAAAACTTAAGTCCAAATGGATCAAAGATCTCAACATACATCCAGCCTCACTGAAACTTTTAGAAGAGAAAGTGGGAGATACTCTTCAACGAGTTGGTACAGGAGACCACTTCCTGAACAAAACACCAGTGGCACAGACACTGAGATCGACAATTAGCAAATGGGACCTCCTGAAACCGAAAAGCTTCTGTAAGGCAAAGGCAAAGAACACAGTCAACAAGACAAAAAGGCAGTCCACAGAATGGTAAAAGATATTCACTAACCCTACATCTGACAGAGGGCTAATCTCCAAAATTTACAAAGAACTCAAGAAGCAAGTCTCCAAAAACACCAAAGGATCCAATTAAAAGGTGGGGTACAGAACTAAATAGAGAATTCTCAAGAGGAGGCTAAAATGGCCAAGAGACACTTAAGAAAGTGCTCAACATCCTTAGCCATCAGGGAAATACAAATCTAAACAACTTTGAGATGCCATCTTACTCCTGTCTGAATGGCTAAAATAAAAAACACCGAAGACAATTTATTATGGAGAGGATGTGGAGAGAGGAGAACACTCCTCCACTGCTGATGGAAGTGCCAACTTGTACAGCCACTTTGGAAATCAGTATAGATTTTCCTCAGGAAAATGGGAATCAATCTACCACAAGACCCAGCACATCCACTCTTAGGCATATATCCAAAATAGGCAAATTCATACAACAAGGGCATCTGCTCCACTATGTTCATAGCAGCAATATGTGTAATAACCAGAACCTGGAAGCAACCTAGATACCCCTCAACTGAAGAGTGGATAGAGAAAATGTGGTACATTTACACAATGGAGTATTACTCAGCAGAAAAAAAAAACAATGGAATCTTGAAATTCGCAGGTAAATGGATAACACTGGAAGAAACCATCCTGAGTGAGGTAACCCAGTCACAACAAGACAAACATGGTATGTACTCACTTATATATGGATTTTAGACATGGATCAGGATAGTGCCAGTCTGCACTTCCACTGACAGTCTGAGAAACAGGAATGAACCTAAAAGATATGCATGGTACCCAAGAGAAGAGGAATGAGGCAAGATCCTCTGAACAGATGGGGAACACGGCGAAGGGTGGGGGGAGTGGGAGCTGGGAAGAAGAGAGGGGGAGAAGAGGAAGAGAGAGTAGGTCATGGGGGAACAGGAAGGGTGAGTCAGGGGTAGAATAGGGGGAAGAGGGAATCATAGGTTAGAAGACAGATCAGGCACCAGTGTGACCTCTAGTGATCTAAAGCGAGGACACCAATTGGCAAGCTAAGCAATAGTGGATAGACTACCTAGAATGCCCATTCCTAATAATGAACTTGATGTCTATAATCATCAAGGAGCTTTCATCCAGGGACTGATGGAAGCAGAGGCAAACACCCACAGTTAAACACTGAACTGAACCCAAGGAACCCAGTGACAGAGAGAGAGGAGCAATGAGCAAATTGACAAAGAATGGGCTGGCAAAACCAGCAGAGACAGCTGATCTGAACAGGGGAGAGCTCTTGGACCCCAGACCGAGAGAGCTGAGACAGCAGCATGGGACTGATCCAGACCCCCTGAATGTGAGAGTCAGTGAGGAGGCCTGGGCAACCTATGGGGCCCTGATCAGTGGATCGGTGTTTATCCCTGGAATACAAACAGACATCGTGCGTCCATAACACAAAGAGGGATGCTCTCTCAGCCTGGACTCTTAGGGGCGTGCCTGGACCCTGCCCTGAGTGAAATGACAGACTCTAGATATCCCCTATGTGGAAGGAATTGGCAATAGGGTGGGAGGCTGGGGGGGTGGAGAGGGAACTGGGATTGACATGTAAAATAAGCTATTTAAAATAAAAAAAAAAAACCACAAAACAACCAAAACAGAGGATTTTGGTTTTACTAGAAACTTTCCAAATTACTACCTGCAATTTCATTGTGAATTATATCTCTGAAACAAATGATTTCATCGTCCAAAGGTGAGTTTCTCAATCTTCGAAATGATCTTCTCTAAGATGGGAGGGAATAATGACTCTCTGTGTATCAACACTCATGTTTTCGAAACTTTAATTGAAAGAATTCACAAAGCTGTATGTTTTCTGAGTAGCTGGTGAGCTCCTTGGTGTAAAGTTCTCAGAAGCGATCAATGCCAACAGCTGCATAGAGAGTACAGGTGGTGGTATGGCATTTCTCAATTTTATTCCTCATTGGTATACCCAGACAATCAAACCTTTGTTTCTATATTGACTTTCTAAAATCTTTATATCATTAGTGCTACTTCCTGACTGTCTAGTATCAAAGTGTGAGTACTAGCTTCTGGATTTTAGTGTTTTGCTTGTACTTGAAACAAGCTGAAACAGTTTATAAGCCAAAATTCCTCACCTTATTAAAATAGACTTAAAGAATAACAAATAGATATTATTGTCTTGATGGGTTTTTTCAAAGGCTGTTGGTTCTTAAGTACTCCCTTGCTTTCTATAACTAACACATATTTCTCAGTCATAGCACATGGCATTTCTGCAGGGATCCTTGGTTGCTTTCATGAGAAGAATGGCATTGGACCTGGAACTTAGGTTTTAGGTGTGGTTAGAATTCGTAAATTTCATTTACATTTAAAACTATTGAGTGAAAATATAGTAAGTCAGAGTTTGTAATTTCAGTCACTGGCCCCTACCTACGTTTGTTATGCTGAGCGTTCTTTCACTACTGAACCATCCCAGGGCATGTGTTCTATTTCTGAAATTGATCACTAACTTTGGTACTTTATTGAAAATTAATCTTTCTCAGCGAAAATTATGTTTCCATCTCCTGGTTTCTGAGGGTTCTGACACCTTGGCATCACTTTAAATTAAAATATCCTGTAGAGGATTGTATGACAGTATAAATTTGACTTTCCATTGCAAAAGCAAGGAATAGCTTATTTTAATTCTCTGTAGAAATACGGCTCTTTACTCCCCTTCTCTCCTCCTCCTGTTCTTTTTGTTCTCTTCCTCTTCCTATGGACCCAACTTATAGAAAAGAGCATCAGTATTAGTACTCTTCACTTTAGAGTATGTTTTTTGTCATTCCTTACCTTACAGATGCAACTTTGACTTTTCTATGATTTTATATACATTAGCTGAATTGGGATTTGTTGAGTAGACATGGATCCTAAACTTGGGGTTCATTTTCATTTTACTAATGATCTGACAACATTTTAAGCATTATGAGCTTTTTTACAGAGTGGTGATTTCATCTTTTCTTTTATTCTGACTCATGACTGTCTGGGTGTGATGGTATTTTTTTTTCTTTTTTGCTTTTGTTGTGATAACAATTTAATTACAACATTGTTCTTTGCCTTCTCCTTCCTTCAAAACCTCTCATATAACCCCCCCCCTTGCCTTCAAATTCATGGTCTCTTTCTTCACAAGCTGTTATTGTATGCATATCTTCCTTATTAAAATTATTAGCTGCTTTTTATATGTTTTTACTTTTTGAGAATTTTTAAAATATTTTATTTTACATACTAACCAAGTTTCCCCTCCTTTCTCTCCTCCCATCCCCTCCCCAACTCTCTTATACCCACTTCTCTGTCTCCATTCATAAGGGGTAAGGCTCTTTGTGGGAGTCAACAAAGAGTGGCATATAAAGTTGGGGCAGGACCAAGCTCCTCCCCTCTGCATAAAGGCTGAACAAGGACTCCTACCATAGAGAATAGATTCCATAGAGCCAGCTATTGCATCAGGGACAGATTCTGACAGGGGGCCCCACAAAAGACAAGCTACACAACTGTTACCCAAATGCAGAAGACTTAGTTGGGTCAAGAGTCCATTAGCTCCCACAAGCTCAGTTGAGCTGCCCCTATGAGTTTCCCCATCACAATCTTGAACCACCACCACCCCTATTCATAAAATCTCTTCTCCCTTTCTTCAACTATAATCCAGAGTTCCTCCCAGTGCTTGACTATGTATCCCTGTAACTGCTTCCCTCAGGTACTGGATGAAGGCTCTATAATGAAAAATAGGGTAGTCACCAACCTAATTGCAGGGGAAGGCCACTTCAAGAAACGTCTCACTGTTGCTAGTCGAATTGGCTGGGGTCATCATTATGTGTTCCTGGGAGTTTCCCTGGCACCAGGATTCTCCCTAACCCCATAATGGCCCCCTCTGTCCAGCCCCCAAATGGACCACCCTGATCCCTCATGTTCCCATCCCCCATCCTTCTCTGCCTACAGTTTACACAGTACATCTCATCTATTTCCTCTACCCAGGGAGATGTGTCCCTCTTAGGGTCCTCCTTGTTACCTAGCTGAGGAATGTAGCCTAGTTATCCTTTGCTTAACATCTAGTATTCACTTATGAGTAAGTACATATAATGTTTGACTTTCTGGGTCTGGTTTACCTCACTCAGGATGATTTTCTAGTTCTATCATGGAATTATAATGCAAGATAATAAAAAATTCTCTTTTTTAATTAACATGTGGTAAACATGAGTAAAATAAAACTAGGTCAAGTAACCCATTACTCTCAACTTTTACAAAATATATTGACTATATGTGTATTTATTTTCCATGTAGAAGAGAGTAGAAATAAAAAATAAACCAGGAAGCCTGCTCCAAAGGGTCAAACTAAAGGGAAAAGATATCAGTTCAAAACATAATGAGAAAGTTGGGGAATTTTACCTATTTTGGTTTGTGTTATTTTGAATTCCCATGAGCTTCAGCATTCATTGCCATGTTCAAGGATTCATACTCATTCCGTCTATGGAAATAAAGACATCCCCTCTTCCCCACCAGTCCTCATGCCCTACAGAGAATTTAATATCTTTAAGTAGTTCCTACTCTCCACAATAGGATGTGAGCAAATTTCAGCCATTACATCAAAGTATTTTCAACATGTGCCTTAAGTTTTACTCTAGTCCTCAGTCTGTTACAACTAGTACCAAGACAGTTAAACTACAGTTTCCTCATTATTTCTGAATACTTAAAATAAAAATATAAAAGGATTCTGTTTGGGTTTTTTTGTGTGTGTGTGTGTGTGTGTTGGTTTTTCAAGTCAGGGTTTCTATGTATTGCTTTGGAGCCTGTCTTGGCACTCATTCTGTAGACTGGGCTGGCCTTGAACTCACAGAGATCCACCTGCCTCTGCCTCTTGAGTGCTGGGATTAAAGGCATGTGCCACTAATGCCCAGCCAAAAGGATTCATTGAAGAAAATTTGCAATGCTTTTTAAAGACAAATTTGCACCTAAAAAAGAACAAATTATTAGGAACATAAAACTGTTTCCAGAGAGCCAAATTAATAATAGCAATATATGTCAGCTTTAATCAATCCCAATGCCTAGAAATTCATACTTACAGGTTGTTTTCATAAAACTTAATATAAGCCTTCTAATATTTTATTTGTTAAATATTTTATTTGCTTTTTCTGTGAATTTCATTGAATGTGTATTCTGTATGTAATTTGAAGAACAGAATCAATTTATTTAAACCACCTTGGATGACAGTGCTCTCCCCAACATCTATAGTCCTAATAACAAAAAATAAAATTCAGGCCACAGGAAATCCTCTTTCGATTTTTGGCCATTGAATTCTAAGAGAATTTATTTATTTATTTATTTATTTATTTATTTATTTATTTATTTATTACGATCACCCCTGCTTGCCTTCTAGAAAATAAAGATAAGACTCTATTGCCACACATTGAAACACAGAACTTTGAGGAACAGAGCTAGAACTGACCTGAGGGCCCCCTTCCTATTGACTAGATTTTATAGAAAGGATCTATGCACACTAGCAATGGAGGAAAGCAATCTATAATCCTAACCAATTGCAACACCTACAAACCAAAACAGTGACCAGAATTACAAGATACTGGAAATTATATCCTCGGATAACTAACAGCTTCCTACTTGGAGCTGAGGTCTACTTAATAGGAAGGAATTAATGGCAATTAATGTTAAGTATCAGTGATTGCTGAGATCATGGAAACAAGAAAAGAACCTACTACTTACCAATTTCCTAAACCAGTATAAATTCTAACTGAATTCTACAATACTTGTTCATATACCCACAGACAAGTTTAGATATCTCGCCTCAGCACAGAAGCTTCTTTTTCAGAAAAGGCAGACTATCATAGAAGCAACAACTCACCATCTAAGGTTCAGGAAACATCATGAAAGATGGGACAGAAAGATTGTAAGAGTCAGAAACCAGGCTGAATGCCTCAATGCGTTATCAAATCCTGAGAAATCAGCTCTAAACACACACACACACACACACACACACACACACACACACACAGAGAGAGAGAGAGAGAGAGAGAGAGAGAGAGACAGACAGACAGACAGACAGAGACAGAGATAGATTAACAATACTAAATTAACTCAAAAGATTTTTTTATAAATTTAGATGGAGAGATGAAAGATAAGATGTAGATTACAATAATAATTAAAGAATAAAAGATCAAGAATCATGGTAGATACTGTAGGAGTTGTAGAGATAAGTGGGAAGATGAATCGATTTTAATGTAGTGCTCTTATATAAAATTCTCTGAAAATAAAGAAAATGGGGAAATAGGGATATTTACCATATACTCTGGCATTACATTACTCATATCCTAGCAAATTGGCCTCATCCAGGCAGTGGTGGTTTTCTCAACAATTAGTGGTGAAAAGAACTCCTTTTATCTATGAAGGAGCATCTTGCAAGTGCCTACATGCTTCATTCTCACCCTACATTTTTCTTTCCCTTATACTAACATTTTGTCTTAAATAAGTGCTGCCCAGTTAAGGCCCTGGCTAGAAAAAACTAAGAATAAGCTGCAAGTGGATCCCAGTTGTGTTTGAACTGCTTTCTGTAATGTTTTAGTTCCTACGATAACAAACCTTACTAGGAGATTTAAGAGGGAAATGATTTATTTGGATTCATAGTGTGAGTTTTCAGTGTGTTGTGATGGGGAGAAATTATTAAGAAAGTGGTGCTCATGGTATTCAGGATGGAAAGGAACATGCCTGTTCTGGCTCATTTTTTTTCTATTTATTCAACATTTTCCTGATCTATAGGTTCCTAACACATGCCTTCCAAATAGGACTTCTCTCCTTACCTCTAAACAGACACAGAGTGTGCTTTTCCAATCTCCTAGGTATTTTTCAGTCTAATCAAACAAATCTAACCATTACTCTTCTCTTGTCAATACATAGGTTGCTATATGCCACTAGCCGTGGTTCTGCCCTCCACTGAATACACACTAGTGTTTACTTGTACTGTTTTTCAGATCCTCCCTTAAAATCCCCATTTATTTCACCTCACCATATCTCACTGGTTTCATAAAGTCATTGGAACAAAATACATTATTTTTTTCTGATTATGATTCAAAAATCAGTCTGGGAAAGATAGGAGGATTTTTTTCACTTCATGATTTTAATGCACAGTTTTTTAACTCTTTAATAAATTAGATGTGAAATACTGGAAATCATGGCTCAAATGCAACTTGGGTGTAATTATTTAAATGATTCTAAATTTCTATTTGAATGTTTTCCTTAATCATCATGCATTTCCCAGAAGTTTAGACATGCTGTCACATTTTGGGACCAGAGCGTTTAGAATTCTCTGGAGGAGAATATAACCAGACATATCTCAGTTCATAATGAAAGTCAAAGGAAAAATCAATTTTAATACACATGCTTTTGATTTATAGGTAGCTCTTGAGAAATATATCTTTTTATCAAAGTGAGATATTCTCCCATATTTTATAAACCTTTGTCCAAATAGAAAAACAAATGCATATTATATATTTGTCATCTAATTATTTTTTAGATGTCCTATCAGGGAAACTGAATGAAATTCACATTCAAAATATACACATAAGCAATTAGAAAACCTTAGTCATAGTAGGCAGGTGAACAATTATATAAATTTACTAGGTGCTCCAACTTAAAAAATATTAAATGCATACCTTCATTGAAATATTTTATGTATAAAGATGTGAAAGGTCATTTAAGCTACTGAAAACCAATTGTTCTAATTAACTTGCTTAATTCTCAGTGGCTAAAATATGTAAATATATAAAAGCCACGGTATCTGCAAAGCACAAGAAAATGTGCGCTGAGTCCTGTAATAAAGAAAAATAAAAATGCAATTCAATGTGTGCTACTTAGTTTTGTGATACATAGTATTAATTTGTACTAACAGAAAATAGAGAAGTGGAGATGTTGGGCATCTAACACAGAGTCTTGCAAATGCTAAGCTAGTGTTTCACCACTAAGAAACAACCTTAGCCTGGATGTTTTGAGTCAGGATCTTGCAATTCATCTCAAGTCATTTCTGAACTGAATGTGTAGGTCTAACTAGACTGGAAATTTTTGCAATCCAATCTCTGCTTCCAGAATGCAGGAATTATTGGTTATTACAGCCTCACCCAGAAAACTCGATTTATCTTAATACCTAGTTTATCAGTTATAAATTGCAGTATGCAAGAGCAATATGTCAATGAAATAAAAAGGGCTTTTGGAACTCACACTTTTTCTTGTCAAAATGCCTTAGATCTATACCTAAAATTTGTAGCCCACTTCTGTGTGACTCTGATAGAGTAATGAAACTTTTGAAGTAAAATAAGTTCATGAACTGAAACTCAGAAAGGTTATGACAGGGATCTCTGTATAACTTGGCTGAAAATCTTTCCCAATAATAATCTTTGACATAAAATATGAATTTGAATGGTTGCAAATAAAACATGAAAAGAATTGTTGAGAGCATTTGATCCTTAATTGAGTGGATGGGAAATTTTGTTCATGGTCACCAGAACTTACCATATGCTCTAATGGATAGGAAATTTCTTGAAAAATAAATGCTATGAAGCCAATCATGATCTTAGATGTCTATTTTCTGTGTTAGTATGGTTGTAGTTTAAGAACTGCCTCTAGTTACTTTGGTAATGTCTACCATTCATAGGCTTTGGGAACTCTTTAAATCAGTTCCAGATCTCTGTTGTAATAGTTTTTCTGCAACCATAATAAGTCCCCCACCAATAAAGAAAGACACAATCATTAGAGCATAACCTTACTCAGTTTTAGAGAATCTACTCCAGGATGATGAAGCCTACTATTTACTCTTGTGATGGCACATGTTGGGTGAAGAGCTTGGTGGAGCAAAGTTCTTGGCTTTAGAACTGGGAGAAATATTAGAAAGAGTCTGGTATAACATGTTCCAAGTTGTAAACACTTGCACACTTAACAGACATTCTAGGCACAAGCTATGGCAACAATTTTCAGTTGGTGAAACAAGGAGGACCTTAGGAGAGACATGCATGGCTCCCTGGAGAAGGGGAAAGGGACAAGATCGACTGAGCAAATTCAGAGCATGGATTGAGAGGAAAGGAAGTTAGGAGAAAGAGAAGGGGAGAAGAGAAGAAAGGAGGAGGACAAGAGGGAGCAGAAAGATTGAGTCAGGGGAAGAATAGAGGAGAGCAAGAAAAGAGATATCTTAATTGAGGGAGTCATTATAGGTTTAAAGAGAAATCTGTCACTAGGGAATGTCCAGAGATCTACAAGGATGACCCCAGCTAAAAATCTAAGCAGTAGTGGAGAGGCTACCTTAAATATCCTTCCCTATAATGAGATTCAAGACTACCTTATATGCCATCCTAGAGCCTTCATCCAGTAACTTATGGAAGCAGAAGCAGAAATCCACAGCTAAACACTAAGCTAAACTCCGGAATCCAATCGCAGAGAGGGGGGAGTAATGAACAAAGGGGTTAAGACCAGGCTGGTAAAACCCACAGAAACAGCCTACCTAACAAGGGGGAGCTCATGGACCCCAGAGTGAGAGCTGGGGAGCCATCATACCCAGGACCTCTGGAAGTGGGTGTCAGTTAGGAGACCTGGGAAGTCTACGGGGCCTCTGTAGTGGATCAGTATTTATCTCTAGTGTATGAATGGATTTTGGGAGCCCATTCCACATAGAGGGATACTCTCTTAGCCTAAACACATGAACGAGGACCTAGGCCCTTATCCAAATAATGAGACAGACTTTAATGATCCCCCATGGAAGGCATTACCCAATCTGGGCAGCAGAAAGGGGTTGGGTTGGGGGATCAATTGGGAACATGGGAGGTTGGAAGAAAGGGGGAATGGGAATTGATATGTAAAACAAGATTGTTTCTGATTTAAATTAAAAAAAGAGAAAAATAGTTTCAGTTGTAAACTTAAATAAGTATGGACAGTTATTTTTTTTATTCTCTTTAGCAGTAAAATCACATTATAGCAAACAGAATACACTACAAAGAAGGTCTTTAGTGCCCATTTGAAATTATTTAATACAATCAGATTTCCTATTTTTTTACAGACACCATTTGTGTAAGGAATACAATGAATATTTTCAACAGGTAACATTCCCCACTTCTTAAAGTAGTGAAGATTGACTAACATTAATATATTTTAATTTTGCGTATTTGACATAAAATAATGAATATATGTAGAGCCCAAATGGGTGACTATATACATTAAAGCAATGCATTCTGTTATAGTTCTAATAAAGTAAAAAAGCATAATATTCCTAGGCAGAGCTAGCAAAGGGGATTTATTCACACGAGAACCAATAAGAAGCAAATTAAATTTGTCCCTGTATAACTCATATAAGGTAACACAGTAATTCATATGAATTATTTCAATTTTACCAGGATACTTATACATTAAACATTAATAAACTTTCTAATTAGTTATTCTAAGTATCAAAGACAGTATACACTACATATGATTTTACTAGAGGCATGAACAAACATGAGTTTGTGTCCTAAACTCTTATCACCTCACCATTCATGTCTCATGGCTGACTATCATTTCACCAGTTTTCTCTCAAATAAAACATGACAGGCCTGTAAAGGAACAAATCAGAATCTATGCTTTCTCAATTAAAGTTCTTGCATAGAGAGGAAACAGCCAGACCTGTAAAGAGTCAATAGACAGTACCAAAGATTATGTATAAATAAATAATTGCTAAAATAAAAGGATAGATAGAGAAGAAAAATTAAAAAATGAAAGAATGATTCTAGAAAACAAACCAAACATTTCTATTTCAGCTAATTTAATTAAAACTTGAAAACCTACTAATGCTACTTTCCCAAGACAGTGTAATTTTTGATGCTTTCTGTTTGTTTTGTTTTGTTTGCTTTTTGAGACATGGTCTCTGCATATCCCTGACTGTTCAAGATTTCTCTATGTAGACCAGACTGCCCTGGAACTTAAGGAGATCTGCCTGCCTCTGTCTCTGGAATGCTGGAATTAAAGTTGTGTACCACTACTAACTGGCTTAAAATGGTATAATTTTTTATTTTATTATAAATACTTATTTGCCCAGGGAAGTATGTCTTCCATTTCTCAGCTAAGAAGTTTCTTTTGAAGCAAAGCCCATTACACAAAGCATAGCTAGTCAAAATACAGGAGCAAATGCCCATAGAGTGTTCATTTGCATATAACTGGTGCATAGTAAATTCTACACCTACGGCTCAGGGAACATAACCGAAGAGAAGAGGGGACAGAAAGATGGTAGGGGTCTGAGACAGAATCTTCTACAAGATAATACCCCACCCCAAAAAAGGGACCAAGAAGTGGAAGATGGTAGGGAACACAGGCTGTATCTGGGAGGAGGTGGTGGAAGTTATAGGTGAATATGATCATATATATTACATGAAATGCTTAAGGAATTGAGAATATATTATTTTTAATTTTTTTTCTATTTACACAAAATTCTAATCAAGATGATAATATCATGCTCAAGTAAACTTTGAGTTTGATCACGGCTAACCTAACTATAATACATACCACATAAAGAAAGACATACTTTATGTGTGAAGTACCAATTCTGGTACCCAGATGTGAATTTCATAATAATTGTGGGGTTGTACAGGGAAAGATAAAGGTTGCTATATTTTTATTTTAGAGTTTAGTTCATTCAAACAATTAAGGAAGAATTCATAAGTCCTCCCACATAATTACAAATGAATTTTATGATATAATTTCATCTGTCATTTAATACTTTTAGTTTATTAATAAATATTTTCAACACAATAAATTAATAAAATTTATGTTATAAAAAGAATTTCCTTAGATTATCCTAATATAAAAGAACATAGAATAATCTCTTCTATGAAATATTTTTTGCTTTGTATTTAGCTAATAAATTACTGAGAACTATATTGTGTATTCTTCAGTAGTCTCACGAATGAGGCACTGGGAATTCAAAATGTAGCTTTAGCCATCATCTGTGAAACACAGAAATAGAAATGCTGCTTCTGCAGATTAAGTAATTAATGAACCTTGGATTAGTTTTGACTGATTTGCTGTAGAGCTTTTGCCTGAGATATTTTGTCAGCACTAAAAGTTATCCACGATGTTTTGTATAGGATTTACGACTTTCCCGAACACTTCAAAATGCTTAAGTAGCATTGCAGATAGTGTAAAAAATTTAAAAATCCAAATATTATATATAATATAAGATATAGTCATGCATATTTATAAAAAATACATTAACTATGTTAAACTAATAGTAATACATTTTGGTTAGACAAGGGAACATTTGGAGTTGTGGATTAGGGTCTTTAAAAATAATCAAAATACATCTAAAGTATTTTTTAAAATGTAAGTGAAATATTATTTTTATGAAGTTTGTCACAGCATATATCATGAGTCACTTAGGAGGGTGACATACAGAAAAATAAATTATGAATTCTCTATAGGTAACAACAAGCAGCTGTAGGCAGGCTACTATTTACCACTGAGGAGTCTGTAGTCACACACAGCTTTCTGAACTACACGGAACTATGAGAGCATCAGTGGTCTTGGCACCCCTTAAGAATAGAGACAAAGATATCAGTTGTTTCTGTCTGCGGTCTGATACATATCTTTGGTATTAAAACAACCACAGATCTCAGGAAACTTGAAAGTTGTACGAGATGTAGAGAACAAATTTTAAATGTTTTTCCTACTACTTATCAAAGAAAATCCTTGTAACACATAAGTATGTTTGATTTCCAGTTTTATCTATGTCATTTTTAAGATCACATTCAGAACATATAATATTATATATTATGTGTATATACATATTTTCATTTCTCTTATATACTTTTTATCATTATAAAATATTTTTTAATAATTTGTATGGGTGTGTATCACGTTCACGTTTTATTTTACTTAAACAAAACATATCCCTCATTCCACAATCAATCAAGGTTTGAAATTGCACCATTTTTTCATTGTAAATCATACCACATACATCCAGGAACAAAGTGCCAGAGAGAGCTGGTCTTGATAAGGAAACAGAGGCTCTAGAATCAGCCCCCACTCTTAATCTAGCTCTGGGGTGGCTGCCTATCTGAAATGGCCTGTTTTGTCCATTTCTACTTCTTTCCAGTATGAAGCATTGAGATGTGAGCCACTTGGTTGTGATATTACACAAATAAGGTCAGAAATCTCAACATTTAAAACATACACTTCATTTCTCACAGAACTCATTGCAGCTATTCCTCACTGGACAGCACTTCTTGGCAACTCCCTCTATGTGATGCACTAAGGGACACTTTCTCCCTTCCTGTACCTCTGCCTTTGCTTCAACTATACAAAGGACAGGGAGGGATTCAAGAACTGCAAAGGCTGTTTTACAGCCACATCAGTAAGTGGCAGGCACAATCCCTTGGAGGCTTAGAAAATGGATTTCCTGTGCACTAAGGTGAGAGCAAAACATCCCTTTCACAGATATCTTAAGTGGGAGAGGTAGGAGGGGGTCGGCAGAAGGGAGGAGGGAGGGGAAACTGCAGTAGGGATGAAAATATGTAAGTAATAAAAATCCCTGAATGGAATCATTGTCTCAACAACGAGGTCCTTTCAGATAAATACTACTAGAAACCTGATTATATCATATTAGCTAAGACTGGAACAAGGTGTGAAGCTCTTAGATATACTAAAATAAAACAAGTAGGACTAAATTGATCTGCCTGGGAAGGAGAACTGGAAAGGATTTCACGGGTGTACTAGGGGCAGACTGAGATGGGAACAAGAGGGATCGGGTTGGGTGGGCGAAGTACTGAAAGAGATGACTGGAAAGGAGGTTATATAAAGATGGGGTAGAAACATGGTGCAAGGGAAATGCCAAGGAATCTACAAGGATGACGGCAGCTAAGACTTCTAGCAAAAGAGAATACATAGCCTGAACTTCATGTGATCAGGCAAGACTACCAGTGAAAGGATTTGACACCAACCCAGTCACACATCCTTCCTCCTACTTTCCTATTTGATGTGCTTGGATAAAGGTGACACAGAGATTGTGGAAGTGGCCATCCAATGACTCATCCAGCCTAAGACCCAAGCCAAAAGAGGAAGCCCACTCTGAAACTGCCTGGAGCACCAAGACACAGAGGCTAGATAGCCTCAGAGACACAGGATAGAACAACAACAACAACAACAACAACAACAAAAAACTGGCAAAGCAAGGCAATGTAATAATGCCTAATGATATTCTATTACACTCACAGATTCATGCCTAGCCAAATAGTCATCAGAGAGGCTTCATCCAGCAACTGGTGGAAACAGATGCTAAGTCCCACAGTCAAATATTAAGTCAAGCTCAGGAAATCCTGCTTAAGAGAGAGATGAAGGATTGCATGATCCATAGGGTTCAATGACATCACAAGAAAACCAACAGAATCAACTAACCTGGGGCCATAGGACCTCACAGACACTAAACCACCAGAGAGCTTGCCTGGTACTAACCTAGACACTCTGGACAAATGTTACAGTTATGTATAGCTTGTTTCTGTTTTACACAGATTCAATGTTTTGTAGCCTGTGGTGGCATTGAACTCACAGAGATCCATCTGCCTCTGTCTCCCAAGTGCTGGGATTAAAGATGTGAGCCACTACTGCCTGGCCTCGATGGCTAAATATTGGGGCTAGCCCTGCCCTCTGATCTTAAGACAAGCTTTATTTGTTAGATCATAAACAAAATATCAACTTGCCTATAAAAAGACACAGACTAGCAGAATGGATACGAAGACAGGATCCTTCCTTCTGCTGCATACAAGAAACACATCTCAACACCAAAGACAGACGTTATCTCAGAGTAAAGGGCTGGGAAAAGATCTTCCAATCAAACGGCCCCAAGAAACAAGCGGGCGTAGCAATCCTAATATCTAACAAATTAGACTTCAAATTAAAATCAATCAAAAGAGATGAAGAAGGGCACTTCATATTCATCAAAGGAAAAATACATCAAGATGAAGTCTCAATTTTAAACATCTACGCCCCAAATACAAAGGCACCTACATTCGTGAAAGAAACATTACTAAAGCTCAAAATGCACATAAAATCTCACACGCTAATAGTAGGAGACTTCAACACTCCGCTCTCACCACTAGACAGGACCTCCAGACAGAAACTTAGCAAAGAAACAAAAGAATTAATAGAAGTTATGACCCAACTGGGTTTAACAGACATCTATAGAACATTCCACCCAAATACAAAGGGATATACCTTCTTCTCGGCACCACATGGAACCTTCTCTAAAATTGACCACATAATAGGAAACATAGCAAATCTCCACAGATACAAAAAAATTGGAATAACCCCCTGCATCTTATCAGACCACCATGCATTAACATTAGAATTCAACAAGAACACAAATCGCAGAAACCCTACAAACTCATGGAGATTGAACAATGCACAATTGCACCATCCCTGGGTAAAGGAACAAATAAAAAAGAAATTAAAGACTTCCTCGATTTCAATGAAAATGAAGACACAACATACACAAACTTATGGGACACTTTGAAAGCAGTGCTGAGAGGAAAGTTTATAGCACTAAGTGCTTACATGAAAAAACTGGAGAACACTCATACTAGAGAATTAATAGCACAGCTGAATGTTCTAGAACAAAAAGAAGCAAACTTCCCCAGGAGGAGCAGACGCCAGGAAATAATCAAATTGAAGGCTGAAATCAATCAAGTAGAAACCAGGAAAACACTGAGAAGAATCAATGAAACAAAGAGTTGGTTCTTTGAGAAAATCAACAAAATAGACAAACCTCTGTCCAAACTAACCAAAAGACAGAGAGAGAACATGCTAATTAACAAAATCAGGGATGAAAAAGGGGACATAACAACGGACTCTGAGGAAATCAAGAGAATCATCAGGGCATACATTGAAAATCTGTACTCCACAAAATTTGAAAATTTAAAGGAAATGGACAATTTCTTGGATAGATATCACTTGCCAAAACTAAATCAAGAACAGATAAATAATCTAAATAGACCTATAACCCCTAATGAAATAGAAGCAGTCATCAAAAGTCTCCCAAATAAAAAAAGCCCAGGCCCAGATGGCTTCAGTGCAGAATTCTACCAGAAATTCAAAGAAGAGCTCATTCCAATACTCGTCAAAGTATTCCACACAATAGAAGCAGGAGGCTCACTGCCAAACTCTTTCTACGGGGCTACAATTACCTTGATACCCAAGCCACACAAAGACACAACTAAGAAAGAGAACTATAGACCAATTTCCCTCATGAACATTGATGCAAAAATACTCAATAAAATACTAGCAAACTGGATTCAAGAACACATCAGAAAAATCATCCACCATGATCAAGTAGGCTTCATTCCAGGAATTCAGGGACGGTTCAACATTAGAAAATCTATCAATGTAATCCACCATATTAACAATCTGCGAAAGAAAAACCACATGATCATCTCACTAGATGCTGAAAAAGCCTTTGACAAAATCCAGCACCCCTTCATGATAAAGGTCCTAGAGAGATCAGGGATAACAGGAACGTACCTGAATATAATAAAAGCAATATACAGTAAACCAACAGCTAACATCAAACTAAATGGAGAGAAACTCAAAGCAATTCCTCTAAAATCAGGAACAAGACAAGGCTGTCCACTCTCTCCATATCTCTTCAATATTGTACTTGAAGTTCTAGCTACAGCAATAAGACAACAAAAGGAGATAAAGGGGATACAAATAGGAAAATAAGAAGTCAAACTTTCACTTTTTGCAGATGATATGATAGTTTACATAAGTGACCCAAAAAACTCCGCAAGGTTACTCCTAGAGCTGATAAACACCTTCAGCAATGTGGCAGG
This sequence comes from Mesocricetus auratus, assembly GCF_017639785.1. Classification (NCBI taxonomy): domain Eukaryota; kingdom Metazoa; phylum Chordata; class Mammalia; order Rodentia; family Cricetidae; genus Mesocricetus; species Mesocricetus auratus. The sequence continues at coordinate 34,547,599 of NW_024429190.1, read as the reverse complement.
ATACAAGGTAAACTCAAAAAAATCAGTGGCCCTATTATATACAGAGGATGAAGTGACTGAGAAAGAAATCAGAGAAACATCACCTTTTACAATAGCCAAAAACAGTATCAAATATCTGGGGATAATGTTAACCAAGGAAGTGAAAGACCTATATATCAAGAACTTTGTGTCTTTGATGAAAGAAATCAAAGAAGATACCAGAAAATGGAAAGATCTCCCATGCTCTTGGATTGGTAGGATCAACATAATAAAAATGGCAATCTTGCCAAAAGCAGTCTATAGATTCAATGCAATCCCTATCAAAATTCCATCACAATTCTTCAAGGACCTGGAAAGAACATTAATCAACTTTATATGGAAAAACAAAAGGCCCAGGATAGCCAAAACATCCCTATACAATAAAGGAACTTCAGGAGGCATCACCATACCTGACTTCAAGCTCTATTATAGAGCTATAGTCCTGAAAACAGCTTGGTATTGGCACAAAAATAGGCATGTAGACCAATGGAACCGAATCGAAAGCCCTAATTTTAACCCACACACCTATGAACACCTGATTTTTGACAAAGAAGCTAAAACTGTACAGTGGAAAAAAGAAAGCATCTTCAACAAATGGTGCTGGCATAACTGGGTACTGGTATGCAGAAGACTGCAGATAGATCCATGTTTATCGCCTTGTACAAAACTTAAGTCCAAATGGATCAAAGATCTCAACATACATCCAGCCACACTGAAACTTTTAGAAGAGAAAGTGGGAGATACTCTTCAACGAGTTGGTACAGGACACCACTTCCTAAACATAACACCAGTGGCACAGGCACTGAGATCGACAATTAACAAATGGGACCTTCTGAAACTAAAAAGCTTCTGTAAGGCAAAGGACACAGTCAAAAAGACAAAAAGGCAGGCCACAGAATGGGAAAAGATATTCACTAACCCTACATCTGACAGAGGGCTAATCTCCAAAATTTATAAAGAACTCAGGAAACAAGTCTCCAAAACACCAAAGGATCCACTAGAAAGGTGGGGTACAGAGCTAAATAGAGAATTCTCAGTAGAGGAGGCTAAAATGGCCAAGAGACACTTAAGAAAGTGCTCAACATCCTTAGCCATCAGGGAAATGCAAATCAAAACAACTCTGAGATACCATCTTACTCCTATCAGAATGGCTAGAATCAATAACACCGAAGACAATTTATGCTGGAGAGGATGTGGAGAGAGAGGAGCACTCCTCCGCTGCTGGTGGGAATGCCGACTCATACAGCCTCTTTGGAAATCAGTATGGAAATTCCTCAGGAAAATGGGAATTAATCTACCACTAGACCCAGCAATTCCACTCTTAGGCATTTATCCAAATGAGGCAGGTTCATACAACAAGGGCATCTGCTCCACTATGTTCATAGCAGCATTGTTTGTAATAGCCAGAACCTGGAAGCAACCTAGATGCCCCTCAACTGAAGAGTGGATAGAGAAAATGTGGTACATTTACACAATGGAGTATTACTCAGCAGAAAAAAACAATGGAATCTTGAAATTCGCAGGGAAATGGATAGCACTGGAAGAAACCATCCTGAGTGAGGTAACCCAGTCGCAAAAAGACAAACATGGTATGTACTCACTCATATATGGATTTTAGATATGGATCAGGATAGTGCCAGTCTGCACTTCCACAGATAGAGAGTCTGGGAAACAGGAAAGAACCTAAGAGATATGCATATATGCATAGTACCCAAGAGAAGAGGATGGAGACAAGATCCTCTGAATGGATGGGGAACACGGGGAGGGGTGGGGGGAGTGGGACCTGGGAAGAATAGAGGGGGTAAAGAGGAAGGGAGTTGGTCATGGGGGAACAGAAAGTTGAGGGGGTGGGGGTAGAATAGGGGGAAGAGGGAATCATAGGATCGAAGACAGATCAGGCACCAGAGTGACCTCCAGTGATCTAAAGGTATAACACCAATTGGCCAGCTAAGCAATAGTGGAGGGACCACCTCGAATGCCCATTCCTGATAATGAACTTGATGTCTATAACCATCCGGGAGCCTTCATCCTGTGACTGATGGAAGCAGAGGCAAACACACAATTAATCACTGAACTGAACCCAAGGAACCCAGTGACAGAGAGAGAGGAGCGATGAGCAAATTGGCAAAGAATGGGCTGGCAAAACCAGCAGAGACAGCTGATCTGAACAGGGGAGTGCTCTTGGACCCCAGACCGACAGTGGGGAGGCCAGCATGGGACTGATCTGGACCCCCCAAATGTGAGTGTCAGTGAGAAGGCCTGGGCAACCTATGGGGCCCTGAGCTGTGGATCAGTGTCTATCCCTGGTATACAAAGTGTCTTCATGTGCCTATAGCACAAAGAGAGATGCTCTCTCAGCCTGGACTCTTAGGGGAGTGCCTGGACCCTACCAAGAGTAAAATGACAGACTCTAGATATCCCCTATGTGGAAGGATTTGGCAATAGGGTGGGAGGGAGGGGGGGAAGGGGAGTGCGGGAGGATGGGAGGGAGAGGGAACTGGGATTGACATGTAAAACAAGCTATTTAAAATTAAAATAAAAAATGATAAAAAAGATAACCAAATAGTTACATAGTTAAATGTTAAGCATATTATTTAATATCCAAATAAATAAATGGCTAGATTTAAAAAAAATATCACCACAACTCAGCCAGTTTGTGCAGAAAGAAGTGGATAATTTTCTTTCATTTTTTTCTGAGGGTCACTAATGATCTAATGTCTCTCAAATCTTCTGGATGCCCATAGAAAAACAGAGTGAGATGAAACAATCAGAATTTTGACAGCCAAGCAGGGGAACCACAGAAAGCAAGCTGCTGCTAATCTTATTGAATCACTTTCAATGTTGCACATCCCTTTCTGATAGAACTGCTGTCCCTCCCCTTCTGCACAGGATTTTTCTAGGTGACACAAGAGCCATACGTTCTGAATGTTTCCTCCTATCTATCTATATATCTCTATCTATCTATCTATCTATCTATCTATCTATCTATCTATCTATACACGCACATGCTCTCTCTCTCTCACACACATATATGTAAATATATATATATATTCCTGAATATGTGCTCATGTATGTATGTATACATGTATGGCTCGTGTGTCACCTACATTTGACAGTGCAAAGTTAAGTGAAGAACTTCAAATGAGATTTCAGACAGAAGGTCAGGCACATGAAACATCTTGCTGGGAAAACAGGTGACACTCATAGGCATGAATGAAATACTCATGTATCATGGATCCAACAGAGGCCACCTAATCAATTACAGTGAATTTTAGTGTGATCTTTGTGTATAGGAGTTTGCGTTTCATGTCTGTTCCTATCACATTAAGTTTGTAGCCTGCTAGAATCACAGGAAATATCCAAAAGAGCTGAAGAATTGTAGCAAATAAGATGGTGTGTAAAATAAAGAATAGAAAGTAATATTTAGTATATGAATTATTTGGAGTCCAAACTTAAGTCTTTGTGTGGGATGTTTATAAAACTTTGACTTCACATTTTTGACTAATGAGTAACAGTAGTTCTCTAGAAAGGATAGTGGCTCATTGAGTGTGTTGTAAAAATAGTAGAAGTGGAAAAGGAAGGCAGTCATCAAACCATCAGTTCTTTTCTGTAACAATAGATATATTATTTAATTTAAAATAACCATCCTCTAACTCTAAATCTACCATACATTTCCACAGCAACAGTGTGGAATGACCACAATATCTCAGTGACATACCACAATACATACTTACGTTTTCCCAGAAATTGGTTAACCATCTGGACAGCTACAGCAGTGCAAGCTGGCCTTGGTAATCTGATCTTTACTGCTTCCTGAAGCTATAATCAGTTGGAAAGTTGGCAGCAGATGACAAACCTAGATGGTCTCAGTTGACTAGGCTGTCCTGTGCCTGCTGCAACTTTTCCCGCAGTAAGCTTTCTTATGAGTCACACTAGCTAATTCAGTGAAGCACAAATTCAGTGAGGGTCCTTCTTTCCAAAAAGAAAGTGGACAAACAAAGTCACCCAACATAGCTTTCTCATTTCTTAAATAGAAGTACATACATGTATACACACATACATAAGCACATATTCATGAGCATAAATATGTATATGTGTGTGTATGGACAGATGATAGATACAATTTAAGCGTATCAAGTTAATTTTCATTATTTTTAATATCTTCTTATCCATTGTAATGGTCAATGCATTATATATGGTTGAATATGATATGGATGGTTGCAACGAAGGAATCATCATCACCTAAGGAAGTTGAATCTATATGTAAATGCTAAAAACATCAAGAACTAGTAAAGATATGCCATTACAGAAATGAATCTACTGAGGGAACCAAGTTATATTTCTGTAAAGTAAAGTATGCTTGTTGGAAGTTAACTACATCAATGATGGACCTCGAGCTTCTCAATACAGGGAAGGTAAATATGTGGTAATCTGAAAATAGGAAAATGAATTAAGTCTTTTTAGAATAGTGAGAATGAAACATTTCCATTTTCACTTTGTAAATGTAGATAAATAATATAGAGCATACATAGATGCAAGCATTAATAAGAATATTGCTTATGGACCCCAAATAGTCTTTCTGTATTAAATATGTATATTTAAAACATAGGTAAAAGGTAATGTGCCCACACACACACACACACACACACACACACACACACACACACACACACACACAGAAACACACACATGCTGCCATGTCTGGAAAGCCTCCCATTTTTCTCCAGATAGATGATTGCAGTGATTCTGTCCATCCGTCATTTTGAAGGAATGACAGTGGCACATGCTGATTTAGGAGACTTCAAGATTCCTCAAGCAAGGGTTTGGAAGTATTGACAAAGATATTCCATATGTAAAGAACACAGAGGTGTTGCATGACTGGGCTAGTTTTAGGACACATTGCAAGTCAGAAGATAGAAGATCTGATTACTAAGTGATGTTGAAGGTTAAATGACTCTTAAACAGCTTTGTTCAATCACAAGCTTGTGATATATTTCAACATGAATCTCTAAAAAGGTCATGAGACTATCAAAAAAGAAAAAGAAAGAGCCAAAAATAATCACACCATAAGTTCAGGAAATTAAAATTTGTTGAAGAGATAACATGAAAAGAACCAGGTAAAGGTAGAAGGATTGGCCAGTAGTCACATTTTCACTTTACCATGGCCCTCTAGACTAGCTTTGGGCTAAATGATTCACTATTTAAAAACAAGATGTGTTAATAAAGAAAAAGCCTACTCCAAATAATAACTACGTGTAGCTAGAGATAAATTTAAGAAGGATAAATATAGACCTGACATCATTGTATATTGAATTATTCAGAAATTTTCAATTGGAAAAAAAGATAATTATTACAATGGGTTTTTTATGTTCTCTTTTCTCTGGGTATTCTGTGAGGGCTGGTGTAGAACGCTCCCCTGTCACAATCCGATTTACTGATTTACTAAATTACGTACTTTAGTTGTATTTTATCTCATATTCAAGAATGTCCTATTTCTGTTCTAGGACCCAATTCAAGATCCCATGTTATATTAACTTGCCATGTCACCTTAATCTCAGATCTATTCCAAACTCTCAGTCTCTCATTTGAGGGGGCCTTTGATGCTTTCAGAATATACCAGATGGATAGTTTATAGAATATCTATAATTAGAACTTGTGTACTGCCTGCTCATAACTTTATTGAAGTTATGGATTGGAGAAAAGATTAACACAGAAATAATGCTGTGTAACCCCCAATATATCACTTGACGATGCACATGATGTAGGTGTATTTTATTGGCGAGGTTGGCTTGATCATTGGATAAATTAGTGCTTCAAGATTTTGTTGCTGTGAAAGGAAATCATCTCCTTCAGAATGAGTAAATAATCACAATATTGACAACTGCAAAAACATGTCACTCCTCAGTTTCTACAAAAAATGTCTCCCATAATTTCAAGACACATAAAGGAAATTGTCCTGTGGCCATTACACTTGGGTATTGTAATGGTTATGTTCTATCATATCAATCATATATTTTAATCAAATTTATTTTCAATTATAAAGCTTTCTCCAGTATTCATTTCATCAAAACTTATGAATTATGTTAGTGTGGATTTGTATACATTTATTTCATTTCATAGATTGTAATTTAATGATAATCATTTATCTCTGTTCATGTAGTTTCAATTTGGTGAGTTAGAGCATAGTTATATTAGTTTTGTGTCCTTTCAACACAGTTGAAAATTACATACTATACAGTTATGTAATTATTTATTTTAGTATTTATTTAACCTATGGAATCATTACAAACTTCAAATTCCCCCAATGAAGCAATAATGCAAAACACAATCACAAAATTTAAAAACAAAAATATGCATTGGTGTTCTCCCTATTCAGAAATTTCAAAATAAAATGTTGAATTTGTGTCTAGCTTTTATGATCCTTAGATTTATGGACTGTAAAGATCTTCCTTTCCAAAATTGCTTGCCAACTCCTTTTATGACCACAAGGAACACTTAATTCCCCCTCTATGGAGAGAATCAAAATCTCTACATAAACTCAAATACTGAGATCTCAACTGGTTCCAATCTCATATTTTATTTCATTTTTTAGATTTTAATTTAATTTCAATATTTCTCCCTTTCCTTTTTTCTTCAAACCCTCCTCATATACCCCTTCTTACTATCCTTCAAATTCATGACTCATTTTTTCAATAGCTGTTACTTCATGCATATATATATAATACAAACTGCTTGCTCCATATAAAGTCACCTGTAAGTATGTTTTCAGGGATGACTACTTATCATTGAAGAATTCTTGGTGTGTTTTTTTTCCCTGGGGAAGACCACCTGTCCCATTCCTGGATTTCCTCAGTGACCTATAGTTCTTTGTCTAGGGTTGAGGACTCATGGCCCCATCCACTTTCTGTCATCCTTGCTCAGCTCATGTTCTGGCACCATGCTGATGAGATTTTATGGGTGTAGCTTCTGCTCTTACTAGAAGACACAGTCTGACAACAAACTCCCTAATCATTTGGTTCTTATCTTTCTGGTCCCTTTTCCACAAAGTTGCCTGACACTTAGATGTGAAAGTGTTTCATGAATATATCCATTGGAACTGAGCTCCATAACTCTATATTTTGCCTACTCCATACTATTTGTATTCAAAGACATTATTTAAATTAAGCTTTTTGAACCTTAATTTTTTTGTCATTTAAATCTGCCACTCATGTATACATATATGCCAACAGTGACTATATAAACATAGCCATTGGCTTGCCCATTGCTTGCTCAGTCTGATTTCTTATAGAACCCAGGATCACCAACCCAGGGATGGCACCACGCACAATGTAGTGGACCCTCCATAATCAATCACTAATCATGTATACACACATATACACACATATGTAGATGATATTGCTAGATAGATAAATATAGACAGACAGGTGATAATCACAAGATTTTAGTAGTAATAATTAGTGTGATGGTTTGAAGGTAAGGATACACTGTAGGCTCATTTGTATGAATACTTAGTCCTCAGCTGGTGTCCCTGTTTAAACAGTCTAAGTAGTTGTGAATTTCCTGAAAGAAGTCACAGGGGAAGGGTTTTGAGAGTATAATGACTTACACTGCATCATCTTGGTTTCTCTGCTTCCTGGTTTTGATTAAAGTTATGAGGCATCAGCTCGTAGATTCCAGCTCCATCTGCCATGTCTTCTGCTTCCACTCTCCTTCTTACTCCTCGTCCCAGGCCATCCATTATCCACCTTCAGTTTCACCTCTCTGAACATAAAACTTCTGGGCTGGCTAGTCTTATGTCAACTTCACTCAATCTACAGTTATCTTAAAAGGAAGGGAACCTCAACTGAGAAAACATCTCCATAAGTTCCAGATGTACTGCATTTTCCTTGTGTAATATTTAACTATGTAAAGATGTGTTACATATTTTTAACTGTGGAATGTTACTTTAACTGTATAAACGTCTGTTGCATTTGTCTGTGCTCCATGTTTTTCAAGGTGTAAGGGTGTGTTATATATGTTAATGCTGTGTTTGTTTAATTGTGAAAAGGTAATGTTTCTACTCCACTCCTCTGCCTAAGGTACCTGGTTTGTCTAATCAAAAGCTGAATGGCCGATAGCTAGACAAAAGAGGGATAGGTGGGTCTGGCAAGGAGAAGGAATAAATAGGAGAAGAAATCTAGGCTCAAGAATAATGAAAAGGAGAAGAAGAATGAGGACAACAAGGAAGAAAGAAAGGGACAAACTGGGAGCCAGAATCCAGTCAGCCACTAGCCAGACATTAACCAGTTAAAGAAAGGGAGAAAGGAAGGAAGGAAGGGAGGAAGGAAAAAAGAAGGAAAAAAAGCTAGCAAGCAGGAACAGAGAGAGAGGGAAGGAGGAAGGAAAGAAGAAATGTAAAAAGCCCCAAGTCAAAACACAGGTGAAGATAAACAAATTGAAGTAAGAGCTAAGATAAGGCCAAGAATACATAACAAACAAGTCTCCGGGTCATGATTTTGGAACTGGTTGGTGGCTCAAAAGAAAAATCCTGGTACACATTTTTTTGATGGAGTAGGTCATACTTGGGCTGTTGATAATGGGTTCCTTAAGAAAGCAGACTGTGAAAGCCTTGAGAAACAAACCAGAAAGCATCATGGACTCTGCATTAGCCTGTTCCTCTAGGTGCCTTACCTGTTTGAGTTTATGTTCTGACTTTCTTTGATGATTAACATCAATATGGAAATGTAAGACAAATAAACCTTTCCTCCCCAAATTGCTTTTGACCATGGTATTTCATCACAACAAGAGAAACCAAACCAGCACAACTTGTTATAGCTATTTTATTATTTTTCCTCTTATGCATCAGTATCTGTCTACCTTCAGAGCAGAATCTAATCACAATATTCTTCTAGTCCATCTCTCCTCACCATTCATGTTTCTTATGGTGTATCATTCTGCTTTCCATTTTCATGAGATATTAGAATGACTAGTATCAAAAGGATAAATGTCTCAAGTTCTTACGAGATCATAAAGGAAAGGAAGCATTTACATATAGCTGGTGTTACCAAAACAACAGAATAATGACACTCAGTGTAATTCAATATCACCAAGGAGATGGAGTAACAGTTCACCGTGAGGTGCCTGAGAGATTCTAGCAACTGAGCTAAGGTTCTCTGCTAGAACAGTACACTTATTAACTACAGAACCATCTATCTAGGTTCTTATTTATTTTTAAATTTGATCATCTGTAAAGCCTTGAAGGGTGATGCATATTTGGGGTTATTATTCATCAAATAGCTATGAAAAATTCACTGGTTTCATACAGAAGTATTATTTCACTTGGCTCAATACATGAGAATTGACTTGTTGAATAAAATATTAGGTATGCATTTACTTTACAAGAAAACATGAAACAATTTCCCAAAGTTTAAGAACCATTTTATATCCTCACTGGCAACACAACAGCATTTCTCCATTGTATATTACCAATAGATTATCTTAATTGCATTTTATCATTTCAGAAATTGTACCATTGTAAAGCATATTTCGGTTTCATTTTTCAATTTTACATGCATGTGTGGAGACCAGCAGACAACTTGAAAGAGTTGGGCCTCACCTTGCACCACGTAGGGCCCAGGTATAGAATGCAAGTCATCTGGTGTAACCACAGATATTTTCAACTGACAAACCATCTTGTTTGCCCCAGTGTGCTGGCTTTGGGTGGAGTAAGCTCTGATGTGATGATCCATATTGAGCGCTGTCTGACTGTGAGCTGTCAAAATATGAAGCTCCCAACTAGGTTACTCAAATTACCAAAAATTTCCTATCTCAGATTCTGGATGTAGAAGTTTATTCCTTTTAAGTTAAAAACAATTTCATCATTTCTTCCCTCCCTTTTGCCCTCACCCTTCTTCCAAATTCTTGGTCTCCTTTTCTTTAGCCATTCATATACATATATATGAAAAAATAAATAACTTCCCAAGTATGCTCTGTGTTGCTTACATATATGTTTCCAGCGCTAACCCCTTGGTATTGGAGTCTCATTGATGAATTATTCCTCTCTGGCAGTTATTAATTGCTTGTAACTCTTCTAAGAGTGGGGCCCTATGAAATGCCCCCATTACACTGGGAACATAAAAATTTAAAAGGCTCTGTTTTTCAGCTTTTCAAGGAACCTCCACAGTGATTTCCATAGTGGCTACATTAGTTTATACACTCACCAGAAATGAAAAGTATTGTCGTTCCTCGTAGCCACTCCAGCATTATTTTTTTTTAAGTCTTAGCCATTGTGACTTGGGTAAGATGAAATCTCAACATAGTCTTAATTTGCATCTCCCTGATGGCAACAGATGTTGAACAATTTTAGAGACATTTCTTATTCTTTTGTGGTTCAGTTTTCAAGAACTGTTTGTTTACGTTCATGCCCCAGTTTTTAATTAGGCTTTCTGTTTTCTTAAATTCAAGCAAACTATTTGTATAGTAAACATCCTCCTGATCATTGCGTGGTGGAATCTCTACTTTGCGCATCTTCATGGTATTTGTCACAAATCCCTTCCTGGTCTTGCCTTCTGCAGCCATGTCTTTCCTTTTATGTCAACTGGCCATTTAATATATGTGTCTATGAGTATTTTCTTTTAATACCATCAGTAAAATTGTATTAAGGTTCAGTCGTTTCTAATATGACCTTCTAAAATGTACATTATAATTGATTCACATATTAAACACTTGATTTCCAAATATTTTCTGAAATACTCTGTTAGGACTTCAAAATTTATTCTTAGAAGAAAAAAATAACACATAATATACACTAGAAATTGAATTAGTCAGATAATCTAGATTCCTGCTTCTTTGAATGAAGAACTCATTTAGCCATTCAAACATTTTCCCCACAGGCTGCATGTTTATCATTTACTTACTCCACAATAGTAGATTTCAAATCTTAGCCACTTTGCAAAACTACTCCAAGCAATCCTATCCTTCCATAGAAATCAGGGCCAATTCTATCCTTTTGTTACTATGCGGCTTGACTCATGTGGCCTATGTTTATTCCATGTACAAGTCCAGTAAGGCTGTATACTGGGGACAGTGTGTCCTCTTTGAGATATAAATTTTTCAGTCTTTTCTCTGTCTTCCTACCACCATACCTTCTTTTACTTTGAAGGCACATTCCTTTACACACTAATAGTATCATGTTAAGTGAAGACCAATCAGTAATATTTTATAGCAGTCAGAACAGGATAAAAATGATGGCACATGAAACTCAAAAATGAGTTTCAGATAACCAACCTGCTAGTCAACCAATACTGCTTAATCCATACCTCTTCAGTTGAAGGAAGGGAGATATTTCCCTATAAAGAACATGTTATATGGCAGAAGATGATTTCGGGATTAATCGATGCTTTAAACTGTGGACTTTGATTTCTTTAAAAGGAAGATTAATGTATCTGGATTTACCCATATCTCATTGTCATTATAACATTTGAAAGTATCTGGGAGATCTTTTTGCCAGCCATTGAGAAACAGCATCCTGGGAAATACCTACAGAAGAGGGTCAGGCATTAACGCAGTATCTAAGGGTGCTTTGACTTCAGTGAACTGAATTGTGGCTAGTATTGTTTAATATAAAATGGAATTCTGAGCTACATATAAATTTCTGTTGTGGACTGTGAGATGTGGGGCAGAAAACACCATGCCTCAAGTTATAAAATATATAAATTGGAGACACTCCTTGCTACTAAGGGTATGAACATTTGTTATGTACCCATAGGAAACAGATTTAAAAGTTTAGATTTATAGTTATTGCTTTTGTTTTGTAATATATTACTTTCTGATTAAGCATTTTATTGCTTTTATTTTGTTTAATAGTGATGGTAAAGTGCTTTTCTAATGTTTATTTTATATCACTATCTGAATATGTCCCAGTTCTGATCCATCCATAGTTTTTGAACATCTCTTTGAGAAAAACATCATAGACAAACTGATTCCCAGTGGCTTGATGCTTTACAGCCTGATAAAGGATTGGGTATGAGAATATTTATAGTGGTGGTTTTCTTGGGCTGATTGATTCTGTCTTCTGACATAACACTTGGTACCAAAGATGTTATGCCAACACTCCCATCCTCTCTACCTCATTTGTTTCTAACAGTGCTCTAGGAATAGAGGGAGTTTGTTTTGTTCTTCCTTTCCTCTAATCTGGTAATGAGTTTTTCCTAGTGACCCTCCCTATAGGCATCTCACTCTCTTTAGACCTTGGCCAATTCCTTTCCCTGTTATTTCATCTCTCTGAGAGGTCAAGAAAAATGGTAGTTTTTCTACATTTAGCCTTTATATTACATGCTTCAGAACAATGATTTTTTCCTGTTAGTTTAGTAATGTATTTCCTTTAGTAATTAAAATGGTCCATCCCATCAAAATACAAAAATCAGTTTAAAGAGAATAGTAAGGAATAAGGCAGCAAATATCCTCATTCTTACTTCTGAGTCCTTTTTTATTTTCTAATATTCTACAAGGAAATTCCTATTAGCCAAATATTTGTAACATGACGCTGATTCTTCTGCAATATTATTCAAAGTTTTGCCTGAGCAATAATCATTAGGTTCATCATCAAGTGCCTTTGTGAAGACTAAGGTTGATGCACATCCACAGAAAGCGACTTAGACTACACACATTCAGTCTTGATGAGCACGGAGCTGTGTTTCAAAGGAGTGTAATTTCCTCCACCTGCCTATCTTGGGACACAGATTTTGTGTGATCTAGTTGCTTGTAGCACTGAATCCTTTATCTTCTGTTCAATATTCACCTCATGTGGCACCTTTCACAAAAACAGTCAAACAGCACAGCTGGAGTTAATAAACTAAAGGAGGATGCCCATTACAAGTTACAGACATTTCTGTTGTTGGAGGTTTTCAGTATTTCATTATCTCTGCATCAGCACCAGTGGTCTCACAGTTGAGAAGCCATCAAAGTAACTCAGCTTGAAATGATAAATGAAAAGAGTATAACAACACAGCACCAAACATTGCATTTTTGGGACTTTTTTTCTTTCTTTTTGCAAGGACATGCTTGTTTATTTGTGCAGGTTCATTATTGGCAGTCACATTCCACCACTCAGAAAGCCCATTTGAATACAATGGAGGGAATGTGTCTCATCAGTCCTACTCTTTAAAAGAAAGACATGCGATGTTTTTGGTGAGTACAGCTGTGGACAACTGGAATTTTCCAAGCAAAAAAAGCTGTAGCAGGAACTACAATAATTTAAGTCTCTCTCTCTCTCTCTCTCTCTCTCTCTCTCTCTCTCTCTCTCTCTCTCTCTCTCTCTCTCTCTCTCTCCCTCTCTCTGTCTCTGTCTCTCTGCCTCTCTGTCTCTCTGTCTCTCTGTGTGTGTGTGTGTGTCTGAGTGTGAGTGTGTGTGTGTTTCTATACATAGCAACAGTTTGAGGGAAGTTGCTTTACTTGGGCCACCTTCAATTTGCATGAAATTTTATTTTCTCTTCCTTTAACTTAACACAACACACCAGATTCTAAATAACCAATAAAATCTGTATTTCCATCAGTAATCTGATGAATTCTGTTACTGTTTTTATAATCATTCATTTGCTTAGGTGTCCAAACCTTTACCTCTCTTGCGTGACTATGTTCACCTAACAAAATTCAAGCAAACACAATCTACATGTCAACCTGATGGCCGACTACTTCCACATAGCTGAATATTACTAATCTCCACTGTACACTGGTGAGCTCAAGGGGTCCTTGCTGGTCAATAATCTGAATATGTATCTACTTTATTTTCCTTTCATCCTAAATGAGTGAGTCTTTTTTATTTATTTTTTTTGCTGGATTTTTTAAAAAAATTATTTAAATTAGAAACAAGCTTGCTTCACATGTCAATCCCAGCTCCCTAGCTCTCCTCTCCTCCCCCCACCAACGGCCCTCCCAACCCCCCACCCAATCCCCACTCTGCTCCCCAGGGAGGGTGAGGCCCTCCATGTGGGATATTAGTGAGTATTATATTCATCACTTTCCTATACACTCTAAACAGCTGTTCTCATTGTAGTTTGCTCTCCTGGCTTACAGAAGCAGAGGAAGAGGGATTGTAAGAGCCAGAAAGGATGGAAGACGCCAGGAGCACATGGCCTCAGGAATCAACTAAGCAGGATCACAGAGACAGAAGTTGCAAGCACCAGGCCTGTATGGGTTTGCACCAGGTCCTCTGCATATAGATTATGGCTGCATGTATTTTTGTGGAACTCTTAAGAGTAGGAACAGTTGTGCCTCTGACTCTTTTGCTTCCTGTTGGTACTCTTTTCCTCCTATTAGGTTGCCTTGTCCAGCCTCCATATAAGGCTTTTACCTTGTACTAATTATAGCTTTTTTGCCATCTTTTGTTGTTATCTCTTGGAAGTTTTCTGCTCTTTTTTTTCTAGGCAGGGTTTCCTGCTTGGCCCAGGCTGTCCTGGAACTCTCTATAGACCAGATTGTCCTCAAACTCACAGAGATCCTCCTGCCTCTGCTTCCCAAATGCTAAGATTAAAGGTTATTTCACAAACTTCCAGCTGAGGCCTGTTCTTTTCTGAGGGAAACAGAAGGGGAGTAGATCTGTAGGAGAGGGGAGATGGTAGAGGATGTGAGTTAGGAGGAGTGGCAGGAGAAGAAGCTATGGCTGGAATTTGCTTTATGAGAGAATAAAAAGGGATCTATTTTCAATAAAACATTATATGGAGAGGAACAGTTTTGGGGCTTCAGGAGAAGCTGAGCTTCTTTCACTGTGCCATTTTCGCTACTCTCATCGTTCTGTAACTTTGGTATAACATTAACAGTGATATATTTTCTGTATCAATCCATTGGTAAATACACTTGCCTCATTTTCCCCTTTTCAAGACAGAAAAAAATTGTGAGTGTGCTTTGCCTCAATTTTCTACTGAAGACATTGTTAAGTTATTCCTTTTATCTTGTCCTCTCACAATAAAGATGTCATACTGGGAATATGAATGCATTCAAAGTTATCTATTTCCAATATGAAATATATGTGTTCCAATACTTTTTGGAGTAAATCTGTAAGAATCCTAGCATGATATCATATAAAAAGTAGGTCAGTTTCTCTTTGAAATTTGAATGAAATGACTCTCTTGGGTAAAATGGAGGCAGAGCTTCTGAACTGAAGAACACACAGAGTCACATTTCACAGTTCTCACTTCAGAATCAATTCATTAATTGGTAGTAAATTATTATGCTTTAATAAAAACCAATTTGTTCTACTCCGCTCATAAGTAAAATTTTCCAGATACAAACAGTTAATGTGATTAGGAAAAGAGGTAAATGGTCTTATTCAGGGTAGCATTAGAACCTCATTTGATACTTTAAAAATGTTGCAAAATTTTAGTATTAGACAGAAAACACCATGCAACCTAATAATTTTTTTACTCCAAATTGAATTAGTCTGGGAGACATTGACATGTCTCCATATCACCAGTGTTGAATTAAGCAGTGAACTGCAGATTTCTGCTATGTTTCTACTTGATGTATCCCTTGAATTTATCTGGTTATGAATTGTCATCACGCACAAGATTATCTGTTTTTAATGCAAATACTTAATAGCATTAATCAAATGATTTTTTTGCTGAAATCCTATGAGGCGTAATTCTGGAGTTACAGTCACACCTTAGAAAGTTAGTGTTAACTGAAGATAACAACAAAATACATTTGATTAATTGAGGTTATAATTCTCTTTGAGATGTACAGCAAACATCTATTACCTGTACCTTTATTTGTAAATAACACAAACATCTATGAGATTTCATCTTAAAGAGAAAAATCATATTTTTGGCATTTTCTCTTGCATGAAATCAATCAAGTTAAACATAAACCCTGCAAGGCAGGGGCAGGAAGTCCTTTTTTTGAAGTAGTTACTGTAATGCAGTGTTTTATAGAGGTTATTCAAGCTAGTCTAATTGCAATAAAGTGGCAATTGGTTTTAGATTCTGAAATATTTTGAAAATTGAATTTGTCACATATCCCGGTGAATTAGTAAATATTGTGAAAAAAAAGAGGAGTCAAGAATATCTTGAAGGTTTTTGTCTGAGAAACTGGAAAAGGGAACAATCTTCTTTGAATCATAGCAAAGCAAAGAAGAAAAAGATTTCAGAGAAAATTGAAAAGTTTGGAGTTGAACATTCTGTTTTCTATATGTTAGAATATTAATTAGAATTGTGTAAAAGGCTACTTCATAAAAGTTGAGAGTCTGGGCCGGGCAGTGGTGGCACACGCCTTTAATCCCAGCACTCGGGAGGCAGAGGCAGGCAGATCTCTGTGAGTTCGAGGCCAGGCCGGAACGACAGCCTCGAAAACAATACAGAGAAACCCTGTCTCGTAAAAACAAAACAAAAAAAAAGTTGAGAGTCTGGAATAGAATCCAGGCTATAAACAGGAATCACAGGGCCCTTGCACATTTTTTATTATAAGAAGAAATAGTATCAATAAGGGATTTATCATAAGAGGAAGACATAAACATCGAATATGATGCTGACATTGCTCAAATTTCATGCAGGTGTAGAAGAAGAGAAGCATACACAGGTATTATCTACTGGTGGTAAACTAAGTAAATATACTGTCTAGACATAGAAACTAAGGAAAGCTGCTCGAAGGAGGAAGTGATCAATTATATCAAGTGAATATATATTGTAATAGAATGACATATTGATCTGTTGACTTTGCAAAGTGGAAACTTTGTTACACTTCAAAATATTTGAGGAATGGCAAATATTATTTGTGTTCAACGGTTAAGTCAAAATATTTTTGGTATAAATTTACAAGGGACTATAAGTGACAGGCAATCAATTAGAGAAAAGGAATTTATTTGAAAATGTTTCATTAGATAATGAAGACAAAATGTATCAAGATAAGTTTGTTTATACTTTTTATTGTCATTCATCATCATTTGTGAATGTGTGAGTTCATGATGTGGAGAATGTGTCATAGTCTGGATGTGGAAATCACAGTACACATTGTAGAGTCAGTTTCCTTTAACATGTACATGGGTCCCAAGGTTGAACTAAGGCCAGCAGACTGGCCAGACAAATATCATTACTTACTGAGCCATCTCATCAGCATGTTTTGCTGTTCTTAAATGAAGAAATAAAACAAATTTGTATATTTACAGAATGGCAGAGAAGAGATATATAATCAATGACAAAAGAGAATGTAGAGAATTATGAGAATCATGGAAATATACTGACAGTTTACTTTATATATATTCACTCAAGGAGTCATTTGTATTTTGCATAGACACAGAAGACCCATGAAACCTGGCAAATGGATACCTCCAGGGAAATATAAGAAGAATTTTCCTTTCTCAACATCTAAACAAATAGAATTGAGTGCAAATTTTCTCAGACAAGAGTGATGATAGGTAGGGCAAACAGAACCCATTAAGCTTTGGAGAATCACAGGATGTTACAATGAGTGACCTGCAATGTCTATGCCTAACCAAGGTTGCTGGGGGGCATTAGAGAAACAATCACAGAAGTGTTTGTATGTTTCATGCTCCTAGGGATTGTGTGATTTTTCCACATATATAAGAAAAAAATATATTTCTTTTGTTATTCTGCTCAAAAGAATAAGAGAATGTTGTTTCCTTTGAATTATAAAATTTTATTTGAAGGATAGGATGGTTTGAATAACAATATCTGGCATGATCTTCAACAAATGGTACTGGCATAACTGGATGGTACCATGCAGAAGAATGTTCCATATCTATCACCTTTCACAAAACTCAATTCCAAGCAGCACAGAGGCTTCAACATAAATCCAGCCACACTGAACCTGATAAAAGAGAAACCATGAAGTAGCCTTGAACACATTGGTCCAGCAGACTACTTCCTGAATAGAATACCAGTATCACAGGCACTGAGATTGGCAATTAATAAATGGGACTTTCTGAAATAGAAAGCTTCTGTAAGGAAAATAACACTGTCAATAAGAAAAAAATAACAGCCTACAGAATGGGAAAATATCTCCACCAACCCACATCTGACAAAGGACTGACATTCAAATTATATAAAGAACTCAAGAAACTATACATCAAAATACCAAATAATCCAATTAAAAATGGGTGGAGAGCTAAGTAGAGAATTAGCAACAGAAGAATCTTGAATGTCCAAGATACTATTATTCAATATCCTTAGCTATCAGGGAAATGAAAACCAAAACGACTCTGAGATACCATCTTACAGTTCTAAGATTGGCTAAGATAAAAAATGCTAATGGAAGCCTATATTGGAAATGATGTGGAGTAAGTGGAACACTTGTCCACTGCTGTTGGGAATACAAACTTGTACAGACACTTTGGAAATCAGTATGGTGGTTTCTCCCAAAACTGGGAGTTAATTTACCTTAAGACCCACAGATGCCACTATTAGGCATAGAACTAAAGGATGCTCAATCATCCCACAAGGACACTCACTCAACTATATTTATAGCAGCAGTATTCATAATAGCCGGAGCCTGGAAATAACCTAGATACCCTCAACCAAAACATTAGCAAAGAAAATATGGTATAGCTAAACAATGGAGTATTACTCAGTTCAAAAAAATGACATCACGAAATTTGCAAGTAAATGGATGGAACTAGAAAAAAACATCCTGTGTGAGGTAACCCAGACTGTGAAAGACAAACATGGTATATACTCACACATAAGTAGATATTAGATGTAAAACAAAGGATAACCAGGGTACATCCTGAGCCCCAGAGAAGGTAGGTAACAAAGAGGATCCTAAGAGTGATGCATGGGAAGAGGAAATAGATTAGATGTCCTGGATAAAATGGAGGTACAGGTGTAAAGAGGAGGAGATTTTGGATGGGATCATGAGGGATCAGAATGGTAGAGTTAGGCATGGAATGGGGAAGAGATTAATGAAAAAATATGTCTTAATTTAGGGAGCCATTTTGGGGTTAGGGAGAAACCTGATTCCAGGGAAACTTCCAGAAACCGACAAGAATGACTCCAGGTAAGACTCCCAGCAATAGTGGAGACGATGCTTGAACTGGCCTTCTTCTGTAATCAGATTGATGACTACCCTAATTGAACTCATAGAACCTTCACCTAGTATCTGATGGAAGCATATGCAGAGATCCACAGCCAAACATAAACTCCAGATTGCAGCTGAAGAAAGGGAAGAGGGATTATATGAGTAAGGGGTGAGGTGTCAAGACTGTGATGGGGAAACTCACAAAGGAATCTGACCTCAGCTTGTAGAAGTTCATGGACTCTGGATGGATAGCCAGGTTGCCAGCGTGGGACTGACCTAGGCCCTTTACATCTGTGTGACAGTTACGTATCTTGTTTTTTGGGGGGGGGGCTCCCAGCAGTGTGACCAGCACCTGTCCCTGATACATGAACTGGCTCTTTGGAACCTATTCCCTATGGTAGGATGCCTTGCCCAGTCTTGATGCAAGGGGGAGGAGCTTGGTACTGCTTAATTTGATAGGTCATGCTTTGTTGACTCCCATGTGAGGCCTTACCCCTTCTGAATGGAGATGGAGGAGGAGTGGATGAGATGGGGGGGGATAGAAGGGAGGTGGAGAGAATGGAATGGGGAGGAGAGAAAGTATAGGAAACTGGTTTGTCTGAAAAATTAATAAAAATATCTTAAAAACAATGTCCTACATAGGCTGAGATGTCAGAGTACTTGTTTTTTCCCGAGTCAGTGGCAGTGTTTTGATGTTTATGAGGTATAACTTTACTGGAGGAAGTATGTCATATGGAGTGGGCTTTAAGATTTTAAAGTCTCATGTCATACACCATTCCCTCCATTCCCCATGCCCTCTCTGTGCTCAGTTCCTGTTCCTGGTGCCACTTGTCATATCTCATTGCCATGACAGACTTGTACCATTTATAACCTTAAGCCTAAATGAACTCTTTCTTTTATGAGTTATCTTGGTCATGGTATCCTATGCCGGCAACAGAAAGTTATAACCATAATACATAATAATTGTGGTAATTTTTCATATATGTATCAAGAGAAACATGGAAAACATGTACTAATCTCAATCAAACTCATATTGACAAAAAGAGAAAAATAGGTGTTGATATTTATAATTTACTAAAGTTTGCCTGAATCAAAGTCTCTCTCAAGCTGTAGAGATCATGCAGTGGTGGTATGCGCCTTTAATCCCAGGACTCAGGAGACAAAGACAGATGGATCTCTCTGAGTTCAAGTCACCCAGGGCTACACAAGATTGAATCAGTATCAAAGAGTAACCAAGCTCATGCCTTTAATCCCAGCACTAGAGTGCTATAAAACATAGGGGCAGGATCTTCATGGGTCAATCTCAGGATTTTCTATAGATGCATAGCAGTCTGAGTGAGTCTGAGGAGCAGTGAAGTCATGGGGAGTCTGAGAACCACCCCTTTTTTATGAGCATAGATAGAGGTAAGAACTATTGGCTGACCTCATTGCTTCTCTGATCTTCATCTTGAAGTCTGAATCCAAATATCAGTCTCTGGGTCTTTTATTTATCATGCTAAAAAATATGTAAGTACTATACCTAAAATTAGTACCTTCCTACCAACTGTGTATCAAACAATCCTGCAGAGATGTGAGGTACCTGGCCCCAGGCAAAGGCATCAAGATCTGTTTCATGTTATAGATACTGATTACCATGGAAAATATAATAACTATGATATTAAAAAATTCATCAAGCTTCAAAGAGATGCTTCCCTTTTTGACATCCATTAAGGTTTGATTCTTATGATATCAAAGCAGAGCTATGGCTGGCGCTTTATACTAGCTCTTTAAATTAAGAAAGAAGCAAAAGGAAGAAAGAAAACTGCAGTATTGAATTAAGCAAATTTTATGTCAATAAGTTATATAAAATCGAATTACCCAAGCACAAAATTCTGTTGCCAATTACTTAACTTCTTTCATATTACATGATTAATTTGAAATACTCTTATTTTAAGAGCTTCACATTTTGAATAAATTTAATCAGTTTACAACTCAGTAAATATATAATGCTACACACTTGTACTTTGTCTTCTATCTTCTGTTCTTTTACCCATATCCTCATATAAGCAGATTTTAATCTATATAGACAGAGAAAGGACAAGACTATTCTAGGAAGGAAGAATGTGTGTATCAGGAGAAGGAGGATCCGGTCACATAATCAAGGTATTGGCTGAAATAATGATGACTGAAAATAGGTAGGGGTCTTAAAATACTTTACTGATTGACACTTGGGAGAGTTTTGAAGATGTGATAAGGTCATGACCGCACAGTAATTGCATAACATGAGTGAATTATGAAATAATGAAAGAGAAATTGATGAATTATTATATGTAATGAGTTAGAATTTAAAATTATATAATCAACATATATATATATATACTAGCTTTGTTTTATGAAAGATTTGATTATTGAAAATTTTTTATATTCAGTTTACATTAAAATCCTGTTCTGGACTTTCAAGTACACCAAGACTGTATCTGTAAGATGAGTGAGTAGGAGTTGATTATATGCTGAACTAGGAAATGTATTTAATATTTTATCTACTGATTATGAAACTTTGAAAATTTATTTCCAAATTTATTAACAAACAGTTAGATATTATATCTATGGAATAACCTGTATACAATGTATTATTCAATGATTATTTGAATAATTATTTATATTGACACTGAGTAAAATTAAGAGGTATATTTTTATATTTATTAAATTATTCATTAAACTTATGTAGCTATTAAATCATTGTGACAATGACAGCCTTTCTAATGCCTTTGAAATAGCATCAGAGCAAATCCAAAGCCACAATTTTAATCAAACAATATCAGTAACTTAAAAATTTAAATACAATGATATTACTATATTGTTTCATTTTCCCACTAGTATTGTGAAGGAACAAAACATTATATTGTTTTTACTATATTGAAGTTCCTTAAGTGTACCAGCTGTGTTATTGAGCATGATTAAGTGCGTTAAAATCAAGTACTATAAGGCAAATAGTGTGGGTATAAACTATTTCACCAATCTTACTTATGAATCTGGATACCATTTCTTCTCTAGCCTCTTAATATATTGTGTATAGGAATGTGCGTGAAAATAGTTTATATTCTTAAAAATTAATTAAGAAAGAAATCATGAAAAATAATATTGACTGGCTTGAGTGATGATAAACCTCAAAATTTAGTGAAAAATAAGCTCTTAATTAAAATGTGTGTATGCACATGACACCTGATTTCTGCCCTGTTTAATATTCATTTTATCTATTTACTTTTTTGTGTTTATTTGTCCACTTCTTGATTTTTTTCGAAAAAATTCATGTTTTAAGATTTTTCTTATATCAAACTTAAACTTCTTGAAAATATATAAACTCAAATACAGAATAAAGTTACAACCTACAATTTATACATTTTATGCTGCTATAAAAATGGAAAACATAGATATTTAGAGTAAAAATTAGCTTTAACCAGAAAAATAAAAAGAATCTATGGTATACACAGGTAAATATTTTAATGGCTATGAAAATTTTAGTTGGAAGTTACAGAAACAACATACCCTCAAATGTTACTAAATCAGGATGCATTTTTTAACCTGTGTTATTACAGTCTTCTTAATTATTCCTTTACACCCCCAAGGAGGGCCTCACCCTCCCTGGGGAAATGAGGGAATATTGGGGGGCACTGAGGGGAGGGCATGGGAGGAGGGGAGGCAAACGGAGAGGGACTTGGAACTGACTTGTGAAGCAACCTTGTTTCTAATTTAAATTTAAAAATAAATAATTAAAAAAAGAAAAAAAAAGCATGATAAGAAAGGTATTTAAGTGATATGTTCAGGCCTGTTTTATCAAGCATTCCAGCTGAAATGCCGTGTGACACCCTGAGATTTGTTCTTTAGCCTAAAGCAAGTGCTTCTCAAGAGTGACAAAACTGACAACTTCCTATTTATCTTTGAATTCTTTAGATGATTCTCATACTGAGAAACTTTCTATTCCTAATAATCCCAATTACTGCATCTGAATATATATCAATTGGCTTAGACTGAACTATGAAAACATCCATGTTTTCCAAAGTCTAAACATGAGACAATACAAAGGCAAAACTTTATCACATTGGTTTTGGTATCTGTGTTGGTTCTATTTACATTTCTTTTAGCAGCTATGAATGGTGTCATTCACATGACAAACGTGTGGACCAAAAATGGGTAGTATCAAATGCCAGATTCCAGTTCTATAGCAGATGAGTAAAGCATTAGGATTGTGCCAGCTGAGGGTCATTTTGCTTTTGATGAACACACAGGATAAAGCCGTATTCTAGAGACCTTCCTGGGACATTAAAGATGAAAAAGTACTTGGACATCTTCCTACAGACCTACCCACAGGTATTCAAGTATCTCTGCCTTGAGGCAATAAATTAGTTTGGCCTTTGTTTATGTTTTTTCAGAATCTGAAGCTCTGCAAACATTCTGTTGCCTAGTCACAGCAGCTGTGACACAAATCAGATGATCCCTGCCAGCCTTGCTGATAACTTAACATCCTAAAAAAAAAATAAATTCACTAGGAGCAGTAAGAAGAAAACAAATTGGATAAGCAAAAGTAAAGACATTTGAATGGAAACCTAGTCATGTCTCAAGAGCGATCAGGTAGGATCATTGCTCTGCAAAATTGCTAAGGAATAGACTTTGTATTATACTGATCAAGAGCTGAAGCCATCATTTTGGAAGTGCTGCAGTCTCTATGTATAATGAAGAAGTGGATAATCGTCACAACCTTCTTTTCATAAATACATTTTAATTCAAGTATAATTATATCACTTACTGTTCCTGATGAGTATGTCTTCTGTACATATGTTTATCTTATTTGTTAATGAATAAAGCCCTGTGGCCAATAAGGCAGGAT
Source organism: Mesocricetus auratus (assembly GCF_017639785.1). Taxonomy (NCBI): domain Eukaryota; kingdom Metazoa; phylum Chordata; class Mammalia; order Rodentia; family Cricetidae; genus Mesocricetus; species Mesocricetus auratus. Next base: position 34,523,715 of record NW_024429190.1, on the reverse strand, counting down.
GATAGGTAGGTCTAGGAGATGAGGAGGATTCTGGGAGGAGTAGGCAGAGGTCTGTCTAGACATAGCATGCAAAGGAGTAAGCGGTCTGAACTCTTTTTCTCAGGTGATACAAGACCATGTAGAAATACATATATTGATAGAAATGGATTAATAATTAAGACAGAGGAAGCCAATAAAAAGCCCTAGCCAGCGGCCAGCAGTATTATAACTATTATAGTGTCTGTATGTTCATTTGTGGCTGACACAGCTCTGGGACCAGGCTGGCAGGAAGAATGCTCGTAACATCTTCCCTTTTTCCAAAATTCTTTCTTACTCTTCCCATGTCTCCCACTCATAAATAGATAGCCTCTTGTTCTTTGACTTTATATATATATATGAACAAATATATAAATACAGCATGCTGAGTCAATTTTGCTGTGTTTAAGGTCTCAGATGTGACCACTTTGCATTGGCTGATCAATAAGATTGTCAGTTTAATTTATAATAAATCTACACAGGCACAAACACACACATGCCCTCTAATGATCATCTTTTATCCTCTCCTTTCCCACTCCCTATATTCTTTCCATGAAGTCCTTCTCCTGCTTTTCTGTGTTGTTTGTTTGTTACCCACTTGCTGTTAATTAGAGATAATTTCTTGAGCATGAATAGAGTAGATATTCACTTGGCCAAGATCAACTTGCCAGTGGATATACCCCTGTGGAAAGTGACTGACCCTCTCCCAACAAACATCACTGACTTTGTTTCTAACAGATGTCTGGGAACTCATAAGCCACTCACCTACTTTCAAAAGGACCATGTAGACAACTTTCTTGAATAAGTCATACGAAATTAAAAGACTGAGATAATGACTTTGAACTTGCTGAAATGTAAAATGAAGAACTTCATCTAAGACTTAGGACAAACATCATCAAAAGTCTTACAATGCCTGAGGAAATCTGAAAAAGATTGACTTAAAGTGTTAGATCTCTTAAATTTTGTCTGGCTGAAATATAATGTGACTGAAATCCTAATCAAACTGAATTTATCAATATGTTTAAAATAATATTGCATCCAATGCCACTCGGGTCATTGAGACCTATTTTATCCCATAAAGATCATGGTCTTTCACTCATCTGCTTAAATCACAATGAGACACCAGGTGTGATGAGGATTAAAGAGCTCCTATTCTGGTCTTTATTAAGTCAAAAACAATCAAAGTCACCTACATGTATAGAGCTGACAATAGAGTTTACATGCCAAAGTGGTGCAGAAACTATTTCAGTATTCTGGACACTGAATTTTTGTTCTAGAACTTTTCCTGTCCTAAGGAATGATACTGAGTTCTATCTCTGATACAGAAAGAAAGGGAAGGGATGGAAAAAATTACAGTTAATTTGTGGGATGACAACTAAAGTGATTTCATATCTGAATAAAGCTCAGTTCTATTGGATTAAAGTACACATATAAGGACTTCAATATAACTTATGAATCTTCAAAAAATAAATAAATACTTGGTTCCTTACTTGATGACCTCATGGGATGGAGTAAAGGGACATCTTTCTCTTGTGATGTCTGCATTATGAATGACAATGTTCCTTTATTTGCAATGTGTTTGAGGAATTGATGGATTAACTAAAACAGCATTACTCAGCAGGTTTACTTCCTTAGTTCATCAAAAGAGTAGGTGTATTAGTGACTTTTCTCAGTGCTGTGAGCATATGCCCCAAAATGAGGTAAATTAAGAGAGACACAATTTATTTTGACTCAGTTTTATGGTAGAAATTAATGATGGTAAGACCAATTTTACCCGATGGCCATGGGAACTCTGAGCACTGTTTTCTCAGACCTTGATAAATAAGACCCCAGTAAAATCAGACTTGTACCTTAGGCTATATCCCTCTCTACTATCTCTATGAACATAGCTTTACCAAGTAAGCCATATGTGCAAAATGGTCCAAATCTCACAAAACAGAGACAACAAATTTTAAAAAATTGGTATAGAATGGTGGCACCTTGATTTCATTCTATTGGTTTGGTGCTTTGTAGATAGTGTGTAGGGGAGGCTACAATAAGCCGTGTGACAGTAGGTGAGTTGGACCATCACTAAGAACTGGCATTTAGTTTAATATAGCAACAGACAGTTAAGATTACAAGTGTTAAAGACATAAACATCCACAAGTTAGAATACTAACATAAATAAATAATTTCAAGCAACAATGACCATGCTTACCTTCCAGGACTTTATTTCCAATCCAAAGCTTTAAGACTGTTCACAGAAGTATCCAATTCTATATAAAAGACAAAAAATATGCAAGATTGATTTGGTCCAGTGGAGTTCTTTGATTGGGAAAAAAGAAATAGCTGAATGTCCAATTGAAAAAATTGAGAAATAAAAGCAAAATTTAAAAAATAATAATAATAACTAAGACTAGAAACTAATTTTCCACAAATCTACATTTTTTCTGTACAGGATAGTATTAATTATAATGGAAACACAAATCTCTGATGTTGGAAAAGTCCAACTGGCATATGATTATGCTTCCTAGGAGAGGCTACAGAAAAATAACTCTTCACAGAGACAATTGTACTGGGAAGAGGGGGCAATGGTAACTTTACAGTGAGAATGCCCTGGCAACAACTTCAACCAGATACCAAGTACACATCGATAGTAATCATCATGTTAAAGCAACCCTGAAGTAACATGATGAAAATAACTATTTTTGTGATTTTTTCCAGTGTTCTTGAAAGACATATGTGAACAAAGGTATGTAAAAGGAGATTTTCTCCCTCTACTCAGTCCCACTAGACCAATTTTCTCTCCACCCACCAGGTCATGTAGCTGCTTAATGAAATAACAACTCTGAAACTGAATATCAGTTACAATTTTTAGAAAATGGCTTAAGCTTCTTATTGGCTAACTCTTAATTATTATCCTATTTCTATTAATATGTGTATCTCCATATGGCCTTCACTTACCTGTGATGTCCTGAATTTTTGACTGCTGGGCTGCTACATGGTGTCTTTTCTTTGTTTTCCTTTCCCTGTCTCTTTGTTTGGAATTCTTGTCTAGCTAAATTCTGCCTGTCCATTTGCCAAAACAGCTTTAATAATTAATCAATAAGGGAAACATATACACATAGCATACAGAAGGACATGCTCCATCATCTCTTCTGTTTTGTCTAAAAACAGGAAGGTTTTAAATTTAATGTAGTAAAATTATTTATAACAAAACAGTTATAAAGCAAGAATCATAGTTTCAATATTTAACCCATTTACATTTGGCAAAATTTAAATAAAATATTATATCATCTATCATGTATTTGTGAGTCTAAAGTTTTACAAATAACTTATCTTTTATCATAATGAAGGGAAACCATAACAATAATTATTTGTCTTCAACTCCATCAAAGACACCAGAAGTGTATGATATAAACTGCAGAATTGACACAGACATCTCATTATGTGGACAGGTACCCAAAATTTCCTTTGTAATGTTGAGGCATTCATATTCAGACTATAGGCCCAGATTGTCTGGCAGATTTTTAATAAAGTAGGAACCTTTGTAACCTGTTTGTCTATTTTGTACATCACGCTGTCAAGCAGTCCAGTAAGGAGCAGTTTCTTGTCCAAATGACTAGACCTGTCATATTGAAGGGAAACTCCACAACCAGCTTCTTTTATGACCATTTTCCTCTCTGATGTAACTGATGCTGTCAGGTCCAGATGGTTCTCATCGTCATGAAAAGCCCTAAGTTAACAAACCATTTTAAATGCCATATTCTGTAAGTCTGAGAAAGGTTTTGAAGAATACCTATCCATCTAAAATATGTCTCTATATTTCTAGAAAAGCTATCTAACTATAAATTTTGACTATTATAGTTGACTAAAATATGTATATTTTTAATGGTTCTATAAACACAATACCCAAACAAGAGTAGAAATGTACATATAACAAATGACCTTACATTTGTATCTATAAACCAAAATCCATACCAGTGCAAAGTATTCCTTTCTTTATGATTGTTGAGGGATTTCCTTTTATATGTTGTGAATATTGTTTCTCTTATTGGTTGATGAATAAAGCTGTTTCAGTCAACGGACAGGTAGGATGTTGCCAGGCGGGAAGTAAAGGTGGGGTGAACAGATTAGGAGAATTCTGGGAAGAGGAATGTAGACAGTGAGTAACTAGAGAGACACCATGTAGCTACTGAGGAAGGCAGAGTTTTGGGCATCACTGGTAAGCTAAAACAAGATGGAGGTAAACAGATTAGTAGAAATGAGTTAATAATTAAGTGACAGCTAGCCAATAAAAAACCTGAGCTGTTAGCCAAACAGTTAATAATTAATATAAACTTCTGTGCATTTATTTGGGACTATATCGCTGCAGGACCACATGGGACAGAAACTCCTGTCCACATATCATATCTGTCCCTTTTTCACTTTATAAAAAGATTGACTGTGACCATTAACAATTTATAAACAACTGCCTTTAAACAAAATCAAACATTTATGAACAATATTTGGGATTTGGGTGTTGTTCTCTCCAAACTACTTCCTGCTATTTTGGGGCACTGTCAAACCCATGGGGACCCTAAGAAAACCCAGAATTATGTCCAAATCCTGGCTGTAGTAATCTGTGAGGCTGTATCACCTCAGTTGTTTTGGATATTAGCTCTTCTCAGCTGCTGCTTCAGGAGGCCTTGCTTGATCAAACCATAGCCTGAAAGAAATCCATAGATTCCCATCCTCTGTGGAAACAAAAGCAGAACCTCTATTACAAAGTAATGTATCCTTAGAGTAAAATTTTGAAGTCAAGATACCTTTAAAATATATGTATTAGTTTAGCTTAGTAGTACCCAGAATCAAATTTCTCTCTACAGCTAAAAAATTCAATGAAAACACAATAATATACAAAATTCAGATTCCTTATTTTCCATCTTTACATGGCTGATATTACACTATTTCTTTTTTAAGTATCTTAATTTATTATCTATCTTAAAATTACTCATTTAATCTATGATTGTCTCCTTCCCCCCCTCAAGTTCATATACATCTTTAAGCTCACTTTGGTCCATTTGGAGGCCTTTTTTTGTTTTAATCTGTCCTTACTGTGTATCCAATAATCCCTTGATGGCCAACAGTGTTTTTAAAGTGTTAGGCAGGCATGACTAGGACTAAAGCAGCTGCCTGCCTTTTTCCAGCATGGCTGTGGCAGCAATGAGCATTATGATCACCTATGCAGTGCTGCCATCAGGTAGCATGCAACCATCCCATAAGCTTTTTCTTTTCCTTAGTTAAAGCTAAATCTTCCACACAGCACATTGCACAGTCTGAAAATGTCTCTGTGTACTGTGATGGGAGTCCACTCTGCTCTCCTGTCTGTACATGCCTAGCATATCTGATTAGGCTGCTTGTTTGGGTGGGGAGTGTTAAGGAATGAGGTACACTGTTAGATGCTTTCCCACCAACCCTGAACCAGCATACAGGCATCCAGACCTGAACTGGGTGGTGGGCCATGCAGGCTGCCAGCAGTCATTGGGATAGCTCCAAAATGTTCAGGTGATGGAATGTAGGAGATTTTTCTCTCTGTCTATTTCAGTTCCCCTGGACCCATTCTCTCTCCACCCACTGGATTGACACCACCACTTAAAGAAATAACCACTGAGACTTAATATCAGTTACAATTGTTTAAGCAATAGTTTAGTCTTCTTATTGACTAGCTTTCTCTTAATTATTAACCCAGGGGTATAGTATAACTCATCCTCTACCTGACAAAAGGCTCCTCAAAATGTTAAGGATTTCAATGATGAAAATATCATTATAGAAGTATCATAACTAAGAGAAGCTTACAGAGACTAAACAGAATAAGACATCCTAAATGGAATATTCCAAAAGAATGAGGGCTATTTGCTTAAAAACTGGAAATCTGTGTAAACTGTGGAGTTCAGTAGTAAAATAACAATATTGACTCACTGGTTGTCAAAAATCTACTATACTAACTCAATTAATGGCTGAATAAAACTGGTAGAGAAGGAGGCATATAGGTAATCTATGTTTCTTTTGTGTGGTCTGTTTTTTGCCATTGCTATATACAAACAAACAAAAACCGTAACTGAGGAATATAAGAGAGAAGGAACTGAGTTTGGCCCACAGCGTAAGAAAGTTTTCATTCTATCATTGTGGGGAAGTTAGGTAGGAAGGTAGGGCTTCACATCATACCAACCAGGAAGCAGTGGAAGAACAATAGAAAGGGGCCAGGATAAGATATAATAAAATTCCCTAGTAAAATAAATGCCTGCTTCATACAGTTAGCCACATCACAATAATACCATAAAATTATGAGTGTGGATCAGTTCCATCATTAGGTCAGGGAAAAGGATTTATAGTCTCTAAAACACCTGTCCGTTACACCCCCCGAAGATGTGCTTTACTAACTTTCTAGGAATTTTTATTTCCAAGGAAATCAAGATTAGCCAATATACTTTTCAGGTCTTCAGTAATTCTGAAGTTATTATGAGAATAAACTTTATTTTGGAAATGATGAGTTATTAGAGAGTTATTTTCTTTTAGTATGATTTTTTTAATTTAAGATATAGTGAATGAATAATTCCAAGGAGAGATCATTAAGGCTTTAAAACTACAGAAGTCAGAACACTAATATTACTTATGAGTATACACTGCTGCATTTAGTTTTAACAGCTTTCAAATTTGTACAGTTCTATGTTTGAATTATATAAATGTATTGTGTCATATATTTTCATATATGCACATACTCAGTCAACACAGAATCCATCATACAATTATTGTGTATAACACACACACATATATATATATAATTATTTATCCTTATTTCAGATTTGAATCTCCCTATTGCAAATAAATTTTAAATGATTATCCTATGTTTTCTTAAAATGAGGAAGTTCACACCTTTTTCTACATGTGTATAGAATGCAACCAGAATCAGTAACTATGCTACTAAATGCTTAAAATAAGTGCAAACTGTTCTAATCAACCAGTCAATCAATCAATCAATAAAGCAGATGCCTAATGACATTCTATTATACTCATAGATCAGAACTTTGATCAGTCATCATCAGAGGAAGTTCCTGCCACAACAGATGGGAACAAATAGAAACAACCACAGCCAGACATTATGCAGAAAGTGAGAGACCTTGGATCACTCAGCCCTAAATGAGATGTCACTAGCAAATCCTTTGCCTCAAGGCTCAGGGAGCCCTGTGCGATAGGACATGGAAAGTGTGTAAGTGTGAGAAGGGATAGAGAACACTAAGAAAACAAGGGATTCTAAATCAAAAAGATCAACACACCTATGAACTCATAGAGATGCAGGCAGCATGAATGGCTTTGCATTAGATGGGGTCTCTAAAGCTGAAAGGAGAAGTGGGCCCATGCCCCTATTCCTAACCCAGAAGTTATCTCCAACTGACACCTACATGGAAATGAAGATTTCGTTTTCTTCAAGAGGATTCCATTAGGGAAACAAACTTATCTTAAGAGTAGATTACATGCCTAACGGTAGATGGTCAGCAGAAAACAAACTTAATGGTATCTTTGGAGGTTCCTTGTCTCATAATGTTCTGTCAAGGCTTTTCCTTTTCTCTTCTTTATAAATTTTATCTTATTTTATATTTTCATATATACATGAATACGTTCTCATTTTACCCTACAGGTTTTCTTATATACATATGGCTGCCAGTTCAGTTTTTTAAGTGATTCCTGAGCATATAAAAGAGTGGGTTTCTGTGTCTATATCTATTTCCTTTGCCTTTTCTAGACACTTTTCCTTCAGTATGTTTGTTTTGTCCTATTCAGATGTGTTAGTGTTTGTTTTGTCTTGTTATACTATATTTTAATATTATCCCTTACGTGTTTTTTGTTTACTAATAAGAGACAGAAAGGGGATATATATAGATGTGGGAATTTATGGGGGAGGAAATGAGAGAAGAGGAGGGAGGGGAAACATTAATCAGGATATACTAAGTGAGGAAAAATATATATTTTTCAATATAATGAAACTATGTTAGCTCTATAATTTTCTCATGCTTTGAACTTGAAAAATCGCATTACTTTACAACATAGTACATCTTATAGCTTCAAATCCTTGTGACTTTCAATAAAGGACAGGCATGGCAACCTACCAGTGATCATATGTTTGGAGAAGAAGAGATGGGGAATGGGATCCCTGGTGCAAGCTGGTCATCTAGACTAACGAGGTCAGTTCTGCATTCAAGGGAGAAAGTATTCCATAATAAATAAAGAAGAGAGTCATTGTAAAAGATACTCATTATCAACCTCTGGCTTCCATATAAATGTATAGGCATCCATCGAATACAGATTAACTGCTATCTGCCTCTTGTTAGAAATTAAGTGGTCAGAGAACATTACCACTTCAGTTTAATGCTTTTAGAATTGTTTTTAAACTGAAAACATGTCACAGTAATGTTATACAGAAACATATATATATATAAAATTATTTGTAATGCTAAAGACTATTTTTAAGATTTAAAAGCAAAATGCTATAGTAAGTGGCTATAGTTGACACAGAATGGTGAGCATGAGTACACTCTTTTTTTTTTTTTTTTTTTGGTTTTACGAGACAGGGTTTCTCTGTATTGTTTTGGAGGCTGTCGGTCCAGCCAGGCCTCGAACTCACAGAGATCCGACTGCCTCTGCCTCCCAAGTGCTGGGATTAAAGTCATGCGCCACCACTGCCCGGTGCATACGTACATTCTTAAAATTGAAAATGCACCAAGTAAAATCAAATATGACCTTTTAACTTCAAAATCACTTATACTATCTTGACAAATAAATAAGTAAATATACAAAATAATCTTAAATATTCAAAGCTTGAAGGCACATTTTTGGAATTTTAGTGTTTTTACAGAACTATGGTGACTTTTTAACTTCAAAATCACCTTACATTACCTTGACAAATAAATAACTAAATATACCAAACAATCTTTACTGTTCATCAAAGCTTGAAAGCATATTTTAGAGTTTTATTATCTTAACAGAACTATGGTAAATTTATTGAAGGATATTAATTCTGGATTTTTAAGACCTGTTAAATCTTACAGGTCTGGAAGTCTTTTCATCTATGTTTAACACTAAAGGGATTGAAAGTGAGTGACTTAGAACAGCTGAGGGTGGACATGACTCTTGGGATCTCTGATAAACTATCAGAACACAGAAGTCAAATTCAAACACATAAGAAGAGCTTACATAAAATTCTATCTCACAATAAGGAACTGCTGCCTAATTAAAAGAACTTATCAGTAGAATCTTTCCCAGGAGACACAGTTGAACAGTATTTCCAGAAAAACTGTCTGACCCACAAGCAAGGATGTAAATGGAAAAAAAATCCACACATTGAATAGAGTACTGGGTTTTGATAGTGGTGGGGATTTTCTCAACCAAACTGTTAAAATCACAGAAAGAGATATCATGAGATCATGTACTGTTACACTTTGCCTTTAAAGATAAGAAGCTAGAACACTTTAAGTTAACATATCTACTTAAAACCATGACACAAGTCCTTTGTTAGCAACATTATAAAAAAATAAATAAATCATCAAGCTGAAATAAAAAATGCAGAAGTTTCAAGTTAATTGAACCCAAACACAAAGCTTGTCAAGTTTTCTTTGATGGCATTCAGAAAAACAATAATTTTATTGCAATTACCTTTGCCAGTGTTTTAAGGTTTTTACTGAGAAATTTATGTGACTAAAAAGCAATTGTCTCAATTTATACAACCTTCTTGGCAAAGATTTATTTGTATTTGCTGCGGTTCATTTAGTTTACTCTGTAGCATTCACCAAACTTAAGAGTAAAGAACAGGTCTGCCAGTATGACTTAGAATCTAATAAACACAAAAACATAACTGCAGCCATGCGGATGCCAGCTCATCAGTTTTTGCACATTTCTTGGTAGAAAAGATCCATGAGACAAAGGGAGAAAGAGGATATAAATGCATTAAGTCATCCACGCTATCACTGCATCACTCATAAAACACTCATTGATTCCTACTATGTGCAACCATCAGGTTTTTCATTTGCTGATTGCTAACCAAAATAATTTCAAAGGAAATAAAGGAAAGAAGGCATACAGTATACATTAACACTATTGCTCCTGTATGGTGGATAAAAAGTACCCGATAATACAGAAAAGCAATCCATACTCTAACTTCGGGCTTACAAATCACTGAAGTATCTGTCTCCAAGACAGAAGGATATCCAGGATTTTGAAGTTCAGAAATTCTGCTAGAAAGGTGCAAAAGAATAAAATCCATATGACTCCAAAAGAGGGCAAAACTAACATACTACCCTTCGTTATTACTACACATTGTACAGTGATGTTTTAGAAAATCTTCCATACAATATTCCATGCAGTTTTGCCATAGCACAAGACTGTATTGGTAGAACTATTTTACAGATAAGAAAGTTAATCCTAGTGATGATCAATAAGAGCTGGAGAACAATCTGTCTTCCAACTGCAAGTCAAACTTTCTCTATCTAAGTAGAGCATTTACTGGAAAAATAATAAAATCATAGTGCTGCAAAGAAGTTTGAATCACCAGAAAGAGTAACATATAAAATAATACAGTTAAAACTGTCTGAAAATCTGCAAATGATATTCTTTTACTCCCTAACTCATTGTACCGAGCAGTGAACTAACCCAGTTTTCATCTGAATAAAAGAACAAAAAACAAGCTGAAATAAACTTTTTTATTTTGTTATGTTTTATTAATATATCATAAAAGCATTTCTTTTCTACGGAGAAAAAAAATGGAGTGGATCCAGACAGGAGAGGGGGTAGGGAAACCTGGGAGGAGTAGAGTGAGCTGAAATTATAATCAGTAGATATTATATGAGAATAGAATCTATTGTCAATAAAAAGAAAACCTGAAAAACTGAAGGGGAAAAAGGTGAAACTGAAATTTTAGTAGAGTAACAATAACAGAAGTCCAGCTAAACACAGAGAATCCAGCCTCAAGCTGAGTTCATCTGACTCTTAAGGCAGTACCATTAACTGCTTTCCTGAATTTTGTGTTTGCCTCTGGGATTGTACCTTTACTGGTTCCGATTTTACAGAAGTCACTGAGTTTAACCACCTCTATATGTTCAAAAATGTTGTTGTTTTAGCTACAGATTTTTCAGAGGCTTACCGGGTATAGGCCAACTGTAATAAAACTGTGTTTTTCAAATATTATTGGAACTCTCTCTCTCTCTGTGTTTCTGTGTACCACATCCAGAGGTATGCAAATGAAATCCCTGGATACCTTTTCCTGAATACACTCAAAAGAGAGTGTGTCTGTTTTGTTTTTGCTTCTTTGTGTGCTATGCTGGAACTGAGACTGCAGAGTTGATCACTGTGCCATCTTTCTTATGAACCAAAAATAAGAATCAGCTCTCAGAACCATCTTCAGATGGAATAAAATGGTCTGAGACATCTAGAAAATGAATAGCTTAAAAAAAGCAGCCCTAGACTGTCCACTCATACAATGTGATAGAAAAAGCAGCAAAAAAAAGTATGTTCACTGTTTATTTTTTCTCAGGGGTATATACATGCATCTAAACATACTACACACAGGTAAACTGAAGAATAACTGAATCTGGATGCAGTGCAAGTCAACGCATACTTAGTAGCAAAACTGTGGTTCATGATAATGGAACAAAAAAAATCAGATCATTACAGAAAGAGTTCTTAGGGACACATAGGAAGTTAAGAGATCCAAAATTTAAAGGCATCCATTAGGACGTTGCAGAGTCAGTAGAAGTCATGGGGAACAACTATTTTAGATCTTAACAAAACATGTAAGCACTGATGAATAGTGATTAATACATTGTTAATAAAGTTGAAAAGTGCTTTTCAGTGAGCGATTCCTAATGACTAGCTCTTCTGATTAGCTGGAGAATTGGAGCTAATGGAATCATTCCCTTGGGTAACACATGAAGAAAGAGATCCAGAGAAGCCATTTTTTTTTATTTGATAGCAGCTCACATTAACTCCTTTCAGTGAGGAGTGCCAGGTTAATTCCTTGATGTCATTCGTCTTAGGAATTCTCAGTATTAGTTGGCATTGCTTTGGCAAAACAATGAAACCAAAGTGATATAAAAATATAAATTTAATACACTTCTGTTGGCTATGATCTCTCTCTCTCTCCCTCTGTGTGTGCATGTGTGTGTGTGTATGACCAATCTAATTGTGAAATGTAAAATGAGTCAGTAGTTTTTTAAATATCTTCCTTTTAAAATCTCACAACGTTATTGAAGCATGACACAAGAAATATATTTATGCTTCATGTTCCTACAATCAGGGGATGCTTTGTGACATACAGAAACTTTTTAATTTTGTGCAGTCCTTATTGTTGAGTCTATTACTTTTGGTAAAATAGCCATTTTTGTGATATTAAATTTGGCAATTCAAGAGCATGCAGTCTTTCCATTACTTTCATTAATATCCTTTTAGACATCTTCAAGCTTATGTTGTTGAACTCTCTCACTTCCTTGGTTAGCTTGATTCCTAAGTACTTTGTTTTATTATTTTCTTTTACTTTTAGATATATGTAGCAGAGAAGTTTAATATCTGTTCATCAAAAAAACTTCCAAACACCGGGCGGTGGTGGCACATGCCTTTAATCCCAGCACTCGGGAGGCAGATGCAGGTGAGCTCATAGAATGCGAGAAATCTTGACCAGCTGCATTTCAGATAGTAATGATAATAATAACAATAAAAATAAATGAAAAACTGACCAATAATCAAAAATCTAAAGAAATGAACAGTTTAAATAGCACTGTATACATAATAAATAAATAAAATAGTCAATATGTATTTTTTAAAAAGTTCACTATCCTTAGTCATCAGAGAAATGCAAATTAAAACTAGTTTGAGATACTGTTAGTGTTCCGGCATCTGTACTAGCCTGTCCTTGGGTTTCTGACAGGATATGTTCTTAGCTGCAGCCACTAAGAGAATCTCCTGTGCACATTCACTATGTTCACTATGTTCTCTCTCTCTCTCTCTCTCTCTCTCTCTCTGTCTCTCCCTCCCCCCCGGTCCCCATGCCTTTCTTTTCTCTTCTGCTGCTCCTGTCCCCAAAGGCCAGTTCCCTTCTTCCTTTTCCTTTTCCCGTATAAAAAACCCTCCACATTATCTCTGTTACACAGTGTCATTCTATCTCTGTTACTTTTTAAATTACAACAGATGCCACCTCACCTTAGTCAGAATGGCCATCATCAGAAACTGACAATGCGTCTAGAATGGTGGCTCACTCCTTTAATCGCAGGATTCAAAAGGCAGAGCCAGGACGATTTTTTTTAGTTCAACGTCAACTTATTCTATATAACAAGAGACCCTGCATCAAAAAATAAAAACTAAAATAATAATAGTAAAGTCTGACAACAAAAGCTGGCAAGGATGTCAGCAAAAAGAAAACCTAATTCACTGATAGCGAGTATGCATATGGTACAGCTATTATGAACACTACTAGGGAAGTCTCTCAAAAAAATAAACAAAGAAATATCATAGTATAATGTTATTTAATTCCAAGCACATATTCAAAGAACTTCATACTTGCAAATTCATGTTTGTTGCTGCTTTATTAACTATGGTAGGAAAATGCAACCAGCCTATATGTTCATCAACAGATAAATGGATAATGAAAATGTGCTACAGAGAGAATTTTATTCAGCTGTTAAGAAAGATGAAATGAGGAAATCTTGAAGGAAAATACATGAGTCTAGAAAATACAATAATAAACTAGATGACATAAATGCAAACAAAAAATGTTGTCTCTCTTACATAGATCCTAGTCTATAGTATGTGTGTTTAAATGTGTATAAAACTTAAAAACTAGAAGGATAACAATAGTGTGTAAAAATGTGCAATGAGGATGGACAGAGTGGGCAAAAACACCAGGGCACATGGACAAAGAAAAGAAACTTAGTGAGGGCAGGCTACAGGAAGGTAACAGAAAGATTATAAAGGAGAAGCTACTAAGGCATACTGTTCAAAAGATAAAGTATAATGCTTTGTATGTTCATTGTTTAAATCTTAAAGTAAAATTATGAAATTAAAACAAATGTATTACAGAAGTTGTTATTGTTAACAGATATCCATGCATCCATTAACTTGGCAGGATGTTCATAGATTAAGTTGCTGAATGTCGAGTTTGACAAACGAAGGGTTAAAAGGGACTGACACAGTTCACATCCATTAACACACTAAAATGTCTGACATGAACCTCTAGCTCTCTCTTCTCTTGCTGTGATTAAAGAGACAGCATGGATCTAAGATAAAGCACCAATTCTTTTCCAGCACAGACTATGAGGTGAATAAGAAATAAACCTTTGTTATGTAACTCTGTTAAGATTTAAGGTTTTGTTTGTGTAGTACCAAATTTTAGTTCACTGCTCAGTTCTGAAACCAGCCCTTCAAACAAGATACTAAAACTATGAGAGGAAGCATGGACATATTGGTCAGGCACTGGGTGGAGAGATAACTGATAGTGAAATTCAGAGAATGGTCACCTGTGGAAGCATAACTTTAGATATTTGGAAAACCTATTACCTGCTTGAAATGAGAAAATAAGCCATGTGCTTTCTGAGGTATCAGATCAAAGAAAAGAGGTCAAAATCCAAATGTGTTCTGGGTGTATTTGACAAGGTGTTGAAGATAACACGATCAGGATTTCTTTTTATTTTCATTCTTTTTTTTTATAAAAGTTCAGGAAAGACCATCTTGAATGTCAGCATAAATTAAAAACACAGATATTTCTTAAAGTGGAGCTTCAGGACATTTAAAGCTAAAGGATTCTCAAACACTAGTAGAAAGTACTATAATTTTTCCTTAAATTCAAAATTTCAAATTATGTGTGTACAAATCAGTACTTTATTTACTGTGTACACTAAGAAAAATATATATGTGTGTGTAAACAGATATATAAGATACATATACAAATGAACCACATTTGTATGATATTTAGAATTCAGTAATACTAACATGCACAAGTACAAAACAGCAAAATTATTGTTCTTGGAGTTAAAGATAATTTGATATTAAGAAGATGGTATAAATTGGGTCTATTGAGGAGATAAGCATATTTTGGAAGAGTATGCTAGTTCATAGGTGCAACAAATTTTTGACAATATGTCAAATTTTAAAAGCATTATCTGTGAAATTTTCTTCGTACTTTGGTCATCTATGGATCAATGTGTGGCTCATTATTGTAAATGGGTTAAAATAAATCCAAACATAGCTATACTAAAGGACAGACCTGTAAACAGTAACATTTGGAAACATAATTGTTCCTAGAAATGTAATTAAAATTTTTGAGTAAAAAAATCATAAAATACATTTATACACATATATGCAAAGAGTTAAAATGTAGTTTCCCCTTGCATAGCAACAACCCTTGTACTAGACACCAGATGCTAACAAACAGTTCATTCTTTGGGAATGTGTCACTTATTTTAAAATTACTGATCAATGAGGTTCTAAAGAACATCCTCAACATTATAGATTATAACCACTGTTTCTGGTTACCCTCCAAAACATAACAGTAAGATCCTATTGTTGAAGACATAGCATACTTGCATCACAGAACACAGAAATATCAGGCTGGTATAGACCTGGAGGCTTCATCCTTACAGGATAGCTTTCATTGATCTGGAAGGCAGTATTCAGTCCATCAGAAGAGAAAACCAAGAACCAAATACCTAGCTGTGAACCCTGTGAGCTATAATAATGACTGGCTTGGCAAGACATGCTGTCTTAGCTGTGGTTTCTATTTAAGAGACACCATGATGACTGCAATTCTTTAATGGAGTGATTTACAGTTTCAGAGGTTTAGTCTGTTACCATCTTGCTCGGATGTGGTGACATGCAGGCAGATGTTGTAAGGATTCAGGCATTATGCTGGCCTTTTACCTGCCAGAATGCTCTCAGGAAGTACCCTGGTTAGCCCTGGTACAAAGGGCCCCTTTAAAAGAAAGATCTCCACCCACTTACACTCTCTTTCCTGCTCTTCTCTTTCTGCTCCCTTTCCCTGTTCCTCTGAGGCAGACAGGAATTTTCTCGTCTTCCTTTTCTCCTCTATCCTTTCTCTGTCTCTGTGCCTCTTTACTTCTTTTCCCTTCTAATAAAAGTTTTCTAAAAAACTTCCCATGTAAACTCTGTGTGCATGGCATGTCCCTTCACCTCGGTCACCCTTGTCTGCCGTGGAATCCACCAAGTTTCCTCATGATTTATCGTAACACATGTGGTGGGAGCGCTGAGTCCTACACCTTAATAGGCAATCATGAGGATGTAAACCCTCTGTCTGGTTATAGCTTGAGCATAAGAGACATCAAAGTCATGCTCACAGTAACACACTTCCTCCAATAAGACCACGCCTTCTCTGACAGGGCCACACATCCCATTAGTGCCACTCCTTTTGGTGACCATTTTCTTTCAAACCACCATACATGCCCACTGGTATAAGAGTGACACAAACAGAATGTAAGTTACCAACTACTTTCTAATTATGTTTACAGACCACTCTACAATACAAACTTCACATTATCATCACTATGGGATTATATGTGTCATAGACCCTAGGAAAGAGAATGTTATCACTATTCTTCTTAGTAGATATGAGTCTAAGGTAGGTCCTTTGCATATATTAAGTTGTGTTGTTTGGTATTATTGTAGGACTCCTAACAGTGGGAGTGTAGGAGGGGTATCTCTGACCCTTTTGCCTGCTCTTGGGACCCTTTTCCTCCCATTGGATTGCCTTGAACTGACTTGATAAACAAATTTTTCATAGTCTTACTGTAAGTTATGCTATGTTGATATCACTGGAAGGCCTGCTCTTTACTAGCGGGAAATTGAGGAGAGGGACTGGATATGGAAGACAAGGCAATCCGGTTGGGGTGCAACTGGGAGGAGTATGGGGAGGGGAAACTGCAACTGGGATGCAATGTCTGAAAGAATAAATTTTAAAAATATGTTTATAAGGTTTCAATAAGTACATGATAGAAAAGATACAATTTAAGATGTGTTCTTCACTTTTGTGGTTTCTGGTCTTGAATATTTTTTCCAATATATTTTTGACTTAAATTAGAAACATGTCAGTCCCAACTTCTTCTCACACCCCTTTTCCCTTGCCCCTCCACCAGCCCCCTGAGCCCCCGACTCAATCCCCACACCATTCCTCAGGAACTGTGGGGGCCTCCATGGGGGATCTCCAGAGTCTGTCATTTCATCCAGGGTGGGACCTAGACCCTCCCCCATGTGTCCAGGCTGAGAGACCATCCCTCCATGTGGAATGGGCTCACAAAATTCATTTGTACGCCATGGTAAACACTGATCTACTACCCAGGACCCCAGAGATTGCTGAGGCCTTCTCACTGAAACTACACTCAGGCGTCTGGATCAGTCCCCAGCTGGCCTCTCAGCCATCAGTCTGGGGTCCAAGAGCTCCCCCTTGTCAGGTCAGCTGTACTTATGGGTTATCACCAGCCAACCAGCTGGTCTTAAATTTTTATGGGAATTCTGCATGTGTGAATATATGTCTCTGTATCTATATGTTTTTGAACTTTTTCTATGAATCTTTTATTCTAATGGTTTGTTTATTTTGTCCTGTTCTGAATTGTATTTTTGTATCTATTTACAACAACAACAACAACAACAACAACAATAATAATAATAATAATAATAATAAAATCTCTTTCATCCTATTGAAAGAGAGAATGAAAGTGTATGGATTTACAAGGGTGATAAAGTGGGAAGGGTTTGGGAGGATCTGGGGGAGGGAAAACCAGAGACAACATATTTTATGAAATATCTATTTTCAAAAAAGGAAGTAAATAAATAACTAAATAATGAAATAAACAATGATAATTTAATTATAATTTACTTGTAGAAAAACAGGAGAAGAAATCACTGGGTATCTTGCTGACAGGGGAGGGATACCCAAAACACTGTGCTCTAACCTCAATACTAAAAAACCTGGGTGTTCTGAAGGTTTATAACTTAAACCTGCAGGAAGTATTTGTACACAAGAAACGTCACAATATGTGTACAGTCTACACTATACACGACATCAGGTATCCTTGAGGGTCTTGGAGTAACATCTATGATGAGGTGATGGATAAATATGCATATGAACATGTATGGATTGCATATATGTGAAGGCAGGCTAATGAAAGGTAGAGTTCAATGTGCCACATAACAACATTTATTGTACTAGTATTTCCATTGAGATGAGGCAAACATGAGTCAGATATATTATACCAAGGATATTTGTCTTCAGGTCTTATATGATTTTTCTTTGTAGACATAAAGAAGTTTCAATTCACCTCATATAGAGCACCAATGATATGCAGAAATAAAAAAGCCCATCCATGGCTAGCTTAGTAAATCTTTGAGATTATTGGGGTTGTATAAAAAGCAGACCATCACCAAAAATACCTCTTAGCATCCATGATATGTTATAAAAATTACTTCTCCTAAGTTTGGTTGATCAGAGACACATCTGTATCTGGTAATTGTTCACTGATTTGGATTGTGTCTCACCACTCATGTAAATTTCCTCGTTATTTCTTGACACTTCATTTGCTTCTTGAAACTTGTACGCATAATTTACTTACAGAAGTGTATGACCCTCTTCCCTACAGGAGGACATGTTTCAATGTGAGGAAACACATCTACAACATCTGGTGAAAATGAGGAAAGTGCTATGGCACCAGAAGGATAACTAAAGGCTATCCATCTAATTGCCCTTCACCTGAATTTGAGTGAAACATTTCTATCTCCCTTCATATCAGAATTTTGAAGACGTGATCTCCAATTCCCAGGCACTGACAAGCTTCAGGCTAGGCTTAGCTTTCTGGATGCCTCATTTGAATCCTGGAGCAGCTGCAGCAGAAATTCTACTTTTTTAAAGCCGCCACACCACAAAAAAAAAACTATGGAACCACAAGGAAAGGCTAAGTGGAGAAATACAAAAATATATCTACGTGGTGCCTAGGATTTTCAGCTTGTAGGTATTTATCCATGTCAGAGAAGTCCCCAAAACACTTTGAAAAATAAGACAGGAACCTACTGCTAGGCCATAATCAAATCTTCCTTCATTAAATGTGAAGATGCAAAATTATTGACTTTTTAAAAAAAGATTAAGTCATAGAATCATTTAAATCATTTTATACAGAGAAATATCAACTGGAAGTACATACAATACAACACAAACATAAAATTAGAATGGATGTACATATATGTGCTCCTACATAGCATACACAGATTTAAGAAAGCAAAAAAACTATATGTTGAAAATACAAATTACTATGGAAATAGAAGTAAATTGGGTGAGGTATATAAAGCAAGGTCAGATTCTGTTTCAGAAAGCTAGAAGCATGTGTGTGTAAGACCATAAGCACTGTGAGAGAAAGTCCTTTTGACTCATGTTATCTGTTGTGATAGGCAACATGACTATTTCATATCCATTTAATCAACATAATAAATAATAAAAGGTGTTACCTTTAAGGACCTTAAAAGAAAGACTGATGTAGCTCATAAAACAAGGAATAGAGATGGACTATATTGGAAATGTCTAGACCAGTTAAACAGTGTAGCCATCATACAATGCAGAAAGAAGGACACATAGAGAATAAAGGGTAATATAATAAGCTCCAGGATAGAAGAAAAGGAGAACAGCATGGGAAGGTGGGAGAGATGGGAAGTGAAGAACACAGCCATCTGTGGCCTGAAAACCAATCTGAAAGTCCGTAGATGCATCAAAAATGTGATTTTTTTGATAAATATACTATTCAAGCAAGAAATTTTTCTGGAATATGATGAGTGAAGAGGTACCAGTGAAATAGGTGCCAATCATTGTCAGAGAATAAAATTCTGAGAATAAGAAAGCTGCAAAATAGTAGCTTCAGTTCAACCCAGAGAAGGTGGTTAGCATTTAAAGTTAGTGAGTGGATATTCACAATTTGTGTAACAAAGCAGAAATAGGAAAGGTTTACATATCCTTTGCAAATATACATGCCTATTCTGTGGGTTAATTCATAGGAATGTAAGATGGCTACATTGTACTCTTATTTAGAAATAGTGAACATGCCACTGAAATGCTAGGCTTTCTAACAATATGCTAAATGCTAATAACACTGGCAGTAATGTATCTGAGTACAACTTTCTCCTTCCAGGGAAGTGAGAGCATTGCTATAGGGAAAACAATAAATTGAGAGCTATATTTATGAGTGGGAGTGTGCTGTAGATTTCAGTGAACACATGCTATCCACAATGGCATCTCTGCAGTTGTGCTTGCTATATTAAGCCACAGGTGTAATGAGGAGTGGAACAGTAATTAAATCACTGAAGTGTCACTCTCCTCTCTCTACAGCATTGCTCTCGGGGCAGCCTAGCAAAACAAGTCTGTACTGAAGCCACAGATGCTTACTGTTATTTTTCCTTGCAGATCATCCTTTGAAGTATCTAGGACTATTATATAAGTCACTTCATATTTTCTTAATAAATGAAACATATTAGAGTTATTATCATGTTTAAAACTAGAGGATGTAAAAAGTGAGCCAGCCTAGCATTCTGATATTTAAGATGGTGCCAGGAACAGCAACCTAGTTTTCATCACCAGAGATACTGTCATGGTGAGTTGATGAGAGACCGGCAGGTTGTCAATTTTAAGTTAGGTACATAAATATGAGTGTGTTCTTTTGTAAACCACATCTAGCAGGTATACAAAAATCCCAACTGACAATTCCATCAGATCCTTTAAGATGAGGAATGACCATATAGAAGGGAAATACAACAATATGAATCCTTTTTAAAAAATAAATAGGACAATAAACAGATTAAGTCAGCTTCAAAGAGAGAATCCTATAGAAAAAAACACGGGATTAATTGTATTCATTTTAAAATTCATACACACATGCAAAATAACAATCATTTATTTTAAGGAAAGGTAGTTTAGGACATGAAAGGACACGTAAATTGTTCATTATTTTCAGGGAATCATAAGAAAGGCTTACTTCTTATTGTTATTTCTTTTATTCTAGCTCAATGACATAATGAGTATTTCTTCTTACAGTCTGGTTTTGGATTTGGAAATCCTGTGCTTGAGAGTTCTTAATGTACAAACAACTCAGAATTTTTAAACCCCTATGTGTATAATCTATTTTACAGCCAGCAAACATTTTTACACAAATGCATAATTTCCACATGGATCCACTCACAAACACCTGTGCATATAAAATACATGAAAAGTTTTGAAATATGTAAATTATGCCCACTTTCACTATTATTTTAAACTCAGGAATCTTGACTGCGATATCAGCTATCTGTTTTCCAGTCCTCTTTTGCCTTTGTTTTTCTCATTTCATTTCCTTTTTATTAGAAGGGAAGAGAACAGCACACAGCTGTCCTCTAGGCACTTTTTATTGTTGTTGTTTTGAAAAATCTCTTTTTCCTGCAGCGGAGGCAGTGCTTATTAATCTTTTCCCCCCTCTTGGTCTCAGTGGCTTTCTTTCTCTTCTGCTCTTCCCATTGGAAGCCTGTAGGTGGTAAAACTTATTTCTTTCTTCCAGGTGTCTCTGCTCCACTGGGAATTAGCAAAAGTACTGGGTTTTATGCTGATCTCCCCCGTACAAAGGGGGGAAAATGCATCAGTGAAACCAGGTTTGCTCTGATGCTTCCCACAATATATGTGGAAGCATTTTTCCAATTCTAGGTCAGCAGCGACGCACCCAGAAAACCTTTGCTATAAAGAAGCCTTGTGTTTTGCTTAATTATTCTGACTCACAAGAAAAAGCAGCCATCAGGCTCCTTGTATGAAGAGTTTGAGTTTAATGAGTTTCATTCCTACGGTCTTATATGGATTCCTCCTGCTGTCTAAGAAGGGGTTTCTTTTCTTCCTTTCCTTCTCTCTCTCTCTCTCTCTCTCTCTCTCTCTCTCTCTCTCTCTCTCTCTCTCTCTCTCTCTCTTTCTCTCTCACTCTCTCTCTCTCTCTCTCTCTCTCTCTCTCTCTCTCTCTCTCTCTCTCTCTCTCTCTGTCCCTTTGATTAAAAAGGTAGGCATGACATTCTCTACCACTAAGACAACTCTGTCACTAGTATTAATGCGGAATGGCCATCCCTAAGGCCAGCAGGTTGGATGTCTTCATTTCCTTACCTGAATTTTGAAAGGTAATGCCTATGAGAAGTGAAAGTGTTCTGTCTCTGTGAGCTGTGATTGTGGAAGGAGAGTAAGGAGGACAGGAGTGAGCAAGACGGAAGGTGATGTGAGCCCTAGCTTTTGTATTTACTGACTGAGGATGCTTGTTTAATCATTGTTGGTTTTTCAAATTCAGCTTTGTCTTATGGAACATGGAAAAACCAGTGATTCTTATAGCCTGTAAAGTTTTACTACAACCCTGTCTTATAATGAGCACTCAGAACATGTATCATTGTTCCATAATCATCTTTAGCAACTCCAGAATTTTGTACACTGTTAGGAACGTTAGAAATATCGTTCTTTTGTGATATTTGACAAGTCTGGAAAGCCTCACAGTTAGAAGACTGGACCAAGATCAGAGAGTTGGAGTTTGACTAAAACCTCCTGTATTCTTTCCCTGTCAGTGACATTCATAGAGGGTTTAAATACAGTAATAGCTCATACACAGCTTTAAGCTTATGTCAATCAACCAGTAAACATTCCATTGATTTATCAACCATTTCATCCTTTCAAACTAACTATGCCAGTAATGATTTTTGTTATTTTAAAATGAATTAATTATTAAGAAGTTAAAGACAATCACATAGGCAATTAAGGAATGTTGCACTCTTATATATATTAGTAAGCATGCCAGTGTGGGCAAAGACTTTTAAGTATTTACTTTGAAGTCAACCAGTTAGAATCAAACAATTGAGCTGCCAATTAGTGACTAGTTTATTTCTAAACATCCTCTTTATTTGTGACCTCACTAATTTTCTTCCCTTAATTTGTTATTTTGTATGCTCATATATTTGTAAGTAATGTAAGTGTGCAGAAATAAATATGTTCGCTAGAACCTTGGGAAGTGTTCATCTGCATGAGATATTTAATTTTACTTTCCACACCAAGGAAGGTAGATATTTAGGTTACAGAGTTTATATAATTATTCTTTCATTTTCTGTGATTCTGTCCATGAAACAGAATTTAGCAGCTCGTTAGACACTATAGACAAGAACTAATGCTTTGCATACTCTAATTTGCTCTTTTGCTAGTATCTGAATAAAAAGATCAATGGACACATATACAAGCAAATAAACCCCTGTTTTCTAGTCTGTGATTAGACATGTATTAAAATAAAAAACCTTGTGTCTACCTCAAAACTTGCTTCCCATGACACATATAAACAATGACAGGTTCCTACCTCTGAGCAATTCTAGTTTTATGTCCTCCATGCTGAATGACACATTTTCAGCATTTTGTGGAAATCTGGGATTAAAAGTACACAAAAGATGACTTGGTAAATGAAAACACAATCCAAGGACTCAAGTCATGACCATCACGCA
The DNA here is from genome assembly GCF_017639785.1 of Mesocricetus auratus. Classification (NCBI taxonomy): domain Eukaryota; kingdom Metazoa; phylum Chordata; class Mammalia; order Rodentia; family Cricetidae; genus Mesocricetus; species Mesocricetus auratus. The sequence goes on along the minus strand of NW_024429190.1, from coordinate 34,500,180 downwards.
TAAACAGTGTGGCAATAAGGTAATGAAAATGCAGAAAGGTAGAACCAGTTTTCATTTTTATCACTCAGAATGCAACCAAGAAGTATCTTTTTATACACTCTGAGTATATTTTCTGGTTGTCCTCAGACAATGAATAAATGTTACTATAATTCAAAGCTCCTAAGATCAGTTACACACCATTCTTCCAAATACTGTACTGAAGTGTGGATGTTTTCAGCAATAAGACATTAAATAAGTGAACCACTATTATATTAATAACTCAGTAAATTGGACAGATGATTATATTAATTAATTAATTAATTAATTTTACAGCCCAATCACGGCTCTCCCTCCCTCCCCTCTCCAGAATCCTTCCCCCAAGCCACCCCTCCCTCCCCTATCCACCACTTCTCCTTCCACTTCAGAAAAGGACAGGCCTCCCATGTACATTAGCCAGCCATGGCATATCATGTTGCAGTAAAACTAGGCACTTCTTCTCCTATTAAGGCTGAATGAGGCAACCTGGTAGGAGGAAAGAGTCCCAAAAGCAGGTAAAAGAGTCAGACACATTCCCTGTTCCCACTGTTAGGAGTCCCACAACAAGAGCAAGCTGCATAACTGTAACATATGTGAAGGGGACCTAGGTCAGTCCCATACAAGCTGTCTGGTTGGCAGTTCAGTCTCTTTGAGTCCAGATGAGCCCAGGTTAGTTGTTTCTATGGGTTTTTCACTTGGTGTGCTGGACTCCTCCGCTTCCCAAAATCTGTATGCTCCCTCTTCCACAGGATTCCCCAAGCTTTGCCTAATGTTAGGCTATGGGTCTCTTTATCTGTTTTCGTCAGTTGCAGGGTGAAGCCTCTCTGATGACAAATTAGCTAGGTAATATCTATAAGCATAATATCATTAGTAATCACTTCAATGACATCTTTCGGACAGTCATGTTTGGTTCTATCATGGGTCTCTGGGCAGTCCAGCCTCTGGTTCCTTGTTCTCTGGGCAGTGACACTGGTGAGCTCCCTCTCAAGTATGGGTCTCAAGCTGAATCAGTGAACTGGTCATTGGATGGCCACTCCCATAATTTCTGCACCACCTTTATTCCAGCTCATCTTATGGGCATGGTAAATTATAAGTCAAAGGTTACATGTCTGGGTTGGGTTCCCAATCCCTCCAGTCTTGCCTGGTTACAGGAGATGGACAGTTCAGGCTTTTTACAGCACATTACTAGGAATGTTAGCTAGGGTAACCATCATAGATTCCAGGGAGTTTCCATTGCACTAGGTTTCTACTCCATCCCTGAGATGCCTCTGATTCCAGTTGTCTTTCCCAGTACTCTCTCCCTCCATGCTCCCTGCATGTGATATTCCTGTTCCCATGCACATCCCCCCATCCAGACCCCTCTAACCCACAGCCACCTATGATGTCCATTCTATTTCCCCTTCCCAGGGATATCCTTGCATTCCACTTTAAGCCTTCGTTGTTACTAAACCTTTCTAGCTCTGTGGACCTTTACTTCATAGCTAATAGCTACTTAAAGTGACTACACACAATGTTTGTCATTCTTCATCTAGGTTACCTCATTGAGGATGTTATTATTTTTAACAACTGAGTAATACACCATTGTGTAAAATGGATACATTTTCTTTATCCATTCTTCAATTGGGGGGAACCTGGGCTGTTTCTAGGTTCTGGTTATTACAAATAATGCTTCTATGATCATACTTTAACAAGTGTCCCTGTGATATGGTAGAGTGTCCATTGGGTAGATGCCTGATTGTGGTATAACTGGGTCTTGGGGTAGATGGATGTTCAATTTTCTAAGAAACCACACTGATTTTCAAAGTGGCTGTACAAGGTGTTCTTTTGTTGGCAGGCAAAGAGAGTAAATAGGATAAGAAATCTAAGCTGGGAAAAAAGTACTAGAGAAGCAAGGGACACACCCAGGGCAAGAAGTCAGGCGGCTTCCAGACAGCCATACATGAGAAGCAGTGAAAATAAGGTGGTCAAAAGGAAAGAAAAATGCAAAAGGCCCAAGGTAAAAGGTATATGAAGAGAAACTGGTTCAAAGTTAAAAGAGTTTGCCAGAAACGAGCCTAAGGTAGGCCAAGCATTTAAACTAATAAGAAGTCTCCATGGCATGATTTGGGAGCTGGTTGGTGACCCAAAAGGAAAAGCCTGCTACATTGTCTCTTGTTTTACAAAAGCCCTTTCAATTTAATGAGTTTCCATCTAGTAATCGATGACTTTAGTGCCTCACCTACTGGTGATCAGCCCCCCAAAATGTCTCCTGTTCCAATGCATTCAAGGCCATTCCCCACTGTCTCCTCAACCAGTTTTAGTGCACCTCATTATATGTTGACTTCCTTGATCCACCTGAACCTGGACTGTGTGCAGGTAGATAGATAGATAGATAGATAGATAGATAGATAGATAGATAGATAGATAGACAGATAGGGATCCAGCTGTATCCTCCCACATGTAGATGATTTTTAGTTTATTGATATTAGTCCTTCCAACCCTCTACTGTGCATCACCACTTTAAAGAAACAAGACAGAAAGCCAGGGGAGATGAAGGAAAGCAGAAAGGAAGATGTCACAAGAGGGTCAGCAGTCTGGAAATATCCTTGAAAACCAGGGTTAAATGAGGAGAGTGTGTCTTCCCGATGCTGGTACGCTTACAGTTGCTGAAAATTGTGCTTATGTCATGTTCATTGCTCAGGCAAGGGAGTGTATCATGTGCTCCTAATAAGTCCCGTTGGGAGATTTTCTTTTAAAACTTAACTGCAGCTCCTATTGACTATTTATTTCTCAGGTCTATGATGATGAACATCATAGACTTTGGAGAGAGCCAACATTTTTTCAGCATCTTGGTGCATTACTTTATACTAGTGAATGGCTGGCCTCCACCTTGTTTGGTTTCATCATCTGTTTATTACTGACAATAAGCTGATTTAACAGGTTATTTTTATTTTTATTTCACCAACTCCATTCAGCAACTCATTACTTTGCTTGCCCATATGAAGTGAGAGACAGATAAAGGGACACTCTGCTGTCCACAAATACCTACTACAGAGGCCATCAAACACAGGGTTAAGTGAATGTATGTATAAAGCTGATGGCCAACACCTGTCACAGGGCCAGCATTGACTAGGAGATACTACAAGTACTTATTAGACTGAGGTTCAACATCTGAGTCAGTCACATCCTGTGTTCAGTACCCTGGTGAGCATTTTGGGTGGATTATCTTCATAATTCTAACAATGTTATAAGACAGAAATAAATGTATACCATATGTGCCATTGAGGCATTGACATTAAGAAGAGTTAAACAATTTAATAATGTGCATTCAGATATTGAGAGATGGAGCCTGGTATGAGTATGGCTGCCTCATATCCAAGATGAGCCACCCTTGCCTGCAGCACTTCCAACAGCCTGCTTTACACCAGACCTAACCTGACAGAGTATATGGATGCTTGCTCATAACTGAGATGCTCTGGCCAATGCAGAACTTTGCAGTGTTTGGAATAAATGAGAGAAAAGAGGGGTTGCAGTTGGCTTATTTTAACTCTTTTTCTTTGGGGGCCCACCACCCAGCTCCCAAATAAACACATTGAGACTTATTCTTACTTAGGAATGCCCAACAGTAGAAATGACTTACTTCCAGCCAGCTTTTCTTAACTTATTATCCTGTCTTCCTTTTGCCTCTGGGCTTTTACCTTTCTGTATACTGTATGCCTTTCTTTACCTTTACTGTTGCTGGCTGGGTGGCTGGGTGCATGGGATCTGGTGTCCTCCTCTCCTCCTTTTTTCCTCCTCACTTTTCTTTTTCTTCTATTTACCTGACAACCACAAACATCCCTCTCTCCTGCTTAGCTGGCTGTTCAGTTCTTTATTTGACAGGTCAGGTGTTTTAGACAGGCAAAGTAACACAGTTTTAAAGAATTAAACAAATGCAACATACATATCTTTTAAACCCAATTGGAAATACAAATCAAAACAACCCAGAGATTCCATTTTTCACCTGTAAGAATGACTAAAATCAAAAAACACCAATGACACTTTATTCTGGAGAGGATTTGGAGAAAGGAGAACACTCCTCCACTGATGGTGGGAGTGCAAACTTGTACAGCACGTGGGTGTCAGTTTGGAGGCCTGGGCAGTCTATGGGGCCCCTAGTAAGGGAACACCATATGTACCTAGTGTAAAAAATGGACTTTGGGAGCCCCTTCCCCATAGAGGGATATTCCTTCAGCCTAGACACATGGGCCCTGCCCCTAATAATGTGACAAACTTTGATGATCCCCCATGGAAGACCTCACACTTTCTATGGAGCAGAAGAGGGATGGGATGGGGACTGGTGTAGGACATGGGAGAATGGGAGGGAGAGGAAACTGGAGTTGATATATAAAATAAGATTGTTTCTAATTTATGTAAAAGGGAAAAAAGAAATATATCAAACCCTTTAAAAAACAAATGCAACATAAAAGAATGTAACATATCTTTGCATCATTAAACAAATATTCTACAGCATAAATGAATGTAACACATCGTAAACTGATAATCCACAGCAAGAGATAGTGAACATAAAAAGGTTTGTTCATAGAAAACCCAAAGAATCAACTAACCTGGGCTCATAGAGGATCACAGGGATGATAAGGGTACCTGAATGGAATTGACCTAGGGCTTTTGCATATATGTTACAGTTGTTTAGCTTGGTTTTATTGTGGGATTCCTAACAGTAGAAGCAGAGGCTGTGTCTGACTCTTGCCAGCTTTGGAATTCTATTCCTCATACTTAGTTACTTTGTCTGGCCTCAATATGAGAACAGCTGCTTAGTCTTACTGCAACTTGATTTTTCATATTTTCTTGATATCCATGGGAAGCCTTCCATTTTCTGAAGAGAAAGGAAGAGTAGATGAGGGGTTGTTAGAGGAGATAGAGGGAAACTGGGAAGAGAGGGAGGAGGGGAATCTGTGGTCAGGATGGTGTCTGTGTGTATGTGTGTGTGTGTGTAAAATCAAACACTTCCATTGTTGCATGTGGAAAAAATAAAAGAAGACTTGTGCTTGAAGCAAGCCTTCGGAGCATCTCATTCTTTATGCCTGGGGCAGAGACAGTACTATATTTAAGACGTGGTCCAAATGGCCATAAGGTTGGTGATGACAAGAATGTACTTTGACTAGTACTAGGCTTGCTGCTTCAACAGTGCAGACATGGGGAGGAGACAGGGTCCTTTATGCTGAATCTCTAGTCTTCAAACTACTTTGATGCCAATGTTGCTGAAAGGAGTTCTCTGTTTCATTGCCCCAAGTGGCCCATGTACTTTCTCCTGGACTCTCATGTTTTAATGACTAACTCTGTGCCAATGACTCCCAACTCTCTGCTTAGACCATTCTTCCAAACTCTGGACTTCTACATTTAAGCACCTGTAAATCAATCCCCATTGGTGGGTTATTGGACCCACAAGCTCAGTTCTTTCTTATGTTTCCAGTCTCCATGGAGGCTACACCCTCCATAATGTGAATGCACCATGGGAAGGAGCACTAGCATAACTTCCCTCTCATGTTAAGCACCCTCATCTCACAAAACCCAATTCTGTTGTTCCCACTTCCAGACTTTGCTCAAATTCATTTCCTTCTTTGCATTTTTTATCATTGTCTAGGTTAGATTTCAGCCATTTCTCCACTGAATAATTTTGAAATCTTTCTAATTGTTCCCTTTTAATACAAACTCCCCATTCCAGAATTAATCCTCCTGGAAATTGCCAGGGAGTAACTACACAAACAAATCTGTCCCTTCTTTCATATAAAATCGTCTAAAGCTCAATACTTTACTTCAGCTATAGATAAAACTCCTTAGTACAGGAAACTTAGCCTTAGTCATCTATACCACAAGATGGCTTTCCATGGTGTCTTCTCTCAGTCCAGAACAGCTCATCCTTCTTGCTGTCCATTTAAAGGTTGTCTTTAAGCTCATGTCTTTTCTACATATTCCAAATTTAATCTCTACCCTGAAGAATTACCTTTTTTTGTTTAGGAGGCAAATGTAAGTACTAGCTGCTTTGTCTTTCAAGCTTTGTTATTTATACAGTTCCCTTGAACTCCCAAACTAAGTTATCAGAGAAGATAAGATTCTTCTCTATACTGTCTGTGCAAAGACAATTTAATTACACTAGCTGTACAAATCTTTAACCTTTGACCCACAATCTCATTCACTACGAAATGCAGAAATCTGTGTCTCTGTTCTCAAGTCACTGTGAAAATTAGTGACTCAGTTGAATCTTTCCCCAGAGAGAAGTACCCTGTAAGTTGTTTCTATTATGATATTATTATTGTCATTTGACATAAGTTTTCCCATTGAATTCTGTATCTTTAAGACTCTTACTTATGGCATCAATCTACTCTCTCCCCAGCTCTTGTTTTACCTCATCTTTTACCTCCTTTTCCCTTACACTCCTTATTTTGTCTCCTTGGGATTTCCTGTCACCCCTGTCTCTCTTTCCCCAGTCTCTTATGCTCTCCTCTCTATCTTTTTCTCTTCCATCTCTCACCAGTCCTCAATTTCATCTCTCACTAGATCTCACTTCCATGTCTTCACATCTCATTTAATTCTCTCTTCGGGATTTAGCTAAGGCATTGCAAAGAAAGTTCTCAGTATTATATTTAATTTATTAACATGATTAATAAACTCAAATTTAACCAAACTGAATTATAATGACTTTAAGGCTAAAATAAATCAACTCTACACTACAGATAGTTATAGGATTTCATTATAAGTAAATTTCAAATAAATTAAATTTTTTGGTGACAATCAAATCAAACAGTACTGGTACCTACATGATTTAGTACATCCCTAGTTTTTTTTTCTTTAGAGAAGATCACAGTACTTTCAGGCAAATATACAAAATGCATGATATATTTATAAGATAGAAAGCTATGCATATATCAACTGGACATATAGCAAAAAACAGAGGCTTTTCATCTGAGCAAACCAATAAACTATAGATTTTTACATGATCACTGAATCTCAATTATTGTTCCTATGTCCTCTACAACCATTGCCTTATTCTATCATTACTAGTCAAATGCATTCAATATTCTTTTCTCACAATCTGGCACAGTGGTGTACATAAATTTGAAAACTATACTACATAGATTTCCAATTTCTTTATAGCTAAGTCAGTCCAATGATTTCCATGTGTGTACTATGAATACCAACTTCCAAACAAACAGAAACAGCACAAAGAATTTCCTAGTTTGCATTTCACACATTAATTTAAAATTTGCAACTTAAACACTTCCATCAATGTTGTGCAATGGTCCAGCTCTAACGAATATCTATAGTATTACTAAAACTCTTAGTGCATTATGTATATCCATAACACAGAAAAGGAAAACTTCAGATTTATTTGTGTTATCGCTATTCCCAGGAAAGGAGCATTGTTGTTCCCTCTTTGTAAAGATCAAATTCCAAAATTTTTTATTAAATCTTAGTTTTTCCAAAGAATTTGAAGCTTGCTCAGATTTTCAAATTATGTTGGCTATTGAGTACAGTCTATGATAGAAAGGAATTTTCTGTATAGATAAAGTAGGCCCTCTCCAAGAACAAGCATCATGTGTCACTAGATCTTGAGCATCCATAACTTTATCCCAACACTGTTGTTTGCCTAATCCTGTCTGCTGGAAATCACTGAAATTTAGTGGGTCATACCTCCTCTGCTGTCATTCTGCTAACAGCCACAGACTAAACACTTAGTGCATCTTTGTTACCCTTGAGATAGGAAATTTCATCATGGAAATATTGAAAACCTCCTAAAAGTCTCCTTATTGTGTAGGTGTTATAGAAAATGTTGCAGCAGACTCATGAGCACACTGTAAAATACACTAAAAATAATTATTAGAAGACTGACCTAGATGCAGTCAGTAGTTAAGAAAATTACAAACCTAGAGTTAGATGAATCTCTTCAAAAATATGTTCCAGGATCTGTTAAATGGTTGAGTGACAGCTCTTGATACCAGTCATAAAAAAACTGAATTTAATTCCCTGGGATAACATTCTGGAAGGGGAGAGTGGACAGCAGCTTGTCCTCTGACCACTACAAACATACTCTGGCAGGCATGAGCACCCTCTTCTTCACCATATACAAAAATAATGAAATAAAAATATAAAACTGTTAAAAGTAATTCACTGTTTTTTCCAAATTATATAGATTTAATGAAGAAGATCTACATCTTCAGCCTGTTAAACTCTGCAACTCCCTCAACTTCATTAATTCACTACATTTGTCAATTTTCCATGGATACAATGCAATAACAAAGACTGGACAATGTTTCCAGAAAACACACTCTATTTAGTTTATGGATTTGAGGCTGAAAATCCAAAAAGCATGACAGCGTCTCTGCTAAAGACCTCATGACAAATATCATCTTGGTGAAAATGGAGGAGGCAAATGGCAGCAAAAGAATCCCAAACCAGGAAGAATCCCATGTTTCCATCACAGAAACTCAGTCCTACAGCATGTGTCTAGAGAAACACAAGAATAACACTCCTCTCTCAGAAGGAGAAATTTTCATGGACCAAAGAACTGCACTGTCCTTCTTGTCTTAAAACTTCCATCACCTCTCAGCAAATACCACACTGAAGACAAAGTAAGCAACATGTCATCTTTTGGGAGGCACCCAGTTGTGATTCATACCACTCAAGCATATTAAGCATATGTGGGAAAAAAGATACTTGCTTGTATAATGAGCTCAATTAAGTCCACTGATATACTTTATACTTCAATGACTTTTCATCAGAAAGTTCAGTTAGGTCATGTTTTGAAGGGCTGGAAATATACCCAGTGTTTCACAAAAAGTAGCAATTATACGCTAGGAATTTGAATTATCCATTTACTTAAATAATTTTAGACCTTAACTTTGAGTAATTTTAGAGTTTCTTTTCTTAAAGCACTGCTCATACTTAAAAAGGAAAGGAAAATTATAGGTTCTAGTGGCTAGTCAACGACAAGGTCAGGGCCTGCTCAAATTGATGCCTTTAGGTTTGGCACAAGTTCTTTGAATTCATGCTCTATGTAAGAGAATTTATCAAGTTTTTGTTTTCAATTTTTAATGTACATATGCATGAATCTATATCTTCAAATACATATAACTTTCATATTACATATCATATTATAAATAACTAATTTAAATAACTTTCACAGGCATTCAAATGCAATTTTTTATTCAATCAGATTTTTCAATGATTGTTTCATACTGATTCTTTATTAAATCAAAACTTTGCTACAGTTTTATTATAACTAATGAAAAATTTCAATGACTCTTCTTGAACCACATAGAGTACAGTGGAAATGTTTTAATAAACTTAAAAGCATTAATCTCCCGGCATAATGTCAAACATCAAGTGCAGATTACTAATATATGGACTTGTCACAGCACCCTGTCCTCTTTTCACTTTAATGATTTGTTATTTAAAGAAAAATGTCACTAATTATTTGCTTCTCATCTTAGGAAAGCTATGAGGTGACAGCTTTCAATTCCTGAAAAGTTTTCTTACCCAAAATACTTTTAATTTTTGTTGCCTATGAAAAAAACAATCTATCAATCCATCATTCTAAGTCCTTTCTATAAAATAACATGTTTAAAAGGAGAAAATGGTTCCTGCTCTGCATCGTGAATGATTTCTTGCTATCACTGCAGATACGTACATATGTAGAGCTGTGTCTTGAAACATGGAATAACTTTTCTTGCAAAATTCAGAAAGAAAGCTGGTAGGATTAGAATTATGTATTTTACAACATTATTTATATAACATTACTGTTGGTTTGTTAGACTAATGATTTCGGGAGAAAGATTTTTACCTTCCATTTTAATGGCCATCACAAGGTGGTTCAAAGAAGAGGAAGCTTTGAGAATAAAACAATACCATTTTGTGATAATGAAGGAAGATTTAAGATGGGCTTCAAGTTCAAGTGTCTGAAATTTTACCATAATGCATCAGATAGGAATAGTCCAATTTTATTTCACAGTAATGACTCTGAGTTTCCAGCTAAACCAGAACAAAGGTCATAAGAAAATGGAGTGTTGAATGTAATTCTCAATTATGCATTGATTTCTTTGCCAAGATTGTTATGGGATGGAGGGAGCCTCTTATATAAAATGTATCCCACAACTACAAAATTCTACTGTGCTTTGCAACTGGTCTATAAGTCATTTGTAATGGACAATATACAGGGAGTCAAAGAATGATGGCCTAGAAACTGAAATTCTTCTCAGCTACTGATAGAACAAAATGAAATCCAGAAATTGATATGCTACCTCTTTAATAATGAAAAACCTTTGACATGGTTTCCCACTGAAACTAAAATCTATGGACCTCATTTAGTCATGAATTATGTTCCATTTAACCACAGACTATACCCTTTGGGATGTATTGGATGTACTTTAAATATCAGTGGAATACTATGTGGATCTATTACTTCAATTTCCATAAAAGCTTTGCTGATTTTTCCAAGGAGTATACTTCAATTTATAGGTAGAATAGCTATAAAATTTAACAGAAAGTATGTGTCTTTATTCATTTTAGTAAAACTGCTATTAGCTTGTGATATAATATATCAAAAAGTGTTTGTTTATAATATGTACTTTTAATGTATAAAACTCAATATCTTCATAATTCCCCTGGGAACTAGGAAGGACAGAGGATTAATATTATAGTTTTTCAAATAATAAAGATATGAGTTCCTAACTGTCTAAAAATTAATTTTGAGGCAGGTTAAAATGCCACTAACTTATTCTGTAGCCAAAGTTGGACTTGAATCACTGCAATCTTCTTACCTCAGCCTCCCCAGTGATAATACTAAAGGTCTGAGTACCATGCAAGGTTCTATGATTTTTAATAACTGTAATCCACTACTTAAAAAACCATACCTTTTCAACATACTATCTTCAAATGTACATAAAATCTGTGGCTTAGATATACTTCCTCAATTTGTAAATGTCAGGTACCCATTCCTTGCAACAGATTTCCATTTGCCCTTTCTCTGTAACTCCTAGAATTATTTTTTCAGTCTTACTGTTACTGAGATTTTTAATGATGAATCTTTTGATTCTCTCTGCCATACTTAATTTAAATTGGTTTCTTTATCATATTGCAGCTTAAAAACAATTTTATAACTTATTACTTTTAATGGTCTTTCAGATTTAAAGTTGAATACACAATCACCTTTATATTTTCCATTTTGATGTGTTGACATTAATGATGTGCAATTTCTTGATATGCCTGTGTGCAGAGATGTGTCACTGTCCTTCTGAAGAGATATTTTGAGCCATCTTTTATCTTTCAACATTTAGCTGATCTAAGTCTTCGAGTATCTTGTGTTTTCTTTATTTATCTATCCTCCCACATGAATGTCATCTGTTGAGGTCTCTCTTTTGTTAAAACTCCTCCCCTTAAATTTTTCAAGTCAAGGTTAGATTTCCTTATAATTTCCATACCTCAATTATTGTTTGCTCTTACCCAGTAAACTTTAAGAATAGGATTAAAAGTAGCTTCCACTCTTATAATTTTTAGATACCTTTTAAAATAATATGAGTTCAAGTAGAATTTAGAAAAAATCTATTATGAGAATACATTTATAACATGTTGAATTTATGAACAAGAAAATGGAATAACAGAGAAGTAATTTGCCTCTCCTAAGTCATAGCCACAAAATCAAGGCTGGAATTTCTAACTTCTGGATCCAAGGCTGTCTCTATTTTCAGTGTACCCAGTTTTCTTATGTGCTCATTGGTTTCACTGCCTTACTACTGATCATAATAAAAGTAAAATTTGTTCTTCAATTCTGTCAGGCATTCTGGAGTACATTGCAAGTACAAATGTGTGTATATACAAGTATACCATGCGTGATACACACACACATAGCGAAACATATTGTATCTTCAAATTAGATAACATTTTTGCTTTTACCAACATCATCTACTCTCTTCTCAATTAAGCAAAAGCATCCAAGGCATTTTTACTAATAAGGATCATAGAGATGCTGGAACGAGCAATTAAAATGCATTGGTAATGGTCTTATTTACTTAATTCTTTGAATGTACAACTGTTTCATATTTCTTTGTTCAATCCTTCTTCATACATGCATATAATTCAAAGTGATTACTCTCATACCCCAGACTTTTCTTTCATCATATCACAACTTTCTGTTAGTTACGGCCACAGGCTTTGAGCTATCATTGCTACCAGCATGTCTTGCAGGTCGAAACCATTGTATGTCATAGGACTGTGGCTGGATTGGTGTTTGATTTCCTCCTTTAGTAGCATGCAAGATATCTTTCAGCTAGAACCTGGGGGAAAGCCCTATTCAGTCACCAGTTGGACTTCTCTAGGTTCAATGGGTTATGTGAATATTTTATTCATCAATGAGACCTTACTGTCAGTTCGTGAAAAGCAACCTGTAGTGTTAGCAACAGTGTAGATTGTTTGGGAGTTCGCATTGGACCCCTTTAACCAAAATCTTAATTACATATAACCTAATCTCAGTACTGGAAGCTTCATTTGGTGACAAGAGATGGCCAGTCAGGACCCTGTTTTCCCCTTTATTTGGCAAATTCACTTAGATCACATTCATATATGTATACTACCACAGGAGCCCATGAGGATCATATTTTGAACCACATGTTAAACCATGTGTTGAAGTTCAAGGGTAGTGTTGAGCTGTCTCTTCCCCTCAGTGGCCTGGGAGAGTTCATCCCATTATCAGTCCTGAGATTAGCATACCTAGATTGCCTCTAGCAATAAGAGCTGGCCTTGTCCTTTGCCATCACCACTGCACTTGGAAAATTAGAGCTGGCTCTGCCCCTCACTTGAGGGAGGTTGTCTTAGCTGCCCAGACTGACCAATTCAGCTACCACCCAGGCACACATCCAGGGTTTTGAGATGGCACTCTGCAACATCAACCACATCTATAACTCGCTGGAGCATGTGAAGGCCTGGTTATGAGGAACCAGAGTACCAAGATGACTATGACCCAGCAACAGCAGGATTTCTGAGAGCAGTTTCGGTGAGGCCCAGTATTGATGGTACATCAGAAGGCAGAGGCCTTGAACCTCACCAACAACATATTACACAATGAACATTCACAAGTAAAATTATCTGGACAAAAGGGTATAACTGCAGCAGCTCCCAATGCTAAGATGAAAAAAAGAGGAAATGGAGAAGATTGAGGACAAAAGTGAGGGGGTTTTGGATTGTTTGTTTGGTTGGTTTGTTTGTTTACTTGCTTCTATTTGTTTATTTTCTTACTTGCTTTTTAATTGATATTCTTGTTTTTTTTGTTTCTATTTTTATAGTTCCTTTTTAAGTTTTTCTTTGGGGGTTGAACAGTGAATATAGAGGGACTGGGAAACGAGTGGGTTTGAGGGTACATGATATGAAATTCCCAAAGAATCAATAAAAATGTTCTTAAAAAGGTTTAATTTTTTATTAAAACTATATTTTTATGGAAAGCAACAAATCTTAGCCTGGGATTGTAAAAGCTTGGAAAGGATAGTTTGTAAAATATTCAAGACCTTAAATAATAGTCCATTTATATGGGTAAAAGTATTTTATTTTTGCATTATCTACTATCCTGGCTTATTGCTGTGTGAGTTCATCAAGACTTTCTAAAGATATTTTAGCACATTCCTTGTGTAGTGAACATCTGAATGGAGTTACCATATTCAAGTTACACAAAAAAATGACATAATTATTGATGTCTTCATTTTACAGATGCTGAGAAACAGTTCTTTGGACTATTCTCCTTTGTCATGGATGTCACAGCAGCTAAGTTTAAGGGCCTGGATTTAGTGGGGAAGTTCGGTATATAAACATTTAGTCCCCGGTCATGTTACCATTTTAATTCTAAAAGTAATGGGGCAATTAGATGGCATATTGGAAAAGATAATTAAAAAACCACTTCTTCATGAGGTAATTTAAGATCTGCTGAATGAATATATAGAAATCACTGCTATAAATTTTTTTTAGTGAAAAGTGAAACAGCAATTGAAATTTCAGATCCTATACAAATGTTACAAGTGATTGGACCCTCTGCTATCATACTCAAGGAATGCAAAAAGTCCATCTTCTCTGTAGGTAGCAGAAATGTATCACAGAGAGTCATCATGACATGAATACAGGAAGGTGGTAGACTGCTAAGCATTCAATCCCATGGAAAGTATTCCATGTATACACAACATTGAGATTGACTCCAAATTAAAGTCTGCAATAAAAATGCACCCTTCAGAAGCAATTCACATCCTTGGAAGATTTGAGTCATCTTAAAGATATTGAAAGAGACTTTTCTATGGAGTATATGACTTCCACCAGAATTATAGGATTTAGAACAATAATGGGATTTTATGATTAAATTCACATGTTCTAAGAATGAACAGTGGGAGGTTTGGGAGGAAGAGAGAGAAAGGGAGAGGAAGCTGGGATTGACATGTGAAGCAACCTTGTTTCTAGTTTAAATTTAAAAATAAAAAAGACAAAAAAAAGAAGAAACATATCTGAGTTAATTTTTACAAGGCACAGCCACATATCTGAAGTCAGAAAAAACTAGAAATTTCCACCCTCTTTTCATCAAATCAAAGTATTTCTTTTTTTATAAAAATTCACATCTTCACTTTCAAATTAACTACATAGACATACTTCTCAAATTTTATTTTGAAAACTATATGAGTAAGGAGTACTTCAACCTGCTTGTTAACTAACATTGCAAAATACTAGACTTGTGACATTCTGGGCCATTAATTCTCAAAATGTTACCATACTAAGCATTTTTATAATTAGGTAAATGTGAAGACTTCTTTTTGTAATAAATGTAGATAATTTACTCACATATGCCATTAACTACATGCTAGCTTTAGATATTTGTTTGTACCATGGCATTGTGTGGTGACAGCCTTCAGATTTTCATTTAAAGCTTGTCTGTTGGTTTGTTTCACTTCACCTCATTTTCACTCTTGTCTTGGTTGCACCTGATGTGTCTTAGCTCACTTTAACACTTTCTCTTTAGGACATTACAATATACACCAATAGTAATCACTATAGACTAATTAAACCCAGTGTCCAAGGTGATGTTACATGGCAATGTGGACTTCAGGAAATCAGTAAGCCACATGACTTGTCCAGATGAACAGGATGTCTACCCTAGAGAGCTTCATGTTACTCTGCCATGAGAGGACAAAGCAAAGAGAAATGCTTATGTACCTAGAAGTAGACCTTCATTGAACTTTGAATCTGCCATGGCTCAGCCTTGTACTTCCAGTCTTCAAAAATGTCAGAATTAATTGTCTTCTGTTTATCTCTCTGCTTTAAGAGACTGAATCTCCCAGAGTAGTGATAATGAGAAGCATTTTTTAAGTTGCATCCCTGCAAAGGACTGTATGATCACATAGATTATATTTAATATGCAGAACTACCCTTAACAGTAAATACAGGACTCAAGTTGTTAAATCATCAATTGAAAGTGATTTTATCATAGACCATTCATTGATAATTCAATAATTCAACTTTTGCAAATAATACTTGGCATAAAACTTGCTCACAAAGCATTGGTAATTTGAATCAGTTTCTGCTTCAAAATGTAAAGGACTAAGAAATTTTCCTCTGTTGCAAGCTGAGTCAATCCATTAAAATTTCATATGTTAAAGGCATATTTCAAAATAGCTGGAAATGTGGCTTTTTGTAATTCCTTCAGTAAATTATTAAATAAAACAAAGGATTACAGTGAACCTTCACCCTCTATGACCAACATCTATGTAAGAGGAGAAAAGGACACAATCATGAAGAAAGATGATGTGAAGATTAATTAAGATAGCTAGCCATCTACAACTCAAGCAGAAAAGCAACAGGGGACCTTAACCCTAGAAATCCTTCCTCCGAAATTTGGATAATCATTTTTTTGGTGTCCCTCATCCTGTGGGACTTCATGATTCCAGCCCCATAAAATAAGGCAGTTAGAAGCCAAAGCTGGTGCCCTTCCTTTGAACTGCTGCTAAACTGAAATTGTAGGACTAGCTGAACAATGAAATGTGTGAAACCTGAGGAATCCTAGCTAATATCTCACAAGAGTAAAGTCAGTGGCAGACCTAATCTAGTGGAAACACTGCCTGAGCAACTGTGACAATACTTGGAAAGCTAGGTGTAAACCAGTGTAGCAATGAAGAACTTTTGTGGATCACAGTCTCTGGAATCCTCCACTAACATCACATGTATTGCCCTGGGTTTCACCTCCAGGAACCACTAGATGTTTATGGATAGCGTGTAGTAGCTTCTGTCTACAAAGAAGGATGTGAAGAAAAGGATTCTATGAAGAGATATAAGGTACAGAAATCCAACAGAACCACGGTGATTGACACCCACCTCCATGATGCACCTTCAGTATACTGTTGTAAGAATGGGGTTTTTCTTCTCTGTTTTTCTCCCCTGAATGTATGAATAGCCATTTGAAGCAAAGATGATAAGTAATTAAATATGCTGTGCTAATGTCATTTGAGAAGATAAACATATACTAGGAAAAGATGAAGGAAATAAAGTTAAAGTCACAGATTTCCCCTACTTCTTTTCTGTTTCCATCTCAAAGAATAACAGTGTTGTCTTGTTTTCAGCATTTTCCAAACATTTACACTATTTTACATAAAGATGACTAACTACCAAAGTATTTGTTTTAGACTTTGCAAAAGGCTTCTTTAATTTGCTTTTGTTTCATAATTTTTTTATTATTTTAATTTTAAATAGCTTGTTTCACATGTCAATCCCAGTTCCCTCTCCCTTGCCTCTCCTGCCCCCGCATCGCCCCCAGCCTCCCACCCTATCGCTACTTCTTTCCACATAGGGGATATCTAGAGTCTGTCATTTCACTCAGGGCAGGGTCCAGGCACTCCCCTAAGAGTCCAGGCTGAGAGAGTATCCCTCTTTGTGTTATGGACACACGAAGTCCGTTTGTATGCCAGGGATAAACACTGATCCATTACCCAGGGCCCCATAGGTTGCCCAGGCCTCCTCAGTGACTCTCACATTCAGGGGATCGGGATCAGTCCCATGCTGGCCTCCCAGCTGTCGGTCTGGGGTCCAAGAGCTCTCCCCTGTTCAAATCAGCTATCTCTGCTGGTTTTGCCAGCCCATTCTTTGCCAATTTGCTCATCGCTCCTCTCTCTCTGTCGTTGGGTTGTTCGGGTTCAGTTCAGTGTTTATCTGTGGGTGTTTGCCTCTGCTTCCATCAGTCACTGGATGAAGGCTCCAGGATGGTGATAGACATCAAGTTCATTATCAGGAATGGGCATTCGACGTGGTCTCTCCACTATTGCTTAGCTTGCCAGTTGGTGTCATCCCTTTAGATCACTAGAGGTCACACTGGTGCCTGATCTGTCTTCTAACCTATGATTCCCTCTTCCCCCTATCCTACCTCCTACTCAATCTTCCTGTTCCCCCAAAAAAAGAAGTAATGTTAGATGTTTTCCCCCCAAATAATACACAATAGACGGCCTAATAAGAAAATTGTTTTAAATTTTGAAGTGACACAATACCATTAAGTGACACTGCAGACGTTTTGCATGTCTATTGATCAGAAATCTAGATTCTGCAATTAGTTTGTGTGGGCTAGACTACTGCCATGATAGTCGCAATACAAAGCATTCAAGATGTTGGCATAGAGCAGCAGATGCCTGAAACTGGACACCACTTACCCCAGAGTGTTGCCTGCCAGCCTGCCCAGAGTTCAGAACCTGAGAGAACCCACAGAGAATCACTCATCCTGCCAGGCCTATGAGTCCTCCCTGCCCACAAGATGCTATTCAGTTTTGACCCATCATTATTATCAGGTTTACACAATTCCCATTCTCTCTGATTGTACTGAACAACCAATTCTACAAATTCTGCCATCCTCAAGAAGAAAAGCAGCATGTTTCGTTCCTACTATTAAATAGTAGCTATCTTCAGTGCATTCAAAGGCAGGTGGCTGTTAAAATTGTGTTTATTCTAATTCTCTGAAACTTCCTGTAACCTACTTACTGTCACCAGCTAATCTGGTTTCCAAGGCTAAGCAGGAACCCAGACCTTGTGCACAATGCACAAGAGCTCCATCATGAAACTGCACCTCTCTCCCACAGCAAGTTAGAAAAGGATGGCCTAGAGTCTTTATATGGTGATCTTTGTGCTTTGATGCTCCTAGTGATGTGGTCATCAAGTATTGTTGTAGATTTCTTGTGATCTGGGGTTTCAGAACTTCAGCTTCTGAAATCTTTCCATCAGTTTCTTTGTTTGGTTGCTGTTTTTCCCCATGCAACCAGTACAGATGCCCTCTTAAAGGTTTCTGAGATACTTTCAAAATGTCAGTGGCCTCTTTTGAGGGAAACTGAAAGTCTGAAGCCTCTTTTACAGTATGTCACAGTTCATTAAATGGGGCATACAGCATTCTTAATGCTGTCACAGCAGAGCAGTTTTTCTCTCTTCATGCCTTTTAGATTAGGAAGTTCTTTTGAGCATACTGTATTCAGGGGTTCTACTCAGGTCCTATGCATGTTCTTCAGTTGTCAGTCTGAAGTTGGTGAGCTCTCATTAGCTAGCGTCAGTTGTTTCTGTGGGTTTCCCCATCATGGTCTTGACCCCTTCGCCCATATTGTCGCTACTATGTCCCTTCAACTGATCTCTAGTGGTTAGTTATGGATTTCTGCACCTGCTTATATCAATTACTGGATAAAGTTTTGACAGTTATGGTGTCCCTCAATTTGTTTTCAAGGGAAGAGCAGTTCGGTCCCCCTTTACACTCTTGCTTAAAGTTTTATCTGGTGGCATCCTTATGTATTCTTGGGATTTCCCAAGTACTAAGTTTCTTGCTAATCTCAAATGATTTTCTTGTTCAAGTAACTTTAATTACTTAATAATAGAAATAAGTTTTTTTATTTGGTTTTCATTTCAACTTCAATTTAGTGTTTGCAGTCTTTATTAATTTAACTCTTTTTAAATTTTTTATTATATATTTAGAGACAAGCTTGCTTCACATGTCAGTCCCAGCTCCCTCTCCATGCCCGCTCACCCCCACCAGCATACCCCCAACTCCCACCCAATCCCCACTCCGTCCACCAGGGAGAGTAAGGCCCTCTGTGTGGAATCTCTAGAGTCTGTCATTTCATTCCAGGGAGGGCCCAGGCCCTCCCCCAAGTATCCAGATTGAGGGAGCATCCCTCATTGTGGTATGGGCACCCAAAATTCATTTGTGTGCCAGGGATATATGCTGATATGCTACCCAAAGACCCATAGATTGCCTAGGCCTCCTCATTGACACCCACATTCAGCGGTTCTGGATCAATCCCATGCTCGCCTCTCAGCCATCTGTCTGGGGTCCAAGATCTCCCTCTTATTCAGGTCAGCTGTTTCTCTGGGTTCCACCAGCCCAGTCTTGACACCTTTGCTCATTATTCCTCCCTCTCTGTCACTGGGTTCCAGGAGTTCAGTTCCTTGTTCAGCTGTGGGTGTCTGCCTCTGCTTCTGTCTGTCACTGGCTGGATGTTATAGGATGGTATATAAGATAGTCGTCAAAATCATTGTCAGGGAGTTGTATTTAAGGTGGTCTCTCCCCTATTGCTTAGTTTGCCAGTTGGTGTCATCCTTTTAGATCACTAGAAATCTCACTAGTGCCAGGTCTCCCCTCAAACCTAGAATGACTTCTTCTATTATGGTATCTCTCATCCTGCTCTCCTCTATTATTCCCCCAACTCAACCTTCCTGCTCCCCCAGCAAGCCAGAACGTGGAAGCAACCTAGAAGAGTAGATAGAAAAATGTGGTTCATTTAAACAATGGAGTCCTACTCAGCAAAAGAAAACAATGGAATCTTGAAATTTCCAGGCAAATAGAAGAAACCATCCTGAGTGAGGTAACCCAGTCACAAAAAGACAAACATGATATGTACTCATTAGTACATGGATTTTAGACATGAATCAGGGGAGTACCAGCCTACAATCTCACTGCCAGAGAGTCTGCAAAACAGGAAGGACCTTAAGAGAGATATGCATGGCACTCCAGAGAAGGTGGAATTATGCAAGATCTCCTGAGCAGATTGGGAGCATGGGGGTGGGGAGGTGAGAGAGAGCCTGGAAAAAGAGAGGGGGAGTAGAAATCTAACTCTTAAACTACTTTTGGAAGGTAGCAAATATTCAGTAAACATTAGTTGAATGAAAAATGAGCAATTTACATTTCTCAATATAGTCCACTCACTGATCCTTAAAAAGGGACCTTGAGAGATGCTAAATTATTTTGGAGTTGAAAAACATAAAATTAATTTTTTAATTAAGAGAACATCTACCAGAAATTATAAGACTTTTCTTTATATTTATAATATCCTAAGGGATTAAAATCTCAACAACAAAATTCAGACAAATGAACCACAAACTAAATGAGAACCCAGAGCCTGATTGCTCATATTTTCCCTCTTTCATTGTGTTCTGTGGATGGGAATTTTAGGCAACACATGGAAAATTATATGCAGAGCAGGAAACATGAATTTTTAATGGCATTCAGGTAAAGTATTATACATGTTAAAAATATTCTCAGAAAATAACTGCAACTTTTCAATCATGGGAAATTCAAAATATTTGCATTCTTGCAACATTTCTCCAATTTCTCAGAGCATTTATATTCACATGGCTTCCCATTATTTCTTAATGTGTGTATTGTTGGCATATTATATAAATTACACCCAGATGTGAAATAGCCCTATTTAGATTCTACAAACATCAACACCTATGCCCTACGCAGACTAGAAACATATGAAAGAATTTAAATGAGAGTTCAAATAGCACAAAGAGGCAGGTTTACTAGGTTCATAACAAATGCTCAGAAATGGGAGTAAGAGTCATGATCCTCAAAATGTCTTTCAAAAATTTTTTTTCATATATTCAGTGGCAAAGGTAGTGATGGTTCATAGACTTGTGTTACCTGGTTTCCAATTCTCTACCTTGTTCTTATACAGTTAGTTTAATTCTTTGATTATCACAAACCTCTCTTGTGAAATAGGAAGCTGTAATGTCTCTCCCTTGCATAGCCTCCATCAGCACATCCCTTGAATTCCTATCACTAGCATACTAAAGCATTCCCTAGCCAAGAGGAACAATGCTGGTTGGAAAAAAATAATTATGAAATCACAAGAAGTTTCATTTAAATTGTTGTTTAATGTTACCTCTTGGAAAAAACCATTGTGGGGAAGGAATGGCCAGAGTACAATCAAGTAATGTAAATCTTCTCTAGTTGTATCTTGTTCTGTTGCTAGAGATACAACTATGAATGGGCATTTTAAATATGAAACTGTAAATAATGGAAGAATGCGCTTAGGACAAGAGAATTGAAATGACCTGCTCTGTCTGTTGAATTCTCCAAATTATTTTCCCTTCTGGAAGTAGTTACTAAACATTCTGAAATCTATTAAGGGGTTTTAGTCTGAGAAAAAAAATAGATGTGTGAAAACTTTTTTCCATTGATAATAGGACATATTTGAAATATATAGTTATTTCTCTTACATTCTGGAAGTTCTCTTCATTAATCCAAGGTGCTGCACGCTGGTACAAAAACAATCATGGTTTATCAGTAAGAAGTTGCATGCTGTGAAATACATCAAAGAACTGAAGACAACTTAGTATAGTTGATTTTCATCTGACTCTACATGAAGACCTGGGAGTTTGGAAAATACCTATGAGGTAAACTTTTGACCTATAGATATTCACTCCATTGAGTATCCAGGAAAAAAATAACATTAGCAGAATGGATACAAACAGTAGAAGATGAGGGACAGTTCAAGCATGAGATAATATCAGAAGGGAGCCCTATGAAAGTGCTGGCAAATAAAAGCATATTTGCAGAGGGAAATGAAAATAGACTGGAAGACGCTAGAAGCTGGCCTGTGAGGGAGATGATGAAGTTAAGTTCAAAGCTTATTTGCTTCTTACATGAGAAAAGATACCTTTAACAGTACTTATGATTTGATCTATGAATGTTTGCATTTAGAGAGAAAACAATTAAATAAGTGTGCTTGTGTTTGTAGTACTATAGCTTGAATTCAACTCTTTCTATACACGGAACATACACTCTAATACTAATTTACATCCCAAGCAGTGAAAGCAATTAAAATACTATTTTTGCAGGTTGTCAAAACAAATTTTATTTTAATTAATAGTCATAAATAATTGGGTCCCCAGAGAATAAGGACACTATTTAATATTTTTGAGGGGGCACTGAATTGGGTAGGGCTCTAATAATTTGTTCTTTGACCAAGGTCTAACTTGAGCTCTAACTACAAGATCTTTCAGATTCTGTGCTCCCAAGCTCACCTTACAGAAATAATTAGTCTTCATATCTCTAATTGGCTTTCTAGTGACAGCTTTTTCTTGGTGTTATTTGCTAGGCATAACACTACATTTGATTAATGAAATAGAAATGCCTTCCTGCATTTAACATAAAATCAAAAGTTACATTTCAAACTCTGTTTGAACATTCAATGTCAAGAGATGTACTTGCTAACATTTTGTGACATTTAATGGTCATTGCAGGTGTCAATATTTTATAGCAAATGTTGCATTTAGTCTTTCTTGGGTTCCAAATTAATCTTTAGTTAGTATATTCTATATCTTCCAGAAATAGCTCTAAATAATGCCAAATACCTATAGAGAAACAGGAGACAACTTTTTGTGTGTATAATGCCCAACATTCTTATTTTGGCCTTCACATGATCTGCCCCAAACTCAGAAATGCACAGGTTTTACTTTGTGATCTTACCACTTTCTTATTTTACAGTCTAGTCATAGCAGACAAAGTTCAAAGACATTTAGTTTTCAATGAGCATAGTTATTAATGTAGCCATTTCTCCTATTTCCACATTCCTAATCATAAAACTTTATAGATTCTACATGAATCAATAAATATAATCATGTATTTAAGCCCAATGCCAGGTGAGACACTTTTCAAAGCAAAGGAGTAAAGTCATCCTGTTAAATGTATGCAGACTTCTGCAATGATGTATTTTACTATGAAAAGATATGGCCTGAGAGTGTAGACCATGCCAAAAAGAGGTACAAGTGCATTGTAATTAGTATAGTAAATGCTTCAGCTTCCACACTTTGTGATTATTATTCATGCTAATCTAAAGGCTAAGCTTGTGTTTTACTTCAGCTCGTTAATGAAATTACAAATAAAGGAGAAAAAAAAACTTTAGCTATATTTATTAGATGTTCATTGCATGAAGACTAGCCCAGAGATGGTATTATACTAATATAACTGGCTTTGTTGGATATCACCTAATCACGAGGAATATCTGTAGAATTAAAATCAGTAGATCTGCACTGAAACCCATGTTTTGCAATTAATTACCTTTGTGACCTTGAAAAATTGATCCTACCTCTGAATCCAAGACATAAATTCTGTAAGGGAGGTTTGCTTGGAAAAAAGACATTAATAAATTACTAGTATTTTGGTAATATAAAAAATTGTATGGATTGTGGTAAAGTCATGACTGGCCTCTAAGATGGAGGGTGGAGAATTATGTTTGGACACCTGGATTGTTTTTCAAGGAGATTAACAGACATCCTAACTATGAATATGAACTCTTCTAGAAATTCCTTTAAAATGTTCATCTATATAACCATTAAATGGTTAGAGAGAAACACATATACCCATTCCTCTTCCCATGAAATTGGGAATCTCAAAGATACCTTAAAATCATGACAAATGGACATTTTTATCTGCTTTTTGGTCATGTGATATTTTGAGTAATAAATACATCTAGCATTTATTATAAGAGTATATCAATGAATGGCTTCAGAAGTTTTGGAGCAGTGGTAATGTATAATAGTTGACTTTAGTCTTAGGAGCTTGGTTCCCAAAACTAAAAACATAGCTTTGTTCCTCACAAACAGTAAGATCATAGAATCGGTGTACAGCTGTTTTGTGCCTGGATTTCCTTGTCAATTAAACTGAAGTCAGCCTCAACAAAATAATATGGACACCAAGTAGTAGTGTATGATTGTGTAGAAAACATTGGTTAAGTAAATATCTTTATTGTCATCATGATTAAGCTCCCAGGACACACCTGGCAAAGTGAGAACAGTCAATAACGGACATTTCCAGTATATAAACCCATCAGATGCCAGTCACATAGCAATTCAGATGCTCCTATAAGAGCTAGAATATAGATAATTCAGCACAAGGATTTTACTTTCCAATCTTGTCTTTTACAATATCATAGGCTCTGAGGCTCTATGAGTATGAATTTGCATATATGTGTGTAGGTTTAATTCATCCCCAAATGAACAGTTAATACATATCCTTCTGTTTTTCATAGCATTATAACTATCAGAAAAATATCTTGGGATTACCAAAGCCATAACATCTCTTGCCAGAGGTATGAAGTTTGACACGGAAGACTCCAGGCCTTTAGCTTTTATTTTTCAGGCTTTTAACTTTATCTGACTTATTAAAACAATTAAAAGGGACTCATCTCTTCCTGGAAACATTTGAGTTAGGAGACAGTCTCCACTGATGGTTTGAGAGACAGGAATGAGGAAGACATGGAGGAGTTGAAAGTGGATTCCAGGCCTGGAATTGACACTAGACACTCACCCTGAAGACAATAAAAAACTTAATCTGACAGTTACTGAGTTCTTCCAAAAGCCAAGGAGGTTTGGAAGAGAATATCAAAGAGGATGTAGATGGATGGTCTCTGAATTTTAGCCGCATAAGACCCTTATCTCTCAGCTGTGCAAATTCCAACCTGCAGATCTGTGAGAAAAGAAATCGGTATTGTTTTAAGCTTCCAAATGCATACTTATTTCCTACACAGAATACATTTGGAGTATACAATGCCAGTTTATATTGTGTCCTTTTGCTTGAGACGAGTTTTCCAATACTTATTGCAAAGTTCGGTTATCATCAACTGTCTCTAGAAAGAAGGGTCTCCCTTCATGCACCAGGCAATAATGTGTGGTTAAACCCTATCTTTGGTAACATACCATCTCAAGCATGAGGAATGGCAACACAGTTCACATTCAAAAGCACCAATCTCAGCATATAAAAGAAGTCAAAATGACGTGTTCAGACCCCATTATGAAAATAAAGTCCATCTTCCAACCACCTGAAATGATCACTATGATATCCCAGGGACTGTGAATTATTTCTAAAGATTGTTACTTTAGCTGGGTGTGCCTTGTAATGCCAGCTCATGGAGTGTGAGTCAAGTGAATTTCCAAGAGTTTGAGGTCAGGCTGGGCTTCAGAATAAACCCCCCCTCTCTCTGTGTCTGTGTCTGTGTCTGTCTGTCTGTCTGTCTGTCTGTCTCTGTCTCTCTCTCTCTCTCTCTCTCTCTCTCTCTCTCACACACACACACACACACACACACACACACACACCACAGGTTTATGTTGGATTAAAACAAAAATGTGCTTGTGGCCATCTGGACAACTTCAGAGTTCACACTTTTCCTCTTAAAGAAATGTATATCTTTCCTAGGGATTTCTCTTTCCACTTGAAATTTTACCCTATGTAATGACCATATTACATCAAATATTTAACAATGGATGGTGACCCAGGCTACATTCAGCATAATATCATATTTGCCAACCCAAGTACCTCTAAGTATATCTATTCATTCCATCTGCCACTCACATCTTACTCATCTAAAAGTGAATATACCTTATATAGAAATATTATTTATGTAAATTTTATGTTACCATAGTGCATAGCATTTCCTTCTTCAGTTAATGACAATTTCATATTTCTAATTCTTATTGTAAGGAAAAAATCTTTAAATGATCTTTGATATTTTTTCCTCTCTTATCTTACTGTCATGTTAATCTGCTACCTATACATTCACAAAATATTTAGAATTTGACCAATTCCCACTGTCCTGACTACAGCCATGCTGAAATGGGTCATTATCATGACTCATTACCCAACTAAATGGCTTCTTCTTTGTCTTACAGTCATCAACAAACTGTCAAGCTTCCAGAATGAACCCACTGTGATGGTTTTAATACATCCCTCTCTGTTTTGATTCTTTAACACATTCCTATCCAGCCAGAATAAATTCTAAAATTCATACAGTGCAGTATAGTACATTTGATTTTTCTTATGAAAAGCAAACATACTTCCTAGAATAAATCTGTTTTTTCACAAATTTTACACTAGTTCTTATAATAATTGAATGCTTTGTTCTCATAACTCTATAAGATACTAAATTCTGCCTTTTCAGTTAATTCTTAATACTCAAATTAAAATAGTTAATCCTTATTTGTTCTTATTTTGCCTAATCTTCCAAAATTGCCTTAACTATTATATATTCTGTCATTCTTATCAGATAAATTCAAAGCCTAGGGTAACTTGTGGTACATAAGAAATATTTTCAAATGAAGTAATGACTACTTGAGTGAATTTACAAATAAGACACATTCCCAATGTGCCAATAAACATCAGATTATTAGCATTCAAGTTATTTTTCTAACATTTTGTGCTGGTATTTTTATTTATTTTAATTTCATTTTACATTCCAGTCACAGTTCTACTCCCACTCTGCCTCCCAATCACCCTCGCCTCTACCCCAGCTCCCCACCCATCCATTCCTCCCAAAGGGTAAAACATCCCATGGGGAGTCAACAAAGCCTAACACACTGAGGCAGAACCAAGCCCCTCCCCACTACATTAAGGCTGAACATGGCATCCCACTATAGGTAATAGGCTCTCACAAGCTAGCTCATGCACAAGAGACCCCTCAGATGGACCAAACTACACAGCTGTCTCCTATGTGCAGATGGCCTAGTTCAGTCTCATGGAAGCTCTGCAACTGTAGGTCTAAAGTTCATGAGTTCCTAGGAGCTTGGTTCAGATGCCTGTGTACATTTTCCCTTTATGATCTTGATCTCCCATACTCATGTATTCCTTCCTTCTTCTCTTCGACTGGATTCCTAGAGCCCAGCCTGGTGCTTGGTTGTGGATCTCTTTGTCTGGTTCCATTAATTAACATAGATGAAAGTTCTATGATAACGGGGTATGCACCAATCTGATAACACTTTAAGGCCAGTTCAGGCAGCCTCTCTACTATTGCCAAGTGCCTTAACTGTGGTCATCCTTGTGGATTCCTTGGAATTTCTCTAGTACCAGGTTTCTCCCTAACCCTATATTGGCTCTCCCTATCAAGATACCTCTTTCATTGCTCTCCCATTCCATCCCTCCCCCAAACCAACATCCCATTTCCTCATGTTCTCATCCCCATTCCATCCCCTTTACTGTTTCCCTATCCCCCAGTTTACCCAGAAGACCCCATATAATTCCTCTTCCCAGAGTGGTCCATGCATCCCTCTTAGGACATTCCTTGTTATGTAGCTTCTCTGGAGCTGTGGACTATAGTCTGGTTATTCTTTGCTTTACATACAGTTTCCACATATGCGTGAATACACACCATGTTTGTCTTTCTGAGTCTGGTTTACCTCACTCAGGATGATTTTTTTCTAATTCCATCCATTTGCCTGCAAATTTCATGATGCCATCACTTTTTACAGCTGAGTAATTATCTATCGCATAAATAAACCACATTATTTTTGTCCATTCTTTGGGTGAGGGGAATCGAGGTTGTTTCCAGATTCTGGACATTATGAATAATGTTGGCATGAACATTGTTGAGCAAGTGTCCTTGTGGAATGATTGAGCATCCTTTGCGTATATACCCAAGAGTGGTATCAATGGATCTTGAGGTAGATTGATTCCAGATTTTCTGATAAACCACCATTGTGATTTCCAAATCTACAGTGGAGGAATGTTCTCCTTACTCCACATGCTTTCCAAAACAAGCTGTCCTCAGTAATTTTGATCTTAGCCACTTTGACAAGTGTAAGATGGCATCTCAGTTGTTTTGATTTGTATTTGTTTGATGATTAAGAATGTTGAACACTTCTTTAATGTCTTTCAGACATTTGAGATTCTTAAGTTGAGAATTCTCTGTTTAGCTCTGTACCTCATTTTTTAATTGGATTATTTAGTATTTTGATGTCTACTTTCCTAAGTTTTTTATGTATTTTGTACATCAGCCCTCTGTTAGATTTGGGGCTAGTAAAGATCTTTTCCCATTTTGTAGGCTGTCATTTTGTCTTATTGACAGTGTCCTTTGTCTTACAGAAACTTTTCAGTTTCAGGAGTCCCATTTATTAATTGTTGCTCTCAGTGTCTATGCATTTAAGTGTACTTCCCACTTTCTCTTCTATAAAGTTAAATGTAACTGGATTTTTGTTAAGGTCTTTGATCCACTTGGACTTGAGTTTTGTGCATGGTGATAGATATGGATCTATTTGTAGTCTTCTCATCCAGCTATGCCAGCACCATTTGAAGACATTTTCCATTGTACCATTTTGGCTTTTTGTCATATACATGAATTCTATAGAAACCATAAAAACACTCAAGTCACTATTGGCTTATGAGATTACAACATTAAAAATAATGAAAAAACTTGCTTCTTTTTCCTATTCTCAAAATTAGGAGTTTTCTAAAATAGTGTTAACTTAAAACAAAGCATAATGCTCTCTTACAATACTTGAGAAAATAATTATTAGCTAATTTAGGAAAATAAATATTAAACATTTTAGAAAAAACATAAAATGACATGGAAAGATCTAATAATCATAACATCAAAACTGTAATTTATAACAGGTAACCTGACGTATTAACTTCCTTTTGAACACTTAGTTCCTTAAAACATAAAACATCTTCTTTTGAAAGATGTGGATCTCATATCATCCTCCCCACTTCTATTACCCCCTTCTCCTTCTCCTAACCCATTCTCCCCTCTACCCCCTGGCTCCCCATTTGCTCAGAAGATCTTGTCCCTTTCCCCTTCTCCAGGAGACCATGTATGTCTCTCTTAGGGTCCTCTTTGTTTCCTGGCTTCTCTGGAGGTATGGATTGTAGGCTGGTAATCCTTTGCTTGTCTTTTTGCCAGTGAGTTACCTCACTCAGGATGGTTTCTTCTAGTTCCATCCATTTTCCTTCAAATTTCAACATTCCATTGTTTTTTTTTCACTGAGTAATAACCAGGGCCTCTGCAAGCGGGTGTCAGTTAGGAGGCCTGGGAAGTGTATGGGCCCCTGGTAATATAGGAAAATGAGCATATCCACATCCATTATGCAAACAAAAGTAAATGCACAACAGGATGCTTTAGTCTCTTGTTTAAATTACAGAATAAAGAATAACAAGAAGTTGGTGTCAAGAACTGATGAAAATGAAGATCAACTGGAGGTATCATATCTTGCAAGTGGCAGTATAGAATGTTATACACACATTGTAGAAGAGATGGGACTTCTTCTAAAGTCCCTATATATAATAAGCCAATCACATGTATGGTCACTTAGAGAATTAATTATGTGCACAAGCATCTGTATACAAATACCTACAAATGCTTTTTTAAAATTTCTAAATCATAGGACAAATATCTGTATGGACCACACGAATAAGAAGTAGTTGCCAATTATAAGAAATGAATAGCTGAATCTTTCAAGAGTAAAATTATATTAAATGTATACTCGATATATGGATCTACACATGTAGGCATATATACACACATTTGTCTTACTTTATACACTTGTCTTAATTTTCTAGACCATGAGAAAACATCACAATCAATGCAACTTATAAGAGAAAGTATTTAATTTGGGGTCTGTAGTCCCTAAATGTTTAAAATCAAGATGGTCATGGTAAGAAACATGACAGGAGGCAGGTAGATTGGCATGGCATTGGAATAGTTACAAGAAGGATACCTCTTGATCCACAAATTGGAATCAGACAGAAAGAGGGAGAGATAATTTGGAATGGGTTAGGTGTTTAAGACATCAAAACATGCCCTTAGTGACATACCTTCTCCAGCAAGGCCACACCTCCCAAACTTTCCAAACAGATCTACAACTGGGGAATCAATCATTCAAGTGCATGAGCCTGTCAGAGCCATTTTTTTCAAACCACTACAATGCTACTAGGTATATAAATGTTACGGGAACATTTATTAGGCCTAAACTTTATCACATTCTCATGCTTTCTCATTTATATTCCTCTGCTGTGAAATGGAAAATGGGTGTAACAAACCTTCAAAAGGTCCATGTAGTCTTTCACATGGAGGAAAGTGGGCATACAGATAAAAATTATATATAGACAGGAATACTATATGTATATTTTTCTATGCTTAAGGAAAACTCATCTTCAATAAATATATGCAATTAAAACTGCCCTAAATGATATGGATATAATGTGTAAGTGGCACATCTAATAAAAGATTCTCTTGGAACAACCTCATTGGAGGCTACTTCTCCAATGTTTGATATTTATTAATCATTTATTTTCTGTTACAGTACTTTTATAATGAAAATTTGCTTTAATGAACGGTGAAATTTAATTAAATGATGAGTTTAATATTAGTTTGCTCATGGGAGCATAAGTACATTAAATAGATTTACATGTTAGCCTTTATTCAAGTAGTTTTACTCTTTTATCCTGCAGTCCTGAGAGAAAAATGAGATCCAAAAAAGGCAAAGATAGCTTACACTGAGCATGTGAGTGATATGCTAACTGTGACTATATATAATATATAATATATAATCCTTCATAGTAATAAAATTATTAAAACAGATGTCTAATGTATACTAGAATTTGCAATTTTTAGAGTCATTTTGAGTTCAGTACTTAAGATCCGAGTAGTTCACCACACAAAAACTAAGCCTAATAAGGTTAAGTTCATTTTCAACCAGTATAAGGGTAGCTGCATGAAACACATGAAAATGCACACAATAACACAGTCCAGCAGGCAGGCACCTTAGGAGGCCATTTTTAAAAAAATTGTATGTGAGTAAAACCATTTTCATATAAAACCAACAAATACCTGGATTCTATGACTCAATAAAATATTCACTAATTTAATATTGACATTTAATGCTCATTGAATGGCTTGTTGTTAAAGAGAATATTGACAAAAGTATTGAAAGCACAGTCATAATGCATTGCAACTTAAGCAACAATGCCCTCATTACCGCAGGGTGACAACAGAGCCAATTTCCTTGAACCTACCATTCTTCAAGGCCACATGACTAAAATATAAAGTAAAGGAGTCAGGGTTCTATATGGAGCTCCCCAATTTCCACCCCATCAAGTTTCCCTATCCACAGTTACCCACCCTGTATTCGCTCATCACTTTTCAAAGAATGGCCATATTTGGGTCTACTGTATCACCAAGTTTATCCACTTTAGGGTATGAAGAACATTGTAAGATCCAAGCATGTTTTGCCTGAGCTTTATAAGGGAACTGTTTTTGTTTTTTGTGATTTTTTTCCTAAACTATTGAATAATTTTTGTATTTAATCTCCCCACAGCTACCTCTACTTAATACAAGCTGAACTGGAGACAGCAATTCCTTTCCATGCCAGAAGCCCTTAAGCAATCATCCTCCAAATTTCACACCAGCATGTTGACTTTGATATAGTGCCATTTGCAGAATGGTCATTGACCTTTATCAAATCCTATCAAGTCATTATTATCGCAGGATTGTGAACATAATAAGCTCTCAAGAAAAGCATAAATAGTAAATGTTTTATTTGTTTCAGTGTTTGTTAAAATTGAATTGGCTGCTCAGATTAGAATGTTGCCTTCACTGTGAAAAAAATACATTATAAAGGAGCACTCTTGACATCATTTTTCTTTACAAATTTTACCTTAGACCCATGAGGCTACATCAAAGCTAAGTCAACATACCAAGGATATCGTACTACCTGAAAACATGAATTGCAATTTAGTCTTTGCCAAGTTATTATTTAATAGAACAAAACCCAGGTAACAAGGAACTGTGACACCTATTGAAAGGGGCCTACACTTACGACTCTCCTGACACACCTCAAGATGTTTAGTTCAGGGACTCAGCACAGGCAGGAAAACACAAGCTTAACTGTCAAGCTCCAGCTGACCTTGGAGATTAAAACCAACAAGAAGAGACTGAATATAATTCCCACACTTATAATGTGTCTAATAACATCTGTGGATAATATTACAAGAAGAAAACAAACGCTTGATGTTTTACCAAGCTGAAGAGAAGTGAAGGCTACAATTACTAATGTTAGGGAGGAGAGCCACATATTTCTCAGAGGCTTTTCATTCAAATTGAGATGAGCCACATAATAGGATCAAAGTAAATAAAAGCCCTGCCACTGCCTGTTGTCTGTGACATGTGGCAGTTCTGGTGAGGGACAAGTGCTGCATCCAGAAATCTTCTCTTTCAGTAATTGAGGACACCTGGTGTGAGTGAACGGAGGCCAATTTTGCTGATGTGTGCGCTATTTCGTTTTGTTTGTTCCTCAATATTTGGAGAACCAACTACATTAAATATGATTATACCTGCCAGTACATGCTCCAGCAAGGTGAAATTGTTTTTACTTTCAGAATAGCTTATAAACATTTGGTATTCTCATCATTTATACCATTATGGATAATTCATATCTAGCATAATATTATTAAAATGTTTGCACTTTACTTAGAAAATGGGTTTCTGTAGAAGAAAATAGAGGAAGTGAGCTTCTGAGTGTTGGGCAGTCAATATTTTTTAAAACTTGGATGTAAAAGCACAGGGGTAAAATCAAGCCTAGACAAGTGAGACTACAACAAACTAAAAATGTCTCTACATAGCAAAGAAAACTGAAGATGAAGGTATAAACCAAAGAATTGGGAGAAATATGTGTGAGTCCTATCTTTTAAAAGTGCTATATATGCAGAATATACTAGAAATTAAAACAACTCAGTAGTAAAGAGATCAAATAACCTGATTTTAAAACATGTTACAATAAAAGCATACAAAATGGTTTAAGTTTAACACATAAAATATTATCAACATCATCATTCAATAAGGAAATGTAAATTAAAATCCCCATGATTACCTCTCAACTGAGAGAATCTCCAGAGAATAATATGGAATAATTTAAGCTAACATGTTTCATTTTAAAAATTGTTTTTATGGTCCTATTGTTTCTTTTAATTTAAGTGTGTGTGTGTGTGTGTGTGTGTGTGTGTGCATGGCGCATGCATTTATGTGTATGTGTTTGCAAGATTATGGGAGAACGTGTGGATGTGAGAAAGAGTGTTTGTTCACACAGACAAATGGAAATGTAAAAGCCTGAGGTTGTCTTCAGGTATTTTCCTAGATCACTGTCTACTTTATTTTTCACTGTTACCTCTGGCCATGATGGCATCTGGCCTAGACTGATTCTGAGAACCATGCCTGGGTCCACCGTCCTATAGCATCTATGGTCTGTGTGGATGTTTGTTGCTCTTGTTACCACAGGGGTCCATGCAAACCATATGTTGAACCATGTGTTTAAGGAGCTGCCCTTACTGATCTTGGGTAACCTGCCCCCAAAATTTCTGTCCCTGAACTACCCTGACCCTGATATAATGAGCCCTAATGACCCTAGCAAAAGAAAGCTGGCCCCACCCCTAATGGGAGAGATGGACCTTACACTTGGGACACATCCCACCCCTCACTATGAGCCTGGGAGAGCTGGCTCTGCCACTCACCTAAAATGAGTGGTCCCCATGGCCTAGATTGACAACCTCAGCTACCACTCAGGCACACGTCCATCCTGTAGTAGACACACTCCAACATTTACCCCATCTATGGCCTGCTTGAGTGTGTGATAAACTGGTTCTATGGAATCATAGACTATTACCTTCATTACTTGAGGCAATAGCAGCAGGAATGTTGGTGGGGGTCCAGTATTGATGTTGTACCAAAGCCAGAGGTCTGGAACCTGACCAAAATCTCATTACACAATGAACATTTGTAAGTAAAGATGTTCGGACACATGATTATACTGCATGATACACAGCAGCTCCCAATGCCACTAAGTTGAATGAAGTGGTGATGGAGAGGTAGGAAAGACAGAGGAGCCAAGTGTTCTTAATTTCTTTGCCTTATTTTTTATTCTTTTTTGGTTTTCCTTGGAGGGTACTACAATACAGCATGGTGGATACAGAGGGACAGGGAGATGAGTGCCATTGGGGTGCATGATGTGAAATTCTCCAAAAAAATCAGTAATAAATAAATACTGCATGAGATATTGTTTCCAAATAGCTTCTTTGGCCAAAAAATACAACTCATTGTCTTCCATTTTTCTTATCCACCATGATATTCTTCATCACACAGGTGAAGGACATTATATGGAGGTTGCCATAAAAGTAAATAGAGCAGTTTGAATTGCATACTAACAGAGCTAGAAAATGTCAAGGAATTGGACTACTCACCCAGAGCATTCAACATATGTTGCATTTAGTTCAATACCTGATCCTTGCTTGTCTGTATGTTAACAGTGACATTTCAGAAGAATACTGTCAATGGTAATCCAAACTATGTCTTAAAGTCCTCAAAACATTTCTCCATCCCCACCTTTCCAAGGCTCACTTGCCTGAGGAAATGTCTGAAAATAGAACATGACTTACAGAACCCTGGACAGAGTGAAAATACAGGATTTTTTATAATGATGAGGAGATTTTTCTTCTGTCTACCATAATTTCAACCTATAATTGTGTACTTTATAAACTAACACGCTTTATCCAAGGCAACATTACTTTCATCAGATGAACAACACCGACCTTCTTCTTTGACCTTTCCTACCTCCTGTCCAAACATCAAACCACAAAGAAGAGCCAGTAGGGGATGAGCAATCGTTGGGAGGGATGCAAAATGAACTAACTCTGGGAAGATAAGGAGGAGTTTGTAGGAAGCAAAGCCATATGGAAACCAAAGCTCAAAATCCCTGGCAGATGTTAACTTGCTCCCTTGGACTTCTGTTTTCCAAAAAAGATTAAAAGATAAAATTATTAAGACTTGCAAGAAGGTGATCATAGAGCAATAAACCAAATTTTCTGCCATTTACTATACACAGGGTTCTCCCTGTCCGCCACAATAATTTTTCTTTCTTGAAAACATCTGTGGATATAAGTGCCCTTGAGAAAGGACTCCTGAAATCATTTTGGTGGATATTTTCCTCTGTATTGGTGAGTTCTTCCTCCTGAAAATCCATGTTTCCCTGTCCTCAGGAATTCTAAGTTCTGAACTACTTTAGATCTGTCTATGAGCAGGCATGTCTGCTTGTATTCATTTGTCCCTCTAAAGGTGTTGTTCCATTTATCTTCTCTTGAATTCCTAATGATATGGGCTTATTGTCTGAAACTGCAACTCTAAAATTCATAATGGTACTATAAATGCCATCAAATAGAGTCAATTATTTCAGGAATTTTTAACAATAATAAATAGTGTCAACAGTGTGAATATCACAGATTCTCGTAATCTCTATCATCAAGCTACTTATGCAATAACCTCTTGACTTTGAAACAAAGCCTCTGCTTTGGGATTTGGTTGGTTTTTTTTTACAGGTCAAATCTTCTTTAACTTAAAAGTATATGTGATTATTCTATATGGAAATTTTTGGTAAAATTTTTACATGGCATTTCTTATATTCTTTCTCTCCATGTTAAGTGACAAGCCTCCACCGGTCACTGTGTAACAGTCACTGGATGTTCTTCCAGACTTTTGTGATCTCTACATTCCCTTGTGATTTTTATGTCCTTTTATCCCACCTGCAAGAAGAATTCTGGCATTCGATGGCAGTTAATCTGGACCATCAGTTTTCCTTCTTCTAAGGAGCTAAACTAATTGTCAATTTGAAGCACAGCATGAGGTCCTAGGTCAAAGGAATATGAACATTTTCTCACCAGCCTACCCTTCCTTGACTAATCACATAACCCAGACCATCAGACTAATCGACACAGGATCCCACTTCCACCCTGGGTTCCGTAGGACACCAACAGCACATCATGACTGTCTTTTAGTCTTTTGGGATCTAGTTCTTTTTTCCCATTACAGGATCCTACCTATGTCTACCTGGATGCTTGGTGTCCTAAAAGAAGAGAAGAGGTCGGACCTTGCTAAGAAAATACAATTTCCAAAGCAAAGAAAGAACTTTCATCCCAGGGATACATCATAACAGCAAGTTCAGAAGCTTCTGAGATGCTCTGTGATCAGAACTGCCTTGTGTGTCCCTATTCCCATTTATTTTCCAAGTTATACTGAACATACTTTGCATAGCAGATATTGTTGAAGGCCATGTGCATCATATTGTACTGCAGAAAACAGGCACTGGATGATATTCTTGCCTGATTTTTTTCTCCATCAAAAGCTGTGCTTCCTTTGATTTATTTTGGAGTTTGTGAGCCATTCTTACTCTGTAGTCACAGCTGGTTTGTAAGGCACCCTGTAACTGGCCTTGAACTTGAAGCAATCTCCATGCCTTAGCTCCCCAAGTGCTGGGATTACAGGGATAAGATGGGCTACCAAGGCCAGGGAGGATGTTTTATAAGCTGTCAGAGATGACTCTGTCTCTTACTCTTAGTATTTACTTACTCATTGGTCCCCAAGAAACATTTTCATCTAGGGAAAATGGCATCTGCCAAGGGTCATCCAGATCCACTGTCTTTGTAGTTACACATTTCTCTAGTTCAACAACAAATCAATGAACAAATTCAACCAGTTAATGCATTCCATTCTACAGCACCCAGTTCATGGACAGAGGTTTAACAGTTGAGATACAATTGAGTAAGAGGAAGAAAGAAAGTTGCACCCCTTGTGCTTTGCCCACTACCATTCTAAAAGTGATTCAGTTTCATAACAATTTTAATAACCACTTTCTTAGACTATTCCTTGGAA
Source organism: Mesocricetus auratus (assembly GCF_017639785.1). Taxonomy (NCBI): domain Eukaryota; kingdom Metazoa; phylum Chordata; class Mammalia; order Rodentia; family Cricetidae; genus Mesocricetus; species Mesocricetus auratus. The sequence continues at coordinate 34,463,410 of NW_024429190.1, read as the reverse complement.
ACTAGGATGAAATATTATATTATACATAATCTATTTTGGGGAATCAAAATTTTCATGAAGAAGGTAGAGAAAGTAAGACCAGGTGGGGAAAATGTCTAATTGGTATTGGAGTTTTAAAACAAATGTCCCAGCTCAGAGAATCTCAATGGACTGGTCTTGCATACCTGAAAAAAGGAGCCCATGGCTCCAGTCTTGCATGCCTGATAAAGGTTCTCAAACCATTTGGGGTGCTGTCATGAGCTTTAAGTATGAATAGGAGAGACTGAACTCAGGCAAGAGGCATGCATAATTAAGCACTCTTGGTCCAATTGTGGTCTAGCTGATCATTACCTCTGCTAAGATTCTGCAAGGTGACTCTAGAAGTATCATTGCCTGTGGGAACAAGCTGGCTCCCAGGAGATAATTGCTGCTGCTTGAGGGGATCTCATGATGGAGTCATCTTTCTGAAAGATTCGCAAGGCCCTGTGCTCCTCAAACCCACTATTATCGCAGATTTACGGCAATATTGGAAAGAAACTTCTGGTGCCTAACAAGGGTTCTCAAACAACATAAAGGCCGACAGTAAAATGCTTCTGTAGTCTTCATTTTGCACTTTCAGCATTAAATAGGGATAAGATAGGTTAGGCATCATCAATTTATTTATTGACAGCCCTTGAGTGATTAACCTTCCTGTATACAGAGGGGGGGGCAAAGTAAAGGAGAGATGTGAAATGAAAATGATAACAGGCTTTTTCCCTGCTTTAGTGGCCTCTCAGATCCAGAGGACCAGACAATGCTGTCACCAGAAACAGGTACTAAGTGCCTATTATATTAGTATAATATTTAACAAAGGTACTCATAGTGAAGGTAATACAAAAGTTTAGGATATAAATGCTCCCCATCAGGTATCTCCTTTGCCCCTGCCAATATTACTCAGGACAAATGGACCATGTTGGGTAAGACATCTTAAACAAAATTTACCTCAAAGAAGAGTAGGGAAAATGTCTGCTTTCAATCCTTCCTTTGAAGTATCTCATGATCACCACAAAGTCCTAGTCCTAACCATGAGATGAGAAAGCCCACGTTAAAATGCTGTGAACAATGCCTGGTGTATATATAATGAGAATTTTAAATGTTCGCTCTTAATATTCTCTAGAGTCATACTTTATGAGAAGAGAAATGTTTGCTCATTTTATTTGGAATTTAAACATTGGTACCTTGAGTCCTGCCTAAAACAAAGTAGACATTCAATCAATATGTATTAAAAGAACTACTGAATGTAAATATTTGATGTTTTCCTCCTTCTTCTTTGGATCTCTATACTTGTTCCCTGTTAACATTTAAATTGTCCATGGTCAGAATAAAGTAGACACTTTCCTTGACTTTCTCTATGTTTTTGTTAGCACTGACTTTTTTGCTCCATATTTCTATCCACTGAAGTCTTCTTTATCTTGTGGGGGAAAAATATTCTTTTCAGCCAGCTGACTCCATTATTCATAAATAAAATAAAATACAATAAACACCCTATTTAATATTAAACTTTGCACAGTTCTTAAAAGCAACAAAAAACAAAGATAAAAGTTAAACGTGTGAGAAAATACGAGTAGACAAAACTTCCCAGTCACATGCAGCTTTGCATGGACAGCATTAACTTGCTAATGTTTGCCTTCTCCTTTGTGCTTCATATTGGAAAACATGCAAACAATGTTTATATTAGTAGACTTTTATTAAGATAATTAATTCAGATACAATTGTGGTGTTTTGCTTCTACTTACCCACACTGCTCTAGGATTTAGATACAGCATGGATCTTTTCCTTTCGTTATATATTTAGATTTCCAAATCTATGGATTCTTTTCCCTTCCCACACACACCTTAAAAATTGTCTCTCTTCTCTCACTCATCTGTGTCACTTGTTTGGTAGCTTCACAACTGTTTTCTTTTATGATCTTACATCACCACTCTCAGAGGAGTGCTGGCTAATTTTATAAATACCATTTTGTTTCTTGATTTTTCCAACCAACCATAGTGTAGAATCTCATACAAATTAACAAAAAAAGAAGGTGAAAAGTTAAAATTGCATATTATTAAACCTGTATCCTAATTTAATGAACATAGATTATTAAAACTATTTTTAGAAAACATTTTGTACTTCAAATTTGGTTGAAAAATATGATTTGTTTTTATTTAATGATAGGTTTATGTTTTTCCTTTCCAAGAGTTTCCTGACATTTTGCTTAATCTATGATTATGAGACATCAAAACATTATAAATTATGGTTTATTTTAACAAACTCATTCCCTCTCTCCCACACAAAATATTAGATAGGACTTTCCAGTCTAAAGGTATTCATTTCTGAGAAATTCTCTTTTGTTAATTTCAGTATTGTACCCTTGGTCTTTCCCTTTTCTGTTTTTTTTAAAAAGGTTTATTTATTTGTTTGTTTATCATTATGTACATGGGAGCATTGACAACATGTATGTCTGTATACCACGAATGTACAGTGCACACAGAGACTTGAAGGTGTCAGATCCCTGAAAGTGAAGTCATAGGCAGCTGTGATCTGCTGCATGTGTTCAGGGAACCAAAGAGTGTATTCTGATTATTGTTAAACACTAGTGAATTACTCCAGGCTCTATGCTCTTCTTTAGTCTTCTTAATTATGAAAAGAATTGATGATCAATTTCTTTTCTACTTGAATTTCTTTCTTCTTATTTCATTTTTCAAAATTTCTTCACCAGTTTCTACAGTATTCACTCGATTCTACACTGTGAACACAAAATAATATGAGTATTTATGTTCTATTACAACACTGACAATTTTTTAGTAAGTGTTACTATTTTTGCTTGTATCCATGATACATTACAGCTTAGTCATTCTTTCTGTCCCTCTCTCATGCTGATTTGCATTTATTGTTTTTCACTTAAACTATTATATCTGCTATTTTGGGGGTAGTTGTTTTATTCTTAACTATGTGTAAGCGTGTGTGTTTCGTGTACATGTGTACAGATAACTGCAGAAGCCAGGAAAAGGAGTCCAATCCCTGAAGTAGCAAATGGCTATAAGCCATCCAATGTAGGCACCAGAGACCAAATTCCTTTTATCTGGAAGACCCATAAGAGCTCTCAAGTGCTTAACCATCTCCAGTCATCCATATATGTTATTTTTTTAGAAGCACTCTTATTTACATATCAATCCCTCATTTCCTTGCCCTCCCAACCTCCCATGTTCTCCACCGACCCATGAGCCCACCCCCAACCCACTCCCCAGGGATAGTAAGTCCTTCCATCGGGGACCATCAATGTCAATCACATCATTTGGGGAGGGCTGCAATAGTATCCCTCCATCAGAAATGGACTCCCAAAGTCGATTTGTGCTCTAGGGATAATCACTGGCTCTACTGTTAGAGGTCCCATAGACTGCCCTCCCAGCTGGCACAAACATTCAGAGGGCTTGGTTCAGTCCAAAGCTGGGGACCCAGCTTTATGACTAGGGTCTCCTTGCTCTCACTAGGTCAGATCAGCTGTTTCTGCGGGTTTCTCCAGCATGGTCTTGACTACTTTGTTCATTCCTCCTCCCTTTCCGCAACTGGATTCCAGGAGTATGGTTCAGTGTTCAGCTGTGGATGACTGTTTCTGCTTCTATTAGCTACTGGGTGAAGGCTCTAGGAATGACAACCAAGGTAGTCACCAATCTCATTATAGGGGAAGGGCATCAAAAACAGCCTGTCCACCACTGCTTAGATTCTTAGTTGGGATCATCCCCGTGGAACCGCTAACACTTCCCCTGTGCCAGAGCTTTCTCCAAACCTATACTGGCTCCATCAAGGCATCTCCTTTCTTGCCCTCCCCTATTCATTCAGTGTCTCAGTCCTCCTGTTCTCCTCCCCACTTCCCTTCTCACCCTTTCCTCTTCCCACCTCCCTCCCATCTCCCACCCCCCACCCCATCCCTGTGCTCCCAATTTGCTCAGTGGTTCTTGTTCCCCTTTCCTCTTCAACACTGACAATTTTCAAACTGTCTTACATTGGTGAGACATAAACATTTTATGGGTGATTTGTACTATTAATCTTTTGGATGTTTTAATAATTCGGTGTGAAATTGTAAACCATGGTTAAATTTAATTTCTTCATTTCTCTCTAGGATCATTATTTTCCTCTTTATTTTTCTTATACATTTTCTCCTTCAGGCTCAAGCCCTATTCTCAAATACCTGGAGAGACTCCATGGTTTGAAAATGATCAAGGATAAAGCAAGGGACACATGGAGCTGGCCCAGTTTTGTAGATTACAGCTATGGAAAAAAATTTCATTGTAATATATGTTATTCCTAGGTAATTCATTTTGAATTACTTGTGGTGATCTTATTTACAGCACAGTATTTGTAATAAGAAATTAAATTATATGTAATAGGAAGGAAGAGCTCTTATACTAAGGCTACCTTGATTTAATAGTAGAATTTTAAATATCTTTGAAGTCCCAATTGGAGTTTGATACTGGAATCATCAGCTTTGCTACTCTCTTGAGTTCAGCAAGAGTATAATATTATGAACCACACATTGCTTTGTTTTGCCTGCTTGTGAGTAGAGACATATCATAAGTATTCTTGTGTGACTTATTTTTCACATGGTACAATTTTTACTTGACTTACTGATATATGTGTAGTTTGCTTATGCTCATTCTTTCTATCAGGCATCAATGGGCACATGAACAATCAATCAATGTCCATTACACTTTCTCCTTAAGAATCTCTAGCTAAATAGAAGAATCAGGAAGGAGCACATTATGGTTTCATGTTTAGTTACTTTATCTCTATCCAAAGGAAGTCTGTGAAAGCACCTCTTTCAGACATCCCAAGCAGGCAACTTCATTTTTTCCTTATTTACACATCTATAGTGCTATAGTTTTGTCCAGACAGCCCCTAAGTTTCTCTCATTAATATCTTAATTGTCAGTCTGTAACAAGGCCAGGGAGCAGTGAGTATAGTAATAAATGAAGCTTGGTGGAAGTGTATGTGAGAACCCCAGCACCTTAATACCTTTTCTATCCCACATTTTATCTTGCATGCTGATAATATCTTTCTTCCTTCCCTATCCATTGCCATGCTGGCTTCAGTGCAGACTCAAAGTAATAAGGCCATCAGTGCTAGATTGCTCCCTTGGGAACCACAAAATGAAATGAATATTTCTTTTTAAATTGTTTGTCTGGAAGTTTTCATTTGGGTGTTTGAAAGCAGGCCACCATGTACGTCACATTGTCATATGCTCCTTGGCAGTATGTATGAAGTGTAGTATTGTTTCATTCATCATGAGCACCCCAAAAATGGACTGCTGAAAGAAAGCAGGGAAGCCAATGCTCTAAATCAGATGTTTAGAAACTGCCCTCTGCTCTGCTATACTCAGTACTATAATCATGCTTATACATTGTCCTGTAACATGTACTCTTCCCGCCAGCCTGGTCACAGAGCCACGTCAGTCCCAAATGAACACACAGGATGCTATATTAATTATTATTTTTGGTTTTATGAGACAGGGTTTCTCTGTATTGTTTTGGAGGCTGTCGGTCCAGCCTGGCCTCGAACTCACAGAGACCCACCTGCCTCTGCCTCCTGAGTGCTGGGATTATTAAGTTGTTGGCCATTTGCTTGGTTTCTTATTGGATAGTTATGACTTAATTATTAACCCATAACTGCTAATCTGAGTATTTCCACATGATATTCTCTTACCAGAGAAAGGGTACGACCTCTTATGCCTCTTGTGTCCTACATCATAACTGACTGTGCCTCTGTTTCCCATAACCCTCCTCGACTCCTAGTTCCAACTATCTTGCTTCCCTATTGGCCAACAGTGTTTTATTTAATAAACCAATAAGACAACATATACACAGAATGATTTCCCCCATCATTTTCCTATTTCAACTCTTCTCATAGTGTCTGCAAATGTGTTTACTTTGAAATATATACATACCAGAAAAGCAGATCTCAGCTATTATACTTAATTATAATATTTTTATATGTGTTGAAAATGGATGTTCAAAGGGTTGTTGTTAAGACAAGAGTTGAGGTATTAAACTGTTTATATGCAAATTATCTATTAACTCCTCATTTTCAGGTCCATGATTTAGTGCTTGTTTTCTTTGACTTTGTCTTGAAGTTGCATCTTTCTGGGAAGCTCTCATAAACAACTACCTCCTAGATAAAGGTAGTCTCTTACAGCTTTGTGGTTCACAAACCCAATTTTTTCTCAACCCATTTCATTACTCCTTCATTTATTTCTTCATATGTAACCGATTTTTCTTTAAAAATTCCACCATCTCCTATTCTTTCTATTCATATAAGAATTCTACTTTTTTTTTGGTTTTATGAGACAAGGTTTCTCTGTATTGTTTTGGAGGCTGTTGGTCCAGCCTAGCATCGAACTCACAGAGATCCACCTGCCTCTGCCTCCCGAGTGCTGGGATTAAAGGCGTGAGCCACCACCGCCCGGCAAGAATTCTACTTTTAATGAGAATACATAAACAGTAGCCTAGTCTCAATCACTTCAGCATATTGGATCCTTTATTTGAGTAATTTTGACATCACTAATTATTTTATATCATATATAAACACAGCATTATACCTATTATGTAAATTGCCACCAACAAAAATTCTAAATTATAATCACGTAATTAAATAGGAACTTATTACTTAATGTTTGCTTCCTGTCTTAGGAATAGGTGAGGAAAACTCTTCTGTTTGCTTCTAGATAAAAATTCTACTTATAGAAAACATCTGTATGGAAAAGCAACACCTAAGGCTTTGTACACTTGTTGATAAACCAGAAATGAGTAATCCAGAATTTAAGAACAATATCATGTAGTTCAGAGAATACACACCTCTCCATAAATATTGGACCATGATTAATATCAGGGCTGAAGAAATGCAGATTTCCTAATTCATGAGATGAATAATAACATCATCTCAAATCTAATACAACACTTAAGAAATACTATAAGAAACATCAGGAAAGCAATGGGTACATTTCCTGGCATGTAGTATGTGACTGAAATGACTGTTTTGCTTTCTCCTTTCCTGCCCTTCCTTAACTATCCTTTCTTCTGTAAATAATACCTGTGGAATGTAAAACAGAGATATTACTGACTAGAGCTGTGGCAGCCTTCCCTCCCATTAGGAACATAGTTCTAACCCTCCAGCTTGTATCTGCTTCCTTCCCTTTTATGAGGACATGCATCCTCTGGGAGTCAACATTGGCACTTAACTCAGAAAATTGTCTTTAAAAACAGAGTCAGTTAAAAGCTGATTTGCTATATTAGCATTGCATACATAATTTTGTTTATTCAAATGAGTCACATGTTTTCCTTTATATACTGTTTAAATGACCCAAAATTTATTCTGATGTTAAATACCATTGAAAATTTCAATGACATTTAAGTTTTAGAAAATCATTAACAGTTATTCATTCATCCAACTTGCTAATGTATACCTTATTCCCCTTTCTGCACAAGCATATATTGTAAAGATGTCATATGAAAGATGTCTGCTCCTTGTATATTGGAAGTGGCTCTCAAACACAGACAGAGTCTCTGTTCACCCATCAGGCTACTTCTATCATAATGCCTAGGATACTCTCAAAAACCTGTCTTTTGTATTTCTCATACTTACAGCAATAATACGAGTGTGATTTCTCACCATTTCTATGGTATTAAAGATTGACAATCAGGGCTTCTTCATCCTTGGAGCTGACATATCCTCCAAAATAACACTAGGAAAACAAGTGTAACCTCCAGGAAACAATATCCGTGGCAACTCTCATGTTTGTTTTTCTATCAAGGGATTTATGTCTGTAGAGAAAATAAATAAATCTATGGGCTGTCACTTCTCCTTCAATTCAAAATAATTAATGGCATCCATCTTTAAAACATGTTGTTAGGTGCAAGCACTATATTATATGTGGTTTCCTTGACATACTCTTACATTCAAATACACATTGCAGAGGTCTGTGCCATAAAACTAAGCAAAACACCATGCATATGGAGTCTGTGGATGGAGTTAGGCTCTCAACTTATGCAACATGTAAGTTGTAAGTGATAGGACAAATTTTCACAAGCGGGAATGCAAAGAAATAAGCATTCCCACCACAGGGAAAAATAATGTGGACTACATATTGTGCACATCAGAGTATATGTGCATGAGGAATTTAAAGTGCCTTGTCCTTCAGGTGCAAAAATACAGGGACTGGTGTAAAGTCACTTAATAACCATTAGGTAGTGGTGATATCATTAATGCAGGCTCAGAAACACTGAAGGAATTTGCCTGAAAACTATCAAGGTCCCTGCTGTTCCTTGCAGCTTTACTTCTTTCCACATTCTGCATTTTACCTTTTTGTGGTAGCAGAGCTCCCCTTTGTCATCTCTACATGATTTCCCTTAGCTACAGGGTCTTTATTCTCTTTTTATATATTGCATTTTATTTATTTCATGTTTGAGAATGCATGTGAGCATGCATATCACTGGGCAACTTCTCTCCTTCATTTTGTCGGTCTCAGGGATCAAACCCAGGTCTTTACGTTTGATGTAGAGTGACTTTACCTAATGATCCTCCATACCAGGTGTGGAGGTATGAGTAAGAAGGGCCTCCACAGGCACACCTATTTGAATACTTAGCCTGCAGTGGTTCTAACTGTTTGGAAAGAATTAGGAAGTGTAACTCTGATGGAGGTGTGTCACTGGGGGTGGGATTTGAGGTTTCCAAGACTAATATCATTTTGAAGACATCTCTCTGTCTCCTTGTAGTTTGAGATGTAAACCCTCAGCTGTTCAAACTACCATACTTTCTGTCATCATGATCTCTACCCTGCTGAAACTAAATCACAAATTCAATATCTTCTTCTACAAGTTGTCTGGGCAATGGTTTTTGTCACAGCAACCAAAGAGTAAATAATATATCAGGCCTCAAGTTTTCTTTATCTTTGCTTAAAAGATTGGCCATATTGGGCCTATTATCTCTTTGTCATTGGCCATTCCAGTATTTGTAAGGTATCATCTCTTGTCCTAGCAATTTTTCTAAAAGATAAAATCAGCCTGAAGAAAGGTGGTTTCTTTTCGTGTCATTTGGGCCACCAGGGAGAATAAAAAAAAAGAAAGGAAGGAAGATTTTGATTATTTTAAGGTTTGAATCTAAAATGCGATGATGTAATTTTAGGAAGCTGTAGAACGTTTGGGAGGTAGAGCCTAACAGAAAACACAAATCATTAAGGAGCTTGTCTTTGGAGGTATAGTTCTACCTCATTTCCAACTGACCTTTCTCATTTCCCAGGTAATCCCAGTATCACAAATACTTCTCCTGTCACCAGCAAGTCATCAGCTACTATGCCATGCCCCTACAGTGGACTGTACCAATTGCTGAGCAAAAATAAACCTCCCTTCTTTTAAGTTCCTTCTGTGAGGTATTCTAGTAAGGAGGAAGACAAGTGATTAATTCAAGTTTCTTTCAGAAAGTAGCATATCCTCATTACCTACTGATATGTACACTAAATGTTGATTATCTTACATGAGACATGAAAAAGTATGTAAAATGATATATTCAAAGGTAACACAACTTCAACTCAAAGAGTTACTTGAGGCTGTATCAAGAGGTCTTTGAAAAATGCCATTAAATTCAACTTTTATTCTTTATAAGAAGAGGAAGCACTGAAATAATAACTATAATATGACACTATCTGTGGCTTCTGTAGGTAGGTTCATAGAGAGGTAAAATACCCAAGGACTAGATCAAAAGAGAAGTGAAGTTTCAGAGTCCTTGCACTGAGATTAGAATAGAGAGTGGTCCCTGTGAATTTGTCAGCTGATTTTAGAGGTTGATTTTCCATATAAGAGAGGGATGGATGAGAGATAGTAAGCAGTAATTTTTCAAAGCTATCTTTACTGTACTTCAACTGGTTTAAGAGGACTTGAGGTGATCAAAATAAATTTGTATCAACTTTTTCTATGGTAATGAGTTTGTGATTTTGCACACCACATAATTAGTAACTAGCATGAATTATTTTCTTAGAAAACACCTATGTAACAGACTATTACCTGCAATCAATAGACCTAAAATGAAAGATGCATTATAGAGGCAGATCAGTTTCTGAAGTGCTGAGTTTAAAAATTTTGGAAAATAAATCCAAAATAAGACATAAATAAATAAAAATGAAAATGTGACTTTGGGAAAGGGGCCTGTGGGGAGGATGTAGAGAATGACTGGATGGGAGGGAAAGGAGAGCACAGGATTTAAAAGTGAACAGAATGCATAATGTACATGTAGGAGATTGTCAAGGAGCAAATTTATTCAATAAAACAAAGAAGCTAGATCAAGTCTACAGGTTTTTTAAACTCTCCATTAAAAATATCCTTTAAGGTGCTAGAGAGATTTATAGTAGTTTGTGGTGATATATTATCTATGATTTAATAAAACTTGCTTGAAGGATCAGAATGTAAAGCTAGCCACAGTCATAGTACACACACTTTTAATCCCAGGACTCAAGAGATACAGGCAGAGTTCAAGGCCACCCAGGTTTAACATGAGAGTGGGTCAGTCTACAAGAGTAACAGAGCTCGCACCCTTAATCTCAGCACTACAGAGGTATATAAGGAAGAAGCAAAGGGTCTCATGTGAGATTTAGTTACCAGTCATAGGGAAAACAGGATCTCCATTTAAGCCTTGGTAGCGATAAGAGTTACTGGCTGGCAGCTTTGCTTCACTGATCTGTAGCTTGAGCCCCAATATCTGTCTCTGGGTTTGGATTATATATACTATAGCAGTTAGCAGTGCTTCTGCTGTTTCACAGGGTCTGGGTTTCATTACAAGCACCCACACTGTTGACTCACAGTTCAATTCCAGGTTCAGGGTATCTGAAGCCATCTTCTGTTCTCCACAGGAACCTTTATACACATGTCATATACTGACATAGACATATACCCATACACATAACTAAAACCAAATTGTTAAGTAAATATCTTAACTCTTTCAATGTGATAGTTTGGTCTACAATGTTTATCATAGAAACATGAACTCACATTTTAGAGGACAACGCATGGGCTAATATTGCTTGATACTCTGTATGAAATTCTGCTAAACTTTATAGCATTCTTGGAATTAAAAATACTGTCTCTGTGGTGAATGTCCTTCAGGAATTTCATCTTAGAGTAATTCAACAAGAATCAGATGCATCATATTACACTCTGGTTTGTTTATTGATTGGTTGTTTGTTTTCCAGACAGGTAGTCTAACTGTCCTAGAATTCATTATGTAGACCAGGCTGGCCTCAAACTCACAGAGATCAACCTTGCTGAGACTAAAAGTCTCCAGGCTTATGTTGCACTCTTTTGAAATGACTTAGAGCAATGAAAAGTAATTGTTACCTTTGTTTGTTTGCTTGCTTGTTTTCATATTTGTGGCCCAAATGCTTACCCTTCTTTGGGGTCCTGAAGTGAGAACAAGAGACTGCCTTAAGATCATTGCATTTCTCTTGGTGTTGTGAATGAGTCACAAGGTCTCCAGAGAAAAAAATACTACCTCTCACATTATTAAAGAATTCTAGGATAATAGAGAAAACTCACCATCATCACTTGTAGCCAATATATAGAAACAATAAAGAAAAATGAAGTCTCCTAATGCACCTAAGGGCTACTGTAATAGTTTGACACAAAGGTAACCTAATACCTAATATGTTATGTGACTAAGTAGCTTCTGGAAACTCAACCTAAAAGACAAACATAAATTTATATGGAAACAATTTTGATTACACATTTACTTTTAAGTTAGTTGGATGATTGTCTAGGTTTCCAGTACTGTGTATGATTTTCCTCTTGCAGACAGGGTCATCAGATGAATTAGAGAGCTGTTCATTACTGTCAACATTTGAGTGCTATTAATGCACCCTTAGACTCATTGTACCCTTCTGGTCCTTCTTGTGTTTTATAGGCATCATCATATTTCTGCAGAACTATTTGTTGTTTTTCTCCATTGGAAGTTTGCATGGTACTTTCTGATACCACAAAAGCTAGTTGTCAGGGAGGAGGCTCTCGTGTCAGTTCCTATTCAAGGGCCATGTACTCTGTATTTGAAGTACACGGTATCCTCTGCAGTGGGAACTTACCTTCCACCTGCCAGAAGTGGGGGACAAACAAGACAATAGCTATAGCCTGTAATATTTTAGCAATCTCTTGGGCAACACTAACCAGCAACTCAGAAGTGGACTTCTCATGCTGAGTGTAGGGACATTTACACACATAAAACTACAGATAACTAAGAAATGTTGATATTAGGGGGGAAATAATCTTCCCCAGGGAAGAGGGTATCAATTCTTAATATCAATGGTCAACTCTAAAAACTCTCTCTCTCTCTCTATATATATATATATATATATATATATATATGTATATATATATGTATATATATGTGTCTGTGTGTGTGAGTTTGTGTGTGTATATATATATATATATATATATATATATATATATAATAACAGTTAGTGACAAAAGAGGCCATGAATTTGAAATACAGAAGAGAAGGTTTGGGGGATGGTTTAGCAGGAAGAAAGGGAAGGAGAAGATATGTAATTATATTATAATCACAAAAATAAAAGAAATATTTAAATGTTTATATAATTAGAATAATAATAAGTCTATTTTAAAAGAAAAAACATTCATGCATTACATAAATACACACTTTCCTTAATCTACAGAAAATTCAATTTCCTATACTCTCAGGTGATACTGTTTTTCTCTTGATTATGTTATGCATTATTGTGAATCATATAATAATAAATCCAAGCATTTCACATTATTCTTTATATAAATGCATAAATGGAACTAACTGCATTACAATTACCCTGGAGTCCCACTAGAAACTTTCCAAATCAGCATTTCTAAATACATGGTAAAGAATTTGTGATTAACTAAATACCCAAGTGATCTTATGCACATGGCTTTTTGAGAAATGCTCTATCAGGTTTTTTGCTTATCCTAAAAAGGTATAATTGCTACTTTCATTAAAAATCCATGACAACTGATGACTAGGTTTTTCACTAGCTCTTATGCTTGTAATGTGTTTCAAAGATATATAAAACATCATTTTTCTCCCCAAGTCCCTACATTACTTTTTTGTTTTTTTATAATAAACCAATAAATAAGAAGAAAATCCTTGGTACAGGGAGAAATTCTCAGAAATATTGCTTGGCATTTTTAGAGTTTCATTTTGACATGCAATTTTTAAAAACCACTTAGTTCTCAAAAGTGGTTGACAATTAGTTTATCCTCTGTCGCGGTGGATATAAACGATAAGAGTTTCATATACAAAGTATTTTAATATGTAATTCTTCCCAAGCCTTTGGAAGAAAGGTCTATCACAAGGAATGGTTGATGCACTTTAAACACTTAGCTCTGTGAAGAAGGTGACATTTTTTCATTAGTTTAAGATTTATACAGTGAAGTATCTGTCACAATAATAATAAAATCTGACAGTGCAGATCATCCAGGTTTTCATGAGAACAGGTAATATGTTCTTAGAAGATATGATAATTTGTTCAAACCAGAATTTAAAAAAAAAAACAACAATGTAGATCAGCATGGGAGCTGAAGAATTTCATACTCCATCATTTCAAGACATGCATTTAATGATGTTTATGTCATGACAGCCATTATGATTAACATTTTGTACATAAGAATGAACTTTTTTATCGTAGACTTTTTTGACTATTAGCATTTCACAAGGGACTGGCGCCAATCAGCTTGAATGTATATACAAAACAGATTGCCTTAAGTATAAATTTGTCTATACTCACTGCAGAGCATAGCTGACTTTTCTGTGCTTTATGCTTTAGTGAGTGTGATGAATGAAGCTCCAAAAGCATGGAAACCTGAGCATACATACTAACCCTAACCAAAAACAGTCAATTCCTCCTTAAAAAGACATAAAAAGCATGTTTCAATGCATCACAACCATCATTTTTCTGCAATGCACCAGTGTTCCTAGCTTCTACAACACTGCCTCCCACCAGCCTGTATTCCTCAATGAAATGGCCAGATTTTAGTCCACTGGCTTTTGTGATCTCAATTTTAAAGGTTAGAGTTATCCAGTGCTAAATAAATGAAGAAAAATAGAACTGAAATGGAAAGTGAAACAATTTCACAATGATTGTATACAATTAAAGCAAAAATGCTCTGTAAGTGAATTGTGAAGGTATTACTAAACTTTAAATATGAATTCCTGTGGTAAAAAAGCCACACTCTAAATTTCATCTGCAACTACAGTCTCAGCTATTCCAACCAAGTTATACGGATTATAAATAGAAAGAAAATAAATGTGATCTTTTAGGGAATTCATTAATATTAAGAGGTTATAAATTCATCTTGTATGCTTCTGACTCCTATATGCCTTATACGTTTCCAGGTTATGGGAACGCAGTTCTCTAAAACTTCGTTATCTATACATGACTGCTGTGTTGATGAGACACGAAATGCCTATTTTAATGTCTTTACCTAAATAGAGCTTTAGAATAGTCATCATCCATATTCCCTAAGCTACATTTTGTTGTCAAGTTCTATCTTACATGAGTACTACAGAAACTTACAATATCAGCCTTAGGGGAGAACACTCATTCTCTCTGCAGTTCAGGAAGGATTAATCATTGAGAGTATAATGTGAAACTAAAGCATTTCATAACATCACTAAACTACTGTTGCACAGTGTCAAGAACTTTCAGGAAAAAGAGAATCTCTGCTATTCAAAGTCACACTAGGAATGAAAGCATTCTCCATAGAAAAAGACCCTAAGGAAATTGTACTTGAGAATAAGGAACCAATCATCTTTGACAATCTCTAAATGTCTAGAGAAAGCTGGCACATTCATTCTCAATTGTTTTAGATCAGTTTGTCTTCTGTACACTAATTTCCACTGTTATCATCTTCATAAAGTTATAATCATATGATTCTACTAACATGTAACCCTTAAAATGAGGGGAAGCATATTCCCCTAAGTCTGACAATGTCTGGTTGTAAGACATTTATGAAATCATATTCTCCCACCACTAAAGAACTCACAAGCAACATTACAATTTAGCACAAGTACAATACTACATAAAATGAACAGAAGAATAAAGCAAAACATTACAGATTCTTGAAAGCACACATGCATGAGGACATATGTATAATCTTGAAGATCTATTCAGAAAGACAGCACGTAACTAGTACAGTCAATTAGGTAAAAAAGAAAATATAAGGATAGAGATGAGGAGGAAGCATTTCATAACCTCTTTGCTTATGTACATTCAAATCACATACATAAACAACTATAAGCATTCACAAACCACTTCATTTCACTCATCATTAATTTATCTATACTACAAATAAATAACACAACCTTCCACTGACCATCAAGATCACTAGGGGCAGATCTTCACTTCTTAATGCCTAGAACTATATTGGATATTGCCGATTGCTAGGCCAGAGAAAATGCTCTGTAGAGATGTATTCCATCAGGTAAAATTACCACATTGTAGTGCATAAAAAGGTTTATTCATAGTTTATGAACTGAGACTGTATACCTTGTTTCAAGTACCCAAAGAGGGCCACAAGTACAATCCCAATAGGTAACTCAATGGACAGAAGAGAAAGACAATGTTGTTCAATCCTGGTGTCTCTCCATCAGTGTTCTTTAACTTCATAAACAGATTTTCCCATCCAATGAGAACAAGTTAGGTCTGCATGAATGGCATTCCCTATTAGTCATAGCAGCAATTCCGTGTAGTATAGCTGGCACTTTCTTTGGAAAAAAAACCCAGCAAATTCATTTCATGCCTTTGTCCAGTGCTGTTGACCAATTCTCATTATTCTAAGTCACTTTATTGTGTAGTCTGAAAAATTACCTGGCTCTTCTCTGAGATTATGAGCTCCCTGTGAAAATTTACCATTTTTTATTCCTTTCAGCACAGGGCCTGACATATTGTAGGTACTCAATAAATTTAATAAGCAAATGAATGGCTCTTGGGATGCCTGGAAACATTTAATCAAAAGTCTACAGGAGATTTATACAATACTCTATTCTGATTATTTCTTACAATAAAACTAAATGTTAGGTCTTTATAGCAATAATTTATTCACTTTATGTTACTCATTTCCATACATGGTTAGATCATTATTTTTAACACCTCAGTTTGTTTTCCTCTTAATGGATGTCATGGTTACAAATATTTTTAAAAATGAGATATTTTAGAAGCCAATATTTAGAAGCAGGGTGTTTAAAGTCAAAATTCATTTTCAAGGATTTCATTTAAATAATGAAACCTGGAGACTGAGAGGTTTCCAAAGACAATTACAATTTTCATTCTGAAATACATAAATCAGCATTTTAATATAGCTAAAATTCTGATCTATTTTCTGCACACCCATTTCACTTGTTAGTTGTGATAATGGCTGAACTGATTCGTCATGTTTTTGAAATACTGGTTTCTGATTTCAGATCCAAAATTATTTCCATCTATAAAATAAAAAGCTAAATGGGCTCACAGTGTGGTAAACAACCAACTGAAAAGAGATACGCAAGGACCACACTGTCCTGAACTCATCTCAGATGTGCCAAAACTGTTAATCACCACATAGGAACTGGCCTGCTTTGAAATGACATGCAGACCACATAATTTGATGTTGTTAGAGACAGCCAGAGCCCAGGTAAGATGAACATTTCTAAATGAAAAACAAGCATTCCATCATGAGGACTGGAAGAAACCCAAGGCAAAGCTGACATTGGGTGACTGAACAAAACTGGGGCATTGCATAACTATAGATTTGGTTTCACAGGTCTGAACTGGAGATGTTTCATCTCCTACATTACAGGGAAGACATGAACTCAAACCCTGACAAGAAACATACAGTTGTGTGGTGGAATCTTAGTTTAAGGTGTATGATTTTTGTTTATGCTGCATTTGTTTAATTCTGAGAAGCTGTATCACAGTGTTGTTTAAAGCACCTGGTGGTCCTAAGAAAGAGCTTAAATCCCAATAGTGAAGCAGGAAAAAGAAAAGGTGGGACTGGCAGGTAGAGAGGATAAATAGAAGGAAAAAGGAGGAAGGAGAAGAGAGCAAGAGAAGAAGGAAAGGAGGACATCAGGGGCCAGACAGCCAGCCTGCCAGCTTGCCATTGAATAAGAAGGAAAGTAAAATAATTAATAAATAAGAAAGATAAAAGCCCAAAGGAAAAGGTATATGGGTTAACTTAAGAAGAGCTGACTAGAAACAAGCCGAGCTACAGCTAGAAACTTATAACTAAGAATAAACCTCCATGTGTGAATTGTTTGAGGGCTGGGTGGTGTGCCCCAAAGGGTAAAAAACATCCAAAAGAATGAAAATCATTTCATACTATACTGCTGGCTTGTTTTTCTGCTTTTATTCATTTTATCCCTTATTTTGATTTTAAATCTTCATTCTTTTAAATAAATATCTCTTCTTGGTTATGCTTTAGGTCTTGAACTTTAGGTTTCTTCATTTGGGTTTGTGATTTCTCTGTGTTTCTGCACTCATTCTATTGTGCCCCTCTAGTACTTAGCATGTTTTTGCTCTCTCTTCCACATCATCTCCTACATTAATTCTTAACTATAATTTTCTATAGCTTCAATGTCCTGATTTCCTCTTCCAGATATTTTCCATTCAAAATTTTTTTCTTAGTTGCTTTAATGTTACTCCCTATCGCCGGGCGTTGGTGGCACACGCCTTTAATCCCAGCACTCAGGAGGCAGAGGCAGGCAGATCTCTGTGAATTCCAGGCCAGGCTTGTACCGACAACCTCCAAAACAGAGAAACCCTGTCTTGTAAAACCAAAAAAAAATGTTACTCCCTATCAATTCCTAGGCCACTTCCCTTCCATTCCTGTCTTTATTAATTAATACCTTAGTGTAGACTAACAATCATTCTTCTTTTGTCCTTCAACAGTTATTGGAGTTAAATGAGTAGTCACTTATCTTATATTACAGTATCTACATAGTGGGCATATTCATAATTTGTGGCTGCCTCTGCAGTTAGTGTTTGACACTCAAAAAGGTGATGGTTACTGCTTGGTACACAGAGCACATAGGCTTAGAATTTAGTGAATGAACTCCACTGTCACACTGAGGGCAATGACACTACAACGTTACTACGATTTAATCTTACTTGAGCATTGCAAATATTCCAATTGACAGAATATGACCTGTAAAATATCTAATCAATGAAATATGCCCAGATATGCAATTTAATTTCAGAATCACAAGCAGAATAATAAACTGAGGCAGTATGGCCATCCTAAAAATATCAATTTCAAAGTAATGGATTACAATGTGAGTGAATTGGATAAAATTCCAGTAAAAGAATTCAGAAGAGTGATTATCACAGGACCCCACCCCTAAATAAAGAAATATAAGGAATCAGCAACTGCTGAAAGACACACAATTATTCTTCCTAAAGAATAAGTCCCTTATTGGTTATCCAATACCAAGTGATAAGCCCTAAAAACATATATACAAACAATTAATGGCTTCTGAAATTTGTAATTATGTATTTATTCATATATATGCATATGCATTTATATATGTTCATACATATTTACAAGTATATAACAATAATAATTAAAGAGGAACATGAATATGCAGGGAGCAGGGCATATATGTATGGGATTGAAGGGAGGCAAAAATGATGTGATATTTTATGTAAAATAAAATTTCAAAAAGAAAGAATGATCAAAGACAAAATCAGTCTCAAGATAGAAGGATGGAAAAGAGATGCCAAAGCAACCAGATGCTGATCCAAAATTTAAATATATATATATATATATATATATATATATATATTTCAAAACAAATTTAGCCAGAAGAGATAAAATGAATAAGGAAACAGTCAAGCAAGAGGCTATAACAGTTTAAACCACACATACCCCTCATGTCAGCACATTCAACTTCATAAAATACATACTGTATGTAAAGTCAAAGATTAATCCAACACAATGATAGTATTTGATTTCTACATTCTACTCTTACCAAAATGTATATACACAAATGATGAGGGAAGTCTTCTGTATATATGATAAATAAAGCTGACAAATAAAGCACTGTTGGCCAATAGAGAAACAAGATAGGTGGGTCTAGGAGAGGTGGAGGATACTGGGAAAGGGAGGCACAGTCAGTCACTATGTAGGACGGGAGAGGAATCAGAGGTCCAAACCCTATCTCTGGTAAGAGAAAACCACATGGTAATACTCAGATTAGCAGTTATGGGTTAATAATTAAGTCAGAGCTATCCAATAAGAAACCATAGCAAACATCAAACAGCTTCATAATATAGCATCCTGTGTGTACATTTGGGAGAGCCAGGTCTCTGTGACCAGGCTGGTGGAGGAATGCTCATTACACAGAACAAAACGGAGAATTTTCTGTGTTAAATGACTTGTAGATAAAATAGACTTAAGTGTATCTACAAAATATTCCATTTAAATAACAAACATTCTTCTCAATAACTCATGGAGCTTTCTAAAATTATGCCATATAATAAGTTACTTCATACAAACTAAGTCTTAACAAATGCAGGAATTAAATTGTTTCTTGAATTTACTCTGATGCAATAGAATAAATATAATAATCAACAAAAAATGACATAATATATACAAAATTATATACACTGTGCTACACAGTATTGGGTGAATTTGGGTTAAGAAATCAAGAAAAATAAAATTAAAAATAAAATAAAAACAAAAACAAAGGTGTCACCATTGCTGATTTCAAATAATAACACAGAGTCATAATAAAAAAAACAGTATCAACAGGAACAAAACAGACATGTCAATCCATGGAAACAAATGAATGACCCCAAAACAAACCTATAGAGTCACAATCATTTAATTTATTACAAAGATGCCAAAGGCATACAAATGGTGCTGTCAAAACTAGAGGTTGACATCTAACAAAAGGGAAATAGATCACTATCCCTCATTCTGAACAAATATCAATTCCCATGGACCAAAAACCTTGCTGCAAGACCTGAAACTCTTTGAGGAATAAAACAGGAAAAACAGTTAAAGATGCAAGTATTGGCTAAGATTTTCTGAAAAGGACTTCAATTACTTAGGAAATGAAAAAAAAACTGGTCTTGCCTACAGAGAATGCTCTTACTTTAATAATAGATCAAGTCCTTACTAATATAAGATGTTATAAGCTTCATAGAGTCTTATTTATTTAATAAATGAAGTGAAGATACTACATTAGTGTTTCTCCCAGCTCAAATTTTGGATGATATATATAGCATGAAGATTTTGGTTTCTGTCTTTTAGATGGTAAACAAACCAGACAGGATAATACCACTTCTGCATCAACAGATAGCCCCCCACACAGTGTAATGAATTGGGAAACTTATTTAATTAAAACATGAAGACATATAATTAGTTTAGACCATCCTCTCCTGTCTCCTAAAACACAAAACAAAACAAAATCCTGAACAAAATCAATGAGAGCAAAGATATTGACAGGTAAAAGAACCAACTCTAAGAAATGCCAAATCTAGGAATGAGGCCTAGTTCATGTAAAAGCTGATTTGACAACTCACACAATGATGCCAAGAATCCACTTTTCTTCCTTCATCTTTCTGTGAAGCATGTCCTCTGCCTTACTAATCCCCTAGTCATGATGAGTGTATCAATTCATCACATACCTTTAATAACCCACCACAAAACTAAGTGACTTAAAAGGCAGTGATTAGTTATTTCTCAGAATTTTTCTTGCTGGCTGACTTTTCTCTCTTATACTCACATACAGTATAGTTTCGTAAAGCATGGTGTTTGCTGAGCTAGGAAGGACATGCGGTTTACTCCTACATCTGATATTTGACAATGACTTTTGTCCGAAGCAACACTGATTTCTCCCTTATAATGTATCATTTTCCAATTGTGCAGGATGACTTGCTCACATCATAGTCCTAAATCAGCATTCCAAAGTCTGAAAATAGAAGCTGCAAATTTTCAACCTCTGTGATGCAGTGTCCTTTCTTTCATCTTCAGTTGCTCAAAACATGTAACTGTTTTTTGCTAAGGAAAAAAAAGGTCTATCTTCCATAACTTGGTGAAACAATGAAGTACATGGTCAAAGAGCTTGATTTACTTTTACACTCCCATGATGTTCAACATTTCATCTCAAAATTTTTTGTTTTCCCAGAACTCCATACCATCTAATAAATGACAATGTGTATTTTGGTAGTTTCCTGCACAAAACATAAAGAGATATTCCTTTCCCAGAAGCTCTGGCAAATGTCTGGATCTGAAGACACAAGCAAGTGCACTTCTAAACTCCAGCTAGGATTTGAATTAATAGCACAAAATCTGGGGCTTGGAAGATTGATAAATAGTTAAATCATTTGTTGTACCTGTTTGAGGAACAGAGTTCATGGACTTACAAACTCATTTGGGAGTGAAGACCCTACTGCAATTCTAGCCAGGGAACATAGAGACTGGGGGGTCCCCACAGGAACATGGTTAATAAGACTAGCCTTATCAGCTAGCTGTGACTTAGATTATGAGATCTTGTCTAAGGACAAAGGTAGTAGATCTATCAAAGATGATGCCTGACAACATCCTTGGAGTTCCATAACCATGATCAAATAAGTCATAATCAAGACTCTTTCAAATACATTGGTGAAGCATTGGGTAGGTGGCTTACAGGAAAGCAGGGGAATCTATGGTATAGACTTCCACCTGCCAGCATTCTTAGCTCTGTTAGATTTAGCATAATCTGGGGAATCTCCTCTCACATTACAAAAGATTTTTCTCATAGTCACAATGATGTCAGGTAATGCAGAATTTGGCAGTAAAGACTGTTAAGAGGATTAAAAATGACTCAAGAGAATTTGGCTCTAAACCTCCAACATTCCATCCTCTTATGTGGTCGAAATTCTAATGTGTCAGTCAGACTTCTTAAATACAGCATTTTCCCCAGATCTTTCATAATCAAATAACTAACAAAATGTCTTTCACTTAGGAAACATTGTCTAACAGATACTTAATGCTATCAGTCCCAACTCTATTGTCACTGGAAGGTCAGTTAAAAACAAAAAACAGAATATGAAGCATCAAAATGATAATGTCTATTTACTTGGAACCAAGTCATATGACTGGAAATCTAGAAAAAATACATAATGCTCTCTGGTATATAAGAAGTCTTTATAGGCACAGGTCTGAGTCCCACTTCACAAATTAATGAGTGTGTGTGTGTGTGTATGTCTGTGTGTGTATATGTATATGCAGGAAATGATGTACAAAGAACAAAATTACTGCAGTAGCAAGCTAAAAGATGACCTAGCTTTTTGCAGCAGAAAACATTTCAAAATGGCACATAACATACTCAACCAGTGCTTTCAAATTAAGCTTGGAATATATGCAGATTTTCAGACTACTGCACACTTGAACCATAATACTTTATAGAGAATTTAATAAAGAACAGCAAAATAATCTAATACGGGAAAGGTTGACAGCCCACCTAACTGTGCTGAGAAACTTGTTTGTTCTCCTGCTCTCCAATGTCCAAAGGTTACTTCCTTTTTGTCTGACTTTGTGCCCCTCTGGATTTGATTATTGAGATTTGAAATCTGCTTTTAAAGTAGCTAAGGGCTGAGAGGTTTTCCTTTTTGATCACACTTACTTGGGAGATACAGATATGTCTTGATAGCTTTATCCTTAGGCCTTTTCCTTCCCAGTAGTGTGCACCACTCAAAATTTTGAGAGTAGCTTGCATTAGCACAAGCATGCAAGTCCTCTCATTGCCTCAGAGACTCTCAGGCAATTTATGATCATTTGTTACAAAGAGGCTCTGCCATTTCTCTTAGACAGAAGAAAATAGCATCACCTACTCAATTGCATCTCAAGGACTCAGCTAATGCAGCCTTGATGATCTTCTCTGGATGGAAATATCTACAAAGGCTTAGGAAGCTCAAATAAAGTATTTTCACTGTCAGCCACCAAAGGTTTCCAGCCCCCTGCCTGCTGCAGCTATGGGACATTCTAGCCAGCAGAAATAGACAATTTAAAGTGTCATCTAATGTTACTGTCAATATTGAACCAGAGATTGTCTTGAAAGATAATCCCTTCTTGTTTCTGGAGCATCACCAACGACCTGCAATCCTCAATGCCAATCTGGGACATAGGCTCAATGTTTGCTCACTCTATACATTTTCCTTAATGGGTCCCACAATATACTATACAGAAACACTTTCTCACTGTTGAGAAGAGAGAAAAAGTGCTTGTTCCAATATGTCCATCTTTTTTGGAGGATGAGGATAAAGCAAAAATGTCAAAAAGAATTAAGTGGGTCAAAGTTAATGGTAAAGCATGAGTGGTTGATATAGCAATGAAGTCTGGAGAAGGATGAAAGTGTTCCTCCAGGCCTCTTGGTGAGAGGCACTAATAAAGCTACCAGATTTGTCCTTTGTGTAACTCTTTTGCTCTTTTTTACGAAGCTGTCTGTAGGTCTGCTGAGTATTTTGAGACTTGCAAGTTGAGAAAGTGCTTAAATGATTCGACAGTTTCCTGTTAAGTATTTCTTTACAGCATTTCTTATTCAAAACCATGAGAATAAAAACTACTCAGTTATTCATTGCAACCTAGAAGCTTAAGGCCTCCATAGTTAGACTGAGGAACAAATATTGTAAAGATAGTGTAGTTTATTCCTTCAGGGTGTCATTAACTTACAGGCAATAATTAAGAAGTCTGTAGAGCCATCTTAGAAGAGCCTGGCTCTGCTGTGGATCATTAGTTATATAGGATTTCCAATCCATGTAACTATAAGACCAGCTAAGTGGTGCTGTTCACCTTAAACATTTGTTCAGTAACTGCCTCTTACCCTGTGATCATTAGGTAATACACTTGAGAGAAATTGTTCCCTTCATAAATTGTCAAAAATAGACCAGGCATAATAGGCAGATATTTAATCTCAGCAGTCAGAAAAGGCATAGGCAGGCCAATATCGGTAAATTTTAGGCAAGTCTGGTCTATCTAACAAGTTCTGGAGAAGTCAGAGCTATACAACAAGAACCTGTTTCAATAAATAAATGAATAAGTAAATAAATCTCAAAAAGTTAAAAATATTATATGCAATTTTTTACAAGTTAAATATTTAGCGCTTTCAAAAGGACACCAACATAAATAATGTTAAAGTTATGGAGTTAAAGAAAGGAAAGAGTAATAGTGTTACTTCAACTGTAATGAGATGGTATCATCTCTTAAAAAACATTTCCAAGCAGGGAAAATGCCCATTTGGTGTATTTGAGCTTTATCTGTCTCTTAGAATGCAAACAAAAAAATCAGTTTTGTGGGTGTCACGATTTGGGACAGAGAGTATAATTTAGTGGTTTGAGTGAGATGTCGCCTATAATCTCTGGTCTTTCTGGAGGAAGTAAATGACTTGGCAGTGGGCTTTGGGATTTCTACGTCCCCTGCCATTCACAGTGTGTGTGCTTCCCTTCTGGCATCTTTGCCTTCGTCCCTCCCGCTCTTTCTCTGTTTCCACTTCTGTTTACAGTTGAAGATGTAAGGTCCCAGCTTGCCCCTCCAGTTACCATACCTGTCTTTATGCCTGGTGCTTTCGCATCAAGATAGACTTTTATCATTCTGGAACCATGAGTTCTTCCTTCTATAAATTGTCTTTGTCTTAATTTGATTACAGCAATATAAAAGCAACTAATCAGCAACCAAGATGCAAACAAAAAAAGATGAATACAGAGAAGAGGACAAAAGGACAAGATACCCATTCCTAAGGAAAAACCCAGTGACACACTTCCTCCAACTATCCCCTACCTCCCAAAGTTAGCCCCCACCCCCACTAGCGCATAAAACTACATGTCTATTACTCATTTTCCTTATTCCTGTTTTAGTTACTTGTTAGTATTTTCACTGATGAAAGCAGTTTCAGGAAGGCAGGATTTCCTTTGGAACTTGGCTTAGAAAGGGATACAGACTATCATGCCGGAGAAGGTGTAGCAATGTGAGATGGTTGGTAACTTTGAACCCACAGTCAGTAAACAGAGACAAGTGAATACTGACAGTCACCTCACTTTCTTCATTATACTAAGTGTGGAAACCAGTATAACCAAGATGGAATGATGCTGTCCACAATTTGAGTAGATCTTCTGCTCTCTTTAGTAAAAAAAACCCGGGGAAACACCCTTATCAACACAACCAGAAGTCTGTTTCCATGGTGATTCTACATCCCTGCCAGTTTATAATGAAGATTCAGGCTCATAAATCCACATATGGATCAATGAAGTTAGAACTGCTATGTTCCAATCCCATCCCAGGTTCCATCCCATTTGGAGACTACAGCTTTAGGGACTAACCCACAAGATGAGACCTTAAGGGATATGGCATATATAAATTTCATACCAGAACTGTCACAGACATAAAAAGCTCACTCATGGAAAGTATGCGGAGAAGAAAGAAGTCTCTACTGTGTATAGGGTGTGGCTAGAGCCTTCCTTTTGATTGAGAGATAGATATATCAGATACACTCCATTTCCCTGCTGTTGACATTACACCTGTTAGAGTTAGTTTTCAAATATTTAGTTGGGATTGGAAGGAGGTGTTCAGACTTTCTCATCTTTTTCAGATAAGTTTAGGATTTAGACGGAATAGATATTCTTAGGATAGGATATTGGAAGATTATAGTTTGTTTATAATATTATATGTATATATGCTTTATATATGTTTGAGACATTTTGTATATTGACACAATTTAGTTTTGTTTTAAGTCTAATTTTTTTAAACTAAAAGGGGAATTGTAAGGAGAGAGCTACATACCCATAGTGCTGACCACACCCATGTGGGTGTGTTCACAGGTACATAGGACATATGGGGGATAAAAAGAGCTAGGGGAAGAAGACTCTTTCTCTTTGGGTTCTGGTTTTCACCCTGGAGAGCAGTGTGCTCACTTTTGGTTCTCAGATTTCTTGGCTTCTCACATAAGTGATTTCTTCCTCAATAGAATATCATAGGACATCGCTTATTTGTGTATCATTTCTGCATTAGTATTTCACCAAATTCAGTCAAGATTACTGTTTTTCTGACCCTTTTGGTAATTTTATGATTCAATTGCCAGGTTTGTCAGAGATAATAAACATTAGCTAAATTAATCATCCACAGACCAAAGAATACAGACATCAATGTTCAAAGGAAAATAGAAGGATAGAAGTATAAGAATGAGAATCAGTCTGATTTTGGTGCCCATGAGAACTTAGCGTAGGGGACAATGGCAAGAGAAATAAGAGCAATAAAGAACATAGCACAAAAATGGAAAACCCAAAGAAACACAACTGTGAGATTTTAGTACCATAAGGAAAACATGAGAAGAGTGGGAACTTTTGGTAGAAGAGTTCTTTGCAAAACAAAGTGAGCAAACACTTGAAGAAAAAAAAACACTATAATTGTCATCGTAGATTTAACTTCATCTAAAAAAAGAAACCAGATATTAGTAACAAGGTTGCAATAATATTAAACAAAAGTAAAAACAAATCATTGATACATCACAGAAGTTTCAGCATCTCTGGACATTATCATATCAGTGACTCCTCAAAATATTAAGGAAAACACTAGGAGATGTAGGGAATGTAAACTAATAAAAATATGTCAAACCAAGGATAAACTTATGAAGTACAAGGCTGCCTGATTAGCAAAATGGACTATAACTAATTTCTTATGTAACTTGAAAAATAATGTTCCCTCCCATAAAACTATAATGTTCCAGTAGTTAAGTGTTAATCGAAGTAGATATAGCATGCTGTGACAGTGAGCTACGGGAAGCCAGTGACTAATACATCAGTAAACATTGTTTAGCTGCTATCACATGCAAAGGTATGAGAGTGGAGGATTAGCTCAGGGGAAGACGATGTTCAAAAATGTCCTTGTACTTTCACTATTTGTGGATCTAAAGTATCACACCTTCATGTCATAGATGTTAACCACTTATTTTCACATAATATGTATCCCAGTTCTTATAACACTCTTTCTTCTTAGCTGTTATATCAGTACCACTTTCTTTCCTAATATATAAACTTTATTTTAAAACATAACTTATTCCAGCAAATATTGCATTTGTTCTAGATGGGGCCTACTGCTTCAAATGGCTGATACGAATTTTAACTGATGGCAAGTTTTTGGTGAATGCATATGTAAAAGCCACAGTGAGCATTGATTTATAAAGGAGTGAGTGAGAAAGCCAGTGATTTAAACTGGTTACAAATATCTGTATCTAGTTCAGGTGTGTCTGGCTGAGTTTATTAATTAGATTGTTATAAACTCATAGAATAGCAAATGAAAATAAGTAACAATGAGATGTCTTGTAAACAAAATGATTAGTCATTGAAGAAAGGTAAGTTCACAATGACAAAAAATTATCAGCGTTTCAGAATTAGCAGTTTAACAATAGGAGAATCAGCAAGTTTCTGGTAACATTGAAGTACAGATGACAAATGATCCAGCAAAGAATAATTAGAAGCTAGAAATACCCAAGGAAGGAGGCTTGATATTTTCCTACGTTTCACCTTAAGTAGTAAGTCTCACTGCTCTCTTGAATCAAAGCAATTTATCATCTGTGAACAACTGCCAACAAGAACATCACCAGGGACAAGCTGAGGTTGTGTTTATACCAGGCCTGGGTTCTCATATAAAAGTATTGAATTTATCTGGACTGGGGAGACTTATCAAGTTCAGTGTCAAGGGAAAAAATCATCTTCTTAACGGTGATGTTATCTTAGCTACTGTACTCTGTCATGAATGGGGGAGTGAAAAGGAGGAATACACAGGAGCACAGGTGCAGAATTAGAATTGGTTTTCTGTGGCCTCTTAAATAAGTTTCCTCATAGATGGCTTCATTAAGAACAGACACTTGTAAAAGCCCCAAGATTGTATCTTGAGTCTTCAATAACTAATGTATATGTTACTGGAAAATGAAAATATGCTCTGTGTGTGTGTGTGTGTGTCACAGCTATGTTTCTTTCTTTCAAAAATCAGATTAGAATTCAATTGACTACACACGAAGAGAATCACTCATAAGATTCTAATGAGAAGCAGTGAGTGTGTGTGTGAGAAAATAAGTGCTCAGAGATTGAACAAGCAACATGAGATGTTCTGAAGTGATGGTACATTTTAGCAGTTTTCAAAGGCCATACCCAAATGTACCATAGGCTGCAATAGGGGAAAGGACCAGCATCCTTCATGAGAGGATAATAGGCTGTTCACATGCACCACTAGAGCCTAATGTGACAAATAGGTGAGTTTGCACGCAAGCTTCAAGGAGGCTGGGTGCAATAAAGCGACAGGGTTTCTGTTACTGATAGACAATGGTTTCCTGTGTTCTCTACTCAGACAGACTCTCCTGGATGTTAACAATAATCGAGGTTGTTGTGGCACCCTTTACTCTAAATTCAACCTCAGCTTCTGTTTTGACTTCAGGTATCACAGGAATACATGTTACACTCTTTAAAATAAGATCCTGACTATTTATGCTTATCTAAAATGTGTCCACTTAACACATCTACACACACATGCTTTACAGAACTAAGAGTCCAGGACTGCTTTACTCTGGTCAAATATCTTGGCACTGCATTAAAACAGGAATGATATTTTTTCCATTTTTATGATTTTAGTATCTTAAATTTGACAATCAGCAATGGAAGTCTGGGAGAGAAGCAGATTCTTTTTTTTAAGATTTATTTACTTATTACATATACAGTGTTCTACCTACATGCCAGAAGAGGACACCGGATTGAATTGTAGATGGTTGTGAGCCACCATGTGGTTGCTGGGAATTGAACTCAGGACCCCTGGGAGAGCAGTCAGTGCTCTTAACCTCTGAGCCATCTCTCCAGCCCGAGAAGCAGATCCTTAAACTCAATATAAATCATGCCTCAATTTGCGAGTTATAAGGTCTCCAACCTCATTCTTCAATAGAGAGACAGCCCACACGAGTACAATGCAGAGTTCACATACATCTCAATATACAATCCCAATACCCTCTTCTTCCCAGCCTATAGTTTGATGGTATTTATACATGCAAAATAATAATGCATGTTTATAAGAAGCAACAAGAACCAATCTACTAAGCCGGGTGTTGGTGATGCACGCCTTTAATCCCAGCACTCGGGAGACAGAGGCAGGCGGATCTCTGTGAGTTCGAGGCCAGCCTGGTCTACAGAGTGAGTTCCAGGACAGCCTCCAAAGCCACAGAGAAACCCTGTCTCGAAAAACCAAAAAAAAAAAAAAAAGAACTGATCTACTATCACTAATTCATTAGGTATTTACTGTGCATAGGCTGGCTCCTAGCTCCTAGAGAGGCTAAGTACTATAAGGATGGGTTTAACACAGAACTTTCTTCTTGAGGAGATTTCTAAGGAAGAAAAGATGCAAGCCCTAAATATCAGTTCAGTTGTTCACTCTGAGCAAGATGAAAGGGTCAATTAAGAGGCAACCCCATTAACAAGCAGGGCATACAACAGGATTCCAAGGGACATGGTACTGAGAGAGAAAGCAGTGGCTTAAAACCTGGTGAAATAAGGAGAATCAAAAGAGATGATGCAGGGGTCAGAAAAATCCCACATTGGCTCCAGAAGCTGGGACATGTGAGTCAAATTAACAGACCACAGCAAACATTTAACTGTGGTGGCTCATGTACAGTTGCAGAGGTTTCCTCCATTATCATCAGGGAGGCAAGCACGGTGATGAAAAAGCTGACATGGTTCTGGAGAAGTAGCTGAGAATCTTACATCTTGAAAGCAACAAGTATTGGTCTGAGACACTGGGCAGTGTCTTGAGCACATATGAGACCTCAGACCTCACCTCCACAGGAAAATACTTCCTCCAACAAAGCCACATCTACTTCAACATGGACATATCTCCTAATATGCTACTCACTTTGGGAGCCATATCCTTTCAAACCACCACAGTGTGTGAGTGTGTGTATGTAAAACAATATTAACTAATGTGAAATTCTTCTTTTTCCTCCTTTTATTTTCTCTAATGTCAAAAATATTCTGGGAAGAAATGCATGCTGATATCATTTGGGGCCACATTGGATGAGATTGAAGACAAATATATACCTATAAACTGGGGTATATCAGAGGCTATTACTGACAGAGAAGATAATAATTCTCCCTAAAGACCTGCAAAGAAACAATGAAAATGTATTAGAGCCCTAATCACTTGATTAAATATTGCTTTTAGTAATGGTAGGCTGGAGCAGAAAACACAAAACAGTACAAATTAAATGAAAGAACATAAATATATGAATAATATTCTTGTCTCTCTTCTGGCAAATGGGCTAGCTAATGGAGAGAAATCCATTGACACCCTTAAACGGATCCATATCTCCAGGAGAGATCAATATGTGTTGCAGAACAATACACCTTTAGAAATAAATTCTACATCCAAGTGTGGCCTTTATAGAAATTGAACCAGGTTTCATGGGTACCCAAACCTCTACAATTTCAGCATCTCTTTTTAATTGCAAATTAAAATTTGAGCATTGTTACTTGGCTATTTTTGCTATAATAAGGAATCATAAATATATCAGTTTATATAGTCATATACTGATGGTAGGAAATTCAAAATAAAAAGTCATAGAGTGTAAATTAATCAGGAAGTCTTCAGGACTGTGATTCTGCTACTATTTGAATCCTAACTGGACCCACAGCTTCCTGTTTAGAATGCTGTTATATGACTTGTGCTTTTTGGAGAATTTAGGTAGTAGGACCTGTGACAAATGTGTGTATAGGAACTTGCCTTCAAAGACTGTATCCAGCCTCTTCTTCCAGTGCTCTCTACTTCAGGGTTTGTCATAATATGAGACACAATTCTCCTCACATTCTCTCCAGCATGGAAGGAGCCCTTGCATGTCTGTGCCCTTTCCACTGTGATAGACCAAACCTTCTAAAATCGTGAGCAGTAATCAGTTTTTCCTCCTGTAGTTGTCAGTCAGGCGAAATAGGCAAAGTGATACAAAAGCATCCACCATAGCAGGGGCCTTGATTTCTGGCCTTTCCCCAATTCCCCTGGATCCTTGACTTCCTGAGATCTTTGCTTAATCTACAGAGACTAGATGGGTCTTCACATTACACTCTGAGGCACACTCTGTCTCCATTTTCCCCATGTAAGGCCCTCTTGACTGCTCTGTGGCTACACAGACAATATAGCAAATCTCCTATTGCCTAGGTCAGTGAATTTTCAAGCTTACATCCAGCTGCAATGTTAAATCACTTTTGGAAACATTCTAGGAGTTTCAAATTTTTCTTTTATATTTTTGAAGGGTTATTACTTTGGAAACACAATATAAAATAAAAACTTAGAATGAGAAAATAGTTCATATTACAACATTGCCTACTATAAAGTGCAATGCCTTCTACTAAAATTATTTAGAGTAAATATTTACGTAGTCATGCAGGCATGGCATTTTCTCCCTACCTGCAGTAATCCAAATCACTATCCACCCAGAATGCACATTTGTGGTGGATTAATTGGGAGACGCAAAAGTCACTCACTCTCCTTCACCTTCATGACCAACCTGCTGTTAGGAATTGAGAAACCTCCCTATGAGTACAATGGTGAGGTTGAAAATTATTCTTCTATTTAAAAGATAAATGTAATACATTAGTGATATGGATAGATACACATATTTATGCTTCATAATACAATTGATTTTTCTGAATAGACATGGGTTTTCGGTTAGGAAGTATTGAAATGCTTCTTGCATAAAACATATATTTGTTCCAAAAATCTGTTTATTCTTATACTGGCAGTTGATGGCTTGTCACTTATCAGATTTAGAAGATGAGCTATTTTTTTTCAAGATGTACCTATTTACATCTGGAAAAACAGTTAAGGTGGGATGTTTTTCATCTCTTACATAATAGGTTGTACATAGGAAAATAAATGAAATAACATTTCATTTTATGATAAGAATGCCTTGTTATTTTTGACAAAAGCAAAATGCTTCCCACTTGCACCCTAAAAGTTGCTGAGTTCTATGTGGCACTGGTCCTGAAACAATGGCTAGGGGTGGTATGTGAAGGAAAGGAGAAAGGACAGACAGACATACAGTGAAACTGGGACCCGACAGTGTTGTGATAATGCTGCAATAGCCAGCCCAAACCTCAGTGTTTATTAGATATAGCACAGTATCATATTGGTAGAAAACCTCTGGATGTGAGCAATTTCATGCTGTAAACATCAAAGGAAGCCACAGTTCCTTATCTCTGTCCTCACTCATCAACTGTTTATAAACATTGGTATTCAGACATGTGAGGAAAACTTGGCTATTCTTAATGAGCCTCCCTCAAATGCTCAGTTGACTTTGGGATCCTTGACATGGTCACGACCCTGTCAAAATACACATTCCCTCAAGACTTCACTCCCTTGGGGCTTCTTCCACTTCCTACAAAAAGGAAACTGAGGAATACACCCTTTAGCTCTTAAGCAAAAATGCCATCCATTTGGCTTGGTATCAATGGCAGATCCTGAATTTTGCTTTCAGTATCCTGATTGTTTTACAAATGTTCAGCAATGTGGTACTCTCCTCCTTGTCTCATTGTTCACTGATCAAGAAAAGGCCAATTAGTAGCACATGCTGCAATTCTCTTTCTCATTAAGGGGAGCTCTGTAAAAGAAACTTAAAGAATACTATGCAGCCTTTTAAAAGAAAGAACTGCAGTTTCCCGTGACAATGTGAATGAATCTAGGGAACATTGAGCTAACTAAACTATGGGAAAAACGAATCTCACAGAATCTCGTACATATAAATTATTTTAAAAATAGGAAGAAAATCAGATTTAGAAACAGAAAACAGAGTGGTTCTTTGCAGACAATGGGGAAAAACAGAGGTAGGAGATGATCATTAAGGGTTGAAGGCTTCAAGAACATCAACCATGAGCTCTAGGTGCAGCATGGAAGCAGTGCATTCTGGACTCAAAATTTGCATTGTGATTATAACAACTATGTGAGTTGATGACTTTATCAATTATCTTTTCTGTGGTAATCTTGTCACAAAGCATATATACATTAAAAGATTATGTTTTACATTATATACATGTGTATCATTTTATTTGTTAATTGTATCTTGAGAGAGACATAGAAAAACATAGCAAATTATGTTTTTAAAGCCATATATATTTTTCTGGGAATAGCTGTAGTTAGTATTTATATTTTACAACAAAATATGTCTTCATCCTACCAGTGTATGATGCATATGCAGCTGTCTTTATGTTCTTTATCTTATTTGATCTGTGTGATAATGCTAAGAGGAATGTAGCATTAGCATCTTTGTTTTCCCATGAAACTAGGCTTGTAAGTGACTTAGCATTTTTCATGGTTCTCACAAACAGTAAATGTAATCTGTGTTGAAATGAGAGAAATGAGTGTTCGCCAAGACAGAAGGTGCCTTCTCCTCAACCGATGCCTGCCAAGGTCTGATGAGATGTGATCAGGCTGAAATGTAGGAGTGCTGTGAAACACTAAGTGTTGATTGTGTAAAGGAGATTTGAAAATATGCAGACATGGAAACATTCACTGTGATCCTTTACTGTTCATGTTATATTTTCTCTCAATTAGTCTTATAAGAAAGACATTCAAAGGCAGTGTACATTCATTAGACACTTTGAATTTGAAGACCATAAGAGGTTTTGTTTTCACTTCTATCCTCTAGAAACCTCTTGAAACAAGAGTTTCCAATTTCTTCAAGTTAATAATCAAGGAACAGGTAGCATTGTGACATTTGTGTGTGTGTGTGTGTGTGTGTGTGTGTGTGTGTGTTGCTCTCCCATGCCCCTGGCTCCCATCTTGCTAATTTCCTTCTTTCTGTCATCCAAATGCTAGGCTCCCTTCTTCTTGCACATGTGTTATATTACCCTTCATTCTGTTTCTCCATCCCCTTAAGATCTCTCTCTGTAACCACTCTTGATGCCCTTTTAGATTCCTGATCTACACACACACACACACACACACACACACACACACACACATACACTTTTTCTTTGTTTTGTTTTCCTTTCAATAATCCCAACCTCAATTTCCTCTCCCTTCAATCTTCCCACCCCTGCTATGTCTCCCCTCTCACCCAGATCCATTCCTTTCCTATTTCCCTTCAGAAACAAGCAGGCCTTCCTGAATATCCACAAAATACATCATCACAAGATCGGATAAGACTAGGTATTAACCCTCACATCAAGGCTGGTTGAGGCAACCCAGTAGGAAGTAGGGGTCTCAAGAAGAGACAAGGCAATCAGAGATACCCACAATCCCTCTGTTAGGGTGCCCATAAAAATATCAAGCCAACAACCATAACATTGTGCAGACCCATACGATCTCCATGATTGCCATTTCAGTGTCTGTGAGTTCCTATGAGTCCTACATACTTGAAGTCTGTGGGCTGTGTTCTGGTATCCTCAGACACTCTGGCACCTACGTTTATTCCTCCCTGTCTTCCAAAGGGTTCCCAAGAACCAAGGGGAAGAACCTGGTGGAAATCTTCAATTTGGGCTGTCTCTTCACCTAATGTTTGACTATGGGATTCTTCATCTGTCCCCATGAGATGAGAGTAGTAGTCTCTTAGATGATGAGTGGGTTAGGCATTGACTTATGAATTTGTAAAGATATAGTTATGAATCAATTTTATTGAATTTTCCATCATAGGTATCTGAGCTATCTAGTCTATAATTCCAGGTCATCCAGGCAGTGTTGGTTCTCACTGTATGTGCTCAAAGTAGGCTAAGATCAATAACATAGCTGACAACTCATGCTCAAGGGGAGCACTCCTCCGTTGCTGGCAGGAGCACAAACACATTTAACTACTATATAAATAAATAAGATGATTCCTCAGAAAACTAGGACTTGATCTACCTAAAGACCCAGCTATACCACTCTTGGGCATATACCCAAAGTATGTTCCATTCTAATACAAAGCATTTGCTCAACTATGTTCATAGTGGCTTTATTCACAATAGCCACATACACAATTTAAAGCTTAGTTCTCACGTGAACAAATGCATAGTATTTGTCTTTATAAATCTGCTTATTTCACTTATCATAATGACAATAAAGAAGGGAGCATCACATAGGAGATGAGGCTGGAAGCAAACTTCAGAAGATAATTCCTTCTCCCATCCCCCTTTGGCTTTCTGCAGCTGAAAGTTTATGGACAAGCAAAGTAGTGCTTCAGAAAACCCAAAACTCTTTATGAAGTCCCTGGAGAATTACCTGAAGCTGGGCTTCCTGTAACATGACACTTACCATCCAACAAAGTAAACAGGAAATAAGAAATATGTTAGAACTAAGTTTTGGAACAAGCTACTTTTCACCCAAAAGGCTTTTGGAAGTTTCCTCCAGGCAGTCTTGATGACCATTGACAGGTAAGGTGAATTTCTCTTTGTGGCCAATGCTGGCTCTCTCTAGAGTGTAATGGAACACAACAGTAGCTAGCAAGCTACTCACAGAAACCTGTACAAACTGTGCTGAAAAGAACTCCAGAGAGCTTGATTTTACAGATGCAAGGATTAAGGTGCACACAGTTAGGGGGGCCTGCTAACTCCGAGATAACCAGAGCCATGTTTTCAGAACCAAGGCAAGGAAATCACACTTTAGAATCCCTGATGTATCCTTATAGAGCCTCACCTTGGAGGCTATGCCGCATAGTTTGTGTTTGGTTAATATGAAGTGCGTTGTGTTTGTACAGCTGCAGAATTAATATTATGGAATAAATACTGCCTGCTGCTGTATTAAATATCCATGCTTAATTAAGAGGGGAAAAATGGTAAACTGCAAAAAATCATTTAGGTGCTGTAGAAACAGAATCAACAGATTCAGGTGACTATAATAAGCTCAAATTCACTGGGAAAATGGAACTGAGAAAATCCAAATGCAATGGATTTTTACATAATTATTATTAAAATTTTATATTTAATAGTATGCAATGAAGCCTTTTGTTGTTTATTTAACATAAGACTCTGAGATATTTGTCTCATGAAAGCATTAGAATTAAATCAAAGGGAGAGAAAAGAAAATGCTTCGGGTTTTTATTTTTTATTTCTTGGTTGTTTTGTTTTGAAGCATTCTTTTGTTTTTCTCCCTGATTGTGAATATGAACTCATGCCACCTCATTTAAAAAATTTTCTGTGCTCCCAAAGGCCTCACTCTAAACTTTCCATCAGTTTTAAAACCAGGGAGATGGTGTTTAATTCATTTTGCTTTCCAGGGAGTAAAGGAAATGAAAATTAAAAGTGGCTTCATCACATGTAATGCTAGAATGTGGAGTTTTTAATGACAATATTACAGGAGAATATGTTATTCCACATTGGGTGTTCATCTTTTTAAAACAATTCTCCACCTCTGCCTCAAATGGCAATATTATAAACACAGAGATAGCTGAGTTATATGGCCTGAATTTGTAGTGATCCAGCAATGGTAATGCATTCAGAAAATAGCTAAAAAGCAGAGAAAAAAAACAAACTGAGACAGAGTACAAAGTAGAAATATAATAAGTCCTAAAAAATGTTCTTATGTTTGCTGTGACTCTCGGCTTTCCAACTAATGGAGCTCCATTTATCTTATTTACCTGTATGGGTAGTATACTGCCTGGCAGATAATGGTTGCTTATTAAATATCTGCCTATTAAATAACTACAGTTTGAAATTTCATGTGAATTGACTACTTCCTGGGCCAACAGACTGTACCCTAATCCTATGGTCAGGAATCTTAGAGGTAGATAAACATGAGCAGGCAGCGGAGGAGCAGAGTTAGAAGATTACGATAGATTGACAACCAAAGACAAGGATTGGGTTCTAGACTGTCAGTATGTGCCTTGTATTCACGAGTACTTTTCTCACTTACACAGCTCCGTGACTTTGTGAATTACTTAATGCCTGTAAATGATAGCTTGTCCTGTGGAAAAAAGAAACAGATGATATTAATATCAGCATCCCATAATTATATGTGGTCATTCTCTGAGTAGCTTAGCAGACTTATCACATCAATTTTTATTGGAATTGCTAGACTTTATCGGGTTCCTGTGGCTGTTGTAATAAATCATTGCAAATTGGGACTTAAAACAATACAGTTTTATTATCTTATATTGTTGGAGGTCTAAATTGAGTATTGAAGTATTAAATCAAGGTTCTGGCTAGGTTTGTACCATTCAGAGGCCCGAGGGGAAGAATCTATCTATGTGTTTTTGAACTTCTAGAGCCTTTTGCACTCCTGAGCTCTAGTGGGCATCATTTGAATCTCTGTTTCAATCACCATGGCCTGCTTTCCTATCTTCTTGCCTGTTTTAAAAGAACATTCCAGTCTACACTGGAAAATGCAAGATTGTACCTGCATCTCAGCTGTAATGTGAAGGTGACCTATTAGCAGTGGAGAGACTATTATCCCAAGTTTGGAACTGTTTGTCTTGACCAACTCTTAAGCTTGCACAGTCAAAACACTCTCCTCTTGCTACCTACGATACTTAATCTGAGTTTTACACATACTCTGTTTAAATTAACAGACTCACTCATTTCTGCTTAGCAGGAAAGAAGGGAGGAGAATATTAATTTATTTTACCACAAAACAATAACCCTTGAAAAGATGGGAGTATGGTATGACTACATAAATATTTCAGGACACTCTCTTCTATTCTAACTTTTAACAATAACTCACTAAACAGATTACATATTTAGTCTACTAAAGCACAAAGATGTTTTGCTGTTATTTTGTTTTTTAATAATATATGCATACATGTATATATATTTTATTTTTAAATTTAAATTAGAAACAAGGTTGCTTCACATGTCAGTCCCAGTTCCTTCTCCCTCCCCTCATCCCCCGCCCTCTCACCAACTCCCAATGCCCCAAGTCCCACTCTGTTCCCCAGGGAGGATGAGGCCTTCCATAGAGGATCGCCAAAGTCTGTCATTTCATACAGGGCAGAGCCTCCCCCAAGAGTCGAGGCTGAGAGAGCATCCCTCATTGTGAGATGGGCACCCAAATTCCATTTGTATGCCACGGATAAATACTGATCTATTACCCAAGGCTCCATAGATTGCCTAGCCCTCCTCACTGACACCCACATTCAAGGGGTGTGGATCAGTCCCATGCTAGACTCCCACTCATCAGTCTGGGGTTCAAAAGCTTCCCCTTGTTCAGGTCAGCTGTTTCTATGGGTTAAACAAGCCCAGTCTTGACCCCTTTGCTCATAAGTCCTCCCTGTCTGTCACTGGGTTCCAGGAGTTTAGCTCAGTGTTTAGCCATGGGTGTCTATCTCTGCTTCTGTCAGTCATTGATTGAAGGTTCTTTTTCCCAGACTCTCTGGCAGTGGGATTATAGGCTGGTACTCCCCTCATCCATGTCTAAAATCCATATATGAGTGAGTACAAACCATGTTTGTCATTTTGTGACTGGGTTACCTCACTCAGGATGGTTTCTTCTTCTAGTGCCATCCATTTGCCTGCAATTTCAAGATTCCATTGTTTTTCCCCACTGAATAGTACTCCATTGTGTAAATATACCACATTTTCTCTATCCACACTTCATTTGAGGGGCATCTGCATTGCTTCCAGGTTCTGGCTATTACAAATAATGCTGCAGTGAATATAGTGGAACAGAAAGAGGTTTTTTTTTGATGCTATTGTCATTGTTTTATTTGCAGGATTAGGGATGCAATACGGAGCCTTGTGCATGGTAGGCAAGCACTCTATCACCAAACTATATTCCAGTTTGCAATTTTCTATTTAATAAGGAAAGTGACTAGTGAAGAAAGAACACACTGAGCAGGACATGGAAAGGTCATAGACCAATGCAAACTGGCCTTTCATAAGCTCTTAGATCCCAGACACTTACACATACTCCTTAAGAATTCCACTACACTCAGCTGCTAAAAGGTGAAATGTCTTCTATTGCAACTGATCATTCACACTTGGTAAATCGTAGGGTGATCGTTATAAGCAGAAATCCAGGCTGTCTAACAAGTACAATAATAAAGTAAACATGAGAGTACATTGTGCTACACAGTGTTCAGAGTACTTCATACTCTGAAGTATTTTAAGCCCATAAAATCCTATGAGATAAGTATACTATTATCCTCATTTCATGGATGAGAAGATTGGGGCACAGAAATTTATATAACACACCCCTGGCCACTGAGCTGGGATTTCAGCATTGGAAGTCTCTCTCCAAAGCTGCTGCTACATTTTATAACACATTAAAGAGCTTATAAAACATCAACAAATATACAGATACTAACTAATGATCAGTTATGATCACAAAGAAATGGTTTAATGTAATACAAATATAAATTTATCTTTTAGAATACATCAACACACAAACTACTCTTAAGGATAGGCTGCATATGCAGCAGCAGATAGCCAACAGAAATAGAATTCAGCAGTGTTTTTGGAGTCCATTGTATCAGGATATTTTCTTTTTCATTTTTTTTATTTTATTTTTTTACCCAAAAGATTCTCAGCATATAGATTATGGCTTCTGGCTTTGTATTTCTGAGTGTGCAAATATATTTCTGCTTGTTTATACCTTTTCTTGTGCTTTTTCAGTGTTTATTTGTTTTGTCCATTTTGATTTTGTTGCTTCTGTTTTTATCTTATTACATTATAACATAATATTATAATATATTCCCTTAAAAAGTT
Source organism: Mesocricetus auratus (assembly GCF_017639785.1). Lineage (NCBI taxonomy): Eukaryota > Metazoa > Chordata > Mammalia > Rodentia > Cricetidae > Mesocricetus > Mesocricetus auratus. Next base: position 34,423,746 of record NW_024429190.1, on the reverse strand, counting down.
GATTATTTTCTAATGAGAGACAGAAAGGGGTGGATCTGGATGGCAGGGGAAGTGGGTCGAAATCAGAAATTAGAGTATATTGTATGAAAAGAATCCATTTTCAATAAAAAAATAATACACAAACCTGTTTTAGTTTTCCCTAGTGGTTTGTTGTCAGTCATTTATCATTCATATTACTCACTACATGAAAATACAGAGAACACATATAACTTTTGAGAACCAAGTGAATGAGATACTCAATAAATTAAGGTGAGCATTAGAATTGTCTCATTAAAAATAAGAAACCAAGGACACAGAATGCTTGAACACTCTTATCATTGCAACACTTTTGGGAAAGGGTAAATCTAGAAACTGAGCTTTGAGGATTCTTATTCCTTTAAATGATGTTATTCCCATAATTCCACACCTGTCCTCCTAGTGAACTGGGACAAATGGTGCATTTGTCACCCAATTAAGATGCAACACAAACACTGTCAGATTTAGACAGGGAAGGGACCATCATTCTTTCTGTATGAATTATGCGTAAATGTTGAACAATAACTTTATTAGCTGTCATTCTCTCAAGTTCTAATGATTGCTACTTTCCTTTGTCTGTGAACAAATAAGTAAAGCACATTTGTTAACAGTTGTGATTTAAGTACATAGTGAATATTTGCTGTCTTTACTTTGTTCATTAATAGAGACTTGTTTCCAAGCCCAAAGAGAAGAGTCTAAAATTACATTGAGATAGTTTTACAATCTCTTTTATCAGGCTTGATTAAGATAATGCTTGACTGTATTCGGATATCTGACTTCAGGCTGACTTTGTCATTGTAATGCTGTCGTTAACAATTCTTTCTGTGCTATATTTGCTGAGGCAATGTCTCTCCTTTGCTGAGCATTTTGTCATTTTGTATAGGTAAGGATAAAATTTAGAACTGGCACAAGAAGCAAACACCTAAATTCTCTCTTGCCATCTGTCTCCTCCTTTCAGTAATAAAACTGTCAATTTAACAGTAACCTGAGAAATTGTGCATCTATTGCCCAGTTGTATACATAAGACTAAAGTAAAGCAAGACATTCTATCTCCAGGAAGATGAATCAGTGGATGGAGGCACTTCCTACCAAGACTGTTGACATGGATCTAATCCTGAGGACAATATGAGGGAAAGAATGTTAGTCTCTGGGATTTACAGGGAAATCACAGTATGCGTACACCCATGCACACACAAAGATGGATAGGTAGATGGATGATAGATAGATAGATAGATAGATAGATAGATAGATAGATAGATAGATCTTGGAAAAAGAAAAAAGAAAAACACACTAATCATTTATCACTATCCTAAAACTATGCTGCTATACTGGCCAAGACTGTTGAAAGAATGAGCAGTGATCAGGTGACATATAAGACAAATTGTTATTTGTATACATTGTTTCAGGTATGACTTCTGCTCTTGATCACTAAGGACCACAGCCACTTGTCACAGAAACTTATTGATGTAGATTCTATACTGTTTAGCATCTATTTTATAAGCAGTAGACAGCTTTGTAAGCACATCTTACACCGACTTTTGGCTGACCTTGACTGACACAGGTACCATTTTTTACCTAAGCAAGCATGAATGAGATAGGGATTACTTTATCAGAGGGTGGGAGTCTTTTCATTTCAGTTAAGGCTCACTTCATTCAGGCTTTCCAGGCAGTGAGGAGTGAAATGACTTTTGTTCTGTGTAGTGTTTCTTGTCATCAACTAGCTGAAAATTCCGTCTGCAAAGGGAGTTAGTATCTATATGGACCATAAAGACAGTGGGAGCAGCTTTAGCCTTTGTGTTGCTAGTGTTTGACATTAAGAGGCCATTAGTTTACCTGTTTGAAATTCCTTCCTCTTTCCACATTTGAAAGGGCATCCAACTCCAAAAAGAATGCCACATGAGACCTGCCAAGAGCTAATAGCTGAGACTTTCTAACAGAGTCTCACCTTGAGATACCCGCTATATTACAATCTTATTTGGTCATTGAATGAGATCCAACTTAGTACTACCTTCTAGAATGATCCTGGATTGATTCATTAAAGAAAGGATGCTTGATTAGAATAATCATTAAATGATTCGATGCAGGAATAAGAGACATCATATACCGGAAATGGCTCTTACTTGAACTGTGTTTGAGTAAGTTTGAATGAAGTTAACATAAAGCTAAAACCCCAAGTTTAACAAATATATATCACTTGCCTTTTATAAAGAAGATTTGCAGATAACTTGAAAAAGAAAAGAAAAGAGGTTAGCATATTTAAAACACTATTAAAGACTATGCCTCATAACATTAGTCTCCACTTGATAATGGCAAAGAATCAAGAAACACAGAGGCCTACCTATGAGGTACCGTAAAGTCATTGCCACCATGTTGGAACTATATGAAAGTGAAGATGAGCTTCATCTACAGCAAATTATCTTCCTCCGGCAATGGTGAAATTTCTCAGCAGTAGCTAGAGTGACTTCCCTTGAAGAACTCACATTCTAGAAAGCACTTAAAGGCATAAATCTGTAATTGCAGATGGGAGGCCTCTAGCCATAGCAGTTAGGGAAGCATCTCATGAAGACTGGGAAGGCCACATGAAGTCATTACAGACTATTTGCACATTTCAGGAGGAAAACCAGACAGATCGCAAAGCAGACTTGCATTACCAGGTTCACTTCACTGAGGTCAGGCTGTTCCCTGCCTACCAAAAGTTCATTCTTCTGAGTCCTTGAGCATTTTTACCTGCCTGACACTGCTCAAGACCTTAGGATCCAAAAAGAACATTAACTAGAAACTCATGTGAGCCTTACATCTAAGAGGGAGAGAGAAGGAAAAGACATAAGATCAGTAGATGAGTACATGCATGAAAGAGAATGAGAATAATGAAAAAGGGACAATACCCTTCTAATCAGAGAAAGATTAGAGATCAAGGATTAGTGACCAAGTTCATTCTTTACTGATGGGGATAGGAACGTACATTTAATTTCAGGTATGAAGTTGATGGAATTCAGGATTGTCTAAACCTTTGTGAAGACATGCTTCCTGAGAAGACTGACACATAAATCCTTTGACTCAACATGGAAGGACCACTCTCAGTCCAGACAGGCATGATTCAATATGCTGGGAATAGGGGTAAAACAACAAGCCAGATGAAAAGATTATTTGCTGTGTTCTTCATAGATTTGAGTCATTTTTGTCACCTGACCTTTGGAATCAACACTCCAGGTTCTGTCAACTTGGCACTCCAGTACTTTTAGCAGTGAGCTCTTGGTATTTCCAACATTCAGCCTCAGACTAGAAGTGAAACAACTGACTTCCCTGACTCTGAAACTTTTGCACTTATGACAAAACCTTGGTATCATCTTCCCAAAAGAATCAAGTTGGGATTTCAGGGGATTATTTAGTCCCTAGAGCCACATGAGAAAGTTTCCCTGGTAAATCCATTTCACCTATCTAGACATTGACCCTTTTAGTTCTATAACTCTAAAGAACCTTAGCCAATGCAGAGATTCAAAGGGAAGGCAAAGAGTATAAGAAACAAAAAAGAAGAACTGAAAAAACCAAATGATGACAGCATGCCTAATGATGAATTTAAACCAGGCAGACAATAAGTCTGTTACTCAGGATCCTCACCATGCAGACTCTAGAGGACAATGCAAAGAAAGGATGCATCTGACAGTGAGACAGGAAGTAAAGTTAATAGAGATACTCAAACATTAGGAATAGTAATCACTTTTATCATGGAGCAGGGAAAAAAGCAGTTGCTTAGGGGCAAATGGAATATCCAGAGTTTGTCAGAGATACTTAGATGAAAACAGTAGTACATCAAAGTGTCCAAGCACCGGACAAATAAAAAAACAATAGAAAATGATGGAATTGCAATCAAACCATAAGGACTCTGAGAAACTCAAAAGCAAAGGAAAGGAAAGGTTAATTTGGAAGTCAACTAATAGGAGGAAGTCTGAGTCTTCTCTGTAGTTCCTCCCAAAGTTTCAACAGCAGCTAAGACAAGAGCCTTGGGATTGTTACTTCTGTGAATAATGATGATGATGATGATGATAAATATTATCAGATAAGGAGACTCTCTAGGCTATAGCGGGAATTTTTAAAGGTTTCAAAATATGGGCAAAAATAAAATAGTGCTGGCACCAGTCAAGCAATTTTGCAAAGAATTAAATGGACTCAAAGACCTCACAGGTCACATTGAGGGACCGAACCTGAGATACACTGATGGGTCCTCCACTCTCCATCTGATATTTCTGGTATTAGAATTAGCTAATATATTCTGTAGCAGAACGTGAATTCCTAGGTCTCAAACTTGGGACAATTGGGAAAGATCAATCAATATTATGATAAGTGAGGAAGGCAGTATACTCTCTCTCTCTCTCTCTCTCTCTCTCTCTCTCTCTCTCTCTCTCTCTCTCCCAGCTACTTTTAAAAGCATCCCTCATATTTGAAGACAAGCTTCTCAAGTTTCAAATAGTTACTGTCATATTTTTTTGGTCTTTAAGTAACCTATGTGTTTGAGTTTACTTTCACAATAATATTTTGTTGTTTATCTTCCTAAGGTAACGTATGGATATTCAATGTGTGCTTCAATATATAGTAATTAACTATCTAAACTAAGAAGCTAAAAATGTACTACAACAACATGATTCCAATTAAAACAGAGCCAAATTATATCAATAGACACATATCCAAAGAAGATATTTAAATGTCCAAGAACTTTACATAAAAGGCCATCACTCTTAGCATGGAGTCAAATGTGGTTTTCATCCAGGCACAAGGTCATTTTTATCTTCTTATTCTCTTTAATGTTGAGGTTAAGACCCCAGTTGGGATTGACTAATTAGTGTGCTATTCCCTGTATTCATCAGAGACCACATCTGAGCATGGAAAGCATCCCAGAGGGCTCGGCCTCCCAACATACAGTGGAAAGAAAAGCTTGCTGTTCTGAAAGAGTCAATCTGGTTTTCCGAGAGCCTGCTGTGTTTCTAGCACGGAAAATCTGGTTTAGTCTTGAGGGTGCTGCAAGGTAGATCATCTTTTCACACATTTGTGAAGTGCAGGACACAGCACGCACCACAGTTTGTCAAATTGTGTTCATTTGTGAGAAAGCAGTCCTGAAGTTAAAACTCCCTCCTGAAGTTCCTCTTCTGTCATTTCTGAGACTTCAAGACAGTCTCAAAACCAAGTGCTGTCACTTACCTGTGACGCGGCACCAGCCACCAGCGATAAATCATACTTGTAACCAACTGCTTGAGGTGCATTTACTCGCAGATGATACACATTTTAGGATTCGTGGCAAGCTTTACAGCTTTTCCGATTTGAAGTAGGTCACAAAGAACTCTTAAAGTTTAAAAGCTCCGTGTTTTTCTCCTCTATCAGAAAATGGTGGTATTTTTAGCACTGGATTAAACTTTGGGGATGATGTCATGATGTCCCTTCATTTTACAGATTAGTGTCTGAGGCCTGGGAAGGTTAATTGATTTTCCCTAATTCCCACAGCTAGTTAGTGGAAGCACCAATGCCAAACCACTACTCATCCTGTCTGTAAGACTTTCTTTCTACTCTACCAGAATATGCAAACCAGACGTCTGAAGTGTACTATTAAAAAATCATCTGCCCTACCCTTTCTGGCTGGGTAAGCAATAAGATTATTAATTTTTTATCTCAACCAGAGCGTCTCTAAACTAGATTTTCATCTGTTTAGTCTGGGATAACTATGCAAGAGGAAGCAATGGGCAGGCAGCAGGCACAGACACTCACTGAAAGGTGTTTGCTGGACAGTGTCTGCTCCAATCCATAGCCCAAATCTTCTGAGATTAAAAACACATTTCATCTTTTCACTTAGGCTTCTACGAAGCCAGTGCGTGGTCAGCCTGGTCAGAACCCGCATAAACTTACTCCGGGAATTGCCCACACTCTGACATCTGCGTAACTGCCAAATGAATTTGCCATATGATAATGAATACAAAATGAATTAATAATGGTATGTGAATCAGGAATACAATTTACAGTTCCTCAGACAAATTAGTGTTGCTTTAGCATGCACCTGCACAAACTACCTCCACCGGCCAGCCAAACGTTCCCGGTTGTCTTCTGGCACACCACTGCCATCTACTGTCCATCATTAGGATGGCATCCTTTCTCAAGCTCCGAAATCTCCTGCTTGATCAGTCTGTGTCTATTATTTCTTATTGTATCATTAAATATATATGCTAGGGTCTGTTTGAGGTTTAGAAGTCTTTTTATGCTCCAGAGTGAGAATCCTCCTTCTTTCAGTTAATTTTGTTGAAAACAACTAAAACTCCTCCAGGGCAAAAAAATACTTGACAGACTGTTCTATCACAATAACAATCTAAGTACTGCACAATCCCGCCTTTATTCAAAGCATTCTCCCATTTAAAAATATATATAATAACAATGCATTCGCTTCTCTCTTGCCAGTTTTAACTATAAGGTTTTTGTTATTGTTGTTGAAGTTTACCAGTTCATGAAACAGTCTGAAGCTTTCTATAGTTTCCCCCATACTGAATTCAGCATTTCTGAACTCCTCAGACACAACGCTAGAATCCTAAGTTCTATTAGCTTTCTTCTATCCACTCTGCGGTGGATATTTGCTGTTTGCTATGCACTGCCTTGCCTCAGTTCCCAGCATCCAGTCTTCACTTCAGTGTACCTGCATTGCTCGTATTTAGAGCTAGAGATGCTAAGAGAGGACAGAATTTTTTTTGAGATCTCGGTGGAGGAAAAATAAAACATAGGGGGAATGATTTAGGCAAGAGGCCAGGAAGGAAGGTGTGTGGAAATACAGATCAGACATTGCAGCTTCACCGATCCCAGGGGTGGGAAGGATGGTGAGGAGTGGGGCTTTGGGAAGCAGAAGACGGTCTAATAAGCATTTCTCAGGACAGCATGTGAGACAAGGGGAAAAGAGAAGGCAAGACCTGGCATTTGGGCTTTTTCATGGACAATTGATTTAGAGAAAACACCAGGAACTGTGCTTTAGACATTTCGGATTTCAAGATTTCTGCTTGGTAGTCAAATAGAACGGTCTAGTGGTAAGGGTCTTGTGAATACACAATTTGCTTTCCCGTAGTGCATTGCCCAACGGGACTATAAACTGTGGTATTCTGCCTTCATTGCCCACAGTGTTAGAACTGTAAACAAATGTTTATCTGAGACCAAGCTAAAGAAAACCATGAATAAAACGCTAACTAAAAGAAGGATGCAGCTCTACCCTTGTTGAAGAAGTTTATAAAAACTCTAAGACTGTTCACTCAGCGTTAGATTTCATCTGAAAGCAAACACAAGCTCTTCTGTGGACAAATTCCTCTGCTGTCTCTGGGATCTGTTCATCCTCCACATGCCCTGTTTGGGGTTAAAATGTTCAAATGAAAACACGGTGACTATAATTTTCTTTTACTGCTCCTGTACAGTGTGGGCCCTTGATCACCACATCTTTAAGCCTTTCCCACTTACTATAACTCCCAAATTCAGTGATATGTACAATAGGCTGTATATGTCATTGTAATTCAGTCAACCACCCCAATTTAACATTCTTATACATTCTTATTGTGTGGTGGCTTATAAGTGCAGTGCACTATGTATTTCTTTATAACCAACCATGCTATGAAAACTTGTTTCATTTCTTTTCTGATTATGGTTTGCACAATCATGTCATCTTTAAAAGGATTTACTAAGATTTAGGAAGAAGGAGCGTTGTTGCCAAGTAACCAGCCCCATCCAGACAAATGAGTTAGGCAGTATCTAGCAGACAAGGAAAATGAAAATTCCGAAAGACTCAACATCGAGCACAGGTTGTGCATGTCCAAGCTTGATTCCTTCTAATCAGGTACATCTCTGTTTGCATTTTCAAACCTGATACTGAGTTGGAAACAGAGAGGAATGGAGAAGTGTCTCCATGTCACCTTGAGTCACCACACATTAATGAAATGTGTCTACAGATGTGTATCCAAAAAAAGCCTGATGATGCTTTTCATCTATTCGCTTGCCAAATTTTTACAGAATAGATACATTACATGAAGTATTGTGGTTTGACTGAAGAGAAGCATTTACAAATAAGAAAGGTAAGCTGGACGTTGGTGGCATGCACCTTTAACTTCAGCACTTTAGAGACAGACTCAGGCAGATCTCTGTGAGTTCGAGGTCAGCCTGGTGTACAGAGCCAGTGCCAGGATAGGCTCCAAAGCTACATAGGGAAACCATGTCTTGAGAAAACAAAAGTAAAGAAAAGAAGGTAAGCTGCTATACAGTCATATGCAAAAGTTTTCCAGAATAATTCTTCAGGAACAGAAACTTTTTAATTTCAGTATATCATCTATCAATGTTGTTGGCTATGCTACATACAAATCTAACACTTTCTTCATAGCGTCACCCGCTCCCTAGCCACTTCATGCAGCCATTGTTTGTGCCTCTAAACCCTCCTGCGCCTGTCATCCTTGATTCTACAGATCATGCTGCAATTTCCATGTTTTTCTCTTCTCCTAGACAAAGGGGACTGTTCAACAGATCTTTTCAATGGAAATGAGAGAAAAAGAAGTTAATCACTTTACGAAATCCTTTTATATACGTCAAAGTCATTCACAGCACTGAGAAAATTTCATGCTATGCACAAGATGCTTCGTGTGCTTTAGTATGACTCTTAGAATTTTTCTCATATTTTAAGTTATTACAAATGCACTGAGGTGTGTACATGCATGCATGTTTGTGCATGTTCCTCTTTGCCAGTGTGCATGTGGAGGTCAAAGGAGAATTTCACAGAGTTGGTTCTCTTCCTCTACATTTATATGGGTCACAGTAAATATAGCCAGTCTCTATGTTTGGGAAGCAAACACATTTACCTGAAAAGCCATCTCATGGAGCCTATCTGTAGGCATTTTTATTCTCAATGAATATAGTTAAAGTCTGTGTATATGTTAAAGGGTTTATGTAAACACCACATCTAGCAAAGTGTTCCACCATGTAAGGCAAGAAGGCATTTCAAGAAGAGTTAGTAGTCTGTATTGGTTCAAACTTTGAGAGTCTGAGCTATGGTAGTTGGTTTTATGCATATTTAAGCACAGACAGTTTGAGAGGAGATTTCCTTGAAATACTTAGTGAAGTGAAAGTGACATCTTCCGTAAAGGTAAAAATCTATAGATTAACTTAGAAAACAGGCTCAAGGTAAATGTCTGGGGGAGGATAGCACTATAGATTGACTGAGACAACCTCAAGATAAGGTCTGATGAGGATCTAATGCAGCCTAGACACACAGATAGTTCAGAAGTCATCATGCTATTAACCATCTCTGCTCCCAACCTTCTGAACAGAAATAAGGTTATATATCCCTCCCTTGGAAGAGACAAACCTGTGCATTTAATATTCCTAGTTTCCCTAGTGCTTATCTGAGAGCACAAGGGTCTACTTACATTGTGCACTACAATGATCATTCAAATATGGAACATTTGAGGTGAACACTTGCAAGAGAAGAGTTATGGATCATGGCATCCCTTATTTATGATGCAGTATATTACCAGTTACTAATTCAATTTTAAAATGTTTAAGTCATACTTAAGGTTGAACAATTTGATTTTTAATTAAATAATGTATTATGTTGCATTTATCTCAAACTTACCACTAGTTGCATATCTGTGAAACAAATTGTGGAGGATTTCAGCAAACTTCTTCAACCTACAAAGGCACATGTATGATTAAGTCTATATGCAAAGTGTTACTGTATTCAATCTCATTCACATATAGAGAGGGATGTATGGATGATAGACAGATAGATAGAAAGCGAGACAGAAAGAAAGGAAGGTAAGTAAATTAGATGATAAACAAGTAGACAGGTGCCTCTTTGCATCTTTTTTTGTATTTATTACTTTATTTATTTTTATTTTTTATTATTTTTTTTATTTTCCAGTTTAAATTTAGATAAGAAGCGAGGTTGCTTCACAAGTCAGTTCCAGGTCCCTCTCCCATTCCCTCCCCTCCTCCCGTGCCCTCTCCTCAACCCCCCCCCCCCCCGTTATCCCCTCATTCCCCCAGGGAGGGTGAGGCCCTCCATGGGAGGTGTCCATAGTCTGTCATTTCATATAGGGCAGGGCCTAGACCCTTCCCCAAGAGTTCAGGGTGAGAGTGCACCTCACATTGTTCTATGGGAGTCCAAATTCCGTGTGTATACTTGGGATGGGTACTGATCTTCTGCCCAAGGCTCAATAGATTCCCTAGGCCTCCTCACTGACACCCAACTTCAGGGGGGTATTGATCAGTCCCATGCTGGATTCCCAGGCTGATGCCTGGGTTTCAAGAGTTAACCTTTGTCTAGTCAGCTGTTTCTGGGGGTTAAACCAGCCCAGTCTTAATCCCTTTGATCACCAGTCCTCCCTCTCTGTTACTGGCTTTCTTGAGTTCAGCTCAGTACTTAACCAAGGGAGTCTGCCTCTTCTTCGATCAGCCACTAAATGAAGTTTCTGTTTCCCAGACTCTCTGGCCATAGGATTGTAGGCTGGCACTCCCCAGATCTATGTCTAAAATGCATCTTTTTATAGTAATCACCTTTCTAAGTATATGACTTATTTAAAATAAAACCTACATTTCCTGGCTTCTCTGTAGCAAAGTGTGTTTTTATTTTACTATGAACCACTGACACAAATGCTACAGAAACTAGACACAAATTGAGTTGATTTTGTGGTCTGAAAAATGAATTTAATCAAAATATTAAACTAGGATTAAATAATGGTTAAATCACCCCAGATTCACTTAAGATTTTTATAAATTATTGTGAACATACTTTGATATCTTTCTATGTGTTTGAGAAGAAACAAATGATCAGTTTAATTATAGTGGATCCAGGTTTAAAAATAAAATCTGATCTTTTAACCTCTGAGCAAATTATATGGCTTCTCAAAATCCTAGTTTACTTATATATAAAAGCTAAACTATGTAAAGTAATGTCTACCTAAGAAGATGTCTAATTGGTTATAATGCAGAATTATACATACCATAAAACTCCCATGTGTTTTTTAAAGATTTTATTCCTACCTAGTTGGAGAAAGTAGAAAATGTTTTATGAAGGACACACATATATTTTTCCTGGATGGGAACTATTGGGAAGACTTTCCAGGGGCAGGTAGTAAAGGTGATATGAACTGGCACCTTGCTAGACAGCACTGTGCCAGCAGATACAGGGTGGCCCAACACTGTACCATTTTGTAATCATAAAAAGACATGATGTTGATTCATGAGACACAGATGATGAACAAAAGGAAGATTCTGAACAGGACAAGAGGATCTGACGAACAGTAGCACTGTGTATTCTGTCACGTTCATTAATAGTGGGCCATTAGAAGTGAACAGGAGTGAAGCTAAATATGAATTTTCTTGTGCCTGCAGCCAGGTTAAAGAGAAAGCCAGTCATCAGCTTCCAGGGACATCATATGAAAAGTGACAGATGACCACCAGTGAAACAAATGCTAACTAACATGTAGGTGACTTTTGTTTCCACCACCGACCTCACTATAGAATGGCCTTTATAGCTAAAAGGGATGTCCATCAATCACCTCCTTGTTGAAGTAGCTTGTACGTTGCTGGTAAAATAAATATCAACATGTTTTTGTTAGCCTCGCCAACCTCATTAGAATAAAAGGCAAGCTTAATGCCCAGTCACTGTGGGTTGGCTCCCAGTCTTCCAAATCGGCTTTTTGATTCCCATGAAAATAGTCAGTAGTAATCCAAAGTTATGAAATAATGTAATGATGTGCAGAATAGTGCCACTTTGTGAACTTTAACATGTCTTCATTATCTGTACTCCATGCCTTTTAGGTCCTCCAAGAACTTGTGTGGTTATTGAAGAATATTAAAAATAAGAAACAGAATAAGCATTTGGAAATGTTAGTCATCATGGATAAAAGGAGAAAGTAACTCTCAGATTCCTTAACTGACTTCTATCAATGCAAATCACCTTCATCTCTATGATGTACAATGACTACCAGAGCTCATTCTCAACAAAGAAACTCAAAGTAAGAACTGAGTTTATGCTGGAGAGATGGCTCCATGTTTAAAATCATTGACTACATTTTAGGAGGACTGGGGTTCAATTCCCATTACTCACATGGCAGTTCACATCTGTCTAAATCCAGTTCCAGGGGTGACACCCATGGCAAAACACCAATGCACATAAAAAGTATTAGAAAAAGAAACCCAGTCATATAATGAAAACATTTGACAAAGTGTTAGTGTTGTGTTCAAACTGACATGTGTGGTGTTCCCTGTAATCCCTCCTAGGTGTTGCAGGAAATAAACAGACAGCTAAAAGAAAAACTAGGGAAGGTGGAGATTCTAGAAGAATTTACAAAATTGAGTAAAACAGACATAAGCAGGGCTGAGAGAGTGGAGGCTCACAGACTAGGATGATTAAGGAACTGTGCCTTTCTGAGGATCCCCATGGAGTGATGAGGAAAAAGATGGGAAGTTAAAAATCAACAAAAGCAAAACTCAAGAAAAGTGCTTTCTGCCCTGTGAGGCAACAGGAATGGATTAAAGTGATAAAGCCTGAATTTAGTAACGTGGTATAGTGTCTGTAAAATAATACTCACTGTCAACCTGAAAAACACCTTCCTCAGGAAACATAATCATCTCCTAATATTCTTCTAATGTAACACGTGACTCTTGGTAATTTCATATATACTCATAACCCTCTCTACTAATTAAATAACAATGTTCTGAACAAAGAAGCAGTCTTTGTTGAATTACCACATAGATTTGAAAATTAGCTACTAAATTAAAAGTCCATTTAAATAATATCACCAACTTCTTTAGAAATAACAATACATGACAAGTCTTAGATCAAACATCTTCAGAAGTCTGCTTTGAAAAGACTCCAAATTTGTATACACTTAAGAAACTTAAGTTTAGGGTTTTATGTTCAAAGATATAAAAGTAATCTGTACATACAGGTCATAGTTCATTTTATCCTCATCTACACCATATATCATAGAGAATTCCTCAGATATGTGCAATGCTCCCCAGATTTCAAGTGTTACTCGTGGTTCAGTTGGAATTTCAGGACTGTAGACTCTTACCTCCCATGCTCCCATGCTCATATTGTTATTGTACACCCTATTTTACAGAATCTATTACAAATTTACATACTTTGCCTTACTCACTCATGAAGTTTCATTTCATCAAGCTACTCATCCACAGATTTGCAACTTAGCAAAAAAGGCACACAACTAAAGTTTAGATTTTATTTTCCCAAGTGTAATTAATCGGTACTATAAATGCAAGGCCATATAGCCTGTTATCAGTGTTGAAACCATGCAGGAATTCTTCAAGTTATGGACTTTTATTCCTCTATTGTAAGATAGGATGCTGAAGTTTCTCTCAGTTAAATTAGCTAGTCAGAAACAGAAGCAGGCCAGGGATGATATAAAGCCTATGAGAATATTCATTGCCTGGCCCTTGAAACTTGTTTCCCTAAATTCATTGTTTATGTGGTGTGCCTAAGGAAGTGTACATAAACTTGTCTGATATTATTAACAGCATATAATTATGACTATACACTTAAAAGGAGCATGCTTCCTTTGCACACAGAGAATCTATTTATTCAGACAAATAGTTCATTAGTGTCACAAGCTGACAACTCACCATTCATTCACAGTTCCAAGATAGTCCATCAGATCGACTGCTTTCATTTACACATGTATCCCATTATTTGAATAATATCCATCCTTCTATTTTAATTGCTAGGACCTAGTACCATATCACTAACATGTGTAGTTGGCTCAAATATCACAAGAGAGAAGTATAATTAACAAAGTAGAGTATATCTTTGAAGTATAATATAGATGTACTTTCATTTTATGTGTAGAGATGTTTTACCTTCTTGTGTGTCTGTGTATTTGCTGTATGTATGCATGGTATATGAAATGGCACAACAAAGAGCATCAAATCACATAGAATTGGAATTATAGACAACTATAACCATGACATTTGCAGGAATCAAAACTATTTTCTCTAGAAGAGCAGCCAGTGCTCTCAACTGTTGAACCGTCTTTCCAGGCCATTGTTTTCATTCTAAATTATATTTTCCTAAATATATACACATTTATGAAATTAGTATTTAGGATCCCTCCTAGGATATACTGTTTTCAACCAAGAATGTAATTATAAAACCTAGATGACACATTTATCTTACATGGAAATTTTGTGCAACTGACCTACTATAAGATTATAAAGGTTGGTTACCTATACACTTAACAGTAACACATTAATAAATATGCTCAGGTTAGCATCAGTCTTAAGTGTAGAACTTACTGCTAAATGCAATTGTATGTTTTGACATAATTAAGTCTCACTCTAAGGATGTCAGCCTTCTGTTGCTATTTTGCACTGCTCATTCTTCAGAATTATCCTGACATTTGAGAGTCATCACCAAGAGTCTCCCGGTACATCAGGCAGTAAGGAAACTCTCTCAAGAACAATCCATCTGCATTGCTGCCAGTTGAAAGAAAAGTCATGAACATTCCCCCTGTCAGAGACTCTGTCTTGATTCTTTGTAAGAATTGCTGGTGGTCTATACTTATTATGGGATTTTGGGATGAAATAATATTGCCTGCTCAGTAACAGAATCTGTTTCAGAAGGATACATAAGACCTGTCGAATATCTGCTCTGTAGGTAATGAAAGTAGGCCCACTTTATCTGATAATCTCATGACTCTGCCTATTGGACAGGACAGTTATGCTTGTGCATTCTTTTTTGCATACACAACAAACACATTTTCTCTCCTTTTCTTTTTCTTTCCTATCATATTTTAACTAGGTAAATATATTCACTCTCTTGCCATCTAGTGACATTTAATCTTAAACTTCCAAACATCCAAGGAAAATCAAGTAAATGTAAGCATCTCAAATTCAAACCTACCTTAGAAGCTGGTAACAACATTTTCTTTTGAAAATACAACTATATGTAAGAAACTCAATGGGTAACTTGTATGAAAAATGGCATGATTTGAGTTATTGAAGATGCACAAAAGGCTATATTAGATGAACAGATGTTTTAAGCAAAACAAGTATCCCAGGATACAGACATTGATGCTGTGGCAAAATTCAGTCTTTAAGGAAAAGTTAAAGT
This sequence comes from Mesocricetus auratus, assembly GCF_017639785.1. Lineage (NCBI taxonomy): Eukaryota > Metazoa > Chordata > Mammalia > Rodentia > Cricetidae > Mesocricetus > Mesocricetus auratus. The sequence continues at coordinate 34,408,607 of NW_024429190.1, read as the reverse complement.
CTAATATATTAATGAACCCAGGTGGGCACTTTAGTTCCCATTCAAGGACTAGGTAAAATCATCAATATAAATAATCAAGTACCTTAATGATACCAGCTGTTCCCAATATTTTTTCTGGTGATTAATACGCTCTCAAAACTTCTTTGCTGAAATTCAAATACATTTCATGATCCAAGACTATGATGGCACTGATTGCCTTTACTTGCAATTTATTTGCCTCTGTGAATCAGAACTCATCATATCAAGACAGACATAGATAGGTTGGGTTAACTGGATAGGAGTATTTGCGTTGGAGGAAGTCTGGTTTTTAAGCAAACTATAAAAACATAGCAAAGGATTATGGAAGAGCATAACCCACAGTCTATGTCAGTGGTTCTCAATTTTTCCTTATATTGGGTACTGGGAAAGGAGTTAAATCCACCCATCTGTAAAATTACTGTTCTGATTATTAAACATTTCTAAAGCTTTCTCCCATCCTGGTCACTGAATGTTGTATGTATAAAGACATTGTTTGTACCCTCCAGGAGCATAATGAAGCTTACCACCTACTTCTAGAAACAACTTGGGGATTGAAAGACTATTTGAAAGTGCCCAAAGCTTCTCAGAAGAAATGTGCTGTATAATTGCAAGTATGATCCACACTGATGTACATGTCCCATTAAACACTAGAGCTGGTTATCAAGAGTGCTAGTGAACTCATATTCCCCGGAGAACTTTAAAGACACAGAATAAGTAGACAGCACCTATCTACCTAGAAAAGCTCAGGTTGAACCCAAAGCGAAGATTTCTGGAGGAAAAATATAAGAGAATGAAGCTCAGGTGAAGGCTGCAAATACATTAACCAAAAGACATTAACAGAATCACCAATCTGGAAATTGGAATTCTGGAAAACAGAAAGAATATCTTCCCTGAGTTGGGAAACAGAAAGAGACACATGTTCAGTCTAAACTATCTACTAAAACAAGAATTTGCCATTTGTGTCTCTGAAACAACAGGGTATTTTTAAATAACTTATTATTATGTGTGATGGCATAACATGTGTTCATAGACACATTTGCATCACAGAGAAGTGAAGTTCAGGGAACAACTTTGTGGAGCCAGTTGTCTGCCATTACCTTTGCATGGATTTGAAAGCTACAAAGACCATCTGAGCCATCTCATTGGATCCTCCCATGAATATTTTTAAGACCAAATTTGCTGTGTTCAAAAAAGACATGAAGCTAAATGAGTCATCACTAAGAACAAATGGGTTAATCAAACAGAAAAGTCACTAATAAGTATAACTATAATATTCTCAACAATATAATTCTGAATGGGTACCATTAAAAAATAATAATTATAACCTAGAAGAGCTTAGTTAACTCTTTTTCTGATTAAAGCCATCCAGCTGGAAAATATTTTTTATTTTCTATTGCCCCATACCCATTTTGAGTAACCTCTATAAATACACAAAACTTGTAAAAATAGGTAATTATGAAATTGATAATAAATGAAATGATTGAGAATTTCCAAAATTTAGATGTTTCTGCAGACCCAGAACCAGACAAAGGTAATGGGAAACATCATGATGCAAATGCTAGCTATAATCAGAAAATCCTTGATGTGAGCTGATTTTAGGGTCATTTGTTTCTTTTTCATAAAATCTTAATAAAAGATGAGCAACAGCATGACCTTCAGAGAAGGATAACAAGACTACCTGTTGGCAGAATTAATTATTGACTTGAAGGCTGTGAAATCACCTTCAACAGAGTTATTTTCACAGTCTCCAGAAACTCTTCTTTTTCCCTGGCATTATCACTGTGGAAATTGACAGGAGTGTTTAAAACATTATCTATTATTTGTGCATCACAAGCCCAGTGGACTGGGTCAATTTCCTTGTTAGTTTCAGACCTTTGCTGTCTGACTTTATAAAGAGGCAGGCTGAGCTGGGATGAATGCTGTTTTAGGAAGCAAGAAACTTAGCTTCTCAGTATTTGTTCTGTTGTCTTGATGGAATGTCTAAAGTAGAAGGACTGAGTAAGACATTCATCCACTCTGTCCTTTCCATCATAAATATTTGCCATTCTGTGTTACCATATATACTTTTGTGCAACATTAAAGGAAAACAAAGTTCTTTACTATGATTCTTTTGTCCCATAGCCCTTTGGAAACGTAATTGTTGAAGCCTATATCATAACTTAATATAGAGAAATGTCTATAAATCATAATTGATTTGTATACATTCAGACTACAGATTTTTTTGTTCATCCTCTACATTACAAATGATCTAGTTTATATATCTGTGGAGAACTTGAAGGGTGAGCATGAAACCTGGGTTTGGAGTTCAAGTACTACAGTAGAGAACTAATCATATCACAGCCACATCTCACATTAAAAATTCATCAGGGTCATGCAATTGCTATCTTTCTTGGAGATTTGAGCCTTATACTTTACTTACCTCTGTGTTTAAGTTTATCTTCTGCCAACTCATAAGCACATTGTTATTTGTGAATGGTAGCTCACTAAAAATGAGTTTCTCAATGAAAAGATCTTAAATGAACCTTTGCGGTGGCCCCAGGTAGGTAGGTGTCCAGTGACTAAGTATGTCATGCTTGTTTTTTTTAAATACATTCTAAAATTTCTTCAGTGCCTCCCCTCTTTTTGAGATAAGGTTTCTGGTGTAACAATCCTGGAACTCATCTTGTAGTTCAGGATGGCCTTGATTCATAGAGATCTGCCAGCTTTGGCATTCTGAATGCTGAGATTAAAGGCACATGCCACCACTGCCTGACAGTGTCCCAAAATTTTTATGGTGGCATAACTTTCTAAGCTTCCTGCTGTCATGAAATTATAAAACTCAAACATGTAAGATTGTGCCCATGAATCTCTCACTTCTATAATATAAATGTCATTCATATAGTTTTGTGGCAAATAAAGAACTTAGTAAGTTATCCTTTGTTCCTTACTTCATTTTTTTACCCAGCCAGTGACTATATTCTATCACCCTCAACCACTTCTTGCCTCCTCCACCTAAAAGAGCCTTAACCAAATAACCGGCATCAATTAGCTTGACATAGCTTCTTAACAAAACATTCTCTCTCATTCTCGCTGTGTGCTTCCATGCATCCTCAATACTGATTGCGTTGATACCTTTCTAATGGCTGTGTTGTAAAAGCCACTAAGAAAAGACTTACTTGGCTCACAGCTTTAGAAGGATACAGTCCTTCTAAAGGCCTGTAATCCCAAGGCCTGCTCACATTTGCCCACTTCCTGCATTGACTCTACCTCCTTAAGTTTCCACTACTTTTCCAAACAGTGCTATCAGCTGAAGACAAAGTGTCCAAATAAGTGAACACATAGGAGACATTTCATGTTCAAACCACAACACTTCCTGCACTAAATTTATATGCACAGCTACCAAGGTATTTCCCTTCAAATTTAGACTAATTCCCTGCACAGTCTGTGTCTTCTGTATCTGGTTTCTACTTCATAGTGAACTCATCCACTGCCAGGTATCACTCACCCATCAAAGCACAACCCCACTGGGATTTTTAGCTATCCATTAAATACTATAATTTTGTTTCCTAATAAAAGTCTTTGCATCTATATTTCCTTTTCTAAAAATCATCTTAGTTCAGGCATTCATTTGTTTTATTTACTCCTCAGATATAGACACTCTTTAAGATATTTTAAGTGCAAATCATGTGTCAAGTTAATCACTGTTTTCTTTAAGTCTTAACTAAACAATCTAGGTAGCCTACATTTTCTCTCACCATTTGGTGAGTCCTTATTTTTTGGTATTTCTAACTGTTCCAATGTGATTTGTAATATATTATTTGTTCATTCTTTGAAGCCCACACTCTAATAGGTTGTTTGGATGTGGGGATAAGTTACTTTTATTTGTCTGTCTGTGTTGTTTACCTATAATTGCATGTATATTGTGCTGAATTTATGTTCCTTTGTGCTGTATTTTGTTTCCTTGGTTTCTTCTGGATGTCTTTCTCTTTTGTGCAGCCTACCCTTCAGGCTAAGGAATGATTTGTTTCTTTTCAGAGAAGTTACACTCCACCTGGCAGGAAGTGTTCCAGTATGGGTTAATCTAACAAGAAATCTATCAACACAGTCATCCACTTAGGGTCTTATACATCTAGATATGTTCAATGACTAGAATATCTAGGACCCCCATTACTCTCTGAATTTTTAGACATCTGCAACAAAAGTTCATTATTCTTTTTTAGACTGAGTACTCTGTTTCTAGCCCTACTGTTTGTCCTGGGAAAACTACTAACTCCACCCTTATCCTCCTGGAATGACATGCACTGCTGCTGTAAGTGACATAGTTCAGCTATTCCGTGGTTTTTCCAGTGTACACAGCCTTGTAGATGTGCATAGTTTCACAAGATTCTTTTAAAGTCAATATGAAGATTTCCACACCTTAATTTGCACGATTTTGTATGGGTTTCTGGATCCAGAGAATATCAAGTTATGTTTCTAGGTCACTTTGAGCATTTTGATCACCTCTCAAATTTCCACTCATGGACTTGTAATGCACGAGCAATCAAATATTCTTTGATGAATGCATATATTAATGAATGCTAATATTTTATCTTTATATCAATTCAAACACTACATACTATACTCTAACATACATATAATTTAATAGTTTAATATGTGTAGAGTTCATTAATTTCAAATTTGTCAAAAATATCTGTTCTTTATTAGGAGTCAGTGTCTGGAGGAGTCAGGGAGGTGAGAATGAATACTCACTTCAGACTGACTTCATCAATCTGGAACAATACTTCTATTGAATATGATGTCAAGCACTTCATTGTCAGCATATTTAAAATGTAGAAAAATATCAGAGAAAACACTTTCCTTGTTCAGCACAATCTCCAGTGCACATGGAATCATTACATTGAAACTCAACTCAGGGTACATGCCATTTCTTCCAAGAACATCCAAGAACATGGGTTCTAGAGGTAGGCTACCTGTGTTAATTTAAAAGCTTAATGAACAGCTTGTCCTGTTCTTAGTCATACAGAAACCATAGATGTCAATAGATGTCATTTGGGTTTTAAGCCACTTCTGTCCCTGATTGTGGAAAGCTAAGGAAGCTTCTAGCTATACCAATAATGTAAGGATCGCTTATACGATTAGATTCCTCTAGTCCTGGTTGTGAGAGCTTGAGGAGGCACAGACTGTTAGTGTCATTTAGATTAGTAGACACCTCCAGTCCTAGTTGTAAGACTTTGATATGGCCTGACCCTACAAATAATGGATATCACTAGTTTATTAATCACTTCTTGTTCCTAGCTTTTGGAAAAATTGTTTTTTCATCTTTTCTGTTGGAAAGACAATCATGCTTGTTTAACATTACTGGTTTCTCGGGAGATAAGTGGGCTCATGGACACTTATGCTGTGCTCCCAAAATTTTATTCCCCTATAAATAAATTCTAAACATATCTGTGTCTGTTTCCCTCTTTAATGTTCTTGGACTACTACTATTTTTCTTCTTAGGATAATATTTAAATGTAAGCCTTATATTCTAGTCTGTGGGATGCATGACTGTATGGATCAAGGATCACATTGGAGACATTCAAGACTAGACTAGTCTAATTTGTCATGTATTAAAATCAAAGTGTAGTTATCAAGCAGGAACAGGTTATTGATTAGTATTTTGTTAAACATGACATAGCTCCTAACAGTGTCATTCCTTTGGACTGCCTAGAAGAATGGATCTCTATTTGTCCATACTAAAATTGTCCTCCAAGTCTATAGTGTTCTTATACACAGACAGAATTACTTTACATGTTAATATGGAATTTTAAATATTCTCCAAACATTATCTTTACTTTCTACTGTATATATGCTTTGATATGTTTTTACTTTATTCTATTTCATTTCTATGTTTTTACAGTTTTGGTTTATTATTCTTGATTACTTCCAATGACTTCTGATACCTACTGCATAGTGTGTCTATAATCTTTTCCAGATAGACACATGAAAGTTATAGACAGATAAAAGATGATAGATAGATACATAGATATATAGATGCATAAATAAATAGTGTTTGTTTAACTTGAATCTTTGGATTCTATTTCTGTTTTTATTTTCAAGATTTGTTTTATAGCAATTACTAGAAAGAACCTACTTTCCTCTAGTACAGTTGTTATATTTAATTGAAGAAATAGTACTATCAAGCAAACACAGTGTTCTAGATTTCAGCTTCAGAGCCTTCTTGTTAAGCCTGAGTTAATGAAAAATAAATATCCTAATGGAGAAAAGGAGGAAAATTGTTCTAGAAATATTTTCAAGGTCCTTCTTATGTATGAAAATCACAGAGAATGTGGAGCTAACAATTTTTGAGTCCCCAAAGTTATTTCATTAATTATGTTATACTGATGCCTAGGAGAGACATTAATTTATAAGATACAATGAATAGTGAATTATTAGTCCTTAACTTTACCATGTGAAAACTATCTGAAACATCTTTTCTTCATCTTTATTAATATATTGTTATAGACTTGGAATTAGAAAAACTTCAGAAAAATAGGAAACCACTTATTTTTGTCTGAATAATCACTTTGCTCAATGTATTTATTGAGTTAAAATTTCTAGTAATTTTCATAAAAGTTATACGCATTACTAACAATTGCTTGACTAGTAAGTCACAAACTCACAATAGACAGTCATATATTAATAATTTTCTATTAATTTAGCTAATGCTACTTTAAACAACAGAAATAAAACTAGTGAATCACATACTTCTAGGCTCTGGATTTAGCAGTATGACATGGTGAATGGACAGGGAGATGTGGATGAAGACTCAAGGACCCTAGACTGAGGTGATCACACTTTTCCCTTTTGTAAATGTCAATATCCATAGTTAGATAACCAAAATATTCTATAAGAAGAATATGAACTATATACATCTTTTTCCTATGAACTGGTACAGGTATTCAAGAATCACAACCTTTAAGGTAATACAGAAACAGCAGTGAAGATTATACTTTCGGTAAATACATAGCTTATTACACCTAGGCACACACTGACACATTGGTTAAAATAACATCTCATCTTAAAGGGAAGGACGTCTGTGTATATGATATTTTAATTTCTTTCATCAAAAAACTGGAAAAAGAAGAAGAAAAAACAACTGATAGAAGAATAAGAGATGACATACAAGGAACAGAAACAGCATTGTGATCAAAGTGCGACAGCATACAGTAATACTGTCTAACTGAAACAGATTATATTGGTGAGTTATAACACAATATGATTTATGTCCTCGTACAAGGACTTAGAACACAAACACATACATATCCAAGTTCATCTTAGTACCCAGCATTATGATGACCACCAGTCAGGTACAAAGTAGAACTCAGAAGAAAGCAAGCCCTCAGCATATTGATTTTGAACTTGTATTACTTTATCTTTAAAACCATGAGAAAACAAAATTAAAATGTGTAACTGACCCAACCCATGATATGTTACCACAACATTATATTCCTATGAAGTCAGCACAATGGCAGAAGTATTTTTAAGAAATGAACAAGAAAATAAAGTTACTTGGGTTATTAGCCTGCTGGTATTAGGAATGCAGCAACAGTGGCTTAAAACATTCTTGTTACATCATTAGTCACAGCCAGTAGCTACCCAGAGGATATAATGATAAACAAATACTCACTATTAATTAAATGTTAAATACCATTTAACACAGTAAATATGTTTGAAGCTGCATTGTCAACATGGATCATGTCAGTAATGATTCAAATAATTTACATGGCAAAATATTAAACCAGAAACAGCGCTCAACAAATTCAAGAGAAGCACACATCATTTTAACAGGCTTTTTTTGGCAAGAAAAAGTTGCCTGAAGTAATCCTACAGTGAAATAGACTTAAATTGGAACATTTTGTTAAACACCAGATGATACCAAGCAAGGCAATAAATTACTCACAGGATCACATGATCTTCTAATAGTTTAATCTAATAATTGAAAATTATGTTTAATTACAAAAGGTTTTTAAATTTATAGATGCTTATTTGTTTTCTACCCTTCAGAATTAAATTTGAGAAAGTGCTTTCACTTATGAATAAAAGTCATTTTGGAAATAAGTCAAAACAGAGTTTTATTATTCCCATTGTAAAATGTTCAATAATACAATCAGTATAATATCAGAAAAGTAAATCGTATACTAGAATTGGTAGTTTCCAGTATTTTAGTAGATGACCTCCCACCTATGCACACATGGGAATCCTTGAAGTGAATTTGGTGGGTTATTAAAAATAAACATTCAAAAAGGCATGAATTTGGGAAGAAGGTGTGTTACGAAGTCTGGGAGTGTTGGGGGGAATGGAGATGATTGGATATGATCACATTTAATTGTTTACATACATGAAATAAAAAAGAATAAATATGAATACATTTAAAAAAAGGAAATACTGAAACTGGGTGGTAACTTGGTAGTATTATATGGATTTAACATGTACATAACAATGGTTCAATCCTAAAACCAAAAGACAAACCAAACAAAGAAACAGTACTCTGTATAGTGTAATAGTTTCCTTAGCAAGTGAGGAACACCAAAAAACTGGTCATGAAAAAGATAGCACATAGAAGAGAATTGGATACCAATGACTATATCAGCAGAGGCAGAAGTCTTAACTAATTGGATTTTTTTCTTTACTGGTTTATGTACAGTGTGAGTAGACATGCACCATATTTTCTGTAACTTTTATTTCTTTTCATACTGTTCTTCTTTACAGTGTGTTTATTTCTCATTGGTAGTGGTACTGGGTTACATAAGGATATGTTATCGTTTATCAATTTCACACATGTATGTGATATGTTCTACTGCCCTGCCCCAGCTCTGGCCATTGCCCCACCACTTCCCCCTCCCAACTTTGTGTGCTATTTTGTAACAAGCTTGTTGTGCCTTCTTAGTGCTGCCTGTGTCTGAATACATTTACAGTTCTCTACTGCTAGCTCAGCTCTCACCAGAGAGGATTGTTTTTGCAGTAGATGCAGAATAACATAAAGACTCACAGCTGGTCAACATGCTCTAAATAGGATGTTTAGATCACACCTCCTCCCAAAAAGGCTCAAGGTTAATCACAAAAGAGGGAGCAGAAAGATCATTAGCACCAGAGGTAGCAGATGCCTACAGTGAAACAGTGCATACAGGCCATGAAAGTGTCATTGCACACATGAACTCACACGGCCTGGGACTGCATGTACAAAATCTGCTCAAGATCAAGCCAGACAAAAGCCTGGAATAGATGACTGAGCGACTTTGAATTCCTATCCCTAGCTGGGGAACTATTGGCAGTCGATCTGCTGAGAGTCACTTTTCTTTGGAGATGGGGTACCAGAGAGTCTACTCAGTACTATTAAAAAAACTGAATATTGAGACATGATAAGATTAACCCAGGAAAAATCCAAAAATAATGAGGGATTAAAAGAAAATAGAAACACATTTTCTCAACTTTATTCTGCAAGTGAAGCCCTTAGTTTGCATTTATGTCATGTATAAATTCTGATTTTATTCATGGCTCACATACAAAAATGTATCATTTATGTACGATAAAAAGTATATTGAAAATGATATTGAACTCTAAAAATAATGTTCAGGAACAGCTATTATCCCCATTAAGTAAAACTAATCAGATATTTTTAATGAAAATTGTCTTTATTTGGAGAAAATAACATAATGTAAATTAATTTAATTAGCTGAATAAGATTACTGTACTGCTATTTCTGAGATACAAGATGGTCAGAATTTGATTGTATTTTGTGGTATTGGTTTACCTAAAAGGATCACAAAGGAAAACAAGGATAACTAGGATGATCCCTTCAAAGACTGGGATATTTCCTGTTGGCTTAGAGAATCAACAAATTTCTATTCTTTTTAAGATTTGTTTTAATTATTTTAAGTGTGTGTGTGTGTACATGAATTCTATTCCCAAAGTAAAAAGAGGTTGTAAGATGGATGTCCTTTGAATTGGAATTTAAGGCAATTGTGAACTGTCCAGAGTGAGTGCTGAGAAATGATCCTATAGTCTCTGGAAGAACAGCAGAGTGACCTTTCCAGCCTACAGCTTCAATCCTTAAGAAATCTGGGAATAGTATGAATGGTGACTTAATTAAAATACTTTGTAGAAGGATAGAGGACAGTATAAGCAATGAAATGAAAAGTTGCAATGTGTTGTGGTGATATCTTGCTTGCACAAGTAAAACCTATCTGAAGGTCAGAGAATGGAGCTTGCTACTAGCTAAACACAGGGACTTCTGTCCTTCTGGCTGGTTACATAAAAGAAGAATACATTTTTGAAACATAGATTTGATACTAGATTACACGTGTCTACCTTTTGGAATTCGTCAAGAGGATTAGATTCACACTAAATTTTCGTACTTTAGCAATATAAATCATTCTCTTATAAGTGCTTTATCTCTGGCTTCACCAAAGATTACCTGACTCAGAATTTAGCCAAATATTCCAAAGATGGGTATGTACAGTGAAACTAGAGAAACACAGGAATACAGGAAATTTAACATTTTGGTCAAAATTGCTAAATATCTCTTATTTTAATAAAATGCATTTTTGCCATCCACTTTTTAAATCTATTTCCTCAGTTAAAGCTTATACTATATTCATCATTGCTTCTTAAAATGTTCATGATTTCATGTAAATTTTATTTTTCACAGGTCTCTCTAAATTTGAAAAGTACTATCATGGTCCCTCTTGAATAATACTATTAGCAGTAGTAATAATGATGTCATTTAACTTTGGTTGAGCACATACTATGTGTCAGGGGCTCTTTTAAAAGCTTTATGCTTATCAGCTCATTTAACAGCCAGGACATTGTGAATGATGCCATTAGCATCCTCATTTTGCAGACAAGGCACTGAGGCACAGAGATGTTAAGTAACAACCATTCCATTATAAAGCTTGTCCCTAATCCCTTGCTGGGACACCATCCATTCTTTCTCTAACTACTCTCAGTGCTTTTGTTGTGCCTTGCCTAAGAAAACTCAGCACTCCTCCCAAATGGCAGTTTCTCTAATGAAGCTTCTGCTACAAATTAATCTCATTTTGGACTTTAAGATATTTTACTCACTGCACACATTCCCATGAAATTACAATCGCAAGTGGGCTCAAATAGAACATTTGGTTCTATTTGGTTCCAGTGTTCAAATAGTTGAGCTGTAGAAATCAATAAAAAAATGTATAAGACATGTTTACTCTGCTGTGTTGGATCAACAAATGAGTTAGAATTTTTTGTGCCTTACAATGAGATTTTCCTCAATCTGTGTTAACTCACTGCATTCCCTCTATTATTACTAAATTTTAAATAGTTTTTGCCTAATCATTTGACCAGAATCAATCAACAAATTATATCATATCTAGTAGTATTTCAGCAACTCTGGACAGAGGAAGTTGACCAGGAGGTATGATCCAACATTTGTTCTGCAGAGCTCAAAACCTGAGGGTGAAAATGCATTCACAGAGATTGTATTGCATAACATTAGTGAGAAGGAAGACTGAGGCACAGTGCATACCATTATCAGGAGAGGAGACAATGGCATAGAAAAGTCCTCTAAGAATGATACAGATCAGTGAATAAGACTCAAACGTGAAGAAAGGGCAACAGAGAGACAGCTCAGAGGTAAAGTGCACATACCACTCCTGCAGAAGACATGAGTTAGGTTCCTAATACCCATGGCTCCTTACTGCCTATAACTCCAACCCTAGGAGAACCAAAGTCTCTAGCCCCATAGGCAAAAGAAATTACATGCATGTGCCCCAACTCTCTCCTTCACACATATACTTATATAATTAAAAATAAAAATAATTTTGAAAAACAAGTTTTTTCATAATTTTTATTTTTTTTAATTTTTATTCATCTTACATACCAAGCACAGTTTGCCCTCCTTGACCCTCCTCCTGTTCTCCCCTCTCCTACCCCTTAACCCACCCCCATCTACTTCTCTGAAAGATTAAGACCCCTCCCTTAGCTTGGCATCAAGGTTGAACAAGGTATCCCATTAAAGGGAATGTGCTCCAAAAAGGCATCTTATGCTCCAGGAATAGATCCTAGTCCCACTTCCAGGGGACCCTCACACAAACCAAGCTGTACAATAGTCTCCCACATGCAGAGGGCCTAGTTTGATACCATGCAGTTCCCACAACTGTCCCTGTAGAATTCGTGAGTTCCCATGAACTTGATTCAGCTGGTTCTATAGATTTCCCTGTCATGTTCTTGACTTCCCCTTGCTCACACAGCCCCTCCTGCCTCTCTTCCACTGGACTCTCCATGACTGGCCTGGTGTTTGACTGTGGATCTTGGCATCTGCTTCTATCAGTTGCTGGATGAAGACTCTATGATGACCCTAATGGTATTCACAAATCTGATTACAGGGGAAGGTAAGTTGTGGATTCCTGAGAATTTTCCTAACACCACGTTTCTCTCTATCCCCATAATAGCTCCCCATATCAAGATATCTCTTTCATTGCTCTCCCACTCCATCCCTACTGCAACTTGACTATCCTGTCCCTTCATATTCTTATCCCTCATCTCCCAGTCTACTGCCCCGCACCCCAGGTTTACCCAGGAAATATCTACTTCCTCTTCCCCAGGAGGTCCATATGTAGCTCTTAGGGTCCTCATTGTTACCTAACTTCTCTTGAGCTGTGGATTGTAGTCTGGCTATGCTTTGCTTTACAACTAGTATCCACTTATGACTGAGTACATACCATGTTTGTTACTCAGGATGATATTTTCCAGTGCCATCCATTTACCTGCAAATTTCATGATGTCATTGGAAGAACAAGTTCTTTAGGTTGTAATGTGAAAGGTAACCACACTCAAGGCAAAGGTTAGACATGGATGGTGGATTAATGAACACCCAAGAAAGGAAAAGCAATGGGCCCATGCACTAATTATGTCCTGGGAACTTGGGAAGTTAGGTTCTACTATACTATGCTGTGTGGTGAAGAACACAGGAGATGACACAGACCTAGCCATGAAACACAATGCATAGAAACACACACACACAAACATACACACACACACACACACACACACACACACACCACAATTTAACTTGTCAAGAATTACTAAGCGCCAGGCATTAGTGGTGCAGGCCTTTAATCCCAGCACTTGTGAGGTAGAGGCAGGCAGATCTCTGTGAGTTCGAAACCAGCCTGGTCTACAAAGCTATTTCCAGGACTGGCTCCAAAGCTACACAGAGAAACCCTGTCTCAAAAACCCAAAAAAGAAAAAATAATTACTAAGTTTATTAGCTAATACATAAATGTCTAATAATAATTTTAAATTTTTATCTTACTTTCTCTTTTATCCTTTTTTTCTTTTTTCAATGTTTTTGTCTTTTAGAATGGCAGTTCTACAATTTCATGTTAATGAATTTGGATTGTTCACTGGGAAGGATTTCAATTTATATCAATCCCAGTTAAAAATCTAGAGTCACCCTGTAAAATAGAATTTCAAGTTCCTGAAGACATTAAATAAATCTTGTTTCCATCAGCATTTCATGTGAGATATATGAAAATATGACACAAATTTGTTTGAGTCTGACTATAAATTGACAAATCAATCTTCAAGAAGCCACCGCAAACACCTGAGGAAAAGGAGCTCTCACTCTCTATCAAAGTTCACTTTCCAATGCTGTGATAGATTCCACAACTAAAACCTACTGGGAGAGTAAGAGTTGCCTTTAGCTTACAGGTTATATAGTATGCCGTGTTGTGAAGCCAAAGCAGGAACTCAAGGCAGAAACCCCCAAAGACAAGAACTATGGTAAAAAGATGAAGAAGCTTTGTTTACTGGGTTGTTCCCCATTCTTCTCTAAGACCTTCCTTCCTTCCTTCATTCCTTTATTTCTTCCTTTCTTTCTTTCTTCCTTCATTCCTTTCTTTCTTTAGTTTTGAATTATTCATGGAATAGTTTATCTGCCTACCTCTCCTGGCAGGTTACTTCTTGTGAGTTTTTAATATTATTTTTAAATTTATTATTTTCTCCTATATTAATCCTGACTACAGTTTCCCCTATTTCCACTCCTCACAATTACACCCCCACCTCAGCAATTCTTCTTACAATGTAGGGATAATACTGCATATAGTGTGCTGGGTCCTCCTACATAAGTCTTTAATCAAGAAAATGCCCCATAAGTCATTCTGATCTAAGCAATCCTTCAGTTGAGCTACTTCCCTGGTGACACTAATTTATGTCAAGTTCACAAAAACTAACAAGCACACTCATCAAAGCATGGGTGGTACCATTCCTGGCAATGAAACATAAAGTAACTATCCTTCATGATGCCGTCTTCCATTTGTCAGTACAGGATTCTGAGTCTACAGGTGTAAGGAGAAGCTTTTTCCTTGAGAGAAGCCTTCCTGCCAGCCTGCTTCTAGAGCCGCATCAGTCCCAAATAAACACACAGGAGGCTATATTAATTATGAAGCTGTTGGCCTTGCTTGTTTCTTACTGGCTAGCTCTGACTTAAGTAATTACCCCATAATTGTTAATCTAAGTATATCTCTTACCGGAGAAGTTTCCAGGCTTCCTAACCCATGGCGTTACATCTTGACTCTCTGTGTTTCTCCTTTCCAGAGTCCTCCTGGACTCCTAGTTCCACCTATCTAGATTCATATTGGCCCAACAGTGCTTTATTGACATAATCATAGGACTTCCCACATCATCTCCTCTTTTCTGTTTAAACAAAAAGAAAGGTCTTAAATTTAACATAGTCAAATTATATATAAAAGAACAGTTATCAAGTAAGAACATAGTTAACAATATTTTGTCTATCAACCTTTAGTAAGATTTAAAGAAAATATCGTCTATCTCATTCTTGTGAGTCCAAAGTCCTATATGTAGCTTAGGAAAACTATAATTAAAACTATCTGTCTTCAACTCCATCAAAGACCACAGAAGGATAATATATAAACACTAGGATTGACAGAGATTTCTTACTGCCTGGACAGTCACCCGAAGTTCCTCTGTAACATTCGGGCATCCATCTTCAGCCCATAGGCCACAATGTGTCTGGAACACTTCTCAGCAAAGCAAGAAATTTCAAACTGTCCATCTGCATTGGCAGTCTGTCAGTCATTTTTCTGTGTCCTGCAGAAAGTCTCGTAGACTCTTCCATGATGCAGGAACCCTTTAAGACTGAGTTCAGCAGTCACTTTCCTGTGGGTCCGGCATATCCAGATTATACAGCAACAGTCAAGCAGTCCAGGCAAAAGCAGTTTCTTGCCCAAATGGCTAATCTTGCCATGTTGAAAGCAAACTCCATAATGAGTTTCTTTGATGCCCATCTTTCTCTCAGACATAATTGTTGCTGCCAGGAGCAGACATTTCTCATTGTCAAGAAAAACCCTAAACCATTTTAAATGCCATTTTCTGAAGGTCTTTGAGAGGTTTGTAGACTGCCTATCTATCTCAAATATATTTCTGTATATCTAGAAAACCTAACTTACCTAACTATAAGTTCTGACTATTATAAGTAACTATCTATAGTTTGTATTTAATTATGTTTTAAAAGATCAGTATAAGCACAATACTTAATCAAGAGGAAAATATACATATCACAAAATTGACCTTGAATTTGTATCAATAAATATGAAACCATACCCATACCATAATTCCCCTTTTTACCATTAAAAAGAGATTGGTTGTGATCATTAACCAATTATAAACAATCCCATTTAAATTAAAACAAAGATTTATAAACAAGATGGGAATTAGGATGTTGCTCATTCCAAACTGCTTCATACTGGAAGGGGGTGCTATTCATACCATGGGGATCATGACAAAACTCAGAAACTTGTACAAGTCCGTATTTTCGTGGTCTGTAAAGCTCCATCAATTTAGCTGTTTCAGTTGTTGGAACACCTGGTCCACTGCTTCCGGGGGTCTTGGTTCATCAAACCAGAGGAGCCTGGAAGGAATCCTCAGCTTTTCATTTTCTGTAGAAACATAAATAAAATCTCCTTTCCCAAGTAACATATCCTTATACTTAAATTTTGAAGTCAAGGCATTTTTGAAAGATATAAGTTGAATTAATTCAGCAGCATTAATAACAAGTGTACTTTAGCAGTTGTTCCTTCCTGAGCAATCAAAAAACTGAAAAACACAACAGCATACAGTATCCAGACTCTCTGTGTATTTTCCATCTTTGCATGGTTTACTTATTTATCTATTATTACTCTATTTCTTTTACTTTTATTTCTTTTTCTCTGAGGCAGGGTTTCTCTTTGGAAATCTGCCTGCCTCTGCCTCTGCAGCAAAGAGTGCTGGGATTAAAGGCGTGTGCCACCAATGCCGGGCTGCATCTTTCTCTCTCGATCTTACGTATATTTTTAAACACACTGTAAACCTTTAGAGGTTTTGTTCATCCAAGTCTGACTTTACTGTAAATCTTTATGTTTTTCTGGCCACGTGTTTTATCTGTTAAAACTGAGGCTGTTTAAATTGCCATTTTTCCAAGATGGCAGGCATAAGTGTGATTCCAGCTTACTGTCTCAGTCTGACACTAGCAAAAGCTGCTGGCTCAGAGATGTGGTCACTGCCACTTCCAGCTGTATGTATAACTTTTCAATTGTTAGCAGAGTCTCTTAAAAGAACCTTGCTGGGTTTTTTTTTCCTTTTATGCAGAGTCAGGAAGACTCCCGTAAGTGAACCACGTGAATCTTGGCTTGTCGATAGCAAAATAGAGCCCACCTGAAAAAAATGCTGCTACCAAAAATCTGTGCTTCTCTCTGTTCTTCTGTTTCTAAAATTCCTTTAAAGCTTTTGTCATTCTACGTGGAAATTTAGTCCCACTTGTGACACCATTTGTAAGGAGAAGCTTTTTCCTTGAGAGAAGCCTTCCCGCCAGCCTGGTTCTAGAGCCGCATCAGTCCCAAATAAACGCACAGGAGGCTATATTAATTATGAAGCTATTGGCCTTGCTTGTTTCTTACTGGCTAGCTCTGACTTAAGTAAGTACCCCATAATTGTTAATCTAAGTATATCTCTTACCGGAGAAGTTTCCGGGCTTCCTACCCCATAGCATTACATCTTGAATCTCTGTCCCACCTATCTAGATTCATATTGGCCCAACAGTGCTTTATTGACATAATCACAGGACTTCCCACATCATACAGGGAATAGGGAGAAACCTGAAGGAAGTAGAGATAAGTCTTTAGATCTTTATATGGGCAGCTTTAAAATTTTTCAAACGTTTCTTTCTTTTACCTCCTGGTAAAGGGAAAGATTATACAATTATGTGAGCACTGAGGGAAAACACATTGTCATAAGAATACTATAGTAATCAACAGCTTGTTCAACAGTAGAAAGATTACCTAAGTATAACATTGTGGAATATTGCTCTACACTGTGAATATATATCACTGTGATTACTTTAATAAAGAAACTGACTGTCAAAAGCTGGACAGGATAAGTAGGTTGAAGAGCAACTGAGAATATTGGGAAAAAGAAAGTTAGAGTGGGAGGTGTTTCAAGCGGACACAGAAAGAAACAAGATGTGTATGCCATCCTGAGGAAAATTACCAAGCCAAGTGGCAAAGCATATATAAGAAATATGGGTTAATTTAAATTTAAAAGTTAGCTATTGTCTAACCATTTGTAATTTATATTAAGTTTTCATGTACGTTATTTGGGAACTGGTGGTGGGAAAGGAACATGTGTCAACATGTCATTATCAGTCTCAGAGAATATGAAAGTATAAAGTTCTTGAACAAGCATAAAATAACCACAACTCTAGTAAAAAAAGCAAACAAACAAATATGCAAAGTAAGTTCATGGGGAAGCAAAATTTCTGGAATAATACATTCCTGTAGCACCAGTTCACGGTAAGCTGCCCACGATTTTTCTGATAAAATATTTTATAACACTGGTAGAAGACTAGAAATGTGTGAACATGGATATGTAATATTTTGATATTAAGGTTAGCATCATGTGTGTCTGTAGAAATTAATTATTCTTTTACCCTGTTTCCCAAGGATGTCACAGGTAGTTACAGTACTATAAAATGAAATAAGTCAAATGTTAGGAAATTAAGGAATCAGAAACATAAAAGATTACATTGAAAAGCCAATCACATCTCAAAAATGTAGAGAACCATCTCAGCTACCCATAGAGGACACAAACGTGAAACACAATGTCTAAATTACTTACAAGTTAAGGAGAATGGAGTACACAAAAGCTGACCAAGTTTAGAGTAATAATGATTTAAAAGGAAAAACAAACCAAGTATCAAGAAAGCCATATTGCTCTAATTAAAGCATTCTACATCTTTATTGGTCTATATCTTTAAAAGTAGATTTTTAACTGTATACATTTCTAAGGAATATTTATAATGTATATAATTGGGATATTTTTTATTTAACTGCTTTGATATAACAATATTCATGATAAAATAAATGAAAGTTACAGCAATCCTGCTTCTGCATATAGATCATAAGAGGTTAAAAAGAGCATACTGAGAATTCCTATATTCTCCTGCTGAATTGTAGCACTACTCATAATGGCCAGGACATGGAATCAACCTAGGGGATTAAGAAAATACACAATGAAATATTGATTAGACTTAACAAAGAGCAGACATTTGACAACTGCAGCAAAAATCATTAGAACTGCAGAAAATCATGTAAAAAAAAAAACAAGCCAGACTCAAACAAGTACTCTCACTCATGCATGGAAGCTAAAGAATAAGGTGGCTGTCTAAATACAGAACACTAATAACCACAGGTTAGAGGGATAATATAAAGGGTTCTGGATTTTATCAGTTCAAATATTATGAGCAGCCAGCCAGTCCAGCTTCAGGTGAGATTGGGTCTCAGGCGGGACCCCCCCTCCCCCGCCCAACACACTCATCCCCTTGACCTTCCGGGCTGCTCCTGGCATCCAGAAGACCCGCCCACACAGGAAAGACATCAGCCCTTTCAAGCCCCAAACCCCAGCCAGTCCAGCTTCAGGTGAGATTGGGTCTCCGGCAGGACCCCCTGCCCAACACCCATCCCCTTGATCTTCCAGGCCGCTCCTGGCATCCAGAAGACCTGCCCACACAGGAAAGATATCAACCCTTCCAAGACCCCAACCCCAGTGAGTCCAGCTTCAGGAAAGACATCAGCCCTTCCAGGCCAAACTCAGTGTCACCATCCCCAGATTCAGCTGCAGGAAGGAAGGAGTCCAGTGCAGACGGAAAGATCCCACCAGCACCCACTGGAAGAAGAGATGGGAAGAAGACAGAATAAGAGCTCACTCAGCAATCTTACAGAACACCAAACAGGCTCGACCAGAAAAAGAAGTCACCTCGCCATATAATAATCAAAACATCAAACCTACAGAGTAAAGAGAAAATATTAAGAGCAGCTAAAGAAAATGGCCAAGTAACATACAAAGGCAGACCTATCCGAATAACACCGGACTTCTCAATGGAAATGATGAAAGCCAGAAGATCCTGGACAGATGTCCTACAAACGCTAAGGGAACAAGGATGCCAGCCAAGACTACTGTATCCAGCAAAGCTCTCAATTACCATAGATGAGAAAACAAAATATTCCATGACAAAGCTAGATTTAAACAATACGTATCCATGAATCCAGCTCTACAGAAAATAATAGAAGGAAAACCTAGAGCCAAGGAAGATAACTACATTCACAAAGACACAGGCAAGATATAATCCCACTTTACAAAACACCAAAAGAAAAAGGGAGGAGAAACTACACAAAATAACTTCACTAACAATAAATCAAGCACAAACAAGGATCATCAATCAATGGTCATTAATATCCCTCAATGTCAACGGCCTCAACTTGTCTATAAAAAGACACAGACTGGCAGAATGGATACGAGGACAGAACCCTTCCTTCTGCTGCATACAAGAAACACATCTCAACATCAAAGATAGACGTTATCTCAGAGTAAAGGGTTGGGAAAAGATCTTCCAATCAAACGGTCCCGAGAAACAAGCGGGTGTAGCAATCCTAATATCTAACACATTAGACTTCAAATTAAAATCAATCAAAAGAGATGAAGAAGGACACTTCATATTCATCAAAGGAAAAATACATCAAGACGAAATCTCAATTTTAAACATCTACGCCCCAAATAAAAAGGCACCTACATTCGTGAAAGAAACATTACTAAAGCTCAAAATGCACATAAAATCTCACACACTAATAGTAGGAGACTTCAACACTCCGCTCTCACCGCTAGACAGGACCTCCAGACATAAACTTAACAAAGAAACAAAAGAAGTAATAGAAGGTATGACCCAACTGGGTTTAACAGACATCTATAGAACATTCCACCCAAATACAAAGGGATATACCTTCTTCTCCGCACCACATGGACCTTCTCTAAAATTGACCACATAATAGGAGACATAGCAAATCTCCACAGACACAAAAATTGGAATAACCCCCTGCATCTTATCAGACCACCATGCATTAACATTAGATTTCAACAATAACACAAATCGCAGAAACCCTACAAACTCATGGAGATTGGACAACGCACAATTGCACCATCCCTGGGTAAAGAAACAAATAAAAAAAGAAATTAAAGACTTCCTCGATTTCAATGAGAATGAAGACACAACATACACAAACTTATGGGACACTTTGAAAGCAGTGCTGAGAGGAAAGTTTATAGCACTAAGTGCCCACATGAAAAAACTGGAGAACAGTCTTACTAGAGAATTAATAGCACAGCTGAATGTTGTAGAACAAAGAGAAGCAAACTCCCCCAGGAGGAGCAGACGCCAGGAAATAATCAAATTGAGGGCTGAAATCAATCAAGTAGAAACCAGAAAAACATTGAAGAGAATCAATGAAACAAAAGAGTTGGTTCTTTGAGAAAATCAACAAATAGATAAACCTCTGTCCAAACTAACCAAAAGACAGAGAGAGAGCATGCTAATTAACAAAATCAGGGATGAAAAAGGGGACATAACAACGGACTCTGAGGAAATCCAGAGAATCATCAGGGCATACTTTGAAAATCTGTACTCCACAAAATTTGAAAATTTAAAGGAAACGGACAATTTCCTGGATAGATATCACTTGCCAAAACTAAATCAAGTACAGATAAACAATCTAAACAGACCTATAACCCCTAGCAAAATAGAAGCAGTCATCAAAAGTCTCCCAAACAAAAAAAGCCCAGGCTCAGATTGTTTCAGTGCAGAATTCTACCAGAAATTCAAAGAAGAGCTAATTCCAATACTCCTCAAAGTATTCCACACAATAGAAGCAGGAGGCTCACTGCCAAACTCTTTCTACGAGGCTACAATTACCTTGATACCCAAGCCACACAAAGACACAACTAAGAAAGAGAACTATAGACCAATTTCCCTCATGAACATCGATGCAAAAATACTTAATAAAATACTCGCAAACCGGATTCAAGAACACATCAGAAAAATCATCCACCATGATCAAGTAGGCTTCATCCCAGGAATGCAGGGATGGTTCAACATTAGAAAATCTATCAATGTAATCCACCATATTAACAAACTGCAAAAGAAAAACCACATGATCATCTCACTAGATGATGAAAAAGCCTTTGACAAAATCCAGCACCCCTTCATGATAAAGGTCCTAGAGAGATCAGGGATAACAGGAACGTACCTGAATATAATAAAAGCAATATACAGTAAACCAACAGCTAACATCAAACTAAATGGAGAGAAACTCAAAGCAATTCCTCTAAAATCAGGAACAAGACAAGGCTGTCCACTCTCTCCATATCTCTTCAATATTGTACTTGTAGTTCTAGCTACAGCAATGAGACAACAAAAGGAGATAAAGGGAATACAAATAGGAAAAGAAGAAGTCAAACTTTCACTATTTGCAGATGATATGATAGTTTACATAAGTGACCCAAAAAACTCTGCAAGGTTACTCCTAGAGCTGATAAACACCGTCAGCAATGTGGCAGGATACAAGGTAAACTCAAAAAAATCAGTGGCCCTATTATATACAGATGATGAAGTGACTGAGAAAGAAATCAGAGAAACATCACCCTTTACAATAGCCAAAAACAGCATCAAATATCTGGGGATAATGTTAACCAAGGAAGTGAAAGGCCTGTATATCAAGAACTTTGTGTCTTTAAAGAAAGAAATCAAAGAAGATACCAGAAAATGGAAAGATCTGCCATGCTATTGGAATGGTAGGATCAACAAAATAAAACTGGCAATCTTGCCAAAAGCAGTCTACAGATTCAATGCAATCCCTATCAAAATTCCATCACAATTCTTCAAGGACCTGGAAAGAATATTAATCAAATTTATATGGAAAAACAAAAGGCCCAGGATATCCAAAACAACCATATACAATAAAGGAACTTCAGGAGGCATCACCATACCTGACTTCAAGCTCTATTATAGAGCTATAGTCCTGAAAACAGCTTGGTATTGGCACAAAAATAGGCAGGTAGACCAATGGAACCTAATCAAAAGCCCTAATTTTAACCTACACACCTATGAACACTTGATTTTTGACAAAGAAGCTAAAACTGTACAATGGAAAAAAGAAAGCATCTTCAACAAATGGTGCTGGCATAACTGGGTACTGGTATGCAGAAGACTGAACATAGATCCATGTTTATCGCCTTGTACAAAACTTAAGTCCAAATGGATCAAAGATCTCAACATAAATCCAGCCACACTGAAACTTTTAGAAGAGAAAGTGGGAGATACTCTTCAACGAGTTGGTACAGGAGACCACTTCCTAAACATAACACCAGTGGCACAGGCACTGAGATCGAGAATTAACAAATGGGACCTTCTGAAACTAAAAAGCTTCTGTAAGGCAAAGGACACAGTCAAAAAGACAAAAAGGCAGGCCACAGACTGGGAAAAGATATTCACTAACCCTACATCTGACAGAGGGCTAATCTCCAAAATTTACAAAGAACTCAAGAAACAAGTCTCCAAAACACCAAAGGATCCAATTAAAAGGTGGGGTACAGAACTAAATAGAGAATTCTCAATAGAGGAGGCTAAAATGGGCAAGAGACACTTAAGAAAGTGCTCAACATCCTTAGCCATCAGGGAAATGGAAATCAAAACAACTCTGAGATACCATCTTACTCCTGTCAGAATGGCTAAAATCAAAAACACGGAAGACAATTTATGCTGGAGAGGATGTGGAGAGAGGGGAATACTCCTCCACTGCTGGTGGGAGTGCCGACTCATACAGCCTCTTTGGAAATCAGTATGGAGATTCCTCAGATAAATGGGAATTAATCTACAACTAGACCCAGCAATTCCACTCTTAGGCATATATCCAAATAAGGCAAATTCATACAACAAGGGCATCTGCTCCACTATGTTCATAGCAGCATTATTTTTAATAGCCAGAACCTGGAAGTAACCTAGATGCCCCTCAACTGAAGAGTGGATAGAGAAAATATGGTACATTTACACAATGGAGTATTACTCAACAGAAAAAAATAATGGAATCTTGAAATTCGCAGGTAAATGGATAGCACTGGAAGAAACCATCCTGAGTGAGGTAACCCAGTCGCAAAAAGACAAACATGGTATGTACTCACTCATTTATGGATTTTAGACATGGATCAGGATAGTGCCAGTCTGCACTTCCACTGATAGAGAGTCTGGGAAACAGGAAAGAACCTAAAAGATATGCATATATACATAGTACCCAAGAGAAGAGGATTGAGACAAGATCCTCTGAATGGATGGGTGGGGGGGAGTGGGAGCTGGGGCGAGGGGTGGGGTGGAGTGGGAGCTGGGAAGAAGAGAGGGGGTGAAGAGAGTTGGTCATGGGGGAACAGGGAGTGGGTGGGGGTAGAATAGGGGGAAGAGGGAATCATAGGATAGAAGACAGATCAGGCACCAGAGTGACCTCGAGTGATCTAAAGGGATAACACCAATTGGCAAGCTAAGCAATAGTGGAGAGACCACCTCGAATGCCCATTCCTGATAATGAACTTGATGTCTATAACCATCCGGGAGCCTTCATCCTGTGACTGATGGAAGCAGAGGCAAACACACAATTAATCACTGAACTGAACCCAAGGAACCCAGTGACAGAGAGAGAGGAGTGATGAGCAAATTGACAAAGAATGGGCTGGCAAAACCAGCAAAGACAGCTGATCTGCACAGGGGAGAGCTCTTGGACCCCAGACCAACAGTCGGGAGGCCAGCATGGGACTGATCTGGATCCCCCAAATGTGATTGTCAGCGAGAAGGCCTGGGCAACCTATGGGGCCCTGAGCTGTGGATCAGTGTCTATCCCTGGAATACAAACAGTCATCGTGTGCCTATAGCACAAAGAGGGATGCTCTCTCAGCCTGGACTCTTAGGGGAGTGCCTGGACCCTACCCAGAGTGAAATGACAGACTCTAGACATCCCCTATGTGGAAGGATTTGGCAATAGGGTGGGAGGGCGTGGGGAAAGGGGATTACGGGAGGAGGGGAGGAAGAGGGAACTGGGATTGGCATGTAAAACAAGCTATTTAAAATTAAAATAAAAAATGATAAAAAATATTATGAACAAAACGAAGGATCACAATGATTCCTTTAATATTTCTAATCGATACTGACCCAGTTTTCAAGATGTAAAGAGACTTCTTTTAAGTCATAAGTTATCTAAGTCAAAGGGTGTCATCTTGTAATTAGATGCAGTCCCCTCTTCTCTGTATTTGTTGTTTGTTTATCCCACACTCAATATTTATGGCTGCAAACATCACATCATTTCCTTTTCTAGAGATTTTTATTATAATTATTATTTTAATTTAAATTAGAAACAACTTGCTTCATATGGCAATCACAACTCCACCTCCTTCCCCTCCTCCCCTTCTCCCCACCAACCACCCCAACCCCCCACCCCAACTCCCCTCTGCTCCCCAGGGAGAATGAGGCCCTCCATGGGGAATCTTCAAAGTCTGTCATATCATCCAGGACAGGGTCTAGGCCCTTCCCTATGTGTCCAGGCTGGGAGAACATTCCTCTATGTGGAATGAGCTCTCATAGCCCATTCTTATGCTAGGGATAAATACTGATTTACTACTTGAGGCCCCATAGATTACTGAGGCCTCCTCACTGACACCCACATTCAGGGGGTCTGTGTCAGTCCCATGCTTGCCTCTCAGGCAACAGTCTGGGGTCCATGAGCTCCCCCTTGTCCAGGTCAGCTGTTTCTGTGGGTTTCACCAACCCAGTCTTGAGGCCTTTGCTCATCACTCCTCCTTCTATGTAACTAGGTTCCAGAAATTCAATTCAGTGTTTAATTGTGGGTATCTGCCTCTGCTTCCATCAGCCACTGGATGAAGGCTGTAGGATAGTATATGAGCTAGTCATCAATCTCATTATCTGGAAGGGCATTAAAGTAACCTCTCCACTATTGCTTAGATTGCCAGTTGGTGTAATACTTGTAGATCTCTGAAAATTTCACTAGTGCCAGATCTCTCCTCAAACCTATAATGGCCCCCTCTATTATGGTAACTTTCATACTGCTCTCCTCTATTCTTCCCCTGATTCTACCTTTCTGCTCCACCATGTCCTCCTCTCCCCTCCTCTTCTCCCTTTCTCTTTCTCCCAGCTCCCTCTCCTCTCCCTTCAGGCTCCCAATCCACTCAGAAGATCCTGTCCCATTCCCCTTCCCCAGGGTGCCATGCATCGCTCTAGAGATACTTTTCCAGATTAAAATATATTTTCTTAAACTAGGAATGCTACCAAATGTCTGTAATCCCAATATTTAGAAAGCAGAAACAGCATAATGAGGAGTTCAAGGCCAGATTTGAAAGCAGCCTGCCTTGCATGAGTCTTTGTCTATAATCAAAACTTTCAGTGCAATAGAAATGATACCTAAATCCTGTAGTTATGTTTAGGGGAAATGTTCAGTTAAAATGAACTCTTTAATTGATATAAATTATCATTCAGATACATGTCTAACTCAACACCTTTTTAAATATTCAGTTAATAAAAGTTTATTCAGGCTTATTAAAATTTCAAATGGACCCACTTGACTAGGCCTCATTTTTTTGAGTAGAAATCATTGATATTTTCTGGGAAAATAAGTGTATCTCTCTTTGTCATGATCTGGGTTTACTATCATGTAATGTAATTGTATATTTTGATGTCATAAATGTTAGTATTTATAGATCTCTCCTTAAAGGAATAGAAAAAAAGGAATAAACTCTGCTGTCTAGGGAAACTCTACTGGGGACCTTAGCCTGTATTTCCTGAGTGTGGAGGTCTTGAACTTGAATGCTTTGGATTCAGGAGACTGTCCACCTCCATGTTCCCATGCTTTAACAAATGGCAACCTAAGACAAAACACATGCAGAGACAATGCAATAGAAAAAACCCCCACAAATCTAGATGTAGTTTGTAACAAAGAGAGGGAGAATGTGTTGGTAATATATATGAGAAACTTCCTCTAGTCAAATATTGTTCCTACATTTACCAGAGACCTGTGCAGGCTTTCAGAAAAGAGCAGACAGTAAACACATCTGTACATGCTCTGTAGGCCTGGTCACTCTAATGATGTGTGCAAATTAAGGAATCCTTAGTCTCATACACACACACACACACACACACACACACACACACACACACACACACAAGAAGGGGGCCTTTTTTCTGTACTGTAAGCATTTTGGTAGTGGCCAAGGTGAATAAAGAAACAAGTAGATGAAAGAAAAGACTGATTCTCCCCAAGTACAATGAAACTATGTATTTTTTGAACTGTTAGCTGTGTCCTCTGTCATTCAAGAGTCTAATGTTAGCAGGAGGGAAGCCAAAGTAGGGCAAAGTAGACTCAAGAAGTGAGAGAGGTCTTGGGCTTAAATTTAGATACTGCTCAGATTCCTGAAGCTCTGAGACAACTTTGCCAAGTGAAGTTGTGTGACTCCAGAATACACTCAGCACATTCATGGAACTGGGTTAGAGCTGTTAAGAGCACAGGATCTGGGGCCTCTGCTGCCTGGGTGGAAATAACAGCTCTGCTGATCAGCTGCAGTAGCCTTGGACTTGCCCAGGCTCTTTATCCTTATGGATCAACTCAGGACTTAATGGTAATGAAATGCACATGTAGTAAAAAAGACTCTGAAAGTGTCTAGTGCACCGGAGGTGCTAAATAAATGTTCATAATTGTTAATAGAAACATTCTTGTTGTTATTAACTTCAAGAATATCGGTTGCTTTGTAAGAGTTTGTGGAGAAGTGGTAAGCTTTCATGTAAGTTACCATTGTAACTGAAGATAGATAAAGTAAAAAAACAAGAAATCAAAATAAAAAAGAATTGGATAATCATAACTGTATTTTTGTAGATAATTTAGTTCAAAGTATTTGGGGTATTTCATACTTTATTTTATGGTTGAAAATTCCAACTATGCTCATGTACTCATGTCATCATTATTAGTTCAAGTATATACAAATAATTCCTTTAGTTGTTTACATATTTACGGACACAATGAGTTGTCTTTTTCTGTGTTAGGAAGATAGTGAGAGTAATGAAAGGAGGAAGAGAAGAACAAACGGAAAGATGAGAGTGAGAGAGAGGCAGGTTTAGGCATAGGGAGAGAGAGAGAGAGAAGAGATTGAAAATAGATGTGACTTATTAAGACAATCAGACCCAGGACCTTGTACCTCCTTCTTTCCTCACTGGTACACACTGTGATTACCTAACAGCTACTGGGTAACGAATACAGCATGTACAGAGACACACACACACACACACACGCACACACACACAGAGAGAGAGAGAGAGAGAGAGAGCACAGACAACTGCCATTCAGAATAGCATCTTTCAAATTTTACTGTGAGAACTGCAAATTTCTCCACTCTAATGTAAGCAGATATGACATAATCTTAATTACAAGAAGAAATGCATCAGGCCAGCATGGGACTGATTCAGACCCCCTGAATATGGGTGTCAGTGAGGAGGCCTTGGTAAACTATGGGGTCTCAAGTAGTAGATCAGTATTTATCCCTAGCATAAGAATGGCCTAAGGGAGCTCATTCCACATGGGGGAATGCTCTCTTAGCCTAGACCCTGCCCTGGATGATATGACAGACTTTGGAGATCCCCCATGGAGGGCCTCACTCTCCCTGGAGAGTGGAGGGGTGATGGGGTGGGAGTAGAGTCTGTTGAAGTGGCAGGGGAGGAGGGGAGAGAGAGGGAGCTGGGGTTGCCATGTGAAGCAAGCTTGTTTCTAATTTAAATAAATGAATTTAGAAAAGAAGAGTTGTACCATGTTACTAATATTCACTATGTACTGAACACACTGTCAAACCAGCAGCCAAAGCATGAGAGCCATAGGTTATCGCTACTGGAGATTGACCTCAGAAAGGAGTTAGTGTGCATGCAGATGGTTGTAACACCATGAGAGGACTGGAAGGAAAACAAGTCATCTTTCCTGTTCCCCTACATATATACTCTCATGGGAGTTTTGCCTCTATTTAACATGTATATAAATCGAGGAAATTCTATGATTTAAATATAATCTTGTAAATAGAATTTATTTAGAGAAATGATGATTTTTATGCACAATTTGTGGAATTAAAATTAGTTATAAGCAGAGTTGCATAATTCTGTAGCAGATACTGATAGCATAGTAACAGTTGACTACATCCTCCAAACAAAAGCTTACATGAACTTTGTTTCATGACAAGCTTACATTTTTCAGTCTACATTTTAGATGACCCAACAAACCTAAAGAAAAGGATACAAATGTTCAAATGTAAAGAATAATCATGGAATGCAGGACAATAACTATTAATCCCATAGTACAAAATCCCCAAAAATCACCCATAGTTTATGTGTATATAGTTTCCATGTATGCCCCTCAATGCTGAGAAGAAACTCAAAATGGAAAATGCCCTATAGCAATTGGAGAAATCACATGAGCCTGAGATACTATGTTTATAGTTGTTTCCAATTCTAACCAGTGAGTTTGAAATGTTTCATTGAATTGATAGCAAACCATTCTAATTAACTCATTA
Source organism: Mesocricetus auratus (assembly GCF_017639785.1). Lineage (NCBI taxonomy): Eukaryota > Metazoa > Chordata > Mammalia > Rodentia > Cricetidae > Mesocricetus > Mesocricetus auratus. Next base: position 34,379,615 of record NW_024429190.1, on the reverse strand, counting down.
ATATCCCACCTGCTGATCAGAAACCACGCTTTAGTCCTTTACTTTATCTGCCCTTAGTTCCTGAGAAACTAGTTTAGCCCCCAAAGATAGAATAATAGCTAGGCCCTCCAATCTTGTCCCTTTGTCATCCCTTTGTCCCTCAGATACCAACTCACAGGAAAAATACTCAGCCCCAATTCCAGTGCCTCAGCAGAGAAACCCACCACTTCATAGCTTCAAATTTAGGAGAAATTCACTCGGACCTGTCTCTTCAGTGATTTATTTTTCTCTTATTCTTAACCCTAAGTGCAGTATAATTTTACAGTTTGTTTATTTTTAACTGCTGAAATAACTGGCATGAATCAAAACATAGTCACATCTTTTGTCTGTTTTTATTTGAATATCTATGACAGGAAGTGCTTACTTTATAACACTTGCTCTGCAGCGCCTATTTCCCTTCCATGTTCAAATGTCATGAATATTTATGAGCCCATGGATAGAAGCAGTAAAGTAAAATGAATTGGCTTCACCCAAACACTATTCTGCGATCTTTTCCAGTTCATTCAGCTGACTGCCACTTGACCAAGACCTCACTCAAATGAACTTAAACATTAAACTACTCACTGAAAAATTGATTTCCCAAATGTTTTCCAATTACAAGATCACGTGGCATTTCACGCAAGCATTCTGCAAAGCAATCAGTATTGGTAAAAATAAGACTCGATTCGACATTTTTTAAAATCCATTGTTTTTGTCTACTTGTCCCCAGGCTCTCCAGTCCCATCTTACAATGTACTTTTATGACCCACAGTGAATTTGTTTTTGAAAGGTTTATGCCTCCTGTTTAATCAGAACCATCCTCTTGGCCATGAGATTCCTGGAGACTTACTGTGGTTGCAATTTCCTGAGTCGATCGTCAGGTGTGGCTGTCTGGCTTTCTTGGGCAAACAAGATGGGTGGCAGGTGTGGGACAAGTGCACTATCTGTAGAGGTCTAATCTGCTTCTCTGTAGTTCTGTCAGCTCTTGTCCCCACCTGTTGCTAAGAGACTGGCATGGTTTAAACACAGCTGGTGTTTCAAAATGAGCTCCTGAACAGAGGATACATGTAACCAAGAAGAATGAAATTCATAGCTAATGACATCTCATATGAGTGAGGAATAAACAAATGTATGTATAAGCCACTTATATTTTCAGGCTATGAAGCAAAATATAATAAAATTGTCAGTGGAAATAAGATTCTTTTGTGAGATCAACCTAAAATATGTGGCACTTGCTTCTGGGACTGGGGGTAAGAAAAGGCCCAAACTGTCAGGGAATGTTGGAAAAACAGCCACATTATGGGTAAAAGATGCAAAATAGTTTGCAAGCACTTCCTTGTGGTGATTTGTAAGGCGGGAAATGTGTGCAATGAGTTTTGGCTTTTGTAAAAGATGCTGGAATAAGTAAAATGAGGAGAGACACCTAGTTGGGTTTGCTGTCTGTTAGGGCTCCCTGTCCCCCTCAATTTGGATGCACTTTAAAGAGGTTTCCTGCTGACCACTTGCCCTTCCTTGTCCTTTAAAGCACTTATTCCAGAAAACTGGCAATTGTAAATTTATTCTCTGCTTCTTTAAATTGTAAATTCTTAATAGCCCAGGGATGTCTTTCACAAGGAGAGAAAACAAACCTTTGAAATGCTGTCCCAAGCCAAGACAGAGCTCCCACATGTCAATCTCCAGAGAAGGGCTGGAGCCTAACTTTTTGATGAAGCATGCTTTAGCAAACATAGATGGTCTAATTCTATTGACTCACTCTCCCCAGTGTCTTCCAGTAATTTCCCATTCTTACACTCCAGCATTTAAAATCTCTAATTTCTTTTCCTTTTTCTCTGCAGAGAAGTTAAATTCAATCTTTACCCCACTGTAGTAACCCTGACCCAGAGCAAACTATTTTCTGTGCTTGCTTAATTCCATCTGGTGATTTTTGTTTTGTTTGAAATTAGCAACATTTCAAAAGATATTATAGGAAATAAATTAGCTAAGAAAACAATTGACTGGCTTACAAGAAAAGGAAAAATTCCTCCTGAAATTTTGAGTCTTACAAGGGGAGATAACGGATAGGGAAAGATTAAATCCAAGGTGTAGGTAGGCATCATAAATTTTGTTTAAAACGTTGACCATCCTTAATTTACCATCAAAATCCTTATAGATGGATAAAATATATCAAGAAAAAGTCTATAAGTGTGGTGCATTCATAAAACCATGTGACTCACATACTTCTTAACTGGAATGTGGAGAAGCAGAGCTGGATACAGCAAGAAAATTCAAAGTTGGGTAGGTAGGGAGTTTAGGGTGCAGAAAGTCGATTTGGAAGGAATTGGAAATGAGTATAATCAAAATACATTGTGTGAAATATATTAAATTTATTTTGCCTTCTGTACTAAGGCTTTTGAATATCAAGCATTTGGCAATGGGGAAGTTCGGAAAGGACTTGTGGAGCAGAAATTCAGCCACATCAGAAGAATCAGCATGCAGCCGAAATAAAACCAGATCACCACTGTCCAGTCTCTCACACCTGAGGCTACTAGATGGTATGCCATAACCTTCAAGAGTGACAAGGCAACTACTGTACCTAAAGAGAAAACTTGTTAACATAATGTATTACCTGATCACTTTTCAGATTTCATCTTATGTAAATGGTTGCATCAGTTGCAGCTGTAGTTCTTAGACAGAAGAGATGCTGTTCCATCACAGCTCAGAGGCAATGGCAGCTCTAGTAGTGAGAGGCCCACAGGCACTGGTGCTTTCCTTATTTTATTCTTGCGTGTCCAGGGCACAGTTAACAGTTACTTGTTGTCGTTATACTCCGTGGAACATTTCCCCTTCTTTCTAACTACTTTTGTTCTCCAAGCATTTTTAATTTCTAACATTTCCATATTGTGCTCCCAGTATCAAGTTGCATTCTGATAAAATTCTCTAGAGGTTTTCCAGAAAGGATTTAACTGATACATACACAATATTAAAGACAAGAATACTGGCATGCCTGCTGCAGATTAGGATTAGGAAAAAAATCAACAACTCCTTAGAAGGAGTTAAATCATGGGGGGTGTAAAGGATTAACAACAAATAAAGGAACAAGACAGAAGGTGATGTTACTGTAATGAGACACAGATGAGGTTATGTTCTTAATTAACCATGGGTTCCAGACAGCGTGCTCTACATCAGTTTTAGAAGGACATTCAGGGTTAGAGATATTAAGGGAACATTCCTAAATTACAGAACATTGAAATAACATTCAAGTCAGTGTGACATTAAAGTCTGCTTTTAAGTTTAATTTTATTTTTAATTGTGTGGGGGGTTGAATGTGTGTGAGTGTGCATGCATGTCTGTGTGTGCGTGTGTGTGTATGTGTGTGTGTGTGTATGTGTGTGAGATCCGCCTGGAAACTAAAAGAGGGTATTGGATCCCCTTGGAGCTGGAGTTACAGGGTACTTGAAGTACCTGATCTTAGTGCTAGAAATTAAAATCTGATTTTCTATAAGCACAGCAAGCACTCCTTATCACTGAACCATCTTTTAAATCCTAAATTCTGCTCTTGAAAGATTCTAAATTATCTGACTGCATAAAAATGAGACAGTGCTGATGTTTAACAATTTCATTCCATTCTGTTGTGTATAACTGGTATATAACTCTGTAAACTTTATAAATCTTTACAGCCTCTTCTGTGTATTTTTGTTGTGATCTTAAAATCTAAGATGAGGGGTTAGAGAGATAGCTTAGGACTTAAGAGTACTTGCTGTTCCTGGAGGATGCAAGTTCAGTTCCTAGCACCCACAAGGCAGATTATAATTATCTCTAAGTCAAGTTTCAGGGAATCTAAAGACCTCTTCTGGCCTCTGCAAGCACTAGGTGTGCATGCACTAAACTTACAAAATACATAAAAACAAAAATTGTTATGTAAAATAAATATAATAATTAAAAAATCTCTTTGAAAATCTGAAGTAAAATTATAAATCCCTTAAACAATATTTATAGTATTAATTTATTCTTCTTTATACAATGGTACTTGATGTTATTCAATATTACCAAATATATGTCAAGTCTTAAAATGCATAACAGAATATTATGTACTAAGCATTAATTTGTGGCACCATATGAAAGTAAATTTCTATAGGCAAATACAATAAGAGAAAAGATCTTTAAAAGGTGAAATTTGTGCTGTATGACAATATATGCGTTATTATATCCAATAGAAAACAGGATAAAATGTGAGATAGAAATGAAACACATGCAGACACACCCAAGAAAAAGAACAAGTTATGATTTTTCTAGAAGTACAATGAAGTTACTGACTTGATAGTATCTGGCTTTTAACTTTTGAGGATGAATGAAAAATAATGCAAAAACATGTTGTATGGACAATTAAATTCTGTGCTTAAATTCAGCTATAGCATGAAAATAATTAGATTCTGGGGGTTTCTTAAACACATTAGTTACCTTAATTGCACATGGAGAATTGATTGGATCAGGAGAAACTCTAATAGCTCATTAGTTACCATGACAGTTAATCAAGACCACCGACTTGATTAGACAAAAACAAAATGTTTAGGAGTTGGGGACACACACCTCAGGATTTTCTAGAGATGAATAGGTCATGTGAGCTATATCATAGTTAATGATTCAATCCAATGGTAAATCTAAGCTTAGGGTAGATCCCTGGGACGTGCTAGAAGAGTGGGAGTTGGTGCCTTTGTAGAGGAAATGTGTCAGGTATGGTGTGGCTTTGAAAGATTTTACATTGACCCTGGCCCCTTATTATTTGCTCAGCTTCCTGGCTACAATGATCTAATCAGGCTGCCATGCACTGCTGACAGATAGTCATACTGTCTTCAGCCTACCAGGAGCCAACGTCTCTGAAGTCTTTACCCAGACAAATATTTCCTTCTTAGTAAATATTTCTCACAAGTTTTTTTTGTCAACCATGAGGAGCTAATTATCAGAATCTGCTAAGATATCATTTACAAACATACAGTATAGCAACTAAGATAACTACCTATGTTTGATTTTGACTTCATAACTTACTTGCATGGGACGTTGATGAGTTATTGAATCATGTGGTGGCTCAATTCTATTACTTTAAAATCAATTAAAAGTGGCTTCCCTGTAAGAATGCCAGGAGTGTACGGTGTAATGTTTCTCTGTAAAGACACTCTAAGTATGTAAATCAGAGTATAAGCTATCATATTGATTGAATAGATAATTGTGTTTTGTTACAATCAATTTTATTAATCAAAATTTTATTTCCAAACCTCATTAAGTTTTTTACCATGCAAACATTTCCCGGTCACATTTGTCTGTGGGAAACATGAAATTAAAGTGTTAAAGTTTGAAGTTATTTTTAAAGTCTATGGTATGTTTTGTAACATGATTAAAGTTATTTTAGAACTTTGTTTCAAGTAAATAATTGAAAAAAGATGGCAATGTAGAGGAGCCACAAAAATAAAAGCTCAGTTTGTAAATTTTCTGTATACTGAACAGATGTGTGTCACTGCCTTGACTTCATTTAGATTTGGAAAATAATACTAATCACATGAAGTCTCCCAATTTTCTTTCCCTGCCAATTTCAACACACATAAATGGATGAATTGATCAGAATGAGGTAATTAAAACAGTGTGCAAATTCCATTGACTCAGTTGCAATTTTACACCCAGAGGTGCATCTCTTTTGTTCTTCTGGTTTTCTAATCAGTTTGCCCGACTATGACTCTTCTGACACATGCATCAGTTATTACCCTTTGGTGAAAACTAGTTCGTAGAAAAATGAAACGTATCCTTCTTTTAACCTTTGCAAATCTTGGAGAGGCTGTAAAAAGAGAATCCGGCCCTGGTATCAAATAATTACCACCTGAAGGGAATACCTCCTCATTGAAGGAACAACAAGATTCTTGAAGTCCCACTGAAAATAACCTTTAGTAATTGCCTTGTTATCATTCAGTTTATTCTTTTTAACCTACTTTAGCCCCTCTTGCTGTAAGTCTTCATGACAAACTGCTTTCACTGACGTAGAGGATCCATAATGTATACATACGTGTGTGTGTATAACAAGGAGGCCTTTTGAAACACGCACACTACCACATCTAATTTATCACATGAAAAAAATCTTCAACATACTGGTTTCCATCTTTTCCAGATTTTAAAAAGAAGCTAATACATTAAAATAACCTAAGCCCATTCAATTTTTTATCCCGTGTTCAATATAAATGCAATGCTACTTAGTTAAAACAGATTGCTTAACAGTTCTGCATCCATTAAAATCATGCAAACTTAGCTCAATCTTATCACATATAAAATAAAAGAGTTAAGAACTTTGAAATTTTGGCTTACAATCATTTTAAAATGTCCCCACATAATTAAAAAAGTACAAAAATTCTGCACATATTAAGCATCTCTTTGACACAGAGCTTATGACCTTGAAGAGCACATTATTCCAGCTAATGAGCGATTCCAGGGACTATCTTCTATGTTAAGCAGATCAAGATTGCCCTCTCCATGCAGTTCACTGGCCCTAGATCTGTTCTCTAGCGGCATGCAGGAAATATTAAGTCCAGTCTTTAAGCACTCCTAATTGCACTTCTCTGGAAGGACTGTCAGGTCACAGTTAAAGCACACATACAGGTTTTCATTAATGAGAGCGAATCAGAGAGTGTCAATTTGATGAGCGATTTTTGCCCAATTTAGATCTTCAGGGGCGATTTCAACTCCGAGCCACTGTGATTTAATTAAAATATTCTGAAATATTACCTAAGTAAGCCCCCATTTAAGTCCTTCAAAAAACACTTTTAAAATCATTTCACCCCTTTAGAGGTATTCTTAATGTTCACCTCATGGCATCTATCCTATAGTTGACATTACCTCCATTTCCTCTCACAGTGCTCAATATGAATTGATGGAGTCACCACATATACTATCTCATAAAATGGCTATGCTCATGTTTCGACTTATGGTCAACCAATTAGTTCCCCAAAAGCATGGGCAACACAATTTTCTTTCTCACATGCATTTCCATTTTTTTATTTACTTTGTCATTTGGCCTGGGAAATCGGATGCTGTGAAGGTCCAGGGACCTTTGGAGTACACCAAAAGCAAATATAGTAATAAAGTAAATAAAAAATTGTATTATAGTTCTCTTGAAAACTAGGAACATGTTTTGAAGCTTAACATTTCATATTAGATGAGTAAGTAGATACTATGAGTGTAGAGTGAGTGGGCATCATAAATTCAGTGAAGTTCTGAAACCAAAACCACTCAGCTATAACTTAAAATTTTGCCAAAGAGTTAACATTCACAGTGGTCAACACAGCACTGTGTTCTCCCTCAGTGCCTGCACTGCTTATGTGTTATATCTTCCTGCCTAAGTACTCTGACTCCATACCAGTTACCTTACGGAAGGCCTGGGATCTGTTTACATTCTGTTATTCTGCTAGCATGCTAGATAGTACAACATTGTATAACTATCTTTCAACTGGTTTAACTCGAATAATTTTTTTAAATCATACTTATTTGACATCAACACCTGTAGATAAAATGTTTTGTTGTTGTTGTTCATTTCCAAATGATTTCCAAAGCATTTTTTTTAGTTTCAGTCAAAGTTTTAAAATCTCATCTGTCTTCATCCAGAAGGTCTTTGACTTATTAGTTTTCTCCCTTTGTGGTTTTCATAGCATCTTCCTACACTTAGATATCTAAGCCTTAGGGAAGAGGCTTCTAGCTCAGTACCAGCTTATTTCCTCCATGTGTGGCATCCTCAGCAATAGGGTCCTATTAACCTAAGGTTCTGTGAGACAATCAAGGGCAATGGCAACAGCCTATATTATATGTGTGTGTGTGTGTGTGTGTGTGTGTGTGAGAGAGAGAGAGAGAGAGAGAGAGAGAGAGAGAGGAGATATAGATAGAGAGAGACAGAGACAGAGGGACAGAGACACAGAGACACAGAGACACACAGAGACAGAGACAGAGAGAGTCTGTAGTTTTCATGGTTTGGTACTGGAGTAATATAGTTTGTATATCTGGAGGAAAACTTATTTCCTCATGTGGAGTAGTAATAGAAAACCCTATTTCCTCATGTGGAGTAACAATGTGTGTGTGTGTGTGTGTGTAATACACTTCCTAAATTTATATATATATATATATATATATATATATATATATATATATATGACAGACAGATGTAATGTCTTTTTAAGAAAGCTTATAAATGTTCCCCCTGTGAATTTTGCAAGCATCCTTTATGTTATTTATCTCTCCTGACTCTTTCTTGATTTGTATTCCCCACCCTCTCCCAATATCAGCTGAGTCTCCTTCTGGCCCCCCACCTTCACTCATATCCAGTTAACGACCTCTCCATCTATACACCTCACCATATGATGGCTTCCTACTTTTCTAACTCTGTAATTACTACAGCTTACATATTCAAACATACAGATCCAAAGCTGGGATCCACCTATAATAGAAAATGCTTATCATTTGTCTTTCTGAGTCTAGGTTTCCTTACTCAGTGCCCTGGTTACTTGTTGTTTTGTTTTTGTTTGTGTTGTTTTGGGTTTTTTGTTTTTGTCTTTTGCAAGCTTAAAACAAGCAAGAGTTCTTTTTTTTTCTTTTATTATTTGTTTTTAAATTTAAATTAAAAACAAGGTTGGTTCACAAGTCAGTTCCAGGTCCCTCTCCGTTTCCCTCCCCTCCTCCCGTGCCCTCCCCCCCAACCCCCCCAATATCCCATCATTTCCCTCCATGGGGGTGTCCATGATCTGTCATTTCATCCAGAGCAGGGCCTAGACCCTCCCCCAAGTGTTGAGGGTGAGAGTGCATCTCACATTGTTGGATGGGAGTTCAAAGTCCATTTGTATACCTGGGTAAATATTGATCTACTGCCCAAGGCTCAGTAGAATACCTAGGCCTCCTAACTGACACCCCCATTCAGTCCTATGCTGGATTCCCAGGCATCAGCCTGGGATTCAAGAGCTAACCCTTGACAGATCAGCTGTTTCTGGGGTTAAACCAGCCCAGTCTTAATCCCTTTGGTCATCAGTCCTCCCTCTCTGTTACTGGATTCCTTGAGTTCAGCTCAGCTTTTAGTCATGGGAGTCTGCTTCTTCTTCCATCAGCCACTGAATGAAGGTTCTGTTTCCCAGACTCTCTGGCCATGGGATTGTGGGCTGGCACTATCCAGATCTAAGTCTAAAATCCATATATGAGAGAGTACATGCCATGTTATTCTTTTTGTGACTGGTTAGATCGCTCAGGATGGTTTCTTCTAGTGCCATCTCAGGATTCCATTTTTTCTCTGCTGAAGAGTACTCCATTGTGTAAATGTACCACATTTTATCTATCCACTCTTCGAGTGAGGGGCATCTAGGTTGCTTCCAAGTTCTGTATATTACAAATTATGCTGCTATGCACATAGTGGAACAGACATCCTTGTTGTATGAATGGACATCTTTGGATATATGCCTAAGAGTGGAGTTTCTGGGTCTTGTGGCAGGTTTATTCCCATTTTTCTGAGGAATCTCCATACTGATTTCCAAAGTAGCTGAACAAGTTGGCACTCCCACCAGCAATGAAGGGGTGTTCCCCTTTTACCACATCCTCTCCAGCATAAATTGTCCTCGGTGTTTTTGATTTTAGCCATTCTGACAGGAGTGAGATGGTATCTCAGAGTTGTTTTGATTTGCATTTCCCGGATGGCTAAGGATGTTGAGCACTTTCTCAAGTGCCTCTCAGCCATTTTAGATTCCTCTATTGAAAATTCTCTATTTAGTTCTACAACCCAGAACTAAATAGAGAATTTTGGAGACTTGCTTCTTGAGTTCTTTGTAAATTTTGGAGATCAGCCCTCTGTCAGATGTGGGGATAGTGAATATTTTTTTCCATTCTGTGAGCGGCCTTTTGTCTTCTTGACTGTGTCCTTGGCCTTACAGAAGCTTCTCAGTTTCAGGAGGTCCCATTTATTAATTGTTGGTCTCACTGTCTGTGCTACTGGTGTTATGTTCAGGAAGCAGTCTCCTGTACCAATTCGTTCAAGGGTACCACCCACTTTCTCTTCTAAGAGGTTCAGTATGACTGGATTGATGTTGAGGTCTTTGATCCATTTGGACTTAAGTTTTGTGCATGGCAATAAACATGGATCCATCTGCATTCTTCTACATGCCAGTCTCCAGTTATGCCAGCACCATTTGTTGAAGATGCTTTCTTTTTTCCATTGTATATTTTTAGCTTCTTTGTCAAAGATCAGATGTTCATACATGTGTGGGTTACCTGTCTATTTTTGTGCCAATACCAAGCTGTTTTCAGGACTATAGCTCTATAATAGAGTTGAAGTCAGGGATGATGATGCCTCCGGACGTTGCCTTGTTGAACAGGGTTGTTTTGGCTATCCTGGGTCTTTTTTTTTCCATACAAACTTGATTATTGTTCTTTCAATGTCTGTGAAGAATTGTGCTGGGATTTTAATGGGGACTGCATTGAATCTGTAGACTGCTTTTGGCAGGATTGCCATTTTTACTATATTGATCCTACCTATCCAAGAGCATGGAAGATCTTTCCATTTTCTGAGGGCTTCTTTAATTTCTTTCTTTAAAGATTCAAAGTTCTTGTGATACAGATCTTTCACTTGTTTGGTTAGCATTACCCCAAGGTATTTTATGTTGTTTGTGGCAATTTTAAAGGGTGATGATTCTCTGATTTCTTTCTCAGCCCTTTTATCATCTGTATATAGTAGGGCTACTGATTTTCTTGAGTTGATCTTGTAGCCTGCCACTTTGCTGATGGTGTTAATCAGCTGTAAGAGTTCCCTGGTAGAGTTCTTTGGGTCATTTATGTAAATTATTATATCATCTGCAAATAGTGAAAGTTTGACCTCTTTCTTCCCGATTTGTATCCCCTTGATCTCCTATTGTTGTCGTATGGCTGTGACTAGAACTTCAAGTACAATGTTGAAAAGGTATGGAGAGAGTGGACAGACTTGTCTTGTTCCTGATTTTAGAGGAATTGCATTGAGTTTCTGTCCATTTAGCTTGATGTTGGCTGTTGGTTTGCTGTATATAGCTTTTATTATGTTTAGGTATGTTCCTATTATCCCAGATCTCTCCAAGACCATTAACATGAAGCAGTATTGGATTTTGTCAAAGGCTTTTTCATATCTAGTGAGATGATAATGTGATTTTTGTTTCTCAGCTTGTTTATATGGTGGATTACATTGATGGATTTTCGTATGTTGAACCACCCCTGCATCCCTGGGAGGAAACCTACTTGATCGTGGTGAATTTTGGTTTTTATGTGTTCTTGGATCTGATTTGCCAGTATTTTATTGAGTATTTTTGCATCAATGTTCATGAGGGATATTGGTCTGAAGTTATCTTTCTTAGTTGTGTCTTTGTGTAGCTTGGGGATGAAGGTTTTTGAAGCATCAGAGAAATAGTTTGGCAAAGACCCTTCTGCTTATATTGGGTGGAATATTTTGAGAAGAATTGGTATAAGCTGTTCTTTGAATTTATGGTAGAAAACTACACTAAGGCCATCTGGACCTGGGCTTTTTTTGGTTGGGGGACTTTTGATGACTGCTTCTATTTCCATAGGGGTTATATGTCTATTTAAATTGTTTATCTGTTCTTGATTTAATTTTGGATAGTTTTCCAGGAAGTCATCCATTTCCTTTAAAACTTTGAATTTTGTGGAGTACAGGTTTTCAAAGTATGACCTGATGATACTCTGAATTTCCTCAGAGTCCGTTTTTTGTCCCCCTTTTCATTTCTAATTTTGTTAATTTGCATGTTCATGCGCTCCTTTTTGGTAAGTTTGGAAAAGGGTTTCTCTGTGTCTGTTGTTATGACTCCCTTTTCATTTCTGGTTTTATTAATTTGCATGTTCACACTATGCAGTTTGGAAAGTTTGGAAAATGGTTTGTCTATCTTGTTGATTTTCTCAAAGAACCAACTCTTTGTTGCATTGATTCTTTGTATTGTTTTCCTAGTTTCTACTTTATTGATTTCAGCCCTCAATTTGATTATTTTCTGGTGTCTACTCCTCCTGGAGGAGTTTGCTTCTTTGTGTTCTAGAGCTTTCAGCTGTGCTATTAATTCTCTAGTACAACTATTCTCCAGTTTCTTCATGTGGGCACTTAGTGCTATGGACTTCCCCTGTAGCACTGCTTTCAAAGTGTCCCATAGGTTTGGGTATGTTGTGTCTTAATTCTCATTGAATTCTAGGAAATCTTTAATTTCTTTTTTAATGTCTTCTTTGACCCAGGAATGGTGCAGTTGTGCATAATTCAATTTCCATGAGTTTGTAGGTTTTCTACAATTTGTGTTGTTGTTGAATTCTAATTTTAAAGCATGGTGGTCTGATAAGATGCATGGAGTTATTCCAATTTTTTGAAGCTGCTGACGTTGGCTATGTTGCCAAGTATGTGGTCGATTTTTGAGAAAGTTCCATGTAGTGGTGAGAAGAAGGTATATTCTTTTTTATGTGGATGAAATGTTCTATAGATGTCTGTTAATCTCAGTTGGTTCATTACTTCTATTAGACCCTTTGATTCTTTGTTGAGTTTCCATCTGGTATTCCTGTCTAATGGTGAGAGTGGTGTGTTTAAATCTCCCACTATAAGTGTGTGGGGCTTTATATGTGATTTAAGTTTTAATAATGTTTCTTTTACGAATGTGGATGCCTTTGTATTTGGGGCATAGATGTTCAGGACAGACACTTCATCTTGGTGGATTTCACCTGTGATGAGTATGTAATGACCTCCTTCATCTCTTTTGATTGATTTTATTTTAAAGTCTAATTTGTTAGATATTAGGATTGCTACCCCTGCTTGTTTCTTGGGTCCATTTGATTGGAAAAATTTTTCCCAGCCTTTAACTCTCAGGTATTGTCTGTCTTTGAGGGTGAGGTGTGTTTCTTGTATGCAGCAGAAGGAAGGGTTCTGTCTTTGAATCCATTCTGCTAGTCTGTGTCTTTTTATGGGTGAGTTAAGGCCATTAATATTGAGGGATATTAATGACCATTGATTGCTCATCCTTCTTCAATTTGCGATGGTTGTTGTTGGTGGAATTATGTGTGGAATTTCACCCCTTTGTCTTTTGGCTGTTGCCTATGTTTTTCTGGTTGTAGTTAACTTCCTTGTGTTGGAGTTTTCCTTCCAAAACTTTCTGTAGTGCTGGGTTAGTGGATACGTATTGCTTGAATCTAGTTTTGTCATGGAATATCTTGTTTTCTCCATCTATAGTTATTTAGAGCTTTGCTGGGTATAGTAGTCTGGCTGGCATTCATGGTCTCTTAGTTTTGGTAGAATATCTATCCAGGACCTTCTGGCTTTCAGAGTTTCCATGGAGAAGTCAGGTGTAATTCTGATAGGTCTGCCTTATTATGTAACTTGGCCTTTTTCCTTAGCTGCTGTTAATATTCTCTCTTTATTCTGTATATTTGGGATCTTGATTATTATGTGGCAAGGGGACTACTTTTTTGTGATCCACTCTATTTGGTGTTCTGTAAGCTTCTTGTACCTTCATTGGCATGCCTTTCTTAAGGTTGGGAAAGTTTTCTTCTATGATTTTGTTGAATATGTTTTCTGCCCCTTTGAGGGGGTTTTCTTTACCTTCTTCTATACCTATTATTCTTAGGTTTGGTCTTTTCATGGCGTTCCATATTTCCTGGATGTTTTGTGTTAAGGATTTGTTGGACTTAAGAATTTCTTTGGTTGATGAATCCATTTCTCCTAGTGTGTCTTCAACACCTGAGATTCTCTCTTCCATCTCTTGTATTCTGTTGGTAATGCTTATATCGATAGTACCTGACTGTTTGCCCAGCTTTTCTATTTCCAGCCTTTCTTCAGATTGTGTTTTTTTATTTTCTCTACTTCAGTTTTCAACCCTTGCACTGCTTGCATTGTTTCTTGCAATTTTCAGTTTATCTTTTCGTCCATTTGTTGCATTTTATGAATTTTTTGGTTTGTTCTTTCTTCCATTTCTTGCATTTTTTGGTTTGCTTTTTCTTCCAGTTCTTGCATTTTTTGGTTTGCCTTTTCTTCCAGTTCTTGTATTTATTGGTTTGTTTTTTCTTCCATTTCCTGCCTTTTTCGTTTGTTTTTCATCCATTTCTTTGAGGGATTTTCCTATATCCTCTTTTAGAGCCTTTGTCATTTTCATGAAGGTGGTTTTAAGGTCATTCTCTTCTGCTTCATTTGCATTAGAATGTTGGATTCTTGCTGGTGTGGAGTCTCTAGAATCTGGCTGTGTCATATTTGTTTTTCTGTTGCTGGGTGTGTTTTTGTATTGTCTCTTTCCCATCTCTTCTTCTAGTGGGTACAGAAAGAGCCCCTTACTGGTCTGGTGGTTAGAGGACCAGAGTTCCCTTTTGGGGGTGCTAGCAAGTCCAATAATCTGGTATTTCTTGTATTCCTCATCCTCGTTCTGGTCCCGTGGATGGAGAAGAAGACCAGCTATCTGGGGTGCTTAGCCTCCCACCTGGTCCCCTGGTCCCTTTGCTGGATCTGCTGGTTTCCTTTTATCGTTGGTGGGAGAGAAGACCTGGAATGTGGGGTGCTTGGCTCCTGTGGAGATTGGAAACTCTGTGCAGTTCCCAAGAAATCCCCAGGCGCTGGCAAGTAGGAGTTCTAAATTATATAAGTAAGCACTCCCACCAAGTGACAGATGCAAGCCAGTAAGCAGTGTTCCTCTATGGCTTCTCTTCAGTGCCTCTTTCCAGATTCCTGCCTTGAGTTGCTGCCCTGACTTTGATTGATAATTGGCTGTAATCTGAGAGGTGAAGCAACCCTTTTCCTCCTGAAGTGGTTTTGATTGGTGTTTTATCACAGCAGTGGAGGCCTTAACTAAGACACTCAGTATAATGTTTTCCAGTTCCATTCACTTGCCTGCAAATTTTAAGGTTTCATTTTTTTAAAATCTGAATATAATTATATTGTGCATGTGTACCAGAATTTTATTATCCTGTCATGATGGATAATAATGAACATCTAGGTTACTTCCATTTCCTAGTTATTGTGAACTACCTACTGGTAATAATTATGGCCATGTACATATTTCTATACTAGGATATTAGAATATAGAGTACTTTGCCTATATGTTAAGGAGGGGTATAGCAACTCTGTGAAAACAATGACTGACCTATTAAGACATTCCTAGTGTTATGCTAATAGTGTCAATATCTTGTAGTTAACCAACAGTAGTTAATTGCCCTTAAGGCCCCTCTCAAGAAGAGAAAATTCATGCCTACTATAAATTTATCCAATTCTCTATAGCTGGAGAGGGCCTAGAACCTAAAGGTGAACTTAATACTGACATTTTCTTAAGTGGTTCCAACTGTTTTCTCAATACTTATCCCTATTCTCAAGGTAAGTGTAGTAGCTCTCACCCTTTATTCTTCAGTGAAGCTTATTTTTGCATGTCTGAGTCCACTATAGAAAGTCCAACCAATGAGATGAGACTAAGAGACCATACTGTGTTTGCCCCTAACTGATTCATCTATAATTTAACACAACACCTATCTGAGACTCAGACATATTACAAAATGTAGGAAGAAATATTGTAAGAGTCAAAGGTTTGGAAAGTGATAGTGTGATAGTGTCTTCTAGATATGACATGGGCACTGCACCCATGAAACCACAACATTATGGTTGCCAGCAGAAAAACAGCACAAGCATCACAGCATTCACCAATAAATGTGAGTGGGGGAATCTGTGCAAGTTTCTACCCTTAGATGAAGAGCTACAGGCAATCAATCACTGTTGGGGGAGAGGAAATTGGTTTGCTACAGAATGACCCCCCTAATAGTTTATACGATACTAAATTGTCAGCCGTAACTCTCTCTCTCTCTTTCTCTCTCTCTCTCTCTCTCTCTCTCTCTCTCTCTCTCTCTCTCTCTCTTTCTCTCTCTCTCACACACACACTTAAATGAAAAGGACATGAATTCAAGAGGGAAGACCTAAGAGCAATTAGAGGAAACAGAACAGTGAAAATAATATATATGTAATCGTACTTATAGATGATTTTTTTAAAGTTTGAAAAAAATATTACCAAGTAACATACTACCTGACCCCTAGCCATTCCTCCTTCCTCCTTGATCATTGTTACATTTAGTCTATGGTAATCTTTTTTTTCTCTATTTCTCAGAGTTCACCACACATTCTTCATACAAGTGAGGTCTGACTTACTTCCTCTGGCATCATGTCTTCCATGGTCTCCCACAAGTTCCTGTGCCTTGTAACAAAGTAGGATGATAAAGATCCTGTGTTGTTGTATATTTCACAAAATTAGGGACTGAAAAGATGACCTAATGGATAAAATACTTGCTGAGTAAGTATGGGGATTAGGGTTCGAATCCTTAGCCCATATATAAAACAACAGATGCTGCAATATACTCCTCTAGTCACAGCGCTGGGATGGAAGTGGAAGGAGAAGACAGATAGAGTCCAGTGGCTGGTATAATCATCCAGAACCTCGAAATCATCTAGTTCTAGGTTCTGTGAGAGACCCTGTCTCACCAAATCATATAAAAACGTGTAGAGTGAGCTATGGTGGTCAGTCTGGAAACCATATACATACAACAAAAATAGACTCAGGAAGTTTTATACACACAGAGAGAGAAAAAAATGATTGTACACATACACACACACACACACACACACACACACACGTATTACAATAATATTCAAAGAAAAAGTTACTAAGTTGATGATGAGAGGAAGACAAGTTAGAAGCAGGATGCCTGATAGGCCCTGGAGGAAGCAAACTGATGTATTTCTATTTAAATAAATTATAATTTAAAAATGAAATTTAAAATCATTTATCTGAAATTTCAATTTAGCCAGACATTCTGTATTTTTATTGGGAGGTTCTGCTAAGCACTGGGATGCCTGTGAAATTACTTTCCAAAAAACAAAGCTATGTTATAAGACATTTGTTGGATGATTTATGGTTTTGTGATGCTCATTGTTGGGGTAGTTCTCTGTGCTTGATGGGAAAACCTAAGATTGTATGTGAATCTCAGGTTCAATGGCTCCTAGCAACCACAAGCTTTATGTTTTCAGTGTTTGAAGACAAAACACATCAGCCAGGCAGCTAACAAAAGTAGAGTGAGCATTTAAAAGCCAGCATAGCCCACTGGACCTTGAGTTGGAAGTGTGAGTGTACAACTATTTATCTATTTTATTCAAGTAGATTAAATTAAAAATAAACACTTGAAACACAGCAAGTAATTCATATTAAATAATAATTAAAATGCCGTAGCTATTTATCTGACTCTGGAAAATTGTTTGCTGTTTGAGGATTGTCAATTTTCTCCATTTTGGATTAGGCAATGAAGAAATATTATAACAAATTGCTGAATATAATTTCCCAATAAAGAACCAATTAAGCCTTTGAATTTGCTATTTTCCTGCAAATGTTCAAAATCCTTTTCTAACTGAGTTTATTTCTCATAACAAGAATAAATCTATATAATTATGGGTAACTCTGAGACTCTTCTAATGTCATTTTCCTATAATGTGTTAATGACATACATATGGATCTTTGCAGAGCAAGCCTAGAGGGTTTGGTCAGAAAGAGACTGTTGTCACTACCTCACTGCACCGTGACTGCTTTGGAATGTTAGACAGTGCTCAGGAGTTCACTTTTATAGTGTCTCCTGTTGAAAAGATGCTTTGATCTAGATGAAAGAAGCAATACTCTTAATGATCTTGCAAAAAACATGGATCAAGATGCAACTGGCACAATATTGAACTCAGGAAATATTGATTGCATAGGTTAGAGATGAAATCAGACATATCTAAATAATTTGATAGTATGATATTTTAAAAGTAACTCAATGCCCACCTATAAGTAAACAGAGACCCAGAAAAATCAAGTTAAAATTGACCTGGAAGCTTCCTCCTCACTGAGCAGTTTTCTCAGTGCCAAAGGGAGCTTTAGGTGAATAGTGCTGGGTCCATTCTTCTAATTTTCTATTATTTAGTTTTAGTCACAGTTTCTCTGTTTTTTGCAGGATCATGTCTTCTAGTGCCATAAAATTGCCTGCAAATTTCAATATTCCATTGTATTTTCCTTTGGAAATAGTATTTCATTGTGTAAATGTATCTGTGTGAAGCTTGTCAATTTTAATTTATGTAAAAATGGTAGAAAAATTAGATGTGTCTATGTACACATATAACCTATCTGAATAATGCCAGCTATCTTATTTACAATAATGTCAAAAATAAATCAAAACATTTAGGGATAAATTTAGTCAATGAAATGAAAAGCCTATTCAGTTTATAACAAAAAATGGCAAACATTCATGAAAGAAATTAAATGTGACTTTGCATGGGGCAGTTGGTAGAGCAACTGTATTATGAAATTCGGGAGGGTATATTGACTGTGGAAAGTTCTAAGGTGTGGGGAGATGGGGGAAAGAAGGGGATAGATGAACTAAAGATGAATAAAGATATCATATGGAAACACAGTATTTATTAGATAATTTATAAAAAACAGAATAGAGCCAGGTCTGGTGGCACACACCTTTAATCAGAGTGCTCAGGAGGCAGAGGCAGGCAGATCTCTGTTAATTCCAGTACAGCCAGGTGTGTTACACAGAGAAACCTTGTATTAAAAGAAAAGAAAAGAAAAATAGAACAACAACAACAACAAAAACCAGAATAGAAAAAGAGAATGCCATTTGAATGAGGTACTCTGTATAAAGGGATAATCCTTCTCCCAGATACTGTAAGTTACTAGACAAAAATTGGTTTTATTTTCAGGTTTGGGACACATCCCTATGAGTTGCCACTGTTCCTGCATGGACACCAGAATTGGATGGTAAGGCTCTACCAACTGCCCCATGCAAAGTCACATTTAATTTCTTTCATAAATGTTTGCCATTTTTTGTTATAAACTGAATAGGATTTTCATTTCATTGACTAAATTTATCTCTAAATGTTTTGATTTATTTTTGACATTATTGTAAATAAGATAGCTGGCATTATTCAGATAGGTTATATGTGTACATAGACACATCTAATTTTTCTGCCATTTTTACATAAATTAAAATTGACAAGTTTCACACAGATACATAATGGATACGAATGACTCACACTCTCTACCTTCTTCCATATTTCCATTATGCTCGTCTACTCAACTCTACTCTTAGGCATATACCCAAAAGAGGCACATTCATACAACAAGGACGTCTGTTCCACTATGTTCATAGAAGCTTTATTTGTAATAGCCTTAACCTGGAAGCAAGTTAGATGCCCCTCCACTGAAGAGTGGATAGAAAAATGTGGTACATTTACACAATGAAATACTATTTTCAAAGGAAAAATACAATGGAATATTGAAATTTGCAGGCAATTGGATGGCACTAGAAGACATCATCCTGAGTGGGGTAACCCAGTCACAAAAAGATAAACATGGTATGTACCCACTCATATATGGCTTTTAGGCATGGATCAGGCGAGTGCCAGCCTACAATCCCCTGCCAGAGAGTCAGGGAAACAGAAAGGAACCTAAGAGAGACATTCATGTTACCCCAGGGAAGGGGAATAAGCATAGGCTCCTGAGCAAATTGTGAGCATTGGGGGAGGGGAGAGGGAGCCAGGAAAAAGAGAGGAGAAGAAGATGGTGAGCAGGAAGGATGAGTCTGGGAAAGAACAGAGGAGAGCAGGAAGAGAAGTACCAGTATAGGTTTGAGGGAGATCTGGCACTAGTGAGATTTCCAGAGATCTACAAGGATGACACCAACTATCAAACTAAGCAATAGTGGAGAGACTACCTGATATTCACTTTTAAGAGAGACTTCTGTGATTGATGCTAACAGTAACTTTTGTACACATGTTTTCTCATAGGTATTTAAAAGATAGTTTTATGGTATGCCAATTTAGTTAGATAATAATACTCAGCATCCTATGACCTCCCCAGGTGTGGGTTTTTAACTAGGATTCTGTGACCAGGCATAGGTTGTCTCCCATGGGTCGGGATTCAAATCTATTTAGAAATTGGTTGGCTATCCCCAAAAACTTTTGTGTCACTATTGCACGGCTTGCGACATATGTTGCCTAATTTCCCACCAAACTATACAGTAACATCCTTGAGCATGTTGAAATTTCTTTTTTAAACTTATATTATAAACATATTTTAAACTAAAATATAATTATATTACTCCCATTCCCCTTTCCTTCTATCAGAAACTTCCTCATTTCCTCACTCTAACTCGTCCCCTGACCTCATTTCCATTCTCATAGTCATAGCCTGTTTTTCTTTATTATTGCTATCTATATATAATGTATAGATATATAAATATAACTTGCTGAGTCTGTTTTTGCTGTTTGTATATCTATGACTCTGTATTCCAATCAGAAGTTTCATGGGGGCGATTCTCCCCCTCTCTGCGGTTATTAGTTACTTATCGTCTTTTGTCTACGAGTAGAAATCAATGAAATTTTTTTCTCCTTCCATGTTAAACATGCTTACTGATATTGTCATTTTTTCCAAGTTCCTTTATGCACTACTTTCTAATAGAAACAGTCTCATGAAAGAGTTCTTGGCATTTCAGCTCATACAATCTGTCTCTCCTCCCTGCAATGCTCTCTGAGAAAAAGATGAAGGAGGTAAGACCTATATTTATCCATTGGCACACAGCAGTCATGACTTTTTTGATTATTGCACAGTTGGAATTATAATTGTGGGAAACACAAACTAACACTGACCAACGTAAAACAAAAAAAAAAGTTTGTTGGAAAGTACACATGATGACTGAATCAACAAATGGGTTGAATAACTGACAGCAATTAAGAGAAGTGGTGTATTAAGTGTGGGTTGTAGGACACATTCAAGGTTGATCAATTTGTTATCACTCTGCATGTGGTTAGAACAGATGAGCAGGAAGGGACATGGTTAAACTGGCTTCTGAAGAGTAAATAAGCAATGGCACAGATGTTAATAATGTCTTCTTGATCATATAGATTGAGTTGCTTACATAATTAAAGGAAGTCAGCTATATGGTAAGGAGCTTATAGTTACTGGAAAGACAGTAAATTAGTGTAAAGCTCTTCTTTATTACTCTAGATATTGTCTTTCAATTATTAAGCACAATTCATTTTGTGATTCAAATCTGGTGAAGTTTAAGCAAATAAAAGGAACTCCTTCTTTTATATGACAGCCATTTGTAAACTTGAAGCTACCACCTTGGTGAAGGGTTCACAGCAGCCTTATTTAGAAAAGAGATGAAGAGGAAACTTACCAGCATGTCACATTCAAGTATGATAGATATTTCTGTAATTGCTTCCCTGGTTCCAATATTATCAAATAGCATTTGATGGAAATTTTAAGAGAGTTAGATGATGAAGATGAAGGTCCCTGCTACAAATGAGCTTATTCTGGGAAGGTAAGTGACTTATCTGAGACCACAGGACTGATGGGCATAGATTAATATTCATTTTTCATGTCAAATCCAGGACATTTTCAAAACCACTCTTTTAAAATAACTCCCATTCAGGTTAAAAACACTTTTTAAAGTTAACTAAAGCATAATGTTGACATTTAACTGTGTGACACATTTTTTAAATTCCATGTATTGATAAATAATTTGTTAAGAAACATTCATCATTTTAACAGAATAGTGCAGATTACATAGCTTCAACACTTTATATAAATCTATACAATTTTTTAAAAATATATTTATGTATTTCAGTCAGATCCATTTTATATCTTATTAGTTACTCTTCCCAAACTTGTGTTCTTGATCACAAATTATATAATTCATTTTATTATTACTTTGTCTTTTCCAAAATATATAATTGAAATAAAACAGACTCTGAATTCATATCCTACTATGTTAAAATGCTCCATATTTGTAAAAATACTATATCAATATTATACATTACATGAAAATATAAGTACTTTATAGAATATAAGTGTTTTGCTAAAATAAGCATATGTCTTAACTGCAAATGTTTACTCACAGATTAAAATCAAAGTATCAATCAACACTAATAAAAAAAATTATAAAAATACTCATTTATGAATTTTTTGATAGGAACAGTAATAATGAATAATATTCAAAATTCCATACCAAGAACAGTGAATAATTAGTTTTTATGATAATGTTTATATTAATACCCAAACATAGTAAAACCTACTGCACATTTTAAAAACAGACAGAAGTGAAAGACATTGAATTGCTCCAAAACAGGTTAAGGAACATAACATTGTAATAGAATCTAGACTGAGTTATAAGGACCTCAGTCTTCAAAACAAACACTCTCAGGTAGAAACTGTAAGCTCTAATATTGCCCCATATTTTACAGTATACAAACTATGAAAGCAACCTATCTTTGCATGTCATATGAAATAATTGGCTCATTATTTTGAAATGTGTATTGAAATGTATAAAAAAATACCTATACCTAGACCCTTATGGCCATTTCTGCAAAACATGTATGGCATATTCTCATAATATTAGCAAAGACAAAAATGCATAACTCAGTCCTTTAAACTACTTACCTGTTATACCACAAATATGTAGGAGACTTCAAATAAAAATCGTTATTAATAATGTCCCCACTTTCATATCCATGTGATCTGCCATCAATGTTACTGAAAATAAAAATAAACAACCGATTTGCAGAGGGATTTTTCACACAGAGTGCTGGATCATTATTTTTCTGCACCTACATCAATACTTTGAATTCTTCCTTTGGAACCTCTGAGATTTTTACATCCCAGAACAATCTACTACAATAAATCACAAGTAGATTAGAACTTTCCCATTGTTTTGTGAAATGTGAGGAGGAGTGATTTTTAAAAGGAAAATGGGGTGGGGGAATCAACATTGCCATGCATGCCATCTCAGACAGATCTGTCCTAGGCAAACATGTATATTGAAAATGAGTGTTTGGCATAAAAACCTCTCACAACCTATTGCATTTCTTAAATTCTTAGAGTGATTTTTATGGCTAGCTACAGGTATGATCTAGTTTTATGTCCACTGAACTAAGATAAATTTTTTTTGGCTTTCTTTAGCTACCAGGATTCAACTGACTAAAATAATGAGACCTTGTAGTAAACATGGTACCCCTTTCATTCAATGCTTAATCCTTCTGAAATCTGAGCATAGTATTGCCTCAGGACAAAAGAATAGGCATGTTTAAGCTTAAAGACCCCCCCTTTTCAGATATAAAAATGCTGTCTTATAAGGCCCTTAACATCAAAGCCAGGTCCATGTCCAACAAAAAAACAAAAACTTTACTGAAGTTGAGAGTTGACACAGATGCTTCGTGCTTATAAACATAATTACTATCAGATATGTTGTTAACACAATTTATCTTAGTAGTTAGATGGTACAACATGATCATCGCCACAACTGGAAATATTTATAGATGTGCTAGACACTTGGCAGCTAGTTTACACACATATTTGTACAAATAAATCCCAGAAGGTTGAATGCAAAAAAGAAATATATATTTTGTGCTATCATTTCAAACTTACTGACCAAAATAATTTCAGATCAAGACAGGTAATTTAGCAATTTTTAACAATACCATGAACTTTATTATAGAAACTTGCAAAGAAACAAAAATTAATGAATCCCAAAGTTTGCACAATACAATGACTGTAAAATTTAATGTGAAACTTTACAGCTTCCAACCAGAATGCTTATATTCTAACTATATAAAAGTTCACTGAGTTATACAGATAGTTCTTATATCCACTTGAGAATTGTTTTTACCCATGTTCCATTCCCCTATAACATGGAAATAATCATATTTAAAAGTTATCTTGAAGTTTACACCTGACAGTGATATGCTTACCTAATTTCATCACTGAGTTTCCTTTTGTTTAATTCATGAAGTGCACATCAACTAGCTTCTCCTATGAATGGATAACTTGCTGTTTAGACGTTTACATAAATCCCTGTGGATAACAATACATTTTGTTTCAGAATTCATAAAGTGATATTTTATTTTGTCAGTAAGATTATTTTTCTCTTTTAGAGAACTAACTCACTAAAAGCAACTATGTTAACGGCAATGAGAAAAAATTGTGCAGGATTTGGCTTTGGAAGTGGGTGCTAATAACTGTCATTCTCTTTAGATGGCATCTCAACTGCAGTGAACTCAAAACATGTTTCTACATTTCAAGAACACTTACTCCCTTGGTGTTGCCTCAATAAGCATGCAATTGTTCACGTACTAGGATCTTAAGTGTCATGGAGTCTATCTCACAGGCAAAAATCATCACTACTTTCCATTCAAATTGGGGTCTGGAAGGCTATCTATCTGTAAAAACACTCTTGATAGTTGTTTCTATTAAGAGACACGGTCAGGACAGACTTTTGAAGTAGTAAATAAAATCTTAAAATATCATTTGGGTGACAGGAGTGTGAGGGTGCTATACTGTCATACTTTGGCAGAAAAGAAAACCCTCAAATCTATTTCACATAGTAAATCCAATTGTATTTTATGTAATCTAAATACTGAATTAGCATTCACCATTATTCTTATTAACAGTGTGATACACTCTGTGTTTGGGAGAGGAAAGTGTTCTTTTCTCTCTCTCTTTCTTTTTATTTTTTTGAGGCAGAGTCTCACTATGCAGCCATAGCTAGCCTGGTACTTACTTGTACACCAGGCTAAGCTCAAATTAGGAAATTGTTTAAACATGAATTGACTTCAACATTTCATGTAAAATCATTTTAAATGCTTTTCTAATAAATCACATAGTTCACTAGCTCCTGAGTTAGTATTTTCAAAACTCGTATATATTTCACTCTCTCAAATTCAGCCCTTTTATAGAATCTTACAAAATCTAATGCATTATAATTGATGAAATTCTAATTATCAGCATTTCCCTCACAGCTAAAAATAAAACTTAAGTGGGATAATTTGTAAGCCATTATTTATTATCTGTGGGTAATTCTGAAACAAAAGAAGTGAACACTATCCAGTTTCACTATCGATAACATGTAGATAGCATTCTATCTACCACACAGGGTCTTTAAGGACTTTAACGGCATTATACATGTAATACATAAAACAAGATTCTGGGGTTGTGGAAAATATTCAATAAATAGCAACTATTAACCAATGTCAAATATCCTGTACACTTAAATGCTACCAAAACCAAGCATCTTTCATGTTCATTCACTTAACAATTCATTTCTCAGTGCTTCCAGTGTGTCTCCACTATTGGTATTTTGACATAAAGATGAAAGAAACACAGACTCCACTTGTCTTGACTATGGTCCTAGAAGTAAAGCCTGAGAAGAGGATTTATGAAAGTGATTTATTAAGCAATACTTGCAGGAGAAAATGTCGTAAGATGTGGGGCCTAAGTCAATGAAGGGAAGGAGCTAAGAAACAACAAACTACTGGAGAATGTCCTGCTTTACAGTAACTCCCCTGGGGTCTTTGAAGTACACAATGTAAATCTACCCCATCCTGTGGTTGAATTACTGGGACAATTTATACTGCTTTGTGAAGTAGTCAGTCTCTTCATTTGCTGAATTAAAAAAAAGAGTTTCTAAAGAAACTGAAGGGGCAAGCTGTTAACCAAAAAGAGATGGGGAGTTATGTGGAAAGTATATTCACTTACCAACCAAAATAGTGGAAGAGCCTCTGGAGGACAGCATGTGGCATCCCAAGAACTTCTACTAGACCATTCCTCAAATCAGTGCCCAACAAGTCGGAC
This sequence comes from Mesocricetus auratus, assembly GCF_017639785.1. Lineage (NCBI taxonomy): Eukaryota > Metazoa > Chordata > Mammalia > Rodentia > Cricetidae > Mesocricetus > Mesocricetus auratus. Next base: position 34,353,927 of record NW_024429190.1, on the reverse strand, counting down.
AGGCATTTCGACACAGTAGTGTCATGATTTGGATTTAGTGTGAGAAGGTCCCAACAGAGTTCTATCCCACACCATTTGCCCATTTTCCCCATCAGGCTGTCTAATATCACTTAACTTTTGTTTCTCGGAACTCTAACCACCCCCATCTCCAAAGCAGACAAACCACACTTTGTATTCTAGAGTGAACCAAAAACCTGAATCCTTTCTAGGAGAACCTGTTGTGTCTGACCCAGATCTCATCTACATCTTCTAATGCTACCTGTTCACTGTTGATACCAACATTTACCATACGACACTATGATTCCCAAGAGATAATTTAGCTTCTCTGACTAGCCTGAGTTCCCTCAAACTGAGAATAACATCTTTTGTAGACTTAGTGTTACTGCTTTCACATTTTGATTGGCTTTCAAATTTGCTGATTAATTAAATTGATTAATTAGTGAATTAACCCCCCCATATCCTCTGTGTCTATTCTATACGACTAAAAACTATAGTCCCTTCTAGTTACATGTGAAACATATATTTTTATATTTAGTCAGCCATATGCCTTTTATCTTTTGATAGTCCCTTAATACGCAATAGGTAAATTCTCCAATGCATTCTAAAAGGAAGTTTTAAAGAATAGGCAGAACTTTTTTAATTGGAGTTTTTTTAGTCATAATCAAAACTAAGATTTATTATAGAAATAGAAAAGCCAACATAGGAATAAGTGGGGTTTTCTATGGCATTGTTTTCTTAGTAAGAGATTCTACTTAGATGACTTGGTAAAAGGAAACACACCCTGGAATGTTGCTGAGAAAATCCCTGAAAGTAAACGTTTGTTCACTCAATGGAAATCTATATTCCAAGGAATTTGGTAAGTTTACAGAAGAACCCATTTTTTTGTAAGATCTTAGGAGAAACAATGTGAAACATAGGCAATGTGAAAACTGCCTTAGGATATTTTTACTGGATAGTTCACTTTCTCCTTGTTTTATACATTTTACATTTCACAACCAGAATTCTGACAACAGACAGAACTGAGATCACTAAACAATCCGAGTCCATGAAATATATCTGTTGGGCTGAATTTGCAAAATCAGCAATCAAAAATAGGCCAATAATATTTCCAATTATACAGTATTATTCTTCTGGAGTGAGAATGAGTTAGCATTATTTCTTTGGCTTTACAGTGCTATTGTTCAAGAAGTTCTTCAGTAACCTCAGGAAGCTTCATGGAAACAGCTCTCTTGGGTATTTCTCTGCAAAATTTTCCTGGATTTGAATTGTTCATTATTAAAAATAAAACCTGCATTTTGGGGCATGTCTTATTTCAATGAAGATTCAAGCAGCTTCTGCAGGTGTTTAGGGACGGACTAGCTCCATCAGAAGACGTCCACAATGCACAGTCACACAGTCTGATAGCTGCTTATTACCAACCACATCCTATTTTTGAGGAACAATATTTGATTGACAAAAAAGAGATAGAAATTCCATGGTCTGGCCATTTTGTCAAATGCATTCTGCACATGTGCTGTTTAAGGAGTTACCTGTGATTGTAAGCCACCATGTAGGAGCTGGAAACAAACCTGGGGTTTCTTCAAGAGTAACAGGTGCTCTCAAACACTGGGACATCTCTCCAGCCCCATTTTGTCCTTTAAAAAATATTTTTAGTATCATACTTCTATTTCTTTCATAGAAAGTAATCCTATGCTATGAATTTTTATTGTCTCCATTCTTCTATCAAAGGAAGCTTAGTTAAATCAACAATTCTCTTAGAAATATTTTAATTGTCTTATATGTGTAGACTAATTAAAACAAGGAGAATTTATGTCTTTATTATATTGAACCTCTTACCCATAAATATATTTTCCTTTACATTTTGTGTCTTGGTGTAATTCAGTATTCATCATTTTTGTTACAAGGTGATATAGTTATGTTAAATCTTATTTTACTTCACCTGAAATTACTCTTCTACATTTTCAGAAAATCATTAAATATACTCTATGACATATTTCTACTGCGTTGTTGTTTGTTGTATAAATTTAATATATTGAAAATAGATATACTTTTATCCATCATTGTATTCATTCTAAATGCTTATCATGTCTCTGATAATTTTAATGGCGATTTATTTTCTTCTATACACACTTCCATGAACTCCTTTTATTGAGTTCCATTTTTTGTGGTTCTTCCATATTGATAATTTCCCTAACTTTTGAAATTTTCATAATTTTATTGAATTTTCTATGTTCTAGGTGTATGTAATGGTGGTTTTTTAAGTTGTTATAAATACATTTATGGTAAAATGATGCAAAATGGCGGCATCTGTAAAACTTTGGGTTTCAGTCAATTTTTATAAGTGCTCCATCGTAACAAGAAAATACCACATTGTCTTTGGACCATATTTTCATGGTTCTTTAGGCAGACATTTAGTAAATTAGAACTGGCTCAGGAAGTTCCCAAAGCTAACCAAATTCACTAGGTTTTCTCCCTCCCCAAGCATATATAAGAGCAGTAAGTACTGCCAAGAAAGACTCTTTCAGACAATCTGAGCTGCCTGGAAGTGGATCAAACCACTTAACTTCCTAAAAACAACACTCTCTAAATAGGTCCAGCTTCCTATAGACTATGTAGTGCCATCTAGGTTTTCAATTTTGTTGTTGTTGTTGCTTAACTTTCTTTTTATTTATTTTCTGTGCCTTTCCCATCTTGCATCTCGATCCCATTCATTTCCCATCCCTTCATATATGCCCTTTGCCCTTGCAATCTCCAAGCAAAATGAAATAAAATTTAAGAGGAATAAAAAGGAAAAACTTGTCTTGGAAGCTGTAGCCAGGATTTCATCTTTTATGAGTTGTTCTTTATGTTAGTGTAAGCTTTGGGTGGTTCTTTGAGTCACTTCTACTCTTGTAAGTAGCTTCACACCCATGTTCATATAGTTAACCCCAATATCATTGCTTTCTCAAGCTAGATTTTAGTGGCATCTGTCTTTTGTCTGTTATCAGTTCCCTATCTGGAGTAAATAGATTTCTGTTTGCATCACTCCAGGAATAGTGTCATATAACATCTGGACCCTGTGTAGTTTGATTTATATCTTGAGTCATTGTTTAACCACAGTCATCCTTATCATCTGGGATAGTCTCCCTATAGACCAATCATGAGACTAAATTAATTATGAATGTTAGTCTGCTCAACTTAATCCAATTAAGCTTCATTTATGTTCCCCATCTTCTTAATCATTCTCACCAATGGGACATGTTCCCATCATGTTTTCAAACAGATTTTTATCAGTCAAATTATATTTATAGAAAATATTTTTAGCAATAAGTAAACCAAGGAAGTTCAGATTTTTTCTAAGCAATCTAAAAAGGTATACCAAATTTCATAATGGCTTTGGGTTTCTTACATAACTTATTTGATTGCTGAAACAATTCTACCAGAAGGAAGACCTGTGAACAGACTGTGGAACTGAACACTCAACAAAGCTGAAAAGTACAGTTAAATTTTCCATGAAAAGATAGAAAAAGGCATAAAACTCCAAACTTAAGATATAATTATTAAATTAATAGATAAAAGTTCTGCAAGCAAATATACTAACATAAGTCAAAGAGATAAAACTACAAATTGCCCTATATGCATAGATAAGTTTCTTGATTTAAAAACAAAAGCCTCTGCAGAAATCAAAGATGGCACAATTTAGTTTGTGGGAACATGTTTGGGATTCAGTGGTTTTGTTTGTCTGAAAGCTATATGCAATAGCCATCAGAGCCAGTGTTGAAACCTTTAGTATACACTTCATACTCTTTTATTAAATAATGAGGGAGAAGACCTAGAGACAGAACAAAGCAGCCAGCCTCATTGGCCACCATTCTGGGCTTGGCCCCCAAACCTCCAGTAGAGAGGTGAGACCCAGGCCCTGTTCTATCCCACTTCCCCTTCTTCAAGTCCTCTGATCCTCCACTGCCAGGCCCTTCCTGCCACCTAACCCCATGGAGGGACCTGGAGGCAGAACAAAACTGCCAGTTTCATTGGCCACCATTCAGGGCTTGCCCCTCCTCCGTCTGGGGGAAAGAGAGAGAGAGAGAGAGAGAGAGAGAGAGAGAGAGAGAGAGAGAGAGAGAGAGAGAGAGAAAGGAGAGAATATAGACCCTCAAAGAGGGTATGAAAAAAATCCCTTAAAGAAATGGAAGACAAAACAAACCAAAAAATGCAAGAACTCAACAAATCTCTTAAAGAAAGCAAGGAAAGACAAGAAAAAGCAATTCTAAAAGTTCAAGACCTAAAAATTAAAATAGAGACAATAAAGAAAACACAAACTGAGGGAATGCATGAAATAGAAAAACTGAGTAAGCAAACAGGAACTACAGATACAAGCATAACCAGCAGATTACAAGTCATGGAAGACAGAATCTCATGCACAGAAGATAAACTAGAGTAAATAGACTCATTGACCAAAGAAAATCTTAAATCCAACAAATCCTTAACACAAAATATTAAGGAAATATGGGACACTGTGCAAAAACCAAACCTAAGATTAACAGGTATAGAAGAAGGCAAAGCATGATACCCCAGAGAAGTGAAATGAGGCAAGATCTCCTAAACAGATTGGGAATATCGGGGAGGGAGAGGGAGCCAGAAAAAAGAGATGGGGATAAGAGGATGTGAAAAGAAGGTATGGTGGATCAGGAAGGTGAGTCAAGGTAAGAATAGAGGAGAGCAGGATGAGAGAAGAATGTAAAACAAAAAACAAACAAAGAAGAAGGCAAAGAAGCCCAGCTCAAAGGTACAGAAAACATATTCAACAAAATCATAGAAGAAAAGTTTCCCAACCCGAGAAGGATATGCCTATGAAAGTACAAGAAACTTACAGAACACCAAATAAACTGAAACAAGAAACAAAACAAAACAAAAAAAACCCAGACCCCTTGCCACATAATAATGAAAACACCAAACATACAGAATAAAGAAAGAATATTAAGTGTACCGAAGGAAAAAGGTCAAGTAACATACAAAGGCAGACCTATCAAAATTACACCTGACTTCTCCATGGAAACTCTGAAAACCAGAAGATACTGGATAGATACTATTCTACAAATACTAGGAGACCACGGATTCCAGCCCAGACTACTATAAACAGCAAATTTCTAAATCATTATAGATGGAGAAAAACAAGATATTCCATGAAAAATCAGACAAATTCCACAAAACACATCCACAAATCCAGCCTTACAGAAAATTCTAGTAGGAAAACTCCAAACCAAGGCAGTTAAAGACTCTCACAAAACATAGGCAACAGATAATCTCACTTTACCAAAAAGCCAGAAAAACATCAAAATAAATGCAGAGAAACTCAAGGCGATTCCTCTAAAATCATGAACAATCAAGGGTGTCCATTCTCCTCATATCTGTTAAATATTGTACTTGAAGTTCTGGCTAGAGTAATAAGACAACAAAGGAGATCAAGGAGATACAAATTGGAAAGGAAGAAGTCAGACTTTCCTATTTGCAGATGATATGATAGTCTACATAAACGACCCAGAGAGTTCTACCAGGAAAATCCTACAGCTGACAAAAGCCTTCAGCAAGGTGGCAGAATACAAGATTAACTTTAAAAAAGCAGTAGCTCTAATATATATAGACAATAAAGGGGCCGAGAAAGAAATCAGAGAAAAATCACCCTTTACAACAATATAAACTATCTTGGGGTAACTCTAGCCAAACAAGTGAAAGACCTGTATGACAAAATTTTGAGTATTTAAAGAAAGAAATTAAAGAAGGTACCAGAAAATGGAAAGATATCCCATGCTCTTAGATAGGTAGGATCAATATAGAAAAAAACTGACAATCTTATCAAAAGAAATCTACAGATTGAATGCAGTCCCTATCAAAATCCCAGCACAAATCTTCATAGACCTTGAAAAGACAATCCTCAACTATATAAGGAAAAAGAAAAGACCCAGGATAGCCAAAACAATCCAGTACAGTAAAGGAACTTCAGGAGGCATCACCATCCTTGACTTCAAGCTGTACTATAGAGCTATAGTCCTGAAAACAGCTTGGTACTGGCACAAAAATAGACAGGTAGACCAATGGAATTGAATTGAAGTCCCTGATATTAATCCTCACACCTTTGAACACCTGATCTTTGACAAAGAAGCTAAAGCTATATAATGAAAAAAAGAAAGCATCTTCAACAAATGGTACTGGCATAACTGGATGCTGGCATGTAAAAGACTGCAGATAGATCCATATCTATCACCATGTACAAAACTTAAGTCCAAATGGATCAAGGACCTCAACATCAATCTAGCCACAGTGAACCTCTTAGAAGGGAAAGTTGGACGTATCCTTGAAGGAATTGGTACAGAAGATTGCTTCCTGAACATAACACCAGTAGCACAGACACTGAGATCGACAATTAATAAATGGGACCTCCTGAAACTGAGAAGTTTTGGCAAGACAAGGGACACAGTCAACAAGACAAATGACATGGATCCATTTTTAAAAAATTAACATCAGGGATGGGGATATTGCTCAGCAGATATATTGTTTACTGCACAGTTGTAAGCACTGTAATTCAGATCTCTGGAGCTCACATGAAACCAGACATTTGACCCTTGTGATTCTGACATCAGGCAGGAAGAGACTTGGGCAAGTTATTTAGCTAAACTAAATAGAATCTGCAAGCTCTAGGATTGGTGAGAGACAGTCCTTTTATAAAGTGAAGAACAACGTTGGAAGACACCTAAAGCCAACTTGGAGCTTCCACACATGTTTCCCCACATGTTTACTTAAGCATGCATCATAGTGCATACATACACATATACCACACTCATACATACACATTCAGAGCAGAATTAACATCAGCATTGTGTCCATTACATATACCAAAACAGATGATAGGCAACAGAGCTATGGTGTCACTGGTTATCTGTGTACATATGATCTTCTACAACAGAAGCCTACATCAGAAGACTACATCCAGAAGTATGTATTACAATACTAATGGCCAGAGTTTAGACTGTGCTGAAGGATATTCAGTGAAGACAATCATGTAATTGCTGCTAGGATAATCTCAGTTATTTGTGCACATCATTCTTAAAGAGATGATAATCACAAGAACACCAAAAACGCATGTAATAATAATGGATAATTCAGAAGGTTAAGAGTGGAGTGAAGATGCTGCAGCCCTCCCGAGTCTCTATCATCTACACAAGGCAATGATGATATTGCCCAACTCGTGAAGTTGTTTTGAAGGTTCCAGCTCACTTATGAATGACATCTTCACGCAAACATCTGTCCAGTGGATGAGCACTGTTTTGTTTTGTTTTTATCATGTACAACACTAAAACAATGTTTAGTGTGAGAAGAGTCAGAGCTGGTTCTGCTTCTAGACGTGTTACTGGATAAAGCATACATAGTTCTTCTCCACAAAGACCAAGGCACACCAGACCAGATAAGTACTAGAATCCAAAATACAGAAGCAGCTTGGACACATAAATGCAATGTGTTTCAAATAGGATACACATTAAGAGAAATATTAAAATCAGAATAGTGTAGTATTAGACCACATTATTAAGCTTTTTCAATTTTGAGTTGTGGAAACCCTAATGAATAAACTTTGAAAAGTAGGTTAGGGTTATTAGCATTACATAATTATGTACTTGAAGAAATCAGTTTCCCCTGGAGAAATTTAAAAAATGCCTTATACACCTAAATTATATGACCTTTAAAGTTTAGGTTTAATCGGTTCCACAATAGAAGCAACAGAATTCTGATAACAAACACATGGGAAACCAGTGGGGAAGCAACGTAGTTTCTTTGTTGAGCATGCATGTAAGTTTTGAATATACATACCATCTGAATTTAGAAAATGAAACATTAACTCAGAAGTCTTCTTTTAAAATCTCCAATACAATGGTCTGTGAGAAAAATGTTTGCAATTCCAAAGTGTTTCATAAACTATGGTGCTGTCCCATAGAACTACACTTTGAAACGCAAAACTATGTTAAAATACTTTAATGTTTTATTTGATTATACAAGTGTTCACTTTATTGTTATTTTGAGAATCATTGATACTTACCTAGTTGCTCATATTGTAAAAAAATAAAATAAAATAAAACTATGAACTAGAATTTAAATGAGTTTTCTATCAGTCACTCTTAGCTAGATGGGGCGGAGGAAAAACTAGAGCAAAATCCCTAATTATAAAATTCAAATACTTAGCAAATCGCTTTTTTATTAGCTTCGGTAGTCACTGAAATTTGTTGAAATTCAGATGTGAGAGCACATGCTACATTTGTCTTGTGTTTTTGACACCTTGACAATGATTGGCAAATATTAGGAAGAGCAAGAAGACCTGTAGAGAGACTGCAAATTATTCATACCACAGACAGTTGGGGAAGCATTCACTACAGGCACTCTCTGCCTCTTGTTTTACATTCACTTGAATTTCAGAATTTCAGCTCTTATGATTAAACATGCATTGAGCCATGATGCCGGTGATGGTGAGAGACTATAATTTACATTTTAGTAGTGAAATATAAGTCGCATATACAAACTTTCCATTTAGGTTTTCAAACACGTAAATAGTGATCTCACAACAAACAAGGATAAGCAGGCACAGTGAAGTCACAGTTGAACTTCAATTTAAAAGGTGTATTCTAGGACATCATTGTCCCTAATACAATAATCTAGATCTCTAACATCACATCAACATTGTGGAACCTGTAATTACTTTTCTACTCCCAATAGGAATCTAAATTCATTGCATAAGTAAAAATTCTCAATTAAGACACTAAATATATGTTAATATGTTGTATAAATATACTACATTGGGTTATACTGTACCATGTTATAAATTTATTAATTATTTTATTTTATTTCTAACTTATACATTCTTGCATGGAAATCTTGGCTAATCCTTAAAAATGCATGTTAAGAACATTAAAATATTCAATCCTTTTTGCTTTTGTGTGGTGTTTGTTGTATAATTAAGCAGGATGAAAAAAATCTATCACTATTAATTCAACCACTAAAATAAAGAAATTGTTTGATACCAAGTACAATTGTTAAAGACGAGAAGTCATAGGTTTTTCAACTTTAAAATACCTATTTAAAATGTACAAAAATGATGTATTTAAAAAGTAGGACATGTGTTTAAAGAGATTCTAAAGATGTTCACTCAGAATATTTTTCTTTAAAATTTGAATCAGATAATATCTATACTTTTAAGTAATTATAGTCATTTAGATAGCTACAAATGCTTGGAAAACAATGAATTAAGATTAGTCTACCACATTTTTATTGAGAACTACATTGATTACATTAATATTTTTATTTTCCAATAGACTAAAATTATAACTCAAAATATCAGCATATTTAATATAAAATGAAACGAATATGATGAATTTAAAACTGCATATGAAACTTAATTATCAGACAAAAGCTGTTTCCAATGTACATATATTTGAAGTGACCAAACAAAGGATTTACAGCACAATCTCACATAGAATAGTTGTGTGTGCAGAAGATAAAATGCTTAATGAAAACCATCTAGTGAGGAACAGAACCCAGCCCTATCCGAGCTTACATTTAACTTGTTCAACAGCAAAATGTCAGACATTAACTTAATGTTAGTCTTTTCTGAAAACCAAAGGCGCTTTTGGCTTAGAATATAAGCCTTTACATTTTCGTTATTTTCTCAGTTAAACATGTGTGGCACCTGTAGAATAGCTATGGTGATCTCTAATTGACATGAATATGCCCTTACTGTTATAATCTCACATTATACTACCCAACATATGATAATGATGTTTTGCCTTCAGTATGCCAAGATGAAAAAGTCCAAAATGGCATTTGGGATTTTACCTTTATCATATCTTGGCACAAGAAGCACACTCGGACCTACAAACTAGAGTTGTGTGGGTTACTGAGGAGTTAGGAGCAAGTGTCAAAGTTCCCTTTGAAAACCTGTTGACGAAGTGTTGGCAGGTAAAATCTCCATAGCTTAGAAAGAAAACATTCTTGAAAATATCCAAATGGAGAGCCATAGTTTAAGTTAATAAGATGTTGCCAGAAGCCTCCCATGAAATATGTGAACTTCTCATCCTGCACGTTGCACTAGGAATTAGACTTACAGTATGAAGTGAAAATGCTCTGTTAAACAATGACACAGAAATGACATAAACGATAATACTTTTTATGACCTTGTTTTGTCGTACACAGAATGTGAGAGTAAGATCCAGCTAATGCAATACTGACAATCACAATGGCAGGCAAGTAAAAAAATAAAATGTAAAAATTGCTGTAGCATACATTTTTCACCGTTGACGAGAAGCTCAGTATATCTGCATTAATGTCTTGGCTCTTAATGCCAAGGAACATTAGTATCCAATAAGTAATAGATAAGGAGCTAAGTCATAATAAATAAAGGAATGGTACAGAGGTTAGCTATATGTCACAGAGAAATACTATCACTTTTCTTTAATTAGCATCTTTGGAAAGGGAAAACGCATAACCATACTGCCTCAGGAATTGAATAAACTTTGTCAGGTTTCTAGTCCTATGAAAAAATGATATGACCAAAAGTAATTCATGCATGAAAGGAATTATGTTTGCTTACAGCTTAGAGTCAACCATTATAGAAAGTCAGGGCAGGAATGAAGCAGATACTATGGAGACAGGTTCTTTAATGACTTGCTTCCATGGCTTACTCAGACTGCTTTTTAAAACAACCAGGCCTACCTATCCAGGGGCATCCCCACATACAGTGGGCTGGGCCCTCCCATGTCAGTAATTAATTACAAGATGCCCTAAAGATTTGCCTACAGGCAATCTGATGGGGGCATGTTTTTCAATTCAAATTCTTCTTCCCAGATGACTCTAGCTGCATCAAGTTGTCAAGAAATACATAAAACAGGAGAGCTATATTATTAGATTATAGCTGTTAGAATTAGATACTCAGAGAAAACAATAATATTTAAAACTGAATTATGTCTCATTTTTACCATCTTTTATATACATACGAATGTTAACACAATATACTTTTTATACAAGCAACACTAAACAGGGTTATATGATTGTATTTATATATTTATGAATATAGAGGCAATGATAACAATAATAATTAATAATAGTAATGAAGAAACCATCAATTCAAGAGGAAATGAGGGGAGACATGGGAGTGTTTAAAGGGAGGACACATAAAGGGAAAGTGGTGTGACTATTTTTAATTAAATATAATTAAAACTGTAATGTATATTTGATATAACTAGCAAAACCTGTAATATAATCACTAATCTCTATCTTAACAAGTTCTTATCATTTGTCCATTTTTTGGCATGTTGCCAGGTAGTGAGACAGCCATCTGTCTACCCTTTCATCTTCCACTTGTCCACCTGACACCTACTGTGTATTCCAGATCTCCCCCTCATCATTTTAGTCAATTTTTTTGTTCATCTGCTATAGGTGATGAAAATGATCTTTACTCCTCTTTCCATAGATCTGTTCCAGAGGTATAGAGGACATTCTTCACTCAAGCATTTTTTCTGAACTCAAATTTGGTAGAAGGAACTGATCATACTCGTATCCACAAGACCCAAAAGTCATTACGCTGCATTTCATCATGGGCTTCAGGTGAATCCAGGTCCTCCTGTTTTTTGTTTTTCCTTTTCTTTTCCTCATTGTTCCTCATCTCTTCATATTGTAAGTACATATCAAAGCTTGTATTTTGAGAAAATTCTAAGTGAATCCTGTTCTCATTTATAGGCTTTCCTGAAAGTCATAACAAAAAGGAATTTTATGTACTAGAATAGACAAATGTCTACATCACAAAGGTGGACACATCACGTTTGAAGATAATGCTTTTAAACCTTTTGTCCTATGATATATTTTCAAGCTTCCATCAAAGTGTGTGTGTGTGTGTGTGTGTGTGTGTGTGTGTGTGTGTGTGTGTGTGGTGTTGGGGGCTTATGAAAGTGTATGCATGTATGTGTATGTGATTGATGTGGGGGGTTATGCCAGTGTGTATGTGTGTGATGTTGGGAGCTATGCATGTGTGCACATGTGTATGTGTATGTGGTGTTGAAGGGTTATGCATGTATGTGCAAGTAGGTATGTGAGGCTCAGAAAAGCTCTGTCTCTAGAGAAGTCAGAGACAGTTGTTATTCCTCAATTGTCATTCATTGTTTGTTTGGGTGGTGTTTTTTTGTTTGTTTGTTTGCATTTTTTAGAGTCCCTTTGGACTGGAGCTCATTTATTAGGCTTGATGGCTGGTCAGTGAATTCTAGGGATCTATCTGTCTCTATCTCTGTCGGGTTTTATTTGTAATGGCATGGCCTGTCTGCCTGATTTTTTTTTCTGTTTTTTTGAGACAGGATTTCTCAGTTTAGTTCTGGCTGTCCTGGAACTCACTTTCTATACCAGGCTGCCTGGAACTCACAAAGATCCAAACGTTTCTGCCTCCTGGGATTAATGGGTGCCACCACTACCCAGGCTTGTACTTGGATGTTTTGTCATTAGTTTTTCATTTACATACCAACCACAGTTCCCCTCCTCCCACTTTCTCCATGTCCCCCAACCCTGCTCTTCAGAAAGCATAAGACCTCACATAGGGAGTCAACAAAGCCTGGCATGTCAAGTTGAGGCAGGACCAAGCTACTGCTTGGAGGCTGAGTAAGATATCCCACCATAGTGAATGGGCTCCAACAAGCCAGCTCATCTGTCCTTGGATTTTTTAACATGCATTTAGAGGATCAAACTCAGGTCCTTATTTTTCTATAACAAGTACTTCATCAACTAAACTGTCTGCCTATGGCAGCACCTTTCCTACTTGGGGCATGGTGAAGGAGTCACGCTATCAACAATCATGTCTAGACAGAACTACTTTAAAAAGCAGCAAGTATAGACTTGTTCATAAACAACAACTTCCCCTTTGAGATCATAAAAAAAAGACATGGAAATGATTCAGATATGCCCTGACCAACAGCATGCACACAAACACACACAGAGAGAGAGAGAGAGACAGACAGACAGACAGACAGACAGACAGAGACAGAGACCGAGACAGAGAGACAGAAAGAGAGCAGAGAGACAGACAGAATTGACAACAAACAACCATTATCTTCTTCTTCTTTGATGCTGTACTCTCATTGCATTATTATTGCCTTTACTGACCACTTCCTTTTCCAAATATGTGAATCTCTTATTTTTCTGCACAAATCTGTAAATCGATTTCCCTTTGTATTTTCTAAATAGAAACTCCAAGAGTCATGTAAGGAGAGTTTCAATCCACAGTCCGTGTAGTACAGATTCACATGACACAAACACAATGTTCTTGAACTATAGAAGGAAGCAATTAAAGACACTGGTAGCAATATAAGTACCATTCATTTGCTAACCTAGCTCAGTGTTTTTTTTTTAAATCACACGCTGACATTATTAGAGTTTTCTTCATGTGTCACATGCACATATTCACATGGTAATGCACTTATCTATAACTCTACAAGGAAAGAATTTGCTTTGCATTGGTATTCTTTGCTTATTTATACTAGAACTACCCTCCAGAGAAAACTTAAGGATCTGCTTGCTTCTCTTGGCATGGATAAAAGAGTTTGCTAAAATACCTTAATATGAGGACCATGAAATATACTCAAGGAATATTATTAGGAAGATTTCCCACCTGCTTTGTGGAAGGCATTTGTCCTCAGAAGATTTTCAACATAGCTGTAACTGACACATTAATAATGACATCAAAATGACAATTCTACCACATAAGAATAAAAGAAATAAAGTTTAGGGAATCTTCTACTCAGTAAGGCATAAGAGTATAAAAACTTTTATGATCCAAACTAAAGTAGAATTTATAACTGACTCCTTTGTTAGGGTTTCTTATTGTATTTTTATTTTGTGTAACCATATTTTATAATCAATGTTGACATAATAATATTTGAAAAATAATAATAATTGATAATAAGAATTTGGAATAGTGATCACCATCCTCCATAACAAATGTTAAATAATTAAAATAAGAAAGGATTGGATACCAAAGTGGCTGAACCAGTTGGCACTCCCACCAGCAATGGAGGAGTGTTCCCCTTTCACGACATTCTCTCCAGCATAAATTGTCATTGGTGTTTTTGATTTTAGCCATTCTGACAGGAGTGAGATGGTATCTCAGAGTTGTTTTGATTTGCATTTCCCGGATGGCTAAGGATGTTGAGCATTTTCTCAAGTGCCTCTCAGCCATTTTAGACTCCTCTATTGAAAATTCTCTATTTAGTTCTGCAGCCCACTTTTTAATTGGATCCTTTGGTGTTTTGGAGACTTGCTTCTTGAGTTCTTTGTAAATTTTGGAGATCAACCTTCTGTCAGATGTGGGATTAGTGAATATTTTTTCCCATTCTGTGGGCTGCCTTTTTGTCTTGCTGACTGTGTCCTTTGCCTTACAGAAGCTTCTCAGTTTCAGGAGGTCCCATTTATTAATTGCTGATCTCACTGTCTGTGCTACTGGTGTTATGTTCAGGAAGCTGTCTCCTGTGCCAATTTGTTCAAGGGTACCACCGACTTTCTCTTCTAAGAATTTCAGTGTGGCTGGATTTATGTTGAGGTCTTTGATCCATTTGGACTTAAGTTTTGTGCATGGCGATAAACATGGATCAATCCGCATTCTTCTACATGCCAGCCTCCAGTTATGCCAGCACCATTTTTTGAAGATGCTTTCTTTATTCCATTGTATATTTTTAGCTTCTTTGTCAAAAATCAGATGTTCGTACGTGTGTGGTTAATATCCGGGTTTTCAATTCGATTCCATTGGTCTACCTGTCTATTTTTGTGCCAATACCAACCTGTTTTCAGGACTATAGCTCTATAATAGAGTTTGAGGTCAGGGATTGGATACCTTGTTGAAAAAAACATCTTTCTTTACTGTTGCCATTCACTGAACAAAACTGAAGTCGAATTTGAAGTCAAATGGAGAGCCCAAGTTAATAAAGAGAATTTGAAACAGTTATGAACATTTTCTTGTTATTCACATATGATACTATTATTAAAGAACCAGTGAAAGATAACAAAACTGAGAGGAGTAGTTAAAATTATAGACTCTCCCATTTCCTACTGCTACCAATCATACTATAGAAGCATGTGTTGTTATTTCTGGTTTGCTTTAATCTGCTACTAACAGGGAATGCTGTGTTTTAACAAACCTTCCCAGTGATCTCCTTCTCAGGAAGCAAGAGGAAGGAAGGATTACAGTTGTCCCTCATCTATCTCTGAGGTTGGCTTGTGAAAATGAGTTCATACATAAATAAGTACACATCCTAGTACCTTTTCACTATAAACTGCTTCTTATTAACTTTCACTCAGCACTGTCTGCATTTTTATTGGATCCTTTTCTATGGACCTATGAGTAACTGTCTAGTTTTATGAGAAGGTGTGTATGGTGGAAAATAGAAACCATTCTAGTCAAGACTATGCAGCAGTGAATATATTTGAGTTACAGGGGCATGGGTGATTTGGAAAGTTGTGTCATCAGAAAGTCCATTTCTGCATGGGTGGCTATATGGAAAAACTTTTGTCACTTGAGTGAGTCGCCTGTACAACCTGCAGACAGCTCCATCAAAGACTCTAACCCTTCATGGCAGGTATTCACCATGTCCACGTCCTACTAAAGGCCTGTGAGACTTATGCAAGTTTCTAGTAAGTTTCACAGGTCTAGTAGGCACCCTTCCTCCTCCACAGGGAATCCTATCTACTTAACAGAAACAATCACACAATATCCAGATTCTAAACTTTATCACTTTGTCACATGATAAATTGTCATGTGCTATCCATTTTTGTGCATGTGATGAACAACTTACAAGGGAAGTATGGAAACTTCCAAAGGCTGTAAATAGACTAGACATGAAAAATACATCTGATCCACACTTGGAATTTTTCCTTAGGGTGTTAAAAGACAAATCACACTGACTGCAGAGTGACATGACCTTAGAACCCAAGACACTTTTAATTCATCTGCCTTGTCTTCCTCCTTGATAAGCTACTAAAATTTTTACTATATTTATAGGTTGAAATAAAAAATGAATAAAATAAAATTCATTAACTGCTTAACATGATTAAAAGGATTTATAATTAATAATACTTTTATGGATCTTTCTAAATTTTAGAACCTTTTTTCTATTCATTCATTGGTTCCTTTGTTTGTTTGTTTTACATCTGAACTGGACTGCAGTTTCCTCTATTCCCCTCTCCTCCTCACTCCTCTCCTCCCTTCTATCCTCTCCAAACCATTCCTATGCTTTTGTTCAGAAAGAGGCAGGCTTCCTAAGGTATTTTAAGTTGTGGTAAGACTAAGCACCTCATCTTATATTAAGGCTGTTTAGAACATTTTTAAAAGGCTTCTTGTCCTGGTTACCAAATAGTCTGAGCCTGGGACAGACACATTCTTCTGTAATACATTAAGTGAAGCACATTTACAGCATTTAGTCAAGTAACAGATGAAAACAGCCCAGTTCTCATTATGAACCTGTCTCCCAAGCTCACACAAGTATCTGGCATGGATGGAGCCTAGAACCTGCACTCCCCTAAAGAATGATCCTACAGTGAGAACAAAGAAGGAAGTGTTAAAACACCAGATTCAGTCTCTGGGAAGTGGGCATACTCAACCAGTATTCAACAATGTGGCTGTTGGGCAATGTCTAGAACTCTAGACAAAGCCTCATTCAGGCAATTGCTACTAGAAAGGAAGCAAAGTGCTTCTTGCATGTCAGGCAGGTGGTTTCATTACAGGGAAACAGTTGATAGTCCATACATTTTACTCAGAACATAATGTCCTTTCCTAGAAAGTAGAATGAATGTTAGCTAGCCTAGGTCAGTATCCAAGGCTAAGTAGGTAGAAAAGTTGTTCTTATTTCCCTTGTGAGAGAGTGGATACCCTCATAATTTAAACCAACATGTTTTATTGATATTGGGAGAATAAAGAAAATATAAGATTTATCTCTTTGTAAATATTACCACAGAAATATCTAAATGTTCATTCCTAGGACGAGTACCAAATATTGATCAACGGTTTATGGAAAATCTTAAAATCTAGCTCCAATCTAGTCACTGTTCTGTCCTTAAAACAATGTTTATATATCAAAGATTTAGCTCAATTGGTAGAGTGTCTGTATAGCACACTCCAAACCATGGATTTGATCTCCAGAAACTCACAACCTGAGTATGGTGGCACTTGTCTGTAATCACAGCACTTGGGAGGCTCCGAAAAGGACAGTAAGAAGTTCAGTGTTATCCTTGGCTACACATGTAGAATTTGAGATCATGTTAGAATACAATAAACACCATTAAAAATTAACTTATTGTTAAATCTATTTTAGAAATAACTATACTGGTTTTGTGCACTCACCAATGGTGGGAGAGCCTACCAAGAATTTGACTCTGATGTATATCTACGAGGGAGAGGTTGTCTTTGGCAACAAGGTTGTGGGGAATATATTTGTGCTTTAGTTTAAAATGCTGTAGGAAAGCCAAAGACAATGAAGAAATAAAATGACACTCCCAACAGCACAAGAAAGAAAATTTCAGTTGTTAGGAATATTTACTCAACTAAATCTCCAACTAAAAGCAAAGCCTAGTGGAAGCCACACCAACCCAGAATAGCAGCAAGCACATCTACACTTTAGAGTTAAAATAAAATATCAGAAATTTAGATTTAAGCACTAATGTGCTGCAGTGATTTGTTAATATTTATTTTCTAGTAATTGTTTTTACCACCATATATTTTATCCACTTTTCAGTTCCATTTTGGTTGTCAGAATCTAAGCAAATTTCAGTATTCAGACACTGTAAGAATGTGTATAAGAACAGCATTTATTAATGTCATTCAATGTTAGATGACAGACAGTATAACAACATTGCAGGAAAATTTTATTTTCAAAATCTTATTTCACTTCAGCAATGATGTAGAATTTACTATCTGATATTATAGGAAAAATAACAAATAGTCAAGTAAAAGTCAAAACAGTGAGTACTAAGTACATAAAAGCTATCAGTAAGTTGTTGTGAGAAGAAAGAAGGAGGAAAGGGGAAAAGATGATGGAAGAAAATATGCAGTTCTTTAAAAATGCATGGAGAAAACAATGTGAGAGAATATATTAACCATTCTTCATTTCAATAATTTATATTAGTGATAAAATCAATGCCAAAATGGGAAGGAACTTTGGGAGCTCATTCCACATGGAGGGATGCTCTCTCATCCTGGACACATGGGGGAGGGTCTAGGCCCTGCCCTGGATGAAATGACAGACTCTGGAGATTCCCCATGGAGGGCCTCACACTCTGTGGATAGCAAAGTGGGGATTGGGGGAGGTTTGGGGGAATTGGAGGGGGCATAAGGGGAGGGGAGGGAGAGGAAGCTGGGATTGACATGTTAAACAAATTTGTTTCTAATTTAAATAAAAAATCCACAAAAAGTCAATGCCAAAATATGAGAAAAAAAGTTTTTCAAACTTACTTAAATGCATAACATGAAGCGTGCTTTTGAATGCATCATGCTTAAAATTGTCCAAGTCATTGGCCATTATCAGAATACAAATCAGAAACAGCACTATATTATCTTAGCTCAAGCAGGATGATTACTTTCAAATAAGCAAAATAACAGGTAATGGAGAAACTACAAATAAAAAAGAAATACTCAAACGTCATTGAATGAATTGCATATTAGGACAGTCATTATATAAAAGTTCCTTTAAGAATAAAAATTATATTTGCAATATGAACCAATAATGCTACATATAAGTAGATATATAGATGTACATAGATGATTGATAGATGGAAAGATAGATGATAGACATATGATAGATAGATGGTAGATGATAGATAGAAAGAATCTTACTTGTAATTGCTGTGATAAAATATGGCCAAGATGACTAATCAAAGAAAGCATTAAATTTAAGGACTATAGTTTCAGAATATTAGAGCACATTATGACTGAGCAAAGACATGAATGCTAAGAAGTTGCAGGTAGGAAGCAGAAAGAGGGAGAGACACTAGGAATGGTTCCCTTTCTTTGAAACTTTCAAGCACATCTCCAGTGAAATATATGCTCTGGAAAGACCACACTTCCTAATCTTTCTCAAACAGTTACACTAAGTGGAACCATTTATTCAAACATGGGAGCTTATGAAGGTTATCCTCATTCAAACCACAGAATAAACGATAAATAGATGATAGATCAGTAGATAGGTAAATGATAGATAAGTAGATACATGATACACAGATAGACAGATGATATGTAAGTGATAAGTAATATTCAAAGAAAGTGAAGTCAAAATTCCAACCAAACCCATTTATAGTAACACTATTTACATTAGCTAAGAGAGGAAATCCACCTATGTTCCTATAAAAATAAATCCTCACACTGGTCAAAACAGATAAATCAACTGGCCATGGCTGCCCATTCCCAAATGATACAACTACAACAATACCTATGCACATAAAGACAAAATATAATGTGAAAGAGGAGGGCAGAAAGAATCTAATGGTCAGAGGATAGGGATGCCAGCTAAAGCATAGGTCTTCTAATTTTTCAGAGATACTACACTCATAAAATCTCAACAGATGATATCCTAGACAAAACTTGAAAAATGTCATCACCAATTTACATGACAAGATGGACAGAGAATTTCCCACAAGGTACCACCCCTATATGAAAGACTATAGGCAATTATTTAATGACTGATAACAGAAAATCAGGCATGATCCTTTTTACAGGTTATCCTATCACAAATTGTGAGCCGTAAAAACATATATATGTATGAACAATGCTAAATGGATTCAGTAGGATGTGTGTGTATCAATATACACATACACACATGAGTATATGTAGAAAAGAAAAAGTTGTGAATTTGAGAGAGTAAGGAGACAATCCAAGGCATGTAATGAGAAAGCTCTTCATAGAGTAAAAGTCACTCCTCAGTTATATTTGTTATTGTCTCTAGTACTACTTTCTGCCTCTAGTCTAGATTTTGAATGTTCTATATTAGTAGTGTGGACAGAATTCAGACCTAATGATAAGAAAATCCAATTCTTGCAAAGGAAGAAAATAGAATTTTCTACCATATGGTCACACATTTGGAAGCTGTTATTTTCAATTATAATGTGTTAGAGAAGCCTTCACTATCAACTAGAATTAACATTTCAACAGTTAGTGCTAGTGGAGTTCATGCTTAGTGCTAAGATCCTGACATCACAGAGGAGAGTCAGTACAGTCAACTCCATCCCACAGGAGCATCATTTTCAAGACACTTTGTTACTTCTCCTCAATAAAAATTACAGTAGGCTTGTTCAGAGAAGGAAATGATATTTAACAATTTTTTCAAACTTTTTCCATTTATGGTAATTATAAATAATGTTGAGACTTCCCCTTTCTCTTAACCCCAAAGAATAGTTTAATACTCAAAAGTTACTCACAGAGGCTAAAATCCCAGCCAATTGAACACTGGACAGCTAACCTGCTTTCATGAAAATCCCAGCTTCAGAGTCAGATAAATGTCTTCCAGTGCATTTGTGCAGAGCACAGCCAAATGATATGAAAGGAGTTGAGAGATTATACTTCTATGTTCCTTTCAAGCAGATAAGGCTATCCTGGGACCTATATCCTCTTCATTTCTCAGCAGGAAAAGGGGAATTAAGACTTCTTGCCTAGTAGAATACAGAGCAAAGCAATTTCATGGGTAAGACAAAGACTGAGCTTGGGGGAAAAATATCACCACATCTGTCTTTCAGAAGTAGTGTAAGGAGGCTGTTGGAGACCAGTAGCATAGCTCTTCCTCAAGAACCATTTCTTAAAATGTAGGGATTTTCAACAGCTACATGACTGAGGCTCAGTAGTAAATTGAGATCCTAAATTATTCTGATCGAAGGAAGAGACATAAAAAGGAAATGGGAAAATGTAAAAGAATGATCATCATACAAGAGCTGAAGGCTACAAATAAGCCACATGTCTATTAATCAATGCTATATAAACCAGATTGACAAAATATACAATAACAAAAATGATTGGTAACAATAACCATAACCATTTTGGGACTTCTCAATAAAACAAAGCATATGATCATGAATTCTATTGAAATGAAATGTACAAGTGTAGGAAATGATTATTTAAGAAGTATTTTTCTACTGTGGGGTCATCATTATAAAGAGAATATGAGCTTTTATCTCACAGAAGTAGATGGTAGAATGGTGATTGCCACAAGTTGTATGATTAGAAAACTGGAGCACAGAAAAATATTTGTCAAAGGATATGTAATTATAGTTAGTGTCAAGGATTTCAACAGCCAATATAGAGAGGCAGAAAGTAAGTAAACTATTGTGGTCAGAGGATTTGGGGTAACATGATATAGACAGAAATTGAGAATGACTATGTATACTACAGTTATGGGGCTTCATTTCATAGTGATGAAATATTAAGAACTGAATGCGCGGATGGTTGTTCAACTTTATAAACAAGCTTAAAACACGTCTTTTGTATGTTTTGAAGGGGTGAGTATTAGTGAAAGACCCCCAAAGGGAATCTTGCTGGATTTAGTACAGCTTATATAGAAGCGGGCTTTATTTGCATATGAAGTCTTGCAGACCTTGCAAGAGGGGCTCTCAATCAGGTCCGGCAGGCTTGATATGCAAAATGAGGTAGAAGGCGAGAGCACGGCCGATAGGGTACTTGTCTTGGTGATGTCACAGCTTTTGAATTTCATTCTCTTAGGAGGGGCGCGGTTTACATGAGTGCCGCGGGGTCTTTCATTCCCCCATTTCTTTTATCCTTAAGTAAAATCCTTTACTTAACTGTTGTGAGGGTTCTCTGTCTCCTGTTGCTTCAGAACCTGATATTAATGAGTTAGGACTAAGGTCTGGATGACTGACAGCCTTTCCTTGATAAACTGAACCAGACGGTTAAGGATACAGGGACCAAATGTCAGAATAATCACCAGTATAACTAGAGGTCCCATGAGAGTAGAAAGTAAGGTAACATACCAGGGTGATCTGTTATGCCATCCTTCAAACCAGCCTTGTTGTGAACTAAATTCTCTTTCTCGCAGAGCCAGCCTCTCTCTTAATTTAGCCATAGTCTCTCTCACTATCCCTGTCTGGTCTGCATAAAAGCAACATTCTTCTTTAAGGGCCGCAGATAATCCACCCTCCTTTAAAGAGTAAATCTAATCCCTGTCTATTTTGTAAAACAACTTCAGATAAAGAGGTAAGGGATTTTTCGAGGTCAGTGATTGACTTTTCAACCGCTTTTAGGTCTGAATGCATGGCGTCATGCAAGGCTTGGAATCTCCCTGTCTGTATCATGGCATGAGTTCCAGTACCTATCCCTGCCGCAATGCCCCTGTCTCCCAGGAGGATCGCGAGAGTCATGGTTACTGGCTCCCTCCTCTGCCTTCTAGGGGTGTCTTCGAAGAACTCATAAACAGTCTCTGAACTATGATAGGTGATCCTGGGCCACAGCTGGATCAACACACAGAACTCTGAGGTTTGGATCCACGCTTGGGCCGATATACAGGGGGTGAGACCTGTGTTACAGGCCCAGTATGTACCATTTGGGGCAGCCAGATAATAGTTCCCTGCTGACAGAGTCTGGATGGTCTCATTGCAGAGTGGCTGGTGCGACCTAGGAACCTGACCTAAACATGTCCCTTGCCAAGAAACGTCCGGTAAAGTTAGCTTGTGGTGAGGCAGTACCAAACACGATTCCAGGGCTCTGGTATAATTAAAGAAATTTCCTGAAACAGCAATTCCCTCATAGTAGGGGGGACCTACACTGAGGCATAGCCAACAGTCTCTAGCTCGATCGGGGTCTGAGGAGTTAAGGGCCTGGTGGGCTCCTTTTACTAAGTTAATAAGTCTAACACCTGTCCCCAGGAAGTCTTCCTGGGACTGGGCATCCTGGGACTGGTCAGGGGGCGAGGTTAGTGTGGTTATTTTAACTCTAACTGAGTTACCCATTGGCAGGGGGGTTGGTATGAAACCGGAGGAGGATGCTGGCCTCTGCTCTGCCAGGACTTGGTTGGGACCGATTGGTTGGGAGGCCTGTTGTACTCTAAGTTGTATTTTAAAGTTAACTCCCTGATCTTCTCCTTCTAAGTACCAGCGGAGCCCCCAAGTGTATCCCCTGATCCATTCTGGAGCCTTTTTACCACTCGGTGTAAAGGGGATGTTAAGGGGAAGGCAGAGTCCTCCAGAACAGTTTGAACAATGTCTCTTCCCCCAGCCCTTTAATATGGTGACCTTGTCCCAGGAAGATGAGGGGTTCTAGTATGCAGGGCCTGCAGGTGTGCTTGGAGAGAGGGGGAATTAGCATAGTCCGAAATATCAGAATCAAAGAAAGTGATGGGGGGGGGTGGAGCCCCATATAGAATTTCAAAAGGGGTAAGGCCTTGAGGGCCTGGGGTGTTCCTGGCTCGATACAGAGCCAGGGGTAGGAGTTGCACCCAATCCTTTGAGCCAGTTGCTAGCGTTAATTTAGATAAGACCTCCTTAATTGTTCTATTCATACGTTCTACCTGACCTGAGCTCTGGGGTCTATATGCACAGTGTAATTTCCAATCAATTCCCAGTACCTTGGCCACCTGCTGACTCACCTGGGAGACAAAGGCCGGCCCATTGTCTGATCCTATTACCTGAGGCATCCCATATTGGGGAAAGATTTCTTATGAAAGTTTCTTGGTGACCACTTTTGCAGTTTCATGTTTGGTGGGGTAGGCCTCTACCCATCCAGAGAAGGTGTCTATAAAAACTAGGAGATATTTGTCGCCATACATGCCAGGTTTAATTTCAGTAAAGTCTATTTCCCACTGGACTCCAGGTCGGTGTCCCCGGAGACGGACCCTGGGGGCAGTCTTGGCTCGTACTGCATTGACTTGAGCGCAAGCCGTACAAGTCTCTGTGACCTTTTGTAGGGCCTTATCTCTATTGAGGAAAAGTTTTCCCGTCTCCACTCGGTCCACCAGGACTTGCATTTTTCGGGCACTTAAATGAGTTAATTTGTGGAGGTTATTAATTAGGTCCATTCTAGGTTTAGTTGGCAAAATGGTTTTTCCTTGGTGCACCCATCTGTCCCGCTCTGGATCATAGTCCGCTCCTAGTTTCTGTATCAAATCTAAGTCCTCAGTACTATATTCCCAGTTCATTAGCTGGGTCCGTCCTGGTTCAGTTAAGATTGTGACAGTGAGGAGCTGGGGACCCAGAGCGGCCTGTTTAGCAGTCTCATCTGCAAGAAGATTGCCTTTTGCCTCTGCACTGTCTCCTCTTTGGTGCGCTGGGTAGTGCATGATGCTCAATTTCTTGGGGAGGAATAGGGCCTTGAGCCCAACATCTCAATCTTATTTTTAATTTCCTTGCCCTCTGAGGTTAGGAGTCCCCTCCTCCGGTAGATCTCCCCATGTATGTGGGCGGTGGCCAAGGCATACCGGCTATTGGTATACACGTTGAGTCTCTTACCTTCTGCCAGCTGGAGCGCCTGAGTTAGGGCGATGAGCTCCGCCCGCTGTGCTGAAGTGCCTCCCGGAAGGGCGCTGGCCCAGACTACCTGGTTTTCGGTGGTCACTGCTGCTCCTGCTCGTCGTTCTCCATTCAGCAAGTAGCAACTGCTGTCCGTGTACCACGTGTGGTCCACATCTTTTAATGGCTGATCGGACAGGTCAACCCTGGTCCCATGTGCTTCCACAAGGATCTGCAGGCAGTCGTGGGACATAGGGCCCTCTGGCAGCGTCAGCAGAGATGCAGGATTAAGGGCAAATCCAATCAGCGTCCAGGAGCAGGGACTGGTAATGGGTCATGTGGGCGTTGGATAACCAACAATCAGGAGGCTGGCAGACAATAGACTCAACCTCATGTGGTGCCAGTACAGTTAATGGCTGTCCCAGAATCAGCTTTGTTGTGTCCTTGACGAGGATCACAATGGCCCCCTAGTCTTCATCTAAAGTCAGAAGAGAGGTTTCCGGCCACAGACCCTTCAGTTTTCTTGGTCGCTTTGGGCATTCTGTCACCCAGTGGCCTCGCTCCTTGCAATAGGCACACTGGTCCCGCTCCACCCTGCGCCTCCTCTGGTCTCCCTGCCTATCTGACCTATTGCTGTTCTGCACTATGGTGACCAAGAGGCAGCTTAGCTCCTTACTTTGTTTACGGTCCCTAGCTGTCTCCTTCTCTTCAGTTTCTCTGCATATATGGTCCTCTCTTTCTTCTACAGTCTCCCTCTTATTATAGATACGTTCTGCTTCCTTTAGTAGATCCTGGATGGTGTAGCCCTGTAGTCCATCCATCCAGCCTCTGTAACTTATTTCTAATGTCAGGTGCCGACTGCCATATAAATGCCATGGCCACGCCGGTAGCCTGTCCCGGTTCGTCCGGGTCATAGGGAGTGTACATGCGATAGGCTTCCTTGAGTCTCTCTAAAAAGGCTGCAGGAGACTCCTCGGAACCCTGACTTACTTGCTTTACCTGTGCTAAATTGACGGGGCATCTACCGGCCCCTCGGAGGCCCGCTATGAGCAACTGGTGATAAAGGCATAGGTGTCCCCTACCTGCATCCGTGGTAAAATCCCAGTTGGGTCTGGTCAGGGGGGAAGGCGGCATCGATCTCGTTCGGTAGCTGAGTTGGCTGTCCGTTCTCCCCTGGCACATTCTTCCTTGCCTCTGTTTCTCCTCTGAGGTGAGGAGAGTCTGCAAGAGCTGCTGGCAGTCATCCTAAGTGAGTTGATGAGTGATGAGAATCGATTCTATTAGATTAGTCAAGGCGACAGGATCCTTGGAGAAAGGAGGGTTGTGCTGTTTCCAATTCTATAGGTCAGAGGCAAAGAACAGCCAGAATTGTAGTTGGCTGTTCCCTCCTTGTTGTAAGGGGAATGCCTGGGAGGTAATATCCGAGGGCGGTTGGTCTCTCCACCCCTGGAGATGGCCTGCAACTGGGGAGTTAGGAGGTGAGTAGGCGGCGCCCCTCTGGTCTCCCACCGGGGGGTGCCTGTTGAGCTCCTATCGGGACTGGCTGCAACGGAGGTGGGTGATAGGGAGGGGGGTCATCAGAGAGCAAATCCATTAGGGGGTAGTTAGGATCCAGGGGAAGGACGGGTTTGGGAGATTGTTCCCAGGTGAAGGTGGGGTACAGGGATGAGAAATAAGAGGGAACTGGGGGATCAGGAGGAGGAGGTGGTGCCGTAGGAGCGGGGAGAGAAGGAGAGGGTGCTGGAGGGGCAGGGGGGGGGGGAGGAGGAGAGGGTTTAGGAGAGACAAAGGGAGCGACCCACGGAGGTGGGTTGTAAGCCAAGTTCTCCCAGGTTACGATGCAGGCGACCTGGTCTGGGTGCCCAAGGGATCCTTTGTCAAAAATCTTCTCTTTGACCTCCAGAATAGTATCAAGGTTGAAGGTGCCGTCCCTCGGCCAACCCAGGTTAAAAGTGGGCCATTCCAAGGAGCAATAGGTCTGCCACTTCTTTTTCTTTATGTCGACCGACTGGTTGCGGGCGGGTTCTCGAACCTCAGACCAGTGTCCTAGAGTTAGGCTTAAGGGGGTAGTTAGGGATTGTCTCATGACGACTTCAAACGCAAACAGGAGACAGACAGACACAATACAACAAGACAGCCTACCTGGCTGGATTTAGTACAGCTTATATAGAAGCGGGCTTTATTTGCATATGAAGTCTTGCGGACCTTGCAAGAGCGGCTCTCAATGAGGTCCAGCAGGCTTGATAATGCAAAATGAGGTAGAAGGCGAGAGCACCGCCGATAGGGTACTCGTCTTGGTGATGTCACAGCTTTTGAATTTCGTGCTCTTAGGAAGGGCGCAGTTTACATTCGAATTTCGTGCTCTTAGGAGGGGCGCGGTTTACATGAATACGGCAGGGGTCTTTCATTAGGATGAACAAAATATACCCCAATAAAACTTTTTAAACATATATTTCACTCAGAGTTTCATTCTATAGCAAAAAAGAAGAGGTTCCCTGAAAATAGAAATGTATGAATTCTGGGTCTCAGAGCCAAAATAAGTGTCTTAGATAAAAATCTTTCCCCCCTGTCGGGTTTCTTTCTTTTTTTTTAAGTGTAAACATTTGGGTGTTTTGCCTTCATGTGTGTCTGCGTACCATAAGCACCGTGTACCCAAAGGAGGATGTCAGATATCCTAGGACTGGCATTACTTGTTGTTGCTAAATACCACATGGGTACTGAGAATTGAGTCTTCCTCTGGAAGAGCTGCCTGTGCTCTTAACCACTGAGTCATTTATCAAAAAATTTAAACCTAACCAAAAGTTTTAGGAAATTCCTTTAAATCCTCTCTATGAAACTGGCTTAGTCATATACAAACGGGATAACAGTCAGAAATGGGGTTCTTAGTCATGAGACTTAGGTGGTTTAGCATACTTTTTACATTTAACAAATAAATGTCTTGCATGAATATACAAGTTTACATCATACATGAGTCCAAGGTGATGATTCCCTAAAAAAGATACAGAGATCTGTAGGAATTGGTATTTTCAGATAATTAATGTAACATAAGAAATATTATAATAAACATCCCCATCACCTAAACCTATATCCATTTTCTGTTTTGGATCTTAGACCACCATGCACTATTGGAAGATTTAAAAAATAAACTTTACTTTGCAGAATACTGTGGGAACAACAGACCTTGGCCAGAGACCCACTTTCCCATCAGCCTAGGACCAGGCAGCTGTAAGACAATGTTTACTAAAAACAATACAGTGCCTGGGGCAATAAGTTCCTGAAAAGTGCTTGCCCATGGGAATGCCCTGACCTCAACCTTTTCCAAAGACTTACTGCTTTTTCTGACCCACCCAACACAATCTCTGGGGAGGGGCAGAACCAGCCAGGGGTAAGACAGGGAGCAGAAGCTTTTCTGGAGAGAAGCCTTTCTTGGGAAGTCTTCTTGAGCCTTTTTGGGGTCTGTTTAAAGTTTTCTTTACATCGTTGACTGGTCTCTGTGTCATCAATCCCGACACCCTCTGCACATTCTCGGATACAGGCAGCAGGCGCCGCAGAATACACTCCTTTATACTGCACTGATATTCTCTATCTTTTTTGGAAATACAATGTATCATCATATAGACAATAAGACTGGCATGAGACTGCTTCCTGGTTCCACAGCTTCTATAACTGATTATGGAAAATAAAGACAGTAATACAATTGCAACCCATTACTGCATTCATCAAATTCATCTGTGGAATGACCCGGGTAATTTTAAAGGGAAATAATGGACACCATGTTTGCTTAGTTTCCCAAAAAGTCTAAACTGTGTTCCTCAAAAATAACAAAAGTGTTTGAAAAGTGCTCTATATATGGCTAGAACTGAAAAATACTTGACTGTCTGCTAATGAATATATGTCCTCTTAGAGCCAGGCTAAAGAGTCTTGCTATAGACTGTCTGTTTCTTTCTTTCACCAAGAAGCATTTGGTGTGGTTACCTCCAGGAGTCTGCTCAAAGGAGTTTCCTAAGATTCAACAAAGATGAGGGAGAACTCAGGTTGTTGCATTGGGATTAAAGTAGTCCTTAGGCATACTTTGAAGCTCAGAGTGAAGATCATGTACCTCTGTCTAATCAGATAGATAGGAAGATTTTTTTTCTGGGTGGTCTGTGGACAAGTCTCACCTCTTCACTGGAGTTGATGATTCAATTTGTAAGAATTAAAACTGCTGCATTCCAGAACCCCAGACTTGTAAACTCAAAGGACTGTTACTCTTTTTAAACAGAGGCATGGAGAAAATAGCAAAACAAACAAACAAACAAGCAAAACAAAAAACAACAACAAACAGAAAAAACAAAAACAAATAAAAGAAACAGAAAAAAAATGGTCCTGCCAGCAGGGATGACTCATTAATCAAGGCTTTTTTGTGACTATCCGTTCTGTAAGGATGTGGTATCTTTTATTCCATTATTTGCTGCACTGTCTTGTCTTAGAGATTTTCAAGCATAAAAACTGGCATGTCCTGATATAGAGGCTCTCTGGAACTATTGCCTTTTGGATCTTATTGAAGTTATTGATTCCAGCATCAATTTTTCTTCCTAAGAGTCAAAGCTTATTCATCATTGAATTTACCAATGCAATTACAGGAGTGTGTGTGTGTGTGTGTGTGTGTGTGTGTGTGTGTGTGTGGTAATAATTATGAATCACCTAAAAACTAGCTACTCAGATTTACCTTTATGAGGCTCTTAGCTATACTCACCTGGCATATCTGCTCCAGGAAGGAAGAATGGATTTTGATTCTCCATATCAATTAATTCAAATTTATTCTATGTTGCTTTCTCTACAGGAATTGGACTGAAAGGATAATATTTTGCATGACAAACATTTTAATCACATAGAATTACAAAAGAAAAAGAGTAATGGCCCAAGCCCATTTCTAGACTCTACTTGTGTCTGTTTCCTCAAGTGCAAATGGCCTGAGGGTGTTCTTAGTGTAGAATGTTTGCAGGAGAATGTCCTAATAGTGTGAGATCTTTAGAGTTCAGAAGAGAGAAAATCTTAATATTCTGAAGGGGGATATCCTTCTGTATGCTGTGAATATATGTTTCTCTTATTGGCTGGTGAATAAATGCTGATTGACCAGTGCCAGGAAGGAAGTATAGACAGGATTACCAGACTAGAAATTTTGGGAAAAGAACACAGAAAGTAGTCTCCAGGGAGACACCCTGTAGCCACCAGGAAGGTAGGAGTCTGGTATATTCTCCAGTAATTCAGGACCACATGGAGATACATGGATTAACCAAAATAGGTTAATAACTAAGAAAGAGCTGGCCAATAAGAAGCCTGAGCCACTGACCAAACAGTTTATAATTAATATAAGCCTCTGTGTGTTTTTTGGGACTAAATGACTGGGAACAGGTGGGACAGGAACTCACTCTACAATATACAAACTCAACCCCCAGATTAACCACATATTTTACAACCTAGTACAAGTCACTTCAACTCTCCAGGGATTTGCCTCCCTCTAAAATAGAATTAGTGAGCTGTATTACAGACGGTTGTTGTGAAGAAAAAATAAAGAATTTAGGAGTAATTGAATCTAAAGGAAATAGTACATCCCAATTGCTCTAAAAAAAAAGATTTGAATAGCCCCAAATTGCTGAAGCAGAGGAGAAACTGGTCTTTGCTGTTACTAGAAAATCAAGATAGAAAAGATTCACATGCTTTTTTTTACTACAAAGAAAATAAAGATAGTGATAGGATAAAAAGAAGAAATTTCACATTGTCAATATATCATGGTCACAGACTTTCTGATACCACAGTACACTGTATATCACATTTACTTCATCGATTCCATGGAGGATTAAAAAAAAAAGAACAAGATATATTGCTTTCTTTTTAAGTTTCTTTATTTTTAGTTTTCTAAAATAAAAATGAAATAAAATAAAAATTACAACCATTTTCCCTTTTCTTCTCCAACCTCCAACATCTCTCATGCAAGTCCTCTAACCCCCTTTCAATATCATGGCTACATTTTCATTGTTATCATTACAGATGCACACTCACACGTGCACGTGCACACACACAAACACATGCATCTAAATATATAAATACAACCTGCACCATGCTCTGTCCATTTAGTGATTCTTCTATATATGACTTGAGAGCATAGATCTCAGAGGAGAACCCATGATCACTTCGCTAATGCAGCATATTTAATCTTATGCTCACAGATATCTCTCACACATCATCAAAAAAATTCTCTTTACAACAGATGGAGACCTTTATAGAAAACACAGCTTGTCAAAATCTAGATAACAATTGATCATGGGTTTCCTTGTCCCTATTAATTCATCTACTACAATTTCTGAACTTAGGTACAAGGAACATTGTAAAGGAGGGTACAGAAAGACTGTAAGATACAGGACAAAATATTTGCTATGAGATTGAATCTCCTAGAAATGATAGGGGAGCTTCACTCATGGTACCAAAATAATATGTCTTCCTGAACAAGACCTGAGAAAGACATGCTACCAGGTAGGGAAAAATCTCATCTGACCTCACGCATAGATAAAGAACCACAGACAACTAATGAATGCTGAAAATGAGAAATTATCTTCTCCAGGCATGGAACTCTAACTGGTTATCCAGAAATAGAATTTTTATTGAAGTATGACACTAACAAAATTTTCTGGAGTTTGACATAATGAAAATCAACCAATAAGATAAAAAGTGGGTTAGAGAAATTTTTATCATTGTTTATTGCTTTCTTTAACTTGATTTGTATATTTGACAGCAATTGGCTCTGTACTTCTTAAGAAGCCAATCAGCTTGTCTGGGTTTCTGAATAGAAGTGATATAATTAACATATTTGCAATATTTTCTAAGAATTGAATGATTAGAGTACATAGTAATGATATGTGCCATATAGTTAATCCTTAATAAGTTAGAATCCTCTTTTTACTTTACTATACCTCTTTTTTTGAATAATCAAAGTCTAGGCATGAATTTGAGTTTCTCCTTTTCATGTCATTTTTCTCCAAGTTCCTAGTGGCAAAAAGTTTAGTTCAGTATCTTAAGGACAAAACATGTTATGTAAATTATGCAAATATCAGAACCCAGTCTTCTTTACCATCCAAGAACACATCACAAGGCGTGAGTGGAAATGAGTCATGGACCTCAAGGAGGCTCTTACATTGACCAAACTAAGGGAATAAGGGGAATGGTTACACAGATAGATATCATCTTTCATTGTTCATCTATTGTTCACTTAAAAATCCCTTAGAATGGAGCATTCCAAAGTCTTGATATAGCTTGTGGTCCCTGCTCTCTGACAGGTTACTTCTTTTTGAAGAATACAAATAAATGTTTTCAGAAGTTTGATAGGGATAATAACTAGCACAATCAGGAGTCAGTTTAACTCTGCCCATAAAACAGAACAGCAGAGGGTAGTGATAAGCAATAGGTCAACCAGAGAATGCCAGCTGCAATTATACACATAAGATTCCAACCTATGTCTACTTGACCAGAGAGGAAAGGACACAATAAAGTTTATGACCTGGAATGGATTTTTAAATGAAACATGACAATAGCAAGAAAAATATACTTAGTGCTATACTAAGCCCCAAACTTCAGCAGCCATTTGGTATGTTTGATGAAACAAAACACTGGTAGGGTCACCAGTCACTTTTTCTCCCATGATGTTGATACTTATTTGAAAATTTCACCTGACTATGATGCTGTTGACAAGTGCCATTTGAATGAAGGATTAATATTATAAACTCCTTTCAGTTCCCAGTCACATTATAGGCAAGATAGTCTTACCGCTTGGAAGGAACTATTCTGCCAGAACTAAGTAAAATGAAATAATAGTTCTGGAAACTACTATATTGCAAAAGCATGTATTTATCTATGTTTTTCATTTTTAGCCATTTCCCATTCATTTGATTATTCTTTTAGTTTTACTTATTTAATTTATTTTAAAAAATCTCAATGTTTTCTGCCACCAGTTCAGAATCTTTCTATCTTGAAGGCAAATGTGATTTGGGCTAAAGCAATCCTTTTCTCTTTAAAATAAAATAATATTAATAAAATCTAGATGGTCAAATATAAGAATAAGTAAACAAAAGAAAATAATCACAGTACTCTAGCTAAAATACTGTGTAGAGAGGCTAGAGAAATGGCTTAGCAGTTCAGAGTTACTCTTGCAGAAAACCCAGGTTCTCTCTGGTATCTCATAACCATATGTAATACCAATTCCAAGCACCTGTTGCCATCTTCTGGCCTCTTTGGGCACTGCATGAACATAGTGCACATACATACATACATGCAAACTTTAATAAATAGACATCTATAGAACATTCTATTCAAAGACAAAATACTATACCTTCTTCTCAAAGCCACATGGAACCTTCTCAATAATCGACCACATACTTGGCAGCATAGCAAAGCTCAACAGGTACAAAAAAATTGGAATAACTCCAGGTGTATTATATTACCACCAAGCTTTAAAGTTAAAATTCAACAACAACACAAATTGCAGAAAACCAACAAACTCATGGAAATTGAATAATGAGCAGTTGTACCATTCCTGGCCCAATAAAGATATAAAAAAGAAATTAAAGACTTCCTAGAATTCAATGAGAATGAAGACACAACATACCCAAACTTATGGGACACTTTGAAAGCAGTGCTAAGAGGAAAGTTCATAGCACTAATTGCCCACCTGAAGACACTGGAGACTAGCAACTAGAGAATTAACAGCACAACTGAGAGCTCTAGAAGAAAAGGAAGCAAAACTCACCGGGGAGGAGTAGATACAAGGAAATAAGTCAAATTGAGGACTGAAATCAATAAAGTAGAAACTAGGAAAACAATACAAAGAATCAATGTAACGAAGAGTTCTTTGAGAAAATCAACAAGATAGACAAACCATTTTCCAAACTTTCCAAACTGCATAGTGTGAACATGCAAATTAATAAAACCAGAAATGAAAAGGGGGTCATAACAACAGACACAGAGAAACCCAGAGAATCATCAGGTCATACTTTGAAAACCTGTACTCCAAAAAAATTGAAAATGGACAATTTTCTGGATAGATATCACTGGCCAAAAATAAATCAAGAACAGATAAGCAATTTAAATAGACCTATAACTCCTAAGGAAATAGAAGCAGTCATCAAAAGTCTCCCAACCAAAGAAAGCCCAGGTCCAGATGGCCTCACTGAAGAATTTTACCAGAAATTCGAAGAACAACTTATACCAATACTTGTCAAAGTATTCCACACAGTAGAAACATAATGGTCTTTGCCAAGCTCTTTTTACGAGGCTTTAATAACCTTGATACCCAAGCCACACAAAGATACAACTAAGAAAGAGAACTTCAGACCAATATCCCAAATGAACATTGATGCAAAAATATTCAATAAAATACTGGCAAATCCAGTCCAAGAACACATCAGAAAAATCGTCTACTATGATCAAATATGTTTCATCCCAGGGATGCAGGGATGGTTCAACATACAAAAATCCATCAATGAAATCCACCATATAACCAAGCTGAGAAACAAAAATCACATGATCATCTCACTAGATGATGAAAAAGCCTTTGACAAAATCCAACACCCCTTCATGATAAATTAGGTCTTGGAGAGATCAGGGATAACATGAACATACTTAAACATAATAAAAGCTATATACAGCAAACCAACAGCCGACATCAAACTAAATGGAGAGAATCTGATTGCAATTCCTCTAAAATAAGGAACAAGACAAGGCTGTCTACTCTCTACACATCTCTTCAATATTGTACTTGAAGTTCTAGCTAGAGTAATAAGGCAACAAAAGGAGATCAAGTGGATACAAATTGGGAAGGAAGAGGTCAAACTTTCATTATTTGCAGATGATATGATAGGTTACATAAATGACTCAAAAACAATCTACTGGCTCATAAATACCTTCAACAAATTAGCAGAATACGAGATCAAATCAAGAAAATCAGTAGCCCTACTATATACAAACAATAAAAGGGAGGAGAAAGAAATCAGAGAAACATCACCCTTTCTAATGACCACAACATAAAATACCTTGGGATAATACTAAGAAAACAAGTGAAAGACCTGTATTGCAAGAAAATTGAGTCTTTAAATAACGAAATTAAAGAAGACACCAGAAAACGGAAAACTCTCCCCTGCTCTTGGATAGGTAGGACCAACATAGTAAAAAATGGCAATTTTGTCAAAAGCAATTTACAGATTCAATGGAACCCCCATTAAAATCCCAGCACAATTCTTCACACACCTTGAAAGAACAATTATTGACTTGATATGGAAAAGCAAAAGACCCAGGATAGCCAAAACAGCACTGTTTAACAAAGAAACATCCAGAGGCATCACCATTCTTCACTTCAAGTTCTATTATAGAGCAATAGTCCTGCAAACAGCTTGGTATTGGCACAAAAATAGAAAGGTAAACAAATGGAATCAAATTGAAGACACTGATATTAACCCACATACCTTTGAACACCTGATCTTTGTCAAAGAAGCTAAAACTATACAGTGGAAAAAGGAAAGCATCTTCAAAAATTGTGTTAGCATAACTGGATGCTGGCATGTAGAAGAATGTGTATAGATCCATGTCTCTTGGCATGGAGAAACCTTAAGTCCAAGTGGATCAAAGATCTCAAAATCAATCCAGCCACACTGAACCAATTAGGGAGAAAGTGGAAGGTACCCTTGTATGAATTGGTAATGGAGACTACTTCCTGAACATAACACCAGTATCACAGACACTGAGATCAACAATTAATAAATGTGATCTCCAAAACTGAGAAGCTTCTGTAAGGCAAAGGACACAGTTAACAAGACAAAAAGGCAGCCACAGAATGGGAAAAGATATTCAGTAACCCCACATTGTTAAGAGAAGCTTTTCCTTTTGCTAGCCGCTTTGGTTTATCACCCGCCAGTCTGGTTCTAGAGCCGCATCAGTCCCAAATAAACACACAGGAGGCTATATTAATTATGAAGCTGTTGGCCTTGCTTGTTTCTTACTGGCTAGCTCTGACTTAAGTAATTGCCCCATAATTGTTAATCTAAGTATGTCTCTTACCAGAGGGGTTTCCGGGCTTCCTACCCCAATGGCGGTTACATCTCGACTCCCCTGTGTTTCTCCTTCCCAGAGTTCTCCTGGACTCCTAGTCCCTCCTATCTTGGTTCCCTATAGGCTCAACAGTACTTCATTGACAAATTCACAGGACTTCCCCCAACATCTCCTCTTTTCTGTTTAAACAAAAAGAAAGATCTTAACTTTAACACAGTCAAATTGTGTATAACAGAACAGTTATCAAATAAGAACATAGTTACAATATTTTAGCAAGATTTAAAGAAAATATCATCCATCCCATCCTTGTGAGTCCAAAGTTCTATATGTATCTTTTATCATAACTAAGGAAAACTATAATTATAACTATCTATCTTCAACTCCATCAAAGACCACAGAAGGATAATATATAAACACTAGGATTGACAGAGACATCTTACTGCCTGGACAGTCACCCGAAGTTCCTCTGTAATGTTGGGGCATCCATCTTCAGCCCATAGGCCACAATGTGTCTGGAACACTTCTCAGCAAAGCAGGAAATCTCAAACTGTCCATCTGCATCAGCAGTCTGTCAGTCATTTTTCTGTGTCCTGCAGAAAGTCCCGTAGACTCTTCCATGAAGCAGGAACTCTGTAAGACTGAGTTCAGCAGTCACTTTCCTGTGGGTCCTGCATGTCCAGATTATACAACAACAGTCAAGCAGTATAGGCAAGAGCAGTTTCTTGCCCAAATGGCTAATCTTGCCATGTTGGAAGCAAACTCCATAACAAGTTTCTTCGATGCCCATCTTCCTCTCAGACGTAATTGGTGCTGCCAGGAGCAGACATTTCTCATTGTCAAGAAAAACCCTAAACCATTTTAAATGCCATTTTCTGAAGGTCTTTGAGAGGTTTGAAGACTGTTTATCTATCTCAAATATATTTCTGTATATCTAGAAAACCTAACTTACCTAACTATAAATTCTGACTATTATAAGTAACTATCTATAGTCTGTATTCAATTATGCATTACATTTTAAAAGATCAGTATAAGAACAATACTTAATCAAGAGGAGAAATATACATATCACAAAATTGACCTTGAATTTGTATCAATAAATGAAAACAATACTCATACCATAATTCCCCTTTTTACCATTAAAAGGAGATTGGTTGTGATCATTAACCAATTATAAACAATCCCATTTAAATGAAAACAAAGATTTATAAACAAGATGGGAATTGGGATGTCGCTCATTCCAAACTGCTTCCTGCTGGAAGGGGGGGGGGCTGTTCATACCATTGGGATCATGACAAAACTCAGAAACCTGTATAAGTCCGTATTTTCGGGGTCTGTAAAACTGCATCATCTTAGCTGTTTCAATTGTTGGAACATCTGATCCACTGCTTCCGGGGGTCTTGGTTCGTCAAACCACAGAAGACTGGAAGGAATCCTCAGCTTTTCATTTTCTGTGGAAACATAAACTAAAACTCCTTTTCCGAGTAACATATCCTTATACTTAAATGTTGAAGTCAAGGCATTTTCAAAAGATATAAGTTGAATTAATTCAGAAGCATTTATAATCAAGTGTACTTTAGCATTTGTTCCTTCCTTAGCAATGAAAAAACTGAAAAACACAATAGCGTACAGTGTCCAGACTCTCTGTGTATTTTCCATCTTTGCGTGGCTTATTTATTTATCTATTGTTACTTTATTTCTTTCACTTTTATGTATTTTTCTCTGAGACAGGGTTTCTCTTTGGAAACCTGCCTGCCTCTGCCTCTGGAGCAATTCCTACCGGCGTGTGCCACCACAACTGGCTTCTTTATTTTCTCTCTCAATCTTACGTATATTTTTAAACACACTGTAAACCTTTACAGGCTTTCCTTTATCCAAGTCTGACTTTACTGTAAATCTTTATGTTTTTCTGGCCACGTGTCTTAACTGTAAAACCGCGGCTGTTTTAAACTGCCGTTTCAAGATGGTGGGTGTAAGCGTGATTCCAGCTTACCGCCTCAGTCCATGCTGACATCCAGCAAAAGCTGCCACTTCCATCTGTACGTACAGACATTTAAATCGTTAGTAGAGTCTCTTAAAACAACCTTGCTGGCTGATTTTTTTTTCTTTTTATGCCCAGTCAGGAAGACTCTGGTAAGCACGCCACGTGAATCTCGGCTTGTTGCGGCAAAACAGAGCACACCTGAGAAAATTGCTGCTACCAAAATCTGTGCTTCTCTCTGTTCTTCTGTTTCTAAAATTCCTTTAAAGCTTTTGTTGTTTTGCGTGGAAATTCAACCCCACTCCTGGTACCATTCTGTTAAGAGAAGCTTTTCTTTTTGCTAGCCACTTTGGTTTATCACCCGCCAGTCTGGTTCTAGAGCCACGTCAGTCCCAAATAAACACACAGGAGGCTATATTAATTATGAAGCTGTTGGCCTTGCTTGTTTCTTACTGGCTAGCTCTGACTTAAGTAATTACCCCATAATTGTTAATCTAAGTATGTCTCTTACCGGAGTGGTTTCCGGGCTTCCTACCCCAATGGCGGTTACATCTCGACTCCCCTGTGTTTCTCCTTCCCAGAGTTCTCCTGGACTCCTAGTCCCTCCTATCTTGGTTCCCTATAGGCTCAACAGTACTTCATTGACAAATGCACAGGACTTCCCCCAACACCACATCTGACAGAAGGCTGATCTCCAATATTTGCAAAGAAATCAAGAAGCTAGTCTCCAAAACACCAAAGAATGCAATTAAAAAGTGGGGTACAGAACTAAATAGAAAATTGTCAATAGAGGAGTCAAAAATGTATGAGAGACACTTAAGGAAGTACTCAACATGCTTAGCCCTTAGGCAAATGCAAATCAAAACAACTCTGAGCTATCATATCACTCCTGTCAGAATGGCTAAAATTAAAAACACTAATGACAGTTTATGCTGGAGAGGATGTGGAGAAAGGGAACACTCCTCCACTGCTGATGGGAGTGCCAACTCGTACAGCCAATTTGGAAATCAGTATGGAGATTAATCAGGAAAATGGGAATCAGTCTACCACAGACCCAGCAAGTCTACTCTTAGGCATATACCCAAAATATGCACATTCATACAACAAGGATGTCTGTTCCACTATGTTCATAGCAGCATTATTTGTAATAGCCAGAACCTGGAAGAAACCTAGATGCCCCTCAACTGAAGAGTGGATAGAGAAAATTACACAATGGTTTACTATTCAGCAGAATAAAACTATAAAATCTTGAAATTTGCAGACAAATGGATGGCACTAGAGGAAACAATCCTGAGTGAGTAAACCAAGTCACCAAAAGACAAACATGGTATGTACTCACTCATATATAGATTTTAGAAATGGACCAAGGAAGTGCCAGCCTACAGTCCCACTGCCAGAGAGTCTGGGAAATTGGAAAGATCCTAATAAAGATATACATGGTACTCCAGAGAGGGGGGATGAGGCAAGATCTCCAGAGCAGATTGGGAGCACGGGGAGGGGGGTACAAGAATCCAGGAAAAAGAGAGGGGGAGAAGAGGAGGGGAGAGGAGTTCATGAGGGAACAGGAAGGATGAGTTGGGGGAAGAATAAAGGAGAGCAGGATGAGAGATACCGTAATAGAGGGAGTCATTATAGGCTTTACCAGATGTCTGGCACTAGTGAGATTTCCAGAGATCTACAAGGATGACAACAACTGGCAAACTAAGTAATAGTGGAGAGACTACCTTAAATTCCCCTCCCTTGTAATGAGTTTGACGACTACCTTATATGCCATCCTAGAAACTTCATGCAGTAACTGATGGAAGCAGAGGCAGACACTCATAGCTAAACTGAACTCCTGGAACCCAGTGACAGAGAGAGAGAGGAGTGATGAGCAAATGGGTCAAGACTGGGCTGGTGAAACCCAGAGAAAAAGATGACCTGAACCAGGAGGAGCTCTTGGACCTATAACTGATGACTGGCAGACCAGTATGGGGCAGATCCAGACTCCCTGAATGTGGGTGTCAATGAAGAGGCCTAGGCAATCTATGGGGCCTTGGGTGGGTAATAGATCAGTATTTATCCCTGACATACAAATGGATTTTGGGTACCTATCCAACAATGAAGGATGCTCTCTCATCCTGGACTCCTGAGGGAGGGCCTAGGCCCTGCCCTGAACGAAATGACAGACTCTGGAGATCCCCATGGAGGGCCTCACCTTCTCTGGGGAATGGAGTGGGGATGGTTGGAGTGTTGGGGGGCTTGAGGCGGGGGGGGGGAGAAGGGAGATAGAAGGAGTTGGGATTGAAATGTAAAGCAAGCTTTACATTTCTAATTTACTGGAAAAAAAGAAAAAATATGTATTATTTGGGAATTTAAATGAAGACTGAAAGCAAAATAA
This sequence comes from Mesocricetus auratus, assembly GCF_017639785.1. NCBI lineage: Eukaryota > Metazoa > Chordata > Mammalia > Rodentia > Cricetidae > Mesocricetus > Mesocricetus auratus. Next base: position 34,314,019 of record NW_024429190.1, on the reverse strand, counting down.
GTTTTGCTTTCAACCAACAGCAGCTGAGGGGAATTATTAAATTTATGAAGAATACTTATTAGGAAATGGCATTAAACATAAGGTCTGATGAATAAAAAAGTTAGTTAAGTGTTTAGTCAGAAGTAAGACTATTTTGTGGCTGAGAAGTGCATTTTCCAATGTTCTTAAGTAGAGAAAGTACCTGGACTGTTCAGGTAAGGGAGAGAGTTAATGTAGTAGGAACGCTGAGGCAAGAAAACACGATTCCAGCCATGATGGCTGAATGTTTTAATGCAAGGTTCAACAGAACACTGAAAGCCTTAAAAACCATTTGAAGTTTATTCCAAGTTCATGGATAAGTGTAAGCCATAAAAAGGCATATTAAAATTTACATTTTTAAATGATCACCCTAGCTTTTGTGAGAGTGAGTGTTAATGAGGGGTAAACGTTTAAGCAAGGAAAGCAGGCAGGAGATTCCTACAAACATCCAGAGAACAAATGATGTCAACCTGCATGTGCAGCTTAGGCGAGGGTTAAAGATAGCCACATTTCGAACTCACGTGGAATAACTTAAATTAACAATATAATAACAGCTATAATTCATAACACAGAGTGGGATTAGTTATCCATGTCCCAATTCAATCTTATTTTCAGATTAACACAATTAGACAAGATTCACTGATTCTCTTTGAAACCTACTGACATATGTTGAATCAGAGGCAAACCAAAATTGATCTTTTTTTAAAGATGGTAGAAATGTGCTTTTATATCATGCTCATTCTTAATCTACTGCATAGAGTATTCCCTGAGACAGACATATTTGCCCTTCTTATAAATGAGGTATCAGAGACAGTGATTTAAGGACTGGCTTAAATCAACAATGTTAATAGCCCAAAACACACCTATTTTTCTTTCTAAAGAATGCATTCTGTCTTAAACAATAAAATATCTGCTTTTATCATATATATTTAATCTTTTAAATCTGAAACAGAATACTTCTATATGCAAGGTTATCAAAAGAAATCTCCTAAAATCCTACAACCCTGAAGCAATACAAAAGCCCTCAAATATTTTCATAATTTCTATCATGCTTTCCCTTATGTATTTAAACATAAGAAAATAATTTTAAACAAGTAAGTAATATCTAATTCTCTGTTAGTGTTTCACAATTTACTAATAATTTGGCTTTTGGTTACTGTTCATTACTTCATCTTACTTCCCTTACAGAAAACTCAAATTAAGAAACTGCCTTTCCCTTTTTATGATGATTTAACATAACACACACACACACACACACACACACACACACACACACACACACCATTCCCAGGATATACTCTTTGTGCCCTGAGTAGGTGCTAATTTTCAGTATTCTTATGCTGGGGCCTAGCCCCCACAGGGTCTCTGAGTTGTTTGTCAGCTGATAGCCACAGGTGCATCCTGTTTTCTAGTCCTGTCTTACTGCCCCTGCATTGCCCCACTGATATCAACATTTAGCAGGAGGAAAACACGTTCTCTTCCACCTGGGGTTTTTCTACTGTGTTGTAAGACTATATATAAGACTACTCCCTCCTACAAGAGAGAGACTTCTTAGCACTTGCAAAATAAAGACACTTCTTAGTATAAACAGCTGGACATCTGGCCTTTCTTTTCCTGATACCACTGATTTGCTTGTGGCATGGGCACCACATCTTACACATGTTTTAGTGCCTTCTTTTACTAAAGTATTATACTAAGTGTGCCAGAATTCAAGGGGTAACACTCCTTAGGGCATTATTTCCTAACGGAGGTAAAAGAATCAGAGAAGCTCAAATGCATGTCAGAAAATTTCAAGATTATTAAATGTATGTTTCTTAGTTCAATAATGAAGAATATTTTCTATATGCATGCTTTTAGACATGAATTGAAACTAAATTTTTAAGAACTTGAGACTTGGGTATTAGCCCTCACATTTACTATGTGGCCAAAGATGAACTTGAACTTCTGATCCTCCTGTCTCTGCCACCCAAGTGCTTGAATTCCAAGCATGTCCACATTTTGTTCATATGGTTCTGGAGATCAAATACAGAGATTTATTAATGCTGAGCCTGTATGCAGACAACACAGATACATCATAAGCACTCAAATATTTAGAATATTTATATTCTTGCCCTTTTCCAACCCATCAAATATTACATAAAAGCCTAAATATCAAATCTTTTGAAGACTATGCATATTGTCTGTATATAAAGAAGAATTATAATGTAACACCATTAGAAGCTTGTATTCACTCTTATTAGTATTGTATAAGTACAGGAATTACCAGAATGCATGACTCACAATCAAACAAATCCTTTGAATTATTTAAATAATGGCATTACCATTGACATAAATTATCAGCAGGCCATTACTTCATCATATCACAACATAAATCACTAGCATTTTTATTATTTCATTATGTTTCCTAGGCTATGTTTCTTGACAGTAGTCAAATTTATTCTTACATTTTAAAAGAATGATGGATGAGAAGCCTTAATATGGAGAAAGGGAGGTAGGATAATTCAAGGAGAGATGAAGAGTTTGGAAAATCCATTGGGAAACACATCATTTTATAGTTACTTTAAAATACTTACATACTATAAATAAATATATGTGTATTCATATATAAGCAATTTAAATAAAGTTACACAACTTATAATAATAATGGTCTTCCCAAGAGACATTGACAATCTAGCAAAATCCTTAGTGTGAGACATGGGAAGTCCCCCTTTGAGTTGTTGGTCCAAGGAGTCTAAGATATTCCCAAAAGTGAATTGTTCTTGGTTCCCTCCTAAAAGTTAAAGGTAGACTCTTGAAGACAACAAACACTTCAAAGTTCTTGGAGAAATCAATCTGTACCTGACCATGAAGCCTTCTTTCTGAGGATTATCTCTCACAGTATTTTCAAAGGTGATTTGCAAGCTGTCAAGAGAGAAAAGTGATGGGGGAAGACCTTCTGTGTTTATGTGCTTGTCTTATTGGTTACTTAAATAAAGCACTGTTGATCAATAGGGAAGCTAGATAGGTGGGACTAGGAGTCGTCTAGGATCCTAGAGAAGAGAGGAACAGTCAATCACGATGTAGGACACCAGAGGAGTAAGAGGTCCAGACCCCTTTCTCCAGTAAGAGAAGATCACATATCACATGGAAATATTTAGATTAGCAGTTATGGGTTAATCATTAAGTCAGAAGCAGCTGATTAGAAATCAAAGCAAATGACCAACTGCTTCATAATTAATATAGTGTCTCATGTGTTATTTGGTGGCTGAGACAGCAGCAGGACCCAAGCGACTTGCAGGAAGACTACACATTACAGAAATGTAATTAAGAATCCCACTCAAATATAAACCCTATGAAACATAACAATGACCAGCATGACAAAATCTATCCAGGGGAGTAAAAGTGGCACTCAGCTACTGTGAGTAGTAACAACTGTCTAATTGGATTTAAATTCTACTCAGTAGGTGGGAAATCATGTCTGGTACATAAAGAGGCAAATATCTCTAGAAGGTAGAATCAGGAACTCTAGAAGAAAACGTGCTACTGCCACTTTTCTGAAGCAGTATGATCCCCAGTTGTATTCTAAGTACTTATCCTTATAACACAGATAAGTGTAGTGCTCACCCTTTATGAAAGCTGATTTTGCAACAGAGACCTTTAAAAAAAGCCACAGTTGATCAAAATGCGGGAAGCAACTGACTGTGGCTGCAACCAAACCGATGAAGCATCCATAATACAACTTCTACACATAAGATTCAGGAAACATCACAGAAGAGGGGAAAGAAAGAATGCAAAGGCTAGAGGGTCAGGGTATCTGCTATGAAATAGTGTCTTCTATTTATGACATTTACTATCAATAATATGATTTCTAGACTAAGATTTGCACAATGACACCACCCAAATGGGATAGGTGAAATATCATGGGCCCTATCCTTAGATAATGAACTACAGACAATTAACAATTACTAAGAGAGAAAATTGGTTTTTTCCAGTGATGAACATCCTAATAAGTTATTCAGTCCCAAATACTCATCCCAAAATACATACACATGGGCAATGCCATATATCAATAATAATTAAATAAATAATGGATTTGAGAGGAGGCATGGGAAGAATTGGAAGGCAATGAGCTTGTCATGAAAATTATGGGAATAAGGTATGCCTATATGAAATTCTCTAAATGAATAAAAGAAAACCATAAAAATAAAAGAGTTACAGGCTTACATGGGTATGTCAAATTAGCAGTTCCAATTGGAAGGAAACCTGTAATAAAGCCATTTCTTATTTTTTATTCAGCTCTTATGATATGTGCATATTCAGTCATGATTATAACACCATAACTATACATACCTCATACCTCTTCAAGTCTAATTCTGCTCCAAAGACTTAACAGACAAAGCTGCAAGCAATAAATTCAATAAATATTGAAGACATTTTATAAATTTCTAACTATGCTTTCAGTATGCTTTAAAAACTGAATCATGGGGCTAGAGACGTGGCTTTCAAGAGACTGCTCCTACAGAGCACTCAAGTTCTTTTCCTTCAGTACCCATTTTAGTGGACTCAGAGACACCTACAGTTCCAGTTGTAGGGGAGATCTAATACCTGTGGCCTCCTCATTCTCCTTCTCTCATGTGCACACACATAAGCATAATTTAAAAATAGTTTTAAAATAAATGAAACACTAGCCATCAGTGTAAGAGTTTGGCTTAGATTTAATTTTTTTCTCATGTATTATTTGATCCACAAAGTTGGCATTCAAGAACAGTGTCAAATATTTTTTAATATCATTTTTTATTTTAATTTTAAATAGCTTGTTTTACATGCCAATCCCAGTTCCCTCTCCCTCCCCTCCTCCCGCACTCCCCTTGCCCCCAGCCTCCCACCCTATTGCCAATTCCTTCCACATAGGGGATATCTAGAGTCTGTCATTTCACTCCGGGTAGGGTCCAGGCATTCCACTAAGAGTCCAGGCTGAGAGAGCATCCCTCTTTGTGCTATGGGCACACGATGACAGTTTGTATTCCAGGGATAGACACTGATCCACTGCTCAAGGCCCCATAGGTTGCCCAGGCCTTCTCACTGACACTCACATTTGGGGGGTCCAGATCAGTCCCATGTTAGCCTCCCCGCTGTCAGTCTGGGGTCCAAGAGCTCTCCCCTGTTCAGATCAGTTGTCTCTGCTGGTTTTGCCAGCCCATTCTTTGCCAATTTGCTCATCACTCCTCTCTCTCTGCCACTGGGTTCCTTGGGTTCAGTTCAGTGTTTAATTGTGTGTTTGCCTCTGCTTCCATCAGCCACTGGATGAAGGCTCCCAGATGGTTATAGACATCAAGTTCATTATCAGGAATGGGCATTCCAGGTGGTCTCTCCACTATTACTTAGCTTGCCAATTGGTGTTATCCCTTTAGATCATTGGGGTCACTCTGGTGCCTGATCTGTCTTCTAACCTATGATTCCCTCTTCCCCCTATTCTACCCCCACCCACTCAACTTCCTGTTCCCCCATGACCTACTCTCTCTTTCTCTTCTCCCCCTCTCTTCTTCCGAGCTCCCACTCCCCCTTACCCCTCACCGTGTTCCCAGTGTCAAATATTTAATGTAAACTCTTCAATTAGAAAATATATTAATAATTAGAGGGGAGCTAACAGACTAGAAATAGTAGCCTTTGGTAATATTTTCCTTTTATTATTATATTCTCTGAGTATTCAAATATTAGTGTCAGAATCGCTTGAATTATTTAGACTTATTCTTTTTCCAAATTTCCTCACTGTGATTAACAATAATGGATTATGAAAGACTTAAAGCCTATTCATTGTGCAAAGCTAAGTTCATGCTTAATACTATATAAACACTAGCGTGAAAATAAATTTAGAGTCATTTGTTTTAAATGACTTCTTGTGGATCACTTAACTCAAATGTTGACAAATATAGTAGGCCTGATGTATGGCTCCAGAAGCTTCTTCCTGCACAATTATCTGGAGGACTTTGATATCAATCTTTTTTTATGGTGTCATTTTGTCAGGCAAAAAGTAGTCAAGGGGGTATGAGAAATTTCACTGTGCCAAACAAACAGAAAAACAGCTAAAAACTTTCTAAAGCTGTTATTCAGGTTTGGGACATTGATGTCTTCCCAAATCACAGAATGAGTTCATCAGAAGGTAACAGATGATAGCTAAGAAGAGTAATGGTCCCACAACAAATGGTACAGAACTCAGGAAACTGTGTCTGGCAGGAAGTTTTATGTGTTTTGTCCATGCATTTTGTTCCCACTAGGAGAAAGCAATTTTCTCTTTTTCTCCCTCTCCCTTTACTCTTATTAAATAGTAAAAGAAGACTGACATGCATCACGTGAATTTTGGGATGTGTGCTCCCGTGCATCTAGGACATCATTACATGGAGAGTTTCATATGAACATTAATTCCCAGAAACTACTTTTGGTTATTTTGAGTCAGTCAATTTTGTGTTTGGTCTAAGGCTTCATGTCTTTAATAAATAAACCAGATGATTCTTGGGCATTTAGCTTGAAGGCTGACTTTTGAAAACTAGGAGTCTAGATGACCCAGTAAATAGCTGCTGGAAAAGTGCAGAGACACTGTACACATGGTTTAGCTCCATTGCCCATAATAGGAATTCAATACTGTAAGTCTGAATTGGTCATTTGCTCAAACTGCTCAAATTGTGAAAAATCTGTAAAACCTAGCATGTTTGAAAATTGTAGCACCAATTGCAGTTTCTCTGTCTTTAAACTCTAAATCTTTGTGAGAGTTCACCCTCAAACATCTTCAGATTCTGACTTCATTGGTGTTTTTATTCTCATATCACAATGGCTTTCATGAACCTTATCTCACCATATCTGAATTGCTTTCTTGAAAGGCTGAATGTGATTATGAAATGAGAAAGCATGAATCAATGTAGGCAAAAGTGATTTTTTGCCTCTCTTTGGTGTCTAGTAATATACTTTCAGTATGCATGAAAACCTTATGAATAAATTAAATGGCAATTCCAAATTATGCATTGATTTTTATACAACATAAAACAAGACCATGTATCTGATGCAGACTATTATAAAAGGTCATAAATCTCAAATGTTGAAAAGTGATGAAATTTGAACTGCAATATTCAGTAGTAAAATATGCTGCTGCTCATTTTCTTTGAAACATAAAAGCACAAACTACTGTGGATTGTTAAAATAATTTTTAAGTAATTGCTAACAAAGATGCACACATTCTTAAAAGCTTTAGTCATTTTCCTAACACAGCCTGCCACCATTTTAAGATAAAAATATCCAGAAAGTGTATATTTCATCATGTAGTATGTTCTAGCTTAAAAAGTCATGAAGTAATAATTGAAGATGTTAGAGTAGTGTTGGGTAGGTCTAATTTTAGATATTTTTTCACTATCTTTCTCCAAGTTAAGTTGCCATGGATGGAGCTAGCTGAACCAACATATGATCCTCTAAAACAATTAAGTTAGTGATCAAAGTAATCTAATTTCAAACAAGTTTCTATTTGATAAAACATGAAAAAAGAGACATGAATGTCTAGAAAAAGCATAGATGTTACTTTGTAAATATAAAGATCAATTTCCCAGCATTTTATAAAGATTATTCATGTAAACATGGATACACAGGTATGCGCAAGTTTCCATTAGGAATAATATTCAGTCACCTGGCATCCAAATAACATGCTTGTCAGTAGAATTTTGTATGAATTAGATTTCCAGGCCTTTGTTCAAATTTGTGCCCCTTTATCTTTTGCATGTTTTAACATATTCATTTGTAAACAGTGATATAGTAATATGGCTGCATATTTCTTGCCTTTGTTGCTTATGGTGGTATATAAGGAAGACTGCATTGAAACACATATATTTAATATGTAAGTGTTGCTGGAAAATGGCATGCAAGAGTTCTTCCAGTGAAAATACAAACCCAAAGTTGTTTGTTACTGCTGCTGCTCTTCTTGTAACAAAGCTAACAATCACATGCAGTGGTCCTTGATACAGTCACCAGAGATTGAAGGATATTCTAGCTAGAGTTAACTTCTTTATTGTAGGAATGAAGAAGCAGGTAAGAAGAACTGGCTGGCATGTAGGGTCTCATAGTCATTACTTCAATCCAAATTTATGTGTATAGTATATTCCATGCAAATATTAAGTATGGTGTGATAAATGTGCATAATAATTGAAGGAATAAACAAGTTCTTAAATTGAAGGGGGTCTTCCCACTACACGGGGATGTTAAGCTTGCTTTCATTCACTGAGACATAATTCAGACAGAATTTTGGCTCTGCTATACACTTACTACTATAACTTTGTGGTGCTGTACTGTTAAGCATTCTACAAAATTATCAAGAGCCCCAACTACAAGACCTCTTCATTCATTCTTCAACTTATAGTAGATATTAGATGTAATTGGGAACTATGCATGTTAATAAAAATAAGTTGTTTTCTTCCATATAATTTGTTAATGACTTGAAGTATTGTTTTTATTAGTATATGGACATAATAATAAATATAAAAACAAAACATCACCTCTTACTGAGGCACTATTGGAAATGCATAATTTCCTGGAGAGAAAGAATCATTCTTTATTTTTAAAATGTGTGTTCCAGTAGGTTTTTCATGCTTTAGTGGATGGTCCCACATCTCTGAATATTTAGGTAACACTAACTGAACTTGCTTAGAAAGTTACAAATGAAGAAAGACATTAAATTATTAAGGAATGTATAGAAGAAGATAGAAGCAGGTGGGAGGAGAAATGAGGGTGGATTTGATCATATTTCAATGGGTGTGTATGTAATACTCAAGGAAACTTTTCTCTAAAATCAGCATATTAAAAGTAAATATCCAGTAATTCATTCCCCCTGGATTAAAAGAAAACCAAGTCAGAGACTGAAGACATAGCTAAGTGGTTAAGAGTATTGGCTGCTCTTCCAGAGGACCCAAGTTCAATTCTCAGTAGTCACATGGAAGCTCATAAGTGTCTGTAACTCCAGTTCCAGATCTGACACCCTCACACAGACATATATTCAGGCAAACCACCAATGCTCATAAAATACTAAACATGTCTGGAAATGACTCTAAATTCCAAGTTACCAATTAGTATTATATGTAAATAAATACTGAATCTAAAACTAAGGAATTTCTAAATTCTCATCATGTGTTTAAGTTACAAAGGCTCAACTTCAAATATCAGTAAATAATAGATTTTTATAAGAAAACAAAAGCTTTCTTATCTCATATAATATTTACTAAGAATGTAAAAAGTTAGGAACAAAGTGATTCACAGAGGGGCAAGTAAAATGGAACGTACAAATTAGTGTGTTTACATGCATACCTATGATCGGCACATTTAAAAGTAGTTCAGTGTTGCTGTTGCAGACGTCAGAAATATAGAGGGCAGGTCACCATCCTGTCTTAATCCTGTTTCACGTACAGTGTCTATTGATGGACAGAAACAAATGATGTTTTTACTAAGCATGCAGGCTAACAGGTAGAACTGATCTCAAAGAAGTTACTTCTGACACTATCAGTTAAACCCCAGGCCTATAGTAGAAGAGAAGGATGGACATACCTCCATTCTTAGTTAATTAAACCTTGACCATTGTGGACACTCTTGGATTTGCACATTAGAAAAAATGTTAAAGTAAAATGTGCATAATTATGATAATGCCTACCATCTTTGTCACTGCAATATATAATGGATGCCTTGAAACCATGATATGTGAGCTCCCTGATATGTGATTTCACAGTGCAATGATTATATAAACAAATGTAAGTCACCATGAAAACCTAGTTTATTACACCTTTTACTGCACACATTCACATAGTTCTAAATATCCAAAAGGTTCACAACATGCAGTCTATGACCTCACTAACCATTTGACATTATTATACTTCACACCCAAACATTCATGATGCCTAGACATTTTATGGCCCAGCTTAGTTTATCATTGGCATCTGAATTTACACAAGACCAAAGAGAATTTTGCTAACTACAGTGAAACAAAAAGAAAAATTTTCTTTCATAAACAAGTCAAGGATTTAGTGTAGGATAAGGTAATATTATCTATAGAGACCAAAAAAAAAACCACTGGAATATGCAAGGTCACTATATTCTCCAGTACATATTACCAATGAAGAGTAAACATAAGTTACACATATATTCAGCCATTGAATAAACTTGATAATGTTTATCAACTAATTTTCTAAATGAAATGAGGCAAATCCTGGGGAATTTCTACAAGAAACTAGGGTACAATTACTACATGTAACCTGGTACAAGTTCGCTTAGTATTTTATAGGCATTCTTTCTGTACTTCCCTATGTCTTTAAAAAAACTAGGTAGCTAATGTTTATATATGAACACTACACTTACACCACAAATTACATCCAATATTTATGGCAAATTCTTATTTTTAGCATAATTTTATTTGTGCAATGGGAAGGTCAAATATGTAAAAGACATGAACACTTAGATTTTGGATCAGAAAAAATCCTTTACAGATAGATTATCCTATTTTATTACTATTATAGAAATCTGATACAGTGTGTTTTCCAGTGCCATATAAATTGAAAAGACCTTTCTACAACAATTTAAAATCAGAAATGCGTCAAAGATAGTTTTTGGTATGTGAAAACAAACTATGCCCAGAGTCAGGTACTGACACAGAAATGTCACTGTGAATTTTTGCTAAACTGCAAACCACCGTAAGCTACACAGCATGGAAAGCTTTTTGAAAGATAAACCAAGACACTCAAATAAGCAAACAAAGAGCATAACAAACAAAATAAAACTTGTAGGTAGCTATCCTCGTAAACTTTAAGAATGGTTGTCACTATTTTTAGTCTCTATCCAACTTTCTGTCTAAATCTTTGTCTCCAAATCCTATTGTTCTGCTCTTGCCTCAAGAAAATTATACACCTCATTTCCCTAAAAGCTTCATTTTGAGCCAGGACATGGATATTTCTTCAAGCTACATTTTCCAAAATGAGCATCAGAAGGAGTCATTATTTCTACTCTTTCCATATTTAGTATTAACAATTTTAGTGATGTATAGTGGGACATAGGACTACAAAATTATAACCCAGCTTCACTTAATGTTCTAACTACAATCAACATCAAATAAAAATACGTGCCTCACTTCAGATTATGTATGATTTAAAATATGGTTTGCAGTATACTTTGGGTTGTAAATATTTATAATTACTAATTATACCTACCATTTAACCATTAGTTTAGAATACAGAATTTTGTGAATGAGTTATTGTAATAGGTGTTTTACAAGAGATGGAACAGATTAGTCCCAAACCCACTTCTAATTTTCAGTGCAACTATGGCTATATAATCTTCTCTTTGCTTATTAATTCTAAAATAAATGATCTCTATACTATATGGGTTGATGAATAATGATATATTTCTAATGCTAGAATTTTGTGATTTGGCTGAGATGAATACTACAGCATGATCTGTAGCTTCAGTATGAATTTGAGTATGTACTTTGCACCAAGCATTGTGCTTAAAGATAGAAATACAATCAGAAGAAAAATAGATAATATAATTAGAAATTCTAGGATTTGCATGTTCTGAGAGAAGAAACCAGGTGTTTCTCAAATCATATGCCACTTCTATAGATTCACTGTATGCCTACCTAACCAACTATTGGTTGAATGAATGGATGGATATGAACATGCCCCTAATCTTTTGATGTTACTGGACAATTCTATAAATTATCCCATCTATTTGAAGAAATTACAAAAGGGATTAACAGAAGTGATACAAAATGTGCAAGCAATTGGACCTGAGTAAAGGTGTAGCAAAATGGATCTACAATCCTTGTATTCAGAAGGGAGAAATAAGTGCATTTTCACAAGTTCAAGTTTAGGTTGGTTTATGTAGCTACTTACATGCAAGCCTAGACTACATATTTGGAGGCTATCTTAGTTACTTTTCCAATAAGACACCATGACCAAGGCAACTTACTGGAAAAACAGGGGTTGGGGGGATACAGTTTAAGAGGTTTAGATTCCATTATTACCATTACAGGAAGCATGGCAGCAGGCAAAAGGCATGGTCCTGGAGCAGTAGTGAAGAGCTAACAACTTGACATACAACCACAAGACACAGAGAGAACAGTGGGAATGGCATAGGCCTTTTAAACCTTAAAGCCTATCCACAGTTACATAACTCCTCTATCAAGGACATATCTCCTAGTCCTTCTTAGACACTTCCACCAAATGGTAACCAAGTATTCAGGTATATTCGACTGTGGAGTCCACTCACATCAAACACTACAGACCCTGTCTCTAAAACAGACAGATAATCAAATAATGACAAGGAACTTGACTAGACTAAACATAAACTAGTGCACATTGATTCCAACAACAGTAATGTTTGGAATCATAGGCTGATTTCAGGAGCAAGAATGCCATTTTATGAGAATATTGCAAAGAAATTGGAAAACAAGTCCATGCCTTCAACTACTAAAACATTTAGGCCAGTAGCAAGTTGCCTGTATTATATGGATATATATATAACTTTTATTTCTGATGAAAAATGTTTAAGGTTCTTGTTAAATGTTTTGATTCATTTTCTGTTGACATTTAGGATACTCAAAGTTGGCTGTCAAATTCATTCTTCATTAGCTATGATATATCTGTAATGCACAGTGATGCAGATATGTCTTTTCAAGCCTGTACTTGTATGTTGGAAAAATAATTAATAACAATATTTATGAAAGTCCCAACTAATAGTAAATGTTAAGTGATTAAGCATAAACCTTTGACAATTAGTTTTACAGAGGAGTAGTTGAAATTGGACACAGGTACATGTTGGTTGTTTATTATTCTTTCGTTTTTTTCTTTTTTGCTCTTTTGGAGGGCCTGCCACTCAGCTCCCAAAAAAATCACACACAGAGACTTACTATTTTTTATGAATGCCTGACCTTTCCTTGGCTTGTTTCTTGCCAGTTTTTCTTAACTTAAATTATCCCCTACTACCTTTTGTCTCTAGGATTTTTGCTTTTCTTACTTCTATATGTCTTACTTCCACTCTTACTCCACAGCTGTTTGAGTGGGTGACTGGCTATCCCCTGTTGTCCTCCTCTTCTTGTTCTATCTTGCTTCTTCTCCCTCTTCCCAGATTTCTCCTCCTATTTATTCTCTGTGCCTGATAGGCCCACCTGTCCTTTCTTCTGCCACACTGTTAACTGTTCAGCTCCTTAATATACCAAACAGTCAAAGAATTACAGCTTCACAGAATTAAGCAAATGCAGCATAAAAGAATACAACACACCTTTGCATCATTAAACAAATATTTCACAGCATAAACAAATGTAACACATCTTACAAGAATATTCTACAACAGCACCAGAATGTTTCCTTACTTCTATATTGTCTAAACAGCTAAGGACTCAATAAACAAAAAACTCCAACCTTTGATTGTTTCCTTCTAAGACATCTCTACTGTAGCAGTAATCCTCATAATATATATGAAAAGACGCAATTTACAAAAGCTAGTAAACAGAAATACTCTTTAGTATCTTCAGAATGTCCTTGTTAATTTTGTGTCCAATAAAAAATAGTCTTTTTGAATTTATGTCTTTGATAGGCATCTTCGCGAATCTGATTTATAGTTCAATCACAAATGAGGTAAGACAAAATAGTGTCTTATCTTTATAAAATGAGAGTCCTCATGATCTCACAAAGCCTTTGTTTACCTGCCAAGATGAATCGCTCAACATTCTAGCATGGGCCAGGGAGGGGAGCCTGCAGTTTCCCCTTAACTAAAGAGATCTGCTTAAAATTGATGGTCTCTGAGGGAGGAAAATCACTTTTTTCTTAAAGTATGGTTCCTGCAAGGTGGATTATGCTCCAGAGACTACTATCCCCAGTCAGGAGTATATAGTCTGCATAAATGGAACACTCTGGGTTATTTTAAAAAAATGGAAGGGGCATAAAGCTATGGAGTATGGACATAGAGTGAATCGTGGAACAGTGGAAATAAACACAATCAAATACACTGTGTGAAATTCTAAAGTAATTAATATAAACACACAGTTATTTAAAAAGAACATCACTCCTAATATTGATGAGGTTATTACTTACTAGTTGTTCTTAGACATTTAAATCTTACATGAAAGTTTTGAGGGAACTCTTCAGTTGAACAGAAGTTTTCTAGTCTACGCCAGGCCTTTAGCTTCATCCCCAGAACCTTGGATTGAAAAAGAATTTTGATTTCAAGTCATTTGTGTTGATTTCTGTTGTGTGAATTTTGCTTCAAGCTATTATTTTAACACAAGAACACCAGTTGTCACCAGGAAAAGCTGAGCAGGACCAAATTCCTGCCTATTATACAAGTCAATGTTGTCACCTGTGCTTTGAGACTGCCACATGATTCATGAGAACCGCTGTCAGAAAAGCAGGCAGACCAACCCCTAAACCCTTAGGCAATGATTTGCTTGGTTCAGCAGGCCAGACACACACAAAGTGCTTTGGGCTCTTCACAGGGACAGTCTAAGAGATTTCCAAATAGTTCACAATTTAATACCCTTTAGGGCAATCATTATATATCCTATTCTCTTATACTCAAAAGAAAAATCTTGAATCTATTAGCTCAAGGTCAAATTGGCTGATTATTGTAAGAAGCCAAATCTCATTTCTTGACTCCCCATCTCAAAATATCTTCCCAAAATTTACCAAGATAATTTTTATGCAGAAGGGTAGGTCATGTAGGCATAATTTATAAACAGAACGCATATAAAAATAAACAAATCATAAGCGTTATTTAACTTCTGGTTCATTATTTTCAGCTTCCAAAGTTCTTTCTAAAGCTCTGTAAGTCTACTCTTGCTAAAACTACCTTTGCAATACCAAGAAGTGTGCTTGTGGGCCAGAAAACAATTAAATTGCCTTGTAAAATTCAGAGAAGAATCAAATACATTAGTAATAGATGTCAGACCATGCACTTAAAGATGCAGTTCAGGATAATACTGAGAAATCATGAGCAAAGGATAAAGAGATATAGCCAGGAAATGTGTCGAAGAATGGAACCAGTGTCTTCCCGACACATCAAAATTACTGGCAACCAGTGAATGATCTGGGACATAATTCTGCTAAACCAAAGTTAAACATAAATTTAAATTAGTGAAAACTAATAAGCAAAATAGCAAACCCTAACCAAAGGTTTCCAGGATTGCATAAGAGGAAGCAATAGGGACCCCTCTCACCCTAGAGTTTAAACATAGCTGTCCATATCATTTACTATTCATAATGGCATCCAGGCACATTGAACCTGTGATCATTAAAAGGTGTTCAATGTTCTACTAAGACATTTGGCTTCCTTTTCTTGTACATTCTTCCCAGCTTTGCCAGTGACATATGTATGGCATGAGAGAACTAGCATATGTAGAAAACTATACCTAAAAGTCCAAGCAGTGACTATCATTGTCTCAAAATCTCTGATTTCCTCAATGAATAAGCTCTTACAAATCAGTTTTATCATTTTATTCTGGTTTAAGTAATGTATGTTCAATTCAAATTCATTCACATTTTGCAAAGTGTAGATTTCAATTTATAGAGAAAAATGTGTCTATATAAAAATAGGTTATATATTCTTCAAGGAATGGGCAATCTCAAGCAAGAACAATCCAAGTTTTGTGCATAAGCAAAATAACCATGTGACCAGTACTATCATTAAAAATAAAATACAAGATAAAATAACATAACTTCTTCTGAATTTTTCTTTACAAGCAATTCTAGATATTGTATATTTGATTATAATTTTATATAATTTCAATTAAGTTATATTTAAAATTTGCAAAACCAGTCTTTGGCATCCTTAGTTAAAAGCAACCATAGCATGGTGATATTTCATAAAGTAGCCATCTGCAAAGAAATCATGCATAAAGCAACAACAAATCAAATTCCTACCAAGACAGTGAAGGTTACATTTGCTTTATCTTTCTGCGTATTAATCTTTCAAATAATCTGTTTAAAGTCCCCTGACAACAGTGACAAGTGAAATTTAAAGTCTCCTTATGGAATTGGTAGTTTGGTTTTGAAAACAGTGACAAGTAACATGATTATTGTAACAAATGAAGGGAAACATTTCTTTTACCATCCATAGACAAAGATGTGTTCCTTTCTTAATAAGTCAAGACCGCTGGCTGACAGGGAACAATAGTTTCATCACTTCCATCACCAGATCCTTTTAAATGATGGATACAACTCCATTGAGATGAATGAAAGGAAGCTGCTTTCTTTTATGGTGTTTGTTACCCACTAGACTGTCAAAATTATCTGCAACACCAACAATGTGAAAATAATTATAACCATCAGTTTCCAAATGCAGTTATGAGGTCTCTTTGTCTTTAGAAGAAAACTTAATTCAAAATGTAGTAACATTACAAATGAAGATATTAAGAGATAGAGGGATTAAACAGCAGTCAAATGTGTAAATTATTGGTAAATAAGTAAATGAAAAGTAGTTTGATATAACAAATTATTATGACAATGTAGTAAGTAGCATGTAACAATCTACCTGAGCCACACAATGGGTGGACAGAAGAGTATTGTGATGTTTTCCTTCGGTGATAGGCCTCACTTTCTCAGTTGCTGATAGATGATAGTATTGACAGGCTTGAGATGTTTGACCTTGCACTATGACATTCAAAACATAATAAAGGAGCAAAACATAAAGTTGTCTCAGTCTATCTTCCTCAATAATTGAGTAATATCTGTTGCTTAGCTTCAAGGTTGCAAGATGCCAGAAAATAGAGATTTCCAAGGTCCCAGAAAGAGTTCTCATTCTACATGATCACTGTGACATGGGGAGTAACAGTGAAATGCACAAACCTTAAACACACACAGTTCAGGCAGCGCGCAACCAGCTCTGGACTTCACACTTTCCCCAGGAGGCAAGTGGGGGGGAGTGGCAGGATAGGTGGGAAGGATAAGTCTGGTTGGAATGTAAAGGAAACTAAACTGAAATTTAAAAAAATAACAAAAAGAATAACTTTATTTTAATATATAATGCAATCTTATTTTACATATCAATCATCCCATTCCTTTGCCCTCCCATCTTCTGATGCCTCCCACCAACCCCCCCAACCCACCCCGCAACCCCCACGGATAGTGAGGCCCTCCAAAGGGGACTGCCAAAGTCTGTCACATAATTGGGTCCCTTTCCTGTATCTGGGCTGCAATAGTATCTCTCCATAGGAAATGAGCTCCCAAAGTACATTTGTGCACAAGGGATAAACACTAGCTCTACTGTTAGAGGTCCCATAGACTGCCAAACCCTCCTAGCTGGCACCCACATTCAGAGGGCTTGGTTAGCTCAAATGCTAGTTTGCCAGCTTTATGACTATGGTCTCCATGAACTTACAAGGTCAGGTTAACTGTTTCTGAGAGTTTCTCGACCACAGTCTTTGCTCCTTTGTTAATCCCTCCTCCCTCTCCACAACTGAATTCCAGGAGTATGGCTCACATTTTGGCTGTGGGTGATTGATTTTTGCTTCAAGTAGCTACTGAATGAAGGCTCTAGGAATGGCAACTAAGGTAGTCATTAATCTCATTATTGCAGTAAGGGTATCCAAGGCAGTCTCTTCATCACTGCCTAGTTTCTTAGTTGAGGTCATCCCTGTGGATCCCCAAACATTTCTCTAATGCCAGACCTCTTATTCCTTTCTGATTTGTATCCCCTTGATCTCCTTTTGTTTTCTTATTGCGCAAGCAAGAACTTCAAGTACAATATTGAGGAGCTATGGAGAGAGTGGACGGCCTTGTCTTGTTCCTGATTTTAGAGGAATCCCATTTACTTTCTCTCCATTTAGTTTGATATTGGCTGTTGGTTTTCTGTATATTGCCTTTATTATGATTAGGTATGCTCCTATTATTCCTTATCTCTCCAAGACCTTTATCATGAAGGGGTGTTGGATTTTCTCAAAGGAATCTAGTGAGATGATCACGTGATTTTTCTTTTTCAGTTTGTTTATATGATAGATTATAGATGGAGTTTGGTATGTTGAACCATCCCTGGGATGAAGCCTGCTTAATCATGGTTGATGGTTTTTCTGATGTGTTCTTGGAATTGATTTTTTAGTATTTTATTGAGTGTTCTTGCATCAATGTTCATGAAGGCTATTGGTCTGTAGTTCTCTTTCTTAGTTGTGTCTTCGTGTGGCTTGGGTACCAAGGTAATTGCAACCTCAAAAAAAAGTTTGTCAGTGACCCTTCTAATTCTACTGTGTGGAACAGTTTGAGGAGCAATGGTATTATCTCTTCTTTGAATTTGTGGTAAAATTCTGCACTAAAGCCATGTGCCCTTGGCTTTTTTTGGTTGGGAGTCTTTTGATGACTGCTTCTATTTCATTAGTGGTTTATTAAAATTGCTATTTAAATTGCTTATCTGTTCTTGATTTAATATTGGTAAGTAATAACTATCCAGACAATTGCCCACTTCCTTTAGATTTTCAAATTTTGTGGAATATAGGTTTTCAAATTATTACCAATGATTCTCTGGATTTCCTCAGTGTCCCTTGTAATGTCCCCCTTTTCATTTCTGAATCTGTTAATTTGCATATTCTCTCTCTGCCTTTTGCTTAGTTTGGATAAACGTTTACCTATCTTGTTGATTTTTTCAAAGAACCAACTCTTTGCTTCATTACTTCTTTGTATTGTTTTCCTAGTTTCTGTTTTATTAATTTCAGTCCTTAATGTGATTATTTCCTGGCATCTAATCTAGGGAGAGTTTGCTTCTTTTTATTCTAGAGTTTTTAGTTGTGCTGTTAATTCTTTAGTGTGACTACTCTCAAGTTTCTTCATGTGAGCACTTAATCCTATGAAATTTCCTATTAGCACTGCTTTCAAAGTGGCCCATAAGTTTGGGTATGTTGTGTCTTAATTCTCATTGAATTCTAGGAAGACTTTAATTTCTTTTTTTATGTCTTCCTTGACCCAGGAATGGTGCAATTGTGTATTGTTCAATTTCCATGAGTTTGTAGGTTTTCTACAACTTGTGTTGTTATTGAAGTCTAACACTAAACCATGGTTATCCAATAGGATACAGGGGGTTATTTCAATTTTTTTTTGCGGTTTGCTATGCTGCCAATGATGTAGTTGATTTTAGTGAAGGTTCCCTGTCATACTGAGAAGAAGGTATATTCTTTTGTGTTTGAAAATAATGTTCTATAGCTGTCTGTTAATCCTAATTGGATAATAACTTCTGTTAAATTCAGTTGTTTCTTTTTTAAGTTTCTGTCTGGTGGTCCTCTCTAGTGATACGAGTGGGGTGTTGAAGACTCCCAATATAAATGTGTGATTTGAGTTTTAGTAATGATTCTTTTAAGAATGTGGGTGCTGCCAGGCGGTGGTAGTGCATGCCTTTAATCCCAGCACTCAGGAGGCAGAGGCAGGTGGATCTCTGTTAGTTCGAAGCCAGGCTGGTCCATCAGCCCCCCAAACAATACAGAGAAACCCTGTCTCATAAAAACAAAAACAAACAAACAAACAAAAAGAATGTGGGTGCCTTTGCATTAAGAGCATAGATGTTCAGAATTAAGACTTCATCTTGATGGACATTTCCTGTGATTATTTTAGTTTGCAATCTAATTTGTTAGATATTAGGATTGCTACACCAATTTGTCTCTGGGCTCCACTGATTGGAAAAATCTTTTCCAAACCCTTTACTATGAGATAACATCTGTCTTTGAATTTGAGATGTGTTACTTGTATGCAGCAGAAGGATGGTTTCTGTCTTTATATCCATTCTATTAGTCTGTATCTTTTTTATAGGAAGTTAAGATCATTGACATTAAGAGATATTAATGACCATAGATTGTTAATTCTTGTGATGTTTGGTAAAGTGGGATTATCTATTGGCTATGTTTTTGTGAGTATAGTTATCTTCCTTGGGTTGGAGTTTTCTTTCCATGACTTTCTGTAGGGATATATTAGTGTATATGTGTCATTTAATTCTGATTTAGTCATGGAATATCTTATTTTCTCCATCTATAGTTATTGAACGCTTTGCTGGTTATGGTAGTTTGAGCTGGCATTCATGTTCCCTTATGTAGGCTTCAAAGGACGCTGTAATGATAAGCGACACTTACTGGAAGTGAAACTAAGTATTTATTGTAGAAATTACTCACAAGATACCAAACAAGTAACCCAGACGAGACAAACAGTTTTCCGCTGCCGAACTGGAAGCCGAACTCCGGGAAAAGAGACCGAGACTTCCTGTGTGCTGTCTTTTATACCTTCCCCCGTAACGCCCCCTAGCCATGCCCAAAAGTGGGCCTGGATAGTGATGTAGTTCCGCCTACGTACGTATACTATATACATCCAGCAGTATACGTCTTTAGTCATGCCTAAAGTGGGTGTGGTTAGCGGTGTGGTAAACCGCCCTTTTATTACCTCATCTGTATGCTCCTCTAATAAGTCACATGTTTAATGGCGGCATACAAACTTCCTCCTACAATTCCCCTTTTAGTCTAAAAAGGACAACTAACTTGTGTCCATGAAAAAAAATGTATCAAACATCTATTCTATCTAAACCTAAACTTATCTGAAAAAAACACCCAAATATGAACACCTCCTTCCAATCCCAACTCTAAAATAATTGAAAACTAACACTAACAGGTGTAAACTATCTTATAATATCAATAGTAGGGAGAGGGGGCATGGAATTCTCAAAACTACTTCCTGCTGAGATGGGACAATGATAATCTCATGGGGACCTGTGAAAAGAAAATGTTAGTATAACAAAATCTCCATAGATCAGACAGTCTCTGTATGGCAGGAGATGCTTGATTGAAGTTCCTGACTGGGGTTCTAGTGTTGATTGAAGCTCTCATCTGAAGCTCTGGCCAGATTGTAGAAGATGTGCTGTTTCAGTTTCTTGATCCGGACTTGTGTAGAGTGATGTAGTTTCAAGCCACTTTCAGTATAGTGCTTGTCAGGTGGAGTCAATGATGTGGGGCAGTTCAGATGCCTCCAGTCAAATCAGGTGAAGTCAAGGAAGTGGATCCTCATTCTCTTTCTGAAGCAGTTGAAGATTGCTGTCAGGAAATCCCTTGTTCTCTGGAAAACTCAAACATTAATGTTAACAAAGAAATATTTTAACTTTCATATGTATGCATACAGAAGAGGTGACAATAGGGAAGATGGAAAACCTGGAGGAAATTAGACTTTACAGAAAAAGAAATCCACAGATAACAGTCCCTCATTTTATTTCTTCTGTCTTATATCAATGGCTCTTTGATATAATACAGAAATTCTGAATCGTATTTAAATAATATGCTTGAGTTTAGAGTAGGAGAGCCAATCCAACTCCAAAGCCAGCTTCAGTTAAATGAATGGGGACTGAGGTATGTGAAGAAATAAAGATAAAAGGGTACTATGAAAAAACAATATAGAGAGATTTAGACTTTGATACCACACAGTGAGTTACTGTTTGTTTGATGGTCCTCAGGGTAGCTATTCATTCTTCTACAGGAATCCATATGTCCAGTATTCTTTGCTGAGTTTACCTGTGAATACAAAAAACAAAACACTTCTCTTTCCTTTTAGGAGGTCACTTTACCCATGGTGGACTATGAATTTGTAGATGGGCTGTTATCTTCCTCCTCCTGAGATGTTTTCTGTTCTGATTGAATTTTAATTAATTTTGATGGAACCCAAACCTTTTCTTCTCCTGTGGAAACAAAAGCATAACCCCTTCCCCAACGTAATACATGTCCTGGTTTCCAGACTGAGGTCATAACATCCTTAAAATACACCGGTTGGTTCAGTTCAGAAGTCTTCTCTGTAGTCCAGTGTCTTTCTGCTGCAGTTTGTCCTTTTTCATCAGCATTAAGAAAATTCAACGTTAGTAAAGCATTGTGTAACCTGTGTTTAGGTGTCTTTGTTTTCCCTGGCCGTTTATGAAGCATCTCTTTTAAGGTTCGGTTAGATCTTTCAATTATTGCTTGTCCTGTGGGATTGTAAGGTATACCAGTTACATGTTTTATATTATAATATTTGAAGAATTGTTCCAATTTACTGGAGACATATGCTGGAACATTGTTAGTTTTTATTGTTTTAGGTATACCCATAACAGCCATCACCTCTAAGAGGTGTGTAATAACAGAGTCAGCTTATTCAGAGCTGAGGGCAGTAGCCCATTGGAAGCCTGAGAACGTGTCTATGGTATGGTGTACATATTTCAAACTGCCAAATTCTGGGAAGTGAAATGCATTCATTTACAAAAGTTCATATCTGTGAATACCTTTAGGATTACAACCTGCTGGTAATGGAGTTTGATTGTACAATGAGCAACTGGGACAATGTCTTACTATTTCTTTGGCTTGTTGCCAGGTGATAGAAAAATCCTTCTTTAAACCTTTGCTGTTAACATGGTGTTTCTTATGAAATTCTGAAGCTTCCAACACATTACCTACTAATAAACAATCAATTTCATCATTGCCTTGTGCCAGAGGACCTGGCAGACCTGTATGGGATCTGATGTGTGTTATATATATAGGATGAGTCCTGTTTCTGATGATTTCCTGCAATTGTAAAAACAATAAGGTTAATTCTGTATTATCAGGAACAAATTCTGCCATCTCAATGTGCAAGACAACTCTTTCTGCATATTGAGAATCTGTGACTATATTGAGAGGCTCTGTAAAGTCTTTAAGTACCATGAGAATGGCATGTAACTCTGCCTTTTGTACGGAGTTGTAAGGGCTTTGAACTACTTTACTTATATCTCCTGATTTATACCCTGCTTTACCTGATTTGTTTGCATCTGTGTAGAAGGTAAGAACTCCAGAAATAGGTGTTTGCCTCACGATACGTGGAAGAATCCAAATTGTTTTCTTTATGAATTTGATTCTCTCTGTTTTGGGATAGTTATTACTAATACTTCCCAAAAAGTCACTGCAAGCTATTTGCCAATACTCATTATCCTAACATAAGGAGGAAATTTCCTCATTCATTAAACGTACAATAATTTCAGCTGGGTCTTTCCCAGTCAGTTGACGAAGCCTTAATTTACCTTTAAATATCAAATCAGAGATCTTTTCTATATATGTTTTCAATTTTTTATTCTGTTTATGTGTCAGAAATACCCATTCTAGAATGATGTCTTCCCTCTGCATTAATATTCCTGAGGGGTATTCTCTAGATGGTAAAATAACCAGAATACAGTCCAGATTTGGATCCACATGGTCCATATGTGCTTCTAATATTCTTTTCTACCCATTCTAATTCTTTTTCAGCCTCAGCTGATAGTACTCGTGGGCTGTTTAGGTCTTTATCTCCTTTTAAAGCCATTTTCAGGTGTTTTAAATCATGCCCTTCTACACCAATAATCGTCTGTAATTGAGAGATTTCTCCTAATAGCTTTTGAAGATCATTAAGAGTCCGGTAACGATCTCTTCTGATCTATACTTTCTGTGGTCTAATTTTCTGAGCATCTATTTTATAACCTATATAGTTAATAGAATCTCCTCTTTGTATTTTTTCTGGGGCAATTTGTAATCCCCAGTGAGGCAAAATTTCTTTACTGCCTCAAACATCTTTTCCAAAGTATCCTTATTTGAATCAGACAATAATATGTCATCCATATAATGATATATTCAAGAATGTGGAAATTTTTTACGAATTATTTCTAGAGGTTTATTCACAAAATATTGACACAAACTTGGACTGTTTAACATACCTTGAATAGTACCTTCCACTGGAATCTCTGTACCGGACGGGAATTATTATAGGTAGGTACTGTGAAGGCGAACTTTTCTCTGTCGTTTTCTTGTAATGGTATGGTGAAGAAACAATCTTTTAAGTCTATAACTATAATTGGCCAATCCTTAGGAATTAGATAAGGTATTGGCATCCCAGGTTGTGGAGACCCCATAGGCTGAATTACCTTGTTGATAGCTCTAAGATCAGTAACCATTCTCCACTTACCAGACTTCTTCTTGACAACAAAAACAGGCGAATTCCATGCACTAGTTGATTCCTCAATATGTCCAGCATCTAGCTGTTCCTGAACTAACTTCTCCAAAGCCTCTAACTTCTCAGATGTCATAGGCCATTGACCCACCTAGACGGGTTCATCTGTCAGCTATTTTAATGGTAGAGCTTTTGGTTGCTCTGTAGGTTTGGCACTAGCATCTTGCTTCTGTATGGCCTGTACATTTGGCACCTGTTTTCTGTACAGCCTTACTATATTCTTTCTACCACTCAGAGTTTGTCTATAATTCCTAGCTGATACAGGAGGAATGTTAATCTGCGTATTCCATTGCTGGAGTAGATCACGACCCCAGAGGTTTATAGCAATATCTGCAACATATGGCTTTAACCTACCTCTCTGTCCTTCTGGCCCAATAAAGTCAATCCATCTAACGGTCTGTTTAACTTCAGATAGGGTTCCAATCCCTAAGAATTGAACATTAACCTCTTTTAAAGCCCAGTTGGGTGGCCAGGACTGCTGATTAATGAAATTGACGTCACTTCCAGTGTCCAGTAATCCGTGAATCACCTTATTATTTACCTTAACTGGTAGCTTGGGTCTATGATATTGTATAGAAGTTTGCCAAAATATATGTTTTGTATCTCCTCCTGATGTAATTGATTCATCCTCTGGAGCTAATGTATTATCCAGTGCCGTATTATTTACAATGGGCAGTGGATCTTCTAATTGTCCTGGGAGAGGCTGTCCTCCACTGTCACTGGGAATGACCGGATAATCTTCCTTTTTGGGGCTCCATTGAGCCCCGGAACCCCGTTTCCTGGCTTTAAAGATCTACCTTGTCTGTCTATTGTGGAAAAGCATTCATCGGTCCAATGGCGCCCCTTCCCACACCTCCTGCATAGACCAGGAGGCTTAGGCCTTCTGTTTGATGCATTCCTGGTAAAAGTATTATTTCTAGGAATGCGTTGTCTACAGTTCCTACTAAGATGTCCTATTCTACCACAGTTAAAGCATGTTGCATCTTTATGCCTATTAAAATTCTTTGAGATTGCCTTCCCTACCCAGGCCTCTTTATCATCACAGGTAGGGTATTTGGCATCCTGGTGTCTCCTCAAGCCTGTAGAAATAGCTTCACCTACCCAAGCTCCTGTATCCTGACTTTTACATTCCAGGTTCACTGTATGTAGGATCCATTCCTCCAATGGCGCTGATCTTATTTTTAATGGCCAAATTACCTGCCTGCATTGAGGATTCGCGTTCTCATACACCAAAGATTCTATAAGGAGACGCTTGGATTCTGGATTCGCTACCTGTACTTCTACTGCTCTGGATAATCTCTCTAAATATTCAGTGAACCTTTCCCTTTGGCCCTGTAATACCTTGGTGTAGGGTTGCATTATCTCTCCTGTTTCACAAACCTTATCCAAGGCATTTAAAGCAGCTGTACGGCACAAAGACAACATGTGCTCGTCATATGCAGATTGAACCTACGTGTCAGCGTAAGGACCCTCCCCAAGAATCTTGTCTTGTGGTACTTCATGACCGTTCTGTAATTCCTGAATCTCTATAGCTTTTGCTTCTTGCCTCCATAAAGCTCTCCATTGAATTTGACAAGAATTTTGGAGCACTGCAGAGGCTAATTGGGCCCAGTCTTTTGGGGTTACTTTATTTACAGTAGCCCATGAGGTTAGGAGGTCTCTGACAAAGGGAGAATGAAGACCATACAAGACAATGGCCTCCTTAATATTCTTTAGATCCTTCATCTGTATAGGCTCCCAGTGATAAGCAATGGGACCATTTGATTGTTTTTTCGTTGCTGGTTTTTCTGTTACAGATACTGGAAAAACCATAGGGGAACGCATAGCAACCTTAGGGAGATCATTCCGGCATTTGAGAAGCTTTGGGAAACTCCTGTCCTGACCTGTTGCCTGTATTTCTGATTCTGAAGTATCAGATTGAGTGTCTTCTAAATCATGCAGTCTATTCATCATTGTTTCTCTGAGCTCTTGAAGTTCTTGGGACAAATAATTTTCTAAGGACATCATGGAATCTTTCATTTTTTTACTTTCATCATTTACATGTGATTCCAAATTTCTAATATTCTCATCCTGAGAAAGTACCTCAATAGCATGTAAACTGCCTTCCACAAATGATATTCTATCAGTTAGTTTATCATTGCTCTCAGACATGGAACAATTCTTTTCTGTTAGCATTTCAATTTTATGTTCCAGTCTTTGTAATTTACTAGTGAAATCATCAAACATGGAACCGTGTTTTTCGTTAAATGTTTCAACATCATGTTACAATTTTTCAATTCTATCTGTGGAACACGTTTTTTCCTGAAAGTAATTCAATTTTGTGTTCCGTCTCTTTAAACCTGTTCGTCAGACCTACATTATCATTTTTAATATCCTGAATATTTTCTACCAACCCTTTCTTACTCTCCTGCAATGAATTTTGCATTTCCTGAATCCTTTGTATTAAGATTTCAAAACTATCCTGCGATGACTGTATGACCTGTATAAGTTTAGTCCTATTTTTGAGCCATTTCATTAACAAAATTATATTGATTATGAAGCTAATAATCACCATCGTGGGTAGGAAGTACCTTTCAGGTTAGTCCTCAACCCTTTCTAAAATCCCATCCATACAAAAAACAAGAAAATTCTTAACATCCTGCATCATAATGTAGGCTGTTGACATTGTATAAAGCAGTTACGTTTGTTACCAGTGGAGTAATTCAGGTCGAAATCAACAGGCTGCCAGCGAAGGAGCATGTGGCCAGAGTCAGTAGGCCGCCAGTAAAACAGCACGTGGCCACGAGAGAAATCTTGGAATACCGCCTAGCCTTACCAGCAGGTAGAAGGTGCTGGTTCCTGGCGGCAGAAAGCGTGCCTTGCCGAGCAAAGTGGTGAGGAACTTAGCGAAAGGAGAGTCCACGTATGCCTGGTCGGGCCGAGAGAAGCCACTTTTCTGGGCGCCTGGATCCGGATTCCAATCCCACTTCTGACACCAAACTGTAGGCTTCAAAGGACGCTGTAACGATAAGCAACACTTACTGGAAGTAAAACTAAGTATTTATTGTAGAAATTACTCACAAGATATCAAACAAGTAACCCAGTCGAGACAAACAGTTTTCCGCTGCCGAACCGGAAGCCGATCTCAGGGAAAATAGACTGAGACTTCCTGTGTGCTGTCTTTTATGCCTTCCCCCATACTGCCCCCTAGCCATGCCCAAAAGTGGGCCTGGCTAGTGACGTAGTTCCGCCTACGTACGTATACGTCTTTACGTCCAGCCGTATACGTCTTTAGTCCTGCCTAAAGTGGGTGTGGTTAGCGGTGTGGTAAACCGCCCTTTTATTACCTCATCTGTAGGCACCTCTAATAAGTCACATGTTTAATGGCGGCATACAAACTTCCTCCTACACCTTAGTGTTTGAGAACATCTATCCAGGACCTTCTGACTTTCAGAGTTTCCACTGAGAAGTTGGATGTAATTCTGATAAGTCTGCCTTTGTATGTTACTTGGCCTTTTTCCTTTGCAGCTCTTAATATTTTTCTTTATTCTATAAGTTTGGTGCTTTGGTTATCATGTAGCAAGGGACTTCTTTTTTTTTCGTTCAGTCTATTTGGTGTTCTGTAAGCTTCTTGGACTTTCATAGGCATATCCTTCTTTAGGTTGGGGAAGTTTTCTTTTATGATTTTGTTGAAAATGTTTTCTGTGTCCTTGAGCTCTATTTCTTCACTATATTCTATACCTATTATTCTTAGGTTTGGCCTTTTCAAAGTGTCCCATATTTCCTGGATATTTTGTGTTAGGGAATTATTGGACATGAGATTTTCTTTGGTCAATGACTATATTTCCTCTAGGGAGTCTTCAAAAACTAAGATTCTCTTCCATCTCTTGTACTATATTGGTTATAGTTACATCTGTATTTCTGATCTTTCACCCAGTTTTTCTATTTCCAGCATCCCCTCATTCTGTTTTTTCTTTATTGTTTCTATTGCAGCTTTCAAGCTTTGAACTATTTGAATTGTTTCCCTCACTTGTTTATTTGTTTTTTCTTGGCTTTGTTTGCTTTTTTTTTTTTTTTTGGTTTTTCAAGACAGGGTTTCTCTGTATTGTTTTGGAGGCTATCGGTCCAGCCCAGCCTCGAACTCACAGAGATCTGCCTGCCTCTGCCTCCCGAGTGCTGGGATTAAAGGCGTGTGCCACCACCGCCCAGCTTGTTTGCTTTTTTTAAGGGATTTATTTCTCGAATTTTTTTGGTTTGTGTTTTCCTCCATTTCCTGTATTTTTATTTGTTTTTTCTTCCATTATTTTAAGGGATTTTCTCATGTACTCTTTGAGGGTGTCTAATATCTTCATAAAGTTTTTTTAAGGTCCTTCTGTTATGCTTCATCTGTGTTGGGATGTTCATATCTTACTAGTATAGAGTCCCTAGATTCTGTTGGTGTCATACTGGTCTTTCTGTTGTTGAGTGTGTTCTTATACTGTTGTCTTTCCACCCCTTCTTTGAGTGGGTGCAGGTGTTCTCTGCCTCTCCTCTCATCTCCCAGTGGTGTTGGTGGGCCAAAACTTCAGTGTCTGCAACTCTAGATGGTCTGTCCTCTCCCAGTGTTTTCCTCACTCAAGCTGAGGGCATAGTCGGGCCAGACTCAAGTGGAGGGTGGAGGGTAGAGGACTTATGGGGCAGGGGGTGGACAAGACTGAGTTGTAACCAGACTCCAGGTGGTCAGTCCTGCATGGGCGGGTACACTATACATGGAGGAGGCCCAAGAAGATCCAAGGGGAGGGGGATGATGGGAGTTGGGCTTCAAGCAGTGTCCACACTCACCTCAAGCAAGGGTAGAGGGTATAGAGGAAGGCCAAGACTGAGGTATGGTCAGACTCCAGGTGGTCCTTCCTGAGTAGGTTGGTCCACTATATGGGGATCAGGCCTAAGTAGATCCAAGAGGGTGCAAATGGTGGGATTTGGACCCAAAGCAGAGCCCAGACTCACCTCAAGCAGAGGCCAGAGGGAGTAGGGGCAAAAAGAATATTTTTGAGGTGTTTTGTCTCTTTCTTCCTCCCCAGTTTCCTGTCCATATCCTCTTTGTTGGAGCACCATCTAAAACTGGAGTCCTGAGAGAGAAATTCTGAGTGCTTGTAAGAAAACTAAACAAGACTCTTGAGACCTCAGTTTCTTCAAAAACATGGAATTTTTTGGACTGTATTTTTTATGATGTTTATTTAAGCTTTTGCTATTCATATGCCTCTATGGGAAAATGTGCATCATGTTTTTAACACTTGTGATTTGTCCTTGTGATTGTATAATTTACTCAGGTGATTCTTCTTAACCCTCAGAGTATAAATTGTGTGAGGCTCTGACTATTTTGTGGGATAATAGTCTTATGCACTGCAAAAATTTGTTACTTTTATTGGTTTAATAATATGCAGGCAGGAAGTGTAAGCAGGCTACCAGACTAGGAGAATTCTAGAAAGAGGAAGGCAGAGATTAAGTTGCAAGCCAGATACAGAGGAAGCAACATGAGACTGCCATACTGAGAAAAGTTACCAAGCAACATTGCTAAATATAGTTAAAAATTATGGGATAAGCCAAGCATTGTTGGCACATGCCTTTAATCCTACTACTGGGGAGGTAGAGGCAGTCAGATTTCCATGAGTTTGAGGCCATCCTGGTCTACAGAGTGAGTTCCAGGACAGCCTCCAAAACAATACAGAGAAAGCCTGTCTCAAAAATAAAACAAAACAAAAAGCTCTCTGAGATCTCCTGAACTGGGAACTGCAGCAAGCTCGACTTGCCCCTGGAGGACTGAGCTACCAAGAGCCTGCTGATAGAGCCTGCCTACACCCTTCCCTACCCAGGGCAGAGTGTAGAAGGCAGAGGGCAGATGTGAGCTACAGGCCCCCTTCCTGATCCCCACTTCTTTCCACTCACCCTCTGCAGGATCTCCTGGACTGGGAACTGCAGCAAGCTCAACCAGCCCCCACAGGACCTTGCTACCAAGAGCATGCTGAGAGAGCCTGCCTAAGCCAGCCCCCACTCAGGGCAGAAGGCAGAGTTCAGAGTGCAGAGGGCAGAGCTACTACCCACCAGGAGAGGGAGTGTCAGAGACCCATCTGCACCCACCAAGAGGCACCCACTGGAATTGAACCTTGGACTGGTACTTACCAGGAAAGGAAGAGTCCCCATCTGTACCCACTGAAAGAAGGAATGTTAAGATAACAATACAAGAATGGATTCAATGACAGAAAAAACAATATGACACCACCAGAGTCTGGGGACCCTACACCAACAAGATCTGAACCTCACATCAAAGATGAAACACAAGAGGATGACCTACAAACCAATTTCATGAAGATGATAAAAACCCTAAAGGAAGAAATGAGAAAATCTTTTAAAGAAATGGAAAAAAAGACAAACCAAAAATTACAAGAAACAATAAAAACGGTGCAAGGTTTGAAAGCTGAAATACAGACAATTAAAAAAACCACAGTCTGAAGGACTGCTGGAACTAGAAAAGGTGAGTAAATGATCTGGAACTACAGATGCAAGCATAACCAACAAAATACAGGAGTTAGAAGAGAGAATCTCAGGCATTGAAGATTCACTAGGAGAAATAGATTCATCAACCAAAGATAATCTCAAGTTCAACAAATCCCTAACACAAAGTATCCAGGAAATATGGATGAAAGGGTCAAATCTAAGAATAATAGGCATAGAAGAAGGTGAAGAAACCCAGCTAAAAGGCACAAAAAACATATTCAACAAAATCACAGAAGCAAACTTTCCCAACCTAAAGAACGACATGCCAATGAAAGTGCAAGAAGCCTGCAGAACACCAAATAGAGTGAACCACAAAAGGAAGTCCCCTTGCCACATAATAGTAAAAACCCTGAACTTACAAAATAAAGAAAGAATATTAAGAGCAGCAAAGGAAAAAGGCCACGTAACATACAAAGACAAACCTATCAGAATCACACATGACTTCTCCATGGAATCTCTGAAAGTTAGAAGGTCCAACATAAAGAGACCACGGATGCCAGCCCAGACTACTATACCCAGCAAAGCTTTCATCACTATAGATGGAGAAAACAAGATATTCCATTACAAAATCAGATTTAAACAATACACATCCACAAATCCAGCCAAGCAGAAAGTAATGGAAGGAAAATTTTAATCTAAGGAAGGTAACTATGCTCACAAAAACATACGCAATAGATAATCTGACTTTACTAAAGGATAAAAGTAAAAGGGGGTAAATCCACAATTACACAACCAACAACAAATCAAAAACAAACAAGAATTATCACTCAATGGTCCTTAATTTCCCTCAATATTAATAGTCTTAATTTGCCTATAAAAAGACACAGGATAACAGAATGGATACAAAGACAGAATCCATCCTTCTCCTGCATACAAGAAACACACTTCAACTTCAAAGGCAAACATTACCTCAGAGTAAAGGGTTGGGATAAGTTTTTCTAATCATATGTGTTTAACAGACATCTATAGAACATTCCACCCAAACACAAGAGAATATACCTTCTTCTCAGCACCACATGGGACCTTCTCTAAAATCAACCACATATTTGGCAACATAGGAAACTTCAACAGGTACAAAAAAAATGGAATAACCCCCTGTGTCTTATCGGACCACCATGCTTTAAAGTAAGAATTCAACAACAACACAAAATGCAGAAAACCTACAAACTCATGTAAATTGAACAACACGCAATTGCACCATCCCTGGGTCAAGGAAGAAAATAAATACTTCTTAAAATTCAATGAAAATGAAGATACAACATAACTAAGCTTATGGGACACTTTGAAGGCAGTATTAAGAAAGAAGTTCTTAGCACTTAGTGCACATATGAAAAAACTGGAGAATAGTCACACTAGAGAATTAACAGCACAACTGAAAGCTCTAGAACAAAATGAAGCAAACTCAACCAGGAGGAGTAGATGCCAGGAAATAATAAAATTGAGGGCTGAAACAAAGAAAACAATACAAACAATCATTGTAACAAAGAGTTGGTTCTTCGAGAAAATCAACAAAATAGACAAAACTCTGTCCAAACTATCTAAAAGGCAGAAAGAGAACATTAAAATCAACAAAATAAGGAATGGAAAGGGGGGCATAACAACGGACAATAAGGAAATCCAGAGAATCTTCAGGTCATACTTTAAAAACCTGTACTCCACAAAATTTGAAAATTTAAAGGAAATGGAAAATTTTCTGGATAGATATCACTTACCAATATTAAATCAAGAGCAGATGAGCAATCTAAGCAGACCTATAACCCCTAATGAAATAGAAGTCATCAAAAGTCTCCCAACCAAAAAAAGCCCAAGTCCAGATGGCTTCAGTGCAGAATTCTACCAGAAATTTAAAGAAGAGCTCATCCTAAGACTCCTCAAAGTGTTCTACAAAATAGAAGCAGGAGGTTCATTGCCAAAATCTTTTTACAAAGCTACAATTACCTTCATAACCAAGCCCCACAAAGACACAACTAAGAAAGAGAACTACAAACCATTCTCCTTCATTAACATTGATGCAAAAATACTCAATAAAATATTAGCAAAATGAATTCAAGAACGCATCAGAAAAACCATCCACCATGATCAAGTAGGCTTCATCCCAGGGTTGCAGGGATAGTTCAACATACGAAAATCTATCAGTGTAACTCACTATATAAACAAACTGCAAAAGAAAAACCACATGATCATCTCACTTGATGTGGAAAAAGCCTTTGACAAAATCCAACACCCCTTCATGATAAAGGTCCTGGAGAGATCAGGGATAAGAGGAACATACCTGAACATGATAAAATAAATATACAGTAAACCAACAGCTAACATCAAACTAAACAGATGGAAACTAAATGCAATTCTTCTGAAAGCAGGAACAAGACAAGGCTGTCCTCTCTCTCCATATCTCTTCAATATTGCACTTCAAGTTCTAGGTAGCGCAATAAGACAAGAAAAGGAGATCAAGGAGATACAAATTGGAAAGGAAGAGGTCAAACTTTCACTATTTGCAGATGCTATGATAGTTTACATAAGTGCCCCAAAAAAACTCTACAAGGGAACTCCTACAGCTGTTAAAGCAAAGTGGCAGGATACAAGGTTATCTCAAAAAAAATCAGTAGCCCTATTATATACAGACAACAAATGGGCTGAAAAAGAAATCAGAGAAACATCACGCTTTTCAATAGCACCAAACAACATAAAATATTTGGGGATAATGCTAATCAAACGAGTGAAAGATCCATACGTCAAGAAATTAAAGAAGATACCTGAAAATGTAAAGATCTCCCATGCTCTTGGATTGGTAGTATTAACACAGTAAACATGGAAATCTTGCCAAAAACAGTCTAACAGATTCAATGCAACCCCCATCAAAATACCAGCACAATTCTCCACAGACCTTGAAAGAACAATACTCAGCTTGATATGGAAAAACAAAAGACACTGAGTAGTCAAAAAAACAGCCTTGTACAATAAAGGAACTTTCGAAGGCATCACCATCCCTGACTTCAAGCCCTATTATAGAGCTATAGTCCTGAAAACAGCTTGTTTTGGCACAAAAATAGGTAGATAGGTAGACCAATGGAATCAAATTGAAAACCCTGATACTAACCCACACACCTAGGAACACTTGATTTTTGACAAAGAAGCTGTAATTATACAATGGAAAAAGAAAGTATCTTCAGCAAATGGTTCCGGCTTAACTGAATGCTGGCATGTAGAAGACTGCAGATATATCCATGTCTATCGTCATGCACAAAACTTAACTCCAAATGGATCAAAGACCTCAACATAAATCCAGCCACACTGAACCTCTTAGAGGAGAAAGTGGGAAGTACCCTTGAATGAATTGGTACAGGACACTGCTTCCTGAACATAACACCAGTAGCACAGACAGTGAGGTTGATAATTAATAAATGGGACTTCCTGAAACTGAGAAGCTTCTGTAAGACAAAGGACACAGTTAACAAGACAAAATGGCAGTCCACAGATTGGGAAAAGATATTCACTAACCCCACATCTGACAGAGGGCTGATCTCCAAAATTTACAAAGAACTCAGGAAGCAAGTCTCCAAAACACCAAAGGATCCAAATAAAAACTGGGTTATAGAACTAAATAGAGAATTCTCAATAGAGGAGTTTAAAATGGCAGAGGCACTTGAGAAAGTGTTCAACATCCTTAGCCACCAGGGAAATGCAAATCAAAACAACTCTGAGATATCATCTTACTCCTGTCAGAATGGCTAAAATAAAAAACACCAATGACAACTTATGCTGGAGAGGATGTGGAGAGAGTAGAACATTCCTCCACTGCTGGTGGGAGTACCAACTCGTATAGCCACTTTGGAAATCAGTATGGAGTTTCTTCAGAAAAATGGGAATCAGTCTGCCCCAAATTACAGCAATTCCACTCTTGGGCATATACCCAAAAGATGTACATTCATACAACAAGGATATATGTTCTACTATGTTCATAGGAGCATTAGTTGTAATAGTCAGAATCTGGAAGCAACGCAAATGCTCCTAAAGTGAGGAGTGGATAGAGATAATGTGGTACATTTACACAATGGAGTACTACTCAGCGGAAAAAACAACAGAATCTTGAAATTTGCTGGCAAATGAATGGCACTAGAAGAAATCATCCTGGGTTAGGTAATCCAGTCACAAAAATACAAGCATGGTATGTACTCGCTAATGCATGGGTTTTAGACATAGAACAGGGAAGTGCCAGCCTACAATCTCCAGCTAGATAGTCTGTGATGGGGGAAGTCCTGTGCATATGTCAATAAAGCACTGTTGGCCCATGGGAACCAAGATAGGTGGGACTAGGAGTCCAGGAGGACTCTGGGAAGGAGAAACACAGGGAGTCGAGATGTAACGCCATGGGGTAGGAAGCCCGGAAAGTTCTCCAGTAAAGGAAATACTTAGATTAAGAATTATGGGATTAAATACTTAAGTCAGAGCTAGCCAGTAAGAAACAAGCAAGGCCAACAGCTTCATAATTAATACTGCGTCTTGTGTGTTATTTGGGGACTACAACCCTGCAGAGCACAGGCGACTGGTGTGGGGGGCGGAGGGCGGGTGGTTAAAACCAAGCTGCTGGCAAGGAAAAGGTTTCCCTTTACATAATGGTGATCAGAAGTGGGATCATGAATTTCTATGCAGAATAACAAAAGATTTAAATGAATTTTAGAAACAGAAGAACAGAGAGAAGCACAGATTTTTGGTAGCAGCATTTTTCTCAAGTGGGCTCTATTTTGCTAGGGACAAGCAGAGACTCACATGGCTTGCTTAAGGGAGTCTTCCTGACTCAGCATATAAAAAAAAGCAAGGTTGTTTTAAGAGGCTCTGCTAACTATTGAAAAGTTGTAAGCACAGCTGGAAGTGGCAGTGGCCACATCTCCAAGCCAGCAGCTGGAGTCATGCTTATGCCCGCCATCTTGGAAAAACGGCAGTTTAAACAGCCGCGGTTTTAACAGATAAGACACGTGGCCAGAAAAACATAAAGATTTACAGTAAAGTCAGACTTGGATGAAGAAAAATCTCTAAATGTTTACAGTGTGTTTAAAAATATACGTAAGATTGAGAGAGAAAAAGAAACGGCAAAGTGGTAAATAAGTAGAGAAGCTGGCTATGGTGGCACCCGCCGGTAGGAATTGCACCAGAGGCAGAGGCAGGCAGGTTTCCAAAGAGAAACCCTGTCTCAGCAAAAAATAAATGAAAGTAAAAGAAATAAAGTAATAATAGATAAATAAATAAGACATGTGAAGATGGAAAATACACAGAGAATCTGGATACTGTACACTATTGTGTTTTTCAGTTTTTTGATTGCTCAGGAAGGAACAACTGCTAAAGTTCACTTGATTATAAATGCTGCTGAATTAATTCAACTAATATCATTTGAAAATGCCTTGACTTCAAAATTTAAGTATAAGAATATGATACTTGGGAAAGGAGTTTTTGTTTATGTTTCTACAGAAAATGGAAAGCTGAAGATTCCTTCCAGGCTTCTGTGGTTTGATGAACCAAGACTCCCAGAAGCAATGGCCCAGGTGATTCAACATCTAAAACAGCTAAGATGATGGAGCCTCACAGACCCTAAAAATAAGGACTTACACAGGTTTCTGAGTTTTGTCATGATCCACATGGTATGAACAGTGCCCCCTTCCAGCATGAAGCAGTTTAGAACAAGCGACATCCTAATTCCCATCTTGTTTATAAATCTTTGTTTTCATTTAAATGGGGTTGTTTACAATTGGCTAATTATCACAGCCAATCTCTTTTTAATGGTAAAAACGGGAATTATGGTATTGGTATGGTTTTTCATTTATTGATACAAATTCGAGGTCAATTTTGTCATGTGTATATTTCTCCTCTTGATTAAGTATTGTACTTATACTGATCTTTTAAAACGCAATGCATAATTAAATACAGATTACAGATAGTTACTTATAATAGTCAGAATTTATAGTTAGGTAAGTTAGGTTTTCTAGAGAGAGATATATATAGAGATGTATTTGAGACAGATAGTCTTCAAACCTTTCAAAGACCTTCAGAAAATGGCATTTAAAATGGTTTAGGGTTTTTCTTGACAATGAGAAATGTCTGCTCCTGGCAGCACCGATTACATCTGAGAGGAAGATGGGCATTGAAGAGACTAGTTATGGAGTTTGCTTTCAACATGGCAAGATTAGCTATTTGGGTAAGAAACTGCTCTTGCCAAGACTGCTTGACTGTTGCTGTATAAACTGGACATGCAGGACCCACAGGAAAGTGACTACTAAACTCAAACAGTCCTTCATGGTTCCTGATTCATGGAAGAGTCTACGAGACTTTCTGTAGGACACAGAAAAATGACTGACAGACTGCTGATGCAGATGGACAGTTTGAAATTTCGTGCTTTGCTGAGAAGTCTTCCAGACACACGGTGGCCTATGGGCTGAAGATGGATGCCCTGACAATACAGAGGAACTTCAGGTGACTGTACAGGTAGCAAAATGTCTCTGTCAATTCTAGTGTTTATATATTATCCTTCTGTGGTCTTTGATGGAATTGAAGACAGATAGTTATAATTATAGTTTTCCTTAATTATGATAAAAGATAAGCTACATATAGAACTTTGAACTCACAAGGATGGAATGGATGATATTTTCTTTAAATCTTACTGAATGTTGATAGACAAAGTATTGTAACTGTGTTCTTGCTTGAAAGCTGTTCTGTTATATATAATTTGACTATGTTAAAGTTAAGACCTTTCTTTTTGTTTAGACAGAAAAGAGGAGATGATGGGGGAAGTCCTATGTATATGTCAATAAAGCACTGTTGGCCAATAGGGAACCAAGATAGGTGGGACTAGGAGTCCAGGAGGACTCTGGGAAGGAGAAACACAGGGAGTCGAGAGATAACGCCATGGGGTAGGAAGCCCGGAAAGTTCTCCGGTAAAGGAAATACTTAGATTAAGAATTAGGGGATTAAATACTTAAATCAGAGCTAGCCAGTAAGAAACAAGCAAGGCCAACAGCTTCATAATTAATATAGCCTCCTATGTGTTATTTGAGACTGATGTGGCTCTGGAACCAGGCTGGCAGGAAGGCTTCTCTTTATAAGTCTGGGAAACAGGGAGTACCCTAAGAGAAATATGCATGGTAACCCAGAGAAGGGCAACAGGACAGAATCTTCTGAGGGGACTGGAAACATAGGGAAGAAGCTTAGAGAAAGAGATGGGGTGAGGAGGGGAGAAGAAGATATGCGGGAGCAGATAGTTGAGTAGGGGGAAGAATAGAGGAGAGAAGCATGAGAGATACCATAATAGAAGGAGCCACTATAGGTTTAAAGAGAGATCTGGTACTAGTGAGATGTCCAGAGGCCTACAAGGATGACAAAATCTGGCAATCTAACCATTAGTGGAGAGGTTACCTTAAATGCCCTTCCCTGATAATGTGATTGATGACTTCCTTGTATGCTACCCTAGAGACTTCATCCAGTGGCTGAAGGAAGCAGAGGCAGGCACCCACAGCTAAACACTGAAGGGAACTCCTGGAACCCAGTTGCAGAGAGGGAGGAATGATGAGCAAAGATGTTATAACTTGGCAGGGGAAACCCACAGAAACAGCTGACATGAACAAGGGGGAGCTCATAGACCCCAGACTGATAGCTGAGAGGTCAGCAAGGGACTGATCCAGACCCCTGGAAATGGGAGTCAGTGAGAAGGCCTCAGCATCCTTTGGGGCCTCAGACAATATATCAGCATTTAGTCCTTTCATTCAGATGGACTTTAGGAACTCATTCCATATGGAGGAATGCTGTCTTCCTATGGACACATAGGGAGGGCCTAGGCCCTGCCCCAGATCATATGACAGACTTTGGAAATCCCCCATGAAGGGCCTCATGCTCCCTGGAGAGTGGTGTGGGGATTGGAGGAGGGATTCGGGGAGGGCTTAAGGAGAGTGGGAGAGGAGGGGAGGGAGAGGGAGCTGGGTTTGACATATGAAGAAAACTTGTTTCTAATTTAAATTAAATTAAAAATTAGAATACAAAACTAAAAGAATATGGGTTAATTTATGCCATAAGAGTTTGTTAATAAGAAGCCTGAGAAATAGGCCAAACAGTTTATAATTAATATAAACCTCTGTATGTTTCTTCGGGGGACAAAAAGGCTGCAGGACTGGGCAGGACAAAAATTTTCCATCATCAGACTGTAGTTGGCTATTGTATGAAACATGGGTCCTTATGTTTAGGCTTGCTCTCCATGGTTCAACTACATTAGCAAACACCCTTTCACTTTTATCAGCTACGTCTTAAATTTTAACTCAAGATCTTTATATTTAAGATATACACATCTTTCTGAAATGTTAATAGTCCAGTAAATTATAATTCAAGCTACTAGGTAAACTGAATGAGGAATATTGCAAACTTAAATCTTAGCGGAGTCACAAGAGTACATTCAAGGCCAGTTTGGGGAACTTAGTGAGACCTTATCTCAAAATGAAGACAACAAAACAAGCCACTTTAAACACACATACACACACACACACACACACACACACACACACAGAGAGAGAGAGAGAGAGAGAGAGAGAGAGAGAGGAAGAGAGAGAGAGCTGCTGACAATACAACTGAACAATAGAGTGCAATACTAAAATAAAAATAGTTATAATGAAAGCCATTTTTTTTACATTCAGTCTTCTATTTCTCTACAGATAGCAACAGTTTTTATGATACAGTTAGCAAGACCTGGGCCCTGTGAGTTCAGTGTGGAAGAAAGATGATGGTTTGTCAAGATGAGTTGGAAATACTGTATTCTGTATATGATAACACTGTTTTCACTTTGCATTTAGCCCAAGTAGCACAATGATTGTACTTTTCCCATTATGTTATATTTATCTTTAAAATTTGCTTTGGATGGTACTTTAATTATTTCAATAAATGCTGATCTTGTTTGAAGACTAAAAAAAGAAAAAGACTTCTACTTAGTTGTAGGTAGAGGAATCAGCAAGAGTGTTAAACATTTTCCGAACTCAAATGACTTAGTCTACATGAGTTATAAAAAGAACACAATGGAATACTATGAAAATTAGAATATTATACTTTTTAATGAGCTGAGAATGATGATATAAAAGTTCATATGAGGAGAAATATTGCAGAATTTTTCTAACTTGGTTTTTAAACTTTAAAGTAGTCATATGTATCCTGCTACCTCATTATTTTCCTCTGTTCTGTTGTTTCTTTGCCCCAAGAATTGTAGATCAATGAACAGGTTCCCCCTAGTCCACCACTTAGCAATAAATCTGAGCTGACCATGAGGTAGATTTGGACAGGCCTCACATGAGAAATATTGGCCAATGTCTAAGTATTTTTTTCACTACCCACACTACCTTAAGAAGCATATTGTGTCCTATGAAATTCAAGCCAGGGTGAGATATTTTCAATAGAGTAAGCATAATATTACCTGAGAATAATTCATGCTATGTTGTCAGTCATCGGAAGAAGAAGGCATTTCAAGAATGGTGTTCTTGGACAAATGATACACAAAATAATTAAATAAACCTGGACATTCATTAAATGATTACTTACACTCAGGTAGCTGCCTTGTTGGCAGGTCGTTGTTGTTGTATTCTCTGCTATTGGATAACAAAGTCAAGCAAAGGCAGTACAATGAATAGAGAAATCCTGTCTCATCTTAGTGGAAGGTTTTGTCCCACTAGCTGTCTCCTAAATAACCAAGCAGAGACTTATTACTAATTTAAATATTCAACTGATAGCATAGGCTTATTACTAACTAGCTTTATAACTTAAATTAGTCCATATATATTGATTTATGTGCTGCCATGTGGCTCATGGCTTGCTACCTCATCTTCAACATGTCTTCCTTCCTCTGTATGGTTGGTGGCTCTGAGCTCCTTCTTCCCAGAATTCTCTCGGTGTGGCTCTTCCACATAACCTCTTCCTGTCTATCTATTGACCAGTTGGCTCTTTATTAAACCAATGAGAGTAATATGTCTTCAGAGTGTACAAATGGATTATTCCATAACAGTCTTGAAAATAATAAAAAGAAAGAAAATGAAAGACCCTCACTAAACCCGGTCACTAAGAAATGGAATAACAACTTTGCAGGAAATTGAGAGACAGAGAACTCCCTACCACCTCATTTCTACTGCCAAAGAAGGGATAAATTGGATGAAATGACAGGTCAACACTTTTGTTTCTTACAGAGTGGAATATTTCATCCCTTAATTTATCTCTCCCTGGTGGGCTGAAAAGGACTCTCTTCAAGGAAGTATCCATGATGTCCAACTCAGCCTTTCTCTCAATCCAGCTCTGCTTTTCCCTGTTATCCTTGGGAACCATACAGTTGACATTTTGAGTTTCACAAAACGTATACTTAATTATTTCTGAAATGAGAAACACAGATGACAGATGTAACTTTACAGCCTCAAGTTAGACCTAGACAACTACTGAAACAAAGTCAATATACTTGATTCAGTGAAGAAGTCAATCCTGAAACCAGAGAGATGGCTCAGAGGATAAAAACCCCTGAAGTACAACGCTGAACACCTGAGTCTGATCTCCAAAATCCACAGTGAAGGGGAACAGATTTCAGAAAAGTTGTCCTCTGACCACAAACATCCATGCACTCACACACATTCTCTCTCCCTTTCTCTCTCTCTCTCTCCATTATCTACCTATCTTCCATTCTTTGTCTCTGTCACAGTATCTTACTTCTAATTCCATTTCTACAAATGCTTCTTCAGGGTGATCTTTAACAGCACAGTTAATCTCCCTATGGTTCAACTTTTCTACTTATAATAAGAAAAGAAACAAAACTGTTACTGCATAGAGTTTTGCTAAGAACCAACTGAAATTATGTATCTAATATGTCTTGGCACATGATGTGTAACCAGGAAATGTTTGTTCTCAACAACAGTATTTTTGTGGGCTTGGATCAAATTTTATTTCCAGAATTACAGCCACTTAATGATGTGAATTCAACATTTCCTTTAACCTATTTTCAGACAGAGGATAATAGAGCAAAAATTATTTTGATCGTATCCCGGAATACATTTAAGTGATTGTATCACATTTACTTGAAATGTTTTTAAATGAAATAAGGCATTCCATATTTATTTGAAAACTTCATCCTTCTCCTTCATCTCATTTCCTTTGTATCCTAAAGGCAATTGCTTTTAGCCAGTGTGTATCTTCACATCTGGTATTTTACTGTTACAAGTACATGCCCTACGCAACAACAGTAGTGATTGTAAGGTTTTAACATTTATATAGATATGACCATAAGTTAAATATCACGGTAAACCTTACGTTGTTAAATTGTTTGCTTGTCTGAGACAGGTCCTCTCTACATTAACTAGGCTGGCCTAGAACTCATTATGTAGATGAGCCAGACTCAAACTCACAGAAACCCCACCTTCCCTTCTCTCTTTAATCCTAAATGCTAGGATTAAAGATGCGTGTCACCATGCCCAGACAATCTTGCTAGTTTAGTTTAACAATAGGATTTGAAATATATGGGGAACTTGAAACACTTCATATATCCATGCCCTTTAATTTTAGTGAACTATTTCTTTATATTAATATAGTACAGTGTATAAATAATTATCAAAGAAAAACATAAATATAAATAAGGATATTGCAACATTTTTGACTTTGGGAAAATAAGTTTCAATGGTGAATTTACTTAATCATGCTTCACCATAAAACCTGGTAAGAAATTGCTAAGAATACATAATATATTAGGCTGTTTGTTCATTTAATCTACATATCTTCATGTTTGGGATAATAATCAACTGCTGTAAACATATCTCAATAACTGATATTTCTACATGGAATACATAGTTACATTTACATTATCTATCCAGAATTTGTCATCTAGTGTTTTCTATTTTGCAACTCAGATTGGTACAAGTGAAAGCTATATTAGTTTGTGCTAATCTGATTTCCAGTGTTTGAGCTTCTATACATTAATAGATAATAGTTTCCTTTATTATTAACTGTGTTTTATATCCTATTCCCACATGTACTTTATTCCTTTTCTTTATTTTTGTTATTTAGTGGTAATATGGTTTTTCTCCTGTATAAATACATGTACAAATTTCGTGCTTGTCTCATTCATCTTCATTTATCTTTATCCACTAATTTGTTAAAATATTTGAACCATTTTCCTTATAACAAACCAAATTTATTGTCTGCCTCTTATATATACATTACTCGTCATTATACCAGTGTAGATATATTATTCTTTATCACTTACTGAGGACTAAATAGTTCACTCTCATTTAAAATTTTATTCTAATTAATATAATCACATTGACTGTAGCAATTTGGAGAGATATAACTTTAAAGATCATTTCTCATAAAATATACACCACATGAAATATACAACACTTCTTTTAACTATTCTGAGTTCTGAAGTATATCTTCAATTTCTGTCTCAGGAAACTGATGATCTATAACATCAGTTTATTTGTATATATCACTTAAGAGTTCTTTTTCATGTAGTCTGTGCTGCAAGTCACCTTCACATTTCAAAAATGAATCCATATCTTACTAATGTAAATATTCACATCAACATTGGATACTTAGTCCATTCCTCTACTCCTCCTTGCTGTATTTCTGTACCATTTATCCATTGTGATTGACTTGTTTCCAAAGACAAGTGCAAGGGGATCCCAGACTACATGGTCAAGGAGCTCTTAAAATGTGGCTTTCCTGGTCCTTATTTTAATGAGAGCAAAACCTATTTCTCCAAACCAGGAACACTGTGATTTACTTTGACCAGATGTGATGCTGTGTATCCTCCAGAAGTAGACTTTCCAAGAACCTACAGCTTCCATTCTCACCACCCCCCCCCCTTTGAATCTCAGATGCTGGATGTCTCAGGACCAAATGAAAAGTGGTGCTGAAATAAGATGCTCCAGCTGATTCTAGTAATCAAATGGGCTATAAACTGTCAGATGACTTAAATGCATGACTGAAATTAGGTGATAAAGAACTCTCCAGCTGGGCATGCTGTACGGGTTGTGGCCTCACAGATTGAGATGACAAAAAAAGTGGGGCTATTGACTTACACACTGAATCGCTGTATTCCCTAAGACTTTACCATACGAACAAAGCAATGACCATCATTGCGCACAGTTCTCATTGCCAAAGGGAACACATACCAAACCATTGCATTCTTTACTTTTGCCTTCAAAATGAAATATTATATTAAGCAGCTCTAACTACTTCTTGCTTTCATATTCTGCTTTAGATGAAATCGTTCCCACCAGTGTCATATAGATATGTTTCTTTAGTATAACTGTGTAAAACTTCAGCGCTGTGTGTGTGTGTGAGTGTGTCATGATCTCTATAACCATTCCCATTCCAATGGAAACTCACTCCTACTACTTGCTACTTTGTGCACTATGGTTATTAATACATCCATGTGCCTTCTCTATGCAAGGCACATTTATCTCAAGGAGATAAAATTTAATAGGGGCTGAGCAGCAAGTCCCACATGCCAAGCTCAATCACATAGTTTCCTTCTTTGTACTTTACTTTTTATTTTGAAATTTTCATTTCATTTTGTTAAATGGTCAGTATTCAACCTTTAGTAAGATATTTGTATTCGGC
Source organism: Mesocricetus auratus (assembly GCF_017639785.1). Taxonomy (NCBI): domain Eukaryota; kingdom Metazoa; phylum Chordata; class Mammalia; order Rodentia; family Cricetidae; genus Mesocricetus; species Mesocricetus auratus. Next base: position 34,269,902 of record NW_024429190.1, on the reverse strand, counting down.
TTTTGAATGAAACATCCTATGAAACCTTACAAACCACTTTCCTCTGTGAGAAATGACAGAAATAGTATCTTAATTGTCTATAATTTGGGGCCTTATTCTTTTAATCCAGCTAACCTACAAATATCACTTCATTGTTTCTTTTTTGCTCAGTTACAGTTTGGAAGGTGACTCATAGCCACATTCTCACTCTTTAGAAACACATGTTCAGCCAAGTTCAGAAGCACAGTAGGATTTTACTTTGTTGTTTATATATTCCAACTCTAAAGTAGAGGGATTCCTCCCTTTGTTTCCTTTTAAAAATTATTTTTATATTTAAATAATTATCAATAACATCTTTTATTCATTAATGCATTCTTATTGCTCTTCTGACCACTCAATCTCCCTTCCATCCTTGTCATTCTAGTGCTCCTTACAAATCTCTTTCTCATATTCATGTCTTTTTGTCATGCTTTGTGACCTGATCCATTGTGTTTAACCAGGGCAATCTGAGTGATGCAGGTTTTTAACTGCCCACTGGGGTATCTTGATTCCTTTCTTTTAGTATTTGCATATTTCATTATCATTTATTTTTGTCAACAGTGTTTTAATACTTTCTTAATATCTCTAGTATTATTAAACAATGGTATATTTATTTTAGTTACATTTACACAACTTTATCAGATTTTTTAATAAAAGTTTTAATTTGGAGGATTATTTGAAATGATATTTTTAATATTTCACCTCCCAAATGTGTGCTAAACATCTATAAATACAATGTATTTGTCTGTGAAGTTTCCATTACTAGGTTATACAAATATTAACTAACTTCAATTATCTGTTAGTAAATTTGGTACAGTTTTCTAAGAAAACTAAGATGTCATATGACAATGAATATTTTCATTACTTCCCTTATTATCATTATGATCTTTATTTGTGTGCCTTATTATAATATTAAATATATCTGCCACTGTGTTCTGTTAAGACTATACCAAGTGTCCTTTCTTTGTTCAGGATGAGAAGGTCAGTGTTACATGCCACGATACTTGTAGATTTTCAAAAGAACGTTCACCATCATTAATTAGAATTGAAGTATTTTCTACTTAGTACGGAGAGAAGTTTTGTCCATAATTAATTCTGAGTGTTGTCAGGATACTTATTCCTGTATATGTTAACAACATCCACAACTCTCACTTTTAATGATTGCAGGATGGTATGTTAAATTGGTACATATTGACCTGGAATTTCTGAAATAACTCCTACTTTAATATCATGTGTACTCACTTCATAGATGATGAGACTATTTATTTTTTTACTTATTTGATATTTATAGGTGTTGTGTCTGCACTCCTGTCTGTGCAGTATATGCATGCTGGTGCCTCTGAATACCAAAAGAGGGCATCATGTCTTCTAGGACTGGAAATCCAGATAGTTGTTAGCTGCTATATGGGTGCTAGGAACTAAATCCAGGCCCTTTGGATGAGATGTCAGCGTCTTAACCACTAAGTCATGTCTTCGGTGGATGATATAAATTAATTTTTACAATATATGGTCACTGTTTTCCACTTATGTTCATGAGGAAGAGTGGCTTATAATATAATACGTTTCTTTTCAGAGCTTAGCATTTAAGTTAGTGTGAAAAGTTGAAGCTGTTTCTCCAGAGTTTTTTTTTTACACAAAAAGATTGTATGAACTTAGTATTACACAGTTTTCAAGTAAGCAAGTGTGAAAATACCAAACCCTGAGGGTTTATTTGAGGAAAACAGTTTGTCACAACACAAATAAGTTCAATAAATGTAAAGATTTTAAATTTCTCTTCTAGCTAGTCACATTTGAAAAGGTATGTTCTACAAAGATTTATAATACCCCGGATGACATGTCAGACTTTGGAGATCCCCCATGAAGACACTTATCCTCTCTGGGGAGCTGAGGAGGATTGGATGTGGGATTGGGAAGGTTGATGGGGGGCGGGGGAGGAGGGGAAGAAGAGGGAGCTGGGACTGACATGTGAAGCTAGCTTGTTTCTAATTTAAATAAATGAATAAATAAATAACAAAACAAAGAGTTGTAATAATTTCATCAATTCCCTATTAGGAGATTCTGGTTGATAATATATTTTTATTCCTTTAAAGTTCACAGTATCTATAATCAAAACCACACAAATATCCATTATCAATGTTCATAATTCTGACTCTTCTCAATCTTTTTAATTGGTCAAGTTAGGAACAAAAGAGTACTACTGAGGAATTGAATGATTGCACAGTATTTAAGAGCACTAACTATTTTTGCAGAGAACCCAGGTTCTATTCCCAACACCAAAAAATAGGTGGATTCAGGGGATTCAATGCACTCTTCTTGCCCGCATAGTCATGAAACACACATGTGGTACAGACTTAAATGAAAGCACAACAACCATACACAATCTGTTGAATACGCATGAGGATATTCCATTTCTTAAAAGACTATCATATTAACCTTTTAACATATAAATTTTGATTTTTAAATTTTTATTTACTATTTTTGTTTCTTTGGTTTTTCGAGACAGGGTTTCTCTGTAGTGTTTTGGAGGCTGTCCTGGAACTCGCTCTGTAGACCAGGCTGGCCTTGAACTCACAGAGATCTACCTGTCTCTGCCTCCTAGTTGCTGGGATTAAAGGCATGTACCACCAATGCCCAGCTGATTTTTTTTAGTTTAAAATATAGTTTTTACAACTGGATTCCAGGAGTTCAGCTCAGTACCTGGCTGTAGATCTCTGCTTCTGCTTCCATAAGCTACTGGATGAAGGCTCTAAGATGGCATTTAAGGCAGTCATCAATTTCATTATCGGGGAAGGACATTCAAGGTAGCTCCTCCACTATTGCTTAGAGGGAGGAGTGATGAGTGAGGTGGTCAATACCATACTGGGGAAACCCACAGAAATAGCTGAACTTTATAGAACCCAGTTGGGGAACCAGCATACGACAAAATTAGGCCTCCCAAATGTGGGTGTCAGTTGGGAGGCCTGGGCAGTGTATGGGGCCTCTGGCAGTGGAACCAGTATTTATCCCTAGAGCACGAATGGACTTTGGGAGCGTATTCCTTCTGGCAGGATAGTCCCTCATTTTAGATACACAGGGAAGTGTCTAGGTCCTGCCCCAAAGATGTGTCATACTCTGATGATCCCCCATGGGAGGCCTCATCCTCCCTGGGGAGTGGATGGGGGCACTGGGATGAGGAATTGGTAGGGGACATGCAAAGAAACGAATGAGAAGGAACTGGGATTGTATGAAAAATAGGATTGTTTTTATTTTAAACAAAATTTATTTTTAAAATATAATTTTTATTTTTACTTATAGGTATTATTTACATTCTTCTACAAATGCTGATTTGCTTTTCCTATATACCTTCAAAATGCAGACTAGCAAATATGTGATTTTTGAACTCTCTGCTACATCAGAAACTAAAGCCACACATTCCTGTTCAAGAACTGTTTTCACTATATTCAGCACTTCTCATTTGCTTTATTTTATTGTTGCTCAACTTAGCATATTTCCTGATTCCCTTTGGATCATTAGTTATTTACAGGATTTCTATATTATTTCTAAAAATTGAGAATTCTCCTAGACAGCACATTATGATTGCTTCTTAATTTCATTCTATTGTAGTAGGAAACATATCGTGTAAAATCTTCATTGTTTAAAATCTATTGAGATATGTTTGATAGACTAATATATTGTTATCTCCATGAATATATCACAAGTGGCAGAAAGAATATGTGTTTTTAAATTACTGCCTGTATTATACTAATGTCAAGATCCAATTGTACATTTTTGGTTCCATACACTATTAAATCACCCCAAAGTGCATGAACCTATCCTATTATAATTATGGCATTTTCAAACTATTTCTATAAAATTTTACTTAATGATCTTTGAAGCTTTATAAAAGATGAAAATACTTTGTAATGTTAATTTTTTCTTCATGGAATTGCCCTCTAGCATTATATAACATCCTCTATGGAAAGTATGATTTGTCTAATTTACATAGACAGCCCATGCTTACTATTTGCATGACATTTTTTAGTCAGAATTTATTGTCCACCTATGAGGATTTGAATGTGTTGGACAGATCTTAGTTTCTATAAATTCTAGTATACATTTCCACTTTTCTTTTTAATTCCTTGTATTTGCCTACTGAATATCATTTTGGTCCTCCTATTGGTTCCCAAGTTTTTAAATAAATATTAAATATAATTATTAAATAAATTATATATACATATATATATGTGAGAGAGAGGCAGACAGAGAGATAGAGGATCATAAAGAGATCAAGAGAAGACATTGGTTGTTCAATGATTGCAATACGGATTTCTGTACACAGCTTAGTTATTCTATACATATTTATATTCAATATACAACATTGCAGATAAAATGTAGGGATTTCACCATTAATTTATAGATCCCAAATACACTGATTGTACATATATGAAAAAATGCTAAAGTACACTAATATTTACATTCATGTTACTTTTTCATCTGTTTAATTTCTGAACTGGGCATTTCTTTAAAAAACTCCATTAGTCCAAAGAACAAAATAAAAGCATATTCAATTAATATTAATTATACAACAAATGATGAAATGAATTTGCATATTTAAATACTGTGATTTTCTTTTCTTTATTAGTCCTTATATATGTTATAAAGTAAGGCAATACAGCTTTTATTGCTGATGACTTGATTGTTTTCTTCCAGTATTGTTTCCTTGCTTGAATTAACATTGATCTACAGTAATGACCAAATCTGTGCAAAATTTCTTATAGATTATATAGGAAAAGTGTATATCCAGCACATACATTATTTTAAAGAAACAGTAGCCTCTACATAACATTTAGCACTATTATTACTTTCAGTTAATGGCCTCTCCTAAATCCCTATCACTGTACAGATGTTGTGATTTCTTCCTCATCATTCTGCTAGTAAAGGATGAATTCCTGCCCAAACACAGTAAATTCAACCCCACATAGCACCCTGTAGGAAAAAATACAGGCATGATATGGACAGAAATTTGGATCCAAACATGAGGGACAGTACAATGGAAAAAAGGAGCTTGTGGTAAAAGAAACTGAAGGCAGAACAGGAAATTTGCCACCGGATCAGTGAGCAGTTCAGACTTATGTGGTAAAAATGACTGCTAAAAGACAAAGGAGTTGAAGCACAAATGCTTGAGTTAGAAAAATTTTGGTAAGAATTTCTACAGAAATCCTTGGTTTTCTTTTTTCTTTTTTTTTTTCTTTAAATTAGAAACATGCAAGCTTCAAATATCAATCCCAGCTCCCCCGTTCTCCCTCCCAGCCACCCCCACCTCTCCATCCCCATCCCAATCCCCACATCTTTCCCCAGGGAGGGTGAGGCCCTCCTTGGGGGGATCTCCAGAGTCTGTCATTTCATCCAGGGTAGGACCTAGGCCCTTCCCCATGTGTCCAGGCTGAGAGAGCATCCCTCCATGTGGAATGGGCTCCTAAAAAGTTCATTTGTATGCTATGGTGAACACTAATCTACTACCCAAGGCCCCAGAGATTTCTGAGGCCTCCTCACTGACACTACATTCATAGACTTTGGATCAGTTCCCTGTTGGCCTCTTAGCCATCAGTCTGGGGTTCAAGAGCTCCCCCCTTGTCCAGCCAGATGTCTTTGTGGGTTTCACCAGCATGGTCTTGACCCCTTTGCTCATCACTCCTCCATCTCTGTCACTGGGTTCCTGCGGTCAGTTCAGTGTTTAGCTGTGATTATCTTTCTCTGCTTCCATCAGTCACTGGATGAAGGTTCTAGGATGTCATATAGGAACCATAATAGTTGGAGTCATTATAGCTTTGAGGAGAGAGCTGACACCAGTGGGATTTCCAGAGATCTACAAATCCTTGGTTTTCTATAGGGAGACTGTTAGAGCTGTGGCAGACGGCTTTGAGCATTTCATGGAAAGACAAAAGTTAGGACTGGACATTCCTTGTCTGAATTGCTATTGCTATTGCAATAATACTGTGTATCCTGCAGGGGCAGTGGTTGGGCAGAGAGTCAGGGAAGAGTAATCTTCTCTAGAGGCAGATAGAGATGAGGACAGTGAAAAAGAAAACGATCTGGGGGAAGTCGAGATGCTATGGATAAAAATTCTTGCTGAGTCAAAGCAGAATGTCCCACAAGGAGGAAGTTACAGTAAGGGACCTTAAGGGTGGTCCAAGTGAAGACCTCTTGGTGGCATCATTTATAAACCTGTTTTGAATGTGTTGTTTGCACACTGTAGCTTTGAAAGTGAAGACTCTACACATTTAGATTCCTTTTCATGATTTTGTGTTAGTTACAATGGTTGCTAGCCAAATGACCAACCCAGTCTCCACTTTTCCAGTGAAATTAAATTCTGTGGATGACTGAATCCTGGTATGCCAAGAAATACGACTCAGACACGTACCATCAATGTCTTCGCGGCAATTGCAGCAGTTCTAAAGTCTAATGCCCCATATATAGAACACTAAACAAAAATTATTTATAAAATGAAAAAAGGAGGAGCATCAAGGGATATATTTCTTGCACTTTCTTTATTTCCTCTTCATTTTTAAAATTTGCCTCAAGGTGGTATTTGCTCAAGAGATCAAAAACCTAGCCTCTACAGAAGATTATGAACTGCCTTTAAACAATGTTGTCTCCAATGGAAAATATATCATGTTACCAGGGTCTCTTATAATGCCCAAGGTGAAACTGTGGTGGAGAGAGAACACAAACAACTCAAAGAAGAAATTGATACATACAGAGGGGGGGATATGGGTCTGAATAAGGCTCATCCTTAGCATCTTATTAATATGCGTCATTTACTTTAAAATTTTCAAAACAAATGATAAGGGGAATACTGCAGCTCATAAACATTGGGCACCTATGTAAGGGCCTACGAGGTTACCTCTGGTGATGTAGAAAGATAGAATAACATGTAGATGGCAATCACTTACCACTGGGAAAGGTTTCCTGTGTGTCTTCCCAGAAAATGGACCAAAGTCTACCTGGATTCCTGCCTGCCTAATCAGACACTGGACAGCTGATACCTACTGTAAAAAGCAGATGAAATTGACCAGCATCAGGAGACACAAGCACCTATGCAGCTCATGTGTTTGCTTACTGCACTGACTCTAAATAATGCCAGTGCTGAAAAATGTTGGGCTTTGGCACCTAATTCTCCCAGGGGTTGAGGTCAGAGGACCTTGTCCTCAGCTGCTTACTGATGACTCCAGCCTATTTCCTGATGTGAGTCTTATGAAAGAAGATTCTAAAATTTACAACGGCATCATCCCCATGCCTAGAGACTCTTTTTGCTTTTATGTCCCTTATAATCTATTTGCATATGCTATTATCTTTTTAGTTGTAATATATTTATTGGTATATTCTGTTCCTTGATCAGAAGGATCTGCTATCAGGAAAGCAAAATTATATAGATGGGGAAACTGTAGAAAATGCAGGCATGACCTGGCAGTCAGCCTACCTGGCATACTGTGTTTCTAAACAGGAAGCATGGCAAACCAGGCTCCCGAGTGTTACCAGAAGTCAGAACACTGAATTCTGAAGTAGTGTGAGTGGTCTGTAGCAGGCCTGCCAATGAGTCTGCACTTTCTATATCTCCTTTTATGTGCATAGAGTCCCCTGTGGTCTGAGCGCTCACTGCCTAATCCGAGGTGTGTGCTAACCAATCATAGTACATAGGCTTCCACTATAAAAGTAGGTGTTCATATCCAATAAAGCAGATGCTGTTCCCTGAAACAATCTCTGGTGTGGTTCATCTCCTTGCCTTTCACAGATCCACAGGGACACCCCAGTAATGATGGTAGCACCTCTCATTTGACAGATGATATTGAGGAAAAACTACTATGTGTAATCACAACTCTCTGGAATATTGTCTCATACAGCACTGAGAGCCACATAGAGGATCTACTCAGGAATAGGTATGGCACAGAAACAGTAAGAAACACATTTTATCATACAGATAATGAGGGATCATCTTATTTTCATAAAAGAGTACATGGGTTTTCAAAGAAGGACACATGCTACTTACTAATAAGCAAGAACTATACTTGCACACTTGAATAAGGACAACTTTTTGGCAAAAGTGTTATCTACAGAGGCATAATACTGAATGGAATTGAGGTCTGTATTTCTTCATAGGACAACAAACAGCTGTTTATTTAGGTTTCAGGATTTTACCACACGTGACTTGGCAACTGCACAGTTTGTGAATGATGGATACATTGTGCATGAATATACCCTCCTACCCATTCCTTGGGCAAAAGTGTGTTATTTACAATATTTCATCATTACAAACAATCCTGCAATGACATATTGTGTCTATTTTCTTGAAGAAATAATCTTATATTCATGTTGCCCAATTCTTTTTTATTTTTCTTTTATTTAAAATAGATTTTTTCATAAAATCTATTCTTTATACAGTCTATTCATCCTTACTCCTCTGAGATCTTCCCCATGTTCCCTCTCTATCTGGGGGCGGGGCTAGGACCTCCACAGAATGAAATGACAGACACAATTGCTCTCTCTTTCATTAGAAACAAAAACCAAGACATTCAAAGAATGATGATAAAATAAGATAAATAAATAAAAAAACAGAAGAAAAAGATCCAAAAATAATATGAAACAATTATATATGCAAAGACACACACAGATGTTCCATTATATAAATCTGGAAGCTATAATATATACCCAGAGAAAATGCAAGGTTTAAAAAAATGCCCTGACAAAGCATTATGAGACAAAGAAATTCCAAAGATGCCATTGAGTTCATTTTGTGTTAGTCATGTACTGCTAGGTATGGGGTCCTCTCTAAAAAATGGTTTGTATCCTAACTAAAACTCTGCTGGAGAGATCATCTGTTGGAGATAGTATCTGGCTTAGGAATGTGTCCTCGCCTCCTCTCAGTCCTGGGAATCCATCTGACCCTGATATGCCCAGTATAGTCTCAATGCATGCTGCCATAGTCTTGTGAGTTCATATGTGTGTTTGTCCTGCTGTGTTTAGATCTTGTTTCCTTGATGTCCTCCATTCACCCATGGCTCTTACTATCTTTTAGTCTCCTCCTACACATGGTTCCCTGAGCCCTAAGAAGAAGGATTTGATGGAGACCTATCATTTAAGACTCTGTGTTCCAAGGTCTCTAAAAATCCACAGGTTGTCGTTGTTTCTCTATAGGTCTTTGTGTTTGTTCCCATCTACCACAGGAAGAAACTTTCTTTAATGATGGCTGAACAAGGAACTGATCTATGAATATAGCAAATTGTCATTAAGAGTTATTTTATTGTTTTGTTACTTTAGAAGAACAGTGGGATTTGGTTTTCAGCTAGGTCCCTGGCCTAATTTAGTCTCAGGTTCTTGGTCACCCAAACAGTGTCAGGGGATGGGTTTTATCTTATGGAGTAGGCCTTAAAATCAATCAGATATTGGTTTGTTACTCCTACAAGCTTTGTGGCATTATACACTAGTACATCATGAAGGTAGATCCTCTTTTTTAAATTTTTTTTAATTTTAGATTAAAAAATTAGAAACAAGCTTGCTTCACATTTCAGTCCCCACTCCCTCCCCTCCATGCTCGCTCCTCCCCTCTATCTCTCCCAGCCCCCCACCCAACCCCCACTCTGTTCCCCAGGGAGGGGTGAGGTCCTCCATGGGAGATCTCTAGAGTCTGTCATTTCATTCTGTGGAGGTCCTAGCCCCGCCCCCAGATAGAGAGAGCATCCCTCATTGTGGGATAGGTGCCCAAAGTCTATTTGTGTACCAGGGATATATACTGATCTACAACCCAAAGCCCCATACATTGCCTAGGCCTCCTCACTGAAACCCACATTCAGGGGCTCTGGATCAGACCCATGCTGGCCTCTCAGTCATCAGTCTGGGGTCCAAGATCTCTCCCTTGTTCAGGTCAGCTGTTTCTGTGGGTTTCACCAGCCCAGAATTGACCCTTTTGCTCATCACTCCTCTCTCTCTGTCACTGGGTTCCAGGAATTCAGTTCAGTGTTTAGGTGTGGGCGTCTAATTCTGCTTCCTTCAATCACTGGATGGAGATTCTAGGATGGTATATAAGTTACTCATCAATCTTATTATCAGGGAAGGGCAATTAAGGTAGTCTCTCCACTATTGTGTAGTTTGCCAGTTTATGTCATCCCTGTAGATCTTTGGAAATCCCACTAGTGTTAGATCTCTCCTTAAACCTATAATGACTCCCTCTATTATAGTATCTTTCATCCTGGTCTCCTACATTCTTCCCCCGACTCAAACTTACTGCTTCCACATATCTTCCTCTCCTCTCCTCTTCTCCCCCTCTTTTTCCCACTTACCTCTACCCTCCCCCCCAATGCTCCCAATCTGCTCATGAAATCTTGGATCCATTCCCCTTCTCTGGGGATAACTTGAATATCTCTCTTGGGAATCAGGGATCTCCCCTAGTTCATGTCTAGAATCCATATATAAGTGAGTACATATCATGTTTGTCTATTTGTGACTGGGTTACATCACTCAGAATGGTTTCTTCTAGTGCCATCCATTTGCCTGTGAATTTCAAGATTCCATTTTTTTTTCTGCTAAGTATTACTCCATCGTATAAATGTACCACATTTTCTCTATCCACTCTTCTGTTGTGGGGCATCTAGGTTGCTTCCAGGATCTGTCTATTACAAATAGTGCTGCTATGAATATAATGAAACAGATATCCTTGTTGTATGAATGTGCATCTTTTGGGTATATGCTTAAGAGTGGAATTGCTAGGTCTTGTGGTAGACTGAGTCCCATTTTCCTGAGGAATTTCCATACAGATTTCCAAAGTGGCTGTACAAGTTTGCACTCCCACCAGCAATGGACGAATGTTCTCCTTTCTCCACATCCTCTCCAGCATAAGCTGTCATTGGTGTTTTTTATTTTAGCCATTCTAACAGTAGTAAAATGATATCTCAGAGTTGTTTTGATTTGCATTTCCCTAATGGCTAAGGATGTTGAGCACTTTCTTAAGCATCTCTCAGGCATTTTAGACTCCTCTATTGACAATTCTCTATTTAGTTCTGTAGCCCAAAATTTAATTAGAACCTTTGATATGTTGGAGACTTGTTTATTGAGTTCTTTGTAAATTTTAGAGATCAGCCCTCTGTCAGATGTGTGGTTAGTGAATACATTTTCCCATTCCATGTGCTGCCTTTTTGTCTTGTTGACTGTGTCCTTTACCTTACAGAAACTTCTCAGTTTCAGGAGGTCCCATTTATTAACTTTCGATCTCAGTGTCTATGCTACTGGTGTTATATTCAGGAAGCAGTCTCTCGTACCAATTTGTTCAAGAGTACCTCCCACTTTCTCTTCTAAGAGGTTCAGTGTGACTGGATTTATGTTGAAGTCTTTGATCCATTTGGATTTAAGTTTTGTGCATGGGGATAGACATGGATCTATCTGCATTCTTCCACATGCCAACATCCAGTTATGCCAGCAACATTTGCTTTCTTTTTTCCATTGTATGTTTTTAGCTCCTTTGTCAAAAATCAGGCGTCCATAAGTTGTGGGTAAGTATCAGGGTGTTCAGTTTGATTCCATTGGTCTACCTGTCTATTTTTGTGCCAATACCAAGCTGTTTTCAGATGTATAGCTATATCATAGAGCTTGAAGTCAGGGATCTTGATGCCCCCAGATGTTGCTTTGTTGAATAAGGTTGTTTTGGCTGTCCTGGGTCTTTTGTCTTTCCATATAAAGTTGAGAATTGCTCTTTCAAAGTCTGTGAAGAATTGTGCCAGAATTTTGATGGGGATTTCATTGGGTCTGTAGATTGCTTTCGGCTGGATTGCCATTTTTAATACATTGATCCAACCTATCCAAGAAAATGGGAGATATTTCCATTTTCTGGTGTCTTCTTTAATTTCTTTCTTTAATGATACAAAGTTCCTGTGATATAGGTCTTTCAGTCATCTTTGTAGACTAAAGGGCTTATACCTGAGTTGGTATTTATAGTTCTCTTTTGGTAGTATGCAAAATAACTTCCAAAACTATTTACACTAGTCAGTA